>NC_139611.1:72285045-73553217 GCF_964270895.1 Podarcis filfolensis | reverse complement strand
TTGTTACAACTTGATATAATTTGTTAAGACTCGAATACAAAATGGCGAAAATACGGAGAACAATCGGATTTTTGGAAACAAAGTCACAACAACCCCCCTAGAGGAGCTTCGGGACATTACAAAGATGGGCGTAAGCCGGGAAAAATACAACACTTCGGAATTTCACAGAACTGGTTATCTCCTGGGAAAGCTGCAAAACTGAAACTGAATCTCGTCTACAGGGTGTTTAGACTAAAAGGAGACAACAGAATACTTTACTGAAGAAGGAAGGGACTGAACGCAAGTTTTTGTTCCTGAATAACAACAACCCATGTAGAGTTACTAAACTTCTGAATAAGAAAGTTTTAGCAGCGGAACAAGAGGAAGCTGGACTATAACCTTGAAAGAACAATGGGGGGAATTTTATAATTTGACATTTTTAAAGATTTAGGAATTAATTTTTAAAAAGTAATCCTAAAAATGGGAAATAATTCTGCAAGGAGTTGGGGGAAAAATGGGATTGATGGACTTAAGACTTCCAGGCTGGAAACATAGATTGGAGGATAAGGGAAATTAAACCGGGGAAGGGGAGGGAGAATTAGAATCCAAAGGCTTGCAACTATTTTCTGAATTGGTTTTTTTTTTTCTAATATATTTCTTATTTTTTTATACTTTTATTCTGTGTGCTTTTACTTTAATGGGAAAAAAGGGGGACATTGTGGAAAGAAAAGGGGGCGGGCTACGGGGAGAGATCTTTTGCTTTTTTTTTATCAAGGGTGTTGCATAAGGTTTGTATAAATTTAAATTTGAACAATGGGGTATATAAATTGTGCTTTAAATCAGAAACAGAACTTGTGGAAACAACAATATGAAAGGGGAATACGGTAGGGGTGGGGGAAGGGGGGAGTCCCAGAAAGTGGATGTTTGAAAATAAGGTTCTGAATGTATCTTCATAATTTCTTTTCTTCTCTTTCTGTATTTTGGAAACTTCAATAAATATTATTTAAAAAAAAAAAAAAAAAAAAATAGAAGGACCAGCCACGGAACTCTAGAGGAACATCGCTAGTATATTTCCCTGTATACACAGACATTGTGATCATCGTAGTGAGTGCTAGGAAGAAGCATATGAAGAAGGATTAATGCCCCTTTGTTGCGGTGTGTGACTCTCCTTCTGCTCCAACCCAGCCAAGGTTCATTCATTCATTCATTTGGTTCACAGCCTGCCCTTCCTCCCAAAGGGTGGCAAACACTTTTGCGATTTAAAAAAATACAGTTAAAATGAAATAAAACCCTATTTAAAATGTCTAAAAGCAATAAAATACAACCGAACATCGAAAACAAATTAAGAACAGATGTAAGCAGATCATGCGAATGGTGTTAAGGTGTGAAACCTAAGACGCTGGCAAGTTAGCAATGTCATGTGACTTTAAGTAGTCAAGCTCGTTAAGTTGTTAAGTTGCTCAGTATATAAAGAGTGTTTGTTTTCTCTGCCTGTGGGGCGTGAAGCAAAAATGTCTGAAAGCTCCGGAGGTGTTTCTGTTATCTTTCTGCAATAAACCTGTCTTTGGAAAGACAGGCTTCCCTGTGTCGTTATTTCTTTGCTGCTGAGACTTTGAAGCTTGTACTGCAACAAGAATCTCTGCACTGGACTTAATTAATGCTCTGCAAAGAGAACTGTTGCTGGTGGCGCAGCGGAAGCGTTTACTGGACCAGTACACAGACTCTCTTAAATGGGCATACCCCACAAGTGTCCTGGAAGAACCAGGACCATCCCTTTTTTTTTTAACATGACAGAATGGCGACTGTTTTGGTTGTTGTGATCTTGCACGATTTTCCCATGGAAAAAGTGCATCTTTCAGGGCCACGATCTCACTGGGAAAAGTAGCCACCTGTCAGGGAACTGTCATCAGCTCAGAGGCGAGAGGTGGAAGAGCAGTTGTGTTACAGGGAGCCTCCGAAGATCGTGCGAAGCAGCTCTTCAGCCGGTGAGGAGGGAAGCCACGCCTCCAGTGGGGAAGGGATTGCAGGGATCAGAAAATGTTAGAGAGAGCCGCAACACTGAGCCTGAGCAAAGCGAGGGGGAGGCAGGTCCCCTTTCCCATGCCCTCTCTGTGCAGTCTGTTTAAGCACAGAGAGGGGAGGCGTAGGATGGGGGTCAAAAGACTGCTATGCTGGGGAAAGATTAAGGACCGCCCACTCCCAGATTCTGCTAGCGACTGAGCAGACATGGAATTGAGACGTTCTGCACAGTGAATGTTTTGGACAGATAATAAAGCCTTGAAAAGACCAGTGGGAGTCTTGCCTGTTTGCTCTTGAGCAACCACACCGGCACACATAACACCACCCTAAAAGTTGGAGGCAAGCTGTGTCCGAGATACCTGGAGTGAGGAATTTTTTCCTTAAAGACTTGTGTAGCCATTTGCTTTTTGTGCAGATGAAGAGGAGCATAAAACTTGCAGCGCAGAGGAACCCGAACATCGCCCCCACCACCAGGAATCCTACGACAAAGGTGTTGAAAACTGCAGAAGGGGAAGAAAAAGGAGATTGACAGGATCACAACGGGCTGGAAGAACCCTATCACCTGAAGATCACCTGAAGGGGACGCAGCCTCCTGTGAAGCAGCACGAGGCCCTGCCTCTTCCATACTGGCACAGCGCATGTTCGTTGGCCGCCGCTCTCTCCTCACCATGGCACAGCGCTCACCTGCCCGCCCGCTCTCCCACCTGCTGCTGCCATCGTGGGAGCCGGATCCGGCCTCCACCGTGGCTGCGCGGGGCTTCACTCAGCTTGTGGGCACCATGAAGAGCCTGCTGCGGCGAGGTGGTGCGTGGCTTCAGCTGGGGCTCCAAGGAGCTGGGCATCCCCACAGGTAAGGGCGGCAGAGGCCAAGGCGGCCGCTCGCAGCCTTTTCCCAGAGGGAGCTGGGCCGGGCCTCCCTCCCTCCGGGTGGCGGGTTTCGGTTTCATTCTGCCCACCAAACGCCTCGCCTTGGGCTGCTGCTGCTTCTGCTGCTGCAATGGCAGAGGCAGCGGAGGGGTGCGCTCTCTGCCCCTGATGGTGCTTGGCAGGTGGCCAAACTCTATAATTTAACAGCAGAAGTTGGGGGTCGTCTTATACGCCCAGTCACCTAATACGCTGGAACATATGGTATTTTTCAGTGTCCAAGAAGATGTTTTTCATTTAATATTTTTAGTCCAAAATTGGGGGCCATCTTATACACAGATGTTCAATGCTTGGGGGTTACAAAACAACAACAACACTCTAGTTACCTTCCCGTGGTTGGTGATTCAATCTCCCCCCCCCCAAAAAAAGCTCCACACACTTGGTGTTGAGGCAGAGACCAAAGGGGACGCTCAGTCGGTCTGTCGGTCGCTTGCCCGCCTGCTCGCTCACATGCTTGGGGCGGCCAGGAAAGAAGACCTGAGGCAAGCACTGAGAGAGAGAGAAAGAGTCCCACATCTCAGAGGTGGTTTGTTTCCAGAACAATGGAATCTGTCCCCCTTCCTTAATTTCATTAAAGAGTTTTCCAGCAGTACAAAACTGGAAATCTTTTTGACTGAAAGATTGAGTGATTGATTGATTTCTCAATGTTTTGGTTCAAAAAAATAGGTGTCATATTATACATAGGAAAATACGGTAGATGCTAGGCCCCGATTCATGAGGAAGAATAGAGCCAGAGAGTAAGGTTGTCAACTGGCAAGGAAGAAACTGACCAGGCCAACTCCTGTGCCTTTGAAAGAGTAGGATTTAGTAATACATTTTTAACAACATTTCTCATGACTGTAGACCATGCTGCTGTTTAAGACAGAAGAGCAGAAGCTGACAATTAAAAAAAAACATTTGGCAATCCTAGTGAAGAGTGGCATTGCACTGGGTGTTTGGATTGCTGGCCACAAAAAGAGCCACTTACCCCATCCTCGGGGCAGGAATCTGCATCCCCACGGTGCACAGACATCCCACAGGCTTTCGTTGGAAGGGCCCAACAAAGTGGGTCTCGTGACCCAGTGATTGGTACAGATCGCAGAGATTGTCAGTGAGGAGCTGAGCAGAAAGAGAGCCATGCTGGTGAGCTTGAGGACAACAGACTGCCACGATGACAGAGGTCTTGGGCTGCAACTTAGGTACTGCTTGCACGTAGGAATGCAGAGGGAGGGGGAAAGAGGAACAGAAGGAAACCTAAATATTAATCCCTGGAGTATCTGAGGAATGCGATCAATCAACAGGAGAAGCTGCAGAGAACAAAGGCTTTAAGATTTTGGAAGGGGCAACTCTTATGGCATGGTTCCCAAAAGTGTGGCAGGTTGCTTTACATGAAAAACTTAAGACACAAGGTAAAAATAGGAAGGGGAGAAAAGAAAAAAGGCACAGATCAATTTACAGTGCAATTGTACCGTTTTATTGCACATATGAACAAGATGGACAACAGGGGGCTCCACACGGTTAATATTTTTTTATTATTATTATTATTATTATTATTATTATTATTATTATTATTATTATTTCTGATAGGGTGTTATTTTTCTTTTATTGTATTGGATAAGCTGCATCCACTCTTTTCTTTGGTGTGTTAGATAACATGGCTATATTCTGTGCCACATCATAGTTCCTAACTGAGGGTTTGTGTTTGTTCTTTCGTTATTCATGGGTTGTCATTAAACCTCTAAGAAGAAAAACAATAAACTTTTTTTTTTAAAAATGGAGAGAGGGCATAACTAGATTTGACCGATAGCATTGAGACAATGGACAGAAAAAATATAATGCACTATTTATTAAAAGTGCAATGGAAAATCCAAAGTGCAATGCCAGGGAAATGTACACTTTCCAATGCACTCATCTGTAAAATATGTATTTTTGCATGCAGTTTTTATAAAATAAGCATTTTCCAAATGTTTTCCTGTGCATTCATCTCTAAAATATGCTTGTTTTATTAATCTCTTTAGTTGGGGGAAAAACTGGAAATTTCAGAATCTGATGACATGGGGGTGGGAAAATATTCTAAGCAATTTTTTAAAAAGAGTTTGAGAATCATGTTGGCATCCATCTGTCTCGAGAGACAATGGAGTGTGCCTCCGGGGGTGAAGTCAAACTGCTTGCGCCAGCAGCACCAAAGTGACCTCTGCAGGGTGCAAATCTGGGCAGTGCGTGTGGTGGTCCTGGGCTGCCCGGATGACAAGACCACCATCCCTTTTGGCCTCACTGATGTGGTCCAAAGGAAAGCAGAGAAATAATAATAATAATAACAACAACAACAACAACAACAACAACAACAATAACAATAATAATAATAATAATTTATTATTTGTACCCCACCCATCTGGCTGGGCTTCCCCAGCCACTCTGGGCAGCTTCCAACAAAGATTAAAAATACATTAAAATGTCACAGATTAAAAACTTCCCTGAACACGGATGTCTTCTAAATGTCAGGTAGTTGTTTATTTCCTTGACATCTGATGGGAGGGCATTCCACAGGGCGGGCACCTGAAAAGGCCCTCTGCTTGGTTCCCTGTAGCTTTGCTTCTCACAGCGAGGGAACCGCCAGAAGGCCCTTGGCACTGGACCTCAGCATCCGGGCAGAACAATGGGGGTGGAGACGCTCCTTCAGGTACACTGGACTGAGGCCGTTTAGGGCTTTAAAGGTCAACACCAACACTTTGAATTGTGCTTGGAAACGTACTGGGAGCCAATGTAGGTCTTTCAAAACCGGTGTTATGTGGCCTCGGCGGCTGCCCCCAGTCACCAGTCTAACTGCCGCATTCTGGATTAGTTGTAGTTTCCAGGTCACCTTCAAAGGTAACCCCACGTAGTGCGCATTGCAGTAGTCCAAGCGGGAGATAACTAGAGCATGCACCACTCTGGTGAGACAATCCGCGGGCAGGTAGGGTCTCAGCCTGCATACCAGATGGAGCTGGTAGACAGCTGCCCTGGATACAGAATACACCTGGCACCAGCTTGGCTGCAGGAGTTGCCAGAAGGAGGTGTACAAGATGCCATCCCGTGTCTTAGAGACTCCACTCTGGATTTGTATAGGGTTTACTCCTTAGCCTTTCCTTCTCCCATAAGGTAGCAGAGGTTTAGGATCAGAGTTTTCCTTCTCCTAAATGGGCTACCTTCCCAGGTTGACCACCCCCATCTGAATCTAACCTCCCTCTACAGTATGCGCAGAAGCCACCTTCTTGACTGTTGGACCCACATTGGTCTCAATCCACCAGGGCCTGTTTTCACATGCAGAAGCCCCTGACTTAACAAGGGTTTGAGACCCATTAGCTCCACCTTACCTGCTTGAGCCATTCCTGGAATGTGGCCACTGTCACATGCTGACAGCTTCAAGGAGCCTCAGGTGAGAGCTGAGTGTGGGGAGGGGGGGAGAGAAGACCAAATTTGGACAAACTACCCCAGAAGTAGGACAACATGTCCGCTGGCAGAGATACAACCCGTCCCCTAACAACCCGTACATCCCAGAGCTATGGCTTTTAAAGAAAATAATACATTGCCATCTAGTGTCCAAAATTAAAATAAAACCACACAGAAGAAAAATATTTAAGCCCTAGCCTAGTGTACATGGGCAATTCCCCTATTTCCCATGAAAAACTTATCCCAAATGTGCACAATTTAAATGAAGACTTTTCACATGCTCTTTCCAAAAATATGCACAAAGCGAGAGAGAATTGACCCATATAACTGAGCATCAAGCATAACTGTGAGGCCATGGAAGGTTATCACATTAATCCATTATACCATAGTATTTTGTATCACATCACTCAAGGTAATCTCAATTAGAATATCTAGCATTTCTTTCCATAAATTTAACCACTCTTTTCCTTACCATTTCGTTGATGGTGTCTAATACACACTTCTCACTATTTTACTGTGTTGTTCTTTAGGATCTGTTGCTTAGCCAGTCCAATGCCAAGCTGCAGGAAAATCCTCAGTTGCTTCAAGACTTTGAATAATCTGTAGTATTTGATTTTTGTGCAGCCTTGACCAATACTAGCAGACTGCGTGGTGTGTGTGTGTGTGTGTGTGTGTATGAGAAAGTTCTCTCACTGGCCATGGTCATCTGACAGGGGAACTCCTTGTTTATATCTAATGTAAAGACTGATATCTCCTCAATACACTGCTGCCGTTTCCAATTTCAATGATTTCCTGTATGTCAAAGTTCCCGTTCTCGGTTCCTGGAAAATCAAGATACGATGCCCTTCACATTTTAAGTGTTCAGTAACTCTGTTGTTTGTTTTTCGTTTACGCAAAAGAATTTTGCTGTCTTGTTGGGGGATGGCATTTCAGGCTACTTGTTTGCAATGGTTTGGGCTTATTTTTTTTCACAAACACTAGCTGGATTAAGGGGTGGTCATGAGTCCTATTTTACATAGAACCGCTCTCAATTTGAAGATAGTCTCAAATTCTGTATCACTTGTGGACAGAATCTGTGGACACCTTCAGAGGTTCCCCTGCCCTCCATTTTTAAATTATTGGTTTTTTAAAAAATAGAGTAAAGCAGGTGTAGGTAGCAATGGGGGAGAGATTCAGTTCAGTTCACCTTTAGTTCAATGTCTTTATAAACGGCTTGGACGAAGGAATTGAGGGGATGCTCATCAAATTTGGAGATGGCACCAAACCAGAAGGGGTAGCCAATGACAGAATTTGGATTCAAGATGACCTTAACAGATTGGAGAACTGGACTAAAACTTAGAAAGTGATATTCAATAGGGGCAAATGTAAGGTTCTATACTTAGGCAGGAAGAACTAGCTGCACAAATCTAAAATGGGGGACACCTGGCTTACCAGTAGTACATGTGAAAAAGATCTAGGAGTCTGAGTAGATGACAAGCTTAAATGAGTCAAGAATGTGAGGCGGCAGCAGCAAAGAGAGGAGGGAATGCTCTTCAGAGTCGCATCAACAGAAGTATAGTGCCCAGAATATGTGCAGAGATGGGCGACCAAGATGATCAAGGGTCTGGAAACCAAGCCTTATAAGGAGCACTTGAAGGGGGGCTGGGTATGTTTATCCTAGAAAAGAAAAGACTGAGAGAAGATATGATTTTGTTGTTGTTTAGTCGTTTAGTTGTGCCCGACTCTTCGTGACTCCGTGGACCAGAGCACGCCAGGCACTCCTGTCTTCCACTGCCTCCCGCAGTTTGGTCAACTCATGTTTGTAGCTTCGAGAACACTGTCCAACCATCTCGTCCTCTGTCGTCCCCTTCTCCTTGTGCCCTCCATCTTTCCCAACATCAGGGTCTTTTCCAGGGAGTCTTCTCTTCTCGTGAGGTGGCCAAAGTATTGGAGCCTTGGCTTCAGGATCTGTCCTTCCAGTGAGCACTCAGGGCTGATTTCCTTAAGAATGGATAGGTTTGATCTTCTTGCAGTCCGTGGGACTCTCAAGAGTCTCCTTCTGCACCATAATTCAAAAGTATCAATTCTTCGGCATCAGCCTTCTTTATGGTCCAGCTTTCACTTCCATACATCACTACTGGGAAAACCATAGCTTTAACTATACAGACCTTTGTCAGCAAGGTGATGTCTCTGTTTTTAAAGATGCTGACTAGGTTTGTCATTGCTTTTCTCCCAAGAAGCAGGCGTCACCATCTGCAGTGATCATGGAGCCCAAGAAAGTAAAATCTCTCACTGCCTCCATTTCTTCCCCTTCTATTTGCCAGGAGGTGATGGGCCCAGTGGCCATGATCTTCGTTTTTTTGATGTTGATGTTAGGGTAGAGATAAAGTGGGATGTCAAATCCAAACTCTTCTTCTCCAGATGTTTTTGGCCTACAACTCCCATGATCCCTAGCTAACAGGACCAGTGGTCAGGGATGATGGGAATTGTAGTCCCAAAACATCTGGAGGGCCAAGTTTGCCTATGCCTGGTGTAAAGAGTTTATGGATGATGTGTGGTGTTTCTTCAGGAGACATGCTGATGCAAAAATGACTTCTTGGAAGCAGAACTGTTGCATGTTTCATTCCTATCTGTATCTATATCAGCAGTTATATCAACAATGGGTTGTTGCTTTTTTCCACAATAGGGGATTGAAGGACCATGAACCGCCCCACAAACTTCTGGAAACCTTAGCCGTGAAGTACAGCTCAAGGTACTTTCTGTCAGTGTTTTCATCCCTCCCATTGCAAGGATCACCAGATCATGTTTGTTTTTACTTTCTGTCTGTGAGAAAGGAGGGGACAGAAGCTACTCTTCCAGACTTCCGTCCCTAGTACTGTGTGCTTTTTCTTTGATCTGTCAGGACAGAATGGCAGTATGAGAGCCATTTCTCTCGTACATGTTTGTTATGTTCTTTTGTTCGATTGATCAGTAGAAATAAATTAGGCACCCTACAAAACCTCCACAGCTTTGCTTCCATTACTCTGCAGCTTTTGAGGTGCTCACATCAGCAAATGTGAGTTCACGGCACCAGGGCCTATTCCTCGGGAATGTTGTGTTGCTGTTCCTGCGTTCCTGTGATCAGAAAGTCAGTGAAGGTGCTCCCGTCACCCAGCCCAAGCAGGCGCTGAAGACGTGGGCTAAACATGGGTGCACAGAAACTTCCCAATACCACACTCCTAGCCCAAGACAGAGAACATCTTACCTGATAGCTCTTTTATTCCAATATTGGCACATGAATCAGAAACGCAAAGTATCCACAGCCTCGTACTTACATGCTGATGTCCTAACCAGGTAGATGAGCCCATGGAAATGAGTTGTAGCAGAAAGCTGGCGAAAGAGGAAACTGCCAGGCTAATTTCCATGCAGTTCAGCATGACTGTAAGGTCTGTGAGTGGGGAGTGCAATTGTGAGGACGAATCCAGTGGAAGGAGTAAAGGTAAAGGTAAAAGGACCCCTGACCATTAGGTCCAGTCGTGACCGACTGGGGTTGCGGCGCTCATCTCGCTTTATTGGCCGAGGGAGCCGGTGTACAGCTTCCAGGTCATGTGGCCAGCATGACTAAGCTGCTTCTGGCGAACCAGAGCAGCGCACGGAAATGCCGTTTACCTTCCCGCTGGAGTGGTACCTATTTATCTACTTGCACTTTGACGTGCTTTCGAACTGCTAGGTTGGCAGAAGCAGGGACCGAGCAACAGGAGCTCACCCCATCGCAGGGATTCGAACCGCTGACCTTCTGATCGGCAAGTCCTAGGCTCTGAGACATTCGTGTTATTCTAGATTGGTTGCTGCCTGGTTTTGGGGGGGGGTTGCCTTTCTGAAGTGCCCCCAGCCCAGCCAGTGGTGAAGCTGCACGTCAGGTGAGAGGCCTACAGCAGACCGTGCTGTCATAAACAGAAGGCGTCATCAGGCTGTCCACACTGCGATTGGCCAGGTAGGTACAAAACCTTTGATCCCCTAGATGTTGCTGAACTACAACTCCCATCAGCCCCAGCAAGCATGGCTAATGGCCATGGGAGTTGTGATTCAGAACTCAGCCTAAATGAATTTATTATTGCATTCAATAAACTTTGGGTTTTCTGGATGGTTTGTAAGTAAACATCAGCATTTTTGAATCTTTTTTATAAAACACACACACACACACACACACACACATTCAATATTCATATATTTCGGCTTCTCCAAAAGTACTGTAAGGGGAGAAACTGTGCCTCCCCTGCTCTCTTAAGTGGTATCTTAGGAAGATGGGATAATATCTGGTGATTCTGAAATAACCTCAAATGATTATTGACCATGTAACCTTCGGCATAAGGATCCTTACTCTGGTATGCATCTTTACAGAGTAAGCAAATCTGCTAGTTAAAATGCTTTTTCAACATTTACTTTAATATTCATGAAATCATGTAATGTTCTCCTGAATTTAACTTTCTTTTTGGTTTTATTCTTCTTGGGTTTTTTTCCCCATGGGTCATTGAAAGTAACTGGGGTTAGTTCTCCCTTTCCCCATTTTTCTAAAAAATTATATATATTCTCCCTCTTGAAAATAGGGTATAATTTCATGTTGTTCTTTGCTCCTGGTCTTATTAGGTATCACCAGGAAATGTAGCTGGTGGGAAGGTGGGAAGAGAGCCCTCTTTTCTTTTCTTTTCTTTTCTTTTCTTTTCTTTTTCTTCCTACCAGCCACACTTCCCACAACTGGTGGAATATTTTGGAGACAGCTTTCCCACAGCTTTCCCTCTCTGCACATCGCCCCTTCAGCGAAGCGGGAGGAGAAATGGAAGGGTCTCCACCTCTCCTGCCGCTTCGCTGAAGGGGTGCTGTGCAGAGAGGGAGAGAATATTTTTTTTCTTGTTCTCCTCCTCTAAAACTAGGTGCGTCTTATGGCCGTGTGCTCCTTATAGAGTGAAAAATACAGTATATAACCAGCGCAGTTGGGAGCATTTCAGCCTGCCATCTTGAATTAAAATGGCAGGCGGCAGTTTCCAAACATTGACCAAAAGCAGTGCCTCATTCTTGGAAATCACTGTGGAACATCTGGCAACATCTTCTTTGGTTTGGACCATTGTGTTCTACTATCTGGATTGAAAATGGTGGTATCCTGACGGATAAAAGCTGGCTCCTGCTTTTTGGTGACAATATCATTAGAAGTGTTCAAACTCACAGAGGACAAAGGGACAAACCACTTTCCAAAATATATAACAATAATATTATAAAGGGCGGGGGGCACAAATGATGCATCAATTCTGCCACTAAGGAAAAAATACAGCCTCTTCTTCCAGGTCCAGCTCGCCCCCAGTACAGGCTATCTCTGCACCACACCTTATCAATATAGCTTCAGACGTCATCAGAAATGGCAGAACAGACACATCCTCTTGCTCAGTCTAACATCGCAGTATCCAGTACCAAAGCAGTCCCACCTGTCAGGAAAGAAAAGGGATTGGTTGAGGCAATAGGTGGAACAGAATGATACACCTTCTGAGACATGTGGATCTGTGATCCCAGCAATATCTCTGGTTCACAGGTAGGATCATGCTCTGATCCTCCAAATTCTACCATTCTGACAGGCCAAAATGCAACCCAATAGTGCTAGGGCTAGTCCAATCTAGTGCTAGTCCAATTTAAAGATGTTGGCATCTCCAAGTAGAATATCTTTGGATAGGACTATTCTCTTCTGCATAGTTGGTGCATTTTGAGCCTTCCACAAGCTGCTAGTCCTGGATATACCATACTTTTCCATGTACAAGACGAAGTTTTCTCCAAAAATAATATTGAAAATTGGGGGTAGTCTTATACATGGATAGTGTATTGAGGGGACGTGGGATTGGTTGCTGCCATGAGTCGGAGAATGTTATTGATGGCTGCGTCAAGGGCCGGTGTTGATTGGCTGTCATTGCGGCAATTGGCCGGCCTTTTGCTGCTTTTTTCGGCAAGGGACAGAGTATAGGTGGCTTTTGCAGTGCCAGCGGCAACGGATTAAGGAACATATGCATTTCCCACCAAATAAATAGGCTAGCTTGATAGCCTTGGTGCATTTCTATGGTTGGCGTTGCACAATTAAAAATAAATCTAATTGAAGCTTTTGCATGGCCATTTGAGCGCACCAAGAACATGCGAGGCACTGAGGTAAACGGCTGATTAATTAGCCAGCCTCCTGTGCTGAAAACTACTCCCTTCTGGCGGGCAGGGAGCATTTGCAAAGTCCTGCATGCAAGGTTGGGGCAGACCCAGCGACACTCCGCCTGATCTCCCTGGGAAACGCAGGGGGGGGGGCTTTCTTTTCCCTGTTTTTAACGACGATCCCCTAATTAGCACCTTTCCCCCAGCCCTGTGGAGCAGGAGGGGAGTGGGAGGCACGTTTGGACATGCAGGTAGAAGTTTCCCACATGCAGCGCTCACGCAGGGTTTCCGAGAGGGTTGCCTTGTGATGGCTTTTACAGTCCCAGTGAGTCCGAGGCTGGACCAAGACAGGAGGGGGGAAAGGAGGGCGAAGCAACAGCGGTGCAGCGAGAGGATCTAAGCGTGAAACCCCTCTGCGAAACCCAAAGCTCAACAACTTTGGGGAATCTCCCCACCACCATTTTTGAAATTTTTAGTTCCCCAAAATAGAGGGAGTCTTATACAAAGGGGCGTCTTATAGATGGAAAAGTACGGTAACTGGAAGTGTCTAGGGATGGATGAGGCCCTTCTTCGTGTGCCTCCTTCACAAGAGGTCCGGAGGGTGGCAACAAGAGAACGGGCCTTTTCTGTGGTGGCTCTTCGATTGCGGAATGCTCTCTCCATAGAGGCTCGCCTGGCACCCTCATTACATGTCTTTAGGCACCAGGCAAAAACATTCCTCTTTACTTAGGCCTATGGCTATTAAATAATCTATGGCCCATGAAAGTGTCAGGGAGAGGCCTGTTCATATGATGGCGGGGCCGGAGGAGGGAAGCAGGGTCTTGAAGGCGGCGGAGCAGGAGGAAGCACACCTTGCTGCCCCTTCTTTGTTCTGGAGATGCCGCTCTCTCCCCCCGCCCTGCAGTTGTGGGCGGGGGCTGGGCCAAGCCAGGGGGAGCAGCAAGCAGCCTGCCAGGCATGGGGCTGAGTCAGCGCCGCCTGCGCAATGTTAGCCGTGGGTGCACGGCACTGGCAGTGGGGCGAGCGCTGCTCCAGACTGGCTGCTCTGCAGCTGCGCCTCAGGCTCGCCAAGTTGCAGCTCCTCTGGCCGCCCTCTGTGACCTGCTCCTGCCCCAGGGGGTCCCCGCTTGCTCCTGCCCCTCCCGCAGCGCCGGCACCTCAGCGAGGAAGAAGGGCCTCAGCTGCAGACAAGCGCTTCTGGGAAGCACCTCCTCGCAAGCCAGCGGGAGGGCCAGGGTCCCCTGGGTGCAGCCATGTGGCCACAGCCGGGCTACCGCCATCGGCGCGCACCCCTCCCCGGCCCCGTGACGCCTTCACACAAGATGCCTCAAATTATTTCATAACAGGTAGGCAGTTAAGAGCTTAAGCGGCTTCAGCGATGGGCACCTGGCGCTCCCCCCCCCCCAGAATTCAACACTGGGGTACCCCACACCCCTTGCACCCCTGGGTAAAAACAGCCCTGACCCTTGTGGTTCATTCCAGCTCTATGATTCTGTTATGTACTGAGTTGAATAGGTTTCAGAATGCAGCAGTCTGATTGGTCCTAGAACAATAGGATTCAGAATGCAGCAGTCTGATTGGTCCTAGAACAATAGGATTCAGAATGCAGCAGTCTGATTGGTCCTAGAACAATAGGATCCAGAATGCAGCAGTCTGATTGGTCCGCAGGAGCCACCCAATCCAACTCCAGGTGGAAGTGAATCCGCAACCTGATTGGCCTACAGGAGAATCCCAGAATTAGCCAGTCACATGGGGCCCATTGTGTAAATAATGTATATAAAGCAGACATTTTGGGGGAACTTCCATTCCTTACTATGAGCTGAATAAAGAGCATGAAATCCACACTCGAATCCAAGTATATTTCAGATTCTGTGAATACATTTCAGTATGTCCCATGCCACGCATACTCACCAGTTACAAGGCACAGAGGAATCGAGGCCCAGGCCAGGTACAGGGACCACCCCGAATTATCAGTTGGTCGCATATGGCTGGTGAAGACGCATACAGAAATCAGAACAAATAAGCCTAGGAGCAAATAAAACTCCTTAGAGCCTCATATAGCCCAGGTTCCCCTTCCCCCCAGTGTCGATCTGATTCCTCTGAGAAACACGCACAGTTGATGTGTAAAGCAGAACAACTGGTTCAATCCTGAGCTCATCCAAGCTGGAAATGTTTCCTGCCTGAATCCCTGGAGAACTGCTACCTGTCAGTGTAGACAGTACTCATACCCTCCAACAGTCCTCAGGTGAAAATAGGGACATTTCTCACACACCCAACTGACCGTCCTCAACCTCCCCAATTTTTGTTTCCCCACCCCCACTACACCACCAGGACACAACCCTGTCAGGCTTCGAGGAAGCGGCTTCCTCCCTCCGTTTGGCCGTGGATAAGCAGAACAAAGTGAATATAGTCTCTTATCAGTTAAAGAGAATTTAAGGTTCACAGTGAAAGAACAAAGACTCCATTCTCGGAAGAAAGGTGCTCCCAATTAAAGTTTCCACCCACTCCCCCCCCCCCAAGCCACCCCCATCACTTCCTCATCTGGCAACCTGATCTCACAACCATTTGACTTTCTGTGTAGCTACCTTATCTGCTTTCCTTGACCTTGGACTGAGCGCTTGGACACTTTGCAACGAAAGGGAGTCTGTTAATTCTCTCTCCCCCTGTTCTTCTTCTCCTAGCTGTTCCCCACTGAGTTGTGCCCAGCTGTTGTCTTCCAAACTAGTTCCTTCTGCAAACCACTGCTCCAAATATATAATGCTCCACTGCTCCTGGGCATCTGCATCCTGGACACTGTTCCTCATCAGAGTAGCTCTCCTCAGCCTGGTCTCTGACACACCCTCTGCTGTCCTGAGAAAACTCCTTAATCCCAAGTTTACTGTATTCTTTGGCACATACCAGCACGTAACTTTTAGAAAGGGGCAAGATTAGATGTGGATGCACGAGGCATTTATAAAAACAAATTCTAGGCTCTTTGCATTCCACTCTTCCCCCTCTTTCTTCCTGCCCAGGGCAGCCCTACCCTCTGCCTGCGCCTCAGAGCTGGTGCATTAGCTGGTCCTCAGTGGCAGCAGCCTCTCCTCTTTGCCCTCTCTCCAACAGCTGCTAAGAGCTGTCAAAGGGAGGAGGTTGGTAGCCACTTTAGAGAGGAATGGGGTGCTCCCTTGCAGCTGCCACTGCAGCCGCCACTGCTGTTCAGGGCAAGCACCAGCTCATCCTCCTCCCCAAACTCAGAGGCAGCAGCACTAGGGGAGGAAATAGAGACATTCCCGGATCAAATCAGAAGTCGGGATAGCTTTCATCATTCTGGCACCGTCCCTGGGAAATAGGGACACTTGGAGGGTATGAGTTCTGGGCTGATTCAATATAAGGCTTCCTATGTTGAGCTCAGTAATAGTGCTGGGGGTTCAAACCACAGAGCCTAGGGCTTGCTGATCAGAAGGTTGGTGGTTCGAATCCCTGCGACTGGGTGAGCTCCCATTGCTCGGTCCCTGCTCCTGCCAACCTAGCAGTTCGAAAGCACGTCAAAGTGCAAGTAGATAAATAGGTACCGCTCTGGTGGGAAGGTAAATGGTGTTTCCGTGCGCTGCTCTGGTTCATCAGAAGCAGCTTAGTCATGCTGGCCACATGACCCGGAAGCTGTACACCGGCTCCCTTGGCCAATAAAGCGAGATGAGCGCCGCAACCCCAGAGTCAGCCACGACTGGACCTAATGGTCAGGGGCCCCTTTACCTTTACCTTTATGCTTGCTTGACAGCCAGTATGACATAGTTGTTGGAATGTTAGACTAGGACCCAGGAAGCCAGGTTTCTCCACCATGAAGCTCACTGGGTGACCTTGATCCAGTCAAAGTCTCTCAGCCCGCAGGGTTGTTGTGAGGGTGAGCCACATTGGAGAAAGAAATTGGATAGCATAAATAAATTTCCTCTTCTTCTTTTTCCAGTCCCAATCCCCGGAGGCTGCTAAACCTGTTGCAACCCTCTGATAGCCTTATTGTCCATGAATTTGCAGGATTCCCCTTTCAAGCCACCTTAGGGGTTGTAATCCTGTGCACATCTTTAAGGCCATCTAAGATTTATTTTTGGTGGATTTCGGGTGGTGTCAGCCCTAATCAGAGGGGACGCCTTGTATTCAATGGACTTAAGTTACCATGTGTATTGATTTCAGCTTTCCATTTCAGCTCAAGCCTTCTTGGCATAGGATCTGGGGAGTGGGGGGTTATTTTGTTTTATTTTTCCAAGTCAAGGGTTGGCTTTGAGTTAGTTACCAAATATGAAGGAACGTAGGAAGCTGCCTTATGCTGAGTCTGAACCATTGGCCTATCTCACCCAGTACTGTCTAAAGTGGCAGACAGCAGCTCTGGGGGATTGAGGCCAGGGGTCTCTTCTTCATGGAGATGCTGAGGACCGAAGCTGAGACCTTCTCCCTGCAGAGCAGATGCTCTAGCCCTGAGCTACAGCTTGGCTGTCTGTGGAAGCAGATGCTTATGACACCCCCACCATACCTGCGATGGTGCTGAATATTGTTGAGATCCTTGGTTTGGAGATGCAGCCAAAGGGGCACTGGAAGAAGATGGAAGTAATGCTAAACAAAGAGAAGCTTCCAGCTAACAACGCCAACAACATCAAGGTTCGGGTAGCCTGCATGTAAGCTAGACAGAGGGAAGAGAGAACAGGAGTTAAATGTATCAATGGGACTAGACGATAGCGCAGCCGACTTCCCATGCAATATTTCTCTCCAGGGACAGAGAGGTCAGTTTTTATCTGCTCCCTCAATGTTATCCCACTAGAGCGCACTGGATAAATTATGATTCCTCCTGATTTCAACTGCCCAGGGGCCTTCACTGGGTTTAATCTGGCACTGTGTGTGTGTCTGTGTAGCATTATCCCTAGTCACTCTGAACTATCAGCAGACTGAAGGACCAAACTGCAGGAAACATTCAAAATGAAGAGGACTGAGGAAAGAAGGAACTGTCACCACCCAGCTCCCACAGAAGTATCTAAAGGACCATCTTGCTCTGAGGGGAAGGAAGAAGAAGCAGCTTTTTGCAAGCAAACAAGTTGTCTTAGCCACACTGTTGTAACATTAATATTTTGTAAAGTGATGCTTCTTGTAATAAACTTATGAAAAGTGCTTTGTAAGGACCGTCTGAAGAGCAGCACATACATAGCATAAGTCAGGGCTTTTTTCCAGCCAGAACTCAATTCCGGCACCTCTCAGGTGGGCACAATTGACATCATAAGAGACCAAGGCAGGCATTCGTGGGGAGCTGTGGCACCTCCTCTTCTGGAAAAATAGCACTGAGGTAATAAATAATAAGGGGACCCGGGTGGCGTTGTCGGTTAAACCACTGAGCCTAGGACTTGCCGATCAGAAGGTCAGCGGTTCGAATCCCCACGACAGGGTGAGCTCCCGTTGCTCGGTCCCTGCTCCTGCCAACCTAGCAGTTCAAAAGCACATCAAAATGCAAGTAGATAAATAGGTACCGCTCCGGCGGGAAGGTAAACGGTGTTTCCATGCGCTGCTCTGGTTCTCCAGAAGCGGCTTAGTCAGGCTGGCCACATGACCCAGAAGCTGTACGCCAGCTCCCTCGGCCAATAAAGTGAGATGAGCGCCACAACCCCAGAGTCGGCCACAACTGGACCTAATGGTCAGGGGTCCCTTTACATTTAATAAATAATAAGAACAGCTCTAAGCCGCTTCAGGGTACTACACCTCCAGTACTCATAGCCCAAGGCAAAGACGAACTTACGTGGAACTTGTATCCCGAACAACACACACTGTGTTCCATGGCAACCTGCCCACAGCCCCATGTGTGCATTGACGTTCGTTAGCCAGTGCTCTGAGGACAGAGCAGCGATGTGAAGCAGAAAGCAGATGACAGCAAAAATCTCTGTGATAACCTCCAGGCTGCACATTGATGGAAACGTCGGGTCTGCGACTGCAAAGCGGATTCGGGATGATGAGCCCAGGGAAGGGAGATGTTCACGTTACTTCAGGCGTGCTGCTGACTGAGCATGGGTGTGCGCTGCCCTGCTGAAGTGCCGCTTGCCCAGCCAATGGCCAACTGCCACTGCTCCGAAGTCGCACGTGCGACATGATGCCTTCTGAACATTGTGCTGTCACAAACAGATGATGTCATCAGGCAGTGCACTCTGTGCTAGGCCCAGGCGCTAGACCTTCCGCTTTCCAGATGTCGCTGAACTACAGCCAGGGGCGCCAACATCGAGGGGGTCCAGCGTTGTGTGACATCATACGCACAACATCATGCACCGGGTGGAGGGTGCCAGGGGGTTGTTGCCTCGGGTATGCAGTTGGGGGGGGGGACTCAGACTCCCCCCCCGCAGAAATCCCCATTGTGCCCTGACAGTGGCAGGGGCTGCAAAGCACAGAAAGTAAAGATCACCCTACATGCATCCTGCTCCTGTCTGGCGTGGCAGCACTTACCCGCCAGTGGCAGGGGATGGGGAGTTCAGAGGGTGCAGGCAACAGGCTGATTTGTTTGGAGCCCCCTCGGTACTGGGAGGGCCTCACCCCCTGCCCTCAAATATTGAAGGGGCTTCAGCCCTCTATAGTTGGCGCCCCTGACTACAGCACAGCCTCAGTGAGAGATCATGGGAGCTGTAAATCAGAACTATTAATGTATTAATTGTTGTGGTCTCTTGTTGTTGTTGTTGTTGCTGCTGCTGAAAAAATACATCCAATATTCATATACAGTCGTACCTTGGAAGTCAAATGAAATCCGTTCCGGAAGTACGTTAGACTTCCAAAACGTTTGAAAACCAAAGCGTGGCGTCTGATTGGCTGCAGGAAACTCCTGCAGCCAATCCAAAGCCACGGAAGCCCTGTCGGACGTTCAGCTTCCAAAAATAGTTCACAAACCGGAACAGTCACTTCTGGGTTTGCGGCATTAACTTTGCAAAAATGTTTGGGAACTAAGCTGTTTGACAACCAAGGTACGACTCTACTCTGTGTTCTCTGGATGGTTTGGAAGGGAAGTACATCAAGTCAGCTTGTATGATTTATATAATAATAATAATAATAATAATAATAATAATAATAATAATAATAGAATCATGGAATTGCAGAGTTGGAAGGGATCCCGAGGGTCATCTAGTCCAACCCCCTGAAATGTAGGATTCTAACTTAAAGCATCCATGACATATGGCCATCCAACCTCTGCTTAAAAACCTCCAAGGAAGGAGAGTCCTCAACCTCCTGGGAGAGACCCTTCCACTGTCAAACAACTCTTACTGTCAGAAAGTTCTTCCTGATGTTCAGTCAGAATCTCCTTTCATCTAACCATTGGTTTGAGTCCTACCCTCCAGAGCAGGAGAAAACAAGCTTGCTCCATCTTCCATGTGACAGCCTTTGAGATATTAGAAGATGGCTATCATATATCCTCTCAGTCTCCTCTTTTCCAGGGGGCCACACAACATTTCTCCCATCAGAGAAATGACTGTGACAGCAGGGACCCATTTTCAATTTAGTTATATACTAAGTGTTTGTAAAAAGGCAGTCCTTAAATTTTCATGGTATCTGTGCAAGAGAGGAAGATGGGGAGATAAGCAGAAGGGCTTGGCCATTCCCCCACTGCCATCAAGCTCAGTATTGTCTAGTATCAGCAGTCTTCCAGAATTTGTGGCATGGGTCTTTCCCATCCCTTCCCATCCCTACCTGGAGATACCTGGGACTGAACCTGAGTCCTTCTGCATGCAGAGTCGTTGTTCTGCCTCTGAGCTACAGCCCTTACCTGAATACAGTGGTACCTCGGGTTAAGAACTTAATTCGTTCTGGAGGTCCGTTCTTAACCTGAAACTGTTCTTAACCTCAAGCACCACTTTAGCTAATGGGGCCTCCTGCTGCCGCCACGCCACCAGAGCGCGATTTCTGTTCTCATCCTGAAGCAAAGTTCTTAACCCAAGGTACTATTTCTGGGTTAGTGGAGTCTGTAACCTGAAGCGTCTGTAACCTGAAGCATCTGTAACCCGAGGTACCACTGTATGTTGAGTAACAATTGAGAAATGAGCTCCATGCATGTGTGATTCTAGCAGTGTAGAAACCTCTGCATTTTGCATGGGTGGAATGTGGTCTGTTCTATCAAAGTAAGAGTAACACGGCCCCCCAAAAAGGTTGCCAAAGAAGAGATTGTGGCCATGGGACTGAAGAAGCCCTACCCCTCCACCCCATCTTGGTCTATAGCAGTGTTTCCCCATTCTCTTTGTATCAGGTTGGTTTTTGTTGTAACATCTAATTGATTTTCTAGTCCAGTGTTTACCAAACTTGGGTCTCCAGCTGTTGTTGGCTCACAATTCCCATCATCCCTGACCACTGGGCCTGCTACTTAGGGATGATGGGAGTTGTAGTCCAACAACAGCTGGAGACCAAAGTTTAGCAAACCCTGGTCCAGATACGGATCACAATCCTGTCTCTCCACTTATCTATAATTCAGAGACTGTAAGCTTCACGGTGCCAACTCTGTGTTAAATGAAGAGAAGAATCTGCCAAACACAGGTTTCTCACCCCCATTTGAGAGCAACTCATGAAACTCTGGGGACGCGGGTGGTGCTGTGGGTTAAACCACAGAGCCTAGGACTTGCCGATCAGAAGGTTGGCGGTTCGAATCCCCGCGATGGGGTGAGTTCCCATTGCTCTGTCCCAGCTCCTGCCAACCTAGCAGTTCGAAAGCACCTCAAAGTGCAAGTAGATAAATAGGTACCACTCCAGCGGGAAGGTAAATGGCATTTCCGTGCGCTGCTCTGGTTTGCCAGAAATGGCTTAGTCATGCTGGCCACATGACCCGGAAGCTGTATGCTGGCTCCCTCGGCCAATAAAGCGACATGAGCGCCGCAACCCCAGAGTCGGTCACGACTGGACCTAATGGTCAGGGGTCCCTTTACCTTTACCATGAAACTCTAAGGGTATTTGGATGTTGTTTTTATTTCATTTATTTTTAAAACCATTTTGCACACAGCTGTCACTGAGAGAAAAAATAAGCATTTTTTTAAAAATTCTATTTATACAAAATTGGTAGCGTCAGTATGCATGGTGGAATTTTTTTTTCCAAATACTTCCATGTGAGGTAAATTTAGAAACACTGCTCAAGCTGCCTCCAGACTGTGTACCCTAAATTTGGGGTTGCACATAAATAATATGGGTTAAAGCCATCTATTACCCTGGGACTACATATCCATTTTTTAAAAAAAATATAAAGGAATCAGGGTTATAGCCAATGTCAACCTACTAACATAGGCTCATTAATTTTGATGAATCTACTCTGAATGGAATTCAGTGGGGTACAACCCAGACTTTGTGTGATTGGGGAGGAGTGCCGGGAAATGCATTGACAAGTAAGAAATGAGTGAATTATTACTGGGAACACATATAAACACTTGACAAACAAATCAGGGCAAAGGCAGGATGAATGCTTATTGTAATATGACTCCCCAAGAAAGATCAGGATGAATGATCTAACCTCCACATAAGTTTTCTGCAAAATATTGGGAGGAATAAATAGGCTGTGTGTGGGAACCTTCTGTTAAAGAGAAAGTCACATCCAAGAACAACTGCTTTTCTCCCAAAACTTGCATGGGGGAGAGAAAGAGCCACATATCAAGGGATGGAGAAGAGAGAGGTTCCATTGCTTCGTATGACTTTGCAGGGAAGTCTGCTGGGAGCAAAATTAGACTGCAAAATTAGAAGTCTGCTGGGAGCAAAATTAAATCCAAACCCACGCTTCCACCCTTATAGCCAGGCTGTCTTATAGGCTTCAGAATCTGTGTCCTTTTATATATGGAATCTTATTTCTATATTGTATATTGATATGTTATTGTAAAATTTTAATTTAAAAAACCAAATAAATAAATTTACAAGATAATAATAATAATAATAATGTTCATTATCATTCCTAACTGGTAATAGCAGCATACATTAAGCTAATACAATACTTTAATCATCCTTCCCCCACCAATTGGAGAAGTTCTGTTCTACAGCATTCGGTAAATAACTTCCAGTTTCTTAACCACCTTGCTGGACTTATAACAATGCCAGTTTCATCATTAAAGTTGCCATACATCCGGAATCTCCCGGACATAGCGGGTATTCGGTCCATGTTGGAAGTATAGATCTTGGCGAGTTTCATTGAAGATGAAACCCATAGAGATTTTGCAAAGGAAGCTCAGCAACTTTGGGCAAAACTAAAAAAAACCTCAACAACCTTGAAAAAGCTCAACAACTTTTGTGTCCGGATGTTCACTTTTTCAAATATGGCAGCCCTACATTATATTCAATTCCCCCCAGCTCCAACTCGCCCCAGTGCAGGCTGGGTCTGTGTGCCCCAGGTGTCATCTGAAGTGGAGGCACGGCCTTTTCTTCATGCTCCTGTTGACACAGCCCTATCCAAGGCGAAAGCCAGCCCACCTGTCAGGAGAGAAAAGGGGCTGGTTAGGGCAACAGGGGGAGCAGAATAAAACACCACCCAAGATATCTGGACTGCTGACCTCGCTTCCTCATCAGTGAGGTCACAAACTTGCCGTTCTAGAGGGCAAAAATATATTCTCTTCCACAGAACTACATGGTTCATTTTGAATCTTCTACAGGGAACACACACCTGCTTTCAACTGTGTTCAAATGGACACACTGTAGAGCAGCCCCAGACTTAAATAATGCAGCTGACAATGCTATGCGAAGGCAAACTTTTAAATAAAGATGTGCATTTTCAGCATTTCTGATTTGACACATACTCACCAGTTATAAGGAAGAGAGGAAAGGTCGCCCAGCCCAAGCCAAAGGACCATCCATAAGACCATTCAGAACTGCTCTGTGGTGTCAAACACCCTGTGAAGGTGGCCATGGCAATCAGGACGCAACCAGCTAGGAAGAAAATATACATCAGGTTATCAAGTTACTTGCAAATTAAATCCTTGATGCTGAGCTGGAAGCTGCAGCTAGTGCAAAATGGAGAGGATCAACTACTCACTGAGGTGGAATATGACCAACATATATACTACGGCTGAAAGAAATGCACTGGCTGCCAATCAAACCCTGTGCAAGGTTCAAAATTAGTACAAAGCCCTATATTGCTATGGACCAGTGAGCCCTAAAACATCATCTCACTCCCTACATCCCAAGCTGACTACTGTGCTCTGCAAGAGATGGCATCCTGCAGGTCCCAGGCTATGAGGAGGTCCGCTCTACATGATGTCAAAATCAGGTCTTTGATGTAGTGGCACCTACACTTTGGCACTCCCTCTCATTATATATCAGACAGGCACCTCCATTATTGTCTCTCTGGTGCATGCTAAAGATGTTCCGCATTCGACAAACCTGCTAAAGTCTTTATCCCAGCTAGTATCTGTCCTGGATTTGAATTGATTGTGCATTATGTGATGCTGTTCTAAACAGTTTTTCATATTTATGCTTGTTATTTTTCACATCATTTTCATATAAAATTGTTTAACTTTTTAATATACGTATCAGTTACATATACTAAAAAAGTAAGTGTGTCATCACTCTGCAGTTCACTCGAACACAGACAGGTGGTGATATAAAATATGGTGGTGAATGGGTGGCCCAGGTGAGATGTAGAGGGATAATGTTATGGCTTGGTCTCTCCCACAAACATGAGACGACTCTGGCTGTTAATTATTTCAGATTTATTGCTAAAATAACAAACTAGGACGGAGCTCCTCTACTCATCATCCTCCCCAGGAGATGGAGTTGCCCGGACTGAGCTCCTCCTCCTTCCCCAACACAGAAGCCCTCACCTTCTTTTCTGGTATCTTTCACGTGTCTCGGCCACTTTTGTGATCCAATGAGATTTGGGAGAGAATACTTCCTGCATTCCAAGGCCTGACTCACTATTTGAGCTCTCACGCAGCAGCCTTTCACTCTGGCCCTGTCCTTCTTCTCCCCTGTGTTCAGAACTCAAATTACAGCTTCTCTCCCCCTCCTCTCTGCCTTCTGCTTTTAACTGTTCTCTCTCTATGCCTGCCTCTGCTTCTCTTGTCAGCACCAGGGCTTCGCTGACAGACAGCCAGAACAGGTGGTAGCCACTGCGCTGCTCTGCTGGCTCCTCTGCCTGCTACCTTAGTGGTTCATGCTCCCAGGATCCAGAAGCACAGATCTGCCAGCACTGCTACTGCCTATCTCCCAGTGTTGCTCCTCCTGCCAGGCAAATTCTTCATCCTGCTTGCTTGTGGCAGCATGAGGTGAAAGGGGGAAGGTTTTAGAAGCATGCTATACTCAAGGACCACCTCTCCTGGTATGCCCCACGGAGGACCTTAAGGTCCACAAATAACAACACTTTGGAGGTCCCGAGCCGCAAAGAGGTTAGATGGGTCTCAACTAGGGCCAGGGCCTTTTCAGTACTGGCCCCGCCTTGGTGGAACACTCTGTCAGAAGAGACCAGGGCCCTGTGGGATTTGACATCTTTCTGCAGGGCCTGCAAGACAGAGCTGTTCCGCCTAGCCTTTGGTTTGGACTCAGTCTGACCCTTATGTTTCCCTTCCCTTATGGTTTTGATTTATGGGTTACTACTAAAATGAGGCTGCATTTTAAATTGTATTTTAACCTGTATTTTAATTAACTGTTTTTTTCTATTACGTTTTATTGTAATTTTATTGGTGTTAGCAGCCCTGAGCCCGGTTCTGGCCGGGGAGGGCAGGGTATAAATAAAAATTTGTTATTATTATTATAAAGAAGGGGATGTGTGGTTTTCATTCAATGGAAGCCACTGCTCCCCACAGTGTGGCTTTTGAAGGCACCCCACATGGCTGCTTTCTAACTCCAAAATAGCAGGTGGAAAGCAGCCTCCCTGGCAAGGCTATGAAAGCCCTTTGCATCTCCCCCCTCATGTTTTGTAAATCTGAAACTGAAAGTGGAGAAGGGGAAGGGCATTTTTCAACCTTATTCATATCCATCGATTTCAGTGGGTCTATTCTGAGTATAACTTAGTTCTGCCAATAGTGTTCTGTGAAATGAATATGTTTCATTTGAGCTCAAGTTTTCTTGGCACAGAATCTGTTTAAACACAGTCTACAGCTCTGATTTCTGGGGTTTCAGGGGCTTGGGCTTAGTGTGGACATAGATGCTCAGAACCCCCATGATACCTGCAATGAGGCTGGCTATAGCTGAGCTCTTAGTCTTGGAGATGGAGCCAAGTTGGAAGGGAAAGAAAGTGCAACAAAGACCAATGCAAGAGATGGCTCCAGCAATCATCCCGAAGAACAGGAAGGCTCGGGTAGCATGGTACGAATCTTTCAGGAAGGAAGGAAGAGAAAGAAAAAAGGTTAAATGCATCTGTGGGATTTGGCAATAGCCTGCAGACGTCCCATGTAATATTTCCACCCACTGATGGATCAATCAGTGCATGCACTCTGTCCTGTTTCAGAATTAATCTGTATACAGTGGTACCTCTGGATATGAACGGGATCCATTCCAGAGCCCCGTTCGCATCCTGAAGTAAACGTAAGACGCGTCTGCACATGCGCGGGTCACATTCTACCCCATATTTCTAGATTCCTTTTTATTTTATTCCAAATCTTTTCACAATTATCCTTAAAGATACAGTGGTACCTCGGGTTACAAACACTTCAGTTACAAACACTTTGGGTTACAGACTCCGCTAACTCTGAAGTAGTACCTCGGGTTAAGAACTTTACTTCAGGATGAGAACTGAAATTGCATGGTAGCAGCTCAGCGGTAGCAGGAGGCCCCATTAGCTAAAGTGGTACCTCAGGTTAAGAACGGTTTCAGGTTAAGAACGGACCTCCAGAACGAATTAAGTTTGTAACCAGAGGTACCACTGTATTTATATTCTTGGTTGTGAGCCAAATTCCTAAATATTTAACTTTTTTATGAATCTTTCTATACTCTGATAAATACTTTGTTATCCTTTTCTGATAGTTTTTTTACTAACAGCTTTGTCTTATTTTTATTTAATTTAAAGCCTGCCACCTGCCCAAATTCCTGCATTTTTTCTAGGACTTTCGGAAGAGAATTCTTGGGGTCTTCTGCTGTAATTACAAGGTCATCAGCATATGCTTTCAATTTATATGTCTTTTTCGCTACCATAATTCCTCTGATATTTTCATCTGCCCTGATATTTCCTAGTCAGGACTTCTAGGACCAAAATGAATAATAACGGTGTTAAAGGATATCCCTGTCTTGTTCCCTTCTGTATCTTACATTCATCTGTTACCACCTGATTTAAAATTAATTTAGATTTTTGATCTGAATATATTGCTTGAATCCCTCTCCCAAAATTTTCTCCAAAGCCCATTTCTTCAAGAATTTTTTTCATGAGTTCCCAAGAGAACAAGAGTCAAAGGCTTTTTCAGCATCTATAAACATCAATGCTGCCTGTTTTTCATTTCTTGCTCCCAGGTATTCTATTATATTGATAATATTTCTTATATTATCCTTCATTTGTCTCCCTGGAAGAAAACCTGCCTGATCATGATGTATTCTGTAAGCTCCATTTTTTTGGCAATTCATGTTTTTCACTTTTCACCATAATCTTTGTTTTTCACAATGCAAGAATCCAATATTTTATTAAACACATAGCCAAAGTAGTACAATATAAGTATAAATGTAAGTGACTTATATAGCATTGAACATGAGATTTATAGCATTGAAAATGACATGTACGGTATATCTATGTACAGTTGGAGGTATGCAAAAAAATGTATTCCCTTGGGATACACAGTATACTGAGGAGCAATTTTTTTTCATTTTCTGTTGCATGAGATTTTTCAACTGTTCTTATATGTTCTTTCAATGCTGATTTCAAATCTGAAATCGATTTTCGTGTGCGTGCTATAGTTATCTTTCAATTTCTGACTTTTGCCGATATGTCATATTTACACTGGGGATAAGTGGACACTGACACGTTGATCTACCCTAAACCACATTGTAATTATTGTTTTGCAAACTTAATTTTCCTTTATTTTTATAGTTTTGTAACCTAAATATTTGTATTTTTCAGATTGGACCATGGCTTCTTCAAGTAGACAAAAATGTGTATAGCATGTATTCCTGAGTATCCTTAGAAGCTTATCATTTTGAAGGAAATAAAAATAGATATAAAACTAAGAAATGTAATGAAATACTTGGGAATAAATATAACAAGAAATTTAGAAAATTTAGACCAATAGAACCTTAACAAATTAAAGAAGGAAATTAAGGAAAAGTTGGAGGAATATAAGAAAATTAAGCTTTCATGGTTTGGAAGACTACTGATAATTAAAAATTTTCTAGAGTAAATTTTTAATTTAAAATATTACCAATTAAGATAACGGAGACAGGGATAAAGGGTTGGCAAAGTATGATTAATAAATTTTGTAATGGGGATAAAAAACCTAGAATTAATAAAAGAAGATGGTATGATTAAGATATATCATAGATGGGATAACAGAACAAGGAGAGATAGAATGGTTAGAGAGTGGTACACAGGAAATGAGGGAGAAGTTAGTGAATGTATTTTTTATCAAACCAAATAGACAATGGCGGCAGCATATTGAAAATCCCTTATTAAGAAATATCATTGAGATATGGGCGAAATATAAAGGAAAATTGATACTAGCAAATTCCCCACTAACCCCGGTGATGATGACAGAAGACTTCCCAGTAAATTGAAAAAGAAGTGAAAGAGAAGAAAATACTTAAAATAAAGGATTGAGTGGAGAAAATGAGAAGCAAAGAACAAATAAGAGCAGTTCTAAAAGGAAGTAAAATAACTTGGTTTAACTGTATACAACTGGAGCAATGGACAAAGAAGTGGTCAAGGGAAAACAAGAACTGCAAAGAATATACAAAATTTGGAAAAAAATATATAAAAAGGAGAGATAAAGAAAAAAATACAGTTATAAAAAGGGAAATCGGTGGAATTTATAAAATATTAATAGAAATGGAGGATCAAGGAGATCAATTAAAAGAGGTGTGGGAAAGGAAAACAACAGGGCAGTTACATAGTAACAGCTGGGGGAAACATATGTTGAAAATGCTGTCTATAAGAATAAAAGAAAATTGTTGTAAATTAATTAGGAGATGGCATTTAACACCAGTCAGATTAAATCAAATAAACAAGAAATATTCAGTGTTATGTTGGAGGGGATGCCAGGAAACCGGGAATTATGTTCAGCTGTGGTGGTGCAAATATGTACAATTTTTTATTTTATTTTTTTGCAAAAGGTGTTTAAGGAGATAACAGAAATCACTGGGTTAAAGCTGACCAAAAGTCCAGAGGTAGCATTATTATCAATTTACGATGGGGTGGAAGGTTCACAGGCTATAAAGGACTTGCTCACTAATTTATTGACAGCTGTACGAATTATGACAGCTAGGAAGTGGAAGGGGCAAGCGGAATATAAAACGGAAGAATGGTATAAAGAGGTGTGGGATATAGCTATTAACAAAAAATTAACATGTCCCATTAAGGTAAGAGGGGGAATATGCAGGAGAAATGATTTCGGGGAGAAATGAAGGGTGTTTGTGGAGTTTGTACTGTTGAAACAGAAAGGAGTTGGACCACCACAAGAGGTGTTGAAATTTCGGGAGGTTGGATAATTACAATGGAATGGTCTGGGTGCTGGGATGCACATGTTTATTCTTATTTAAAGAAGAAGGAGAAGAAGCTTATCATAGGTTTGCCAACTTGAAGACTAGTTGTGGTAGGAAAACATCTCTTCTGAGAAACTTGCCCAACACCACCGATCTTCTCCTGCAATGCACAGCTTCGCAGAACTGAAGAAAAACAAACCCAACTCACATCGAGTGACATTGGGGCACAGCAAACCTGCCAAGAGCACAGTGCAAATGGAGTGGGCACTCCAAAGCACTCCCAGGATCCTTTGCAGCATGCAAGGTTGTATATGGTCGGGGATCCTTGGCAGACAAAAATGGCTTCCAGACAGCATATATTAAAAATTAAATGCAAGGGTTTTTTGTGGAAAGTGGGGACTAATCTACACTGGTCAATTATAACGTTAAAAATGTGTTCTAAAAATGTGACATGAGAGGGCACCGTATATCAGTGATCCGTCGTCAATGGTAAATAGCATTGGGAGCTATATTTTTATAGTGTTTTTATAGCATTTTTCATATCTGTGTAGATCCAGCCTCAGTGGTATGAACTACCATCACCTTTTAATTTTTTTGCTGCCCACCCACAGCAGCCATTTTGTGCTGGCACCCAGGACACCTTTATCAAGATATGAGTCCCAGCACCTACTATTTTACCCCCCCCCCAAAAAAAGGACAGGGTAGACTTCCGGAGACGGCGCCATCGCCAATGGCGGATTCCCTCTAGTTCTGAGGGATTAGCTCCACGGAAATCGGGTCTTGCTGCTACGGCGAAGCGGGGACCCCTTCGAAATCACAGGCGGGTGAAGCCTGTGACTGTGGGACTCGGCGGGCACCTTCAGCGCCCCCCAATCTGCGAGGGAACCCTGTAAGGGGCTCCGGAGCGAAACGGGGAGTCTGGCGCGGTGCTGAGAGTCAATTGCTTCTTCCGTGGAGTGAAGCCGCACAGCTGTTGCTGGAGAGCGCTGACCTTTTTCCTGTGACAATTCGGCTACTAAACAACTACCCGTGAGTAGGTCAAGTTTAAAGATCGGGGAATTTAAGAAAAAAAAAGGATTAATTTGACACTGAAGCGGGAAACAGGAAACGCCTTCCGTTTTCTGTATACAGATCAAAGCAAAGACTGTCTAAGCTAACACCTGGAGAGTTGCGTTAAAAGGACTTAAATCCTAACGTCAAATTAAAAGAACTCCCTCCCTGAACTGCAGGAGAGGGGAGGGAAGAGGGGAAAGTATTTTTTGCCTGCAAAAAAAAAGAAAAAAAGGAGAGAAAAGGGCATAAAGACCATCACTTAATCCTTGGGAACGGACTGCCAGGATCAATAGAATTGCTATATTGAGAGTCGCACTGTTTATGGACAATGTAACTTTTTGACAGTTAACTCTGCAAGTGAGATACTTTTTTCTGAAGGGCTTCTTTGGACTTGAAACTGTTGCTTATTTTGTTGAAGGGGGACTTTGGAAAGTTGGAAAATATACTTTATTGTAATACTATTGACTGTTACTGTGTCCCCCTAGAGGAACACTGAAATTGTTACAACTAGTTGGGGAATTTTCCACTTCTAACTGGCCAGGGAAATTTCCACTGCAAAACAAGCTTTGGCAAAACAAGCTTTGGTCATGGGACTGATCTTGATCCCCAGATAAAGTGTTATGGCAAACTTGCCTCAGGATAAAAACTTGCCTCAGGAAAAAACAACAAGATCGGGCAAGGTTAGACTGCAGCAGACCAGTGCAGTATTGCAGCAGCGCAGAGCATCTGCATCCGGCCCTTCCGCACCACAAGGGAAGATCCTGCACAAGCTAGGTCAAAAGGAATGGCATCTGAAGAGGGATTTACTTCAGTATTAAGTAAAATTTATGAAACCTTGGAAAAATTAAGTAAACAAGTCACTGAAGCAACAACTAAAATTGACCAAAATACTACCAGCATCAACAACTTGGGGCAGAAGGTGAATTCAAACACAGAATCTATTGAAAAACTGCTGCAAGAATCTACTTCGAATCGAAAGACAGCTGAGGAAGCAAAGGAAAAAGCATCAGCTGTAGAGGAAAAGATAACACCGATATGTAAGCAGCTTGAGGACCACCGGTCGCTTTTGTCTATGATTGAACTGAAGGAGAAACAGACTAATTTGAGGATCAGGGCGGTACCTGAACTTGAAAAAGACAGCCTAAGTGATTTTCTTACACAGGAATTTGCAGACTTTTGGAACCTGGATGATAAGCAAGACTTCAAGATAGTAAGTGCTTTTAGACTTGGAAGAGGAGGGAGAAAGAACAGGGTGAGAGACTGTTTGATTACCCTCCGATCAAAAGAGGAAAGAGACAGAATACTGAGTCTGCACTTCCAGAAGACCTTGGAAATAAACGAATCAAGAGTGGAGATATTTAAGGACATCCCTAAGGTCACCTTTTGGACCTTAGGTCCAACTACGGAGATTTGGTGACCCTGTTGAGAGGAAACAGAACTATTTTTAGGTGGGAATTCCCCCAAGGCCTATCTTTTACCTTTAAAGGGAAAAAGTTTAAAATAAGATCAGTGGAAGATAAATAAAAATTTCTGAGAGAACACGGAGAAGACCTGCAAAAAGAAGCTGAAGAAGAGCCAAGAGCTTTAAAACCAGGAATACAAGACATAGTACCACTACCTTTGGGATTGGACAAGCTAGAGAAAGTGATACCACCGTCAGAACAAGAACAATTATTGGGAGCAGTTGGAGGAAAAGCAAAATAAACACACCATGTCTCTGCAACTATTAAGTTGGAATATTCATGGATTTAACTCCCCGGAGAAAAGGAAAAAAGTCTTTCATTTATTGAAAAAGGAAAAATTGGACTTGATTTGTTTACAGGAAACACATGTGATAAGGCTACATAGGAAAGTATTGATTAATAAAAGATTGGGCCAAGAGTTTATTTCATCAGACAAGGTTAAAAAGAGAGGAGTAGTAATTTATGCAAAAGAGAGCCTATCACCGAAATTTGTTTTTAAAGATGACCAAGGAAGATTTGTGGCAATCAAAATTCAAATACAAGGAGAAAAATTTTTGATAGTAGGAGTATATGCACCGAATGAGGGGAAATCTGAATTCTTTAAGAAGTTGCATGAGACATTGTTAGACTATATGGATTACAACATTATCATGATGGGAGATATGAATGGAGTGGTATCTACAAACATGGACAAGTCGCAGAGACAGGTAGTTACTAAAGATGGCAGACTACCAAAAACCTTTTTTGAATTGACTGACAATATGGACTTGATTGACATTTGGAGAACTAAGAATCCCTTGGGTAGAGAGGGAACCTTCTTCTCTGAATCCAAAATGACATGGACAAGAATTGACCAAATCTGGATTACTAGAGGACTGGCACCTAAGACCCGAAAAGTGGAAATTTGCCCTAAAACTTGCTCCGACCATAACGCTGTGAAAATGGAGATGAAATTAACACCAACCGGTTCCTTCAGATGGAGGATGAATGACACCTTGTTTAGAGATCAAGAGGTTATCAAGAAGGCCCAAAAAACCTTGAGAGATTATTTTGAGATAAATTTGAACACCACCATTGAAAAAAGAGTAATCTGGGACGCAAGCAAAGCAGTTATGAGGGGGTTTCTGATTCAACAGAATGCAATAAAGAAGAGAGCTCAAAATGAGAAAAAAGATAAAATTTTGGAAAAAATAAAAGAGGGTGAGAAGAAACTGAGAGCGAAACCAAAGTCACAAGAGATTCTGAGAGATATAAAGTTATATCAAGTGCAATATATGAAGATGATGAATCAGGAAATCGAATGGAAAATTAAACAAATGAGACAAAGGACATTTGAATCGGCTAATAAATGTGGAAAATTGTTAGCCTGGCAAATGAAAAAAAGACAAAAGCTCAACACTATTACTAATTTGGAAGTGGAAGGAAAGAACATTCAGAATCCAGTGGAAATTAGAAAATGCTTCCAGAGGTACTTTAAACAGTTATATACACAAGGGCCACAGAAAGAGTTTGATATAGACCAATTTTTAAAAACAAATGGACTACAAAAAATCTCTCAAGAAAATACGTTAATGCTGAGCTATAAAATAACAGAACAGGAGGTGGAAGGTGCCATCCAGAATATGCAGTTGGGCAAATCTCCAGGGCCGGATGGTTTAACCTCAAAATATTATAGATCCTTGAAGGATTGGATAATTCAACCACTAAAGGAGGTCTGTAACGAAATTTTGGAGGGGAAAAAAGCGCCAGTCGTGGAAGGAAGCTTATATTACACTTATACCGAAAACTGAGTCTGAAAAGACACAACTTAAGAACTACCGCCCCATATCCCTGCTCAATGTGGATTACAAAATATTTGCTGATATTTTGGCTAAAAGATTAAAAAAAGTATTAGTGGAAGAGATACATAAAGACCAAGCCGGCTTTCTCCCAGGTAGACACTTGTCTGACAACACGAGGAATATAATTAACATTTTGGAGAAGTTGCAAGTGAACATTAATACTAAAGCAGTTTTAATCTTTGTAGATGCGGAGAAAGCCTTTGATAATATTTCTTGGAGTTTTATGAAGAAAAATCTTCAGGGGATGGGGGTTGGTCAAGGGTTTGAAAATGGTATAAGTGCAATTTACTCAGAACAAAAGGCTAAACTAATAGTTAACAATGTGGTGACAGAGGAATTCAAGATAGAGAAAGGTACACGACAAGGCTGCCCAATTTCCCCATTGCTTTTTATTTCGGTCCTGGGGGTTTTGTTAAATATGATTAGAAGGGACCGTCTGATTAAAGGTATACAGGTCGGAGCCAAACAATACAAACTGAAAGCTTTTGCAGATGACTTAGTTTTGACGTTACAGGAGCCAGAATCTAGTACTAAAAGAGTATTAGAATTGATTCAAGAATTTGGTCATGTGGCAGGATTTAAGTTGAACAAGTTAAAAACTAAAGTTCTTGAAAAAAACTTAATACCGTTTGAGAAAGAGAGGTTTCAGAAGGAGACAGGCTTAACATTGGTTAAGAAAGTAAAATACCTGCGGGTTAATATGACTGCTAAGAACTTAAACTTATTTAAAGATAACTATGAGAAATGTTGGTCAGAAGTGAAAAAGGACTTAGAAATATGGTCGAATTTGAAGCTTTCCTTGTTGGGTCGAATTGCTGTTATAAAGATGAATGTATTGCCAAGAATGTTATTTTTGTTTCAATCATTGCAAATCTTGGACAAAATGGATTGTTTCAAGAAGTGGCAGAGAGACATTTCTAGATTTGTCTGGCAGGGCAAGAAGCCCAGAATAAAATTTAAAATACTAACTGATGTAAAGGAAAGAGGTGGATTTGCCCTGCCAGACCTTAAACTTTATTATGAATCAGCAGCATTCTGCTGGTTGAAAGAATGGCTGCTTCTTGAGAACACAGACATTTTGGATTTAGAAGGCTTTAATAACGTTTTTGGATGGCATGCATATCTGTGGTATGACAAGGTCAAAGCACATAAAGCATTTAAAAACCATATTGTCAGGAAAGCATTGTTTAATGTCTGGATAAGATATAAAGACTTACTTGAAAATAAAACCCCAAGCTGATTGTCACCGATGGAAGCAAAGGCTCAGAAAAAGCTCAATATGGAGGCCAAATTGCCGAAATATTGGGAAATTTTGGAGCAAGAAGGAGACAAATTGAAATTGCAGAGTTTTGAGAAATTAAAAGATAAAGTGTGAGACTGGCTTCACTATTATCAAATAAGGGAGGCTTACAATTTGGACAAAAAAAATGGCTTCCAGGTGGAGAAATCAAAATTGGAAACAGAACTGTTAGATCCCAAAACAAAGATACTTTCTAGAATGTATAATCTGCTGTTAAAATGGAACACTCAGGATGATACGGTTAAATCTGCTATGATTAAATGGGCACAAGATGTTGGACATAACATTATGTTCACTGACTGGGAACAGTTGTGGACCACAGGTATGAAATTTACGGCATGTAATGCCCTAAGAGAGAATATTATGAAAATGATATACAGGTGGTACATGACACCAGTCAAGCTTGCAAAAATCTATCATTTGCCCGATAATAAATGTTGGAAATGTAAAGAAAACGAAGGTACATTCTTTCATCTTTGGTGGACGTGCCCAAAGATTAAGGCTTTCTGGGAGATGATCTATAATGAAATGAAAAAGGTATTTAAATATACCTTCCTGAAGAAACCAGAGGCCTTTCTCCTGGGCATAGTCGGCCAATTGGTGCCAAAGAAGGATAGAACATTCTTTATGTATGCTACAACTGCAGCAAGAATACTTATTGCGAAGTATTGGAAGACACAAGATTTACCCACCCTGGAAGAGTGGCAGATGAAGGTGATGGACTATATGGAACTGGCGGAAATGACTGGCAGAATCCGAGACCAGGGAGAAGAATTGGTGGAAGAAGATTGGAAGAAATTTAAAGACTATTTGTGGAAACATTGTAAAATTAATGAATGTTAAAATGATGTTGGATTGAAATTAAGTGGAATTAGCAACAAGGTTAATAAGAATATGTAAAAATGGATTGATAACGGATGAAAATATATAGTTATAATATGTTGAGATATAGAGTTAAGATAAATGAAAGAGGGTAAGGATTTGCTGAACTGACTATGTGAACAGGAATACAAAAAAGGGAGGTGCGAGGAGGTCAGAGAAATAAGCAAATGAAATCCAAGATATGAAAAAAAAAATGGATTTGTTTTTAATTTTTCCTATTTACTTTTTCTGTATTTTGTATTTTCTTTTTTTTTCTATGTATTTTTGTATTTTTTGTATTTTTCTTTTTTCTATTGTTCTCCTTTTATTTTGTAAATTTTTGCTTTTTGTAAAATTCCAATAAATATCTTATTAAAAAAAAAGGACAGGGTAAATGTGTTATCTCTAGTCACACTGGACTTTCAGGGGATTGAAGAAGGATCAACTGCCCCCCCCCACACACACACTGCTGCATGCCTTAGAAAGGAAAATCAATTCAATCTGCTTTAGAATTCCGTACCTTAAGTAGTCCAAGCACAAGACAGAGAAGATCTCACCTGGTTCTAGATCCATCGAATATGTAAAACAAATATAGCTCGAAGCAGAAGGACGACAAAATTTCCAGAGGCCACGGTTCAAATTGCCAATTAGCACCCAGTGGTCTGAGCCCAGGGCAATGAGAGTGAGAAGAAGGCTGATGAAAGCACAAACCACAGCACTGATCTGCAGTATATGCATTGTGAGAACAGTCAGATCTGTGACTGAGGCTAGATGGACCTTTGACTTGACCCAGAAGGGCAACAGTAGAGGAGGAGGAGCAGGAGGAGGAACAATCAGGCAAGACTGAATCCAGAGAGTGGGCATGGGTTTCTAGTCTGGCCCTCTGTGACTGCCTAGTGACGCCAACTCTGATTAACAAGTTGGTGACTCATTAACCTATATGATTTCTCCAAATGGGTCTCCTCCACCTTTTGATGCTGCTTGCCTGCCATAGAGCAATACCAAAGAAATACATTTGTGAATCAAATGCTTCTCATGAGTTGCTGATGCACTTTTATAACTTTGCATGCAGATGAAAATACGTGAGCAGTGATAGGGGCTTTTGTCAGTTTCATATACCTCTCTCCCATAATCATTCACAAATATTTTAAGAAAAGAATTCTATGCCTGATCTGGTCTGGGGAGTTGCAGTGTCAAGCACACCCACACCCACACACACACACACCCCTGCTCTCCTTCCCTCTTTCCTCCTTCATTGCACACCCCTATTGCCTCAAACTACAATTGCCTAGCCTAACCTAGCCCTGCCCCACTTTGTTGGCTGATGGAATCAAAACAGAAGGGCATGCAAGGGGGAGAGGGAAAACATGAAGGGAACCAAATAAATTTCCATAGAACTGGGCCTGCTAGTTAGGGATGATGGGAGTTGTAGTCCCACAACAGCTGGAGACCAAAGTTTAGCAAACTCTGTTCTAGAGACGGATCACAATCCTGTCTCTCCACTTATCTATAATTCAGAGATTGTAAGCTTCATGGTGCCAACCTTGTGTTAAATGAAGAGAGGAATCTGCCAAACATAGGTTTCCCACCCACATTTGAGAGCAACTCATGAAACTCTGAGAGTATTTGGATGTTGTTTTTATTTCATTTATTTTTAAAATCATTTTGCACACAGCAGTCACCGAGAGAGAAATTAAGCATGTGGGGTGTGTATTTGTTTTTCCCAAATACTTCCATTTGAGATAAATTTAGAAAGCATAATCAAGCTTCCTCCAGACTGTGTACCCTAAATTTGGGGTTGCACATAAATAATGTGGGTTAAAGCCATCTATTACCCTGGGACAACAAATCAATTTTTTTTAAAAAATATATATATAAAGGAATCAGGGTTATACCCAATGTTAATCTACTAACATAGGCCCATTAATTTCGATGAATCTACTCTGAATGGAATTCAGTGGGGTACAACCCAGACTTTGTGTGACTGGGGAAGAGTGCCGGGAAATGCATTGACAAGTGAGAAATGAGTGAATTATTACTGGGAACACATGTAAACACCTGACAAACAAATCAGGACAAAGGCAGGATGAATGCTTGTTGTAATATGACTCCCCAAGAAAGATCAGGATGGATGTTGAATGATCTAACCTCCACATAAGTTTTTTTGCAAGAATATTGGGAGGAATAAATAGGCTGTGTGTGGGAACCTTCTGTTAAAGAGAAAGTCACATCCAAGAACAACTGCTTTTCTCCCAAAATTTGCATGGGGGAGAGAAAGAGCCACATATCAAGGGATGGAGATGAGAGAGGTTCCATTGCTTCCTATGACTTTGCAGGGAAGTCTGCTGGGAGCAGACTTTTAATTAGACCTCTTGATTCTAAATCCAAACCCACACTTCCACCCTTATAACCAGGCTGTCTTTTAGGCTTCAGAATCTGTGTGTGTTTGTGTGTGTGTGTGTGTGTGTGTGTGTGTGTGTATTCTTCTCCCGCCAATTGGAGAAGTCCTGTTCTACAGCATTCAGTAAATAACTTCCCAGTTTCTTAACCACCTTGCTGGACCTATAAAAATGTCAGTTTTGTCATTAAAGTAGGGTTGCCATACATTTCCCAGTCACAGCAGGTATTCGGTTCATGTCAGAAGTGTAGATCTTGGCAAATTTCATTAAAGAAAGCTCAAAAACCCTTAGAGATTTTGCAAAGAAAACTCAACAACTTTGGGCAAAACTAAAAAATAATAATGAAGAAAAGCTCAACAACTTTGGCCAAAAAAACAAATCAAAACCTCAACTACCTTGACAAAAACTCAACAACTTTTGTGTCCTGATTTTCACTTTTTGAAATATGGCAGCCCTACATTATATTCAGTTTCCCCCAGCTCCAACTCGCCCCAGTGCCGGCTGGGTCTGTGTGCCCCAGGTGTCATCTGAAGTGGAGGCACAGCCTTTTCTTCATGCTCCTGTTGACACAGCCCTATCCAAGGTGAAAGCCAGCCCACCTGTCAGGAGAGAAAAGGGGCTGGTTAGGGCAACAGGGGGAACAGAATAAAACACCACCCAAGATATCTGGGGCTCTGACCCCAGTGTTACCTCTCTTGCTCATCCTCCAAGACCTGCTGTTCTCGTGGACCAAAATATATCCCCTTCCACAGTACCACACTGAGTGCGCATTTTGAGACTTCTCCAAAGGACTAGTCATGGGCTGAACTGGAAGTGTCCAGGAGTAGATGGATAAGCCTTCTCCCATCCGTGTCATTAATGCATAAACCTGTTCCAACCCATTTTCACATCACACTGTAAATTATCTATTTTAAAATAAAATGTAACCAAAACTGTCATGTATCCACAACATACATATATAAACACATATCTTAGATCAACATATGCATTGCTAAAATACATATTTTGATGTATATGTGCCGTTTTTTAAAGCAAGAGGCTTTTACTGATGTCCTCCATGAACTATTGGGGTAGTGTTGGATTTGATTGTAGGAAGCAGCCATGCAGATACATGCCTTGTGTGTGTGTGTGTAGAGATAGATAGATGATAGATAGATAGATGATAGATAGATAGATAGATAGATAGATAGATGATAGATAGATGATAGATAGATAGATAGATAGATAGATAGATAGATAGATGATGATGATAGATAGATAGATGATAGATAGATAGATGATAGATAGATAGATAGATAGATAGATAGATAGATAGATAGATGCCATATATATCAGTCCTGTGTGCCAACAGTTCTCGGGGTCCTGGCCATATACTTTTTCAGAACCTTCTGAGAAGCTTCTGAAGCTTGGGCATGAAAAACATGCATGTTATACTGAGCTACAGCTTCTCCACCAATCTGCAACACCATTCCATTGCAGGTATCCCATTCAATCATAGGATTTGGGATCCTATGCGTTACCTTGGCCTCAATCACTCTGGCTTCAGCTCAGCTAAGGGGCAGAAACTGCACTGGTTGTGCCTCCCTCCAAATTACCTTTGACTAGGGTTGGGTATTGGGGCTGTGACGCTGTTGGTTCTTCTGGACATCTCAGTGACATTTCATAGGAGTCCACTTACCCTTCGGTCGCACTGTGGGTAGGCAATGCCTCCTGGATTCCTCATCTGACAGGGGCCCTGGTGCTGGGGACTGCCTGGCTGGTGAGGGCGGCTTCAAGTTCACCTCACCAGCTGGCATTTCGGATTCAAACCTGCCTGCAAATTGGCCAATGGCAGGCAGGCTTGGAGACAGGGCCCTCCCAGAGAGTGGGCTTGATAGGGCAGTTTGGCCCTAGTCCCAGCAACTAGTTTTTTTGTTGGATCCCCCAGCCAGCCAGCCCTTTTTCATACTGTTTTCAGACCTAGCTGTGGCATTGGTGGTCACCATATTCGGTGCAGGAATTCATCCATCAAGGAAATCAGCACCTGCCTGTTGGTTTTTTCCTACCTCATAGCAATTGTCACAACTTTGGCGGTCTAGGTATTGGATGCTCCTTAGTCTTGGCCGGGCAGTGGAGAGGTTGTAGTCTAGGCCTACCCCTCCCCAAATGTAGGGTATCCCATTAAAGGAGTCCAGGAGGAGTTGCTTCTGGCTGTATGCCCAGGCGGGGGCTTGGACCTCAGCACTCCTCAAGGTGGTGACCCCCATGGGAGTCCCCCTATTTGATGTAAGCCATAGGAACCCCTGCTGCTGCGTTGACCCTTGGTGTCACTTCCGGCAGGCGGGTTGGAAGTAAATAGTTGACCGATGCCTATGCCAAACCTCTTGCCTCTGATGTCAATAAAGTTGTGGCCTGGTTTGATCCCATTCAAACTGTGCCATGTCCTTCATACTGTTATTCAGAGAGTCGAGGGGAGTGCAGAGCCTGGTCATGCAAGTCAGGCATTATGGAGTCGTTCTGGCATGGTGGGGAAGAGAGGGTGCTGATTTGCAATAGGTCCTTTCATTGTGTTAAGGGAGATGCAAGATGTGGTCCTATGAGATAAGTGTTCTACCCCACGGAGACTGATTTTGGTGCCCCACAGATATTTACCTTATCCTTCACGCTATTTAACACCTACGTATATACTAACCCCATAGGTAGCACACAAAAAATCAATTTTCTTAATCCACAATTGTTTGTGCTCATCCTCAACCTGCTGCTTTCAATCTTAAAAAAAATTCTAGATCCTGGCATCCCGCTAGGGTGGGTGTGCTGTCATAAAACCTTTCACCTAATTAGGGTATCCATATTTTTGCTTCCCTGCCGATGCCTCAGATAATCGAAGAAGGAAGCGCTCTTGGTATATACCAACCCACAACGTTATTGGGCAGGTATGGATGTGCGCACACACACCTGCTTTCATCTGTGTTCAAATGGACACACTGTAGAGCAGCCCCAGACTTAAATAATGCAGCTGACAAGGCTGCGCAAAGGCAAACTTTTTAATAAAGATGTGCTTTTTCAGCATTTCCCATTTGACACATACTCACGAGTTATAAGGAAGAGAGGAAAGGAGGCCCAGCCCAAGCCAAAAGACCATCCATAAAAGGCATTTCCTCCTGTCTGCCCTGTGTAAATGGCCATGGCAATCAGGACGCAACCAGCTAGGAAGAAAAAATACATCAGGGTATCAAGTTACTTGTTAATTAAATCCTTGATGCTGAGCTGGAAGCTGCTCTATACAGTTCTTTTCCATCTCCAATATTGCAGTAGGAAAAGAGCCATTTCTGGGGAGGCTTTGAAGATCCTTTGTGATCCTCTTCTTCTCCTTTGCACCATAATATTGGAGGTGCAAAGAGGAAGGGGGAAGCTCATGAAGGGTTTTCTGAACTGGCTCTTCTCCTTTGCACCTCTGACATTGGTGGAAATGGAATCGGAAAGAAGTATTTAGGGAGATCTCTAAGCCCTTTTCTAGTAAAGGTAAAGGACCCCAACAGTTTAGTCTAGTCGCGGACGACTCTGGGGTTGCGGTGCTCATCTTGCTTTACAGGCCGAGGGAGCCGGCGTTTGTCCGCAGACAGTTTTTCCGGGTCATGTGGCCAGCAGGACTAAGCCGCTTCTGGCGTAACAGAACACAGAGCAGCACAGGGAAACATCGTTTACCTTCCCGCCGCAGGGGTACCTTTTAATCTACTTGCACTTTTTGGCATGCTTTCAAACTTCTAGGTTGGCAGGAGCTGGGACTGAGCAACAGGAGCTCATCCCGTTGCGGGGGTTCGAACCGCCGACCTTCTGATCGGCAAGCCCAAGGGGCTCAGTGATTTAGACCACAGCACTTTTCTAGTCTCCTACTTTCAACTTCTGATGTTGCAGGTGTTGCAGAAAGAAGCATTAGAAGTTCACCCTCCTGAGAGGCCTACAGCAGATTCATACCTTCCAGATGAACTGGATATGCAGTAGTGACTCCATCACTTTCTAAATACCTGGGATGGATAGTATGGGTTTGAATTGTACCTTTTATCATGTCAATACATTTCAGTGGGTCTACTCTGAATATGACAGTTGGAGTCCACCAATAGGATTCCGTGTGGACTTTTCCTTTCAGCTCAAGTTTTCTTGGCGTAGGATCTTTGGGATTTGTTCAGGCACAGTCTACAGCTCTGAGTTTGGGGCTTGAGGGGACTGTGGAATCAGATGCATATGACCCCAAGGATACCTGCAGCAAGGCTGGCTATGGCTGAGGTCCTGGCCCAGGAGAGGAAGCCAAACTGGATTCAAGCAACAGCATTTTGCATGGACATTTCAGCTTGGCACAATCTTCAGCTTTGTGATCTGGGGCTTAAGGGGCTTGAACTGACTGGAAGCAGATGCTTATGACACCCCCCCCATAATACCTGCAACAATGCTGGCTATGGCTGCACTCTTGGCCTTGGAGATGGAGCCAAATTGCAAGCTAAAAAATGTTCCACAAAGAATAATGCAAGAGACAGCTCCAGCAATCATCCCAAAGAACATGAATGCTCGGGTGGCATGGATGTAACCTTGAAGGAAGGAAGAGAGAGGAAGAAGGGGGTTAAATGCCCATAACAGTCAGGGAGACAAATAGTAGGCAGTGCCAGAGGCCATGTCAGGCAGAGCCAACCCCTGGCAGGTGGGGGTTGGCAGTGCCCCATTTGCCCTAATGGATCAGGCTCCAATAATAATAATAATAATTTATTATTTATACACCGCCCATCTGGCTGAGTTTTCCCAGCCACTCTGGGCAGCTTCCAATCAAATGTTAAAAACAATACAGCATTAAATATTAAAAACTTCCCTAAACAGGGCTGCCTTCAGATGTCTTTTAAAGATAAGATACCTTCTTATTTCCTTCACATCTGAAGGGAGGGCATTCCACAGGGTGGGTGCCACTACTGAGAAGGCCCTCTGTCTGGTTCCCTGTAACCTCACTTCTTGCAATGAGGGAACCACCAGAAGGCCCTCGGCGCTGGATCTCAGTATCCGGGCTGAACGATGGGGGTGGAGATGCTCCTTCAGGTATACGGGACCGAGGCCGTTTAGAGCTTTACAGGTCAGCGCCAACACTTTGAATTGTGCTCAGAAACATACTGGGAACCAATGCAAATCTCTCAGGACCGGTGTTATGTAGTCTCGGTGGCCACTCCCAGTCACCAGTCTAGCTGCCGCATTCTGGATTAATTGCAGTTTCTGGGTCACCTTCAAAGGTAGCCCCACGTAGAGCGCATTGCAGTAGTCCAAGCAGGAGATAACTAGAGCATGCACCACTCTGGCGAGAAAGTCCATGGACAGGTAGGGTCTGAGCCTGCGTACCAGATACAGCTGGTAGACAGCTGCCCTGGACACAGAATTGACCTGTGCCTCCATGGACAGCTGTGAGTCCAAAATGACTCCCAGGCTGCACACCTGGTCCTTCAGGGGCACAGCTACCCCATTCAGGACCAGGGAGTCCCCCACACCCGCCTGCCCCCTGTCCCCCCAAAACAGTACTTCTGTCTTGTCAGGATTCAGCCTCAATCTGTTGGCCGCCATCCATCCTCCAACCGCCTCCAGGCACTCACACAGGACCTTCACCGCCTTCACTGGTTCTGATTTAAAGAAGAGGTAGAGCTGGGTGTCATCTGCATACTGATGAACACCCAGCCCAAACCCCCTATTACTCAGCACCATGATTATTTTATTTATTTAGGAATATCCCTACCCCACCTACTAACCAAAGTTATTGAGGCAGGTTACAATAAGTTCAAAACACTATTTTAAAAAGGCAGCGGTGCAATCATCAAAACAGCACAGAGTCTCCCCTAACCCCTGTTCTCCAGCGTTCCAAGAAATGCAGCTGCATCATCCATATGTCCTCACTGGGTGGCTGCTGTTGTCTTTCACAGCTCCAGCCCTCCTGGCAGATGCAGGAGTTGCTGGTTCACGTACTTGACATTTCAAGCACTGCAGTGGTTCATTTGATGGATCCATGTGCATCCCTTCTGTGCAAGGAAGGAATTTTTGACTTGAAGGAGGAGTGCAGTGTCTTTTGGCTAAATCTCGGGCAACCCCTTGGGCAGCATTCACCACAGATTTCAAACTCCAAGTCAGGGAAGAAAAACACTTCCTAGAAGAGAAACAGCTGTGTTCCAAAGGAGATGTGGGAACTCACATCCTCATGCCCTCGTCAGCTCCTTGTTTACACTCCAAACATGGCCAGAAGCTCATTGCGACTGCGCCAAGTCTCCCCATAACCCTCCCCATTGCAGTGAAGGCATCCTGTCATTGGTGATGTTTCAGGCGTGACACTGCAGTGCTGGTGTACTTGCAGGTGGCAGCTACCACAAGCAGAAAGCTACAGAAGAAGAAGCACTTTCTGTTTTGCCTCAAGTGCCGAAACCACTCAGTCCAGCCCTACATAAATCATACCATAGTAAAGGCAGAGATGGACTCACTGCTGCAGATTACTGTCGCCTATTCCTTTGCTTCCCGCAGCAGCCATTTTGTGTTGGCTTCCAGGGCATATTTATCAAAATATGATTCCCAGTGCCTAAGACAGAGTAAATATGTTATCCCTAGTCACACCGGACTTTCAGGGAGTTGAAGTATGATCAAGTGCCCCACATACTGCTGCATGCCTTAGAAATGAAGATCAGTTCAATCAGCTTTGGAATACCGCACCTTAAGTACTCCTAGCACAAGACAGAGAAGATCTTACCTGCCGCAACCATCCCGATAGGTTTGCAATTACAAATACACACATTCCAGAGGCCACTGTTCGAGAGGCCAATTTGCTGCCAGTAGTCTGAGCCCAGGGCGATGAGGAGGAGGAGAAGGCTGATGAAAGCACAAATCACAGCGCTGATCTGCAGTATATGCAATGTGAGAACAGTCAGATCTGAGACTGAGGAGCACAATAGGGATGATGAACCTGGGGAAAGGAGACATTCACATTATTCCACATCAGTTGCATTTTGTGTTCAGGTGTGCTTTAAAGATGCACATGTGCTCAGAGGCCTGCCGCAGATTGTGCTGTCCTGGACAGAAGAGGTTTTCCAGCTGCGCAGACTACAACAGGCCTTTGGATTTTATATGTTCTGGGTTCTGAGGGCAGTTTGCAAATTTTAAAAAACCCTGGGACCTCCTTCTCCACCCTGTTCTCATAAAGGGTATATATTATACACAATGTGTATTGCTTAGTGCAATAAACTTTATGTATAATATGTAAAGTACACATCCTTCTTGCCCGCTTTCCAGAAACAGCTACGAGCTGCCCAAGGGAGGAGGCAGGCAGTGGCAGACACCGAGAGGCAACGGGGTGCTCCCTCACCGCTGCCGCCATCGCTCGGGATAAGCGCCAGCTCATTCTCCTTCCTGAGCTCAGTAGTAGCAGCACTGGCAGGGCAAATAGGGACATTGTGGGATCAAATCAGAAGCCAGGCAGGGCAAGAAGCCACAAATTAAATATAAATTATTAACAGATATAAAGGAAAGAGGAGGCTTCGCCTTGCCAGATCTGAAACTCTATTATGAAGCCTCATGTTTATGTTGACTGAAAGAATGGATGACATTGAAAAATACAGATATATTGGACATAGAAGGATGGGACAACAGATACGGATGACATGTTGGATGGCATGCATATCTAGGTTACGATAAAGTACATAGGGGTTTTTTAAACCATATACCGTATTTTTCGCACTATAAGACGCACTTCCCCCCTCCAAAAATTAAGGGGAAATGTGTGTGCGTCTTATGGAGCGCATACAGGCTCCATGGCTTCAGCGAAAGCAATGCAAAGCCTTCAGAGCGCAGCAGGAGCGCTCCTGCTGCGCTCCGGAGGCTTCTGGCGGCTATCCCTCAAGCCAGGAGAGCAAGAAGGGTCGTGTGGACCGACCCCTCTTGCTCTCCTGGCTTTGCTTCGCTGGAGAGGTGCTGTGCAGCTTTCCCTCTCTGTGCAGCGCCCCTTCAGTGAAGCGGGAGGAGAAATGGAAGGCGCTCCATTTCTCCTGCCACTACGCTGAAGGGGAGCTGTGCAGAGAGGGAGAGAATTTTTTTTTCTTGTTTTCCTCCTCTAAAACTAGGTGCGTCTTATGGTCGGGTGCGTCATATAGAGCGAAAAATACGGTAATTCAAAAACATCTACACACAGTATGGGTCAGATATAAAGACTTTGCATATATAAAGACACCATGGTGGCTTTCACCGATGGAGGCCTTTATGGTAAAGAGGAAAAATATGGAACCAAATTGGGCAACATATAGAAAAACTCTAAAAGAAGAACAAAGCCAGTTAAAAACAAAAAACAAAAATTGAAACAATTAGACATTATTGTACAGATTGGTTACAATATCATCAATTAAATGATGTGTTTAAATTAGATAAGAAAATTGGATTTGAAAAAAATTAGGAAAGGAATTATTACAGAACAAAAAGAAAATATCATCAAAAACATATAGATTATTGCTGGATTGGGAGGTAGAGGACGAGGTAATCAAAAAAGTGATGATCAAATGGATCAAAGATTTTGGATATTCTATCCAGATGGAGGTTTGGGAAAGATTGTGGTAAAAAGACTAAAAATTCACAGCCTGCTTTACAATAAAGGAAAATTTCATGAAAATGCTGTATAGGTGGTACATGACCCCCAGAAAATTGGCTAAAATATATAAATCAAAATCAAATGTTTGCTGGATGTGTAATCAAGGGGAAGGATCAATGTACGACATGTACATGCTTGGGATACAATATTTTGGAATACTGTCTATGATGAATTTTTAAAAATGTTTAGACAAACCTTTTGGGGGGGGGCTGTCCTTGAAGCCTTTCTCCTAGTCATTATGCGAATCAATATCCCAAAGCATAAGAAAAAGGTGTTCTTGTATGCTACAACCGCAGCAAGAATGTTAATTGCAAAGAATTGGAAAGGGGATACTACACCAACAAAGGGAGAATAGCAAAATGAACTGTGTGGATATTTGGCACTGGCAAAAATTAAAGTGGCAATAGGGTATCAACCCTACCAAAAACTTTAAAAGGAATGGGAATGTGTAAATAGCTATTTGGGAAAACATTGTTCCCAACACAACACAATTTCACCACAGAAACTATATTAGCATTTCAGCTTTCCCCAAGGTCTGGGGGTAGGGGGAATCTGAAATTCTTTAATCTGGATTCCACCCTGCCAGGTTCCTATCCAGGTACTGTGCTGGAAATGCAGAATTTCAAAGTTTTAAGTTTTAGGTCTCCTTCCAGATCAAGACAAAGCATTTAGTAGATTGCTGAAACAAGGGATCAAGGGAAAAGAAAAGAAAGTCTAAATGAAGTACCTAAATGAAATAATGTGTTGCCTAACAACTTTGTGCTGCTACCGCCGGGGCGAACGAAGGCTAACCGACACCCAGGGCGGAGAAACCACCGGGTGCACATGCATTGCGCCGCTACGTGAGAAGCATGTGTGGCGTCGCTATGTAGAGCGCATGTGTGGTGCCACTATGTACAGTGCATGTGTGCGACACCGTGCATGCGTTGTACATAGCGGTTTGCTGCCGGCGCCACCTGAACGCCACATGGGTGGTGGTCGGATCCTCTGCTTGCGCCTGCAGCTGTGAACGAAGGATCCTCCACATTTGGTGCGATGGTTGCTCACACTGCTGAGCCCAGGGGAGGCAGGGCGAGCACCCCACCGGGTCCCTTCTTGTCACCCTCCCCCCAGACATGGCACATGCCCCCCTTGTGACACCACTGGCTACCACCCCCTCCCACCCCCTCTGTAGGTATGTTGAGTCTGGTGCACAGATTTCTGGTTGAGTCTGGTGCACGTTTCATGGTGCACAGATCCAGAGGTTGGGAATGGGTCTCTAGGTGAGGCCCTCTGTTACTGCTTAGTGACGCCAACTCTGGTTGACAAGCTGGTGAATGATTTCTCCAAATGGGTCTCCTTTGCCTTTTGATGCTGTTTGCCTTCCATAGAGCAATAATAGAGGTCCAATCTGCATACAAATCCAGGACTACTTCACTTTCAAAAGTGGATCGAACAAATGTATCAGCAAAGTAGGCATCGTCGAAATTAGAACAAAGAAGTTTATATGTAGCCCAGTGCAAAAAATAAATAAATCGTTTTTAGTCCCTCTCATTTGTTCCCTGTATCAAAATTCACCAACCTTCAGCTACTGAAAATTTTCCATTTCCCTCCCGCATAAATCTAGAGAAGTTTAATCCCACCTGGCTCAGAATGCCTTCCTCTTTTCTTCAGGTGAAGTCTTCACTCTGGAACAAGGGCCAGACATGCTCTGACTCCACCACCCATGGGAGTGCACTTTTCCCCTCTGCAGAGGCGGGGGAAACTATTCGGAAGGTCCGCCCCCAGAGGCTGATGGATCCAGTGGGATTCCAAACGGTTTTGGGAGGTTTTCTGGCTGATATGACTGGCGCCCGTGTCGAAGCTCTGGGTGACCTCTGGAACACCTGAATGGCTTGGGCTATTGATATGATAACTCTGAAAGCCCTCTCCCACTTTGTTGAGCCGGAAACTGATTTACATCACAATTTTATTTCTTATTTATTTAAGACGTTCCTACACCGCTTAATCATTTACCTTTTCAAGCAGTGGGCATTTTTAAAAAACCAACTTACGGGATACAGGAACATCAAACAATAAAGATGTATCATAAAACCAGCCACTACCTTAAAATGCACAATGAAACAGTACTCCAGAGCTTAGGACGAGGAAACAAGCTGGGAAATGGCTTGAACGCAAGTGGAGGAAAGATCCATATGAATGCAACCAAACACTGGTAAGGTGTCCTCTATGCGGAAGCTTCATCTGTTGATTTCTGAACACAGAGGCAGCATTCATGACTACTCCAGAGCTTAGGACAAGGAAACAAGCTGGGAGACAGTTTGAACACAAGTGGAGGAAAGACCCGAACACTGGTAAGGGCTCATTATCGAGCCGACCTAGAGGCAGTGAAGGCAGCAAAGAAGGCACACATTGCTCCCTCCACTGCATCCTCATTATGTCACCAGGCAGAGCTTTTCTGGGGTGTATCCTGGCTCCAAGGAGGTGATAGAACCAACGGTAGCTCTTTGTGACTTGTTTGTGAAGCATTTTGAGAATAAAATCACTTGCATCCACCCAAATCTTGGCTCTGCTGTTATTGCAGATGAATCTCATTATGAGCGGCATCTGAATCTGCAGACATGTCCAGAGCGAAATCTACACTTGCTGTTTTCTGCAAATCAAACCACAGCTAAAGACACAGGAGGAAGCCAGGGCATTAATTCTTATCTCCCCCTGGCCAGCTGGCACTACTATAATTAGATCTAACTGCTAGGAGCAGGGTAAGGAGTGGAGGCAGTGGACCAGATGTCTGGCCCATCAGCTTGTGGTTCCCAAACCTGCTCAGATGCTTTCCTCATTGTAGCTTCTTTATTATAAAATCAGAGAATTGTAGAGTCATCTAGCCGCAAGGGTCATCTAGTCCAACCCCTGTAATCTTTGGCCCAAATGGGACTCGAACCTAAGACATTGAGATTAAGATTCTCATGCTCTACCAACTGTTCAGTTGAGTCAACATCAATACCCATTGGCTTGGGGGGGGGGGAGATTTTCATTAAAGCTTCGGGGGAGGGGACATAGAAAAAGCAATATACAACAGTTTCCATCAAATAAGTTTTTTTCAAAAATATTTGGAGGAATAAATAGGATGTGTGTGGGAACCTTCTGTTACAGAGAAAGTCACATCCAAGAAGACTGATTCAAATGCCAGAAGTACTGTGAATTTCAGACACAATGGAGATGAAAAGATTTGGATTATTATAGAATACACAGGAGGAAAGGACTAACAATAGGACCCATAAATGGGAGGAGGGAAGTCCAGGAGATTCTGTGGAATCTTATTTCTATATTGTATATTGATATGTTATTGTAAAATTTTAATTTGAAAAAACCAAATAAATAAATTTACAATATAATTATAATAACGTTCATCATCATTCTTAACTGGTAATAGCAGCATACATTAAGCAAATCATATTTTCCCTGCCAATTGGAGAAGTTCTGTTCTACACCGATCAGTAAATAACTTCCATTTTCTTAACCACTTTGCTGGACTTATAAAAATGTCAGTTTTGTCATTAAAGTTGCCAGACATTTCCCAGACATAGCAGGTATTCGGTTCATGTCAGAAGTGTAGATCTCAGCAAATTTCAGTAAAGATAGCTCAAAAACCCTTAGGGGTTTTGCAAAGAAAGATCAACAACTTTGGCTAAAAAGACAAACAAAAAGCCTCAACAACTTTGACAGAAGTTCAACACTTTTGTGTCCGGATTTTCACTTTTTGAAATATGGCAGCCCTACATTATATTCGATTCCCCCCAGCTCCAACTCGCCCCAGTGCAGGCTGGGTCTGTGTGCCCCAGGTGTCATCTGAAGTGGAGGCACAGCCTTTTCTTCATGCTCCTGTTGACACAGCCCTATCCAAGGCGAAAGCCAGCCCACCTGTCAGGAGAGAAAAGGGGCTGGTTAGGGCAACAGGGGGAGCAGAATAAAACTCCATCCAAGATATCTGGACTGCTGAGCTCGTTTCCTAATCAGTGAGATCCCAAATTGCCGTTCTAGAAGGCAAAAATATATTCTCTTCCACAGAACTACATGGTGCATTTTGAATCTTCTGCAGGGAATACACACCTGCTTTCAACTGTGTTCAAATGGACACACTGTAGAGAAGCCCCAAACTGTTCTGAGCTAAATAACGCAGCAGACTACTCTACACAAAGGTAAACCTTTAAATAAAGATGTACATTTCCAGCATTCGACAAATACTCACCAGTTATAAGGAAGAGAGGAAAGGTCACCCAGCCCAAGCCAAAAGACCATCCATAATACCAGGTAGAACTGCTGATTGCTGCCGCTGTACGCCCTGTGAAGATGGCCATGGCAATCAGGACGCAACCAGCTAGGAAGAAAAAAATACGTCAGGATATCAAGTTACTTGTTAATTAAATCCTTGATGCTGAGCTGGAAGCTGCAGTTAGTGCAAAATGGAGAGGATCAACTATTCACTTGGGGTGGAATATGACCAACATATATACTGCGGCTGAAAGAAATGCACTGGCTGCCAATCAGCCCCTGTACAAGGTTCAAAATTAGTGTACAAAGCCCTATACAGTCGTACCTTGGTTGTCAAAGGGAATCTGTTCAACTTCCAAAAACACTGGACAACCAAGACACGGCTTCCGATTGGCTGCAAGTGTCTACAGCTCTGATTTCTGGGGTTTCAGGGGCTTGGGCTTAGTGTGGACGCAGATGCTCAGAACCCCCATGATACCTGCAACAAGGCTGGCTTTAGCGGAGTTCTTGGTCTTGGAGATGAAGCCAAGTTGGAAGGAAAAGAAGTTGCAACAAAGGCCAATGCAAGAGATGGCTCCAGCAATCATCCCGAAGAACATGAAGGCTCGGGTAGCATGGTAGAAACCTTTTGGGAAGGAAGGAAGAGAAAGAAAAAAGGTTAAATGCATCTGTGGGATTTGACAATAGCCCTGCAGACATCCCATGTACTGTAATACTTTCCACCAGGGATGGGTAGATCAGTTTTTATCTGACACATATCAGTTTTGCATGCTCTCTGTCCTGTTTCAGAATTAATCTGTATTTTTTTAATAGAAAAGTCAAAATAAATATTCATATTTAAAGGAATCTACAACAAAAAGTATTTAAATGCCTTGAGGGCACGATTTCCTGGTGGTGCTTCTACTCCTACCTGCTTGGTCAGTCCTGAAAGGGGGGATGTCACCAGTGGTGGCTGATGCATATGAGTACTAGTAGGGCAGATGGCAGGAAGACCAATAGTAAGTCTAGCAAGAGGGAATGTCAGACACAGCCAACCCGTGGTAGGTGGGTGTTGGCTGAAAGCAGACAGACGTTGGTGGACCAATGCTCCATTTCCCCTAATGGGCTGGCCTCCTATTACTCAGCACCATGGTTACTGGCCTGTTGCATAACCCACTGCCCTCCACAGGGGTTAATTCTTTCCCCCATGCTGGTTCATATCTCTGTTAAGCTGCTGAGAGATGCCATCAGGAGATGAAACTGGTTTAGTCTGTATTGTTCTAAGTACCCTTTGAAGCTTATCATAGGTTTGCCAACTTGAAGACTAGCTGTGGTAGGGAAACATCTCTTCTGTGCAACTTGCCCAACGCCACCCATCTTCTCCTGCAATGCACAGCTTTGCAGAACAGAAAAAAACACACCCAATTCACACTGAGTGGCATCGGGGCCCAGTAAACCTGCCAAGAGCACAGTGCAAATTGAGTGTGCAGTCCAAAGCACTCCCAGGATCCTTTGCAACATGCAAGGTTGTATATAAGGTAGGGGCGTCTTGGCAGACAAAAAAAATTGGCTTCCTGACAACATATATTAAAAATCAGAGGCAAGGGGGGTTTTATGTGGAAAGTGGGAACTCATCTACACTGGTCAATTATAACGTTAAAAATGTCTTCTTAAAATGTGACACGAGAGGGCACTGTAGAGCAGTGATCCATCGTCAATGGTAAACAGCATTGAGAGCTATATTTTTTATAGTGTTTTTATAGCATTTTTCATATCTGCGTAGATCCCGCCTAAGTGGTAAGAACTACCATCTCCTTTTAATTTTTAGCTACCCATCCACAGCAGCCATTTTGTGCTGGCACCCAGGGTTGAGGAAGGATCAACTAGGTCCCCCACTGCTGCATACCTTAGAAATGAACATCAGTTCAATCTGCTTTGGAATACCACACCTTAAATACTCCTAGCACAAGACAGAGAAGAGCTTACCTTGTACGGCATTAATCGAAGGTGAGTAACAAGTATAGATCGAAATGACAGGGCCGCAAGCTACCCAGAGGCCACTGTTTGCATTGTCACTTTGCAGCCAGTAGTCTGAGCCCAGGGCAATGAGGAGGAGGAGAAGGCTCATGAAAGCACAAACCACAGCGCTGATCTGTAGGATATGCATTGTGAGAACGGTCAGATCTGTGACTGAGGAGCACAATAGGGATGATGAACCTGGGGAAAGGAGACATCCACATTATTCCACACCAGTTGCAGTTTGTGTTCAGGTGTGCTTTGAAGATGCACATGTGCTCAGAGGCCTGCAGCAGATTTTGCTGTCCTGGACAGAAGAGGTTTTCAGGCTGCGCAGACTATGACAGGCATTTAGAATTTATATGTTCTGGGTTCTGAGGGCAGTTTGCAAATTAAAAAAACCCTGGGACCTCCTTCCCTGCCCTGTTCTCATAAAGCGTATATATTATACATAATGTGTATTGCTTAGTGCAATACACTTTATGTATAATATGTAAAGTTCACATCCGCTTTCCAGAAACAGCTACAAGCTGCACAAGGGAGGAAGCAGGCAGTGGCAGATACAGAGAGGCAACAGGGTGCTCCCTCACCACTGCCGCCATCACTCGGGACAAGTGCCAGCTCATTCTCCTTCCTGACCTCAGTGGTGGCAGCACTGGCAGGGGAAATAGGGACAATGTGGGATGAAATCAGTAGCCAGGCAAGGCAAGAAACCATGAATTAAATATAAATCATTAACAGATATAAAGGAAAGAGGGGGCTTCGCCTTGCCAGATCTGAAACTCTATTATGAAGCCTCATGTTTATGTTGAATAAAAGAATGGATGACATTGAAAAATACAGATATATTGGACAAAGAAGGATGGGACAATAGATACGGATGGCATGTTAGATGGCACACATATCTAGGTTACGATAAAGCAAAAGTACACAGGGAGATTTAAACCATATAATTCAAAAATCTCTATACACAGTATAGAGATGAAGGCCTTTTCGGTAAAGAGAAAAAATATGGAACCAAATTGGGCAACATATAAAGAAGAACAAAACCAGTTAAAACTGGAGAATTTTGAAGCTATTAGAAATTATTGTACGGATTGGTTACAATATCATCAATTAAATGAGCTGTTTAAATTAGAAAAAAAATGGATTTGAAAATGAGATATATCAAAATTAGAAAAGGAATTATTACAGAAAAAAAGGAAAATATCATCAAAAACATATAGATTATTGCTGGATTGGGAAGTAGAGGACGAATAGATCAAAGAAGTGATGATCAAATGGGCAAAAGATTTTGGATATCATTTCCAGATGGAGGATTGAGAAAGACTGTAGCAAAAAGACTAAAAATTCACAGCCTGCTATAGAATAAAGGAAAATTTCATGAAAAGGTTGTATAGTGGTACTTGACCTCCAGAAAATTGGCTAAAATCTATAAATCAAAATCAAACGTTGGTGGATGTGTAATCAGGGGGAAGGAACAATGTACCACATGTGGTGGGGTTGTGATAAAATCAAAATATTTTGGAATACTGTCTATGACAAATTTTAAAAAATGTTTAGACAAACATTTGGGAAAACAAACAAACCCTGAAGCCTCTGTCCTAGGCATTACGTGAATCAATATCCCAAAGGATAAGAAAAATGTGTTCTTGTATGCTACAACTGCAGCAAGAATGTTAATTGCAAAGAATTGGAAAGGGGAGACGACACCAACAAAGGGAGAATAGCAAAATAAACTGTGTGAATATTTCCAATTGGCAAGAATGACAGCGGCAATAAAGTATCAACCCTACCAAAAACTATAAAAAGAATGGGAATGTGTAAATTGCTATTATGTGTTGAATAAATTTCACAAAGTCACAATTTAGATAGATATGTTACATATTTTGTGAACCATATGCATACCAGACATGTTCTTTACCTCTATTTTTTCAGTCCTCTCTTTTTGCCTTTTTTGGTTTCCCTGTTGCCCTGTTATTGAAAGGACACAGATTAGTGACAGGCTCTAGCTTATATGGCCGTCTCCTCCTGTGTTCTGTAACTTTGTCTTTGTCTCCAGACATGAGTGAGCAATTGTGTCCTCAATGCTGAAGCTTCATCTGTTGATTTCTGAACACAGAGGCAGCATTCATGAGTATTAGGCACTGACAGTTACAACATACATGCTCCTTTTCCAGGGAAAACTTGCTCTTTTGCTTTAAATCTGAGCAAACGGCAAAACGGCAATCCAAAGAAAAACCAAATTGCTGTTTGCTCTGTTTGAAGGCTAAAGAGTTGTTTTCCCCAGGGGAAAGCCGGAGGACAAGAGGAAGTGTGGATAAACCCTCAGTTTTGCTGGATTGAACCTTGGTATTTAAGCTTTCTATCAACCTATCTATCTGAGACTGGTGGCTTTGCCTATTTCCAATGCATGGCAGCTTCATGGGCACTTAAGAGATCCATTCTGTCCCATTTTCTGTAGATAACAAAAACCAGCAACATTTCACATCTAAGTTGTATACCCTTTCCCCTAAAGTACACATTTTGTACTCATCCATCCCACCCAACCAAATATACATTCTGAAATGGCTCTGAAATGCATGTCTGCTGTAAAATGCACATTTTTGTACTGGAACCGAGCCACAAAATTCAAAGACATGTCTAATCCAATGGCTAGCTGTGCTCCAATCTGCATACAAATCCAGGACTGCTTCACTTTAAAAAGTGGATCAAACAAATGTATCAGCAAAGTTGGCATCGTCGAAATTAGAACAAAAAGTTTATATGTAGTCCAGTGCAAAAATAAAATAAATTGCTATTAGTCCCTCTCATTTGTTCCCTGTATCAAAATTCACCAACCTTCAGCTACTGAAAAATTTCGCTTTCCCTCCCGCTTAAATCTAGAGAAGTTTAATCCCACCTGGCTCAGAATGCCTTCCTCTTTTCTTCAGGTGAAGTCTTCACTCTGGAACAAGGGCCAGACATGCTCTGACTCCACCACCCATGAGAGTGCACTTTTCCCCTCTGCAGAGGCGGGGGAACCTATTCGGAAGGTCCGCCCCCAGAGGCTGATAGATCCAGTGGGATTCCAAATGGTTCTGGGAGGTTTTCTGGCTGCTATGACTGGCGCCCATGTCGAAGCTCTGGGTGACCTCTGGAACACCTGAATGGCTCGGGCTATTGACACGATCGCTCTGAGCGCCCTCTCCCACTTTGTGAAGCCCGTTTGGCCCCCTGGTATACTCCAGAGCTTAGGACGAGGAAACAAGCTGGGAAATGGCTTGAACGCAAGTGGAGGAAAGATCCATATGAATGCAACCAAAAACTGGTAAGGTGTCCTCTATGCGGAAGCTTCATCTGTTGATTTCTGAACACAGAGGCAGCATTCATGACTACTCCAGAGCTTAGGACAAGGAAACAAGCTGGGAGACAGTTTGAACACAAGTGGAGGAAAGACCCGAACACTGGTAAGGGCTCATTATCGAGCCGACCTAGAGGCAGTGAAGGCAGCAAAGAAGGCACACATTGCTCCCTCCACTGCATCCTCATTATGTCACCAGGCAGAGCTTTTCTGGGGTGTATCCTGGCTCCAAGGAGGTGATAGAACCAACAGTAGCTCTTTGTGACTTGTTTGTGAAGCATTTTGAGAATAAAATCGCTTGCATCCACCCAAATCTTGGCTCTGCTGTTATAGCAGATGAATCTCATTATGAGCGGCATCTGCATCTGCAGACATGTCCAGAGCGAAATCTACACTTGCTGTTTTCTGCAAATCAAACCACAGCTAAAGACACAGGAGGAAGCCAGGGCATTAATTCTTATCTCCCCCTGGCCAGCTGGCACTACTATAATTAGATCTAACTGCTAGGAGCAGGGTAAGGAGTGGAGGCAGTGGACCAGATGTCTGGCCCATCAGCTTGAGGTTCCCAAACCTGCTCAGATGCTTTCCTCATTGTAGCTTCTTTATTATAAAATCAGAGAATTGTAGAGTCATCTAGTCGCAAGGGTCATCTAGTCCAACCCCCTGCAATCTTTGGCCCAAATGGGAATCGAACCCAAGACCTTGAGATTAAGAATCTCATGCTCTACCTACTCTTCCGCTGAGTCAACATCAATACCCATTGGCTTTTGGGGGGCAGGGAGATTTTCATTAAGCATGTGTGGTGGATATTTGTTTTTCCCAAATACTTCCATTTGACGTAAATTTAGAAAGCTTACTCAAGGTGCCTCCAGACTGTGTACCCTAAATTTGAGGTTGCATATAAATAATGTGGGTTAAAGCCATCTATTACCCTGGGACAACAAATCCATTTTTTTAAAAATATATATAAAGGAATCAGAGTTATAGCCAATGTTAATCTACTAACATAGGCTCATTAATTTCGATGAATCTACTCTGAATGGAATTCAGTGGGGTACAACCCAGACTTTGTGTGATTGGGGAGGAGTGCTGGGAAATGCATTGACAAGTGAGAAATGAGTGAGTTATTACTGGGAACACATATAAACACTTGACAAACAAATCAGGGCGAAGGCAGGATGAATGCTTGTTGTAATATGACTCCCCAAGAAAGATCAGGATGGATGTTGAATGATCTAACCTCCACATAAGTTTTTTTGCAGGAATATTGGGAGGAATAAATAGGCTGTGTGTGGGAACCTTCTGTTAAAGAGAAAGTCACATCCAAGAACAACTGCTTTTCTCCCAAAATTTGCATGGGGGAGAGAAAGAGCCACATATCAAGGGATGGAGAAGAGACAGGTTCCATTGCTTCCTATGACTTTGCAGGGAAGTCTGCTGGGAGCAGACTTTTAATTAGACCTCTTGATTCTAAATCCAAACCCACACTTCCACCCTTATAACCAGGCTGTCTTTTAGGCTTCAGAATCTGTGTCTGTGTGTGTGTGTGTGTGTGTGTGTGTGTGTGTATTCTTCTCCCGCCAATTGGAGAAGTCCTGTTCTACAGCAACCTCCCAGAACAAATCAGGGCGAAGGCAGGATGAATGCTTATTGTAATATGACTCCCCAAGAAAGATCAGGATAGATGCTGAATGATCTAACCTTCACATAAGTTTTCTGCAAGTATATTGGGAGGAATAAATAGGCTGTGTGTGGGAACCTTCTGTTAAAGAGAAAGTCACATCCAAGAAGACTGATTCAAATGCCAGAAGAACTGCTTTTCTCCCAAAACTTGCATGGGGGAGAGAAAGAGCCACATATCAAGGGATGGAGAAGAGAGAGGTTCCATTGCTTGCTATGACTTTGCAGGGAAGTCTGCTGGGAGCAAAATTGGACCTCTTGATTCTAAATCCAAACCCATGCTTCCACCATCATAACCAGGCTATACGAAACATAGAGGCATATCATTTAATTCATAGACCATCTTTTCAGCTTGATGAATAGAAGATGCCGGGCTTACTCATTCCTTATCTTTAACCCAGCTACTGAAGGAATAATAATATTGTTCATCATTATGGCAGATCAAGTTGATGGACTATGCCAAAATGGCAAAAATGACTGGAAGGATCAGAAATCAGGAAGACCAAAATTGTAATAAGGAATGGGGGAAATTTATAATCTATATTAAAAACTATTGTAAACAGCTAAAAATAATAATTAATGGGATTGGAATAACAGTTGTAGTTTAATGCTGAATTTTGGACACAAGGAAGATGCAAAACATTTGGATTATTATAGAATACGCAGGAGGAAAGGACTAACAATAGGACCCACAAATGAGTGGAGGGAACTCCAGGAGATTCTGTGGAATCTTATTTCTATATTGTATATTTATATGTTATTGTAAATTTTTAATTTGAAAAAACAAAATAAATAAATTTACATAATAATTATAATAATGTTCATCATCATTCTTAACTGGTAATAGCAGCATATGTTAAGCTAATTTGATACTTTAATCATCCTTCCCCCACCAATTGGAGTTTCTTAACCACCTTGCCAGACTTATAACAATATCAGTTTTGTCATTAAAGTTGCCATACATCTGGAATTTCCCAGACATAGCAGGTATTTGGTTCATGTCAGAAGTGTAGATCTCAGCAAATTTCAGTAAAGATAGCTCAAAAACCCTTAGGGATTTTGCAAAGAAAGATCAACAATTTTGGCCAAAAAGACAAAACAGAAGTTCAACAACTTTTGTGTCCGGATGTTCACTTTTTGAAATATGGCAGCCCTACATTATATTCAGTTTCCCCCAGCTCCAACTCGCCCCAGTGCAGGCTGGGTCTGTGTGCCCCAGGTGTCATCTGAAGTGGAGGCACAGCCTTTTCTTCATGCTGCTGTTGACACAGCCCTATCCAAGGCGAAAGCCAGCCCACCTGTCAGGAGAGAAAAGGGGCTGGTTAGGGCAACAGGGGGAGCAGAATAAAACACCACCCAAGATATCTGGACTGCTGACCTCGCTTCCTCATCCGTGAGGTCACAAACTTGCCGTTCTAGAGGGCAAAAATATATTCTCTTCCACAGAACTACATGGTGCATTTTGAATCTTCTACAGGGAACACACACCTGCTTTCAACTGTGTTCAAATGGACACACTGTAGAGCAGCCCCAAACTGTTCTGAGCTAAATAACGCAGCAGACTACTCTACACAAAGGTAAACCTTTAAATAAAGATGTACATTTCCAGCATTCGACAAATACTCACTAGTTATAAGGAAGAGAGGAAAGGTCGCCCAGCCCAAGCCAAAACCCCATCCATAAGGGGCAATTCCTCCTGTCTGCCCTGTGAAGATGGCCATGGCAATCATGACACAAAGAGCTAGGAAGAAAAAATACATCAGGATATCAAGTTACTTGTTACTTGCTGAGCTGGAAGCTACAGTTAGTGCAAAATGGAGAGGATCAACTACTCATTGGAGTGGAATATGACCAACATATATACTGCAGCTGAAAGAAATGCACTGGCTGCCAATCCACCACTGTGCAAGGTTCAAAATTAGTGTACAAAGCCCTATACAGTCGTACCTTGGTTGTCAAAGGGAATCTGTTCCGGAAGTACGTTCAACTTCCGAAAACTTTCGACAACCAAATCACGGCTTCTGATTGGCTGCAAGTGCTTCCTGCACTCAATCGGAAGCTGCAGGAGCCGCGCCAGACTTTCGGCTTCCAACGAACGTTTGCAAACTGGAAGTTTGCAAATTCCTCATCCCACTTGGCTGTGGCAGCATGAGATGAAAGGGGGAAGGTTTTAGAAGCATGCCATACTCAAGAAGGGAAGTGTGGTTTTCATTCAATGGAAGCCACTGCTCCCCACAGTGTGGCTTTTGAAGCAAATCCACACAGCTGCTTTCTAACTCCAACATAGCAAGTGGAAAGCAGCTGCCCTGGCGGGGCTATGAAAGCCCTTACATCCCCCTCCCTATCTTTTGTAACTCTGAAACTGGAGGTGGAGAGTGGGGAGGGCATTGCCTTGCACCCTTAATCATATCCATCAATTTCAGTGGGTCTATTCTGAGTATAACTTAGTTCTGACAATAGTGTTTTGTGAAATCGGGTTTTCCTTCCAGAGAGCATGCGTTGTGGTGAAGTCACCACAACTGACTCTCTGTTTCTGGGCTGGCTATGTTTGGACTGCCACAGCTACCCAATTGGTCCCTTGGAAGCATGGGACCTGTTCCAGCCAATGGGGTTGCAGAAATTGCTTCCAAGGGATAAATATATATCACTGCACATTGTGTTGAGATTCTTCTGTTTCGTTTCATCCACTGGATCACCCGCCCACCCTCCCTATACAGTGGTACCTCGGGTTAAGAACTTAATTCGTTCTGGAGGTCCGTTAACCTGAAACTTTTCTTAACCTGAAGCACTGCTTTAGCTAATGGGGCCTCCCGCTGCCACCACACCGCCACCACACGATTTCTGTTCTCATCCTGAAGCAAAGTTCTTAACACAGGGTACTATTTCTGGGTTAGCGGGGTACTGATTTCTGGGGTTTCAGGGGCTTGGGCTTAGTGTGGACGCAGATGCTCAGAACCCCCATGATACCTGCAATGAGGCTAGCTATAGCTGAGCTCTTGGTCTTGGAGATGGAGCGAAGTTGGAAGGAAAAGAAGTTGCCACAAAGGCAAATGCAAGAGATGGCTCCAGCAATCACCCCAAAGAACATGAAGGTTCGAGTAGCATCGAGGTAAGCTTTCAGGAAGGAAGGAAGAGAAAGAAAAAAGGTTAAATGCATCTGTGGGATTTGACAATAGCCCTGCAGACATCCCATGTAATACTTTCCACCAGGGATGGGTAGATCAGTTTTTATCTGACACATGATCAGTTTTGCATGCTCTCTGTCCTGTTTCAGAATTAATCTGTGTTTTTTAATAGAAAAGTCCAAATAAGTATTCGCATTTAAAGGAATCTCCAACAACACAAAAGTATTTAAATACATTGAGGGCACGATTTCCTGGTAGTCTGTAGTAGCTGAAGCTGGGTGCAGGGCAGTGAGTCAAGTGAAGTCAGGAACAGGCATACAAGCAGGGAACCAGGGTGGGTCAGGAGCTCAGGCAAGAAAGCAGGACAGGATTCAGGCAGGAACTAGCAACCAACAATGTTGCTCCTGCAGTTTGGGACTGGGGCTGGCTGGCTTTTATCTGCAGCTCAGGAGAGGCTGGAGGGTTACTGGACCCAGAGGCAACCTCAGCTTCCTCTGACGGGGCCGAGAGTGGAGCACCTGCAGGCAATAGGTCCTCCATCACCTCAGGAGCCAGAGCAGACTCAGCTGATGCCTGCACCTGAGGATCCAGCACAGGCGAGGACCCTTCAGGCTCATGCCCCAGCCCTGGCTCAGCTGGTTCTGGAGGCGGGGAATCCTGTGCAGGCTGGGATCCCTCAGGCTCAGCATCCGAGTCCGAATCCCAGGCCATCACAGTGCAATCCAAAGCACTCCCAGGATCCTTTGCAACATGCAAGGTTGTATATAAGGTAGGGGCTTCTTGGCAGACAAAAAAAAATGGCTTCCTGACAACATATATTAAAAATCAGAGGCAAGAGGGGTTTTTTTGTGGAAAGTGGGGACTCATGTACACTGGTCAATTATAACGTTAAAAATATGTTCTTAAAATGTGACACGAGAGGGCACCGTAGAGCAGTGATCCGTCGTCAATGGTAAACAGCATTGGGAGCTATGTTTATTATAGTGTTTTTATAGCATTTTTCATATCTGTGTAGATCCAGCCTCAGTGGTAAGAACTACCATCTCCTTTTAATTTTTAGCTACCCATCCACAGCAGCCATTTTGTGCTGGCACCCAGGGTTGAGGAAGGATCAACTGGGGCCCCCACTGCTGCATACCTTAGAAATGAAGATCAGTTCAATCAGCTTTGGAATACCGCACCTTAAGTACTCCTAGCACAAGACAGAGAAAAACTTACCTGGTACTTCAAGTATAAATAATGAAAGACAAGTATTCAGCGGAAACTTAATACGGCAATCTACCCAGAGGCCACTGTTCTCCTTGTCACTTTGCATCCAGTAGTCTGAGCCCAGGGCGATGAGGAGGAGGAGAAGGCTGATGAAAGCACAAATCACAGCGCTGATCTGCAGTATATGCATTGTGAGAACGGTCAGATCTGAGACTGAGGAGCACAATAGGGATGATGAACCTGGGGAAAGGAGACATCCACATTATTCCACATAAGTTGCAGTTTGTGTTCAGGTGTGCTTTAAAGATGCACATGTGCTCAGAGGCCTGCCGCAGATTGTGCTGTCCTGGACAGAAGAGGTTTTCAGGCTGCGCAGACTATGACAGGCATTTAGAATTTATATGTTCTGGGTTCTGAGGGCAGTTTGCAAATTAAAAAAACCCTGGGACCTCCTTCCCCACCCTGTTCCCCACCTGCAGCGGCAGACACAGAGAGGCAACGGGGTGCTCCCTCACCACTCCCGCCATCACTCGAGACAAGCGCCAGCTCATTCTCCTTCCTGAGCTCAGTGGTGGCAGCACTGGCAGGGAAAATAGGGACAATGTGGGATCAAATCAGTAGCCAGGCAAGGCAAGAAACCATAAATTAAATATAAATCATTAACAGATATAAAGGAAAGAGGGGGCTTCGCCTTGCCAGATCTGAAACTCTATTATGAAGCCTCATGTTTATGTTGACTAAAAGAATGGATGACATTGAAAAATACAGATATATTGGACAAAGAAGGATGGGACAACAGATACGGATGGCATGTTGGATGGCACGCATATCTAGGTTACGATAAAGCAAAAGTACATAGGGGTATTTTAAACCATGTAATTCAAAAATCTCTATGCACAGTATGGGTCAGATATAAAGACTTTGTATATATAAAGACACCTTGGTGGCTTTCACCAATGGAGGCCTTTACAGTAAAGAGAAAGAAATATGAAACCAAATTAGGCAACATATAGAGAAATTCTAAAAGAAGAACAAATCCAATTAAAACTGGGGGGGGGATTGAAGTAATTAGACATTATTGCATGGACTGGTTACAATATCATCAATTAAATGATGTGTTTAAATTAGATAAGAAAATTGGATTAGAAAAACAAATATCAAAATTAGAAAAGGAATTATTACAGAACAAAAGGAAAATATTATCAAAAACATATAGAATATTGTTGGATTGGGAGGTAGAGGATGGGGAGATCAAAGAAGTGATGATCAAATGGGCAAAAGATTTTGGATATCCTATCCAGATGGAGGATTGGGAAAGATTGTGGCAAAGTCACAATTTAGATAGATAAGTTTTATATTTTGTAACATAAAGATAATAAAGTTAAACAACACAATAGAAAAGAAAAACAAGATGGAAGATGCTGTAATGAGGTGGTGGGAAGTCACTGGGGAAGAATTATGAAAAATATCTTCTTTATAAATATGTATAGTATGTGTTAAAAATAAGAATTCGACTATGTATATGACTAACAATGGAAAAATCTAATAAAAAGCATTTTAAAAAACAAAACAAACAACTCAGTAGCCATGTTTCCAGGATTCCAGGATTGTCCCTGGACAACTGGGGCACTTGGAAGGTATGGTGGTGCTGGAAAAGAGCCTGGAAAGCCTTTGCCCATCAGTGTAGACCAGGGGTAGTGAACTTTTTTATACCTACCACCCACTAATGCATCTTTCTTGATGGTAAAATTTTCTTACCGCCCACCAGTGCTCGATGGAAGGATTCAGCTTGTGCCATAGAACCCCCTACCACCCACCTAGAATCCTGAAACGCCCACTAGTGGCACCGCTCAAACGCCACATGGGTGGTGGTGGGATCCTTGACTTGCATCTGCAGTTGTGAATGGAAGATTCTCCACATGCGGCGGCAGCACGATGGCTGCTTGCACCGCCAAACTCGGGGGGTGGCGGGGCAAGCTCCCCACCGGGTGCCTTCTTGTCACTCCCCCCAGACATGGCACCCAAGGTGCTCCATCCCCCCGCCCCCCTTGCGACACCACTGGCTACCACCACCTCCCTTCCCCAACCCCTCTTTAGGTTTGTTCAGCCTGATGGCACACCAACGTTTGCTGGTGCACGGATCCAGAGGTTGGGAATGGGTCTCTAGGTGTGGCCCTCTGTTACTGCCTAGTAACTCCAGCTCTGGTTGCCTTGCCGGTGACTAATTAACCTATACGATTTCTCCAAATGGGTCTCCTTCGCTTTTTGATGCTTGTTGCCTGCCATAGAGCAATAACCGAAGAAATACATTTGTGAGTTTTTGAAGCACTTTTATAACTTTGCATGCAGCTGAATGAGCAGTGATAGGGGCTGTTGGCGGTTTCGTATGCCTTGCTCCCATAATCATTGACAGATATTTTAAGAAAAGAATTCTATGCCTGGTCTGGTCTGGGGAGTTGCAGTGTCAATCATGCACACGCACGCACACACCTGCTCTCCTTCCCTCTTTCTTCCTTCATTTCACACCCCTATTGCCTCAAACTACAATCGCCTAGGCTAACCTAGCCATGCCCCACTTTGTCTCCAGACATTAGTGTGCAATTGTGTCCTCAATGCTGATGCTTCATCTGTTGATTTCTGAACACAGAGGCAGCATTCATGAGTATTAGGCATTGACGGTTACAACATACATGGACTTGTGTCTGGTTCCTCTCTAAAAGCTTTATATCCTCTTCCCATGACTGCATCTTGCCGAGCGAAATATGCCTTAGGTCTGATTCAGATGGCCGTTTCTTTCCCCGCTCCTTTTCCAGGGAAAACGTGCTCTTTTGCTTTAAATCTGAGCAAGCAGCAAAACGGCAATCCAAAAAAAAAACCCAAATTGCTTTTTCCTCTGTTTGAAGGCTAAAGAGTTGTTTTTCCCAGGGGAAAGCCGGAGGACAAGAGGAAGTGTGGATAAACCCTCAGTTTTGCTGGATTGAACCCCTTGGTATTTAAGCTCTCTATCAACCTATCCATCTGGGAATGGTGGCTTTGCCTATTTCCAATGCATGGCAGCTTCATGGGCACTTAAGAGATCCATTCTGTCCCATTTTCTGTAGATAACAAAAACCAGCAACATTTCACATCTAAATTGTATGCCCTTTCCCCTAAAGTACACATTTTGTACTCATCCATCCCACCCAACCAAATACACATTCTGTATGCTCTGAAATGCATGTCTGCTGTAAAATGCACATTTTTGTACTGGAACCGAGGCACAAAATTCAAAGACATGTCTAATCCAATGGATAGCTGTGCTCTAATCTGCATACAAATCCAGGACTGCTTCACTTTAAAAAGTGGATCAAACAAATGTATCAGCAAAGTTGGCATCATCGAAATTAGAACAAAAAGTTTATATGTAGTCCAGTGCAAAATAAAATAAATTGCTATTAGTCCCTCTCATTTGTTCCCTGTATCAAAATTCACCAACCTTCAGCTACTGAAAAATTTCGCTTTCCCTCCCGCTTAAATCTAGAGAAGTTTAATCCCACCTGGCTCAGAATGCCTTCCTCTTTTCTTCAGGTGAAGTCTTCACTCTGGAACAAGGGCCAGGCATGCTCTGACTCCACCACCCATGGGAGTGCACTTTTCCCCTCTGCAGAGGCGGGGGAACCTATTCGGAAGGTCCGCCCCCAGAGGCTGATGGATCCAGTGGGATTCCAAATGGTTCTGGGAGGTTTTCTGGCTGATATGACTGGCACCCATGTCAAAGCTCTGGCTGACCTCTGGAACACCTGAATGGCTCGGGCTATTGACACGATCGCTCTGAGCGCCCTCTCCCACTTTGTGGAGCCCGTTTGCCCCCCTGTTATACTCCAGAGCTTAGGACAAGGAAACAAGCTGGGAAATGGCTTGAACCCAAGTGGAGGAAAGATCCATATGAATGCAACCAAACACTGGGACGCGGGTGGCGCTGTGGGTTAAACCACAGAGCCTAGGACTTGCCGATCAGAAGGTCGGCGGTTCAAATCCCCGCGACGGGGTGAGCTCCCGTTGTTCGGTCCCTGCTCCTGCCAACCTAGCAGTTCGAAAGAACCTCAAAGTGCAAGTAGATAAATAGGTACCACTCCGGTGGGAAGGTAAACAGCGTTTCCGTGCGCTGTTCTGGTTCGCCGTGAAGCGGCTTAGTCATGCTGGCCACATGACCCGGAAGCTGTACGCCGGCTCCCTCAGGCAATAAAGCGAGATGAGCACTGCAACCCCAGAGTTGGTCATGACTGGACCTAATGGTCAGGGGTCCCTTTACCTTTACCTTAGAGGCAGTGAAGGCAGCAAAGAAGGCATACTTTGCTGCCTCCATTGCATCCTCATTATGTCATCTGGGTTGTATGGGGCCTTTTACATCCTGGCCCAAAGGAGGTGATAGAACCAAAGGTAGCTCTTTGTGACTTGTTTGCAAAGCATTTTGAGGATAAAATCCCTTGCATCCACCAAAATCTTGGCTCTTCTGTTATAGCAGATGAATCTCTTTATGAGTAGCATCTACATCTGCAGAATATGTGCAGATTGAAATCTACACTTGCTGGTTGCTGCAGCTCAAACCACAGGAGGAAGCCAGGGCATTAATTCTTATCTCCCCCTGGCCAGCTGGCATTACTATAATTAGATCTAACTGCTAGGAGCAGGGTAAGGAGTGGAGGCAGTGGACCAGATGTCTGGCCCATCAGCTTGAGGTTCCCAAACCTGCTCAGATGCTTTCCTCATTGTAGCTTCTTTATTATAAAATCATAGAATTGTAGAGTCATCTAGCCGCAAGGGTCATCTAGTCCAACCCCCTGTAATCTTTGGCCCAAATGGGACTCGAACCCAAGACCTTGAGATTAAGATTCTCATGCTCTACCAACTGTTCAGCTGAGTCAAGATTAAGCCCCATTGGCTTTTCTTTCTTTTTTTTTTTAAAGGTTTTCATTAAAGATTGCGTGGGGGGGGGACATAGAGAAAGCAATACGCAACAGTTTCCATCAAATATGAAGCATCTTTTTTAAACATAAGAATGAAAAGAAGGAAAAGAAACAAGAAACAAGAAAAGAAAGGGGTTGGGAAGACTTTTGGTGCTCAGTCTATCAGCTTTACAGGCTTATGCAAAACCCTTGCTCCACAATAACGCTCAACTCTGCTACTTTCCGTACTTTTTAGTTGTCAAACCCAGATATCACAAGTTCATTTTCCTTTTCATGCAAAAAGTCCATAAGGGTTTTCCAATCATGAGATTATTCCCCACTGCTGAGGAACAAGTGAGCCACCCCAACCTCTGCCACCACCCATTGCTAAATATTGTTGTTACTGTTTGTCAGAGTAATTAGGCTCTGCTAATTGTATCCTTTTAAGAAATGGAAAACAGCACACTTGAACATGACTAATGAGTGAGTCATCGAGGCTTGATCCATAGCTGTAATGGAAAAAAACTGACAAAAGAAGGCAGAAAGAATGAAAAAACAAATTCTAGTGACTCATTCCATGAACACTGGAAAAGAAACCCAGCCAGATGGGCAGGGTAGAAATTAACTTAAATTAAATTAAATTAAATTAAAAAGTTGAATTGAATTGAATTGAATTGAAACTTATTTCATATTCATCTCAGAAAGGACGTAACTAGAGCCCACTCTCAACACTCAGAACATTACAGAGGGGTCTCCTGGGATAAATGTTATACCATGTTTATTGCCGTATGAACCTGTACGAAACTGATTTACATCACAATTTTATTTCTTATTTAAGACGTTTCTACCCCGCTTAATCATCTACCTTTTCAAGCAGTGGGCATTTAAAAAAAACAACTTACGGGATACAGGTATATCAAACAATAAAAGATGTATCATAAAACCAGCCACTACCTTAAAATGCCTAACAAAACAATAAAGTCTTATGTCATGCACCTGAAGTTCAAGGAAGTGCCTGCATATGTAATCTTGGCTGGGGGGAGAGCTTCACTTCCCTGGGCCCTCTACAATGAATGTGCCGCTTATAGAAGCTGTGCTTCCCATGAGTTATGGAGACACTCCATTTTACAAATCTGCACTCTAATGAAACAAAACAGGGAGTGAGAGGGGTCACTCTTTTATAGGGGTCCTGTGCCTTTGCTCCCATGTCATTCACAAGTATTTTGAGATATTTCAGATTGATGGACATTTTGGCTGGGTGGGGGGTGGAGGACACACATTCCTGAGTATGGGGACTTGCACCCAACTGCTCTCTTCCCTTCCCTCCCTTCCCTCCTTCTCTCATTGGACATCTGCGTTGTCTTGAGCTGCAACTATCCTACACCCAACTTTGGTTTGCCTAGGAATTGCAACCTAACCTGATCGTGTCCCCCTTTGCTGGCATATGGAATCAAAACAGAAAGGCAGGATAATAGGAGAGGAAGATTTTTTTAAAACCCTGTAAACAGTGCCAGATTTACGTATAAGCTGAACAAGCTATAGCTTAGGGCTCCACACTTTTGGAGGCCCCCCAAAAAATTTAAAGGAAAAAAACCTGGATGTACATTTCCAAAATATAAGATAAAAAACAAATAAAATAAAACCTGCATACAACAAGAGTGTTTTGTTTTATGTAGGCTCCTATGATGCAAGTAATGGGCCCCGCCTGCTAGCCTGCTCCCTAAAATATCACTGGTTTGCTCATTTCTATATATAGGGTGCCTACATTCTGCAGGGACTGTTATGTACAAATGGCTTTAGATACCTGTTAGGTCCATAAATTACCATATAGCATATATTCAACACAAAAAACAGTGACACTGTGTTGTTGACGAAGGACAGCTGGACATATAAAGGGCCCCATTACCTTCAGTTGCTAAGGGCCTCATCAAACCTAAATCTGGCCCTGCCTGTAAAAGAACCTGCTGTTCTCTCTTTCAGGAATTGTTTCTCTCGATGATGTTCAGCTCCTGTCATAGGATATTTGATTAGAAATCAGTTGGCTACAACCCTTAGGTTGACGAGGGGGGATGCATGGACAAGTGGTGTGTTTGTGTGTGTGGAGAAGTGATTAACGGGAAGACATATAAACATCCAACAGTGATGAAGGCAGGATGACTGCTGATTGTTGCATGACTGCCCCATAAGCAAATCAGAATGGATGCTCAAGAAAGACCAGACACAGTCTAACCTTTGCCTAACCCATTTTCTGCAAGCACACCTGGATGAATGCTCAACAAGTAGGTTGTCTAGGGGAACATTCTGTTAAAGAAAAAGTCACATTCAGGTCTAATTAAAATGCCCCGAAGGAGCTTGGCAAGAAGAACCATTTTTCTCAAAGGACTTGCATGTTTGAGAGACAGACAGAGGAAGGCCTATCAAGAGATGGAGAAGAGGGAGGTTCTATTGCTTCTAATGACTTTGCAGGGCTGTCTTCTGGCTGCAGAACCTGACCTGATTCTGAATCGAAAGCCGTGTTTCTGTTGTCATATGCAGGCTGCCTTTTAGGCATGGGAATCTTTGGGTCCATTTTAAATATATTATTCATCATTAAAACCACAAGATACAGGAGAAAAACAGGTGAATCACAAAGGTCATGTGCTCATACAAAATGTGAAGGCAATACCGCAAAGCATATAATTTACTGCATAGCCATAGGCTATTCCTTTCTGCTGGATGCATAGAAGATGTCTGGTTTATTCATTCCTTATCTTTAACCCAGCCACTGACTACTGTTCATCACTATTCTTCATTAATAATAGTTGTATATGCTAAGCAACCAATATCTTGGATATACTCTTTAATCTCTTTTAAAAAAAATTAATGTCACCATTTGGGCAAGGAATGATTTCCTTCTAATCCAAAGTTAGCCTGTCTTTTGCTTTCCTAAGTCAGAAAGGCCAGTGGTATGGGATGCTGGGAGTTGTGTCTTTTGTTGGTAGTTCTGTTTCACAGTACTGAGTTAATAGATTGCAATTTGTGGTGAAGGGACTACGTTGCTGTTTCTTAACCCTATTGCTATTATATAATGCATCAGTTTCGTCATGAAAGTATAGTTATTTCCTCCAGGTCCAGCTTGTCTTGGTGCAGGCTGTGTTTGCATCCCACGTGATCAACATAGCTCCAGGTGTCATCTGAAATGGTAGCAGAGTCTTTCCCTCATGTTCATGCTGACCCATCCAAGAGGAAAGCCAGTGCACCTGTCAGAAGAGAGTAGGAGCTGAATCGGGCAATTGGCAGAGGAGAATAAAACATCACCCAAGATATCCTGATCATTGACCCCAAGATTACTTCTCTTGCTCAAAGATGGGAACATGCGCTGATCCTCAAACCCCTGCCATTCTAATGGACGGACATATACCGTATTGGCCTGAATATAAGCTGCACTTTTTTTCCAAATTCCAACTGTGAAAAATTAAAGTGAGGCTTAAATTCAGGACCTTACAAAAATTGGCTTTCACAAAATCGCTGCTGAAACAGACATATGGTAAAACGGAAGAAAAAAAATGTTGTATTGCCAATTTGAGACTGTTGTGCAATTAATTCTAATGTCATTTATCGCTTTCCCCATATCTTACAGTGCAGTATTGATTTTTTAAATTTGCATTTACGGTGCTACGGTGTTTAACCCACTTGCAGGTCCTCTCTAGTACCCGTAGGATTTTCTTCTACATTTGCCATTTACGGGTGTGAGTGCCTGTGGAATTTTAAGGGAGCGGCTTATATTTGGGTATTGTCTTTTTCTCTCCCCCCCCCCCCTGAATTTTAAAGGTGAGGCTTATTTGCGGGTGCGGCTTATATTCAGGCCAATACGGCATTTTCTTCCACAGAACTACATTCTTTGCACATTTTGAGACTTTTGCAAGGGACAAGTCCTAGATAGAAAGGGAGGTGTCTAGGGATAGGTGGATCAGCCTAGTTCTGGCCTGTTAACCCCATTCTCACATTAGTATGTAAATTGTTTATTTAAATTATGCAAAAAAACATATTAAAAATGTATTCACGACATGTATTAGTTCAATGTATACATTTCTAAATGAATTTGATCATAAAATGCATATATTGAAGCCAAGACGTCCCTCCCCAAGCCATTGACACCAAACTGGGAGGGGTAGCAAACGCTGCAGAGGACACAATCAGAATTCAAAATGACCTTAACGGATTGGAGAACTGGGCACAAGCTAACAAAATGAATTTAAATAAGGACAAGTGTAGTTCTCCACTTAGGCAGGAAGAACCAGATGCACAAATATAGGATGGGGGACACCTGGCTTACTAGCAGTACATGTGAAAGGGATCTGGGGGTCTTAGTAGATGACAAGCTTAAAGGAGTCAACAGTGTGATGCAGCAGCAAAAAAGCTTACACTATTCTAGGGCTGCATCAAGAGAAGTATAGTGTCCTGATCAAGGGAAGTACAGTGGTACCTCGGGTTACATACGCTTCATGTTACAGACTCCGCTAACCCAGAAATAGTACCTCGGGTTAAGAACTTTGCTTCAGGATGAGAAATCGCGCGGCAGCAGCAGGAGGCCCCATTAGCTAAAGTGGTCTTGAGGTTAAGAACAGTTTCAGGTTAAGAACGGACCTCCGGAACGAATTAAGTTCTTAACCCGAGGTACCACTGTAATAGCACCACTCTATTCTGCCTTGGTCAGAGTACACTTGGAACACTGTGTCCAATTCTGGGCACCTCAGTTTAAGAAGGATGTTGAACAAGCTGGAACGTGTGCAGAGGAGGGCAACCAAGATGATCAAGGGTCTGGAAATTAAGCCTTATGAGGAGCTGAGTATATTTAGCCTGTTAAAGGGGAGACTAAGAGGAGATATGATAGCCATCCTCAAATATCTTAAGGGCTGTCATATGGAGGAGGGATCATGATTGATTTCTCCTGCACTGGAGGGTATGCCTCAAACCAGTGGCTTCAAGTAAGGAGATTCCAACTGCCCGGATGCTGAGGTCCAGCGCCGAGGGCCTTCTGGCGGTTCCCTCATTGCGAGAAGCAAAGCTACAGGGAACCAGGCAGAGGGCCTTCTCGGTAGTGGCGCCTGCCCTGTGGAATGCCCTCCCATCAGATGTCAAAGCGATAAATAACTACCTGACATTCAGAAGACATCTTAAGGCAGCCCTGTTCAGGGAAGTTTTTAATCTGTGATATTTTAGTGTATTTTTGGTTTCTATGGAAGCCGCCCAGAGTGGCTGGGGAAACCCAGCCAGATGGGCGGGGTACAAATAATAAATTATTATTATTATTATTATTATTATTATTATTAACATTCAGAAAAACTTTTAACAGTAAGAGCTGTTCGGCAGTGGAACAGACTCCCACAAGAGGTGGTAGACTCTCCTTCCTTGGAGGTTTTTAAACAGAGGTTGGGTGGCCATCTGTCATAGATGCTCTAGCTGAGTTTCCTGCATAGCAGGGGGCTGGACTAGATGACCCTTGGGGTCTTTTCCAATTCTAAGATTCTACGATTTCATGTGACATATCAGCCAGAAGTCCACTTGAGGATCCCAGTTCAGTTTCTGCATTCCCACACTACGGAAGGAAAGGATGGCAAAGCCATTAGTAAAGATGTCCACCCTGGACACACATGATCCTGGAAATACTCAGCCAGTGTTGACTTTGATCATAAGAAGCTGCCTTATGCAGATATTTTCCTTGGTCCATATATAAGTCATTGGGCAGAAGTAGATGCTCCTCCCCACCCCACATACACCTGTTTTTATAAGTTTTCAAAGGGTTGCATTGTGGGGTAAGGCAAAATCAATTTGCAATGAGCTGCTATTTTTGGAATGAAAACAGTTTATCAAGGAGTGGTTTACTGGGTCAAAAAAATAGATCTAGATTGCCTGTGGACTTCTTAGGGGGTGGGGAAAGTACTTGGTATGAAGAAGAAGAAGAAGAAGAAGAAGAAGAAGAAGAAGAAGAAGAAGAAGAAGAAGAAGAAGAAGCAGCAGCAGCAGCAGCAGCAGTGGCGTAGCGCCCCCTAACCCCTAACCTGCCGCCGCTGCCAGCTTCTTCTTGCTGCTGCCTGGGCTGGTCTGGTGTGGTTCTCTCCCGCGCTCAGCGCTGCGCTGGGCGGCAATACCTGAGCTCTATAGTTAGAGACTCACCATTTCCCCAGTTGGCTTGGCCCCCAATTTTTCTTACTATAGAATTTGGGGCTGGTGGTGGAGGAAATCATTATTCTTCCCCCTTGCTACCCCCCCCCCAAAGCATAAGAGAGGGACTCCCAAGAAGGTGAAGCGGGACTTCACCCCAGGGTATCTCGGAGAGACTTCAGAGAAGTGTGACTAGCCCAAGGTCACCCAGCAGCTGCATGTGGAGGAGCGGGGAAGCGAACCCAGTTCACCAGATTACGAGACTACTGCTCTTAACCACTACACCACACAGGCTCTCTAGAATAATGAATATACAGCTAAAGTCTCTGGAGGAGTTTGTAAGGAATAAGGCCAATGAATTCCAAATTGCTGAAGTTTTGTACAAATGCACTTCTGTAGTCTGGAAATCCTGTCTACCTACTCAGGTCAAACTTGATTCAGATGGTTTTTCCTGCCCTTCGAGCTGAATCTGGGGGAACCTGATTCCTTCAGAGGGTAAGGTAAGAAGGGAGAATGACATTTCTGAATTGTTTTCAATGCAAAACATACAGAAGTAATCCATGCTTTCAGAAAAGCAGCACACCCAGGGGATTGGTCCACATTCCGCCCTCTTCCTCTTTTGCTGAGAGTGGAATCAAGTGTATGGCATGTCACACCCGGAAACTGTCCAACATGTGAACCTCTACCCACAGCCGATATGGCACGCTGCCAGGGGCACGACTACATGGTGATGCTAAACGTGTAGATCAGCCCCAGATTGTTCTGTAATGAAAGAATGCAGCTGGGAACTCTGTGTGAAGGTAAACCTTGAAATGAAGACGTACATTTTCGGCATTTCCCATTCGACAAATACTCACCAGTCATAAGGAAGAGAGGAAAGGAGGCCCAGCCCAAGCCAAAAGACCATCCGTAAGAGCCTTTTCCTTCTGTCTGCCCTGTGAAGGTGGCCATGGCAATCATGACGCAAAGAGCTATTAAGGGGGGAAAATGCATTAGGATATTAGATTATGTATAAATCAAATCCTGGAAGATGACCAGGAAAATTCAGCTTGTACAAAATGGAGAGGCTCAGTTGCTCACCAAAGCCAAACATCACCATCAAATTATGCTGCTGCTGAAAGATGTGCACTGACTGCCAGTTAGATGCCAGGATAGGCTCAGGGTGCGGTTATTGGTGTACAAAGTCCTAAGCAGTTAGGAACCAGCATGTTTAAAGGATTAATTCACCCCCTACATCGCAAGCTGACCACTGTGTTCTGCAGGAGACAGCATCCTGCAGGCCCCAGCCTATGAGGAGGTTCGTTCCACATTATGTCAAAATTGGGCCTTTGATGTGGTGACACTTGGAACTCCCTCCCACTACATATCCTCAAGCAAATTCTCTCTTGTCTTTTTAGTGCCTGGTAAAGATGTTCCTCTTTCAACAAGCCTACTAAAATCTTTATCTCAGCTGGTATCTGTACTGGATCTGAATGGATCGATATGCAGATGCTGTTGTTTTAAACAGATTTTTATATTTACGGTTGTTATTTTTCAATTGTTTTCATATGCCGTTGTTTAACTGTCTTTATATGTGTAACATGCAATAAAAAGATAAGTGTGCCATCACTCTGCAGTTCACTTGAACACAGACAGGTGGCGATGTAATATACAGTGTGATGAGAAGTGGTGGGTGGGTGGCCCAGGTGAGATGTAGAGGGACAGCCGGAACAGGTGGCAGCCACTGCCCTGCTCTGCTGCCCTCCTCTGCCTGCCAGCCCAGTGGTTTATTCTCCCAGGACCCAGAGAACCAGGCTGGTCAGCACAGCTAGTGGCCACCTTCCTGTGCTGTTCCTCTTCCCAGGCAAATTCTTCATCCCGCTTGGTTGTGGCAGCATGAGGTTAAAAGGGGCAAGTCTTAGAAGCATGCTATACTCAAGAAGGGGGATGTGGTTTTCATTCAATGGAAGCCACTTCTCCTTGCAGTGTGCCTTTTGAAGCCAACCCACATGGCTGATTTCCAACTCCAACATAGCAAGTGGAAAGCAGTTGCTCTGGGGAGGCTTTGAAAGCCCTTTGCACTCCCACTTCTCCTTTGTAACTCCGAAACCAGGGATGGAAAGGGCTGGGGTTGCATTGCACCTTTTAACCAGATCCATCAATTTGAGTGGGTCTACTCTGAGCATATGCCTGTTGTCTTTGTCCATGGAGGAGACTCTTGAGAGTCCCATGGACTGCAAGAAGATCAAACCTCTCCGTTCTTAAGGAAATCAGCCCTGAGTGCTCACTGGAAGGACAAATCCTGAAGCTGAGGCTCCAATACTTTGGCCACCTCATGAGAAGAGAAGTCTCCCTGGAAAAGACCCTGATGTTGGGAAAGATGGAAGGCACAAGGAGAAGGGGACGACAGAGGACGAGATAGCTGGACAGTATTCTCGAAGCTACCAGCATGAGTTTGACCAAGCTGTGGGAGGCAGTGGAAGACAGAAGTGCCTGGCGTGCTCTGGTCCACGGGGTCACGAAGAGTCGGACATGACTAAACGACTAAACAACAACAGCAACAATTCTGAGTATAACTTAGTTCCGCTAATAATAGTTTGTCAGGTATATACATCTGAGTTCTGGGGTTTGAGGAGCATGAACTGACTGTGGAATCAGATGGTTATGATGCCCAGGTTACCTGCAACAAGGCTGGCTACAGCTGCGGTCTTGGTCTTGGAGAGGGAGCCAAATTGAAAGTCAAAAAATTTGCCAATAAGCGTAAGGCAAGAGACGGCTCCAGCAATCATCCCGAAGAACATGAAGGCTCGGGTAGCATGGTAGTAATCTTTCAGGAAGGAAGGAAGAGAAAGAAAGAAAGAAGAGGATTAAATATATCTATGGGATTGAACAATAGGACTCATTCATGTATTAAAAATAGTAAAGACAGTACAGAATACTGTCAACTGTTCTTTTTTTTGTTGCCCATGGCATCCATTTTATGGCGGTACCGACATAAACTTTACCAAGATATGCGTACCAGCATACACACCCACACCCACAAACACACAGAGTAAAGGTCTTAACTCTAGTCACGCTGGGCTCTCAGGCAGTTGAAGAACCATGAACTGCCTCACACACTGCTGTGTACCTTAGAAATGAAAGTCTCTTCCTGTTTTGAATACCATACATCGAGTACTCCTAGCAGGATGCATGGGGTATTGTGGGAGGACTAGAACCTCCGGTGGCAGACACACTGTGCTCTTTTTGGGATAGTCTGTCCACTTTTAATGATAAATAATAATAATAAAAAGACAGCCATGCTCTCCTTGGTGCCCCACACTAGGCCAACACATTCAATGCCGGAGATTGATGGTGGTGGCAGAGCCCTGAAAGAGCAACCCTCCCAGATTAACAATGCTACAAACAGTCCGCGATTGGTGGAGGATGGAGAAACCTGGAGGTGTCATCTCATGCAAGGTGACTACTTCGCCTTCGCGCACCCAGGTCTCCATCACACAAACCAGGTCAACCCTCTTCAAGATAAAGAAGTTTCGCAAGGTGGTGGTTTTATTGCCTGAGGACCTGGCATTGCACAGCACCAATGATGGAGGTGGGTAATCCCTGCTCACCCTACCCATGTCCCTTGGGATGGGGCGTAGATTGGAAGGGGTTCAAGCATCACCGCATCTCAAAACCCTTCACCGATAATATCTACCCCCACCACCATTCCTCCCTTGTCCTTCGATGGTGGCAATCCCAGACTCCACACTAGCCTCCCCTATAAAGGAATGATATACCCTCACTAACATAACATCCCTGGGCCAAGTCTCCCAAATCGAAAAGGTATAATATTGAGATGAAAAATCAGCAGGACAAACATCTCCTGTAGGTAAAACCCATCCAGCCACACCCCAGGTAGCGAGGGGAGCTAACTGTTAATCCCTCTCTCCCTCATGAGGTAGCCAGGGGGCTATTAACTCTTTCTGTGCCTTTGGGAGTATTAATGAGGCATGTGCTGTAAAATGGGGGTCACTAGCGAGCAGAGAGCCAGCTTCATGTTCAGAGACTCCGTTCGTCATCTCGCCAAAGATGCAGTAGGGAAAGTCGGTCGTTCTCGTAAGTTTTAGGAGTATTAAGCAAAGGCTCTGGTATAGCCTGGGTGCTTGGTTTCAGCAATCTATCCATGGCATGAAGTTCTTTAGAAGTTGTTGCCATGAGAGTGTCAGGGTCGCCGGGTTCATCTTCTCCATCGCTATCGCTTGGGAAAAGATCAGGAAATTGCACAGGTGTCTTTCTTCGAGATAAAGGGCTATTGGGCATATTTCAATATTGTGTTCCAGGCTCTAACATCCTTATGTTTTGAATTGAGATCTCTGTCTTTATACTCAGTAATCTCCTCGTCAGTTCTTCTAATTCTGAACTCACGGGTTTATCTTCCTCCGTGCAGGTAGTGTTTCTATTGTTTAATTTAGCTTCCCTTATCGGCATTTGCTTTGGTTCTCTGCCAGGGACCAGCTGCCTCACTGTCTCATCCTTGAAAACCCTTATCGGGTGAAGAAGGTGAGACCGCCATAAGATGTTTTTCATCTCCATAAGTCAAGATGGAAGAGCTGGAGTTCTAAAAGTCATAATCAGGCGTGTGATGTTTCTTATGCTGGGCAGGAAATGGAAATTTTTCAGATCTACTTTTTGGTAACGGCAGTTCAAAATCTGAGATAAGGACATCGTAATTAACCTGCAATTCATCCACCTGTACTCATTTCGATGAATCTCAAGCATTATCAGGTTTACCTGGAGGACTTGGCAAGGCCTTATTTCATCCGTGACTCGTATTGACAGGTCGCTGGCATAGTTGTATCTAATCCTCCTTTTAGCCCTTTGGGCATTTATAGAGGGAGGGAAATTATCCAAGTATTCCTCTATATTAGCTATTTTGGTGAAAATTTCATTCAGTCTTTGAAGAACTAAGACCACAGTTTCTGCTGACATCATGCAAATCTCTTGATAAGGGTATAAATCTGGAATCTGCTGGAAACAAGATCCTCTATTGTCTTGTTCTAAGGACATGGGTGGGTCAGTGTTTGGGATAGGGGGAATCCCTCCTACTCCTGTTTTCTGGGTCAGATCATCTCCTTCCCTCCTTGAAAGAGGGGGGGGGGTCGGATCATCTCCTTCCTTCTTAGAATGGAGGAGGGTTCCCCCAGCACAGTTTGCTCTGTTTCTGAGCTAGGAATGAAGCTGTTTGCTTTCCGCCTCTTCTCTGCGTCGGTGGAATTGTGAGTCCCAAGTATGCTGTTTTGGCTCTTAATGCCTCGTTTTTTCCTTCCAGATAATTAGAAGCATTCTATCAGGTCAAGGCCAGGTCTTATGTTCAATGGATGAAAACTGTGCGTTAGTCGCAAAGGCTGCAATCTATCTTCTTTAGTGTTCCTTGTTACGCTAAATCGAGTTGAGCCATAAAACAATAGGCAATAAAACAATAAAACAATAAACCAGTAGGCTAAAAGCAAAGAAAACAAAATGACAACTCAAAATATAAACATAGGGTCTGAAAATGGCTAAAACCTAATTAAAAGCTTAATTGAGGGAGGGAGGTTCTGGCTAGGCTGCTACCTCCGTCGCCATTTTGGCTGCATACCCACCCTGCAATCAGCTCTCACCTGTGGCTCCTAGTCAGCACGTGGCAATGGCCACTTCCCAGGAATGACTTTGACCGGCTGGCGTGAAGGCAGCCAATGGGTCTCAGACCCTCGGTGAGCTAGGGACTTCCCCTGTGTGCAAAGAGAGGCTCTGGTGGATTGTGCAGATGAGATCAATAGTGGGTCCAATGATCAAGAGGGTGGTTTCTGCACATGCTGAAGATGGAAGTGAGGGGCAGATGGGGCTCATCAACCTGGGAAAACATCTGTAGCATAGGTGGCAACTCCCTGGGTGCTCAAGCACCCACAAAATTCCCCATGAAGGGGCCGGGCACCCACAAATTTCAGTGCCAGGGCCAGGCACGCTGCATGGCACCCTCAGCCCCAGGCACCCTCAGTTGCGGGGCCAAGTTGGCACTCCTGATCTGTAGGACATCTAGGAGAAGGAAGGAAACTTCTGCTGCTTTGTGGGATATCTACAGGAGAAGAAAAGGCTAGGGAGTAAACCCTACACAAATCCAGAGTGGAGTCCCTAAAACGGTTGGATGACACCTTATACGTCTCCTTCCAGCAACTTCTGCAGCTAAGCTGGTACTCTGCTTTCCTTTGGACCACACCAGCAAGGCCAAGAGCACAGCCTTCTCACCTGAGCACCCCAGGACCTCCATAAACACTGCTCAGGCTTGCACCCTGGGGAGGTCACTTCAATGCTGCTAACGCAGTGGTTTGACTTTGCTCCCGGAGGCACACTCAATTCTCACACTCACACTCAACAACAGTACTCAGAGCTGAAGACAGAGAAGTTCTTACCTGGCACATCCATCCCAAATGAACGACAACCATCTTTGGAATTACAATCTACCCACAGGCCATTGTTGGAAACACTGCTTTGCAACCAGTAATCTGAGCCCAGGGCAATGAGGAGGAACAGGAGGCTGATGAAAGCGCAAGCCACAGTGCTAAACTGTAGGACATTCATTGCGAGAATGCTCAGCTATGTAACAGAGGCGAGAAATAAGGATGATGAACCTGCGGAAAGGAGATATTCATGTTATTCTTCGTCAGTTGCATTCCCTCCAACCTTCCCCAGATGAAAATAGGGACATCTCTCTAATTTTTATTAAATTTTCTGTTTTACAATTTAAAGTACTAATGTTTACATCCTTAAGATATCAGTGACTTCCCTTCTTCTCTTCCCATGGTTCGTTTTACATATCATCAATCCCTGCATATTTTACAGAGACTATACCATTCAGTATTCCATTATTACACCCATCATAACTTATTTACACTGCTGAATTTATCTTAATGCTGCCAGCATTTTCAGCTATACACAGTTATTTCCCATATATTCAATAAACATTTTCCAATCTTCTCTAAACATATGCTCTTCTTGTTCTCTTATTCTATATGGAAAAGAAGAACATTTGTCACTAACCTCAACTGACCCTCCTTGACCCTCCATTTGTTGTCCATCTCCCGAGCATTTTCTATCAGAAGAGGGGCAAGTGTAGGGCTGACATATTTTAAAAAGTGAAAATCCAGAGCTGCTTTTTTTTTTTTTTTTGCAAAGTTGCAGAACTTTTTAGGCAAAATCTCAAAAATAAATATTTTTTTGAGCTATTCACATGGGAAATCGCCAAAATCCTGACGTCCGACATTGGTTGCCATACAACAGGATTTTCCCGGACATTTCCTGCCAAGATACTGCTTCTGACTGCTGTAGTATTCCAGCTATGTTTTATTATTATTATTATTATTATTATTATTATTATTATTATTATTATTATTATTAGTGTCCGGGAAATTCCTGACGTATGGCAACCTTAGGCAAATGCCACCTCCATCACAACCAACAGGACATAGAGCACATGCCCTCCACTGCCCTGAGAAAAATCCCTTAATCCCATTTTTTATCCTGTTTTATTCTTTGGTAGATTTACAAAAAGGAGGAGGAGGAGGAGAGTTTGGACTTGATATCCCGTCTTTAACTCACTTTAAGGAGTCTCAAAGCAGCTAACATTCTCCTTTCCCTTCCTCCCCCACAACAAACACTCTGTGAGGTGAGTGGGACTGAGAGACTTCAGAGAAGTGTGACTGGCCCAAGGTCACCCAGCAGCTGCATGTGGAGGAGCGGAGACGCGAACCCGGTTCCCCAGATTACGAGTCCACCACTATTAACCACTATACCTCTTTCTCCCTGCCCATCGTGGCCCTGTCCTCTGCCTGCCCCTCAGAGCTGGTGGGTCACATGGGGCAGGGCCTCAGTGGTGGCAGCCTCTCATCCTTCTCAGCCGCTCTCCAGCAGCCGCTAGGAACTGCCCAAGGGGAAGAGGCCACCAGTCATGGTCATGGAAAGGCAACAGGGTACTTTCCTTCAGTGGCGTAGCGTGGGGGGTGCAGGGGGGGGCCGGCCGCACCGGGCGCAACATCTGGGGTTAGGGCAAATCCATGGGTTAGGGGGCGCAAATCCACGGGTTAGGGGGCGCAAATTACTTGCCTTGCCCCGGGTGCTGACAACCCACGCTACGCCACTGCTTTCCTTGCAGCTGCTATAGCCACAGCCACTGCTCGGGACAAGCACTGGTTCACCTTGCAGTAGTAGTAGTAGTAGTAGTAGTAATAATAATAATAATAATAATAATAATAATAATAATAATAATAAATTATTTATACCCCACCCATCCGACTGGGTTTCCCCAGCTACTCTGGGCAGCTCCCAACAGATTAAAAACACAGAATAAAACATCAGTCATTTAAAACTTCTCTAAACAGGGTTGCCTTCAGATGTCTTCTAAAAGTCAGATGGTTGTTTATTTCCTTGACATCTGATGGGAGGGCGTTCCACAAGGCAGGCACCACTACCGAGAAGGGCCTCTGCCTGGTTCCCTGTAACCTCACTTCTCACAGGGAGGGAACAGCCAGAAGGCTCTCGGAGTTGGACCTCAGTGCCCGGGCTGAACGATGGGGGTGGAAACTGTACTGGCAGGGGAAATAGGGACATTCCAGGATGAAATCAGAAGCAAGGGTGGCTTTTGTAATTCTGAGACTGTCCCTGGAAAATCAGGGCACTTGGAGGGTATGCAGTTGCAGACTATGTTTAGATTTTTTCTTTTAAAAGGTCTACAGCAGATTGCGCTGTTGTGAACAGAAGATTTCCTCAAACTCAGCAGACTGTGACAGGCATTTAGCATTTCTATACTGCAGGTCCTCAGGGTGCTTTGCAAGTAAAAAAACTGTTCCCTCCTTCCCCGTTCTGCTCTCACAAGGAATATCTTACGCAAGAGGGGTAGCGTTTACTGTAGTGGCCCCCAAGTTTTACTTTCCCTGAACCACCTGAAAATCACTGAGAATCTCAGACCCTCCAAGTGTCCCTATTTTCCAGGGATGTCCCTGATTTAGAGAAGCCATCCTGGCTTTTTATTTGATCCTAGAATATCCAGCTTTTCCATAGAAAGCCCCTGTTTTCAATGGAGAAATGTTGGAGGGTATGGAGTTATCCAACTCCCGAGTTGTCTGAAGGCAATCCTGTATAGGGAGGTTTTTAAAAATGTTTTATTATGTTTTTATATATGTTGGAGGCTGCCCAGAGTGCTGGGGCAACCCAATAAGATGTGTATTACTATTAATAGTTAAATTATCATTATGGAATGGGACGCCCCTATTTTCATTGGAGAAATGTTGGAGGGTGTAGAACAGGTATCCCCAACCTGCGGTCCTCCAGATGTTTTGGCCTACAACTCCCATGATCCCTAGCTAACAGGACCAGTGGTAAGCGATGATGGGAATTGTAGTCCAAAACATCTGGAGGGCCGAAGGTTGGGGATGCCTGGTGTAGAATCTTGGTGGCACTTGGTGGAACCTAATGATTTCTCTGCCTGTTTAGCAATTGTAAAGTGCTCTGCTTGTGATTGTGGCTGATGTTTATCTTTCCAAAAAATATGGAATTCCAATTTTGATGCAATAAAAAATAACCCTTCACAGAGCTATAAACTCAAGAGTGCTAAACTGTCAATACCTCTTCCCATGGAATTCTGGGAATCGTGGCTCTGTCAGGGAAAGGGAGTTGCCAGAAAGCTCTCAGCACCCTTTACAATTCCTGGGATTCTTTGGGTGAGGTCATGACTGTTTAAAGTGGTATAATAGTGATTTTAATGTATGGTGCTCATGTGCCTAGGTCTACCAGATCAAATAATCAGATTGACAGATTAAAGCAGCCTGGGTTGAATTTAAAAGATGTCCTCAATTAACTAAGCAACAGGGTTGTTGTTGTTTTTTAAAAAATAAAGCTCGCTTTAACACAACTTCCCACAACTGTTGGAAGTGGCATATGCCCATTTAAAAGCGTCATTCATAATATAGGATATGCCTCTTCAAAGCAATTACTATTACTATATGTGAAATGAAGAATCTAGAAATAAAATATGCTACTGCTAATTGATATGCAGATTGATGTGCATATAACCAACCAACCATTCAATTATATTAACCATAAAGCATTATATAGATTATAAAGCAAACTAATACCCTATTTCCACTGCATTCCAGTTTCACATGCACTTAGAGATCCATTCTTCCCTGTTTAGTGTTGTAACAAAAAAGCACCAAAATTCCGCATCAAAATTGTATGCACTTTGCCCTAAAGTACACATTTCTATATCCGTCCTCTCCCATAACCAAATATACATTTTGTATGCTTTTCAGCACATTTGAGACATGCCTATCTGAACTGGAATTGCACCACAAAATTCAAGGATGGCTCTAATCCACTTGACACCCGTGTTCCAATCTGCATATAAGTCCAGGACTAGTTAACTTTAAAATGTGGACGGAACATACTTCTCAACAAAATAAGCATCATAGAAATTAGAACTAAGAAGTTGACTGTGTGTCTGTGTGTTTAGTATTTCACTGCATGAAACTAGTGCAAAGCAATAGATTTAAGCCCCTCTCACTGGTTCCATTTAAGTAGTATCCAAATTAGCTAAGCAGCTTTTGGGGGGGAAATTCTCTTTCCCTCCAGCATAAATCTAGAGATGTTTCATCTCACCTGGCTCAGAATCGGCTCTTCTTTTCTTCAGGTGAAGTCAGCACTCTGGAACAAGTGCCAGGCATGCTCTGACTCCACACCCATGGGATTTGTATTTTAACAGGGATGGGCAGGATCAGCTCCTCCTCTTCAAGGGCACAGCCCTTCTGTGGAAGGCCCCCATCTCTCTCCACCAAGCTTTGTGTTCATTTGCATCCTTCTTGTATCTAATTTTTATTAAATTTTGTGTTTTACAATTTAAAATACACATTAAAATATCAGTGGCTTCCCTTCTTCTCTTTCCATTGTTCATTTTACATATCACAAATCCCTGTATCTTTTACAAAAACTGTACCATTCAGTGTTCCACTATTGCATCCATCAAAAGTTATTTACACTGTTGAATTTATCTTAATGCTGCCAGCGTTTTCAGCTGTACACAATTATTTCCCATATATTCGACAAACGTTTTCCAGTCTTCTCTAAACATATGTTCTTCTTGTTCTCTTATTCTATCTGTTAAGTCTGCATGTTGCGCATATTCTGTCAGCTTGAGTTGCCATTCTTCTTTGGTTGGGGCCTCTTTCCTTTTCCCATTTTTGGGCTAACAAAACCCAGGCCGTGGTAGTAGCATACATAAATAACCTTTTTTTGACACCTGGGAATTTCAGTCTGAATTATCCCCAACAGAAAGGACTCTGATTTTGGGGGGAAAGTACTTTTAAACATTTTTTTCAGTTCATTATGGATCATTTCCCAATACTCTTTTACCCTTTTAAAAGTCCATGTCGATTCGCGTCGTTTCTTCTCTGAATGGTTGAGCTGGCTTGTACAGTGGATCAGTACACTTTTTGCTCAGGTGTGAGGATCATTTCAGACTCCCCACCTGTTCTATGGACGCATCCTCCCATTAGCTTTAATAGCAGCTGCTACATCTGCAGACATCTGCAGCTGTAGCCGGGGGTGCCAACTTGAGTAAAATATTTAGGGGGGGAGCAGGCAAGCCCCACCCCACATAATCAATTGCATGACGCAGTGCACACACACCATTTGAATGTCAATGGCCATCAACTTTGGGGGCTCCCAACCACCTCAAATAATTTACTGGGGGCCCAAAGACCCCACAGCCCCTAGGAGTTGGCTTCCAGGGCTGCAGCTGAAGATCAAACCACTACAAAATACACAGGAGGAAGACAGGGTATTAATGATTTTCCCCCTGTCCTCCACCAGCCAGGTGCCACTACTAAAGGTACAGTAGTTTCCAGGTATAATTGCACACAGAGGGCCAGGAAGTGGAAGCAGTGGACCAGATGCGGATGTCTCGTGGTCCATGTTTGGCCCACAAGTTTGAGGCTCCCCAGCCTGCTCAGGTGTGTTCCTCATCGTAGCCTCTTTTCTATGTTCAGCTGAGTCGGGATGAATCCCCATTGCCGATGATCAGAGAAGCCTCTCACACCTCTGCCACCACCTGATTGCAAAATTAATGAGGCTCTTCACTGCAGATGGTGACAGCAGTCATGAAATTAAAAGACGCCTGCTTCTTGGGAGAAAAGCAATGACAAACCTAGACAGCAATGACAAACCTAAAAAGCAGAGACATTCCCTTGCCAACAAAGGTCCGTATAGTTAAAGCTATGGTTTTCCCAGTAGTGATGTATGGAAGTGAGAGCTGGACCATATAGAAGGCTGATCGCCAAAGAATCGATGCTTTTGAATTATGGTGCTGGAGGAGACTCTTGAGAGTCCCATGGACTGAAGGAGATCAAACCTATCCATTCTGAAGGAAATCAGCCCTGAGTGCTCACTGGAAGGACAGATCCTGAAGCTGAGGCTCCAATACTTTGGCCACCTCATGAGAAGAGAAGACTCCCTGGAAAAGACCTTGATGTTGGGAAAGATGGGAGGGCACAAGGAGAAGGGGACGACAGAGGACGAGATGGACGGACAGTGTTATAGAAGAGACCAACATGTATTTGACGAAACTGCGGGAGGCAGTGGAAGACAGGAGTGCCTGGCGTGCTCTGGTCCATGGGGTCACGAAGAGTTGGACACGACTAAACAACAACAATGAGGCTCTGCTTATGGTGTCCCCTCCAAGTGCCCCTCAGACTCATAACATTAGGGAGGGGAGTCCTGGGACAAATTTTATACTATGTTTATAGGAACCTGTACTGAAGTTATTTATATCACAATGTTATTTTATTTTTATTAAGGCATTTCTTTAGGACTTAATCATGCACATTTGTAAGCCGTGTGCATTAAGAAAACCAAAAACCTGCAGGAAACAGGAAAATCAAACAATACAATATACATCATACAGGAACCACTACCTTGAAATGCCTGCTGGAACAAGAAAGCTTTAGTCATGCATCTCGAGTGCAGGGAGGAGGTTGCTTTTGTAATCTTGGTTTGGAGGGAGTTCCACTAGGTTAGTTCCACTACAATGAATGCAGGGCTTATAGAAGTTATGCTGAGCGTGAGTTATGGAGACACTCCCTTTGACAAATCTGCATTCACAGTCGCCACACAATGGGTCAACATCTTCAGAGAGCTGTCCTGGTCCATCAATGCCACTTCAGACTTCATGAGAATATGCAAAATTTAAATATATAGTCATAACTTGGAAGTTGAACAGAATCTGTTCCGGAAGTCCATTCGACTTCCAAAACGTTCAGAAACCAAAGTGTGGCTTCTGATCAGAAGCTGTGGAAGCCACGTTGGACGTCCAGCTTTCCAAAAATAGTTCGCAAACTGGAACACTCACTTCCAGGTTTGTGGCGTTCGGGAGCCAAAACATTCAAGAACTAAGCTGTTCCAAAACCAAGGTATGACTGTATATGTATTTGTCCCTGCTTCGTGTCTGTAAATGTTGAATAAGAGCAGCCATTTTATTGCCAATCACTCAGTTATGCAAAGTCCCTTCAATAGCATCTCCTCAAACTCTGAAAGTATCTTTTCACACAGGGAAAGATACAGCATTTCATTAAGAAACAACCCCTCTCCATACAAAATTGTTAATGTCAATGTGGCCTGTTTGTTTTTCCAGATAGTTTTATGTTTCACTGGTGTTAAATTTAGAAAGCTCACTCAGGATGCCTCCAGATTGTCAGTTTTGCAGGAGAGGTTAAAGGACATGCTGTAACTTTATGTTTGCACAAATAAAGTAGATTAAAGTGTCGCCCTGGCACAACAAATCCACTTTTCAGAATGAAACAGAACGTGCCATTCAATTCTAGTCCTATTCATTAGTTTCAATGGGTCTACTCTGAGCAGGATTTAGTTGGCTAGAATTTAGACTATCTGTGGTTAGAGAGGTGATGGGGGTGGATTGACAAGTAATTTGTATGTGTATTTGTGAAGAAATAATGAGAAGTCAAGTGAACACCTGACAAACAGATCAGGATGAAGACAGGATGAGTGATATTTGTATAACTGCTCCACAAGCAAATCAGAATGGATGCTCAATAAAGACTGGACATAGTCTAAACTAGAATCATAGAATCATAGAGTTGGAAGAGACCACAAGGGCCATCGAGTCCAACCCCCTGCCAAGCAGGAAACACCATCAGAGCACTCCTGACATATGGTTGTCAAGCCTCTGCTTAAAGACCTCCAAAGAAGGAGACTCCACCACACTCCTTGGCAGCAAATTCCACTGTCGAACAGCTCTTACTGTCAGGAAGTTTTTCCTAATGTTTAGGTGGAATCTTCTTTCTTGTAGTTTGGAACCATTGCTCCGTGTCCGCTTCTCTGGAGCAGCAGAAAACAACCTTTCTCCCTCCTCTATGTGACATCCTTTTATATATTTGAACATGGCTATCATATCACCCCTTAACCTCCTCTTCTCCAGGCTAAACATGCCCAGCTCCCTTAGCCGTTCTTCATAAGGCATCGTTTCCAGGCCTTTGACCATTTTGGTTGCCCTCCTCTGGACACGTTCCAGTTTGTCAGTGTCCTTCTTGAATGTGGTGCCCAGAACTGGACACAGTACTCCAGGTGAGGTCTGACCAGAGCAGAATACAGTGGCACTATTACTTCCCTTGATCTAGATGCTATACTCCTATTGATGCAGCCCAGAATTGCATTGGCTTTTTTAGCTGTCGCTAAACTCCTCCTAACTTTTTTATTTTTTGCAAACATAACAGGATGAATAAACAGGTTGTCCGTCACATTCAGGTCTGATTAAAATGCCAGAAATGAATTCAGGAAGAACTTGCATGTGAGATGATAGATAGAACAGTTGTGTTGCACCAGCTGAGTTTTCAAGAATGTCTGCTGGGTACAGAACTTGATCTCCTGATCCTACAGGCAATTCCCCACTTATGCAGGGGTGATGTTCTGAGGCACCATGTGCTGAAGTGAAATCATGCATATTGGGAACACCATTGGAAAAGCCTGCAAACACTCTCTAAACCTCTGGAAAGTCTTGAAAGCCCCTTTAAAGTCCGCCACAATTGCACTCTCCAAACATCCTTTCTCAAACTCAAATTCTCTGTAGGCCTCAAGGTTCAGTGCAAAGGCTCCTGGGATTGGGAGACACCGTTTTTGAACCATTTTTGTCATTTCCATGCTCTTTTAGGGCCACCCCCCCCTTTTCCATGCCACTTCTGGGTTCGCGATGATGCGTGCATGCACAGTCGTGTATGCCTTGAACATGCGTAAATGGAAGGTTGCCTGTAAATCCAAAAGCATATTTCTGTCTTTGTAATGAGGTTGCCTTTTTTGACTTGGGAATCTGTGAACTTGTGTTAAAAATATTCTTTATTAAAACCACAAGCTGTGAGACAAACAGAAGAATAACAATAGTTATTTGCACTATACAGAAACTGAAGGCCAAAACTCAAAACAAACAATGTAATCCATAGATAATTTCGTCCTGTTTGATTCATACAAGATACCTGTCTTTCTCGTTCCTTACATTAACTGAAAGAATAATATTGCTTCACATCATTCTTAACTCGTAATAGTAGCATGTGTTAGGCCAATACTATACTGTAAATATTTTGTAACCTCTAAAAAGAAATGTTTTAAAATGGTCACAGTTTAGGGGAATGAAAAAGGTTTCTTTCAGAACTGGGAGTAGCCTATCTGTTGCTCTCCAGATGTTGGTGAACTCCAGCTGCAATCAGCCCCAGCTAGCCTGGTCAATGGCCCTATGGACGACGATGAAGGGAGTTGTAACTAGGGTTGCCATACGTCCAGTTTTTCCAGGACATATCTGGTATTTAAAGGGTGAAAACATCATCTGGTGGGATTTTTTTTTAATTGCCAAAATGTCCAGGGTTTTTTGGTTTTAAACAAAGCACACATGTGCTCGGGAACTGCCTTCCAGAAGCATGAACAGCTGTGTCCTGCAAGCGCAAGCAGCATGCTTCAGAGCGGGAGGAGCATCAGGGCTCCTTTGCGTGGTTCAGCTGGGGCACAGGAGAGCTCCCAATCCCCAGCTGAGCCAGCCCCAGTGCTCCCCCTGCTTGTGGGCAAACCAGTGCCAGACTGGGGGCTCCTTTAACTGCTCAGCTAAGCAGTTTCATAGAGCCCACCCTCCCCCATTTAATTTAATTTAAAATAATAAATAAATAATTAAAATATGTTCTCTCTTTTGCTTTTGAAGATATGGCAACCCTAATTTATAACACAACAGCATTTGGAGGACACTAAGTTGGCTATTTCCGTAGTCAGTTAACAGATTCCAATGTGTTGTGAATTTGTTATTCCTTAACACTATTGCTATTGTTATCAGCTTCATCACGAAAGTATAGTCATTTCCTCCAGGCTCAACTTGTCCCAGTGCAGATGGTGTCTGTGTCTGTAACATCAGCATAGCTCATCTGAAAATGTAGCACAATCTTTGCGTCATTATGTTCAAGCGGCATTAATATGGAAAGCCAGCCCACCTATCAGGAGAGAAAAAGGGCTGGTGAGGGCATAGCCAGCAGGGAATAAAACACTAACTGAGATATCCAGATCATTGATCCCAGCATTACCTTCCTTTCTCATCAGGGGAATCATGCCCTGATCCTCAAAGCCCTGCCATTCTAACAGGCCCAGTTCTCTCCCACAGAACTACATTGTTTGTGCATTTTGAGACTTCTACAAGGGACTCCTCTTGCCAGGCTCCATCTGTTTTCATAGGTTTTCAAATAGATGTATTGTGGGATAATGCAAAATCTATCTGCAAAGAGCATTTACTTCTGGAATAAAACCCATTTATCAAGAAGTGCTTTTCGGGACCAAAAAATATATCTAGATTCTCTGTGAATAAAAGAAGTGCTCTGTCTCCATTAATTCTAGAATATAATATCATTTGTACTCAGCCAGTCTCTGGGAGAGTTTGTAAGCAATAAGGCTAGTGAATTACCTATTGCAGAAGTTTGGCACAAATGCATTTCACTAGTCCGGAAATCCTACTGACATACTCAGGTCATACTTGATTCAGATGCTTTTCCTGTCCTTCGAGCTGAATCTGGGGAAACCTGATTCATTCATAGTGTTGGCATGAAGGTAGAATGACATTTCTGAATGCTTTTCAAGGCCAAAAAAATCCAGAAGTAATCCATGCTTGCGGTAAAGAAGCACACCCAGGGGATTGGTTCACATTCCACCCTCTACCTCTTTTGCTGATAGTGGTATTCTGTGTTACACCAGGAAATTGATCAATATATGAGCCTCCGTCTGCAGCCAATGTGGCACGCTGCCAGGGGCATGACCACATGATGATGCTAAACTTGCAGATCAGTCCCACACTATTCCGTAATGAAAGAATGCAGCTGCCAACTCCATGCGAAAGCAAAACTTTAAATAAAGACGCACATTTTCAGCATTTCCCATTTGACACATACTCACCAGTTATAAGGAAGAGAGGAAAGGTGGCCCAGCCCAAGCCAAAAGAAAAGCCATAAGAGGCTTTTCCTCCTGTCTCCCCTGTGTAGACGGCCATGGCAATCATGACGCATAGAGCTATTTTTTAAAAAATGCATTAAGATATAAAGTTGCTTGTACATTAAATATTCCAGATGGCTACAGGGCTGGGGTCAAGGATCAAGTGGAACTGATTGTATTTAAGTGTTGCTGTTGTAAACTATTTTTTCAATTTGTAATTGTTTTTTTTTAAAAAAAATGTTTTCACATTTTATTTATTTATAATGTCTGATGTCTTACCGTGTTGTCATTTGTTGGAAGCCGCCCAGAGTAGCTGTAGCAACCCAGTCAGATGGGCAGTCTATAAATATATAATTTATTATAGTAGTTGTAGAAGTAGTAGACTATATTTATATATATATTTTTTAATTGGTTTCATATTTTATTTTATTTTTTATAACAATACTTATATGCTCCTGTATCCTAAAGATATGTTATAGAGGGTGACTAGAACAGCAAAAGGTACAGAGCTAGCTCACTAGTTCCTGCTGCCCTCTCTTGGATGTTTGCTCATCTAGAAAGCAGAAGGAGGGGTCCTTTCGCACTCAGAGGAAAACCGCCTGTCCCACTTCTGCAGTACTTTCTGCCTCTTCTTCCTCAATCTCATACAAGCCTGCTTTTTGTCCAACCTCCAACTTTGATCTGTCTTCAGTCTCCCACCATCATTCCCCTGGCTCTGAGCCTTCCTCCTTTGAGGTTTCCCTAGAGGGCTTTCCGGCTGGTACCTCCCACCGCTCCTCTTCGTCCAGCCAGTGCCTGGCATCTAATGGCAGAGTTACCAGCCACTGCCAACGGCAGACCCTCCAAGTGTCCCTATTTTCCAGGGACAGTCCTGGATTTACAGAAGCCATCCCGGTTTCTGATTTTATCCCGGAATGTCCAGCATTTCCTTAGGACGTCCCTATTTTCATTGGAGAAATGTTGGAGGGTATGGAGTTATGTGACACGCCCCACCCCGAACCAAGGAGATAAATAAATATACAACCTAAGGTGATTCGGACATTTAAGCTGGCACCCCCTGCTATTCCATCGTATGCAACAAATAATTTTTAGGAGATGTGATCGTGGTTTATTGTATCTGCAGTGCCTGATGTTTTTATGGTTATTATTGCTTTTCTTTTTGTTCCCTTTGTGAATGATGCCATGGCCTTTGGCTAGAGCAATAAAGCTTATGATGAAAAACTATACAACCTTTGGAAGACATCTGAAGGTAACCCTGTTCCATGTTGGAGGGTATGCAATGGAATGATGCGTGCATTACACTGTCAGCACCAAACTCCCACTTCTGTTCACCAAACATGCAAGTGGGTGGGAGGCACAATGGTAAGGCCAGCAGAAATCCGCTGAACAGGGTGCTTCCAGGGCAAGGGGGAAGCAGGGCTGAACCAGTCCCACCACTAGCATGCCGTAGCATTGAGCTTGATCTGAACCTGACTGAAGCACCAGCCAGGAGTTGGGCCTGATCATCCTGCTCCCCCCCCCCGCCACCTGCAACATATCCATTGGATGTGTGGTGGTTGGCTCCACCACTTGCAAAACCCTGGAGGTGGACAGAGGAGGATTCGATAGCACCTTTCATCATTGATTTCAGTGGCTCTGCTCAGAGTATAACTTCACTGGATTCAAGCAAGAACATTTTGTGTGTAGATAATAATAGTAATGTAGATAATGGTTTTCCCAGTAGTGATGTATGGAAGTGAGAGCTGGACCATAAAGAAGGCTAATCGCCAAAGAATTGATGCTTTGGAATTATGGTGCTGGAGGAGACTCTTGAGAGTCCCATGGACTGCAAGAAGATCAAACCTCTCCATTCTTCAGGAAATCAGCCCTAAGTGCTCACTGGAAGGACAGATCATGAAGCTGAGGCTCCAATACTTTGGCCACCTAATGAGAAGAGAAGACTCCCTGGAAAAGACCCTGATGTTGGGAAAGATGGAGGGCACAAGGAGAAGGGGATGACAGAGGACGAGATGGTTGGACAGTGTTCTCGAAGATACAAACATGAGTTTGATCAAACTGTGGGAGGCAGTGGAAGACAGGAGTGCCTGGCATGCTCTGGTCCATGGGGTCACGAAGAGTCAGACACGACCAAACGACTAAACAACAACAATGTAGATAATAGTTGTGCTGCATCAGTTGTCTTTGCAGGGATGTTTGCAGGTGCAGAAAACCATTGAAAAAGCATGTAAGCACTCTCTAAACCTCAGGAAACCCTTGAAAAACCCCTTTGGTAACCCAAAAACTCCACCAAACTCCACCACAATTGCTCCCTCCAAATCTCCTTTTCTCAAACTTGAACTCTCTGCAAGCCTCAAACTTCAGTGCAAAAGGCTCCTGGGATTGCAAGACAACGTTTTTGCACCATTTTAGGGCTGTCCCCCCCCCCTTTTGTGCCACATCTGGGTTCGCAGTGATGCGTGCATGCACAGTTGTTTATGCCTTGAACATGCGTAAATGGAAGGTTGCCTGTAAATCCAAAAGCATATTTCTGTCTTTTTAATGAGGTTTCCTTGTAGGCTTGGGAATCTGTGTGCTTGTGTTAAAAATATTCTTTATTAAAATCACAAGCTGTGAGACAAACAGAGGAATCACAATAGTCATTTGCACATACACAGTATTTAGAATTTGAAGGCCAAAACTCAAAACAAACAATGCCATCCATAGATAATTTCGTTCTGCTTGATTCATACAAGATGCCTGTCTTTCTCATTCCTTACTTTAACCCAGCCACTGAATGAATAATAATATTGCTTAGCATCATTCTTAATTTGTAATACAGTCATACCTCAGGTTGAAGTAGCTTCGGGATAAGTACTTTCGGGTTGCGCGTTATTTCCGGGTTTTGCAGCTCGCGCATGCGCAGACAGTCAGAATGATGTCACGTGCATGCTCAGAAGCGGTGAATCATGACTCACGCATGTGCAGACATGAGTTGCGTTCACTTCTGGATGCAAACGGGGCTCCAGAACGGATCCCGTTCACATCCAGAGGTACCACTGTACTAGCATGTGTTTAGCCAATACTATACTGTAAATATTTTGTAACCTCTAGAAAGAAATATTTTTAAGGGAATGAAAAGGGTTTCCTTCTGAATTGAGAGTAGCCTATCTGTTGCTCTCCAGATGTTGGTGAACTCCAGCTCCATTAAGCCCTAGCTAGCATGGTCAATGGCCAACAGACAATGGACAAGGATGATGAGAGATGTAACTAGGGTTGCCATACGTCAAGTTTTTCCGGGACATATCTGGTATTTAAAGAGTTAAAACACCGTCCGGGGGGATTTTTTTTTAATTGCCAAAATGTCCAGGGTTTTTTGGTTTTAGACAAAGTACACATGTGCTTGGGAACTGCCTTCCAGAAGCATGAACAGCTGTGCCCTGCAAGCGCAAGCAGCATGCCTCAGAGTGGGAGAAGCGTCAGGGCTCCTTTGCGTGGTTCAGCTGGGGCACAGGAGAGCTCCCAATCCCAGCTGAGCCAGCCCCAGTGCACCCTCTGCTCGCGGGCAAACCAGTGCCGGGCTGGGGACTCCTTTAACTGCTCAGCTGCAGGAAGCGGCAACCGCGCTCCCCACAGCCAGTTTTACAGAGTCCCCATCCCAGCACGTTAACTGCTCAGTTGAGCAGTTTCACAAAGCCTACCGTCCCCCTTATTATTATCATTATTTATTTATTATGATTTTTTTTTATGTCCTCTTTTTTGGTTTAGAAGATTTGGCAGCCCTAATTTGTAACAAAACAACATTTGGAGCGCACTAAGTTGGCTGGTTTCAGTATTCAGTTAACGGATTGCAATGTGCTGTGAATTTGTCATTCCTTAACTCCATTGATATTGTATAATGTGTCATCTTCATCATGAAAGTATAGTCATTTCCTCCAGGTACAACTTGTTCCAGTGTAGACTGTGTCTGTGACATCAACATTGCTCATCTGAAATCTTTTCCTCATTCTGTTGCGGCAGCATTCAGGCGGAAAGCCAGCCCACCTATCAGGAGAGAAAAAGGGCTGGTGAGGGCATAGCCAGCGGAGAATAAAACACTATCTGAGATATCCAGATCACTGATCCCAGCATTACCTTCCTTTCTCATCGGGGGAATCATGCCCTGATCCTCAAAGCCCTGCCATTCTAACAGGCCCAGTTCTCTCTCATAGAACTACATTGTTCATTTTGAGACTTCTACAAGGGACTCTTCTTGCCAGGGTTGCCTCCATCTGTTTTCATAAGTATTCAAATAGATGCATTGTGGGACAATGCAAAACCTATCTGCAATGAGCTTTTTTACTTCTCAGTTGTGGCGCCCACCCTGTGGTACACCCTCCCAAGAGGTCAAGGAAATAAAAAACTATCTGACTTTTAGAAGACATCTGAAGGCAGCCCTGTGTAGGGAAGTTTTTAATGCCTGGTGTTTTATTGTATTTTAAATATTTTGTTGGAAGCCGTCCAGAGTGGCAGGGTATTACTAATAATTATAATAAAATAATAATAAATAAGAAAAATAAAAACAACTCATTTATCAAGAAGTGTTTTTCGGGATCAAAAAATAGATGAAAATTGTCTGTGAATGAAATAAGTAGTCTGTCTGCATTCATTCTAGAATATAATATCATTTGTACTCAGCCAAAGTCTCTGGGAGCATTTGTAAGGAATAAGGCTAGCAAATTACAAGTTGCTGAAGTTTGGCACAAATGCATTTCCGTAGTCCGGAAATCCTGCCGAAACACTTAAGTCAAAATTGTTTTAGATGTTTTTCCTACCCTTCGAGCTGAATCTGGGGAAACCTGATTCTGTCAGAGTGTTGGTATAATAATAATAATAATAATAATAATTATTATTATTATTATTATTATTTATTTATATCCTGCCCTCCCCAGCCAAAGCCAGGCTCAGAGCGGCTAATAACAGTATGAAGGGAGAATGACATTTCTGAATGCTTTTCGAGGCCAAAAAACACAGAGGCAAGCCATGCTTGCAGTAAAGTTGCACACCCAGGGGATTGGTTCAAATTCCACCCTCTTCCTCTCTTGCTGATAGTGGAATTGTGTGCACAGCATGTCACACCAGGAAATTGATCAATATCTGAGCCTCCATCCGCAGCCAAAGTGGCACACTGCCAGGGGCACGACCACGTGATGATACTAAATGCGTAGCTCAGCCCCAGACTGTTCTGTAATGAAATAAACAGCTGCCAACTCCATGCGAAGGCAAACCTTTAAATAAAGATGCATATTTTCAGCATTTCCCATTTGACACATACCAGTTACAAGGAAGAAAGGAAAGGAGACCCAGCCGAAGCCAAAAGACCATCCATAATAGGCATTTCCTCTTGTCTCCCCTGTGTAGACGGCCATGGCAATCATGACGCAAAGAGCTATTAAGAAAAAATACATTAAGATATTAAGTAGCTTGTACATTAAATATTCCAGGCTGACCCTGAAGCTGCAGCTAGTGAAATGCAGTGGCTGAAAGATGTGCCCTGTTTGCCAGATGGCTATGGGGATAGGGACAAAGGATCAAGTGGAACTGATTGTATTTAAGAGTTGTTGTTTTAAACTATTTTTTGTTTATAATTGGGGGTTTTTAAATTGTTTTCACATTTTAGTTATTTATAATGTTTGTTGCCTTACAGTGTTGTCATTTGCTGGAAGCCACCCAGAGTGGCTGTAGCAACCCTGTCAGATGGGCAGCCTATAAATATATAACTTGGTAGTAGTAGTACAGTGGTACCTCAGGTTAAGTACTTAATTTGTTCCGGAGGTCCGTACTTAACCTGAAACTGTTCTTAACTTGAGGTACCACTTTAGCTAATGGGGCCTCCTGCTGCTGCCACACCGTCGGAGCACAATTTCTGTTCTCATCCTGAAGCAAAGGTCTTTACTCGAGGTAATATTTCTGGGTTAGCGGAGTCTGTAACCTGAAGCGTATGTAACCTGAGGTACCACTGTAGTAGTAGTAGTAGAAGAAGAAGAAGAAGAAGAAGAAGAAGAAGAAGAAGAAGAAGTAGTATACTATACAGTTGTATCTTGGAAGTCGAAAGGAATCCATTCCGGAACTCGTTTGAGTTCCAAAAAGTTCTGAAACCAAAGTGTGGCTTCTGATTGGCTGCAGGGAGCTCCTACTTCCGCCCTTGCAACATATCCATTGGATGTGCTTCCAGGGCAAGGAGAAAGCAGGGCTGAGCTGGCCCAGCATCCATCGGATCTGGAACCAGTCTCACCGCCCACATGCCATAGCGTTGGGCTTGAGCTAAACCTGACTGAAGCACCAGGCAGGAATTGGGCCTGATCATCCTGCTGCCCTCCCCTTCCCAGCTACATATTCATTGGAGATGTGGTAGGTGGCTTCACCACTCACAAAACCCTGGAGGTGGAGAGAGGACTATTGAATAGGTCCTTCCATCATTGATTTAAGCGGGTCTGCTCAGAGTACAACTTCACTGGATCCATAATACCTGCAACAATGCTGGCTATGGCTGCGGTCTTGGCCTTGGAGATGGAGCCAAATTGCACGCTACAAAAGGTGCCACAAAGACCAATGCAAGAGATGGCTCCAGCGATCATCCCAAAGAACATGAAGGCTCGGGTAACATGGATGAAATCTTTCAGGAAGGAAGGAAGAGAAAAGAAGAAGGAGGTTAAATTCCCACAACAGCCATTTTGTCCTGGAACCCACTTCACTTTAATCAAAACATTAATTCCCCCCCCCCCAAAAAAAAGCATGGAGTAAATGTGTTATCCCTAGTCACACTGGATTTTCAGGAAGTTGGGGAACTGTCAACTGCCCCCCCCACGCACACAAGTTACGGTTGAATACTACACCACTAGTACTCCGAGCAGAAGACAAAAAGCTTACCTTTCACATCCATCCCAAGTGAACCACAAGTATAAACTGCCAGAACTTTACCACAAGCTTTCCAGAGGCCAATGTTGCCCGAGGCATTTGCCAGCCAGTAGTCTGAGCCCAGGGCAATGAGGAGCAGCAGAAGGCTGATGAAAGCACAAACCACAGCACTGATCTGCAGGGCCTGCATTCTGCGACTGGTCAGATCTGTGACTGCTCAGCGTAACTGGGATGCCAAACCTGGGGTAGGAAGACACGCACATTATTCCACATAAGTTGCAGTTTATGTTTGGGTGTGCTTAAAATTTACGTATCTGCCGAGAGGCCTACTGCAGATTGTGCTGTCGTGAAGATGTCCTCAGGCTGTACGTTTACTAATTCTCTGTTCCAGGTTCTCAGGGCGCAAGATAAACAAAAAATAAACAAACTGTGCTGCAAGGAAAGGGGGGGGGGAGCAAAACTGTGTTGCCTTTCACCACCCTGTTCTCATAAGTGATCCCTCCTCCCAAAATAATTCCCACCTTGATCTTCTGAAAACTGCTGAGCGCCTTGGTGGACCACTTACTAATTTTACCTGCCTGTTGCTTAGCGCCTACAAAGCCGCCCTGACATCTGTTAACTCAGTCAGGCAACAAGCCTATCTCTCCATACGTGCCTTAAAAAAAGAATATAAAGCCCTGATAACCTGTCAAAAGAACGTCTACAGCAGAAAATGCTGGTCAGAACTAATTATTTGTAGCAAATGTAATATGCTTTGCCATCTTGGTTTTTTCCACCTCCTTCAAAAGCTTGATGGATAATGGCTTCGGAGATGGCCCTAAAGCTGTGGCACTCCCTCCTCACAGGTGTGAGTCTTGCACCATCATTATATAGCTTTTGGTGAATGCTGAAGACACACCTCTTTACCCTGGTCTTTGACACTGGAGATGTAAAAACGATTTTTAATTTTTTTTTTATAAAGTACTGTACGTCAGTACTTTACTGGGTCTCCTCCACCATTTGACACCGTTTGCCTGTGATATAGCAGTAGCTGAATAAATACATTTGTGCACTGGATTATAATTATAATTATTTTTAGTTATTGAAAATACTGTATTTTTCCATTTATAAGAGGCCCCCTTGTATAAGAAACTCCTATTTTTTAAACCCAAAATTAAGAAATTCAGTTGTTTAGCCTCTTTGGGGGGTGGGGGGAAACACTTCCGCCAATCGCTCACCCACCTGCCCGCCACTGCCAATCGCTTGCCACAGCCATTGCCGAATGCACACCTCACTGCATTCACCAATTGTCTGCCCGCTCACTGCCACCAGCAGCCCACCTGCCCACTTGCCACAGCCACCAATTGCCTGCCCAGTTGCCACTGCCAATCTCCTTCTTGCTGCTACCATTAATCACACGTCCCCCCTGCATTCATTCTCCGTGTATAAGACGACACCCAATTTTTGCCTATTTATTTTTTTTAGCAAAAAGCATTGTCTTATACACGGAGAAATATGGTATATGCCGCCATACAGCTGCAGGTCTCTGAATCCTTCTTATGAACTGTTGACACTCATTTGTAGCTCTGCATTCCGATATGTGGATAGTGATAAGGATCTTTGTGGGGTTTGTATGCCTCACTTCTATATCTTTTAAGATCTATCAGATTGATGGACACTTTGGCTAGAAAAATTATATGCCTGAGCTGAAGAATGGTGGCTAGCAGTGTCAATTGCGGACAAACAACTGCTCTCCCCACCCTCCCCACACAACTCCATTTCCTCAAGCTGCAACCACCCCAGAACTACTTCTGCTTTGTGCCTATTTGTGCCCCAGTTAGTAAGTTAATGAAATTGAAACAGAAGGGTTGGGTGGGAGAGGAGGAAGACATGAAGAGAACCAAACAAATTGCCATCCATTCACTCAGGAGTCATTTCTGTGAATGGTGTTTGGCTCAGGACAAATAACCGAATGGCATATATCTGCTCTCCTTCCCTCCCTCCCTTCTTCTCTCATCGTTCACCTTCATTGATTCGACCTCAGCCTTTGACAGAAAAGAAGACTTTTTATGGAGAAAACTGGGGACTAAGATGGATAGGTGCCTCTGCTGAGTTTAAATTAAGAACTTCAAGCTTCAAGTCAGAGTAGACTGAGAAGGCCAGTTGTCAGGGCCAAGAGACTCAGCCAGAGCGGTTAGCCAAGGTTGTTTGCCAGCTCCCATTGTAACTATCCAGCCTCCCAAAATTTCAACACCTCTTGTGATGGTTTGACCCCTTTCCGTTTGAACAGTACAAATTCCACAAATACTTTCCATATCTCCTTAAAATCATTTCTCCTACATATTCCCCATTTTACCTTAATAGCACATGTTAATTTATCATTAGTAGCTATATCCCACACCTCTTTATACCATTCTTCTATTTTATATTCACCTTGCCCCTTCCACTTCCTAGCTATAAAAACTCATACAGCTGTCAATAAATTTGTGAGCAAGCCCTTCATAGCCTGCAAACCTTCCACCTCATCATAAATTGATAACAATGCTACCTCTGGAATTTCAGACAGCTTTAACCCATTTTTTTTTCAAATGTTCCTCTATTACCTGCATATTTTCCAATGGATTTTTGATTGTTAGCAAGGCGTCATGTGCAAATAAACTTATTTTCTCTTTTCCATTATTGCTTATTCCTTATATATTTCTAACTTCTCAAATTACATTGGCCAGAGTTTCAATGATCAATACAAATAAAATAGGGGAAAGGGGGCATCCTTGTCTTGTAGCTCGAACTAGTGTTCGTTCTGTTATACCATTGTTCACGATGACATATGCCTTGTTCCTCAAATATAATTGATTTATTAATCCCTTAAATCGTTTTCCAAATCCTAAGCTTTCTATAATCATTTTTAATGCCAACCATTCTACATAGTCAAATGCCTTGCAAATATCCAGTGCTACTATACCAACTTTCAGTTTATTTCTTCTTATTATATCCTTTGCTGGGATTGCTGAGCTTCCAGGTCCTGCTGCTGCTCCTTCAGACCATTAACTATCCACTGGCCTTTTCTGAGTCTGCCTCCCTTCAAGAGGAGAGATCACTGATGGCATTTCCTAACAAGAGTAGGCTAAGCATAGGTGAAGGCAACCAGGATAAGCCCCTCTTCCAGGCAACAGATTTGCTTACCCCACGTCAGATCTCCAGAGAGATGTTCCTGCACACCAAAAGCCTCCAGTTCACAGCTCAGTCCTTCTCTCTACTTCTCCTTTGCTCTGTCTTCAAAGGTTACAACACACAAACAACTTGCAAAAGGCCTTCAGCATTAGCAAGAGGAAATGGTGCAACTCTCCTGGATTGCCACTGTGTTCCAGAAATGATCAAGAAGCCATTGGCCAACAGCAAGGCAAAAAGTGGGCAGAGCAACAAAGATTAACTTCTCTGAAGTCTTATCCTGTGTTGGGGAGACCACCCCATCCCAATATCCCATAAGGCACCAATTCTCATATGGAAAATCCACTAGTCTATTCATACATTCTTTGTAAAGAGATAAGTGTGAATTTTGAAAGATGTTTTGGTTTGCTTATTGTTACAGAACGTGTGATTCAAATGCAGACTGAATCAAATCCCCACCCCTAGGGCTAACTTGGTTGTCTCAATCCCCATCTTTCTACTCTCTGGCGAAGTTGGACTTGAACCCTAGGAGTTGTGTTTTGTTAGGGGACATACTGGAGCTTATGCAATTTGTAGCTCACTTTACTTTGCATCTGTTCTTGTTCATTTATTTCTTCAATTTATATCTCACCCTTCTTCCCAAAGGATTTGCTCCCAAAACTTTGCCCCCCCCCCCAACTTCTGGTCTGATCGCCATCACGTTTGGCTGCTTTCCCATGGCACTGGACTCCAGCTGTGCAGGAATTCAGGGGTAATATGGGAGTAATTATCCCTGCCCCCCCCGGGTGGGGGGGGACTGGCCGTCACCTGCGGATCATCTGATAACTGCCGCTCACTACAGAATGTGGGGGCAGGGACGCTGGGTGCTGAGCACTGCAAAAACTGGAAACTCTCCAGAGCCATCTCCATGAGCATCCCTGTTCTTTAAAAATTAATTAAATCTGAACTTACAAACAGGCGTGTTCTGGAAGAAGGAGACAAAAAAAGACCTGCTAAGTAATTCAGTCACTGAGTGCCAAGCTTTGAACTGAGAAGGACTTTCAGCGTTTTCTACGGTTTATGTGAAGTGAGTGGCTGTTTCCTTTCTATACTTGCTATTTCACGATTTGAATTTGATTTGGATTTGATATCCCGCTTTATCACTACCCGAAGGAGTCTCAAAGCGGATAACATTCTCCCTTCCCTTCCTCCCCCACAACAAACACTCTGTGAGGTGAGTGAGGCTGAGAGACTTCAGAGAAGTGTGACTAGCCCAAGGTCACCCAGCAGCTGCATGTGGAGGAGCGGAGACGCGAACCCAGTTCACCAGATTACGAGTCTACCTCTCTTAACCACTACACCACACTGGCTCTTTTGGCAATTTGGCAAGCCTCATTAAGAAAGATCTAATTAATCAAATGGAATGCAGGAGGAACTGTATAAAAACTTGAGAATTTGATGCTTCATGGCGCGGTCATCTGTGGAGGGCTCTAATTAGAACTAAAAAAAGCAGATATGTCCTGGAAAAACTGGACGTATGGCAACCCTAGTTACAACTCCCATCAACCTTGTCCATTGGCCTTTGACCATGCTAGCTGGGGCAGAATGGAGCTGGAGTTCACCAACATCTGGAGAGCAACAGATAGGCTACTCCCAATTACAATTTATTTATTTATTTATTTACGGCTATTAGCCCATAAAATATGTACAAACATAAAAACACAGGGACATAAAAACAGATATATCCGACATTGAAGGGTGGGTCATTGAGCAGAGCCAAGTGACAGCTACTCCCAATTCAGAAAGAAACCCTTTTTGTTCCCCTAAAAACATTTCTTTTTAGAGGTTATAAAATATTTACAGTACAGTATTGGCTAAACACATGCTAGTATTATGAATTAAGAATGATGCTAACCAATTTTATTATTCATTCAGTGGCTGGGTTAAAGTAAGGAATGAGAAAGACAGGTATCTTGTATGAATCAAGCAGAACAAAATTATCTATGGATGACATTGTTTGTTTTGAGTTTTGGCCTTCAAATTCTAAATATTGTGTATGTGCAAATGACTATTGTGATTCCTCTGTTTGTTTCATAGCTTGTGGTTTTAATAAAGAATATTTTTAAGGCAAGCACACAGATTCCCAAGCCTAAAAGGAAACCTCATTACAAAGACAGAAATATGCTTTTGGATTTACAGGCAACCTTCCATTTACGCATGTTCAAGGCATACACGACTGTGCATGCATGCATCACCGCGAACCCAGAAGTGGCACGGAAAGGGGGGAAACGGCCCTAAAAGAGCATGGAAATGACAAAAACGGTGCGAAAACGGTGTCTCGCAATCCCAGGAGCCTTTTGCACTGTGGTTTGAGGCCTGCAGAGAGTTTGAGTTTGAGAAAGGAGATTTGGAGGGAGCAATTGTGGTGGAGTTTGGTGGAGTTTTGGGTTACCAAAAGGGTTTTTCAAGGGTTTCCTGAGGTTTAGAGAGTGCTTGCATACTTTTTCAATTGTTTTCTGCACCTGCAAACATCCCTGCAAAGACATCAGATGCAGCACAACTATTATCTACATTTCTCACATGTTCCTGCATTTTCCTCTGTTGTTTATTCCCAATAACAAAATTCCCATCCAAACCCTTTATCGTTATCACAGTCACTGTTATGTGACTTTCAATCGTGTTTAACAAATCCATATATATGTTGACATGCAACAGGAATTTTATTATTGTTGTTGTCAGTCATTTTCAGCACTGTACTCCCTCGAAGAGTTCCTTCTTCATTCCAAGCTCTTATCTCTAAAGTTCTGGGCTGTCTTCCAACTTTCCTTTGTTTAATGAAATTCAGAGTAATTTTTCGAGTCTCTTAACGAGCAGATGTTCCCCGAGTCCAATTAAAGATATTCTGTAGACAGCAATGCCATCGCATATATCCCACAATTAATAATTTTTTGATTCCTCTAAAATCCAAGTTTGCTCTCTCTGAGCCCTAGGGAAAGCTTGCTAAGACCAAAGATTCACCTTCACTTTAATAATTGATATACAATGAAAATCCATACAAGCAGATGCAGTTTTTGTGTGAGATATACCCCAGTTGTAATCCATCAACTAACTGCCAATGCAATTCTGGGCTGCATCAATAGGAGTATAGCATCTAGATCAAGGGAAGTAATAGTGCCACTGTATTCTGCTCTGGTCAGACCTCACCTAGAGTACTGTGTCCAGTTCTGGGCACCACAGTTCAAGAAGGACACTGACAAACTGGAACGTGTCCAGAGGAGGGCAACCAAAATGGTCAAAGGCCTGCAAACGATGCCTTATGAGGAACGGCTAAGGGAGCTGGGCATGTTTAGCCTGGAGAAGAGGAGGTAAAGGGGTGATATGATAGCTATGTTCAAATATATAAAAGGATGTCACATAGAGGAGGGAGAAAGGTTGTTTTCTGCTGCTCCAGAGAAGCGGACACGGAGCAATGGATCCAAACTACAAGAAAGAAGATTCCACCTAAACATTAGGAAGAACTTCCTGACAGTAAGAGCTGTTCGACAGTGGAATTTGCTGCCAAGGAGTGTGGTGGAGTCTCCTCCTTTGGAGGTCTTTAAGCAGAGGCTTGACAACCATATGTCAGGAGTGCTCTGATGGTGTTTCCTGCTTGGCAGGGGGTTGGACTCGATGGCCCTTGTGGTCTCTTCCAACTCTATGATTCTATGATTCTATGATTCTATGATTCTATTACTGTTACATTCATAGTTCAACGTCAAGGCAAAAAGAGCGGAAACGAACAAAGGTTAATTGTACCTTCAGATAAGCAGACTACTTTTCAAATACACTCACGTTACTTCCCTATGCAGGCAAGCAAAGAGCATGATGGGAGAAATGTAGCTCAGAAAGAGTCCTGAGTGCCAAAGAGATGCCTCTGCCTGTTCCTGCTTTGTGCAGTGAATTAAGGTAAAGGTAAAGGGACCCCTGACCATTAGGTCCAGTCGTGACCGACTCTGGGGTTGCGGCGCTCATCTCACTTTATTGGCCGAGGGAGCCAGCGTTTGTCCGCAGACAGCTTCTGGGTCATGTGGCCAGCATGACTAAGCCGCTTCTGGTGAACCAGAGCAGCACACAGAAACACCGTTTACCTTCCTGCTGGAGCGGTACCTATTTATCTATTTGCACTTTGACGTGCTTTCGAACTGCTAGGTTGGCAGGAGCAGGGACCGAACAACAGGAGCTCACCCCGTTGCGGGGATTTGAACCGCTGACCTTCTGATCGGCAAGTCCTAGGCTCTGTGGTTTAACCCACGGTGCCACCCATGTCCCATGCAGTGAATTAGGGACAATTCTGCAAGGGATTCCCACAGGGTGGTACTGATGTTGAGAACCTTATACCAACCGCCCTCTATGCAAGCATGCACAGTCGTTCATGCCTTGAATGTCTGAAAACGGAGAGCTCCCTGTAAATCCAAAGGCACATTTCTGTCTTTGTAATGAGGTTGCCTTTTAGACTTGGGAATCTGTGTGCTTGTGTTAAAAATATTCTTTATTGAAACCACAAGCTGTGAGACAAACAGAAGAATCACAATAGTCATGTGCACATACAGAACATACAGAATTTGAAGGCCAAAGACTCGAAGCAAATAATGCAATTCATAGATAATCCCTTTCTGCTTGATTCATAAAAGGTGCCCATCTTACTCATTCCTTACCTTTTTTATTATAATTTTATTTGCATCCTTACAAACAATTCAAAAGGAACATGTAAAAAAAGCAAAAGGAGTAGAAAAAGAAATTACAAATGACTGATAACAAGCAACAACAACAAAACCACCCCCACATATAGGTTTCCCTTCCCCTCCTTCCCTGGTTTCTTTTGTTTTCCACTTCTGCATATTCTAAGTTGCCAAAATCTCCTCTTCCATCTCCTGCTTTCTCTTACACCACTGAATTTATTCAAGACCTGGTAATCTGTTCGCATATACCGTATTTCTCGCTCTATAAGACGCACCAGACCATAACACGGACCTAGTTTTTGGAGGAGGAAAACAAGAAAAAAAATATTCTGAATCCCAGAAGCCAGAACAGCAAGAGGGATCGCTGCGCACCAATCCCTCTTGCTGTTCTGGCTTCTGGGATAGCTGTGTGAAGCCTCTTCAGGGCAGGAGAAGAAGAAGAGTTTGGATTTGATACCCCGCCTTTCACTCCCTTTAAGGAGTCTCAAAGTGGCTAACATTCTCCTTTCCCTTCCTCCCCCACAACAAACACTCTGTGAGGTGAGTGGGGCTGAGAGACTTCAAAGAAGTGTGACTGGCCCAAGGTCACCCAGCAGCTGCATGTGGAGGAGCGGAGACGCCAACCCGGTTCCCCAGATTATGAGACTACTGCTCTTAACCACTACACCACACTGGATGAAGGCTCCCCCTGCCCTTAAGAGGCTTGGCACAGCTAAGCCAGAAGGTAGAACAGCAAGAGGGAGCACTGCACAGCGATCCCTCTTGCTGTTCTGGCTTCTGGGATAGCTGCACAGCCTGCATTTGCTCCATAAGACGCACACTCCCCTTACTTTTTAGGAGGGAAAAAGTGCGTCTTATAGAGCGAAAAATACAGTATATAGTGATTTTTTAAAAAATACTCAACATTTCCCAGTCCTTTTTATATTCCTGACCATCTTGTTCTCGTATCTTACTAGTCAGACCCACTAACTCTGCATATTCCAGCATCTTGAAATGTCATTTCTAGTCGGTACATCGTTTGTTCTTCATTTTTGTGCAAGCAAAATTCGAGCTGCTGTAGTGGCATATGAACAGATTTTTTGGGGGGGGGAGCCCTTCTGTTGCTACCATTCCCAAAAAAAGGCTTCTGGTTTCTTGGGAAATGTTCTTTTATTTTTATTTTTTAACTCGTTATACATCATTTCCCAGAAATCCTTAATAACTTTGCACAGCCAACCCATGTGGTAATATGACCCTTCTACCTCTTTATACTCCCAGCTCCAAACATTTTCACTAATCTGCTTGGCGTTAAATACCATCTGTGGATCATTTTCATGAGATTTTCCTTCAGTAAATAACATGCTGTGTATTTCAGGTCTGTTTCCCATAATTTCTCCCAGAATGCAAATTAAATTATTTTGTCCCACATCCCTTGTCCAATTAATTGTACTGGGTTTCACAAATTCGCCTTTCTTTTCCCATTCTAGAAGCAGCCTGTACATTTTAGGCAATGTTTTCTCTTTAGTTCATAAAAGTTCCCTTTCAAACTGGGAACTCTGGTCTGCAAACCCAATTTTTTGTCCATCTTAAATAGTTCATTAAGTTGGTGAATTTGAAGTTAATCCACAACTTGATTCTTTATCTCTTCCAATTTTTTTCATTCTGTTCTCTTAAATCTAAGAGATGTCTGTAGGTTATCCACTGATGGTCCCATGTTAATTTCATTCCTTGCTATCGCATCCATTGGGGATAGCCACAACAGTGATTTCCTTTCTAATCAGTTTTTTATGTTTTTCCCAAACTCTGTGTAGGTTTTTTCTAATCACATGGTTTGAAAAGTTTTTACATATTTTCACTTTCTCATACCAGAGACCGGCATGCCATTCATACTTAATATCATGCCCTTCCAAGTCTAATAGTTGAATATCTTTGAGTAAAATCCATTCCTTTAGCCAGCACATTCATTTAACCCAACCACTGAAGGAATAATAATATTGCTTGGCCAGTGGACAAGAATGATGGGAGTTGTAGCTGTTAACGGAGAAATCTGAGGGCTCCCTTGGACAAAAAACAAGGACACCAGCCAGGAATACCAGAGCAAAACAGCAGCCAGTGGTTTGGTCTTTATTGAAGACTGTCACGACAGGACTCCCACCTGCCACAAGGTGGAACAAGATGGAAGCCCAGAACAAAAGAGCAAAAGAGCCCCCAAACTTTTATTAGCTGCTAATCCCCATGTTACAGCCCCCCAAACTACATCATTCATACATCACGGTTACATCATGAAAGGGAAGGTCTGGTGGCAGTAATCCTGGACCCTGCCCCATGGTTCTCCTTGCCCTCCACCAAACACCCATCAAGTATAACAAAAAAGATATATACATTTCCCTGTTTCCCAGAAAAGTTAATCACACCCTTTTGTCTTCATCTGGGTTATTTCTGGAATGGCTACCTGTCTGGCACTCAGGTATCAGGATGCCAGGGATTATCACTCAGGCAGAGGGGCTGCTGACTAGCTGAGCTCACGTGTCTATGTGAATTTCTGAAGTTCTCCCAGTGAGCCAATACATAGATACATTTATCAGTGAATTGTTACATTTGGTATCGTGCAGCAAAGGCCCTTTGAATAGATAGGAAGAAACTGTGATGAAGTGTTTTGTGGGGACAAATCACAAAAGTCACAAAAGTGATTGTGCTAATTTTGGTAGTGGGCTGCATGTGCATGATATCTGCTGGAGGGGCAACCCCCCCCAACCTATACATAAATTCCTGCCACATAGCACAACAACGTTTGGAGGGCATTAAGTTGGCAAGTTCAGTATTCAGTTAACAGTTTCCAATTTGTTGTGAATTTGCTATTCCTTAACCCCATTGCTATTATATAATGTATTAGCTTCATCACAAAAGTATAGTCATTTCCTCCAGGTCCAGCTTGCCCCGGTTGAAAACTGTGTCTGTGACCAAGTACATTGACATAGCTCCTCTGAAATTGTAGCACACTCTTTTTCTCATGCTGACCTAGCAGTATGCGTCAGTTTGCATTTCTTGGTACAGAAAGTGTTGATCTGATCTTTCCTATTCCAATTCATTCAAGAGGGTTCTCAAAGCTTCTCTGTGTGAAAGAAACTGGTGTAAGCTAGAAATTTCTAGCTGACATGTAAGTTTCTATTCTGCCTAGAAGCAAGCAGAAGGTTTATGATATTTGAGTCATTCCTTCAGAGAAGCTGAGTACAGCTGGCTTAAACTGGTTTTGTTCTCTCTTTTTCTCAAGGTCATGCTGGCTATAATCATAAGGCCAGAAGGAGCCTGGGTTTCACTTTCTGTCTCTCTTTCCTTTTGGTGTAAATAGGTAAAGGTAAAGGACCCCTGACAGTTAAGTCCAGTCGCAGATGACTCTGGGGTTGCGGCTCTCATCTCGCTGTACAGGCCGAGGGAGCCAGCATTTGTCTACAGACAGTTTTTCCAGGTCATGTGGCCAGCATGACTAAGCCACTTCTGTGGCAACGGAACACCAAAACCAGAACAGAGCATGGAAACGCAGTTTACCTTCCTGCCGGAGTGGTACCTATTTATCTACTTGCACTTTTTGATGTGCTTTTGAACTGCTAGGTTGGCAGGAGCTGGGACTGAACAATGGGAGCTCACCCCGTCGCGGGGATTCAAACCGCTGACCTTCTGATCAGCAAGCCCAAGAGACTCAGTGGTTTAGACCACAGTGCCACCCACATCCTTTTGGTGTAGTGTTCTGTATATAGTATGCTTAGTGTTACAGTTCTAGTTTTATTATAAGTTATTGTAAGTTTAAATTAAGTCTGCTGCAACTGGATTTCTTATGGACAGTGCCAATCCTGAATGTATTGGATTTGTGACCATTATGCTCATTTGCCTTCTGTAGCAGTAAAGCTCTGCTGGATGAAATCTTAATTGCCTCTGGTCTCTTTATCGGGAATCCTGCAATGTGTCTATGTTTTTACTCTGCTACGTATACATTGGAATGTGCTCTGGATAAATATTAGCAGAATGCATGTCAGTATGTCAGGGTTTGTGCTCAAATGACCCCAGCCACGCTTGCTTGGTTGGTAGCAGAGTAGAATAGCTTGCAAGATGATGTGTAATTCAAAACAACAACAACCTCAGACTCAGTAAAATCTATTAGTAAAGGTTTACTGACGACATAACATGAGCTTGGTGGTACAATTCCAGCTCCCTGGAAGGTAAAAGTCTCTCAAAAATCCGGTTGCTGAACAATTTAACAGAAAAAATGAAACTTAAACGTCTATGTACACTTAGCAAGTAAAAATCAGCACAGAATGAGAGGAAAAGAACAGGAAAGAGTAGAATAACACAAGACTCCTTTCGGACATCCCTGAAAGCACTTTGTCTTTGGGTAAGAGATAACACACTGAGATTGCCCCAGCAGCACGTCTCTGTTCCCTTGATAACTTTCCTCACGCACAGAACACCCTAGAAACTTCTGTTTAATTATATAAGCACACTAGAAACGTCTGTAGCTTCTGTGCCTTAGAAATGCCATCAAACCTGATCCCTTGCACAGTATTCAGGCGAAAAGCCAGCCCACCTGTCAGGAGAGAAAAGGAGCTGGTTAGGGCAGACGTTCAAGGAGAATAAAACACTATCTGAAATATCCAAATCACTGACCCCAGCATTACCTCCCTTGCACATCGGTGGGATCATGCCTGGATCATCAAAGCCCTGCCATTCTAACGGGCACAGATGTTTTCTATTCCACAGAACTACATTATGCATTTTGGATTGACATCCAATACCCCTTTTTAATGTGTTGCGGGGAGGGGAGCTATTGGGTTGTTTTAGTTCTCATTTTGATTATGTATTCTGTGTTTTTATATTGTGTTTTTATCTTGTGAAGCGCCCTGAGACCCGCAGGTATAGGGCAGTGTGGCGATCACACAGGGCCCCCAGACATTTCACGGTCTATTGACCCTGTGCCACCACTGCGTTAGCGTTCTTCGCTGCCACCACCCCGCTTCTCACGGGGACACACGGAGTCCAGACAGTTGTTAACATAAAGAAATAATCAAGTTTATTTTTAAATGCAGGAACAAGCGTATGGTTTCCGTTTATTTCTCTTGACAGTTTCTTAAATCTTAGTTCCTAACAACTTCAAACTGAATTATTCCCAACTATCTATCTGACTCCACCTAACAATTCCTCTCACTCTCTCACAATGCAACTCTACCAACCCACTCCTCATCCACCCTCTTCCTTCTCCAACACCCAAGCCTCAACTCCCAACTGACAAACCTCAACTCCCAACTCCCAAACCTCAACTGCTTTTCAAAACCTCCCACTCTATCTTTTACTCCCCCCTTGCATTCTCACTGGCTAATCACATCACATCCATTTTAACCCTTTCCTTGACCCATCCTAGGAGGCAAACGCCACAGGCAGCATACAAATTTTATTATTGTTACTATTATTATTATTAATAATAATTTTGAAACTTCTACAAGGGACTCCTCTTCCAAGACATGCCTCCATCTTTTTTCATAGGTTTTCAAATAGATGCACTGTGGGGTAATGCAAAACCAATCTGGAATGAGCTTTTAATTTTGGAATGAAACCAATTTATCAAGAAGTGCTTTGGAGTAAAAGAATAGATCGAGATTGCCTGTGGATAAACCAAGTACTCTGCCTCCATGCATTCTAGAATATAATATCATTTGTACTCAGCCAAAGCCTCTGGGACAGTTTGTAAGGAATAAGGGCAGTATTTCTGTAGTCCGGAAGTCCTGCCGACACACTTAGGTCAAACTTGATTTAGATGTTTTTCCTGCCCTTCGAGCTGAATCTGGGAAAACCTGATTTCTTCAGAGTGATGGTAAGAAGGAAGAAAGACATTTCTGAATGTGTTTCAATGCAAAACATACAGAAGTAATCCATGCTTTCAGAAAAGAAGCACACCCAGGGGATTGGTCCACATTCTGCCCTCTTCCTCTTTTGCTGAGAGTGGAATTGTGAGTATGGCATGTCACATTCAGAAACTGTCCAATATGTGAACATCCACCTGCAGCCAAAGTGGCACACGGCCAGGGACACAAGTGCATGATGGTGCTAAACGTGTAGATCAGCCCCAAACTGTTCACTAATGAAAGAATGCAGCTGGCAACTCCATGCGAAGGTAAAGACACACGTATTCAGCATTTCCCATTTGACACATACTCACCAGTTATAAGGAAGAGAGGAAAGGAGGCCCAGCCCAAGCCAAAAGACCATCCGTAACTGGCCAGTGATCCCACATGCCCTGTGTAGCTGGCCATGGCAATCAGGACACAAACAGGTAGGAAGAAAAAAATACGTTAGGATATAAAGTTACTTGTAAATAAAATTCTGGAAGCTGCCGCTAGTGAAATGCAGTGGCTGGAAGAAGTGCTCTGGTAGCCAGAAGCAGGTGCTTATGACCCCCCATAATACCTGCAAGAATGCTGGCTATAGCTGAGGTCTTGGCCCTGGAGATGAAGCCAAACTGGAAGTCAAAATATTTGCCACAAAGACCAAGGCAAGAGATGGCCCCAGCAGTCATCCTAAGCAGCATGAAGACTCTGGTACTATGGACAAAATCTGGGAGGGAGGGAGGGAGGGAGGGAGGGAGAGAGAGAGAGAGAGAGAGAGAGAGAGAGAGAGAGAGAGAGAGAAGAAAGAAAGAAAGAAAGAAAGAAAGAAAGAAAGAAAGAAAGAAGGGTTAAATGCATCCATGGGATTGGAGAATTGCATTGCAGACACCCTGTGTAATACCTCATGCCTGGGATGGATAGATCATTCCTTATATGTTCCACGTCCATTTTGCAAGTATGCTGTTCCATTTCAGAATTAATCTGTATTTTTCAAGAGAACCCCCAACTTAAATAAATAAAATTAATTTAGACACAGTGGGGCACCATTTTGTGATGGTGTTCCTAATCCTACCTGTGGGGGTCAGTTCCTGAATGGAGCAAAGTGGGGCTGTTAACATTGGTGGCTGATGCTTATGGTGGGGGTGGGGGTGGTGGCAGGAAGTCCAACAGTAAGTTTCTTATTATAAGTAAGGAGGCTGGCAGGTGGGGGCTGGCTGAGAACAGAATGAGGTTGGTGGGGCAATGCCACATTTGCCCTGAGAGACTAGCCTCCTATTACCCAGCACGATGGTTATTGAGCTGTTGCAACACCTGCCACGTTCCACATGTGTTCATTCTGCCCCCCTCTCCCCCCAATGCTGTTTAACATCTCTACAGTGGTACCTCAGGTTACATACGATTCAGGTTACAGACTCCGCAAACCCAGAAATAGTGCTTCAGGTTAAGAACTTTGCTTCAGGATGAGAACAGAAATTGTGCTCCGGCGGCGCAGCGGCAGCAGGAGGCCCCATTAGCTAAAGTGGTGCTTCAGGTTAAGAACAGTTTCAGGTTAAGAGCGGACCTCCGGAACGAATTAAGTACTTAACCCGAGGTACCACTGTATTAAGATGCTGAGAGATGCCATCAGGAGAGGTAGCTGAGGTAACATTTTGTTTTCATTTCATTTATTAGACTTATCAGTTGCTTGTCACCTGAAGGTCTCCAAGCGACTTACAGCGAAAAAAGGAAAAAAAGTAATACATAATACCATAGAGTGAAAAGGGAGGGGGGGAGAGATCATATAATTCCTTAATATTTCATGTAACATAAATTGCATTGGGGGGCACATACACAGCAATGTTCTGACCCACTTATTAGCAAATAAACAAAACCTCCACCTCCGCCTAGTCCTAAAGTCTTTGCCATAGAACCAACATTTCCCCCCAGTTAACCTCTCCACCCCACCCAGAAGTCTCAAGGCCAGCTGTTGCAAATCAGTGGTAGGTGGGTCCAGTGTCCTGCAGGATGGTCCAGCGTCTCTCTTCTCCTTTCATCAGGGAGCAGTAGCAAAGCAGGAAGATGGTAATGGAAGTTTTAGCTGCTTTGCAGTTGACCAGACTACTGCTCCTCCTCCTGCTGGTTCAGGTGCCACTAAGATGCAATTTGTGGAGTCCTGGGTATTGTTACAAGCTTATCAGATGTTCCTCAGTGTGAAGCTAGTCACGGTGGGACAACTTCCATTAAAAAACCCACCAAAAAATAGTCCCAAACTGCCAATCTCCCTGCAGTACACACACACACACGCACGAACACGCACATCACATGAAGCGGCAGTGGGACACAGCAAGCCTGCCAAGAACACAGTGCAAATTAAGTGTGCAGTCTTCCTAGGATCCTTTGCTGCATGCAGAAAGGTTGTGGTTGATAGTGATGGACAGGGACTCCCAGGGGCGCCAACTTGGGCCCCAGATTATGAGTGCCCAGTGGCATACCGTGATGTAACGTGATGTCATGATGTCACATTATGTTGCGCATGCTGCAGCAATTATCTGGGAGACCTGGAAGTCATGTCTGAGGCCTTGAACGCAACCAGCAAGGCCTCTGACCTGACTTCCGGGAGTAACTGGAAGTCACATCAGAGGCCCTGAAAGGCTTCGAACGCAATTTCTGAGGCCCTGTGAGGCCTCCAATGCACTTTTTGGGGCCTCGCGAAGCTCCAGAAGTCACATTGGAGGCCCCATGGTGTAGGTGCCAAGCACCCAGGCGTCCAGGGCCCCCTATAGTTGGTGCCAGTGGGGACTCCTCAGCAAACAAAAGTGGTATCCTGATGGATCACCTGTTGCATATATTATACCACAGTAAAAGCCGTGATTTTTGGAGATCAGATGGGAATCAGCAATATGGACTACCATCACCATTTTTATGCTGCCCATAGCAGCCATTTTGTGCTGGAACCCACTGCACTCAGGTTAGTGCTGAATACCACACCACTAGGACTCTTAGCAGAAGACAAAAATCTTACTATTCACATCCGTCCCAAGTGACCTACAACCAGAATTGACTCCATAATAAACACAAAATTTCCAGAGGCCAATGGTTCTATTGCTATCTGCTACCCAGTGGTCTGATCACAGGGCAATGAGGAAGAGCAGAAGACTTTTTTTTTTAATAAATTTTTATTGATTTTCCAACATGAATTAAAACACATTACAACTAACAAAACATAGACAAACAAACATATAAACACGTATAATTTCATAACCTCTTTTTCTTAAGCCTTATTTCAACGACTTCCCCATACCTCCCTTTTCTGCATCCCTGTTTTAAACTTTTTCAGCAACCCCTAATTTCAATTACTTATGATTCACTTTCTTTAATCCTTTTTCTCTTACCCAATCATTTATCGCTGCAATTCTGTTTTACATTACCCATGACATTTTAGCACTCATTAATTTTACAACAGTTCTTAAGATAAACTTTAAATTTCTTCCAATCTTCTTCCACCGTCTCTTTTCCTTGGTCGCGGATTCTGCCAGTCATCTCAGCCAGTCCCATATAGTCTATCACCTTTGTCTGCCACTCTTCCAGCGTGGGTAGTTCTTGTGTCTTCCAATACTTTGCTAAAAGAACTCTTGCTGCTGTTGTAGCATACATAAAGAACATCCTATCTTTCCTTGACACCAATTGGCCTACCATGCCCAGGAGAAAGGCCTCTGGTTTCTTATGAAAGGTACACTTAAGGACCTTCTTAATTTCATTATAGATCATTTCCCAGAAGACCTTGATCCTTGGGCACGTCCACCAAAGGTGGTAGAAAGTACCTTCAGTTTCATTACATTTCCAGCATTTATTATTGGGCAAATGATAGATTTTTGCAAGCTTGACTGGGGTCATGTACCACCTATAAATCATTTTCATAATATTCTCTCTTAAGGCATTACATGCCGTAAACTTTATACTGGTGGTCCATAACTGTTCCCAGTCAGCAAACATGATGTCATGACCAATATCTTGTGCCCATTTAATCATAGCTGATTTAACCATCTCATCCTGTGTATTCCATTTCAACAGCAAGTTGTACATTCTTGACAAATTCTTAGTATTGGGTTCCAACAATTCTGTTTCTAATTTTGATCTCTCCACCTGAAAGCCAGTTTTCCTGTCCTGTTTGAATACTTCATTTATCTGGTAATAATGAAGCCAGTCTCTTACTTTAAACTTCAGTTTCTCATAGCTCTGTAGTTTCACTTTTCCCTCCTCTTGTTCTATATTTTCCCAGTATTTTGGCCATTTAGATTCCATATTAAGTTTTTTCACTTCCTTAGCTTCCATTGGTGACAGCCACCTAGGGGTTTTATTTTCCAACAAATCTTTATACCGAATCTAAACATTATATAGTGCTTTCCTGACAATATGGTTTTTGAAACCTTTGTGAATTTTTACCTTGTCATACCATATATATGTATGCCAACCAAACCTGTTATTAAACCCTTCCAGATCCAGGAAGAGCAGAAGACTGATGAAACTGCAAATCATGGCGCCGATCTGCAGGGCCTGCATTGTGAGAATGGTCAGATCTTGTGACTGCTCAGATGACGAACCTGGGGAAGGGAGACATGTGCATTATTCCACATAAATTGCAGTCTGCGTTTGGGTGTGTTTAAAATTTGCATATGTGCCGAGAGGCCTACAGCACATTGTGCTGTCATATAGATGTCCTCAGGTGTGCAGACTATGATAGGCAATTAATACTTCTCCATTTCAGGTTAATAATAATCAGTGTTTTTTTTCTAAAAAAATGTTTAGGGGTATTGTCATTTTCCTACTCATATCGAAATACTGCCCCTCAATGAGGTCAAACTTAGATTCACAACATGTTTAGGGGTATACTTAATCCTGCATCCCCCCAGAAAAAGCAATAATAATAATAATAATAATAATAATAATAATAATAATAATACAGTGGTACCTCTGGATGCGAACAGGATCTGTTCCGGAGCCCCATTCGCATCCTGAGCAGAACTTTTCCCGTCGCAATTTGCCACTTCTGCACATGCGCATGACATCATTTTGAGCATTTGCACATGCACGAGCGGCGAAACCTGGAAGTAACCTGGTCCGTTACTTCTGGGTCGCCACGGAACGCAACCTGAAAACGCTCAACCTGAAGCTACTTTAACCCGAGGTATGACAGTAATAATAGTAATAATTTATTATTTCTACTCTGCCCATCTGGGTGGCTCCCAACAGAATATTAAAAACACTATAAAACATCTCAGAAGTTTATAGTTTTTATTTATTTATTTTTAAAAAACTATTTTACTGCAAAAGTCTGGTTCAAAACAATTGCTTTTAGTCTATTTCCTCGCCTCCAGTTATGCGAAGTACCAAAGTCCGCCAGCATTCAGCTACTGAAAAATATTCCTTTCTCCTAGAGAAATCAAGAGGTTATTGTCTCATCAGGCTCAGAATCTCCACCTCCTTTCTCTAGGTGAAAGGAACCCTGGAACAAGCCCCTGGCATGCTTTTACTCTGCAACCCACTCACCAGGGGTGGGCAGTATACCCACCTCTGATCAAAGGGCACCACCTATCTGTGGATGGTCCTCATCTCTTTTCCCTGACCCTCTGCATCATTGCAGTGGCGTAGCGTGGGGGGTGCAGGGGGGCCGGCCGCACCGGGCGCAACATCTGGGGGTTAGGGTTAGGGTGCGCAAATCCACAGGTTAGGGGGCGCAAATTACTTGCCTTGCCCCAGGTGCTGACAACCCACGCTACACCACTGCATCATTGTGCTTTCTTTTGACTTCTGAACTGCTGGACTGCAGGGTGGTAGGCACTTTCTGGATACTGGTTCCATCAGAGATTAGAATGATGCACATATGCAATACCCTTTCGCCCACACCTTTGCTAGGATTGCTGAGCTTCCTGGTCCTGCTGCTGCTCCTTCAGACCATTAATTATCCACTGGCCTTTTCTGAGCCTTCCTCCCTTCTAGAGGAGAGATCACTGATGGCATTTCCTAACAAGAGTAGGCCAAGCATAGGTGAAGGCAACCGGGTAAACCTACAAATCTAGAGGAAGTACCAGACATTTCAAATTTATCTTTTGGGCTTAAAACACCAACAGGAGAAGAACTGCGTGGAGCAGTTGGGGGAACAATTAAGTAAATAACAAGATGTCTCTGCAATTTCTAAGTTGGAATTGTAATGGACTAAATCTTCCCAGAAAAAGGCGTGAGGTTTTTCATATTTTAAAAAAAGAACAATTGGACTTGATTTGTTTGCAAGAAACCCACGTGACCAGAGTACATCGAAAATTACTTATTAATAAAAGATTAGGACAGGAATTTATTTCATCAGACAAAGTGAAGAAAAGAGGAGTGGTGATTTACGCAAAGGAAAAGTTGGCCCCTAAATTAATTTTTAAAGATGACCAAGGAAGATATTTGGCAATTGAAATTCAAGTTCAAGGAGAAAAATTATTGATAATAGGAATTTATGCTCCAAATGAAGGGAAGTCAGAATTTTTTAAGAAATTGCATGAGACATTAATGGACTATTTGGATTACAATGTAATTTTGATGGGAGATATGAATGGAGTGGTCTCTACAAACATGGATAAAGCACAAAGACAGGTAGTCTCCAAGGATGGGAGACTACCAAAGACTTTTTTTGAAATGACAGATAATATGAACCTGATTGACATTTGGAGAACAAGGAACCCTCTTGAGAGGGAGGGAACTTTCTTTTCTGAAGCAAAAATGACTTGGACCAGAATTGACCAAATATGGGTAACTAGTGGGATGGCACCAAAGATAAAAAAAGTGGAAATCTGCCCAAAGACTTGCTCCGACCATAATGCTGTAAAGATGGAGATGAACTTAACAACAGCTGGCTCCTTCAGATGGAGGATGAATGACTCCCTATTTAGAGATGAAGAGGTGTACAAAAAGGCCCAGAAAGCGGTGAAGGACTATTTTGAGATAAATCTGAGAACAGAGGTGGAGAAAAGAGTAATTTGGGACGCAAGTAAAGCTGTCATGCGAGGATTTTTAATACAGCAGAATGCTATAAAAAGGAAGAGACAGAATGAGAAGAAGGATAAGATCTTAGAAAGGATAAAAGAAGGAGAAAAAAAAACTGAGATCAAAGCCAAAGTCACATGAAATTCTGAGAGAAATTAAGTTTTATCAGAGGCAATACATGGAACTGATGAATCAGGAGATAGAATGGAAAATAAAACAAATGAGACAAAAGACATTTGAATCGGCAGACAAATGTGGGAAACTTCTGGCATGGCAATTGAAGAAGAGACAAAAACTGAATATGGTTACAAGCCTAGAAGTTGAAGGAAAGAACATTTATAAACCAAATGAGATCAGAAACTGTTTTCAGAGTTATTTCAGGAGACTTTATGCACAAGGGCCGGTGAATGAAAAAGAGATAGAAGAATTTCTTTAAAAATATGGATTACAAAAAATTTCTGAACAAAGTAAAGTGATTTTGAACCAGAAGATAACTGAGCAAGAAATAGAGGGAGCCATTCAAAATATGCAATTGGGAAAATCTCCAGGACCAGATGGATTGACTTCCAGATACTACAAAGCATTGAGAGAATGGTTGATACAACCGCTGAAGGAAGTCTGCAATGAAATTTTAGAGGGGAAGAAGGCACCTGAATCGTGGAAAGAAGCGTATATTACACTTATACCAAAATCTGAGACTGAGAAGAACCAGATCAAGAACTACCGCCCTATATCATTACTTAATGTGGATTACAAAATTTTTGCAGACATTTTGGCAAAAAGATTGAAGAGAGTTTTGGTGGGAGAGATTCATAAAGATCAGGCAGGCTTTCTTCCAGGAAGACACTTATCTGACAATGTGAGAAATATAATAGACATTATGGAGCTATTAGAAGCTAATATTAATACTAAGGCAGTATTAATATTTGTGGACGCGGAGAAAGCCTTTGACAATATCTCTTGGAGTTTTATGAAGAAGAATCTTGAAGGGATGGGGGTAGGCCAAGGTTTTGAGAATGGTATAGGTGCAATTTATTCTGAACAAAAAGCAAAATTAATTGTAAATAATGTGGTTACTGAAGAATTTGCTATTGAAAAAGGGACACGACAGGGGTGCCCAATGTCCCCATTACTTTTTATATCTGTCTTGGAGGTTTTACTAAACATGATTAGAGGGGACCAGCTGGTTAAAGGGATTCAGGTCAGAGCTAAACAATATAAACTGAGAGCCTTCGCAGATGACTTAGTACTAACTCAAGAGCCAGACACTAGTACAAAAAGAGTCTTAGAGCTAATACAAGTATTTGGTCAAGTAGCAGGTTTTAAGCTGAATAAACAGAAAACGAAAGTATTGGAGAAAAATTTAACAGTTGCTGAAAGAGAGAGGTTTTATAGTGAAACTGGATTAATGGTAGCAAAGAAAGTGAAATACCTGGGGATTAATTTAACATCTAAGAATGTGAACTTATTTAAAGACAATTATGAGAAATGTTGGACAGAAGTCAAGAAAGATCTAGAAATATGGTCAAATTTGAGGCTTTCCTTGTTAGGCCGAATTGCTGTTATTAAGATGAATGTGTTGCCGAGAATGTTGTTTTTGTTTCAAACACTGCAGATTGTGGACAAGATGGACTGTTTCAAGAGGTGGCAGAAAGACATATCTAGATTTGTCTGGCAGGGCAAAAGGCCCAGAATAAAATTTAAGATATTAACTGATGCAAAAGAAAGAGGGGGGTTTGCCCTGCCAGACTTAAAACTGTATTATGAATCAGCGGCTTTTTGCTGGCTGAAAAACTGGCTACTTCTTGAGAACACAGACATTTTGGATCTGGAAGGGTTTAACAATAGGTTTGGTTGGCCATATATATGGTATGACAAGGTAAAAATTCACAAAGGTTTCAAAAACCATATTGTTAGGAAAGCACTATATAATGTTTGGATTCGGTATAAAGATTTGTTGGAAAACAAAACCCCTAGGTGGTTGTCACCAATGGAAGCTAAGGAAGTGAAAAAACTTAATATGGAATCTAAATGGCCAAAATACTGGGAAATTATAGAACAAGAGGAGGGAAAAGTGAAATTGCAGAGCTATGAGAAATTGAAGTCAAAAGTAAGAGACTGGCTTCATTATTACCAGATAAATGAAGTTTTCAAACAGGACAGGAAAATCGGCTTTCAGGTGGAGAGATCAAAATTAGAAACTGAATTGTTGGAACCCAATACTAAGAATTTGTCAAGAATGTATAACTTGCTGTTGAAATGGAATACACAGGATGAGATGGTTAAATCAGCTATGATTAAATGGGCACAAGACATTGGTCATGACATTATGTTTGCTGACTGGGAACAGTTATGGACTACCGGTATAAAATTTACGGCATGTAATGCCTTAAGAGAGAACATTATGAAAATGATTTATAGGTGGTACATGACCCCAGTCAAGCTTGCAAAAATTTATCATACGCCCAATAATAAATGCTGGAAATGTAAGGAAACTGAAGGGACTTTCTACCACCTTTGGTGGACGTGCCCAAGGATCAAGGCCTTCTGGGAAATGATCTATAATGAAATCAAGAAGGTACTTAAGTGTACCTTTCATAAGAAACCAGAGGCCTTTCTCCTGGGCATGGTAGGCCAATTGGTGTCAAGGAAAGATAGGACGTTCTTTATGTATGCTACAACAGCAGCAAGAGTTCTTTTAGCAAAGTACTGGAAGACACAAGAACTACCCACGCTGGAAGAGTGGCAGACGAAGGTGATAGACTATATGGGACTGGCTGAGATGACTGGCAGAATCTGTGACCAAGGAAAAGAGACGGTGGAAGAAGATTGGAAGAAATTCAAAACTTATCTTAAGAACTGTTGTAAAATTAATGAGTGCTAAAATGTTATGGGTAATGTAAAACAGAATTGCAGTGACAAATAATTGGGTAAGAGAAAAAGGATTAAAGAAAGTGAATTATAAGTAATTGAAATTAGGGGTTGCTGGAAAAGTTTAAAACAGGGATGCAGAAAAGGGAGGTATGGGGAAGTCGTTGAAACAAGGTTTAAGAAAAAGAAGTTATGAAATTATACGTGTTTGTATGTTTGTTTGTGTATTGTCAGTTGTGTTGTGTTTTGATATATGTTGGAAAATTAATAAAAAATTTATTATTATTTTTTTAAAAAAGAAGGCAACCAGGATAAGCCCCTCTTCCAGGCAACAGATTTGCTTACCCCACGTCAGATCTCCAGAGAGATGTTCCTGCACACCAAAAGCCTCCAGCTCACAGCTCAGTCCTTCTCTCTGCTTCTCCTTTGCTCTGTCTTCAAAGGTTACAACACACAAACAACTTGCAATAGGCCTTCAGCATTAGCAAGAGGAAATGGTGCAACTCACCTGGATTGCCACTGTGTTCCAGAAATGATCAAGAAGCCATTGGCCAACAGCAAGGCAAAAAGTGGGCAGAGCAACAAAGATTAACTTCTCTGAAGTCTTATCCTGTGTTGGGGAGACCACCCCATCCCAATATCCCATAAGGCACCAATTCTCATATGGAAAATCCACCAGTCTATACATAAGTCCTTTGTAAAGAGATAAGTGTGAATTTTGAAAGATGTTTTGGTTTGCTTATTGTTACAGAACGTGTGATTCAAATGCAGACTGAATCAAATCCCCACCTCTAGGGCTAACTTGGTTGTCTCAATCCCCATCTTTCCACTCTCTGGCGAAGTTGGACGTGTACCCTAGGAGTTGTGTTTTGTTAGGGCATGTCCTGGAGCCTATGCAATTCGTAGCTCACTTTATTTTGCATCCGTTCTTGTTTGATTATCCATTCAAAGACAGTGGGCTTTTTGGGTACAGTACATATGTGTGCATGACGGGCGGAGGCGGTGCACAGCATGGAAGGTCAACAGAACCCACTGCGCCACACCAGCCCTCACCACCAATGCCGCCTGGCATGTGAACAGGCTGAGGAGAGTTTGCAGAGCCCGTGCGCCAACTCAGCCCCGGCTACCAGAGCAAAGAAGGGCTGTACTGAGCCCTTTCCTGCCCATGCAGGGAGGACCCAGGTTGGCCGATGCGGCAAGTCCAGCCCCCACCCCCCGACACTGGCCAAGCAACTATTCTGTGAGGGGGCTGGGGACACGGTGATGAGACTAGGCTGGGCTCTGGGACCAAGAAACACCCAGTTGCAGGCAGGGTGGAGCGGGGATTCCTGGGGGGGGTGCCTAGCTTGTGCCCTCTAAAAACCATGCACCCAGGGCTACAGCCACCTGTCCCCCACACACTACGTCTGCCTCCTGGGTCTGAAGTTCTCCATTTCTTCTTTATGCAGTGGATGAAGAGGAGAAGACACGGACTGCTCCCCTCCCCTGCTGCCCACAGATTGGTCCTCCATCTCCAAGCAGCCCCAGTTTTATCATCAGCCTGAGAGGCATCACTGGCAGCTTTTAATCCTCATCGATACTCACTAGTTAACATAATCTATTGCTAAAGCATTTGGAAATTCCAGAAGTGGCCTTATGCAGGGCTCATTTCCTTTTAAGGAGAGAGTGCTGGATGCTTGCAAAACTTTTTGCAAAGTCTGGATAGTTTCCATATACTGGTACGTTTCGTGACTAGGGATGGGTGAAGTGACAAATTTCAGTGTATTTCTGTTTCTCGTTTGTCCAATCTTCAGTTCGGTTCAGCTGGAGGGGAGTTTGTCCAGTTTACAGCTCACTTCACTTTGTACCCTTGTAACCCGTTTTTATGCATTTTCTTATTCAATTTATATCCTGTACTTTCTCCCAAAGGAGCATGGCAAGCCCATCGACAGCCACATAACCCCTTCTCTTACAATCAGTAAAAAATGCTTTATGATTTTAGCCTAGTCTTTTTGCTTCTTATTGTCACCCACTAAAGGTTTGCAAAGTTTGTTTTGAGCTGGCATCCTTAATCATCTGAGTCAGGTAGAGCCTCGCTGAGAAAGACTTCCTTCCTCAGCAAACCCATATCCTCATGAAAACAACAGAATATGAAGACAAGAACTCAAAGCATATAATTTAATCCATAGACCATTCTTTTCTGCTGGATGCACTGAAAAAGCTTGCTTTACTCATTCCTTGACTTTCACCCAGCCATTGAAGGTATAATATCGTTCATAATTATTCTCAATTTTTAGATTATCATACATTGGGCAGATACCTAACTGTAGATATTCTTTAACCTCATTTAAAAAAATAAAATAAAATAAAAATTAAAGTCTGTGTTTGGGGAAGGAATGATTTGCTTCTCATGCCGGGCTAGGCACTCTGCTGCTCTCCAGATGATGTTGGACTTCAACTCCCATTAGCCTCAGCTAGCAGGGTCATTGGTCAGGAATGGAAATCGTAGTCCACAAAAGTTTGGAGGTAGTCCTGTTCTACAGTATTCAGGAAAAGGATTCCAATTTATTACAAAGAAACCTTGTTTCTGTTTCTTCTCACTAAAGTACATTCATTTTCCTTCAGCTCAAACTTGCCCCAGTGCAGGCTGCATATCTGTGCCCCACTGTATCAACTTGGCTCCAGGTGTCATCTGAAGCGGAAGCACAGCCTCTTCTTCATGCTCATGCTGACCCAGCAGTATCCAAGGGGAAAGCCAGCCCACCTGTCAGGAGAGAAAAGGGGCTGGTTAGGGCAACAGGGGAACAGAATAAAACAACACCCAGCGTTACCTCTCTTGCTCATCCTCCAAGACCTGCTGTTCTCGTGGACCAAAATATATTCCCTTCCACAGAAACACACTGGCTGTGCATTTTGAGACTTCTCCAAGGGACTAGTCATGGGCTGAACTGGAAGTGTCTAGGAGTAGATGGATAAGCCTATCTCCCATCCGTGTCATTAATGCATAAACCTGTTCCAACCCATTTTCACATCACATTGTAAATTATCTATTTTAAAATAAAACGTAACAAGAACTAACATGTATCCACAACATACATATATAAACACATATCTTAGGGTCAACATATGCATTGCTAAAATACATATTTTGATGTATATGTGCTGATTTTTAAAACAAGAGGCTTCTATCGATGTCCTCCATGGGCACATGCGATCCTAGAACTATTGGGGTAGTATTGGATTTGATTGTAGGAAGCAGCCATGCAGATCACCTTGCCAACAAAGGTCCATATATTTAAAGCTATGGTTTTCTCAGTAGTGATGTATGGAAGTGAGAGCTGGACCATACAGAAGGCTGATTGTCGGAAGAATTGATGCTTTTGAATTATGGTGCTGGAGGTGACTCTTGAGAGTCCCATGGACTGCAAGAAGAAGAAGAAGACGAAGAAGACGAAGAAGACGAAGAAGAAGAAGAAGAAGAAGAAGAAGAAGAAGAAGAAGAGGAGGAGGAGGAGGAGGAGGAGGAGTTTGGATTTGATATCCCGCTTTATCACTACCCGAAGGAGTCTCAAAGCGGCTAACATTCTCCTCTCCCTTCCTCCCCCACAACAAACACTCTGTGAGGTGAGTGGGGCTGAGAGACTTCAGAGAAGTATGACCGGCCCAAGGTCACCCAGCAGCTGCATGTGGAGGAGCGGAGACACGAACCCAGTTCCCCAGACGAGTCTATCGCTCTTAACCACTACACCACACTGGCTCTCTCCATTCCGAAGGAAATCAGCCCTGAGTGCTCACTGGAAAGACAGATCCTGAAGCTGAGGCTACAATACTTTGGCCACCTCATGATAAGAAAAGACGCCTGTTGGTTTTTTCCTACCTCATAGCAATCATCACAACTTTAGTTTTCTAGGCCAGGGGTAGGCAACCTAAGGCCCATGGACCACAAGCAGCCCTCGGGGGTCATTTAACTGGCCCATGAGCCACCCCCGAACTAAGCCGCCCACTCGGTGAGTCCCCCCACACTGTGCAAAACTGGCACAGCACGGCGTGGGGACTCACTTCCGCGGTGCCAGAAATTGTGTCTGCACAGGCTCAGATGCTGAAAATCACCCGAAATCGCGGCCGCACACACTCATACACGCACCTAATCTGGCCCACAGATGGATCTCCACTGGAATGAACCGGCCCAAGCGAGTTAAACCTTGCCGACCCCTGGTCTAGGTATTGGATGCTCCTCAGTCTTGGCCGGGCAGGGGAAAGGTTGTAGTCTTGGCCTACTCCTCCCCAAATGTAGGGTATCCCATTAAAGGGGTCCAGGAGGAGTTGCTTCTGGCTGTATGCCCAGGCAGGGGCTTGGACCTCAGCACTCCTCAAGGTGGTGACCCCCATGGGAGTCCCCCTATTTGATGTATGCCATAGGAACCCCTGCTGCTGCGTTGACCCTTGGTGTCACTCCCGGCAGGCGGGTTGGAAGTAAATGGTTGACCGATGCCTACGCCAAACCTCTTGCCTCTGATGTCAATAAAGTTGTGGCCTGGTTTGATCCCATTCAAACTGTGCCATGTCCTTCATACTGTCATTCAGAGAGTTGGGGGAAGTGCAGAGCCTGGTCATGCAAGTCAGGCATTATGGAGTCCTTCTGGCATAGTGGGGAAGAGAGGGTGCTGATTTGCAATAGGTCCTTTCATTGCTGTTAAGGGAGATGCAGGATGTGGTCCTATGAGATAAGTGTTCTACCCCACGGGGATTGATTTTGGACCCCCTCAGATATGGGGGGTCCTTATCCTTCATGCTATTTAACACCTATGTATATACTAACCCCATAGGGAGCACACACAAAAATCATTTTTCTTAACCCACAATCATTTGTGCTCATCCTCAACATGCTGCTTTCAATCTAAATTAATTCTGGATCCTGGCATCCCACCCACAAGGGTGGGTGTGGTGTCATAAAACCTTTCACCTAATTAGGGTATCCATATTTTTGCTTCCCTGCCCACGCCTCAGATAATTGAAGAAGGAAGCGCTCTTGGTATATACCAACCCACAATGTCATTGGACAGGTATGGATGCGCACACACACACCTGCTTCCATCTGTGTTCAAATGGACACACTGTAGAGCAGCTCCAGACATAAATAATGCAGCTGACAATGCTATGCGAAGGGAAACTTTTTAATAAAGACGTGCATTTTCAGCATTTCCCATTTGACACATACTCACCAGTAATAAGGAAGAGAGGAAAGGAGGCCCAACCCAAGCCAAAAGACCATCCATAAGAGGCATTTCCTTCTGTCCGCCCTGTGAAGGTGGCCATGGCAATCAGGACGCAACCAGCTAGGAAGAAAATATACATCAGGTTATCAAGTTACTTGTAAATTAAAACATTGATGCTGAGCTGGAAGCTGCAGCTACTGCAAAATGGAGAGGATCAACTACTCACTGAGGTGGAATATGACCAACATATATACTTCTGCTGAAAGAAATGCACTGGCTGCCAATCCGCCGCTGTGCAAGGTTCAAAATTAGTGTACAAAGCCCTATATAGCTATGGACCTGTGTGCCTAAAACATAATCTCACCCCCTACATCCCAAGCTGACCACTGTGCGCTGCACAGCTGTGGGAGGAGCTTATCAGAGCTTGCAGGGCAGCAGCGCACGCCTAGCGGCGCGCGAAGTTTGATCCATCTTTTAGATTTAGGGGAGCTAGTCTCAAACGTTTGTTGGGGGAGACCTAGGTTTTTTTGGGGGGAATTATTTGTCCTGTCTTCACACTTCTTATGATGGAGGACCACTGTAGCCACCCCCAACGACACGTTCTCAAGATGGAGGGTGAGGGAACAGCTGCAGTCACCTGCGGTTCCTGCGCAATGTTTGCCATCTTGGCAAAGGTTGCAGGCAGCTTTACCTGCAGCAATTGCATGTTGATTGCCCTCTTAGAAGACGAAGTCCAGCAACTGGAGGAACGTGTAGCTACGCTCCAAAGAATTAGAGAGCTGGAGCTCTTCTTGGAAGCAACAGAGCACACCGTCTCCACCAAGGAGGAGACAGGGGACTCCCCTGAGAAGGAGGCTAGTTCACCAACACAGGAGCCAGATATATGGAGAAACGTGACTCAAAGAAGTAGGAGGCCCAGGGTTCGCTCTGATTGTTTAGAAATACACAATTGCTTTGAGGTCCTCTCCCCTAGCATGGAAGACGAAGAGCAGACTCCATTTGAGGATCTCTCCCTCATTACAGTCGATCAGGTATATGAAGACGAGCAGCAAAGTCAGTCCTCAGGGAATGTGCAGGCGACCGTGGAATGGACAGCTCACGGAAGAACCCCGACCAAACCTAAGAGGAGGCGTGTAGTGGTGATAGGGGATTCCCTACTGAGGGGAACAGAAGCAGTGATCTGTGGGCCTGACAAGATGTCTCGGGAAGTGTGCTGTCTCCCCGGGGCTAAGATCCAAGATGTAACTGAACGACTGCAAGGAATCATAAAACCCACTGACAAATACCCCTTCCTCTTGGTTCATGTGGGAACCAATGACACTGCAAGCAATAGCCTCCAGAAGATCAAAAGAGACTACGAGGCTCTGGGCAGGAAATTGAAGCAATTAAATGCACAAATTGTCATCTCATCTGTCCTCCCAGTTGAACGACGTGGCCCAGGGAGAGAGGGAAAAATAGTGGAAGTGAACAGCTGGCTTCGCAAATGGTGTAAACAGGAACGGTTTGGATTCTTAGGTCACGGACTGCAGTTTCTTGAAGATGGACTTCTGGCAAGCGATGGGCTGCACCTCACAACGGTTGGGAGGAATGTTTTTGCCAAAAATCTCAGAAACCTCATCAGGAGGGCTTTAAAATGACTAATGTGGGGGAGGGAGACAGTGCTCCTGAAGGTAGGAGTCTATCAATTGATGAAGATGATCATCCAAATGTCATAGACCAAATGGAGCAAACAGCACGCAGACCTAGTGGTGGGAGGAAAAATCCTTAAATAAGAGACACGGGGGAATGATTAATGGACTTCAATGTCTGTACACTAATGCGCAAAGCGTGGGAAATAAACAAGATGAGCTTGAGCTCTTGGAACAGCAAACTAAATATGACATAATAGGCATCACTGAAACCTGGTGGGATAAGTCCCACGATTGGAATGTAATAATGGAGGGATACAATCTATTTCAGAGAAACAGACCAGACAAGAAAGGAGGAGGAGTGGCGTTATATGTCAGGGATGTGTATACCTGTGAAGAGATCCAAGATTTAGAACCTCAAAGCCAAAGTGAGAGCATTTGGGTCAAAATTAAGGGAGAGAAGAATAACAGTGACCTCATTGTGGGAGTTTACTATAGATCCCCAAGCCAAACGGAGGACATAGATGATGCCTTCCTGGAACAGATGGCCAAGCATGCAAAAGGAAGGGAGGCAGTAGTAATGGGGGACTTCAATTACCCGGATATTTGTTGGATGTCAAACTCAGCCAAGAGCATAAGGTCAAACAGATTCCTCACTGGCCTTGCAGACAACTTCATTGTCCAGAAAGTGGGAGAAGCAACAAGAGGAACAGCCATTTTAGATCTGGTCCTAACCAATGTTGATGACCTGGTTAGTGGGGTAGAAGTGGAAGGATCATTAGGCGCGAGTGATCATGCTCTTCTGAAGTTTACTATACAGCGGAAAGGAGCAGCCAAGCATACTAGGACTCAATTTCTTGACTTTAAGAAAGCCGACTTCATAAAACTTAGGGAAGTGCTGGGTGAGATCCCATGGACAGTAATACTAAAAGGAAAGGGAGTTCATGATGGCTGGGAGTTTGTTAAGAGGGAGATAGTAAAAGCACAACTTCAGGCAATACCAATGAGACGGAAACATGGAAGGTGCCTCAAGAAGCCAGGGTGGCTATCTAAAGAACTTTTAACTGAGTTAAGATTAAAAAAGGACGTGTACAAAAAATGGAAAAGGGGGGAAACCACCAAAGAGGAATTCAAACAAATAGCCAGCACGTGTAGACACAAAATCAGAAAAGCTAAAGCACAGAATGAACTCCGTCTTGCTAGAGAGGTTAAAAGCAACAAAAAAGGCTTTTATGGGTATGTTCGTAACAAAAGGAAGAACAAAGAAACAGTGGGGTCACTCAGAGGAGAAGATGGTGAAATGCAAACAGGGGACACAGAAAGGGCTGAACTCCTCAATGCCTTCTTTGCCTCAGTCTTCTCCGATAAAGAAAACAATGCCCGACCTGAAGAATTTGGAGCAAATGATTCAGCAGAGGAAACACAGCCCAGAATAACTAAGGAGATAGTACAAGAATACTTGGCTAGTTTAGATGTATTCAAGTCTCCAGGGCCAGATGAACTGCATCCAAGAGTATTAAAAGAACTGGCAGATGTGATCTCAGAACCACAGGCAGTCATCTTTGAGAATTCCTGGAGAACAGGTGAAGTCCCGGCAGACTGGAGGAGGGCAAATGTTGTCCCTATTTTCAAAAAGGGGGAAAGAGAGGACCCAAATAATTACCACCCAGTCAGTCTGACATCAATACCAGGGAAGATTCTGGAGCAGATCATTAAGCAAACAGTCTGTGAGCACCTAGAAAGGAATGCTGTGATCACCAATAGTCAGCATGGATTTCTGAAAAATAAGCCATGTCAGACTAACCTGATCTCATTTTTTGACAGAATTACAAGCCTGGTAGATGAAGGGAATGCAGTGGATGTAGCCTACCTTGATTTCAGCAAGGCATTTGACAAGGTGCCCCATGATATTCTTGTAAAGAAGCTGGTAAAATGCGGTCTTGACTATGCTACCACTCAGTGGATTTGTAACTGGCTGACTGACTGAACCCAAAGGGTGCTCATCAATGGTTCCTCTTCATCCTGGAGAAGAGTGACTAGTGGGGTGCCACAGGGTTCTGTCTTGGGCCCGGTCTTATTCAACATCTTTATCAACAACTTGGATGATAGTGGTTAAGAGCGGTAGTCTCGTAATCAGGGGAACCGGGTTCGCGTCTCCGCTCCTCCACATGCAGCTGCTGGATGACCTTGAGCCAGTCACACTTCTTTGAAGTCTCTCAGCCCCACTCACCTCACAGAGTGTTTGTTGTGGGGGAGGAAGGGAAAGGAGAATGTTAGCCGCTTTGAGACTCCTTAAAGGGAGTGAAAGGCAGGATATCAAATCCAAACTCTTCTTCTTCTTCTCAAGGGCATCCTGATCAAATTTGCAGATGACACCAAACTGGGAGGGGTGGCTAACACCCCAGAGGACAGGATCACACTTCAAAACGACCTTGACAGATTAGAGAACTGGGCCAAAACAAACAAGATGAATTTTAACAGGGAGAAATGTAAAGTATTGCACTTGGGCAAAAAAAATGAGAGGCACAAATACAAGATGGGTGACACCTGGCTTGAGAGCAGTACATGTGAACAGGATCTAGGAGTCTTGGGTGACCACAAACTTGACATGAGCCAACAGTGTGACACGGCAGCTAAAAAAGCCAATGCAATTCTGGGCTGCATCAATAGGATTATAGCATCTAGATCAAGGGAAGTAATAGTGCCACTGTATTCTGCTCTGGTCAGACCTCACCTGGAGAACTGTGTCCAGTTCTGGGCACCACAGTTCAAGAAGGACACTGACAAACTGGAACGTGTCCAGAGGAGGGCAGCCAAAATGGTCAAAGGCCTGGAAACAATGCCTTATGAGGAATGGCTAAGGGAGCTGGGCATGTTTAGCCTGGAGAAGAGGAGGTTAAGGGGTGATATGATAGCCATGTTCAAATATATAAAAGGATGTCACATAGAGGAGGGAGAAAGGTTGTTTTCTGCTGCTCCAGAGAAGCGGACATGGAGCAATGGTTCCAAACTACAAGAAAGAAGATTCCACCTAAACATTAGGAAGAACTTCCTGACAGTAAGAGCTGTTCAACAGTGGAATTTGCTGCCAAGGAGTGTGGTGGAGTCTCCTTTTTTGGAGGTCTTTAAGCAGAGGCTTGACAACCATATGTCAGGAGTGCTCTGATGGTGTTTCCTGCTTGGCAGGGGGTTGGACTCGATGGCCCTTGTGGTCTCTTCCAACTCTATGATTCTATGATTCTATGATTCTAGGTCCCAGCCTATGAGGAGGTCCGCTCCACATGATGTCAAAATCGGGTCTTTGATGTAGTGGCACCTACACTTTGGCACTCCCTCTCATTATATATCAGTCAGGCACCTCCATTATTGTCTCTCTGGTGCATGCTAAAGATGTTCCGCATTCGACAAACCTGCTAAAGTCTTTATCCCAGCCAGTACCTGTCCTGGATTTGAATTGATTGTGCATTATGTGATGCTGTTCTAAACAGTTTTTCGTATTTATGGTTGTTATTTTTCACATCATTTTCATATTAAATTGTTTAACTTTTTTATATACGTATCAGTTACGTATAATAAAAAGTGTGTCATCACTCAAACACAGACAGGTGGCAATGTGAAATAAAGTGTGATGAGCAATGGTGGATGGGTGGCTCAGGCGAGGGACTGCCACAACATGTTGCAGCCGTTTCTGAGCAGCAGCCCAGCTCTGCTGGCCACCTTTCAGCCTTGCTCCTCCTGCCAGCCAAGCTGTTCATTCTACTGGCTGGTGGAGGCAAAGGTAAAAAAAGGAAGGTTTTAGGAGCATGCCTTGCCGAAGAAGGGGGACGTAGTTTTTGTTGGGTGAACTCCACTTCTCCTTGCAGTGATGCTTTTGAAGCTGCTCTATACAGCTCTTTTCCATCTCCAACGTTGCAGTTGAATAAGAGCCACTTCTGGGGAGGCTTTGAATATCATTTGTGATCCTCTTCTTCTCCTTTGCATCATAATATTGGAAGTGCAAATAAGAAGGGGGGGGGAGGATCATGCAGGGTTTTATGAACTGGCTCTTCTCCTTTGCATTGATGGAAATGGAATCAGATGCATATGACCCCAGGATACCTGCAGCAAGGCTGGCTATGGCTGAGGTCCTGGCCCAGGAGAGGAAGCCAAACTGGATTCAAGCAACAGCATTTTGCATGGACATTTCAGCTTGGCACAGTCTTCAGCTTTGTGATCTGGGGCTTAAGGGGCTTGAACTGACTGGAAGCAGATGCTTATGACCCCCCCCCCCATAATACCTGCAACAATGCTGGCTATGGCTGCACTCTTGGCCTTGGAGATGGAGCCAAATTGGAAGCTAAAAAATGTTCCACAAAGAATAATGCAAGAGACAGCTCCAGCGATCATCCCAAAGAACATGAACGCTCGGGTGGCATGGATGGAACCTTGAAGGAAGGAAGAGAGAGGAAGAAGGGGGTTAAATGCCCATAACAGTCAGGGAAACAAATAGTAGGCAGTGCCAGAGGCCATGTCAGGCAGAGCCAACCCCTGGCACGTGGGGGTTGGCAGTGCCCCATTTGCCCTAATGGATCAGGCTCCAATAATAATAATAATAATTTATTATTTATACACCGCCCATCTGGCTGAGTTTTCCCAGCCACTCTGGGCAGCTTCCAATCGAATGTTAAAAACAATACAGCATTAAATATTAAAAACTTCCCTAAACAGGGCTGCCTTCAAATGTCTTTTAAAGATAAGATACTTCTTATTTCCTTCACATCTGAAGGGAGGGCATTCCACAGGGCGGGCACCACTACCGAGAAGGCCCTCTGTCTGGTTCCCTGTAACCTCACTTCTTGCAATGAGGGAACCACCAGAAGGCCCTCGGCGCTGGATCTCAGTGTCCGGGCTGAACGATGGGGGTGGAGACGCTCCTTCAGGTACACAGGACCGAGGCTGTTTAGGGCTTTTTTTAAAAAAAAAAAATAATTTTTATTAAAGGTTTTTATAACAACAACAAACATATAACAAATACATAAACAGACAAAAACAAAAACAAAACAAAAAACATGTACCATTTCATATCTTAATTTCTTATACCTTTCTTCCCCGACTTCCTCATGCCTCCCTTTTCTGTATTCCAAATTCTTATCAATTACTCAGCAAATCTTCCCTTATTTTAATTTGAATTTAGTCTAATCTTCCTTATTCTCCTTGTCTTAACCCTTGCTAATAGTAACCATTTACTTTCCAGTCCAACATCATTCTAACTTTCGTTAATTTTATAATATTTCTTTAAATAGTCCTTGAACTTTTTCCATTCTTCTTGCGCTGCTTCTCTTATCTGGTTTCGGATTCTGCTCGTCATTTCTGCCAGGCCCATGTAGTCTATCACCTTCATCTGCGAGGCTGTTTAGGGCTTTAAAGGTCAGCACCAACACTTTGAATTGTGCTCGGAAAAGTACTGGGAGCCAATGCAGATCTCTCAGGACCGGTGTTATGTGGTCCCGGCGGCCATTCCCAGTCACCAGTCTAGCTGCCGCATTCTGGATTAATTGCAGTTTCTGGGTCACCTTCAAAGGTAGCCCCACGTAGAGCGCATTGCAGTAGTCCAAGCAGGAGATAACTAGAGCATGCACCACTCTGGCAAGACAGTGTGCGGGCAGGTAGGGTCTCAGCCTGCGTACCAGGTGGAACTGGTAGACAGCCGCCCTGGACACAGAATTAACCTGCGCCTACATGGACAGCTGTGAATCCAAAATGACTCCCAGGCTGCGCACCTGGTCCTTCAGGGGCACAGTTACCCCATTCAGGGCTAGGGAGTCCCCCACACCCACCATCCCCTGTCCCCCAAAAATCCTGTCTTGTCAGGATTCAGCCGCAATCTGTTGGCCGCCATCCATCCTCCAACCGCCTCCAGGCACTCACACAGGACCTTCACCGCCTTCACTGGTTCTGATTTAAAGAAGAGGTAGAGCTGGGTGTCATCTGCATACTGACGAACACCCAGCCCAAACCCCCTATTACTCAGCACCATTATTATTTTATTTATTTAGGAATATCCCTACCCCACCTACTAACCAAAGTTCTTGAGGCAGGTTACAATAAGTTCAAAACACTATTTTAAAAAGGCAGCGGTGCAATCATCAAAACAGCTCAGAGTCTCCCCTAACCCCTGTTCTCCAGCGTTCCAAGAAATGCCAGCCTGCAGCTGCATCGTCAATATGTCCTCACTGGGTGGCTGCTGCTGTCTCTCACAGCTCCAGCCCTCCTGGCAGATGCAGGAGTTGCTGGTTCACGTACTTGACATTTCAAGCACTGCAGTGGTTCATTTGACGGATCCATGTACATCCCTTCTGTGCAAGGAAGGAATTTTTGACTTGAAGGAGCAGTGCAGTGTCTTTTGGCTGAATCCCGGGCAACCCCTTGGGCAGTATTCGCTCAGATGTTATACTCTAAGTCAGGGAAGGAAAACACTTCCTGGCAGAGAAACAGCTGTGTTCCAAAGGAGATGTGGGAACTCACATCCTCATGCCCTCGCCAGCTCCTTGTTTACACTCCAAACACGGCCAGAAGCTCATTGTGACTGCGCCAAGTCTCTCCATAACCCTCCCCATTGCAGTGAAGGTGTCCTGTCAATGGTGATGTTTCAGGCGTGACGCTGCAGTGCTGGTGTACTTGCAGGTGTCAGCTACCACAAGCAGGAAGCTACAGAAGAAACAGCATTTTCTGTTTTGCCTCAAGTGCCAAAACCTCTCTTTTTTAAAAAAAAATTAATTCAAAGTTATAACAAAACATATTTTCCAAAAACATATCCTTATTCCCCCCCCATTTTTCCTCCCCCCACCCCCCACAAAACCCATCCCGCCACCCCACCCCCCCGACTTCCCTCAGTTCCAGTCTTTGGTTTCTCCAATAATGCTATTTTCTGCATGTTGCAGAGTTGTATAGATCCTCCAACTGTTTAGCTAATTATTATCAGTAAAAAAATGTGGATGTTTATTCAAAACCTGCCAAGGAGTCCAGTTCACTTTGTTGCGTCTTCAAATGCTTTGTGAAAGGTTCCCATTCATCCTTAAAGTCACAGTTATCCTTGTCCCGTAGCTTATGTGTCAATTATGCCAGTACTGCATAATCCATCAATTTTTCTTGCCATGATTCTTTAGTTGGGATTTCTTCAGTCTTCCATCATTGTGCTACCAGAATTCTCGCGGCTGTTGTCGCATACATGAAGATGTTTTTCAACTTTTTTGGCAGGTCTTTCCCTACAATCCCCAACAAAAATGCCTCGGGTTTTTTAACAAATGTTAAATGGAACATTTTCTTCAGTTCATTGTATATCATTTCCCATATTTTTTTAATTACTTTACAATCCCACCACATATGATAAAATGTTCCCTCCTTTTCCTTACACTTCCAACATATGTTTGAGCTAGTTTTGTACATTTTCCCTAGCTGCACTGGTGTTGTATACCATCTGTACATCATCTTCATGTAGTTCTCCTTCAAAATCTGTAAATTTTAAGTCAGTTTCCCATAATTTAACCCAATCCTCCATCATAATATTGTGACCTACATCTTGTGCCCATTTAATCATAACTGATTTTACCTCTTCATCTTTCATCTCCCATTCTAATAGTATGCTATATGCGGCCTTCAGTAATTTCACTTTCCCTTCAATCACTTCCGTTTGAAACCTAGATCTAGTATAACTAAATCCTTTCTTACAGTCTTCTTTATATGTTTCATGTAATTGTTGATAATGCAACCAACTCTGAAAGTGGTCTTTGATCTCATCATAATCTCTTAATTTCCATTTCCCATCATGTTCCTTTAATAAATCAGCATATGTGAGCCATTTTCCTTTCTTTCCAAGTGGTTTGAGCAGTAATGCTTCATGTGGTGAAAGCCACCATGGAATAAGTCTTTATATCTCTCCCATACTCTCATTAATGATTTCCTGATTATATGGTTGTAAAAGCTTCTATGAATCTTCCCTTTCCCGTACCCTAAGTATGCATGCCAACCAAATCTGTTGTCATGTCCTTCTAGTTCTAGTGCCTCTTGCTTGTCCAATCTCATCCAGTCCCTGATCCATACCAAACAAGCAGATTCGTAATACAATTTAAGGTCTGGGAGGGCAAATCCGCCTCTATCTTTTACATCTGTAAGTATTTTATGTTTTATCCTTGGCCTTTTGCCCCTCCCCAGATAAATCTTAAAATCTCTTTCTGCCATTGTTTAAAGCATTCATCTTTCAGGATGACTGGTATTGATTGAAACCTGAGTGCCAAAACCTCTCAGTCCAGCCCTACATATATTGTACCCAGTGCTTTTTTTCTGGGAGTACGCAGGGGTATGCATACCCCTAAATATTTTGTGAATCTTTGTACTTTTGTCCATTTACTGTATTTATTTTTCCAAATTTGAACTATAAATGGTGATTTTCTTGAGTCAAAATGAGAGCACCCCTAAGCATTTTTTTAAATAAAAAAAGCGCTGATTGTACCATAGTAAAGGCAGCAATGTGACTCACTGCTGCAGATTACTGTCACTTATTTCTTTACTTCCCACAGCAGCCATGTTTTGCTGGACCGCATGGCACCGTTATCAAAATATGATTCCCAGACCTAATTTTTAAATTAAAAAAAAAACCACCCCCAAACAGAGTAAATATGTTAACCCTAGTCACACCGGACTTTCAGGGAGTTAAAGAATGATCAAGGGCCCCACATACTGCCTCATGCCTTAGAATTGAAGATCAGTTCAGTCTGCTTTTGAAAACCTAAGAACTCCTAGGAGAAGACAGAGAAGATCTTACCTGACACAACCATCCTCAAAAGTTGGCCATTAGGTATGCACATATTCCAGAGGCCCAAGGTGTAATTGTTGGTGACCACCCAGTAGTCTGAACACAGGGCAATGAACTACCATCACCTTAAAAAAAAAAATTGATCTGGCAGCCATTTTGTGCTGGCACCCAGAGCACCTTTATCAAAATATGAGTCACAGCACTTAATATTTTACCCCCCCCCCCAAAAAAAAGGACATGGTAAATGTGTTATCTCTAGTCACACTGGATTTTCAGGAAGTTGGGGAACTGTCAGCTGCCCCCCCCCCAAGTTACGGTTGAATATTACACCACTAGTACTCCAAGCAGAAGACAAAAAGCTTACCTGCCACATCCATCCCATGTGAACCGCAAATATTAATTGCCCCAGTATTAAGACAATATTTCCAGAGGCCAATGTGGTTCAAGGCATTTGCCAGCCAGTAGTCTGAGCCCAGGGCAATGAGGAGCAGCAGAAGGCTGATGAAAGCACAAACCACGGCGCTGATCTGCAGTATACGCATTGTGAGAACGGTCAGATCCGTGACTGAGGAGCACAATAGGGATGGTGAACCTGGGGAAAGGAGACATTCACATTATTCCACACCAGTTGCAGGCTATGATTAGTTTTTCTGTAAAGTTGCACATGTCCTGAGAGGCCTACAGCAGATTCATACCTTCCAACATTTCTCCAATGAAAATGGGGATGTCATATGCAATACTGCTACTATTATTACTACTACCACTACTAATAATGTTTATACCTAGCCCATTTGACTGTTTTCTCCCAGTCACTCTGGGTGGCTTCCGACATATATACAGGGCTACCTTCAGATGTCTTATAAAGGTTATAGTTACTTATCTCCTCGGCTCGGGTTCATACCCTCCAACATCTCTCCAGTGAAAATAGAACATCCTACCATACCCTTCAACATTTCTCTGATGAAAATAAGGATATCCTAAGGAAAAGCAGGACATTCCAGGTTTGGGTACAATTCTTTGTGTTTGGATAAGTGAATTTGTGGATAATGAGCAGACGGATAGCATAATGTAGTTCACTGAATTCCTTCAAATATCTCTGAGTTAGACCTGAAAGTAGTTTTCAGGATTGCTGAGTGAACTAAAGAATATCTACGAACCCAGAAATATGGGACCCCCAACAGAGCTACGCCAAAGTTTTGTGGTCATTTTGCAGCACCCTTTCATGGCCTCTCAAATTGAGTATCTGATGCATCAAACCAGGCTTCATAGTTAACACCCCAAAACCTAGCATTGTCCAATTCACTACGAATCATTTTGCAGTAGAATCCCTGTGTTTTGCGGTGCCCACAAAACCGAGTAATGGATACAATGGCAAAACTTTGGAGTGAATTAAAGCAACGTTGAATTTGGGGTGACCAGTAAGGCCCACCCACTGGGCAAGTCAGCCTCACAATTTTGGGCGCTGCCAAAAGTTGGGGTTTGTGCTGCAAAACAAATTACAAAATTTTGGCTAAGACAATGGGCTTATCCACACTTCCTCTTGTCCTGTTACTTCCCACCCCCCTGGAAAACCGCTCTCGTTTTCCCCCCGGATTGCCATTGGTTCCGATCTACTGCTAGAGAGCAGGTGTTCCCTTGGGAAGGAGTGGGGCAAGGAGGAAACTGCTCAGACCCTTGCCTAGAAAGCTGTTAGGACCTGTACATTCTAGGCACGGCACAAGCAGAAGTATGGATGGGCCCAATGTTGAATTTTGTGTGGTGTTAAATAGGAAGCCCAGTTTGATATATCAGTTACTTTGTATGGGGATTGGGGGGTTTGCAAAATGTTGCAAAATGATTGCAAACCAGTGGCTCAGGTTTGGAGTGAATCAGGCAATGTTGGATTTTGGGGTGTTAACTAGGAACCCCAGTTCCATTTATTAGCTACTCTGTTTTGCAGGCACCTTCAGCTATTTTAAAAAATACCCCTTTCTCCCACAGAAATCTAGAGATTTGTCATCTCACCTGGCTCAGAATCACTTCCTCCTTTCTCCAGGTGAAGCCAGCACTCTGGAACAAGTCCCTGGCATGCTCTGACTCCACCACCCCTTAAAAGGGGTAGGAAGAGATTGGCACCGCCTCTAAAAGGGCACTGCCCCTCTGTGGTTGGCCCCCATCTCTCTCTGCCGAGCTTTGTGTACTTTTGCTTTCTTCATATATTCTCTGAATGGCTGAGCTTCACCTGCTGGTTTCTGCAGACCAAACCACCGCTAAAGACAAAGGAGGATGTCAGGCTATGAATTAGCACCATCCCTCGCCAGCCACCTGGCAACCCTATGCCCTCCAAGTTTCCCCTGCCAGCACCACCCCATTGTTGAATATCGCTTTTCTGCCAGAATCATTGGTCTCAACTTATTAGTAGACACGGGTGGCGCTGTGGTCTAAACCACTGAGCCTCTTGGGCTTGCCGATCGGAAGGTCAGTGGTTCAAATCCCCACGACAGGGTAAGCTCCCTTTGCTTTGTCCCAGCTCCTGCCAACCTAGCAGTTCGAAAGCATGTCAAAGTGCAAGTAGATAAATAGGTACCGCTCCGGTGGGAAGATAAACGGCATTTCCATGCGCTGCTCTGGTTCTCCAGAAGCGGCTTAGTCATGCTGGCCACATGACCTGGAAGCTGTACGCCGGCTCCCTCAGCCTGTAAAGCGAGATAAGCGCCGCAACCCCAGAGTCGGTCGCAACTAGACCTAATGGTCAGGGGTCCCTTTACCTTTAGGGCCTTTAAACAGTGGGAAGCTGCAAAGTTGAATATGACAAGAAAGTGGTGCATCCAGCATTTGTCCATAGCCCTAATGGAAAAATTGACAAAACGTGTTAGAAAAAATATATACAGAAATGTGAGAGATAGGTTCCATGAATGGTGGCTTAGATTTCTCCCAGAGAAAACTTGATTCAGCCCTCAAGTCTCAGAAGGGCCTATGCTATGGAGTGGGAACCTCTACCGAACCTATTTATATCACCATTTTGGGTTTTTGGGGTTTTTTGGGTTGTTGTTGTTTTAAAAAAATGCTTTAAATACCACTTAATTATTCACATTTCTAAAAGCAACCAACTGGAAATGAGATAATCAAATAATAATAAAAAGATACCCTCAGGCACATGGAAATTCCAGGGACCACCTTTTAACAGGCAGTCTGTTTCCTTGTCCAGTGAAAGTATAGAGAGATCTGGTGACCTTGGTCCAAAGGTGCCAACGTTCTTTTAAACAGCGTAAGCTTTCCTGGAAAGGGGATTAATTTCCAGGAGTGGTGTGGAGACAGCAAACACTTGTGCAAGAAATGGGTGTGTCGTCTTTGAATGAGGAGTTTGAAACATTTCCTTTATTTTCCCTATCACTCTTCTCTTCTTTATGCTACTGCCTTTCCTTTCCAGCTATGTAAACTGCTTGGGTGAGGCTTTACAAAACTCTGTATGCATTCCTTTCACCTGCTTTCCAGCGTTGTGTTTGTACAGTATTTAATTAACCCTGCATCACATCACATATTCTATGAACCAAACATTCGCTTGGGTCTTTGTCTGAACATGCAAAGGCTCTGAATGTGCCCAAGGCAGGGTCACACACACAAGCCCAACCTTCAACATCATTGCATGTGTTGCATTTCCTGCTCCCTGCCAACCTGCCTGATTTCCAACTTGATGTGCTGTGAAGATCTGCAGGGAGCATTCTGCTTGCATTCACGTGACTATGGGAAGGCTCCTTTGCAGAAATGGACTCCTTGCTTTATTGGCGTCCCTGTTGGTAGAGGAGGGTCAGGGTTTCCCAAACTTGCTAGCTAGGGGTGATGGGCATTGTACTCCAAAAACAGCTAAACCTAGGAATTTTGCTCCAGTTGGTGGTCATGCATTACATATATGACATAATAATGAGAATGGCAAGCCTTGATAAAATGTGCCTTTATTTGGTATTGATAACATTTGTTTTGCATTCTCTGTGTATCAGGTTGGTTTTTGTTACAACGTCTAAGTTATTGTCTAGTCCAGTGTTTCCCAAATGTGGGTCTCCAGCTGTTTTTGGACTACAATTCCCATCATCCCTGACCACAGGCTCTGCTAGCTAGGGATGATGGGAATTGTAGTCCAAAAGCAGCTGGAAGCTCAAGTTTGGATAACCGTGTAGAGGGTTCTACTTCACCGAATAACACGGTGAAGCTTGAGGTCTGGGGAGGGAGCATTAGACCTAAGAACATTGAGGGTGGGACTTGCGTGTCCTCCCTGTAGGCCTTCCCCACAGAGTTTTGGATGGAGATACCAAGTCCCAAGAGTAATTTAAAGAGTTGTTTTAGAAAGAGTAAGTTCTGTAGTTGTTAGTGGTCCCAACATCCACTGAGAAATTGAAGAATGGACAGCATATTAATGAACATTACTTGGAATGGGAGCAAAAAAGTAAATTGTCAGAAAATGTTGCTGAAAACCCTCATTTGATACTGAATGAAATTCTGTTTGTAGTCCATATTACTAGACAAAGGAAGCCATGGACCAAGAGTCGAGTGCTGGAAGGTGGAAGGGAACAAGCACTTTAATTTCTTTCAGGAACCTAAAGGCAAGTGGAGAAGAAAGGGTAGGGGTCCTCTTGCGGAATTTTCCTTAGTGGGGCGGAATGTTCTGCAACTGTTTGAGGGAAGGAGGAGAGCTGAGGAAGGAAATTCTCAAAGAATTGCTCAGAATATTCTTTCTTGGTGATTGCCATCAATTTTGATTTTAATTAATTTTTATAATGTTTTTATAATGTTGCACTGTTTTAGTGTTGTTAGCCGCCCTGAGCCCTGCTTCGGCTGGGGAGGGCGGGATATAAATAAAATTATTATTATTATTATTATTATTATTATTATTATTATTATTATTATTAATTTATTTTTCAGCTCTGTCCTAAAACCCTTCTCTGTCAACTGCCATCTGGCTCCGTTCTGAAGACACCCCTTCCCTGAAATTTAAAGAGAAATGCCGTTTCTCAACTGCTTGCTTCGAAGTGAGAATTTATTTGAAGATTGTGGTGGATCTGTGTTTAAAAGCACGAGCTGGAAAAGTAACAATCCGTTACAGGGCGCAGGTGCGTTCTGCCAAATGGGATTTGCCAATTTGCTCAGCAGGTGAATTAGTGGATTCTTGTGATGACTTGTTTGTTTTCTATACTGTCCTTCATCTGAGGATCACAGGATGACTTACAATATAAAAACACAATAATACATAGCATAGCAACAAATGGAAGAAAAAAACCCCAATAACCCCCCAACACACAAACACACACACACACACACACACACAGAGAGAGAGAGAGAGAGAGAGAGAGAGAGAGAGAGAGAGAGAGAGTTTAAAGGCTTGAGAGAAGAGGAATGTCTTTGCCTGGTGCCTAAAGATATGTAATGAAGCTGCCAGGCAAACTGCCCTGGGGAGAGCATTCTACAAGCAGTGAGCCACTGCAAAAAAGGTCCGTTCTCCTGTTGCTCCCCGCCAGACCTCACGTGAAGGAGGCACATGAAGAAGGGCCTTGGATGGCGATTGCATGGTCTGTCAGAATCGGACCCCGTCTCTCTTTCTTCCCTCAAAAAAAATTTTATTCCTTTTATAACACAAATAAAGAACACAAACAGAAAAACAAACAATACAAACAAATTCTTGTCATATCCTTATTTTTCTAAACATTGTTAAGTGGGCTTCCCCAGGTCCCACCTATCTGATTTTCATTTTACTTCATCTTTAGCAGTTTACATATATCATAGTTTCTAATCTCTTTTTTTAATCACACTTAAGATAACTTCACATTTTATCACTTACAAATAATATTATTTTAAAATAGACTATCTTCTACTTCTAACCCCACAGCCTATATCCACTTCCAAAGCTATTCTAAGATTTAAATATTAACATATTTTTTCAAATATTCCTTAAACTTCTTCCAGTCTTCTTCCACCATCTCTTCTCTCTGGTCTCGGAGTCTCCCGGTCAGTTCGGCAAGTTCCATATAGTCCAGCATCTTCATCTGCCATTCTTTGATAGTTGGAAAATCTTGTTTCTTCCAATTTTTCACTAGCAATATTCTCGCAACTGTTGTGGCATACAGGAAAAAAGTAACATCCTTTTTGGGGATTTCACCCCCAGAATCAGACCCCATCTCTACTGGCATCTAGTAGCAGCAAGCAAAAGATGGCAGTCCCAGAAAAGAAAAAGTCTAGAATGGAAGCAAGTGAAAAATGGTTCCTAGGGCTGCATGCCACTAGGTAAACTTCCTGGTTGCTTGTTTTAGTATGAATTGAAAACTACCGATAGGGAATAGACAAATCGGTCCATTTCAGTTTCCTGACATTGCTCATTTTTCTGATCTCCCATTCAGCTCACCACATTCCCATATCCCATTTATGATTTCTTAAAGAATAACCCTAACAAAAACTCATTTACATTTTAGTGTTTCTCCTAATAAGCACATTTTTCTAGGCAATTTTGCTTCATATACATATCCTTGCAAGCAGTTCCCATTAATATAATGCCTTTTAATGTTATTTTCATGAATACTTGTTCTTTTATATACTGGATATGCTCAGTTTTAGACACCTTTTCAGGGCAGGGGAACTGCATCATGAAACTGAGAGAAGTGCATATTTTGAAGGGTAGCTTTCTTTCCAGACATGCTAATTATAGAACTTAATATTAAAATGAGAACTGAAACAACTTCTTTCCCCCACCCACTAACTACTGTGTTCAGTAACTGGCATTAGCCTTTAAGCTTTGGAGGTTTATTTTGTGCAAGATGAGAAACCAGACACAAAAACCACACATGGAACCAACAGGTTAACCTCACCCATAGGAGGGATTTTCGTTTCCCCCGCATTTTAAGCTACCCTTTGTCAGGGCCGTCTTTAACAGATGAGGCGCCAGGGTGCAAATATCCACCCAGCGCTCCCAAATTACCATGGATAGTGTTGGGGTGGCCGTAGCTGCGCACTGCCAGCCATGGGGGGGGCACAATTCTCCCCCATGCTGCTGTGGGAGAACGATCCTCACAGAGGCTTGGGAGGGAAGCTGCGCGCCTGCCAGCCTTATGGTTGGTGGGGTGCAGCTGGTGGGTGTGCAGAGAAAGGGAGAGGCCGCCGGCAAAGCCATGCAGCTCTCCCACTCACTGGGGCACCCCTGAGAGGCTGGCGCCCTGGCGCAACACACCACTAAGCCCTATGGGAAAGACGGCTCTGCCCTTTGTTCTGGAGTGTCTCTGATAACTAGAAGCAACAAGCAAAGAAAGGAAATGCAATGCAATGCGAGGAAATGGCCGAATTGGAGGCAAGCCAATAAAAGTTTATTATTTCCTAAAACTCATACACTGCTTGTTTGTAAAAACAAACAAACAAACCTCAAAGCGGTTTACAAAAGTTAAAACAATAACGTGAAGGGAAAAATTACAACCCTGCTTTAAAACATACAAAATTAAAAATACTAAATCAGATTAAAATTACCTCAACTTTCTAAGCATCGGGGTAGGCTTGTCTAAACAGGAGTGATTTTAGCAAGTGCCAGAAGAAATAGTGAAAGCACCTGTTTGATCTCAGTGGGCAGGGCAAAAAATACCAGCTACAGAGGCTTACAGAATATCTTAATATTACTATTACTACTACTACTACTACTACTAATAATAATAATAATAATAATAATAATTTTATTGTTTATACCCCACCCATCTGGCTTGGTTTCGCCAGCCACTCTGGGCAGTTTCCAGCAAATTATAAAAAATAATAATTTTATTATTATAAAAATAATAAATAATAATAAAATGTCAGACATTTAAAACTTAAGATGTTTTCTAAAAGTTGTACAGTGGTACCTCATGTTAAGAACTTAATTCGTTCCAGAGGTCCGTTCTTAACCTGAAACGGTTCTTAACCTGAGGCGTGCTTTCGCTAATGGGGCCTCCTGCTGCCACTGTGCTGCTGGTGTTTGATTTCCATTCTTATCCTGGGGCAAAGTTTTTAACCTGGAGCAACCACTTCCTGGTTAGCGGAGTTTGTAACCCGAAGCGTCTGTAACCTGAGGTACCACTGTATAATTCTTTATCTCCCCAATATCTGATGGGAGGGCATTCCACAGGGAGGGCGCCACTGCCGAGAAGGCCATTCCTTGTTAAGCCCAAAGCCACTCCCGACATAAGAAGGGGGGGTTTGCGGGCTCACGCCCACCTACATCCGTGCGGGGCTGGCTGCGGCCCCGCGCGACTTGGGAATCTTCGGGCCGCGTCATCCCCTGTGCCAGCCAATTGGCTGGCGACAGGGGCGGGGCTAAGCGGGTCATTTAAGGTCGGGGCAGCCCGGGATCTCCCCTTTCTCTCCCTCGGCCAGCTGTGGTTTGGTTTTGCCAGACCGGGTCACAACGCCTTTGGTTTTGGCGGTTAGGCGTTGGTAGGGGTATTGTTATGCAGATGAGGCGGGGGGGAGGAGCGCCATCACCTTCCCCAAATGCTTAGGGGTAGTCTGATAAAGGACTCCGGGAGGCGTTGCCTCGTCCGAAACCTATGGAGGCTAGGGCCTAAAGCGCGCTCCCGAGCGGTGACCCCTTGGGGAGCGCTTAGGGATGTGCATCTCAGGGAGTGCCCCTGTTGGTGTTAACCCTTTCCGGTTCTATGCCGGATAGTCTGATAGGACCAATGCCTAAAGCCAATACCACTCTTACCTGTAATCAATAAAGTTGTGGCCATTTTTCGCCCATTAACCTAAATTCTGGTGTCCAGTGTCTTTATTTATTCCAACTGGGGGGGCGGGAATCGCCACGCAACTATAGTTTCTTTGCAATGTAGCCCTGACAGCTAACTTAGGTTGGGGCTAGCCTTGCATTGCAATGCTTAGCATTAAGAGGTGGCATTTGCCCTACGTTTAAATTGACGAAGATGTTGCCTTCCAAGCATTCGGTGCTGGCCCATGACATGCTGTTGTCTGAGGCTGAACAGCAAATGGTGGCCCTCCCCACATGGCACATGCAGGTCTCGCTATCTGAACACAATGCATTCTCGGGAAATCATTTGTTAAGCGAGCGTTCACATAACAAATCAACGATTTCCATTGAGTCCTATGGGAAATTTTCCAGTGCGGTCCCGGCCATGGAATTTTGGCCCCAAAATGACAAAAAACAACCCCCCCAGAAAATGCTCTGAAACCTCACATAAGGAGAGAGGAAATGCTCCCTTATTTGTCCACTCTCTCCAGCCCACTGCCCCCACCATGGTGTCTGGCAAAACAGCTGCCACAAACCAGCAAAACATCAAAAAGTAAGGCTGGTTTAAGGCTGCTCATTTGTTTATTGTACTACATGCAGGTCAAGCTGTTTGGATATCTGAATCTGCGCTGTGTATAGTGAGATTAGGGTACTGATTATTCATGTTTGGATAAGTGAATTTTTTGCATAACAGGCATTTGGATAGCAGGACCTGCATGTAATATAAGGGAATTTTTGCCAGTTGAAAGAAGAATACCAACCTTAGTCATCCAAACTCTTATTTTCTGCACCTGGAGAACACCAGTCTTTTGAGAAGCTTGAAAACTGAGACAGCTCCTGGGGACCTTGACTATAGCTGTTTGCAGGGAGAAATCTATTTATTTGGAGGCTGCTGTTGCCTCAGTATTGCCCCTGCCTGACACCTGGAAATATCAAGGGAAGTAATAGTGCTACATGTCAGAACTGTTGCTTCACAGGAAAGCTGCTTTGGTCGTCTTTCTTTCAGTGGTGCATTTCATCCTTTGGGGCAATGCATAAGGGGCACCGTGCCTCTTAACACCCAGTGATAGTGTGAAAGTGAGATTAAATCACAAGACAGCACAGGCACTAGCCAATAGACTCCCTCCATGGTCAGTGTTTTACCGGGTCCTTGCAGATTACCAAAACTTACTTCAGTACAGAAAACAGTGCAGTTGTACTGAATGCAGTGAGGACCTTTTTCAAACCATCACTAATGTTACATGTCTTCTGCAATGTAGACATGCCAAAAAGGAGGCAAACCAAATGAGGGCTGAGCAAGGCACTTTATTTATCACGTCGGTTTTGTTTGTTTGCTTGTTTGTTTTGTTTATCTCGGTCATTCTCTACGGAGACGTGTTTCTCCTCCCTGCTTTTTCAACCCATGCAACCATCTTGCGAGGTAAGTCAGGCTGAGAGATGGTGGCTGAACCCATGCCACCCAGCAGGCAAGCATCTGAATTTGGGTCTCCCCAGACAAAGTCCAACACTCTGTTTATATCGCATTATACTTGCAGGGGAAATCATCACAACGAGTTAGCACTGAAAATAGCCTTTTTAATCTCAAGAGTGGATAAGTCAAGGTCTAGTAAGATATGCAGGACAACTATAGTTTGCACAAGCAGGTCAGCCCCTGGCTTCCAGTTGAATTGTGTTATGTCATGGCAAGCCATGGTTTGTTCATGGGAATTGGGGCAAACCGGAAGCCCACTGATGTAAGTCAAACCATGGTCTGGCCATTACATTGGCACTGAGACAACCAAGGCACTTTCCATCATTGTGCCATCGTGATACCCAGAATATGGCTATACTTAACCCAGAGAAATATCCCACGTCTGAGATTTCATGATAGGAGAGCAGCCATGTTCTTATTGGCAGTTCTTCTGGTCCCGGTGGCAGAGTTGGGCCACCAGACTTAGTAGGTAGATGTTTTGTGACTCAATATCTGTAGTACAGCTAGGTGGAAGAAAACAGGAGGGGGGGAGAGAGAGAGAGATTTTAGCTCCTAAAATACAAAACACCTCAGGTCCTGATAGGAATCCAATTCCTCATGCTTCTCTGGTCATCAGATCATTTGCCTCCTCAGCTAGTCTGCACAGCTCAAACACCTACTTTCTGGTGCTTGTTTCTTAAAGTCCCCCCATTCCCCAGACATGCTGCAAAACAAATTATGCATTTCCTGGGCAATCAGCAGGTCCAGGAGAATTAAATTATCAATCTGAGTGGGAGCAAATTCTGGATTTCCTCTCTTAATTTGGTGTTATGAGTTCACATGGTGGGGGCTTTTCTGAGCTCACTCTCCCCACCCCCATTTTACCCTTGGAAAATGAGAATTTTCTCTTTTAGGATTATAGCTGAATTGCTGGGCTTTTTTTTTGCTAGCTTTTGAAATACTGTTTCAGCTGCCCCTTTCTTTACTCCTTCCAGTATAAATATAGATATAACAATCTACATATTTGGCAATCCCAATTCCTCTTCACTGCAAAAACATGTAAGACTCAGATCCTCTCACCTGCTCTTGATTCCTCCATTCTCTGCAGCGTGAGAAAGAAACTCAGAGTGTGAAACTCTGAGCAATGTCTGGCAAATGTACACACCCAATAAATAAATAAAAACTAACACGTAAAAGAAAGGAGTTTGTATAAGCCCATCGGTTCTCTGAGATCCCTGAGCTAGGGCCAGACAATTTTAAATTCAGTTCTCTACATTTCTGCAGCAATCTGAATTTTTCTTTTTTAAAGAAAACCTCATTAAAACCGTCCAGCTTTTTAGTGCAATTTTTCACAACTAAATAAATTGTTGTGCACACTTTGGGCTAATGTACACAATTTTGCAAACACTTTCCCCCCAATACAGTGGTACCTTGGTTCTCAAACACCTTGGTACTCAAACACTGCAAACCCAGTGTTCCAGTTTGCAAACTTTTTTTGGAAGTCGAACATGCTCCATTTTGAGTGTTACGCTTCTGTTTTGAGTGCCACACTTCCATTTCGAGTGTTACACTGAGGTCTGTCTTGTTTTTGCTATTTATTTTGTGTTTTTGTTTTTGCGGCTCTTGATTGTTTTGTTTTTGTGACTGTGTTTGAACCCAGTTCAGCTACTGATTGATTTTGTGACTGCAGTACATTGTTTATCGCTTTCATTTTATGAATCAATGGTCTCGTTAGATAGTAAAATTCATTAAATTGCTGTTTTAGGGGTTGTTTTTAAAAGTCTGGAACGGACCAATCTATTTTGCATTACTTTCTATCTATAGGATAGTGCACCTTGGTTTTGGAACAGACCTCCAGAACGAATTAAGATTGAGAACCAAGATACCACTGGAAAGTGAATTTTGTACGTTCCTTTGACTAATATAGTCGTTTTGATGCACCTGTTCCCTTAACATATGCATATATTTTTTTTGCAAATATTGGTTGTAGAACTGCAACACAAAATTTTGAGAAGTGCGAATTTTGAAGGATGGCTGGGTTTCCGTTCTCATATCGGTTTGGAAAGTGTGATATTGATAGTTTTGCCTTTAATGTGAACTGAATCAAATTTATCCCCTGTCCCAACTTGCAGGAAGGTTTTCTTTAAATTACAGTGGTACCTCAGGTTAAGTACTTAATTCGTTCCGGAGGTCCGTACTTAACCTGAAACTGTTCTTAACCTGAAGCACAACTTTAGCTAATGGGGCCTCCTGCTGCTGCCATGCTGCTGGAGCACGATTTCTGTTCTCATCCTGAAACAAAGTTCCTAACCTGAAGCATTATTTCTGGGTTAGCGGAGTCTGTAACCTGAAGCGTATGTAACCTGAAGCGTATGTAACCCGAGATACCACTGTAAAAAAAGGGAGGGATTCATCCAAAAATCGTATTGTTCCCTTGCAGTCTGGACCAAAACCACCCAGAATGTCTACCATCTGATTCTCCTCCATTTCTAGGCTCAACTCTAGCCTTTCCCCCTCTCATAATTAAGAAGTGACAAGGCTAAGGCCACACCTGCAGATGTTTGGGGCCCATGTGCAAAGCTCGACTCACCTGTAATGAGGTGCATAGGAACGGAAGCCCAGCCCAAGCCATAGGACGAACCGAATGCGAGTGAATAATTGGTGTAAGGTTGCGAGTGCCTCTGCACGTATGTAAATATCGCCATTCCAATCAAGATTAAGAGAGCTGGGGGCAAAAAAAGGAGATTTTAAAAATGAGAATATATAAATTAAAAACAAAACAACATAATTGCATAGGAAGAAAATAGTATAAAACACTAACATACAAAAAAAAAACAACCCAACCCCAACACACATACCCAATAGTCACAGCTCACAGTCCATCAAAGGCCCGGAAATAAAGGTAAGAATTTACCTGAAGAAGATTCTGGCGAGGGGTGTATAAATAAAACAACAACAACAACAACAATAACTTATGCCCCGCCCATCTGGCTGGGCCTCCCCAGCCACTCTGGGCAGTTTCCAACAGAATATTAAAAACACAATAAAACATCAAACATTGAAAAGTTCCCTAAACAGGGCTGCCTTCAGATGTTTTCTAAAAGTCAGGTAGTTGTTTATTTCCTTGACATCTGATGGGAGGGCGTTCCACAGGGCGGGCGCCACTACCAAGAAGGCCCTCTGCCTGGTGTAGCAGAACTGGCACACACCAGGGCAAGCTGGGGATGGGGAAGGTGAGGTTGGTGCAGGAAGCACTCCTGGGGTGACTGAGGATGACGAAGAGATGGAGGGCAGTGCACAGGAACCGGAACAACAGAACCCATCACCAGAGCCAGAGAGGACCTGTCTCCACAAACATGGCAGGTTCTGAGGCATAGGGAGCAGCAAGTGGGGCACTCCAGGAGGCTGAGGCAGGCAAGGGCCCACAGCCCAGCTCCTTAGCTGGCCAGGTGGGGCTCGCTAGCTCTGGGAGGAGGTGGGCGATTCTTCAGCTGGCATAGGCTTGGAACAGGTGAGGATCCCATGCCTTGCCAAACCCAAATGCCGCAATCAGCATGCAAGGCATAAAATGGCAGTGGAGCTGAGGTGCTGTGTCTGCTCCACTGTCCATTGTTGATGGACCACAGCTTGGGTGCTCCAGGATCTCTGTGGGACTGTGCTTTGGTTTGGACTACGGACCTGTGAGGACTGAGGATTTGATATATTTGCTACCAGATAGGCCAGGGTTTCAGGACAGGAGTCTTCACTCTTGGGTCCCCAGGTATTGTTGGCCTACAACAAGTCCTGTCCTACCCAGGCAGCTTTGTCAATGGTCAACGAAGGTGGGAGTTGTTGTCTTCTAGGGACTCAAGGTTGAAGAATCCTGACTAGCCAGCAGCAGCTCTTTGGAATTCCCAGGAAAGGAGTCTTCTTTCTCAACTCTACTGGAGATGGTGGGGATTGAACCTGGGAGCTTCTGTATGCAAAGCAAGTGCTCTATCACTGAGCCCTTCTGGGATAAGAACCCACATTGGGGTTACCTGAAACAAGGCTGAAGGTGACGGCGGCTCTCAGCAGGGATATGTTGAACAGCAGGTCACGTTCAAACGAGATGCAGACGCACAACAGAGAAAAGAAGCTGCAGAAACATGCAATCACCAGGAAGGCTCGGGTGAAGTGGATATGTATGGCTGTGGTTCAGAAAAGGAAGCATTAGGAAGGGCAAGGATTCTGGGTAGAGTGACTGGGTGGTCGCCGACAAAGTAGTGCCACCGAAATCAGTGCACCTGAGTTAGTCATGCCCATGAATTTTAGTGGGTCTACTCTGAGTAGGCTAGCGGTCGAGGCAACCCATTCTTGCTCCCGGCTTAAAGAAGAAAGTTAACGTAAGAATTTAAGAGGAGTCTTGTTGGATCAAACCAATGGCCTATCTAGTCCAGCATCCTCTTTGCCGCAGTCCCTATGGACACTGGCGGAGGAAGGGGGGTGCAGTGGATACGATCTGCCCCGGGTGTCATCCCTGAGGGGGGTGACATCGCCACCCCACCCACGTGGATGGCTAGTGTTAGGATTCTTTTCACATGTTGCAGTCATGGGATTGTTCTTATCACATGACCGTGTATGTTTTCATTCCACATTGTGGGAAGTCACGGAGACAGGATGTTTGTATTACTGTGTTACCGTGATGTAGGACGTTTGTCCTTTGTTCTTTCTCTTTTTGGTGTCTGATGCTGAAGAGGAAGGAGCTGAGTTACGATGCTCCGAATGTGTATATGTAAATAAATGTAGTTTAGCCAAATGCTGCGCTACTGAGTCTGTACGCTGATCCTGAAGTGTGCCGATTCCTCTAAGGTATCGGTCGCTGTGATGTTCGGGCTGGAGAAAGATTTTGAATCTCCCGAACAAATGACCAGGAGGGAGAGAACATGCCAGTCAGGCATGTGTCTCTGCCAGACTCCTACTCATGTGTAGGACCACCCTGGGGTGTCATCCCTGAGGAAGGTGACATCACCCCCCACCCCACCCCGGGATTCTCGCCCCCCCCCTGTGGGTGGCTAGCCCTGCCCCCAGGTGCACAGCATGGGAAGTCCGTAATCAGGATGTGAGCACAATGACCCTGTCTAACTGCTGTTCACCAGAGATATTCAAAGACATGCACCTGGTATTCAAAGACATGCACCTTCTGATCTTGGAGGTTTGAATGCCGCCATCATGACGAGGAGCCCTTGTCAGCCACACCCTCCACAAATTTGTCTTACCCCCCTCCCCTTTAAAGTCAAACGTTTTGACAAACGTGATGTCACTTTTGTAACATTAACTGGTAGAAACAGCACTTTGGGGGTACATGGCTTCCTCCAAAGAATTCTGGGAACTGTAGTTTTGCCGCTCACTACAGTTCCCAGGGTTCTTTAGAGGAAGCCATGTTCTTTAAACATACAGTGTGGGTGTCATCCATGACTCACAACATGGTCGTTCTGTTCGTAGAATCCTAGCACTGGTGGGGTTTCGTAGGCCATCAAGGCTGGGTACACGCCACATATTTCAAGCACATGACTTTCCCCCAAAGAATTCTGGGCACTGTAGTTTAAGTGCCACAGAACTATGGTTCCCAGAAAGTACCCTTAACTAACTATATCTTTTGCACAAAGGTGGAAGATGCTGCAGCTATCATTATGGTATGAGAACATTTGGAATCCATAGGTACTGGCTCTTTGGGCACCCGAGAACCCACAAAATTCCCCATGAAGGGGCCAGGCATCCACAAATTTTGGTGCCAGAGCCATGCACGCTGCATGGCACCCATGGGCCCAGGCAGCCGCAGTCATGGGGCCAAGTTGGCAATCCTGTTGGAATCTGGCAATTGCTGGGGAGAAATGATGTATAATTTGAGGGTCTCCAATCAACTGGAAAATCCATTTCTATGTCATATGGTGGAGGCCTTTATTTCTTACACCATTTCAAAATATCTTCATAACCCTCTGCCTCTTTTAATGTGTGAAATATGGGCATCTTTAAGACTCTTTTTTTGAGTTCTACTACCCATTGCTGCAACTAGGGGTACTAGACCTCCAGGGTTGAGCTGGAGTCTTCAGGTTTGCCTTCCCTCCTCCAAGTGGCAGGTGAAGAGCACAAGTCACCAGGTCAGTGAGAGCAAAGAAGAAGAAGAGGAAGAAGAAGACACTGCATCCTGCCCCCCTCCCTTCACTCCTTCCCTCTCCCAATTAAGCTTCATCTTTGCAAATGGTCTCAGAGACTGTGGTTAATGTTTAATGACATCATAGGGGCCCACCCCATGACATCACCAGTGGGGACACCTCTGCAAATAGAACGTTTTATGTGCATTGTACAAATGTGACACTAGATGGTGATGGTGTGATGGTGAGGTTATGGGAAATTCAATATATATTTTTAAACATTTTTTTAAAAAGCATTTTCACAGCATGCATATATATATATATATATATATATATATATATATATATATATATATTCATATATTCAGACTAGGTCTCAGGGCTCTGAAATCACAGGGTCTATGATGTTCCTGACCTGGTAACCCTTGCCGTAGCCCTATGTGTTGATACTACCTGAGCTATCATACATGCCATTATTTCTGTTGTTGTATTGTACTGTTTATATACAGCAGAATCTGGAGGCCTGTACATTGAGTGGAAACGCCGCTGTCTGTTCCTAACTTAAAGGCAGGTCCAGATACTTGGAAACCCAGTTTTGACATGCTTGCATTTTATAGAATGATACAGAAGTGGAAAAGACCTTACCGAGTAGATTGAACCAATACATGGTGCAATCTGGACCCACGCAGATAGTCCAGAGGCCACTGTGAACCAGGCCTTTTTTGGTACTTTGCAGTACCCAGTAGGGGGTACTCAGGGAAATAAACTCCAGCAGCAAGCTTCCAGCAGAGCAGATGGCGCTGCTGATCCGCAGCGGTTCCATCAAGAGATCGAGGCGTGCTAGCACTCTTAAGGACATCGTGGAAGTGGGACTGCTGCGTGGAGGACACGAGAGGAAGCATTACCATCAGGGACGTGAAAAGGTGCAAGGCAAAAGAAAGGTGCAGTTGGACAAGGTAGATAAGGAGCGACGGATACATTTCTGGGTGAGTTTGAGTAGGTCAGTAGGGATTTCCCTTTCCCCAAACAGCAAGGACTAAAGAACTCCACCCACCCACTTGCAAATTAGGTAAAGGGACCCCTGACCATTAGGTCCAGTCGTGACCGACTCTGGGGTTGCGGCGCTCATCTCGCTTTATTGGCCGAGGGAGCCGGCGTACAGCTTCTGGGTCATGTGGCCAGCATGACTAAGCCGCTTCTGATGAACCAGAGCAGCACACGGAAACGCCGTTTACCTTCCCGCCAGAGCGGTACCTATTTATCTACTTGCACTTTGACGTGCTTTCGAACTGCTAGGTTGGCAGGAGCAGGGACTGAGCAACGGGAGCTCACCCTGTCGCAGGGATTTGAACCGCCGACCTTCTGATCGGCAAGTCCTAAGCTCTGTGGTTTAACCCACAGCGCCACCCACATCCCACCCACCCTGCAAATTAGGTTGCTGAAAAAAGAACTCTTGGGGGGAAACCAGGTACTCAGCTACATTAGTCAGAAAACAGTGATTTCATTGTGTTATAAACATGCAACACCAGATGGCGGCGGAGAGCACAAAACGTTTCTACAGTTGGTACCTTGGTTCTCAAACACTTTGGTACTCAAACAACATGGAAACCAAACACTGCAAACCCAGAAGTAAGTGTTCCTGTTTGTGAACTTTTTCCGGAAGCCGAATGTGCTTCATTTTGAGCTCCACACTTCCATTTTGAGTGTTACACTGAGGTCCGTCTATTTTTTCTATTTATTTTGCATTTTTGCTGCTCTTTTTGTTTTGTTTTTGTGACTGTGGAACCCAGTTCAGCTACTAATGGATTGATTGTGTGACTGCAGTATATTGCGTATTGCTTTTATTTTATGGATCAATGGTCTTGTTAGATAGTAAAATTCGTGTTAAATTGCTGTTTTAGGGGTTTTTAAAAGTCTGGAACAGATGAATCCATTTTGCATTACTTTCTATGGGAGAGCATGCCTTGGTTTTGGAACGCTTTGGTTTTGGAGCAGACTTCCGGAACAGATTACGTTTGAGAACCAAAGGTACCACTGTGTAGCGTTTCTATAGGCTGTTTTTCTTTTGTCATAATGATTTAATGTCTCAGTTACTTATAGCGCCCCCCCCCCCGTGTGTCGATCAGGCATCCCCAAACTCAGCCCTCCAGATGTTTTGGGATTACAACTCCCATCATCCCTAGCTAACAGGACCAGTGGTCAGGGATGATGGGAATTGTAGTCCCAAAACATCTGGAGGACCAAGTTTGGGGGTGCCTGGTGTAGATTCACCCTGGGACCTCTGACCTTGCTGATGTCTTTCAATTTCCTCATGCCTTTCGAATGAAATTGAGCAACACTTGTTGGGGGCACAATATCTCACCCTTATGGCACCCTCCACACAGTAGGATCTCAGCCTCACCTTTGTGCCATTTTTCGCTGTCCTTTGTGATGAAGATGAGATGGAGAAACATCTACTTCTTCTGAAATTCATCTGGTTGCCTAGGTGACTCGGGTGCTCCAGACGCTTCCAATCCATGTGAATTCTGACCAATCAGATTCTTGGGGCTTTCCATCCTCAAAGATTCTAGCCAATCGGTTCCATATTGTCCAGCAACAGGAAAGGTTGTTGTTGTTTTGTAATTTTGTGGAGAAAAACCTTCTTTCCATGCAATTTTGCATCCTTACATAAAGCAGAATCCAGCCTAATTCATGGTGCTGCTAAAATAGGACAGCATTATAAGTTCCACCTGGCTTTTGTTTTAATCCATGGGTAATTGATTTCCAGGTTCCAATTTATCCAGGTGGGCACTTAGGCATCACCCAAAAAGAGGACACTTGAGACGACAGATTTGCATGACATTTGCTTATCCTGGCAGGAGGCCCTTCTGCTGGACAGTGAAGCATCTGTTGACCTCCTGTGCAGGGTTTGTCTCAAGGCACTTAAGCACTTGCAGAAGCATGGTGTGGACCCTCTCCTCCACATGCCAGAATAGTTTATGTTCCTCTTTGCCCACACCCTGACCTTCTCAGTGGGGCTGAAGGTCCAGGATACCTTCCTCAGTGAGGGGGAGCGTCGAGGTGCTGTTTCGTGTGGGGCTGCTATTGATACACTTGGCTCTGGGCTCCATGGGGGGAAAAACCTATGCAACTGTACAGGACTAGTAGAGACCCTGGAGAAGCATCTCAGTACCCTGGCTCACCTCCTGTGAAGAAGACGCATTCATGGATGAGGTGCATGATGTGCCCGTCTCAGGCCGTAACTTGGAAAGTGAATGCAGAGCCCAGCTGAATGAGCAGTAGGCCCCTCAGCATGGATTTCAGTGCAGACCAGAGCTTCCATGGCAAAGGCCATCTCTGATGAACTGGAGGGTATACATGGGACGTTGATGAGGATCCCAGAAGCCATACACCTACATTTAAAACCCCCCAGATCACAGCTGAGACACCCCTCCATCCACCCCACCCCACCCCAAGGAGAAGGAGAAGCGAGAGAAGGTCCCCAAAGTGCCAGGCCAGAGGCAAAGAAGAAGCTAGACACATGTAAGAAGATGAAATATACTCAGAGTCGCAAAGTGATTTCATGCTCTTTATTCAGCTCATAGTGGTGAGGAGGAATGAATGGATGTCCCCTCAAAGTATCTGCTTTATATACATTATTTACACAATGGGCTGCACATGATTGGCTAATTCTGGAATTCTACTGTAAGCCAATCAGGTTGTGGATTCACTTATATCTGGAGCATGATTGGGTGGTTCCTGCCAACCAGTCATACTGCTGCATTGCTCTAGGACCAATCAGACTGCTGCATTCTGAATCCTATTGTTCTAGGACCAATCAGACTGCTGCAATTTGGATCCTATTGTTCTAGGACCAATCAGACTGCTGCAGTTTGGATCCTATTCAACTCAGTACATAACACCCCTCCCCTCTAAGTTCCAGTCCTGTCCGGGAGGTCGCATTCATAGTCCTCGAGGTACGCCGGCGGTCTACGTGTGCGTTGCGGCCTGGGGTGTTCCCTGGTCCGGGGTTCAGGTTCTGGCTCGTGTTCCAAGGATGCTGGCTGTGATGGGGCTGTTTGGTCTGGCGCAACCGGCTCGCTCAGTCGTCGTTCTGGTTCCGGTGACCTTTCAGCCTCGCGGGTCCTCTCTGTATTTACTGATTCTGCCTCTCCTGCTGGCCCCTCCTGCTCTATGGGCCTCACTGCCCCTCTGTTCCTTTGGGACTCCTCTGACCTTTCCTCCTCCTGGTTTTCTCCTGGGAATCGTCGCCGTATCTGGTCGCAGTGGCGGCGCCAGCATTGCCCCCCATCCGTTAGCACCTCGTATGACACGGGGCCAGTGACCCAGGTGATTGTGGCGGGTACCCATGCTGGGCCTGCCCCAAAATTCTTTGCGTACACTGGGTCCTGGGCCTCGAAGGTCCAGGGGTTCCTGCCTTCCCCCATCACTACCTCATCCTGAGCCCTATCGGGGTGAAGGCGGTCCAATCTGATTGCAAGGCGCCGACCCATTAGTAGTTCAGCGGGGCTCCGGCCAGTCGTTGAGCTGGGGGTGCTGTGCTGTGCTAGGAGGAATGTGGCAAGGCGGTACTCCCAATCCCCTTGCGTCATGCAGCGAAGGGTGTCCTTGGTGGTCCGCACCATGCGTTCTGCTTGTCCATTGGTGGCAGGGTGGAATGGCGCCGAACGGATGTGGCGGATGGCGTTCTGCGCTGTGAAGGTTTGGAATTCTCCTGACGTAAATGCAGTCCCGTTGTCTGAGACGAGAGTGTCAGGGAGCCCGTGGGTTGCAAACAGTCTGCGTAGTACCCGGATGGCTGCGGATGTAGAAGCGGACGGTACCAGTGCGACTTCCAGCCATTTGGTGTAGGAGTCCACCACTATGAAGAATGTTTTCCCCTGAAAGGGGCCAGCGAAGTCCACATGCAGGCGTGACCAAGGGGCTCGGGCGGACTCCCAGGACTGGACTGGGGCCCTTGGGGGATCTGGGCGGGATTCTTGGCAGGCCTGGCAGTGTTTGACCCAGGCCTCTATCTCTCCGTCGATCCCCGGCCACCACACATAACTTCTGGCAAGGGCCTTCATTCTTACTACCCCTGGGTGTGTCTCGTGTAGGGCTGTGAGGACCCTTTTGCGGAGGGGCTGGGGAACAACGACCCTGCTTCCCCATAACAGGCACCCCTTGTGGGCTGACAGTTCATGTTTACGGGTTGTGTAGCCGGCGAATTCTGGCCCGGGGCTGCTGCTGGGCCATCCCCTCCACACCCAGTCCAGGACTCGGGAGATGACCCTATCTTTCTTGGAATGGTGTGCAACTTCTTGTGCCTGAATGGGGCGGTCAGGAAGCAGCTCCAGGCTCATAACCTCTTGTGCAGGTGCTGGGTCGGGGCCTGTTTCCGGTAGTGGTAGCCTGCTGAGGGCGTCCGCATGGCCCATCGCCTTCCCAGGGCGGTGAATCAGTGCATACTGGTAGCTGGCAAGGAAAATTGACCACCTGAGGACGCGAGGAGACAGCACTTGGGGGTCTGCTTTTCGGGGGCAAACAAGCCAAGCAACGGCTTGTGGTCAGTCACGATGGTGAAGGGCCGCCCGTACAAGAAATCATGGAATTTTTTTACTCCCTTCACGATTGCCAGCCCCTCGTCTATTTGCGAGTAGTTCCGCTCGGTTGCGTTGAGTGTCTGGGAAAAGTATGCTACCGGTACCTCTCTTCCATCCGGAAGTTGGTGTCCCAGGACAGCGCCAATGCCATAGGGTGAGGCGTCGCATGCTAGCACCACCGGCAGCCTCTCGTCGAAGTGTGCCAAGACCGAGTTTGAGACAAGCAAGTCCTTGACTGCCTGGAATGCAGCCTCCTGGCGCTGGCCCCACACCCAAGGGGCCCGCTTGTCCAGGAGTCTGTGTAGGGGCTCCGCTACCGCCGCCTTGTGGGGAAGGAAGGAATGGTAAAAGTTCAATAGTCCCAAGAAGGCCTGAAGTTCAGTCTTGCTCTTGGGCGCTGGGGCATCACAAATGGCCCGTACCTTGTCCCCAGTCGGGTGGACCCCTTCTGCGTCCACCATAAATCCCAGAAAGTCCACCTGAGGCACTCCTAGTAGACATTTTTCCCGCTTCACCTTGAGACCCGCCGTCTGGAAACGGTGCAGAACGGTGCGGAGGCGGTCCTCAAACTCCTCTGGTGTGGGCCCGGCAATCAACACGTCATCGAAGAAGGGGGTGACGCCAGGAATCCCTTTAAGGAGCGAGTCCATTAGATTCTGGAATATGCCTGGTGCCACACTGACACCGAATTGCAGCCGCTTTACCCTGAACGCTCCTCTGTGCGTCACAATCGTCTGTGCCTCTGCTGTGGCCTCATCTACTGGCAGCTGTTGATATGCTTGGGCCAGGTCCAGCTTGCCAAAAATTTTCGACCCAGTCAGGGTGGCAAGGACATGGCTGACCACTGGCACTGGGTATGCATGGGCTGTGAGGGCCTTGTTTATGGTACATTTGTAGTCTGCGCAGATGCGGACCGAACCATTAGGCTTGACGGGTGTGACGATTGGGGTTTCCCAGGGGGCATTAGGCACCGGCTCCAGCACTCCTTGCTCCACGAGCCGGTCCAATTCCTCGTCTATACGGGGTTTCAGGGCAAACGGGACCCGGCGGGCCTTGAGCCTGACCGGTCTTACTGCGGGGTCAAGCTGTAGAGCAATGGGGGGGCCCGTATACTGTCCCAATTTCCCATCGAAAACCGCTGGAAATTCCTTGCATATGGCGTCCACGTCCACTTGTAAGCTAGTGTGGTTCACCCCAGTGATGGCTAGCCCCAGTGGTCCAAACCATGCCAATCCCAGTAAGCTAATGTAGGGGCCCTTGACCACAAGCAAGTCCAGTTGCCGCGTCCGCCCTTGGTACTGCACCCTGAAGGTCCCCACCCCCATTGTGGGGACCTTACGTTTCTGGAAGTCCCGGAGGGTGAATGGGGCCGGCCTGAGTTTGGGACCCCCAGTAGGACACAGTTTCCTTAAGGCCCTTGCCGAGATTATGGATAGAGTTGAACCCGTGTCAAGCTCCATGCGGCATGGGGCTCCCTCTATCTGTACCTCTACATAAATTTTCTCTACGTTGGGGTGGGGCAACTGGTACACCTGGAAGTCTGTGAGCTCTGTCGAGTTGCCTTGGTGCGTTGGGCCCCGGGACCTGGGGCTCTTGGATTGGTCATCTGATGCCTGGCGTCGGGTGGGCCGAGCTCGACACACCCGGGCGATGTGTCCCGATTTTCTGCACTGCCTGCACTCTGCGTTGCGGAAACAGCAGGTCCTCCTCTCGTGACTTTCCCCGCAGCTTGCGCAGTTCCCTCCTTCTCGTCAAGGCAGCTGTGGTATGTGGGCTGCTTGAGTGCGCTGCTGTACTCGATGCACCTCCTCCCTGTCGGATCCTGAGTCGTCGGTGAGGTCTTCGTGGTGAACCCTCGGTTGGGATGGCAGGCTCAGCCGTGCCTCTTGCATCGACCTCTTGGCAGCTTCTGTTGCCAGGGCCTCCTCCAGAGCGACCTGGAACGTTAGGTCCTTCTTAGCGTAGAGGCGTCGTTGCAGCTTCTCATCCTTCAGGCCACCGACGAGGCGGTCACGAAGCATGTTCTCCAGCTCTGAGAAGTTGCAGAACCGGGCGGCTTGGCGGAGAGAGGTCACAAACCCAGTTATGGTTTCCCCAGGGGCTTGCCGCTTTGCGTAGAAGGCATTTCGACGAGCCACCACTGAGGGCTGCGGTGAAAAGTGCCCCTTCAGCTGTTCCATTATTGTTTTGTATGGAACAGTAGCGACGTCTTCAGGTGCAAGGAGAGCCCGGGCGATTTCAAACGTCTCCTCTCCGCAGACGCTGAAGAATATCGCCCTCTTCTTGGCGTCTTCTTCATCGGTGACCCCTTTGGCTTCTAGGAGGAAGGTGAAACGGGAGGCATACGCTTCCCAGTCTCCAGATGCTGGGTTGAACGGCGAGAAGCTGCTGTCGGTTGCCATTCTGAGTTCCTTGTGTCCCGGAGCTGAAGCCTGGATACACGATGCGAGGCAGCGGTGCGGCAGGTGGCGGTGCTGCGGTGCTGTGTGTGGCAGTCAGCTCAGCGGGATCCCACCTTCGTCGCCAGTGAAATATACTCAGAGTCGCAAAGTGATTTCATGCTCTTTATTCAGCTCATAGTGGTGAGGAGGAATGAATGGATGTCCCCTCAAAGTATCTGTTTTATATACATTATTTACACAATGGGCTGCACATGATTGGCTAATTCTGGAATTCTACTGTAAGCCAATCAGGTTGTGGATTCACTTATATCTGGAGCATGATTGGGTGGTTCCTGCCAACCAATCATACTGCTGCATTGCTCTAGGACCAATCAGACTGCTGCATTCTGAATCCTATTGTTCTAGGACCAATCAGAGTGCTGCAATTTGGATCCTATTGTTCTAGGACCAATCAGACTGCTGCAGTTTGGATCCTATTCAACTCAGTACATAACAGAAGACCTCCTATTTCCTGCAGTAGCCGACTGGTAGAATGGAGGAAGGGCCAGACTGTGAGGGAATCATTCTTCAGAAACAGGTAGAAGTTTCTAGAACACTCATTCATATATGGGAGTGGCACTCTGAACATGCGCAGCTTCGGCTGGAACTGTCAATAAAAAAAGGAAGTATCGTTTTCACAAACGGCAGACCCCTGACCAACGAATGCTGCCTGCAAATCTGCTGTCAGGACTGCCGATGGACTGTGTCTGTGACTACGCCATTGCGAGAGAGAGAGAGAGACTGTAACTTAAAGTGTGCCATTATAGCTGTTGCTTTAACGATTGTATATAGTTGCTACCATAATGCTTTTGTGACCAGTCAAGTAATAAAACTCTTGACCAAGATTTCACGGTGTCGGTGAGTGTTTCATCTCTAAGAATGAAATATACTTGGAGTCAAGAGTGGATTTCATGCTCTTTATTCAGCTCATAGTGGTAAGGAGGAATGAATGTTCTGTTACGAAAAAGGAGCAATGCTGCTGAGTGCTCCAGATGGCTGGAAAGCCAAACAGGATGTTGATGTTTTGGGACTGTACCGTGGGAAGAAGGGACAGTCTATTATGTGCACTGAGCACCGGATGTTAGCTCAGAGTGTCACATGACCCTGTACTGGAAGTACATGGGTGGAGTTTTTCTCTCTCTGCTGTGGCTGTAAAGAGGGTGCAGACATGTTGTTCTCTGCACTGAGGAAAGACAGAAATAAAGGCATGTAAATACATTTCTGTCTGTCTCTTTCCCCTCCCTGGGGATGGCAGGGAGTGAGGGAGGAGGAGTGGCTGTGTTCTTCTCACGTTTGAAGAAGGATCGGCCGATAAAGACCTCGCCTTGTCTTGCCGGGAGTCGCTGACGGGGGAGGCCAACAAGGAATCAAGCCGGGCACCTGGAGAGTGCAAAATGCCTCTGAATGACAAGGCTTGATATCAACATATGGTAGCAAAAGCTGCTGGTTATCTGATCCATGGGAATCAGCATGGGAGGTGAGAGGTTGATGGATCGTGTGCCATCCTCTGCACCAAGGAAAGAAGATAACGTCTGCAATTGCAGCCAGAAGCTGAACAGACGGCTGGCCCCAAGAGGGGGTGTTTTCCAAGCAACGGAGCCCCAAAAAAGGTATGCTGAATATCGGGCTAAAAGTGTGAATGCAGATTGATTTATTCTCTGGTTCACGAGAGAGCTGCGTTTGGATAAAAACAGCTCTGAAAGAAAGGCTTGCATACCAGAAATTCTTGCGGCGAGATAAGGATGAAAAGTATGCACAGTTGCTAAGCAACGACAGTCAGGGCAGTGGAAAACTACTGACACCTGGGGCTGGCTCAGTCAGAGCCGGGAAAGCGAAAGTTGTTTTGACTTTGAGACAGCTTGGAACTTGGAGATTGCCTGCCTGAGAGAGAGGCAGAAAGACAGCTCAAAAGGAGCTTTTGGGATTTTACTAGCTCGAGAGTGGAGAGCTGAGGCTTGGATTCAAAATGGATGCCAAGGACAGGGGGAGGGAAGAACGGAGTTCTAATTCCCCCACTGATGAAGCTACTGGAGAGGATGCTGTAGCTTTGAACGTTGTACAGTGCTACAATTGTGGACAGGCTGGGCATCTTCAGCGGAACTGTAAGAAGCCACGCCAGCCAACAGGAGCGAAGGGCCGCTCAGCAAAGCCTGAGGCAGCAGGCAAAGGTCATACCAAGCCTATGGTGGAACCTGCAAGGGCTTTGATGGCGAAAGGAACCACGCCAGATGTTGGGAACGCGTTTATTATCGACACTGCAGCGACGGTTCATATGTCCCCACACAGAGGACTCTTTTCATCGTTTAAGAAGCAAAGCTTCGCTGTGACACAGGCCAACGGTCAGGAGCTGGAAGCGACCGGAAAAGGGACTGTCTATCTTAAGAGTCTGAACTTGACAATACACAATGTTTACTTGGTTCCTGAATTGAAGTTCAATCTGCTGAGTGTTTCGCAGATTGCAAAGAAAGGACTAAGACTGTCCTATGATGATAAGAGCTGCGAGATCTTCAAAGATGGAGAGCTATATCTTTCTGCCAGACAGAAAGGTGGACTGTATTTGTTGACTTTTGACCAAAGTGATTACATGGAATGTAATTCTGAGTCTAACATGATTTCTCTTGCAGGTGTGACCAAAACAAGCACCAAGAAGGTGGCCAGGGTCGACAGAGCGTTTCAGCGGGTGTATGCTGATGTGATTGGTCCTCTAGAACCATCTAGAGGCAATGCAAGATTTTATCTTGTGTGTGTGGATCATTTCTCTAACTTTGTCTGGGTTTATGTGTTAAAGAGGCCACAGGAAGCCTTAGAAAGGTTTCAAGAGCTTTGTGACAAAGTTAAAGTTATGCATGATGCTAACATTGATTGTCTTTTGACAGATAAGAAGCAGATTTTTCTTTTACAGGATTTCCAGAGGTTCCTGCAGAAGAAGGGGATCAGACACAAGATTGCTGTTTCAGCGGAAGCGTGGAACAGGGGTGTCTGTGTAAAAGTGAACAAAGAATTGCAAAAGGGAATGAATGCGCAATTGCTTAGTTCACATCTGCCACATGAGTTCTGGGCGGAGTCACTCATGTCGTTTTGTCATGCATGGGTGAGAAAGGTTTCGAAAGAGTTGGGAAGTTCTCCTTTTGAGAAACTGTTCCAGAGAAAACCTTCTGTTGCCCATTTCAGGGTTTTTGGGTCTCATGTGAGGACAGAAGCTCCAGGTGGAGTAAAGAATGCCAGAGGCATTTTTGTGGGGTATGAAAAGGGTCTCTACAGAGTAATTTTGTCTGAATCTGGTCAGGTGATTCTCACAAAATTTCTACAGAGTGCTCCTGAAAAGGAGAGAGTGATAGCACACACATTTCCCACAGAGGACGATTCAGATGATGATGATGATTTCACAGAGTACAGCGGTACTGAGAGCGACAGTGATAGCTCAGAGAGCTCTGTTGTCACAGTCATTGAGAGGAAATCTCACACAATGGATAGACCTTCACAGGTGAAGGTTGAACCACTGTTTACTGTTGGAACTGGTTCTCCTAGGAGTCCTGAGACAGAACCAGTGAGCAGAGAGGATCAGCACCTCATACGCAGGTCTGTGAGAGTCACAAAGGGTGAACCACCCAAAAGGTACTCAGAAGAGTATGCTAATTTAGCTGTTGCATGTGTTGCTGTTGTACACAACCGAGGACAGGTTGGAGCTGTGTCTAAGTCAGAGACAAAGACACAACAGAGAGTTGCTAGCCAAGGTAATGCAGATGCACTCATTCCTTGGAAGCCATACAACCAGAGAGGTACACTGGGGAAACCAGTGGCGGGTAGTTCCAAGGGTGGAACTGAAACAACAGGGGAGTGTTATGTGTATAACAACTGTTTGTTTTCTTCTCTGGATCACGCTTTGCTTGCCGCAACATGCATTGATTCTTTTGGGGGAGGTTGTTACGAAAAAGGAGCAATGCTGCTGAGTGCTCCAGATGGCTGGAAAGCCAAACAGGATGTTGATGTTTTGGGACTGTACCGTGGGAAGAAGGGACAGTCTATTATGTGCACTGAGCACCGGATGTTAGCTCAGAGTGTCACATGACCCTGTACTGGAAGTACATGGGTGGAGTTTTTCTCTCTCTGCTGTGGCTGTAAAGAGGGTGCAGACATGTTGTTCTCTGCACTGAGGAAAGACAGAAATAAAGGCATGTAAATACATTTCTGTCTGTCTCTTTCCCCTCCCTGGGGATGGCAGGGAGTGAGGGAGGAGGAGTGGCTGTGTTCTTCTCACGTTTGAAGAAGGATCGGCCGATAAAGACCTCGCCTTGTCTTGCCGGGAGTCGCTGACGGGGGAGGCCAACAAGGAATCAAGCCGGGCACCTGGAGAGTGCAAAATGCCTCTGAATGACAAGGCTTGATATCAACATGTTCCACCAAAATATCCGCTTTATATACATTATTTACAAAGTGGGCTGCACGTGATTGGCTAATTCCGGGATTCTCCTGTAGGCCAATCAGGTTGTGGATTCATTTCCACCTGGAGCTGGATTGGGTGGCTCCTGCGGACCAATCAGACTGCTGCATTGTTCTAGGACCAATTAGACTGCTGCATTCTGAATCCTATTGTTCTAAGACCAATCAGACTGCTGCATTTTGGATCCTATTCAATTCAGTACATAACAAAGAGTAACTTCAGTTGCTGACTCCTGCTTTCCAGAAAACTCTGCTAAACAGTTGAAAGCATTTAACGAGGTACCTTCACACGAGTATTTCCGATCAGAGAAAGTGTGATTTGTGGTGCCCTTTTAATACAAACACTGTAGAAAGGAAGTCTTCCTTCTGTGTAGAGACGTGGTTCTGAACAAGGGCACAGGGGAGCCAAACCTTACGTGATCAAACATGGTACACAATGCCTTGAAGTGCTGAAGAGATGCCAGGGCTCAATACTTCCTCATCTGGAAGCCCTTCTCCTTAAGCCCTGGTGTGTGGCAGTGCATGAGTTAATAGCAGGCAGGGCCGGACCACCCATTAGACAAGGTCAGGCAACTGCCTCTGGTGGCACAATTCACAGGGGCACCAGATCCCAATGTAGATCTTTATTCCCCACTTGTTCCTGATGTAGAGCTTCACTCACAGCTCCTTCCCTGGCCAGGAAGGTGGCTTTCATTCTGTAGTGTGCTTCAGGTGCCAAAATGTATCGGGCGGGCAATAGCAGCAGGGAAGGAGATCCCATCCTCCCTACTTTCTCACCCAAGGTAGCTGGCCGGTTGCAGAATACCAGCAGAGAGTTGGGCAAAACCAAAGCTATGGTTTAATGCTTGGAGTCTACTAACATTCTGAGGGCCACAACTTGTATCATCCATGATGGCTGGCAGTGCTGACTGAGGATGATGGAAACTGGAGTCCAACGGCATCTGCAGAGCTCCAGGATAGCCACCCCTAGTTTAACATGGTAGGCTTGTTAGGATATTTCCGTTCCACCTTAAAAGGCAGCAGGGTGTTTGTGTCACAGCCTGCGTAAGTTCCTGTCTCACAGGATGTTTATGCTATATGTTCCTTTCGTTTTTTTTCTGTTTTGCCTGAGCAGTCGGAGCAGACGGTCATGATTTCTTTGTTCTGACCAACGCCAAATAAACTGTAAATATGCATGTTCTGCTCTCATGCTGTGCAACTTCTTGCTGTGTGAATTCTGCTGTTAAGAGTGTACACTAAGCCAGAGGCTTAGTGTCGCTAAATAGCTGATACTGCGTGACTACGGGAGGTCGATGGATCGTCCGGCACCGAGCTTGGCAGCTTCAGATGGACTCTATCTCCCTGGCAGTATCCCAACAACAGGTTATGGGCCCAGATTCACGGCACTTGCAGGAGAGTAAGACTGCGACAGACTGCTGAGGTATGTGTGGGAAAAGCGAAAGAAGAGGCTTTTCTGTTTGCCGCGGCAAGAGTCTTTGATGTCCGGCTGGCCTAATTGGCCTGGGAGCCGAGCCAAGCAGGCTTCGTGATTTATGGGTGCCAAGATAAGGAGTCTCTGAAGTGAAGAAGACTCACGGCTGATGTTAAGAGGTGGAATGGAGTTTTTCCAAGCCTCTGAAGCTGCTGAGTGCCCAAAATTAAATCGGGACAATTATGAGACCTGGGCAAAATGGTGTGAGAGTTTGCTGCGCCAGTTTGGAGTGTGGCATACTGTGTCTGAAGCCCCTCCAGTTCCTCTGACAGGGAGATGGGAGGCTCAGAATTCGAGAGCCATAGATGTAATAGTCTTGTCCGTCTCTCTGGAGGAAATTGCTACGCTAGCTGGCAACACCACTGCACGTCAGATGTGGAATGCTTTGAAGATAGCCCATCTGCCAGTCATCCCAGCCCAGAGTTTGACTGCATCGGAGGTCCAGGCTGTTTCCCAGAATGCTAGTGAATGCAGGGATGCTGAGGGCACCGGTTGCAAGCTGCAGGGGGAGAAGACTGCCACGTCATCCCAGGCAGCATTCCAGCCTCCAGGGGGAGCCAAGGAGTCGGCAGCTGAGAGCTCTGTTTCCCATGGGAGCCAAGGTCAACTTTGCAGAGGCCGGAAGGCCAGAAGTAAACAAAGGAAAAAGCCTGCAGATGGCCCGAAGCAGAAGGGGGGTGAAAGGCCCACGCCAGTGGAAAACAAGGCTTTGTTTGCTGGCACAGCTTCACCAAAGGCTAAAGGCAAGTCTGATGGCCAGGAGCAGGGGGGCAAGCTGCAAAAGCCCACGCTGGTGGAAAACAAGGTTTTGTTTGCCAGCAAATCTGCTTCGAAGGGGAAGGCCAGGTTTATTGTTGACTCTGCGGCCACGCGCCATCTCACCAAAGACCGCCATCTGTTTGTCTCCTTCACACCTCAAGATGGAGAGGTCCAGCTGGCTGATGGAAGGACTTTGCAAGCTACAGGAGTTGGGACTGTGAAACTTGAAAGTCTGCATACTACCATTAGTAATGTTCTTTTTGTTCCAGGAGCTGTGGACAATTTGATTAGTGTACCACAGCTGACTGGGCGTGGTTTTGAGGTTTCCTTCAAGAGGACTGTCTGTATCATCAGAAAAGGCAAAGAGGACTTTTTGCATGCAAAGTTGTTGGATGGTTTGTTCTGTCTAACTTATGATGATGTTGCTGTATCTAATGCTGATACTTGTTGTGTTGCACAAACTAACAAGGTTCTTCATGCAGGATGCATTCATGATGCACATCGAAGATTTTGTCACCTCTCTTGGCAAGCGCTAGCCAAGATGCCTGAGTTGGTTGAAGGTTTGGACATCAAACCTTGTAAATTTCACATGAAATGTGTATCTTGTGCAGAGAACAAGGTGAAGGTTGCTCCAAAAGGCAAGGAGCCTAGCAGGCAGGCTTCCAAACCCTACCAGCTAGTTCACGCAGACCTGGTTGGGCCTCTAGCGCCCTCTTTGGGAGGAGCAAGGTACTTCATGGTTCTAATTGATTCTTTTTCCAGGTACATTCATGTGTTTATGCTCGAGCAGAAATCGCAAGCATTTCCTAGGTTCAAGGCATTCTGTGCTTGGTTGGAGAATGCTCATGGTAAACGTATTGGCTGTCTGTTTACTGATCGGGGCGGGGAGTTCACTTCTCAGCAGTTTGAAGCTTTCCTGACTGAGAAGGGAATCCAGCATGACTTGTCAACGCCTAGATCGCCATGGATGAATGGGCTTGCGGAGAGAGCAAATCAAACGTTGCTGCAAGGAATAAAAACCTTGTTGCATGATGCCAACCTCCCTGAGAAGTTTTGGGGGGAAGCTCTCTCGAATTTTGTTTACACTTTTAATCGCAGACTGTCATCACCTATTGGCTGCACTCCCTATGAGAAAATGTTTGGTAAGAAACCTAACACCAAGCACTTGAGAATCTTTGGTTCTGACATGTGGGTACACACCCCACAAAGCAACAAGCTTGGGAAGCGTGGGGCACATGGTTTGTTCATGGGGTGCGATAAAGGTGCATACAGAGTATGGATGACTAACTCAAAATCCATAAAGTTCACAAGGAGTGTTGAGTACAATCCTAAGTGGGGGGAAAATGTGGGAATTTTCCAGAGTTACCCAGAGGAGGATGAAGGTGATGTGAAGAAAGCAGATCATGCTGAGAAAGCTGAGGAAACTGAGGATGATGATGATGATCAGAGTTCGGATTCCAGTTCAGTGGGCGGCGCTGCTGCTGCTGTCAGTGACAGTGATGACACAGCAGACTACAAGAGCGCAAAGGCCTCAGTCAGACCATCTGATGCGTCTGACAATGAACTGGAAGAACCACTGTTCACCATTGGTCACTTTTCTCCTAAGAAGGAGGAGATGAGTCCAGAAGACTTGCGTCTGGTTCGCAGGTCTGAAAGGGCGACCAAAGGCAAACCTCCAAAGAGATTTGCTGATGAGTTTGCTAAGACAGCAACTGCTGTTCTTAGTAGCTCAGAGAAGGTGTGGGAACCTTCAAGCTTCAAAGAGGTCCAGGAGTTAACCTCTAAAGATGCTGAGCCTTGGCTTAATGCCATGAAGGCTGAAGTTGATTCCTTGAACAGGAACCAAACTTGGGAACTGGTACCGGTAGTCCCAGGAATGAGACTGGTTGGCAGCAAATGGGTCTTCAAGGCCAAGACAGACCAGAATGGCAAGGTTGTCAGACACAAAGCCAGGTTGGTTGCCAGAGGTTTTTCACAGGTACCAGGGCAGGATTACCACGAGACCTACTCACCCACGGTCAAATATGAGAGCATTCGACTGATGCTCAAGATCGCTGCGGAGGAGAAACTGCATGTTTCCCATCATGACATAAATACAGTTTTTTTGTACGGGATTTTGGGGGAGGAGCTATTCATGCTTCCACCTGACGGGATGCAGATACAGAAGGGAATGGTCTGTAAACTGCGGAAATCCTTATATGGTCTCAAGCAGAGTGCCAGGTGTTGGAACACAAAACTCACTGAAACGTTGCTTTCTCTAGGTTTTCACCAGGGCAAAGCTGATCCGTGTGTGTTTGTCAAGGAGGAGGGGCAAAACAAACTGTATTGTTTATGTTTTGTTGATGATCTTCTGATGTTTTGGAAGAATCAGGCTTTCTACCAAAGCACCCTAGCTCAGCTGAAGGAGCACTTTGACATGAAGGATCTTGGTGAGGTATCCAACTATCTTTCTCTGCAGGTGGAGAGGGACCAAGCAGGTAATTTTCTGGTACACCAAACACAGAAAATTGCTGATGTATTAACCAGGTTGAATTTGGTTGATGCAAACCCAGCAGACACACCGATGGTGACAGGTTACCAGGTAGACAGTACTGCTGAAGCGTTTTCTGACACAACGCTGTACAGATGCATTCTAGGCAAGTTGAATTTCATTGCTAGATGTTCAAGACCTGACATTGCTGTAAGCACTAACCTGCTTAGCAGACATGCTAACAATCCTACTGTTCAGGATTGGAAAGCTCTGAAGCGCATAGCCCGGTATTTGAAAGGGACTATGCACTACAGGCTGAGGTTCACCAGTCAGAAGACTGGAGGTCTTGAAATCTTTGCAGATGCAAGTTTTGGAAGTGACACCACGGATGGTACAAGCACTTCTGGAGTATGCTACATGTACAACCACTGCCTGTTTGACTGGTTGTGCAAAAAGCAGACGACAGTTAGCCTAAGTTCCTGTGAAGCAGAACTCAATGCTCTGTCATTTTCACTCATGGATTGTGAATGGTTGATGCAACTGTTTAAGGACATTGGGGTTTCTGTGAAATGTCCTATACAAGTGTATCAAGACAATAGATCTTGTTTGGCTTTGCTGAACTCGGAGAGTTGCAAGCAAAGGACCAAGTACTTGCAGATTAAGCTACATCGAGCAAGAGAGTGTATTCAGAAAGGACTCATTCAAGTGTCCTACATGCCAGGAAATGAAATTCCTGCTGATCTGTTGTCTAAGGTTGTTAACAGAGAACAACTTAAGGTTTACGTACAAAGGTTGCAATTGGGTTGAACCACAGGTACTACAGGTTACACGGAAAGGGGGAGGATGTTAGGATATTTCCGTTCCACCTTAAAAGGCAGCAGGGTGTTTGTGTCACAGCCTGCGTAAGTTCCTGTCTCACAGGATGTTTATGCTATATGTTCCTTTCGTTTTTTTTCTGTTTTGCCTGAGCAGTCGGAGCAGACGGTCATGATTTCTTTGTTCTGACCAACGCCAAATAAACTGTAAATATGCATGTTCTGCTCTCATGCTGTGCAACTTCTTGCTGTGTGAATTCTGCTGTTAAGAGTGTACACTAAGCCAGAGGCTTAGTGTCGCTAAATAGCTGATACTGCGTGACTACGGGAGGTCGATGGATCGTCCGGCACCGAGCTTGGCAGCTTCAGATGGACTCTATCTCCCTGGCAGTATCCCAACAAGGCTAACCAACACCATAGTTCATGAATAACTACCAAACCAGAATATGAAACTATGCTTCACAGTTGGTTTGCAAATCATAGTTTAGGTAAACTGTTGTTTCGCTTTCTGAACCAATAAACCATGGTTTGGGAGCATTTCTTCACTTACAAATTCTTCTGTTTAGGAGAGCATTCAGGGACTCTCAGGGAAGGCAGGTGATGGAAGCCATACAAGCTATTGCAATCCTGTACATATGCAACAGAAATAACAGTTTGTGCTCAAAATCATGGTTAGTGGAAATGATGGTTTGGCAATATCACTTAAACCTGAGCCTCTGAAAGTAACAGGACTTATGCTATATGACATGGCATCACCAAGCTAGGAAGCTGAAGACAATAATGACAACAGTTTGGACCAGAGTTACTAGTGTGTTTTTTTAATGGATCAAGGCTTTCAGCAGCTCCACAGTGTGCACTGAAGCTGTTCTTTGACTGCTTTGCTTCCATCCCAGGAAAAGCCCCTTCTCCAAATGTTTCTTGTGCATCACCATACAGTAATCTTTACAACAACCCTGTAAGGTAGGCCAGTGTCATTATTTCTGCATTGCAGGCATTGAGGTTGAGTCACCCAGTGAGTGCATGGCTGGGCTGAAATCTGAACCATGGGATTCCAGCTGAGCTTCTTTGCCTCAAACGATGAGCATTTCTTAAGGAACCATTTCTTTCTTTTTTTCACACAACACCATTCTCTACCTCTCACACGTCAGAGCTTTAAACAATGCAGAGCCATGGTGGGTGCCGAAATCTTAGCGGTTCACAGCCAGTTGCTGGCATTTGTGCATCTTGTAGGCACACATGTAAAATATACCTGCACATTGGAGGAGAGAGAAAAGAAGGTGCAATAATATAATATAATATAATATAATATAATATAATATAATATAATATAATATAATATAATAATAATAATATAAATATAGCAGTTGGTTAGAGCATGGTGCTGATTACGCCAAGGTTGCAGGTTCGATCCCCGTACAGGGAAGCAGCATATTCCTGTATCGCAGGGAGTTGATAATCTTCAAGGTCCCTTCCAACTCTACAATTTTATAATTCTGTAATGCATTTCCCATTGGACGCAACATAGCAGAATCCTAGCAAAAGTCAGTGCCAAACTAGCATGACAAGTGAACTGAACTTTATTTACTTATTTATCCATCAAATTTATATCCCGTCTTTCTCCTGCAAGCGCTCCCCAAAGTGTATTGATTCAAACAGATGCACATAAAGCAAATCAAGTTATAAAAATATAGAAACAGAGCAATGCTAATAGGTTCCACTAGATTTAAAAAACAAGAGTTCCACCCCCACAACCCAGGGAGTCCTGGGAACCAACCAGGACCCTGCGATCATCTTCTGAGGCCCTTCTCTATGTGCCTCCTCCACAAAAGAACGGGGCCTTTTCTGCAGTGGCTCCCTGATTGTGGAACGCTCTCCCCGGGGAGGCTCACCTGGCACCTTCATTACATATCTTTAGGAGCCAGGCAAAAATGTTTCTCCTTAGCCAGGCCTTTGGCTAATTGAATAACCCATGGCCTTTTAAAGTGTGTGTGTGTTGGGGGTTATTGTTTATGTTTGTGACTATGTGATGTTCTTCTATGTTTTTAATATTGTGAACCACCCTGTGATCCTCAGAATGGGCCATTCCTTTCATACTCACCCATTTTTCTCCCCTCCCCCCCACAAGAATCATCACCTGCAAAGAAAGTCATCAGGAGGGCAACCCAGCCCAAGATGTAAGACCAGGAGAAACGCCACTCGCCAAATCGCTTGCCAAGGAAGTTGACCGTGACCCCGGTGTAGATCCCCATTGCCAGAAGGACAAAGAGCGCTGTGAAGGAGAGAGGAGGGAGGGAAGAAGAGTTAACATGACGAGCAGATGAACCAACAAGATGAATGTGAAAAGAGTCTCTACCTCTCTTTTAAATCAGAACCAGTGAGGGCGGTGAAGGTCCTGTGTGAGTGTCTGGAAGCGGTTGGAGGATGGATGGCGGCTAACAGATTGAGGTTGAATCCTGACAAAACAGAAGTACTGTTTTTGGGGGACAGGAGGCGGGCAGGTGTGGAGGATTCCCTGGTCCTGAATGGGGTAACTGTGCCCCTGAAGGACCAGGTGCGCAGCCTGGGAGTCATTTTGGACTCACAGCTGTCCATGGAGGCACAGGTCAAATCTGTGTCCAGGGCAGCTGTTTACCAGCTCCATCTGGTACGTAGGCTGAGACCCTATCTGCCTGCGGACTGTCTCGCCAGAGTGGTGCATGCTCTGGTTATCTCCCGCTTGGACTACTGCAATGCACTCTATGTGGGGCTACCTTTGTAGGTGACTCGGAAACTACAACTAATCCAGAATGCGGCAGCTAGACTGGTGACTGGGGGCGGCCGCCGAGACCATATAACACCGGTCTTGAAAGACCTACATTGGCTCCCAGTACGTTTCCGAGCACAATTCAAAGTGTTGGTGCTGACCTTTAAAGCCCTAAACGGCCTCGGCCCAGTATACCTGAAGGAGCGTCTCCACCCCCATCATTCTGCCCGGACACTGAGGTCCAGCGCCAAGGGCCTTCTGGCGGTTCCCTCCTTGCGAGAAGCAAAGCTACAGGGAACCAGGCAGAGGGCCTTCTCGGTAGTGGTGCCCGCCCTGTGGAACGCCCTTCCAGCAGATGTCAAAGCGATAAACAACTACCTGACATTCAGAAGACATCTTAAGGCAGCCCTGTTCAGGGAAGTTTTTAACGTGTGATATTTTACTGTATTTTTGGTTTTTATGGAAGCCGCCCAGAGTGGCTGGGGAGGCCCAGCCAGATGGGCGGGGTATAAATAATAAATTATTATTATTATTATTAGTCCTGTTGGATCATGCCAAAGGTCCATCTAGTCCACAGAGGGGCCAGGCAGATACTCAATGGAATTTCGTAAGCAGGATCTGAGTGCAACAGGGCTCTCTTCCAACTTGCAGTTCCCAGTAGCTGGCAATCATTCATTCATTCATTCATTCCCCAGCTTTCTTCCAAGGAGCTCAAGGTGACATAACATACTTCTCCTCCCCTCCCTCAATTTTATCCTCACAACAACCCTGTGAGGTTGATTAAGGTGAGAGCGAGTGACTGTCCCAAGTTCACCCAGTGAGCTTCATGGCTGAATGGGCATTGGCACCCTGGTCTTCCCAGGTCCTGGTCCAGCACACTCCAACCATGATACTATGCTGGCTCTTATAAATTTTAGGGTCCTATAAATATTAGATATATACATCCATAAGCAATGTATGTCTAAATGAGTTGTCTGTTCACGTGTTGCAAGAGTTGCCATATCTTCTATCCATTGATTAAAGAGGGGGGGGCATAGATTGATCTTTCCCGTGGGTCAATATGAGTCTTTCAGCTTTAGTTTGGGCACAAAGAATGCATTTACGTTGACCAGTTGCAATGCATTTATTTTTAAAACATAGTAGGTTATAAAGAAATGTATATATATTTAGGACATATATTTCACTTATATACCTTTGTTTTAGGCAAGCATGTGCGGAATTATGGTGGCTGGTTTTAAATCTTATTCTTTTGTATTTTTTATGCATTTTGTTTCCTTTTGCATTTTTGTTTCCTGTTTTTCGCATTTTTGTTTCCTTTTTTATTTTTTCACTGAATGTTGTTTAATTGAAATATTTTCATTCAATCATATATATAGATATATATATACACACAGAGAGAGAGAGCTTTTTCTGGGGGTATGCAGGGGTATGCGTACCCCTAAACATTCTGTGAATCTAGGTTTGGCCTCATTGAGGGGCAGTATTTCAATATGAGTAGGAAAATGGGAGTAAATGAAATGAGCCCTAAACATGAGAAAATGAGCCCCTAAACATTTTTTTAGAAAAAAAGCACTGTGTGTGTGTTTATACACACATCTACATACATAATGTGTGTGCATGTGTGTGTGTGTGTGTATCTTTGTTTGAAATTCCCCCCTTGCCTTCTTCTCCACCCCCACCACATCCCATCTTGGGGGCCCAGGTGTGGCACCTGGGCCCTCACCTGAATACTCCTGTGTTTTTCCATCTGAAATCACAGCATCTGCCTCTAGGCATCTGTGCTGCTTCAAGTTGTGCAGCTTTGAGAAAGAGGTCAACCTGTGAGAGAGAAGAGGTACTTACTGGAAACGAAGAACAGGACGCCGGCCGCAAAGGATCTGTTGAAGCGCTGGAAAGTGGAGAACTGGGCGAAGGAAAAGATGCCGGTGATGATGCCAGCGAAGCAAGAGAGGGCAGAGAGGATCATGAAGGCCCGGGTGGCATTCCAGTAGGCTGCAGGGAATAAGACTGAGAGAAGAGAGAGCTACTGAATGCTATTCCTAGCTAAATGCAGAATAGGGTGAGCAGAATAGGAATGGCCCGCAATAATATTATGAATAATTATTTAATTTCTATACCATCCTTTCATTTGAGGATCACAGGGCAGTTTATAATATAAAAACACACAAATACATTACATAGTAATAAACAAACAGAAACCCAACACAGAGTTTAAAAGGCCATATTTTATTCAATTAGCCAGAAGTCTGGGAGAAGAGGAATGTTTTTGTTGCCTGGTGCATAAATATACGTAAAGAAGGCACCAGGTGAGTCTCCCTGGGGAGCGCATTCCACAAATGGGGAGCCACCACAGAAAAGGCCTGTTCTTGCGTGGTCACCCTCCACACCTGTTGTGGAGAAGGCATCCAGAGAAGTGCTTCCATTTATGATTGCAGGGTCCTGGTAGGTTCATACGGAGAGAGGCTGTCCTTGTGTTATTGCAGTCCTTTTTTTTTTAATTTTTTTTATTCAAAATTATAACAAGACATATTATCCAAAAACATATCATCCTTGTTTCCCCCCCCCCCATTTTTCCTCCCTCCCCCCCAAAAAAAACCCCACCTACCCCCACCCCACCCCCCGACTTCCCTCAGTTTCAGTCTTTGGTTTCTCTAAAAATGCTGTTTTCTGCATGTTACAAAGTTGTATAGATCCTCAAACTATTTAGCTGATTATTATCAATAAAAAGTTTGTGAACGTTTATTCAAAACCTGCCAAGGAGTCCAGTTTGCTTTGTTGCGTCTTCAGATACTTTGTAAAGGGTTCCCATTCATCCTTAAAGTCACAGTTATCCTTGTCCCGTAGCTTGTATGTCAGTTTTGCCAGTTCTGCATAGTCATCAATTTTTCTTGCCATGATTCTTTAGCTGGGGTTTCTTCAGTCTTCCATCCTTGTGCTACCAGAACGCTTGCGGCCGTTGTCGCATACATGAAGATGTTTTTCATGTTATTGCAGTCCTGAGCCATTTATGGCTTTATAGGTCAAAACCACCACTTTGAACTGGGTCCGGAAACTAATAGGCAGCCAGTGCAGTTGGGTCAGGATCTACATTACATGCTCATATCATCTTGCCCCAGGGAGCACCTTGGCCAGTGAATTCTGCAGCTGAAGATCCCAAACTGTCTTCAGAGGCAGCAATCTAGCCTAGAGGTTATGGTGCACTGAATGGCCATGGCTGGACCCCCTCAAGTACAAGTTTTACAACCCCAAGTACTAGTACGTTTTACACCCCCACGTGCCAGGAGAGGGAGTGCCACCATCTGGGGCAGCCTGGTTGGTGTTGACCCATAACACAGCCTTTCCCCCTGCCAGCTCCCCAGTTGTGGAATGCCCTCCCTAGCATTCCCTCAAATTTCAAGAGGAATTTGAACACGTTCCTGTTCACCCAGGGCATTTAGTGTCTAATTTGTCTAATCCTCTTTCACAGCCATCCAAATCGGGGGCCACCACTGCATCCTGTGGTGGTGAGTTCCATAGTTAAACTATGTGCTGCCTGATTAACATAGATCCAACCCTGAGCAGAGCTTAGCTTGTGAAATCATCAGATCATCGCCACTGAGCTTCTTCAATGTGCGACGGAGGTCCATGTGGGATGTGAAACACAAGAGCAGTCAAGTACAACATTCCTAGAGTGAACATGTTTACACATGGGGATGAATGTTTTTCCAGCAAGCAGGTAAACTTCCTGTTTCCTTCTGGGCTGGGACAGACTTCCTCTGCATGTGACTAGAGGTGGGCGTGGCCTCACCTGTGCAGGTAATGACAAAAGCACAGGGCAGGACAGCCATCTCTCTCTCTATGACTACTTTTGTCGAAGAAGCAACATCTGCTTAGCCAAAGATGCTCTCTTGGCCTCCAGCCAAGAGAAGACAAAGGGACTGTCTCAGGTGTATGTAACTTTTCTAACCTAAGTCTGCCTTCTGGGATCCAATTGTGAACAGAATTTGAGTAGACTCTTTTTATACTTTTATAGAAGACTGAATCGTGTCTTATTTTTCATAAGGGAATAAGGGGAAAATACCAGGACAGTTACTATAGAGTAACTATAGCTTTAGCGAGCCTGAGCAAATGCATCCGCTGTGAGTCTAAAAAGCGGAATGTTACTCTGCTAAATTGTGAACTTGTTTACATAAGTTGGAAAGACTATAATCAAACAATATATCCTCTCCTGCATCCCTGAAGATTCTCACAGTCCACACGCACACACAGGCTCCAAGCTGTCTCTTACCAATGCTCTCCAGCTGCATGTAGCACTTCCCAGGGAAGCAGTATCTCCAGAGTCCCTGGTGAGCAAAGGCGCCTGCCAATCGGTACTGCATCCAGTAGTCAGTCACTGTCGACACCACCAGGAGGATGTTCCCCAGAGAGGCACAGAACAAGCCCCCACCCATGAAGCTGTACATCCTCGTCCAATTCTAAGAGCAGCAGCTGGAAGGAATAAGAGTGTGGCTTAGCGATTAGAAGGCGGCAAGATCTGGGTCGCTGTTGGAAAGGCCAGCATGGTGTAGTGGTTAGAGAAGGCACCCCCAAACTCGGCCCTCCAGATGTTTTGGGACTACAATTCCCCTCATCCCTGACCACTGGTCCTGTTAGCTAGGGATGATGGGAGTTGTAGTCCCAAAACGTCTAGAGGGCTAAGTTTGGGGGTGCCTGGGTTAGAGTGCTGGGCTAGGACCTGGGAGTCCAGGGTTCAGAACCCAGCTCAGCAATGAACCCTTTAGAAAGTTGAGATAGAAATCCAGAAAATATATAAGCAAGGGGGCAGGGGTGAGAAATTGCAGCTAGGAATGATGCAAGAGATGTTCTGGGGTGTGTGTGGAAGAGGTAGAACTGTAGCATTGGAAGGGACCCCAAGGGTCATTTAGTCCCCCCCCCCCATGCAAGACTCTCAGCTTTTTGAGTGCTGTCCATGAAGAAAGAATGGGCCATGATAGAGAGACTTAGTGGTTCTTAATGGTAGGTGATGTTGCTGTGTTGTATTATATTATCTATGTACATCGATTTATTTTTTGGAGTTAAGAATAGGACTGGGATAAATTGTGTTCGCTGAGCCCGTATTTTATACAGTCTGTATATGATGTTTGTTTGATAATGTGTGGTGTGCTGTGCCTAATAAAGGATTTTGAATTGAATTGACTCTCAGCTAAAGCATCCATGACCGATGGCCGTCCAACCTCTGCTTTAAAACCTCCAGGAAATGAAAGTCAACCCCCCTCTAGAGGGAGATTGTTCCACTGCTGAACAGCTCTTATTGTCAGGAAGTTATTCCTGATGTTTAGTCGGAATCTCCTTTCTTGTAGATTGAAGCCATTGGTTCCAGTCCTACCTTCCAGAGCAAAAGAAAACAAGCTTGTTCCCTCTTCTATGCGACAGCCCTTGAGATATTTGAAGATGGCTATCAAATCTCCTCCCAGTCTCCTCTTGATCATCTTGGTTGCCCACCTCTGCATGTTTGTCAACATCCTTCTTAAATTCTGGTGCCCAGAATGGGACATAGTACCCCAGGTGTGGTCTGACCAAGGCAGAATAGAGTGGGACTCTTACTTCCCTTGATCAGGACACTATACTTCTGCTGATGCAGCCTAGAATAGTGTTAGCTTTCTTTGCTGCTGCATCACACTGTTGGCGCATGGCGTGCTCTGTTCCATGGGGTCACGAAGAGTCGCACACAACAACAACAAAGGACTCATGTTGACTTGAGGGGTTGACAATCACAGCATCAACACAACTGGGAACTGAGGACTGGGGAAAATTGTGGAAAGTAGATTTAAAATTTACAAATTGTTCGCTTTTGAAAGAAAACTATATGAAAATGATGTACGGGTGGTATATCACACCAGTACAGATAGCAAAAATGTATAAAACAGGGTCAAACTTATATTGGAAATGTAAAGAAAAAGAAGGGACTTTTTATCATATGTGGTGGGAATGTAGAGAGGTTTTTAAAAAATGGAAATGATATACAATGAATTGAAAAAAAATTCAAAATGACATTTGTAAAAAAAACAACAGAAGCATTTTTGTTAGTGATTGTAGGACAAGACCTGCCAAGAAAAACAAATAATTTATTTACCGTATTTTTCGTCCCATAGGATACTCCGTCCCATAGGACGCACCTAGTTTTTTGGGGGGGAAATAAAGGAAAAAATTATTTCCTTTATTTCCCTCCCAAAACCAGGTCGGGGAAACAAAACCAGGTCGGGGGACAGCGGTATGGCGGCGCTCCGCCTCCCCGCTGTCCCCCGAGCTTGTGGGGCTGGCCGATGTCTGCCCGAAGCGCGGGGCGCTCTGCTTCAGCGTGCCCCGCGCTCCGTGCAGCAGGCTGTTATCCGCAGCCTAGGGAGCCCTGCGGGAACTCCCGCAGGGCTCCCCAGGCTGCGGATGTCTGCCCGGCGCATGGGGCGCTCTGCTTCGGGGTGCCTCGTGCGCCGGGCGGCAGGCTGCTATCCACAGCCTAGGGAGCCCTGCAAGAACTCCCATGGGCTCCCCAGGCTTGCTGATAGCTTCCTGAAGCCTGGAGAGTGAGAGGGGTCGGTGCGCACCGACCCCTCTCGCTCTCCAGGCTTCAGCGAAAGCCTGTATTCGCCCCATAGGACGCACACAGATTTCCCCTTCATTTTTGGAGGGGGAAAAGTGCGTCCTATAGGGCGAAAAATATGGTATGTATGCTACAACAGTGCCAAGAGTCTTGATAGCACAAGGATGGAAGAATGAGGAAACCCCAACAAAAGAACAGTGGCAAGAAAAATTGATGAGCTGTGCAGAGTTGGCTAAATTGACATAAATTGCATGATAAGTACAATTGAGACTTTAAGGAAGAATGTGAACTTTTTACAAACTATCTAAAAAGACAACAAAATGAACTGGACTCAATGGCAGGTTTTGAATAAACATACACAAATTGCTTGGTTGATTACATAATAGACAAGGCAAGGATAGGTACAATTTTATAACATGCAGAGAATAATATGTGCAGAGAAATCACTGCACATTGAAGGGGGGGAAGGGGGGAAAGAACATATGTGATTATATGGTTTGATAATTTGTCATGTTGAAATTGCTTAATAAAAGTGTGTGTATACACACACACACACACACACACACACACACACACACACACAGTGGTACCTCGGGTTACATATGCTTCAAGTTACAGACTCCACTAACCCAGAAATAGTACCTCGGGTTAAGAACTTTGCTTCAGGATGAGAATAGAAATCGTGCTCCGGCAGCGCAGCGGCAGCAGGAAGCCCCATTAGCTAAAGTGGTGCTTCAGGTTAAGAACAGTTTCAGGTTAAGAGCGGACCTCTGGAACAAATTAAGTTTTTAACCCGAGGTACCACTGTATATCTCCTGCCAACCTAGCAGTTCGAAAGGACGTCAAAGTGCAAGTAGATAAATAGGTACCGCTCTGGCGGGAAGGTAAACGGCATTTCCGTGCACTGCTCTGGTTCGCCAGAAGCGGCTTAGTCATGCTGGCCACATGACCCGGAAGCTGTACGCCGGCTCCCTTGGCCAGTAAAGCGAGATGAGCGCCACAACCCCAGAGTCGGCCATGACTGGACCTAATGGTCAGGAGTCCCTTTCCCTTTACCACTGTATATATATAAAAAAACACAACTGGGAATCACCCGACGGTTGCAGCTCAATCAGAACATAAGAGCCTCATTGAATCAGGCAAGTGGCCCACCCAGTCCAACGCTCTGCTCCCGCAGTGGCCAATCAGATGCCTATGGGGAAGGGACACCAAAAACAGGGGCTGAGCACAACAGCACTCCCCATGCTTGCATCCGATTCTTTAAGACAGCCTGTCCCAAGATTGTGTCAGCATCTCACATCGCTCCTGCCCTCTGGCCATGCTGCAGGAGAGAGACTACAACTCCCATCGGCCATGAAGAAGAGTTTGTAATTGATATCCCGCTTTATCACTACCGGAAGGAGTCTCAAAGCGGCTAACATTCTCCTTTCCCTTCCTCCCCCACAACAAACACTCTGTGAGGTGAGTGGGGCTGAGAGACTGCAGAGAAGTGTGACTAGCCCAAGGTCACCCAGCAGCTGCATGCGGAGGAGCGGAGACGCAAACCCGGTTCCCCAGATTATGAGTCCACCGCTCTTAACCACTACACCACACTGGCCCCCACATGGGGTTGCAAAGTCCCCCATTTGGGGTAGGTTGTGTTCTGTATACTCAACAACCCCACACCTCTGCCCCAGCCACACGTATCCTGTGGGTGATCTCAGCATCCATTCCTCTTGCCTACCTGCAGACCTCAGGAGCCTCTTTCCTCGCCGCTCGTCTCCCTTGTCTTGGCTGAGCCGAGCCCCTTTTTCCGAAACACCTCTGACAGCTACATGTGGCTGACTCGGCCCAAACGTCTCCAGCGCCTTACTGAAAATGACCAATGATGGGGAGCCAGGGTGGGAGTGGAGGATACAGATGACGAGAGACGCTGTTGGTTCGAGAAGGGAAATGTGCACAGGCAGCAAACTCCTTTTTGGCACTCTGAATGCAGTAAAAGCTGCTGACTCTCCAGCTCTGGGACCAGGGCAGGAGCTGCAGGAAGGCCTCAGGGTCAGAGACCCCGTGAGGATTGCCTTGCAGAGTGGAAATAAAAGGGGATTTAAGCCGCCAGCCTGCATTTGACCCCTTACATTTAGGAACGGCACAGCGGAAGATGAAGAGGCGTTCACACATTATTTCCTTCAGCCTGCTAGCAGTTTTTCACATCGGGAATGTACAGTGTCCATGGTATTTTTCTGAGCAGAAGACAATGCTAGTCCCACTCAGACAAGACCTATCGAAATGAATAAACACAGTTCGTCTAGGTCCATTAATTTCAACAGGTTTGCTCCAAGTAGAACTTAGCTGGCTACAACCAATGGTGCCCTGATGAATGAAAAGCTGAAATTAAGATTGGGAAAGAGGAGAAAACGAAATTGACAAGAGCTGCCGAGCCCTAGAGCTGCATCATAGGGTGAGGTAGTAGGGTGAGGCTACAGAAACATCCACCAAATAGAATATACAGTGGTACCTTGGGTTACAGGTGCTTCAGGTTACAGACTCCGCTAACCCAGAAATAGTACCTCGGGTTAAGAACTTTGCTTCAGGATGAGAACAGAAATCGTGCTCTGGCGGCATGGCAGCAGTGGGAGGCCCCATTATTTAAAGTGGTACCTCGGGTTAAGAACAGTTTCAGGTTAAGAACGGACCTCCAGAAAGAATTAAGTTCTTAACCTGAGGTACCACTGTATTTTCCATGTAAAATATCAATTTTAGTTATTTTACTGATTCCCCCGCTCCTCCGGCTAGCCTGTTAACTATCATCATTAATGTGTTTCCTGCTATTTTTTACATTTTTTGTTAATACTGCCTGTTGGGTGTATTGAATTTTAAAATTTGCTTTGTAACAGCTTAATTTGATGAAGATGATAATTATTTATACGCTGGCCATCTGACCGGGTTGCCCCAGCCATTCTGGGCGGCTTTCAACAAAATAGTAAAAGCACACACACCAAAACACCCTCAGACGTAATAAACTTTCCTGCACAGGGCTGCCTTAAGGTGTCTCCTAAAAGCCAGCTGTTTATTTCCTTGACATCTGATGGGAGAGCCATTTTAAGCTTTTGTTAGGTTGCTGGAGCATATGAATACTGAATATAAACAAAGTAGAGGCATGTCATGGATGCTTTAGTTGAGATTCTTGCATTGCAGGGGTTGGACTCCACAATTCTATCATTCTGTGAGACCAATACTTACTTTTTTCAAGATGTAGTGCTGCGATGGGTCACAAGGGGGAACTAGCGGGTTATATTTCACTGGAACAGCCACTGCAAACAAACCCTCTCAAATCAGGGCAGAGTATGCAATACCTTTCAGTCTGGCTCCTGTGCGCTTCCTGCTGCTGCCTGTTGAATCCTGTGTACGTGTGACTTTGCCTATGATGCAGAGCCAACCTGTCCTTGAGAAATTCTGCCATTTCCCTCAAAGCAAGCTTCAATCCAAAAGGAAAACTTAAGCCACATTCACTTTACCCTTAAGCTGAATTGTATACATTTGAAACAGCCATTTCCCATGATTGATATTTTGTGTGCGCGTGCGTGCACAGAGGGAGGAAAGTCAAGGAGGTAACACACATTGGTAAAGACATCTGATGTGTGTGCAACAGCATGAAAATGTGACTTGAAAAACGGCAGAGAGCAACCTGTGTTTTAAGCTGCTAATGCGTACATAGCCCAAGATTATGGGACGCGGGTGGCGCTGTGGTCTAAGCCACTGAGCCTTTGGGGCTTGCTGATCAGAAGGTTGGCGGTTCGAATCCCATTGCTCTGTCCCAGCTCTTGCCAACCTAGCAGTTCGAAAGCATGCCAGTGCAAGTAGATAAATAGGTACTGCTGCAGCGGGAAGGTAAACGGTGTTTCCGTCACGGTGTTTCATTGCGCCAGAAGCAGTTTAGTCATGCTGCCACATGACCCGGAAAGCTGTCATAGAATCATAGAATCATAGAGTTGGAAGAGACCACAAAGGCCATCGAGTCCAACCCCCTGCCAAGCAGGAAACACCATCAGAGCACTCCTGACATATGGTTGTCAAGCCTCTGCTTAAAGACCTCCAAAGAAGGAGACTCCACCACACTCCTGGGCAGCAAATTCCACTGTCGAACAGCTCTTACTGTCACGAAGTTCTTCCTAATGTTTAGGTGGAATCTTCTTTCTTGTAGTTTGGATCCATTGCTCCGTGTCCGCTTCTCTGGAGCAGCAGAAAACAACCTTTCTCCCTCCTCTATGTGACATCCTTTTATATATTTGAACATGGCTATCATATCACCCCTTAACCTCCTCTTCTCCAAGCTAAACATGCCCAGCTCCCTTAGCCGTTCCTCATAAGGCATCGTTTCCAGGCCTTTGACCATTCTGGTTGCCCTCCTCTGGACCCGTTCCAGTTTGTCAGTGTCCTTCTTGAACTGTGGTGCCCAGAACTGGACACAGTACTCCAGGTGAGGTCTGACCAGAGCAGAATACAGTGGCACTATTACTTCCCTTGATCTAGATGCTATACTCCTATTGATGCAGCCCAGAATTGCATTGGCTTTTTTAGCTGCCGCGTCACAGTTACCTTACTGTCTGTGGACAAACACTGGCTCCCTTGGCCTGAAAGCGAGATGAGCGCCGCAAACCTCATAGTTGCCTTTGAGTGGACTTAACCGTCCAGGGGTCCTTTACCTTTTTTACCTTTAACCCAATATACTCTCCATCCCATCCCCCTTTTATAGAGTATGGTTGGGGGAGAAATTAATTTCTGTTCACAGTTAAAATGTGTGTGTGGAAATTGTAGTGAAGCTGATTTTGGCAGATTTTGAGAAACTAGAGCTGCCCGACTGTGCAACTGTCAGGATGCGACTCAGCTTTCATCAAAGGCTGACATGTCTGCATGGGAAAGAAGATATAGAGAGGAACCTCCCTGTTTCCTAGACTGGCTTTTAACCTGTGCTAACCTTCCTTCAAGAAGCAGGTGGCGCTGTGGTCTAAACCACTGAGCCTAGGACTTGCCGATCAGAAGGTCAGCAGTTCGAATCCTCACGACCGAGAGAGCTCCTGTTGTTCGGTCCCTGCTCCTGCCCACCTAGCAGTTCGAAAGCACGCCAAAGTGCAAGTAGATAAATAGGTACCGCTCCGGCGGGAAGGTAAACGGTGCTGGCCACGACTTGGAAGCTGTACGCCAGCTCCCTCGGCCTATAGAGTGAGATGAGCACCACAACCCCAGTCATCCACGACTGGACCCAATGATCAGGGGTACCTTTACCTTTCCTTCAGATTAGAGACTTTCAGGACTGCAGGCCTCAATTCCTACTTGCTTCTTCTCCAAGCCTTCCTCATGAGAGGCGGGTATCTGTTTTGGATCTCTTGCCTGCTGAGACGCAACAGCAAGCCTAGCCTTTTAGCTTTCTTATCCATGCTAAAGCCTGTTTCTCCAGCAGAGACCGAGTATTCAGTTCAGTTTTTGCCAGCGTTTTAACTCCAAATCCAAGAGGAACAAACTGCCTTGGGAGATGGGAGATGCTCTTTCAGTGCAGATATTTAAACAAAGGCTCAGTAGGCACTCACATCAGTTGGTGGTGCTGTAGTTGCAATATTCAGTTACTGAACATGGGCGGCTTTCTCTCCCTCCAAATAACCCTGGGACTCTTAAAATCCTGATTTATATCCCAGCTTCCCTCCAGGGAATTCCACGGGGCATGTGCGCACACAGAAGCTTTAAATTCTTACAGCAAAACAGTTGAGATTCTTGCGTTGCAGAGGGTTGGACTGAATGAACCTCGGGGTCCCTTCCAACTCCACCATTGTATTATTTTCACCTTCAATAGTTGCTCTGATGAAAATGACGCCGTTTCCAAGGTGGCAGGCACAGAGCTTGGAGAACAGAAACACTCAGAAGGGCTTCGTTCATTTTGGCAGAAGCCAAAATGTTTTGCTGCAAGCATTTCAAATTTCTGTTTTGTTAAGTTACTGTAATAACATACTGTTTTAGTGATTAATTGCACTCTACCGGTATGCAGAGCAAACTTGTCTCAACTGCTGTCTGATACCGTCATGACTATGCACTTGGTGGCTCATTTTTGTTTTAAGTGAGAAACATGGGAAGTTGTACCCAACTTAAAAGTGATGTGCAAGTCTGCCTAAAACAAAGGTCAAGATGCACAAAATAGAGAATTTTTGTGCATAAAGGGAAATGATTTCATCTACTTCAGTCAGATGATTGGGGAAAATTTTGCCTAACGTAAAGCAGCTCAGTTGGATGTCATTCTAGAGTGAATGTTTTGAATAATGAGTGGATGTTTTGAATAATGAGTGAATGTTTTGAATAATGTATTTTATGTGACTGGTAGAAAATGTGAAGTCCTTTTTATTTTCATTTTCTTCTCTTTTTTGTGGTTTTCCTTTGGTGTTTTCTCTTTTTCTCCTCTGTTTTTTTTTAAGATCAGTTTCTTTTATCTTATTGCATTATGAAAAAGCTTTAGTAAAATCTTTTTAAAAAAACAAAACCTTTTGAAAGTGTTGTCTAGCCACCCACAGCCTAAGTCAAGAGTGTGCCATGTATAAACATAAATCAACATAATGTTGCTTCTGGAGAGAACTGTACAGAAAAAAAGCATGGCTGACCTCATCTAAACTCTGGTTCTCTTTTAAAAAAACTTGGCTTCCACTCCTCATCTTCTCAAGTGAGGAATCCCTGATAATCTTTCCAGATGCCTCAGAACTCACGTTAAGAAAGTAACTGGTTTGAACAAGTAACTACTCAGAAATAAATCCAAGATTTCAATGGACTCAACTCCTAAGTCAGTGTGTATCCAAATATAGCCCTGGTGTTCACTCATGATTTTCCATTCCAATGTTTTAAAAATGGTATCCCTTGCCAAGCTCACTTACGGAGTCGAGTGATAGAACCACACCTGCTTTGTTGAAACAAAACAAAATGGCCCAACCTCCTGTAAAGTGCTGTAAACTTCCTTTTTATTGCAACAAATTAAGAAAAAAACCTCATGCAACTGAAACAAACAGACAACTTGAAAGGGTGAGAAGGCTGAACCAACAGAAATCGAACTATTTGGAAGCAATGATGTGATTTAAATCACAAACTCACCAGAGGCATTTATCTCAGGCTTTCAAAAGTAACCCAGGTTCACTATACAAGATATATACGGATTTTTCAAAATAAAACCTTCCTAGAAAACCCCAACATAACCCTTAAGTGTTTTTAGACTGCTAGTTTAATGCACCTAGCCATGGTACTAAGTTACCTTCACCATCTTAGAGCAGATACACTTGTGCAGAGAAATCCGGCAAATTCTTGGGATGATGCTAACTGAGAAGGCAGGTGAGGAACTACATGTTTGAATGCTTCTTCTGCATTAAATAAGCCTCCCTACCTGCGAAAAACTGGCATGTTAGAGAGAAGACTGGATTAGACTCTTCTATTTTTAATATGCAGGACTTATTTTTTCCAACAGGAAGGGTTTTAGTTTTTACACAGGGAAGCTATTCGCGCATAGGATCCCCCTATCTGGAGTCTGGAATGGCACAGTCTCAGAATCATGAGATTTACCTGCACATAGACTCGCCCTCTGATTTTTTTTCCCCATTCTGGATTTCTAAATCAAAACTTTGCAATGCTGATTGTCTTCAAAACAGCAGATTCCCTTCAATATAACAGTTATTAAATCAGCAAAGTTCCCTTTGCTTTCTTCTTTCTTTGTAGCTTGTTCTTATGTTAAATGCAAACAGAACCAAAACCTTAATGCTTTGTAGTTAAGATGAACTGAACAGCTGCAACCCAGTCAAAAATGTAAAGTTGTGGCAAAATTCTGCCCTGGACCACTGAGGCTCCCATTGCAATTCTTTAGTCTTCAATGGGATGCAAATTATGCTGTCCATTAGCTGCATTGCTGGGGCTTTTCCTAACAGAATCTGACTACAATGTCAGAGTTGCCGTTCATGTTACAACTGCAATGGGAATTGCAACGCAAAATGGTACCTCTGCTGCAAGTTACACCCACGCAATAGGAAGATCCTCACCCAACTCAAGTTTTAGGTCCGTGTTTCACAAACTTGGGTCTCCTGCTATTTTTGGACTACAACTCCCATCATCCCTGACCCCAAGCAAGAGATGATGGGAGTTGTAGTCCAAAAGCAGCTAGAGACCCAAGTTTGGCCAACACTGTTTTAGGCAACGAGTTTCCCCCCCAAAGAATCACGGGAACTGTAGTTTAAAGACGGTGCGGACTATAGCTCCGTGAAGGAAAAACTGCTATTCCCATGATTCTTTGGATGGGGGCGTCATATGCTTTAAATGTGCACAGGGTGTACTTCAGATGCAGTGGTGCAGACCTGCCCAAGATGTTAATGTTTAGAATGGCTGGACACATTTGCCCTGTGAATTCCAAAAATGGGGCAGGAGGACAAGCACACTAGGGTCTGCCCGCCTCCAACAGTTCGCTGGGAGTTTCGGGGGGCTACTGTGTGAAGTGGGGCTCACTCCAATAGGGTCCCTGCACAAATACGAAAGTCTGATTTCCCAGGGTTCTTGCCAGGAGGTTTTGCCACTTCAGGCAACTGCCCTTGAACTTAAAGCGGGCAATAATGGATCTTGGGAACAAATCGCCTGTGCTCATCTCAGCACTCCAATGCATCCAACCCAAGTCATACCCAACAGTGGACTCACCGAAATTAATAGACGTGGCCACCTTAGGCTCATTAATTCCAGTGTGTCCACTTTTGAGTAGAAGTTTGAGTACAACACCCATGATGGGTGTGGAATTTCCAGTTTGCAATACCAGCTGAATTAAGGCCACTGGTGGCCACCATGCTGTCAATCAGGATTTCGGGCTCTCAATCTCTTCCTCTGCCCCCTTTCCCCAGAGTACTGTGTGCTTTGCTCAGCTCCCTCAAGGAGAGCCAGCTACATTCTCTCGGGACTGCTCCTCCTCATCCAGTGTCAGAGGATCGACAGCTGTGCCCACGGTGAGATCTGCGTCACCTTCAGAGTTGGACTTCTCCGGAACATCAGAATAAAGGTTCTTCAGGTAGTTGGCAAACCTGTCTTCCTTGCTGCTCCAATCCGCAGCACATTCCTTCCCCCTGCCATCTGACGCTCCCTGGTCCTTCACATCAGACCTTGGAAGGGGAGAAACAGAGAGCTCTGGTTTGGGTGGATGGGCAGATGTAACACATTCACCTTCCGCATCATCGCTTACTTTGCAAGAGTCGGACTTGTCATCCTGGTGGGAAGCATCCGGAGCACCCTCTGTAGCAGCAGGGACTGCTGGCTCACTCTCATACTCAGCCTCCCAGTCTTCCCCATCCTCCAGAGCTGCAGATTTGGCCGGTCCAGCATCCACAGCCTTGCCTACAAAAGTAGCAGAATCCCCAGTGCCTTGGGTTTTCTGCCACTCACAGGCGCCAAACATACATCTTTTCGCTTCTGGGGCATCCTGCGCATTCTGCCAACGGCTCCCTTCCTGGTTCCTTTTCATGCTGCTAGCGCTGGACCCAAAAGAAGACCCTCCTCTCCTCCACCCTTGGGGCCCTGAGTTCCAAGAGCTTGATTCAACAGCGCCTTGCCTCCGGTTGCCCCAAGCCCTGACAAAATCCTGCCGCTTCTCTTGCCAACGACCCCCATTCCCATGCTCTCCCTCTCCTCCTCTTTGGTTCCCCCTCCAGCCTGCGTGGGCCTGGGCTCTCTTCCAACCCCCTGCTGCGTGTGGCTGGCTGTAGTCAGACCTGCTGCTCCCACCGTTTCTTTCAGCAGCGCTGTTCCAATGGCGCCCATAGTTTTGTTGCTCTAGGACTCCGCCGTTTGGCCCTCTGTGGCCACCGTATCCTCCAGGAGCCGCTCCGCACTGCTGGGCTCCGCTAGGCTGTTGCTGCCCGCTGGCGCAGCCTGGCACACAACAACAAGCCGACCGGTGGCAGCAGCTCACGGCGCACTGAGCAGGTGGCTCGTGACATGTGGAGAACGAGGCCTGAGCGCCGTCATGAATGGGTGCTGGAGGAGGGAGGCACTGTGCCCCTCTGGCAGCGTTAATGAGGACATAGAGGATGTCCAAGCGTACGGGCACCGTGAGGGAAAGGAGGTTGCTTGGTGCGCAAGTGCGGCCCAGGAAGAAAGGCTGGAGGCTGCCGGAGAGCCCCGAAGAGGTGGGTTCATTGGAGGATGAAGTAGATGATACCAGAACTGGCCTTCTCTCCGGCGAGCGGCTAGTCACTCTGTCGTCAGCCATGAGGTCTGCCTGTGTGATCCCAGCAATGGTTGCAGGTATGTAGAAACTGCAAAGGATGAAACAAGAAGCCAAGTTTAGGGACCTCCCCTTATTTGCTAGAGCAAGTAATTTTAAGAGCAGGAATCCCAATTCTCTGGCCTCTGTTCTCTGAAGGGCAGAGACCATGAGACAGAGGTTGCTAACCCCCAGTTTGGGGTCTGATTCAGGCCCATTCAGCAAATTCTTCTGGCCACCTCATGCTGAAGATGGTGGGAGAATAGTTTCGGCAGTGGGAGGATAAGAAGAAAAAGAAGAAGAGTTTGAATTTGATATCCCGCTTTATCACTACCCTAGGGAGTCTCAAAGCGGCTAACATTCTCCTTTGCTTTCCTCCCCCACAACAAACACTCTGTGAGGTGAGTGAGGCTGAGAGACTTCAGAGAAGTGTGACTAGCCCAAGGTCACCCAGCAGCTGCATGTGGAGGAGCGGAGACGCGAACCCGGTTCCCCAGATTACGGGTCTACCGCTCTTAACCACTACACCACACTGGGTAAAGTAGTACTGGACAGGAGCCTGTCATCTTAATGGGGAAACAAATCTTCGTCCTTGACCAGAAATAGGATGATAACCTCTCAGTACCCAAATAGGTTAGACGCCCATCCTGCAAAGACAACTTGAGAGTAAGTCCCACTGAGCTCAATGGGACTTACTCCTGAGTAAACATGTCAAGGAGTTCAGTGTAAACGTCGCTCTACCTCCAAAGACAACTCACCCCAATATGAAGCTCAGGTTGCTAGGAAATCATGTTTAACTCCCCTGCATGCAGAAAACAAGAATAAGCAGACCACCAGGCTCTCCTACTCCACAATATCTGTGTTGAAGGAGGCAAAAGATTGAGTTGGCAAAGATGGAAAAGTTTTTGATATTTTTTTTTAATACATTCAGATACCACCAAGTTAATTTTTTAAAAAACTGTATTTTATCATTTATTTCAACAATTTGTATGCTGCTGAATCACAGTAGCCTCTAAGTGGTGTATGTAGCAAGAGACACACTTGCATATGAGGTGCGTGTGTCCACAAAACATTTTTATCCCGTTGGAACTAATGGCATAGAAACCAACCCATGCAATAATTAGTAAAGAAAACGCCTTTAGGCATGCACTGAGCGTCTTTCCTCTTGGGTTTGTCTTTGCACGCAGCCCACCTTAGCAGCCCACCCCGCCTCCTTACAGTGCATTCCCACGCCTGCGACTATTCCCAAAATGCCTACGTGCAAAAGGCCTTTCTTTCCTTACAAGCAGCCGCTGGAGCAAAGTTTCTGGGAAGAGCCGTGCAGGCATCAAATTTGCTGGCTTGCAGAGGAAAGGGGCTCGGGTCAGACAGGGGCACAGAAGTGTCGCTCTGCGTATTTCGATAAAAGGTTTTTAAAACGGATGCTTTCCTCCCCCCCGAAGAGCCTCTGCTTGGGGACACAAACCCACCCAGGGCGCCTTCCTCCCATGCACCCGGCTGCGACCGGTTCCCGCGCTTTACCTGCAATCCGCTTCGCTGTCTCGCGCCCAACAGCAACTCCTGCTGCACGAGGACCCGGGCAAAAGAACGCCCAGGCATGCGCAGTTGCTCCCGTTGAAGGGCGGCTCCCAGAGACTTCATTTCTATACATAGAGGGGGAAGACCAATTGGAGCGCTGGAATTGGCCTACGGGGGAGGGGCCTAGAAACTTAGAAGAAGGGGCGGGGCTTCAAGAGGCAAAACGCGAAAACGGGGAAGGTAGCATACTTATTATTATGTGCTAACAATGTTTATTATTAGTATTAACAATGCTGCTAGGATAGCGTTACTACTAGTATAGGGGTGTAGTAGCGTTAAAAATATACTAGCAGTACTTCTAGTATAATACTACTAACAGTGCATAATGTATTAACATTTGTAATACTCAGTGCTTTTTTTCTTTAAAAAATGTTTAGGGGTACTCTTACTTTGACTCAAGAGAAGCACCATTTTATAGCTTAAATCGGGAAAAATAAATACAGTAAATGGACAAAAGTACAGATATTCACAAAATGTTTAGGGGTATGCATTCCCCCAGAAAAAAAGTACAGGTTTCCAAATAAATGGTAGAGAGTGTAAATAACTTTCTGTGGACAGCTAGTGTAGGGGTTAGAGAGTTCAAACCCTGCCTCTCCACGTTACTTGGTTAATTATGCATATATATTTAGGAGTCTGATCCATTAAATTCAGCGGTTCTTACTCCAAAGTGCGTAGAGGATTGCTCAGAAGTAAGCCCCATGGAGCTCCACAGCCCCAATTAAGCATGTCCTTGGGATTGAATCCTGTGAAATCCTGTATCAGCTTATCTAGAAGTCTCATTGAACTGAACGGGACTTGCTTCTGAGTAGACAAGCATAGGATGATGCTGTAAGTCACCATCTTTTTGCACTCTTATGTGTACATTGGGGGGGGGAGTTAATATGGGAGTGTAAGTGAGGTTTATTCTAAGCTCTGACCCATCCCCCACAAGCAGCAAGCATACTGCCTATCCCCAAAATGAATGAAAGGAAATGAAAGAGGGAAGAGAAAATAGGAATTACAGTAACACAGAAAAAGGCAGGGAAGAAGAAGGAGAAAAACATCACAGGAAGAAGACTTGAAATTTGGGGAAATGAGAAAGACAATGAGGGAGCAAGAAAAAGCAAGGTTTTCACCCTACCGCAGTTTCTTGGGCAAAGAGATTATTTTCCTTTCTTAACATAACTATAAAGCTGAGCCCCCACCCCAAATCCTATTTTTTTGTGACTAGGATTTGTAGTCTGTTACAAAATGACTATTCTCCCTGTAAAATACATTGGGAAATGGGGGAGGGGGGACGGAGAGATCTTTGCACCATGGCCCTGATCCTTTTAATTCATTGCATTAGGGTAGGGAGGGTTTGCTTCCTGCCTTCGACGAGAGGGGAGGGAATTACTGTACTTACTCGAAACTAATGCTCCCTTTTTTTCCTTTTTTGCCAAATTACATTGCGAAAATTAAGGTGTGCATTAGATTCGATGGCACATTTACATTTGCCAGCAACTACTGTTGGCGCTGGCTCCCGGCCTCTAGAGTGAGATGAGCGCACAACCCTAGAGTCTGTCAAGACTGGCCCGTACGGGCAGGGGTACCTTTACCTTTACCTTTACTGTTGGCGCTGTGGGTTAAACCACAGACTTGCCGATCAGAAGGTCGGCGGTTGGAATCCCCGCGATGGGGTGAGCTCCCATTGCTCGGTCCTTGCTCCTGCCAACCTAGCAGTTCGAAAGCACGTCAAAGTGCAAGTAGATAAATAGGCAGTGGCGTAGCGTGGGTTGTCAGCACCCGGGGCAAGGCAAGTAATTTGCGCCCCCTAACCCGTGGATTTGCGCCCCCTAACCCATGGATTTGCCCTAACCCCAGATGTTGCGCCCGGTGCGGCCGGCCCCCCCTGCACCCCCCACGCTACGCCACTGTAAATAGGTAACGCTCCGGTGGGAAGGTAAACGGCGTTTCCATGCGCTGCTCTGGTTCGCCAGAAGCGGCTTAGTCATGCTGGCCACATGACTCGGAAGCTGTACACCGGCTCCCTTGGCCAATAAAGCGAGATGGGCGCCGCAATCCCAGAGTCGGTCACAACTGGACCTAATAGTCAGGGGTCCCTTTACCTTTACCTTTACTGTTTTTGGTTTCAAGGTTCTGAAAACTGAGCTGTGTATTAGATTCGATAGCGATTAAACTCAAGAAAATCCTGTAATTTGCACAAGCAAACACAGACACAGTTTGCACAGCGAGGAGGTTTGACATGCGTAAAGTATTATACCAAGTTAATACCAGTGATATCCTCCGTTCTCCCACTTTACCCAGCTCCCCACCCGGCTCCCGCCTGCCTTGTTACTTATCAACCAGTCCAGGAGGTGGCACTGCCCACCAGGATTCCTAGAATTAGCTGTTTCTGCCTACATAAAGTGCATTCAAAGCACGTCCAAGGCACATTTAAGGCACATGTCTTCCCCCAAAGAAAGCTGGGAACTATAGTTTAAGGGTGCTGGGAATGGTAGCTCTGAAGGAGCGTCTCCACCCCCATCATTCTACCCGGACACTGAGGTCCAGCACCGAGGGCCTTCTGGCGGTTCCCTCACTGCGAGAAGCCAAGTTACAGGGAACCAGGCAGAGGGCCTTCTCGGTAGTGGCGCCCTCCCTGTGGAACACCCTCCCACCAGATGTCAAAGAGAACAACAACTACTAGACTTTTAGAAGACATCTGAAGGCAGCCCTGTTTAGGGAAGCTTTTAATGTTTGATGTATTACAGTATTTTAATATTTTTTTGGAAGCCGCCAAGAGTGGCTGGGGAAGCCCAGCCAGATGGGTGGGGTATAAATAAATTATTATTATTATTATAGCTCTGTGAGGAGGAAAATACAGTTCCCAGGAAATTCATGCATTGAGTGTATGGAGTGGATCCCCATATAGCTCCATCTCCACTTTCTGTTGAGCATTCCCCTCCACCCCACTAGTCCTAATGATTACCAGGCATCACTAGTTAGTGTATTCTGTAGACATGTTTAAGACTTTGTACATCTGATTATGTGGAATCTAGACCATAAAAGCATCTTGCCAAAATTAATCCCTTAGGCTTTAAGACTTTCTCCTGCGACAGACTATCTGTTCGGAAACTGATGCGGAGGAGGCTATTTATGCACAGGCTTTGCCCAAACCAATGCTATTCTGCCCCCAAAGGGTTCAGTCATTTCATGATAGCAAAACAGTTTACAGTTATACCTCGGGTTACAGCTGCTTCAGGTTGCGTTTTTTTGGGTTGCGGACCACCGAAATCCGGAAGTACCAGAACGGGTTACTTCCAGGTTTGGGCGGTCACGCATGCGCAGAAGTGCTAAATCGCAGGTTGCTAACGTGCATCCCGCACGGATCACATTCGCAACCCGAGCGTCCACTGTATTAGTATTAGGTGGCAGGAATAACAATGCTGTGCCTTTAAGAAAAGATAGTGCCTTTCCCCACCCTTTTAGCCTGGATGGAGCACAGGGAAGAGAGTGCGTGTATTAGCTTACATGTGTTGCTCCACCCACTTTTGCCCCTGGCTCCACCCACCACTGCCCTGCGACTCTTGGATGGTTGAGCAGAAGGGGATGTGGTTGTGGCGTTCGTACAGAGCCCCCGGTCGTTTCACGGACTATTGACCTGTACACCACTACTTTATTCTTCCGCTGCCACCAATTTTGTGGGGGGAAACCCAGGGCTCCCCAGTGAAGTACAGTGGTACCTCGGGTTACATACGCTTCAGGTTACAGACTCCACTAACCCAGAAATAGTACTTCGGGTTAAGAACTTTGCTTCAGGATGAGAAAAGAAATCGTGCTCTGGTGGCACAGTGGCAGCAGGAGGCCCCATTAGCTAAAGTGGTGCTTCAGGTTAAGAACAATTTCAGGTTAAGAACGGACCTCCGGAATGAATTAAGTACTTAACCTGAGGTACCACTGTACTGAGTCTCAGTCAGGTAGAGTTAACAATGAAGATTAAAGTTTATTTCAAACACAAACAAGTTTTAAAATATTCGAAACGCTGTCACTCTATTCCCTCTCAGTCTCGTCCCTGTCTCTAACTCACTCTGACTCCTCTATCTCCCCTCCCAAAATAACCAACTGAACTAACTGACAAAACCTCTGGGCTGAGCCTCAAAATCAGGTAGGCTCTGCCCCCATGCTTTCTTATTGGTCCACCTATTAACCCTTTCTCTCCCCCAATACAAATGTATCCCCAAAGAATGGGCAAATGCCACGGTGGTCCTCAGGGTGAAAGAAGCTCCCAGCCCCTGCTTGGGCTGAAGGATGGGGTCACAGCTTCCTACCGCCTTTGCTTCTGCAGTGTTTTCTCAGGAAGCAAGCTCCTTTTCGCAGCTTCCCCTTCTCCAGTTGATCAATAGGACCAATGAGGTCTCCCCCTTGCCTTAAATGTTATTCCTGGGAGGCAGTGGGCGCAGGCTCCCAGTGGCCCTTGGTCCCCTCTCTGACCTCAGAGGCCCAGATGTGCCCTCCTGCTCTGCAGTCCGTGGTGATGTGAGAGACATGGTCCCAAGAGCAGCTGCTAGCACAGAGCACAAACAAATAAATTGACCTAGTATAAAGACAGCTTCCTGTGTCCGAGGGGCTTAGTAGGGTAGGGAGATTTCCCCATGCAGAAAAAGCTGTGGGTAGGCTGAGGTGCCCATCCAGAGGTCCGTTATATTGTGCGTCCACAGATGCGGCGTTGGCATCTGTCTGTCTCCGGAAGACAATGGAAGATTGTGCCTTCAGGGGTGAAGTCAAACCGTTGGAGAATCACAGCGCCTGCTGTGGCTGTAGATACAGGAGAGACATGTTCTATTGCAGGTAGGGCAGACGAAGGCACCCACAAGAATTTCTGCTAATGTTGGGGCACATGATCCTGATCTCAGGACTGTTTGCACCTGCAAACATTTCAGGGCTTCATTTCTATTTGCTTACACGTCCTGTAGTAGCTTCCTGTTGGAAGTTCAGTAACTTTTCATACCTAACAACCCCGGGGGGAATGTTGTGCTATAGAGCAAGAACAAGGTAACACTAATGAGGCATCACAGAACAACAGCAGAATGATGTGCGGACGGTCCAGTACAAATCTACCACTAACGCCCTACTATTGCATCCACAACCTGTTGCAGAATACACCCGTTGAGATGGTGTCCTTTGGCCTCCCAGTAGATGCCTCCATTTGCAGGACAGGTGAAGCCAAGTAGACATCACGGGGTCCCGTGTTCTCTTGCTTTCTCCTCCCCCAGGAGGACAGTGATCTGTTTCTTCAGTAGCTCCGCTCTTTCCCGAGCTTCCTGGCTGGCTCCCGGATCTTCTGTTTCCTCCAGAACTTCCAGAACAGAGCGCAAAGCGTCAGCATTCTTGACTGACTCCATCTGTTCCTGGTCCGCTTTGATCTCTTCCACCCAGTCCAAATATGCCTGCAGCAGCCCCATGTCGGACAGGAAACTGCTTATGATCTTGAGCTCCGGCTTCCTGCGACTCAACTCGGAGAGGACTTCTCTCCCGGCTTTGCTCAGGCGGTTCCCCACAATGCTGAGAAAAGAAGACAGGTGTTATAAAGGTACACTGGGGGAAAATGTGGATAGACATGGGGTTGGGTCCAAGCTATGTTAGGCCACATGCGCACTATATATTGAAAGCGTTATGATGCTGCTTTAAACAGTCACGACTCCCCCCTGCACCAAAGAATCATGGGAACTGTAGTTTGTTGAGGGAGCTGAGAGTTGTTAGGAGCCCCCTTTCCTCCCACAGAGCTACAATTCCCAGAAGAGATTAACAATCAATCCTTCTTCCTAGGGAACTCTGGGAATAGTAGCTCTGTGAGGGCATTGGGGTCTCCTAACAACTAATTTAGTGTAATTAACTCAGCCAGGATGTAACCCATGATAGATATAGACCTTGTAATAGGAGATCATGCAGATCGATTTCTCTCTCTCTCTCTCTCTCTCTCTCTCTCTCACACACACACACACACACCCAAGAAACAAGTGAGGAGGGTTTTAGGGTGAAACATACAAGGGGAGCACTCCCTCAGAACCACACAGCCAGAATATGTACTACCTCAGCAAAGGTCATGCCATTCTGACTGGTTGCTAAAGCAAAACCTCCACCAGTCTCCCTCTTGGATAGTTGACTTTAACAGAATTAACCCTTAAGCTCCAAACTGAACGATCCCTGCTGTTTTACTTCCAACAGCTCAACTCCCATTCAAACCCCCAGGAAGCATGGCCAATGGTCAGGGATTATTTGAGCCGTAGTCCAGCAAACATCTGGAAGGCCACAAGTGTCCCACCCACCTCTGACTTAATGGCTTTCCCTTCCTCCTCACTGCAGCTCAACTGAGGAAATTCACTCCCCACATTTAAAATTATATAGTTATTTTATTTACAAATGCAATGGAAAGGAAAACCAAATCTGATAAGTATATGTATGCACACTTTAAATATTTAAATTTTGGGGAGGGGGAAAACTATACTCATGATTACATATTCTGCAAAACACACTATAGAAACTGCAACACTTGTTGGATTAAGAAAATAAAAATTGTAGAAATTTATGAAGGTATTCTCTCTCTCTCTCTCTCTCTCTGTGTGTGTGTGTGTGTGTGTGTGTGTGTAAAAATTCCTAGATGTATACAATATTATTCCTTATTCCTCTTGCATTGCACTGCGTTGTATTTCCTCGTGTTGGGATCTTTGCAAAAATGTGATCGCCTCTAATCAATTATACCTCCTGCCAAAATTCTATTCTGGTAGGCTTGTGATTTCATTTCCAGAAGTTTGCAAAATATTATAATGCAATATCATCAGAGCATACTTACGTCAAGAGCCTGAGTGTTCTGTTGCCCATCAAGGAATCCATAATATTATCCAAGCCGCTATCTGTGATTCCTGTGATATCCAGATAGAGCTCTTCGAGGGTGGTGTTCTCCTGGAGGGCATCCCATAAACCCCTCACCCCTTCAGAGCCCAGGCAGTTCCCACAAAACCTTAAGAAAGTGGGGGTGGGGAGAGAGAGAAGTTTAACTTAAAGCAAAGAGGAACTCCCGTAATCAGTGGAATTCAAACTAAGACATTGTGAATTCCCGTATAGGAAATCCCCAGTTCCAGATTATCCCATCAGAATGAATGAATCAAAACACACCCCTCCTGTAAATAGGATTTTACTTCCATAGAGCTGAAACTGGCTAGAGGGTCACAAGGTCTGAACTCCCAGTTAAAGGCAGAATCCTATGGAATCTAGGCAGTGGGCCATCTCAAGGAGGAGGCAGGGATATTATACAAAAGCAAAGATCTTTAGAAAACTAAAGCTCTTTAGAGAACTCGAGCAAATAAACCAAGCCACATGCTGCAGGGGAGCTGTCTTAATTTACAAGAATTCTATGGACTAGAACCACAATGATAAGAGATATAGATGAAAGCTTTGCCATACATTGGAAGCACACAGCTTTCGGCAAAGAATCCTGGGAACTGTAGCTTACTCCTCACTGAGCTGCAATTCCCAGCACCTTAAACAAACTACTCTTCCCAGAACACTTTGGGGAAGGCCATTTCCTTTTAATGCATGATGTGGATATGACCATAAATCAAGGACCACCTCATCCCATATGAACTGACCCTGTAATCATGATCTGAGGCCCATCTTCATTTGCCTCCTCCACGGGAGGTGACAACACCACAATGGGCCTTTTCAGTGGTGGCTCCCTGTTTGAGGAATGGTCTCCCCAGGAAGGCTCACCAGGCACCATCGTTACTTATCTTTAGGTACCAGGCAAAATCATTTATTCCCCACCAGGTCTTTGGCTTTTAATTATCTGTGGCCTCCTTCAGTGTGATGCATTATTGTTCTTAAGTAGAGTTGCCATTCGTCCTGGACATTTTGCGGGTCCCCCCCCCCCCAAAAAAACTCAACAGCTTGGGATAATTCCCAAAAAAAGTAGCTTTGGGGTTTTTTAAAAAAAGAGAGTCAACAATTTGTTTGTGTCCAGATTTTTGCTTCTTGAAATATGGCAACCCTATCCTAAGTCACTTTGAGTCACTTAAAAAAAAGAAAAAGCACCTACCGTATTTTTCGCTCTATAGGACGCACTTTTTCCCCTCCAAAAATGAAGGGGAAATGTGTGTGCGTCCTATAGGGCGAATGCAGGCTTTAGCTGAAGCCTGCAGAGTGAGAGGGGAGACCCCGCCGCCAGCCCCGCAAGATCCGGGGACAGCTGGGAGGTGCAGCGCGTCTCCCCGCTGTCCCCGGACCTGGTCTGAAGGCGGGTGGCGGGGAGAAGAGCGCTTCTCCCCGCTGCCGGCACCACAAGCGCCTGGGGGGGGAAATATTTTTTTTTCCCTTTATTTCCCCCCAAAAAAACTTGATGCGTCCTATGGGCCGGTGCGTCCTATGGAGCGAAAAATACGGTAAGTAGTAGTAGTAGTAGTAATAATAATAATAATAAATACCATACTTTTCTGTGTATAAGACTAGGTTTTTTTCTTTAAAAATTATGATAAAAAGTGGGGGTCGTCTTATACATGGAATGGTGCATAGGGAAGACGTTTGATTGGTTGCTGCCACTGCTGTCAGCGGCTATTGTGCATGTTATTGGTTGCTGTGTCAATGGCTGGTGTTGATTCGCTGGCGCTGTGGCAGTTGGGTGGGTGACTGGCAGCTTCTGCCGGTGATGGGACAGACGAGAGGCAGACTTTGCAACAACTCTGGTCAATCCCCCACAAAAAAAGCTCAACAACTCTGTGCCATTGGTTGCCCATTTTCTTAAATTTGAGTCCCCCAAAATAGGGGTCGTCTTATACATGGGGGTGTCTTATACACGGAAAAATACAGTAATTGTGTCACTGGTGGGAGTGATGTCAAGACTACCGTAGGTTACATCACACACATACACACATTCAAGGTGACTCACAGAAGTCTTTTCACCTGGCATCTTGGGGACCTGAGTATCTCAGCTTTTATGGCTGCCGCCTCACAGTCCAGAGAATTGTACCGCAACCTGGAAAACAGGAGATTGCAGGTGAGAGCTGAGCACATGTAAAGGACCAAAGGTGACAAACTACCCCAGAAGGAGCACGGCGTGCCCCCCACCAGAAGTACTACCCCTCCCCTAACACTCCAAAAAAGTCTGAATACGTAGCACAGACTAATTTTACTGTTTTCCTCCTCTTGTAAACCGCTTTGAGTTTGCAAGCGGTGCACAGAATTTATCTAAATAACCAAATTCAACGACATCCAAATCTCTTCCTGCTCCTTTAAATACTATGGGCATATGTATGTTATAAGACATCTGGAGGCAAGCCCAGTTCAGGGAAGTTTTTAGTATTTGATGTTGCAATCTGTTTTTATTTTTAAAGAAATTGTTGGGAGCCACGCAGAGTGGCTGGGGAAACCCAGGCAGATGAGTTGCATATAAATATGTTATTATTATTAGTTATTACCATTATTCCCTCTGCATACAGAGCACTGTGGGAGTTGAAGCTCTTACAGGCTATTCACAGTACCCTTGCCAAACTATTCCGAGAATTCCTGGGAGAGACATTACAATTAAAATGATTCAAGTTTGCACTGGACGCCTGACCTGAATGCCACTGCTTGCCCGTATTGATAGCAGGGCATAGGATGCTGGCGTCCTGCAGCCACTGCCTACAGCATATGGCCAAGGCCTAGGACACTGCCAACCAGGTACTCACTGGAGAGTCTCACACCGATGGAGAAGCCCCCGGAGTCGCCTCAGCCCCCCGATGCCCATGTTGCTGTAGCTCAAGTTGAGGTTCCGAAGCCTCTTATGCTCCGAGCAGCCCAAGACGTAGGCCAGGGCTGCACAGTCAGCTGGGTTCAAGGTCACCTTGAACAGATCCACTTCATCCAGGTTGGAAGCTACCTTCTGCGTCACCCAGTCCTGGTGGAGCTCCGCCAAGCAATGCAGCAAGGAGAGCAGCTTCCGGTCTGATTCGTACTGAGCTTTCTTCCCCAGCCACTCTGCCAAAGGCACGAGGGGGTCCCCTGTTAGGCCCTCAGCCAAGCTCTCCAGCTTCCCCTGCATCCTGGAGCTCAAGAGGCCCATGAAGAACCTGGAGAACATCTGCAGGTTGTCCCACTGTTGGCCTCCGCTCAGGAACTCCCTAGTGTAGCTGAGAAGTCCAGCCACAGCACGTCCATCTGGTGGGGGCAGAAGTCTCTCGGCCTGTCCACCTTCTGGAGCTTCTCCATCCCACCAGAGATCCAGGCAAGAAGTTAACTCCTCAGTACTGGGGTCCAAGATAGCCACCGAGTACAACGCAGCTAAGAACTCCTGTATGGTCAAGTGGAAGAAGCCGTAGACCTCGTCTTTCTCCTTGAAGAAGATCCGGTTCAAGAAAGTGCCGGGTAGGTTCTCCGGGTCAAAGCCGAAATCCCGCAGCTCATCTGCGTAGAAGACAACTTTCCCCCTCAGCAGACCAGCGTAGGCCAGCTTGCCAAGCTGCAACACCAAGTCTTTGGCTTTTTCCAAGGCGCCGCCGGCTCCCCCTGCTCGTCGCAGCCGGAGGATGGTGCTCAAATACTGGCGGTAGACCTCGGTGATGGTGCTTGGTGGGGAGGACTCCATCTCCCCTGTCCATGGGAAGAATTCCCCCAGCGCTGTGCAGAGAATGAAGCAGTAGAGAGGAATGAAGCTGAGGCTAGCTAAGCCCTCGTGGGCAGATACATAACCAAGCACATCTGCAGCTCGTTCCGGGTTACGGAAGAAGCGGAAGAAGTAGTCCTTCACCTGCTGCTCTTGGAAGCCAAGGATAATGACATGGCGGTCAAAGAGGTCCTCTGGAAGGGCAGCAGAAGGCCTTGACGTGACCAAAATGGTGGCCTCGGGTAGCAAAGTCCCATAGAGGAGGCCGTGCACCAGATCTTTGATGTGAGCCGGCTGGTCTGATTGGAAACAGGGATTCTTGCTCTCCAGGGAGTGCCGGAACTCATCCAGGCCATCTAAAATCACCAGAAGTTCCCCAGGCCGATCTAGCAGCTCGGGGAGAACCCCGCTCAGGTGGACATGCTTGCTGCGGATCAGCTCCTCAAGGCTCTGGGGTGTCTTGATGAGGCTGAGCTCCCGGAAGGAGAAGTCTAGCATGCAAAGGGCCTTTTGGAAGGCCGCGCCCAACGCCCAGTCATGGATGATCTTCTGGGCCGCAACGCTCTTGCCGATGCCGGCAGCCCCACTCAGCATCACCCGGCGAGGTGGGGAGCTCTCCTTGGGAAGTGGGGAGAAAAGCTGGCTCAGAGCCAGGCGGCGGGGGGCATGGAGGGAGTAGAGGCGGGCACGGCGGGAGGCCAGGTGCAAGTAGTCGTGGCTGCTGGAAGCGGAGCGAGGGTTGTCGGACAGCAGCAGGTCGGTATAACGAATCTCGATGTGGCCGCAGGTTTCAGTGTCGTCCACGTTGGTGCAAAGCTTCTCTGTGCGGGTCAGCAGGGAGCGGTGGTGGTTCTGCAAAGCAGCTGGCAGGAGGGTAGCAGTTGGAGCAAAGGTAAGGAAGTACAGCAGATAATCCTGATGGAATGTACAGGGCTGACTATTGTAGGGCAAGGAGATCCATCCCTTAAGTTTGCAGCTCCCATTTGGAAAAAAATCTATATAGACCCACATCCGTGTGAACCCATCTTTTGCATGCATTTTCACAGATGTATTACTTTGGGGATCTTTACTGGAGAGGCAGCAATTGTTGCAATGGGCAGGATTGCTTTGAGTCAGACGTCTTAGGCACCATGCAGTTAAAGACTCCAGGGAACTGTAGTTGGCTAAGGGTGCTGAGGGAAACCCCTATTCCCCATTCCCAGAGCTACGATACCCAGAGTTCCCTGGGAAGAAGGATTGAATGTTAAACCACAATGGGAGTTGTAATTCTGGGAGGGCAATAAGGGTCTCCTAACAACTCTCAGCACCCCTGAACAAACTAAACTTCCGAGGATTCCCTGGGGGAAGTTTAAAGTAGTATGATACTGCTTTAGATGTAAAGATAAAGGGACCCCTGACCATTAGGTCCAGTTGTGGCCAACTCTGGGGTTGCAGTGCTCATCTCGCTTTACAGGCTGAGGGAGCCGGCGTACAGCTTCTGGGTCATGTGGCCATCATGACTAAGCCGCTTCTGGCGAACCAGAGCAGCGCACAGAAACGCCGTTTACCTTCCCGCTGGAATGGTACCTATTTATCTACTTGCACTTTGATGTGCTTTCGAACTGCTAGGTTGGCAGGAGCAGGGACCGAGCAATGGGAGCTCACCCTGTCGTGGGGATTCGAACTGCCGACCTTCTGATCGGCAAGTCCTAGGCTCTGTGGTTTAACCCACAGCACTACCCATGTTCCTTACTGCTTTAGATGTATATGGCCATAAAAACATAGAATTTTTAAAGCTGGAAGGGACCCCTGCTAAGTGTAGGAAACTTGCAGCTAAAGTTTCCTTGGCAGCTGCAAGATTCATGTGCTGAGCAATCCATCTTTATTCTTGCTGCCTTCCTTAGTATTCATATATGTATTAATTTTATTATATTAAGATTTAAATACTGCTTAATCAAGTGTGAGAATGCCAATGCCTCTTGCTTGGACAGAGGATGGAAAGGCAGGGAGCTGAGTGGGTAAATCTCTGACCTCTGTAAGGCTGGACTGTAACCTGCCGTGCAAAGTTATGAGTTGCCTCTGTTGCCCAGCCCAGTTTTGTCTCTGGCCCCCAAAAGGTTGCCCACAAAGGAATGTGGCCCTCAGTCTGAAAACAATTCCCCACCCTCTTTGTCCTGGATTCTGCTTGCACATCCTGTCATTGCTGTTTCTCCTCCTCCTCTTCCGTTACCTTTGAGTTGTCGGCTCAGGGCTCTTCGAAACGTCAGGTCGTTGCTCTTTTCCTCATCTGCCATGACAAGAGAACATTTAATGCATAGGAAACAGGCGCCCTGTAGAGACCTCCAAGCCCAAGAGATTTTGCTGCCTGAGGCAAAGGACAAGATGGCTCCCACATTTCCCATACGGAAGCTGATTGAACTGGCAGGGGAATCTTATTTTGACACGGGGGACTGGACAGTGTCCTCCTGAGGGCAACAGGGGAGATTTGGGGGCACAGGCAGCCTGGTGTCCAGCTCTTAGCCACTGTTCCCTAGCTCCCATCACTTGCTGCCTGAGGCGATCATCTCACTCTGCCTAACGTTAGGGCAGGCCCCAAACTTGCACCAGCCCTGCCTGTCACAAAGCAACACAAATCAGCAGACTGATGCACTGCTCTTTCTGCAATCATTTCCGAGAGCGCATAAAACTGGAAACATTTCTCCCTGTTCAGCCCTTTCCCCATACTGTCAATAGATCTGAGCATCATTACAAGTGCCACATAATGTTCATCCCACACATGCAAGGAATTTATCCTTCCATGTAGCAGTAACTACACTTTGGAACTCCTAGCCCAATAGGCAGGCATCTTCACTGTACTGTTTTTGGAACCTGCTACTAACTTTGTCTAAGCAGAGCTATCCAGGCATGTAAATCTGACACGCTTTTAACATGTCGGCATTCACCATTGTTGTTTTCAGCCTGCAAATGATATGCAATTGGGGAGGCTCCCCCCCTCATTACAGTGGTGTTTCCTTTGCAGTGGTGTGAACACTGTGGGAATAATTACGCCATTAATTATGATAAATTTGTAACTTAACGTAAATAAGTACATAAATTACGGTAAACGGCAGATAGCCAACAGATAACATTGTATTTGGCAGAAACCAAACTGAAGCAGAAAGGAAACGGCACAGATTGTGACAAAGGCAGGTCAGAATGAAAATTGCTGCCCCCTTAATATCCCTACTGAAGTGTTGGAACAATATGCTTTTTGCAATGTTCATTTCAGTAGAGCATCAGAAAAGGCAAGCAATGCATACTCCCATTAAGCAACAGGTAGGCTTCCCCAAACCAGATCCTCAGAGAGAAAGAGAGATACCCCAGCCTGCAACCCACACCATGTCTTCAACAGGCGATGATGCTCACCTGACCTCCTGGTTGAAGCATTGCTGCTTACAAGGAGGTAAAGGAGCAAAGAGCAAGATGGGGGCAAGGCCCATGCTATGCGCAGATGCACCAGTGGGAATGCCAGATTGGTTTTGCCGATGCGTTTACATTGTACTGACCACACCGCGGTCTCATCCCTCCCCCTCTGCCACCTGGTAAGCAGCGGCAAAGCAACCTGCTGGACGCCAAATGAGCCCTACTGCCCCACCGTCCACTCAAAGATACAAATATATACACAGAAGCAAGCCCTTCTATGGAGCAAGGTGGGAGAGATGACTTGCCTGCAGGCACTGCTGGGAGCTTGTATTTCTTCGAATTCCAGAATTTCAGCAAAGCTCGTTTGGGAGTTTTGGGAAGAGGCTCTAGATTGAAACGGGAAAGAGAAGGATTGTGAAGAAGAAGAAGAAGAAGAAGAGGAGGAGGAGGAGGAGGAGTTTGGATTTGATATCCCGCTTTATCACTACCCGAAGGAGTCTCAAAGCAGCTAACATTCTCCTTTCCCTTCCTCCCCCACAACAAACACTCTGTGAGGTGAGTGGGGCTGGGAGACTTCAGAGAAGTGTGACTAGCCCAAGGTCGCCCAGCAGCTGCATGTGGAGGAGCGGAGACGCGAACCCGGTTCACCAGATTACAAGTCTACCGCTCTTAACCACTACACCACACTGGCTCTCACTGTGAAGGCAAAGCAGTGTGAGAGCAGATGCCCACTGGCAGGTCTACGAACCAGGATACCTTGTGTGTGGAGTGGGGAAACTAGCCCACTATACAGAGGCAAATATTTACACCTGACCCCTTCCACCTCCGGAACATGGCCCCCAAAAGCTTGCCAAGAAAGGAATGTGGCCCTTCCCTCCTCACTCCTGCCCTCGAGGCTAGTTGTGTCACTGCCATGCCTGGCTGCCTTGGAGAAGGTTCTCCTTTTCCTTTCACCGGACAGCTCTTTTCCAGCCAGTGCTGGAGCTCAGGACAGTAGGCCTCCTGCAATTCCCGCAGTGCGTCCAAGAACTTCTGGCTATTCTCTGGCTTGCTGCAGACCCTGTCCAGAAGCGCAATGACTTGGTTGCTCTTGGGGATGGTCTCCAGCAGGGAAAAGTACTCCGGCTGGGTCAAGAGCCCGCTGTCATGGAGTAGGCGGAGCAGAGGAGCTGGGTTGGGCTCCACCCAGCGCAGGAGAAGTTCCCGGTGCTCCTGGATGAGCCGAGTGAAGTCCAAGGAAGCAGCCATCTGCAGGGAGGGAAAGAAGAGGGTGAACAGGAGGGCAGTAGGCCAATCTCATTTTGTCGCTTGGTTGGAAGAGTGTTCCCTGATTATAGGGGGCAGAAATCCCCCCCCCAAAAAAAAATGTTGATGTATGTAACAACAGCCGCTCAGATTCTTTATGTGCAGAAATGGAAGGAAGACGTTCCTACCAAAGAAGAATGGATAATGGACTCTGCAGAACTGGCAAAAAATCAACAGCAAAATTAAGATCACCTAATGGTGAGTGTTTGAATGGAAGAATGGATGCCTTTTTTCAGAAATACTATAGTATGATGAACTTGTGAGAAGGATTTGAACTATGAACAACAGAAGTTATTAGGCTTATAATATTGTAGTTACGATTTAATAGGGTATAGCAAAAGGGGAGAAACAACAACTCCATGGGAAAGGGGGTGGGAAGTTGACAAAAATAAGAGGAAATACGAAATTGTGTTTTGATTGCATATGTTTAAAAAGCTGAAACTTAATGAAATATAATTGGGGGAAAAGAACTGTTATGTACTGAGTTGAAAAAGATCCAAACTGCAGCAGTCTGATTGGTCCTAGAACAATAGGATCCAAAATGCAGCAGTCTGATTGGTCCTAGAACAATAGGATTCAGAATGCAGCAGTCTGATTGGTCCTAGAACAATGCAGCAGTATGATTGGTTGGCAGGAACCACCCAATCATGCTCCAGATAGAAGTGAATCCACAACCTGATTGGCTTACAGTAGAATTCCGGAATTAGCCAATCATGTGCAGCCCATTGTGTAAACAATGTATATAAAGCAGATACTGTGAGGGGACTTTCATTCATTCCTCACCACTATGAGCTGAATAAAGAGCATGAAATCACTTTGCGACTCTGAGTATATTTCACTGGCGACGAAGGTGGGATCCCGCTGAGCTGACGGCCACACACAGCACCGCAGCACCACCACCTGCCGCACCGCTGCCTCGCACCGTGTATCCAGGCTTCAGCTCTGGGACACAAGGAACTCAGAATGGCAGCCGACAGCAGCTTCTCACCGTTCAACCCAGCATCTGGAGACTGGGAAGCGTACGCCTCCCGTTTCACCTTCCTCCTAGAAGCCAAAGGGGTCACCGACGAAGAAGACGCCAAGAAGAGGGCAATATTCTTCAGCGTCTGCGGAGAGGAGATGTTTGAAATCGCCCGGGCTCTCCTTGCGCCTGAAGATGTCGCTACTGTTCCATACAAAACAAGAATGGAACAGCTGAAGGGGCACTTTTCGCCGCAGCCCTCAGTGGTGGCTCGTCAAAATGCCTTCTACACAAAGCGGCAAGCCCCTGGGGAAACCATAACTGGGTTTGTGACCTCTCTCCGCCAAGCCGCCCGGTTCTGCAACTTCTCAGAGGTGGAGAACATGCTTCGTGACCGCCTCGTCGGTGGCCTAAAGGATGAGAAGCTGCAACGACGCCTCTACGCTAAGAAGGACATAACGTTCCAGGTCGCTCTTGAGGAGGCCCTGGCAACGGAAGCTGCCGAGAGGTCGACGCAAGAGGCACAGCCAAGCCTGCCGTCCCAACCGAGGGTCCACCACGAAGACCTCACCGACGACTCAGGATCCGACAGGGAGGAGGTGCACCGAGTACAGCAGCACACTCAAGCAGCGCACAGACCACAGCTGCCTCGACGAGAAGGAGGGAACTGCGCAAGCTGCGGGGAGAGTCACGAGAGGAGGACCTGCCATTTCCACAATGCAGAGTGCAGGCAGTGCAGAAAATCGGGACACATCGCCCGGGTGTGTCGGGCATCAGATGACCAATCCAAGAGCCCCAACGCACCAAGGCAACTCGACGGAGCTCACGGACTTCCAGGTATACCAGTTGCCCCACCCCAACGTAGAGAAAATTTATGTAGAGGTACAGATAGAGGGGGGCCCATGCCACATGGAGCTTGACACGGGTTCAACTATCCATAATCTCAGCAAGGACCTTAAGGAAACCACTGAGCTACGAGGCGGCTCTGTCCTCTCTGGTGGAAATCACTACTAGGAAAGGGAGGTTTGTGAGCCGCACCAGCATCTGGGATCCTTTTGGTGCTTGGCTGCAAAGGACCGAAGGAGCTATGGAGTGAGAAGGGGGCTGCTTTGCCCCTGTTTGCTGCCAGAGCCTTTTTGCTTCCACCTGCTGGCTCACACAGGGATGTGGGTGGTGCTGTGGGTTAAACCACAGAGCCTAGGACTTGCCGATCAGAAGGTCGGCAGTTCAAATCCCTGCAACGGGTTGAGCTCCCATTGTTCGGTCCCAGCTCCTGCCAACCTAGCAGTTCGAAAGCACGTCAAAGTGCAAGTAGATAAATAGGTCTGGCGGGAAGGGAAACGGTGTTTCCGTGCACTGCTCTGGTTCACCAGAAGTGGTTTAGTCATGCTGGCCACATGACCCAGAAGCTTTACGCCAGCTCCCTCGGCCAGTAAAGCGAGATGAGCACCGCAACCCCAGAGTCATCCACGACTGGACCTAACGGTCAGGGGTCCCTTTACCTTTACTGGCTCAAATGCAAAGTTGTTGTGGCCTCCATATGAATGACACATTTGCAGCGTGCCAAAACGTGCTGTACTGCCACCTACTGGAGGGTTTGCATTGCAACATCATGGAACACCAAGCCCCTCTCCCCTCCATCTCACTGATTGTGTCCTTGCATCAGCTGTGACTAAAGCCAGAAAGCATATTCTTCCAAGATGGGGATGAGGAATCTGTGGCCCTGCAGATGTTGTAGGGCTGCAACTCGTCCCAGCCCCAGCCAGCATGGCCATCACAAGCCAGGGTAGAAGGAGTTGCAGCTCAGTGACATCTGGAGGACTACAGCTTCCCATCCCTGTTTCAAGGAAGAGGGAAAACGGGGGTTAAGCTGACAAGGAGAAAAGTATGTCAGGATAGAGGCAGCCGTAAAGCAGAGGGCAAGAAAGATGGGTGCAAAATTGCAGAGGGGGAGATTGGCGCCAGGGTGCAGCAATGGAGGACTAATGGGGAATTGCACTTTAAAAAGTTGGGATGAATGAATGATGGGTGGGAAGATGTATAAATAAATTCCTTGCAAGCATATCAGGAGGAATGCAGGGCCAATGCTCCTTGTCATGCAACCTGCCTGCAAAGAAACCGGAATTTAACCTCTGCGTAACCTTCCTCTGCGTAACCTTCGTGCAAGCAAATCAGGATGGCTACTCAACAAAACTGGTCATCTGAAAGGACCCTGTGTTGTGCTTTTGCTGCAACAAATTTACACAGCTGGAAAATTTGCATTACAATGTAGAATCTCCTCGTCTCTCATCTTTGAAAACAACTCTCTTCCTTACTACTATGTTTGGATTAAAATGTTGGTGGGCTAGCAGGGACCAGGGAAAATCATTTTGGGCTCGGATCCAGTTCTTCAGCGGCCAGATAAGCAGCTACTGCTGGGGAAAGGGCCACAACCTGTTAACGCAACAGGATATAGCTCTCCTTTATCACCTCCTTTCTCAAAGGTAGGTCTGATAACGGAAGCTATGAACTCGACCTTTCATTTGGGCAGAGTCAGCAATAAGGGGAGCTGGTTGCTGATCAAGCCCAGAGGTTCAGCGAGGGTGTAGAACGTGATATGAATCTATTATAAATTAGCGAGTTGAGGTCATGCCTTGTACTCTCCCAGGGCTGCCATCTTTGACCTTGATCCAGTTCAGGAAAATGAACCCCACTGAACACAATAGGGCATAAGAGCAGATGGAGAATCCTTTGGGAAAGGGCCAGCCAGATGTCCATGGGAAACCTGCAAGCGGAACCTCAGCACATCAGTGGCTCTATGGACCTGCAATTCGCAGCAACTAGTATTCAGAGACACATTGTCTCTGACAGTCGAGGGAGAGCACACCCATTCTGGCTACTAGCTATTAATAGCCTTGTCGTCCCTGAAATTGTCTAATCCCCTTTCAGAGCCATCCAAGTTGGTGCCCATCATGACAGTGAGTTCCATACTTTAACCATGCACTGCGTGAAAATGCACTTTCATCATTCAGCTTCCCTTCCTTATTTCTTTTTAATTTTATTTTATTTTGACAAAGCAATAATCATAAATAAATAAGAATACAAATGTGCACCCTGCCCCCAAGACCATTCCATTGTAACTATCCAACCTCCCAAATTTTCAGCACCTCTTGCTATGCTTTGACCCCTTTTCATTTTAACTGTACAAATTCTACAAACACTTTCAGTATCTCCTCAGAATCATTTCTCCTACATATTCCCAGTCTTACCTTAATAGCACATGTTAATTTATCATTAGTCGCTATATCCCACACCTCTTTATACCATTCTTCCATTTTATATTCACCTTGCCTCTTCCACTTCCTAGCTACAATAACTTGTGCAGCTGTCAATAAATTGGTGAGGAAGTCCTTCCTAGCCTGCCAACCTTCCGCCCCATTGTAAATTGATAATAATGCTACCTCTGGACTTTTGGCTGGCTTTAACCCAGTGGTTTCTGTTATCTCCTTAAACACCTCCCCGCCTCCATACATATTTGCACCGCCACTACATGTGAACATAAGTCCCGGTTTCCTGGCATCCCCTTCCAACATAACACCGAATATTCCTTGCAGCTTCACTTCTGGGTACAGGTACATGCAGAAGGAGATGTCCCTACTTGCTAGCCATTACAGGTATTTTGCCATTCTTGCTCTCCTTCCTCCTGCAACAGAGGCTGTATTGGCGTACGCCCCCGGTCTCTCTACCTGGCCCTCAGAACTCTTTGCAGGCCACGCCCCCTCTCACTAGGCCACACCCCCTCTCTGCCCCTGCTCCACACATCCCTTGAGTGTGGCTGAAATGTTTCCCTGAACTCTGATTATAAGCCGCTTGCTTGCTTGCATGCTTGGCTGGTTGGTAGAGAGGGGTGTGTGTATCAACTAGCCTACTGTACACAACATGAATCAATTGATCTGCCTGCTTTTGCCTCTGGCCCTATCTCACTGGCCCTCCGGCCCCCGGAAAGTTGCCCAGAAAGGAATCCTGACCTGAAAGAGCATTCCTTTGTAATAGTTGTTTGAGAGGTGGGCAGCCCCATCCCACGCAAACATCACTTCATCCTTTGCTGGATACATAAAAGCCATTTCCTCCCAAAGAGTCTTAGGAGCTGTAGTTTACCTCTCACAGAGCTACAATTCCCAGCACCCTTAAACTACAGTTCCCGGAATATATATTTTTAAAGAGTAATTTAAATGTATGGTGAGGACGTGAACCAAGCATGTGGATAAGAGGCACCTGTTGAACGGCACACAGCCTTTAAAAGGGTATGGAGGGAGCTGTCAAAAAGAAGCGTCCTCTGTATTCTAGCACCACAAACAACAGCAGGGTCGGCAGGGCGGGGGGTGGAGAGAGGAAATTGCTGCCATCTGGGCTTCAGGCGCCTCTGGCTCAAATCCCTTTTCATCCGGGGAGCTCATTGGATGACCTTGACTGGCCTGTATCTCTCCAGCTTAACTACCTCAGGGGGTTATTGGAAGGATAAACAAGATAAGAATTACAAAGCGCGTTGGGACACAAAAAGTGCCAGAGGATTGATTAATAATAATCATAAAACGATAAAAGTTGTGTCAGGAAGAATAGCTGCTGAGCAGACTGCACATTCTTTAGTAGCTTACACTGCAGTTTGTGTGTGCCCGAGAGGCGGGCAAGCTGACAGACAAATCACGCCCTGTAAAATGAAGAAGTAAATTTCAGATTTAAGTAAGGGGCGGTGAAGGCAAAGCTAAGCTCAGCCTCAAAGCCCTCGTGCTCTTCTTGTGGTCAGCAGATTGCATTGTTCAGTCCATCTGAAGGACTAATGTGAGGCACACCCCATCAGGCAGCGGTTCCCAAATTTTCTATGTTCCCAGCCTAACCTTTGTTTTAATCAATTAATTTCACATTGCCGTGTACATATGTGTTTCGAGGCGATTTCCAGTTACCCCATGCAAGCAGCTAAAACACTTTTCAAAACAGTAGAAAAGCAACAACTGGAAATAAGTTTAAAACCATAAAAAATGGAAATGGATGTCTATTCGGTAACCTACCTCCCCATCCCAGAATCTAGCAAGCACAACAGAGGACCTTACCTGTTAGGCCAAGCTGGACAGCCAAATGTTTGCAACCTCAAACACGAGGGAAAGCGATATGCAAGCTTTTTTCTCTGCGTGACTGGCATCTTTAGCACGTTTGCCAATCAATAGTTACTAAGGAGTGGCTCTAGTCAAATATTTACAACAGGTAACTTGTAGCAATGTCCCATTCACCATCACAGGTGATGCGAAAAATACCAGGGCAGAGAAGTGGTTGAAGGACCTGGATATGGCAGGATTTCTGCTTCAGAGGACTTTGAGGGTCCCTAAGTATTGGGCAAGGGACACGGGTGGCGCTGTGGTCTAAACCACAGAGCCTCTTGGGCCTGCCGATCAGAAGGTTGGCGGTTCGAATCCCCGCAACAACGTGAGCTCTGGTTGTTCAGTCCCTGCTCCTGCCAACCTAGCAGTTTGAAAGCACATCCAAGTGCAAGTAGATAAATAGGTACCACTCCGGCAGGAAGGTAAATGGCGTTTCCATGCACTGCTCTGGTTTCGGTGCGCCAGAAGTGGCTTAGTCATGCTGGCCATTCATGACCCTGAAAAACTGTGGACCAATGTCGGCTCCCTTGGCCTGTAAAGCGAGATGAGTGCCACAACCCCAGAGTTGTTTGCGACTGAACTAAACTGTCAGGGGTCCTTTATCTTTAAGTATCGGGCAAAGCAGGACATTCATTTGTCATTGGCTACACTCTGCCCCCACAGTAAGAGGCAGAAATGTTTCTGAATACCAGTCAGTGGAAATCATAGGCTGGGGAGAGTGCTCAGGTCTTGCTTGAGGGTAGCCACTGCGAGAACAGGATGCTGGACTCGATAGGACCTGATCCAGCAGGTTCCTCTGAAGTTCTTAAGCCAGAGGAGGGACACAGTAAAGATTTGGAGAGGTCTGCGTAACCTAACTGTATAATTTTGGCCCACTGCTTGAAAGCAGAGGCAGGAGAGATTTTGCAAACTGTGTGTGCACTACGCTTAGTGATGGGAGGTGGGTGGGTTCCATTTTTGTTTGCATTTTAATGAGAAGTTACTTCTCTCACACTTCTTGGATCAACATGTGAACTGAAACACAGCTGGCCTTCAAAATTGGCACTGCCTCAGATTTTGCGATGCAGTTCTCCAGCCAAACAAAATAAAACAAAATTCCTTCTAGTAGCACCTTAGAGACCAACTAAGTTTGTTATTGGTATGAGCTTTTGTGTGCATGCACACTTCTGGAGATACACAAACAGCCAAACAGCGTGCTGCAGAAATGCATGCAGTAGGGAAAGCATGTATAAGATATATATTATTGGTGTACAAAATTGCATCAGGGGAAGTTGCTTGCAGGGAAGTTGTATGTTAGTCAAAACCGCAAAAAAAAAGTGTTTATGTGGAGAAATTTGCACTAAATTGCTACAGGATTTTCATGAGGATTGAAAGAGAAATGGGAACTGCTGTGCTTCGGCTTGGAAAAATGAGAAACAGAAACTGACAGATCCATTCCTAATTAACCTCATGGCTTATACCCCCCCAACCCCAACCCGCCCCCCAGCTTTTTCTTTTTTATTTGTAGGGTACTTTTTAATTGAAGAGTGGCATATAGAAAAAAATATGTATAATCTATGCATTCATACATAAATAAATTTGCTTATTTTCATAATTTATGCTGGTTGCAGGATCCAGATTTTCTTTGTGCAGAATTCTGATTTATTTGTAGGCTGTTGTGTGTGTCTTTTTCAGCTGAAGAGTAGCCTATAAATCCTTAAAATCAAATAAAAAATACAGTGAGACTATCCATCCATCTGCTTAGCCTTCATGCAGGTTTCAGAATCCATCTTTTCTTTGCATGGAATATCACACATGCATGCTGCCCTGTCTTCATCCTTGCAACTACAAATGACGCCAAACAGCCGCCTTCTGGGTCACCCTCTATTTGTTGTTAGACCACCTCTCATCATCATCAACCCTGGCTTGTTGGCTGTGCTGGCTAAAGCTGATGGAAGCTGGAGCCTGCCAACATCTGGAGTGACCGCAGACAGGGGAAATCCACTGTAATTAGTCATCTGCAAGGCTTCGCCCAGCCCTCATATTGAGGCGTTTAGATGACTTGAGCACAGTAGCACGTGAGGGATGCTAGAGAAAAGGGAAACAGCCAGAGCGGAGCTATTTCTGCTTTCCAACCCTTGCTTCCGTTCTCAACTAAGAATGCTGCCTCTGCAATAGACAGCCCACACATTGCTCAGCATCACCTCGGTCCTTTCCACCTGGCTTGGGGCGGGGCTTGACAGGCTTCACAAGTACTGCGGCTGCTGCTTAGCGCCTCCTCTTTTCAATTGTTTTTAATTTTTATCTGTGTTGTTTCAAATGAGACCATCTTGGCTGTGAGCCCTGGAAGACCTGCACCCTGCCTGACTGGCCCTTGGATTTGATATCCCGCTTTATCACTACCCGAAGGAGTCTCAAAGCGGCTAACATTCTCCTTTCCCTTCCTCCCCCACAACAAACACTCTGTGAGGTGAGTGGGGCTGAGAGACTTCAAAGAAGTGTGACTGGCCCAAGGTCACCCAGCAGCTGCATGTGGAGGAGCGGGGAAGCAAACCCGGTTCCCCAGATTACGAGTCTATTGCTCTTAACCACTATACCACACTGGCTCCCTTTCCCATCTGGCCTGGGAGAGTGGAGTGCTGACTGACTCCAGCTACAAAAGCTGAGGCTGTTGAACAGATTCCTGGGCTGGAGTATTGTTTACGGGGGGTTGAGAGAGCTGTTGCCTTTATTGATATTATTGTTGTATCTTTAGTTTTAGATCTTGCGATTCATGTGGAAATTGTTTCCATTAGGTTGTGTACTTTTTAATATGCTGTATTTATTGTTTACGACTTCTGTTATGTTTGTAATTATGTGAATCGTGTCTTGCTGTAAGCTGCCCTGGAGCATAGTTTCAACTATGGAAAGGCGCCATACAGATAAAATGTTGATGGTGATGATGCTTTAGGTTTGCGGCTAACGCAGTCCACTCTTCCCACTGACATTGCAGGGATGGCCATTTGAGGCTAGCAATGCAATCCTAGGCACAGGAAAGGGGGGCCCTTGAGAGATGTATCCCATCCTGAGGTGGGTGGGGCCAGAGACCAAAGTGGCAAGAGAATTAATAACAAGTTTGCCTTTGTGCAGGGGGCAGGTTTCTAAACACACTCATACCCCCCCTCCCTGCTCACTATCCTCCATGCAAGCAAGCAGGAGTCTCCATCTGCATCCAAGGATGCCTCCCAGCCAGGCGAAGACACTCAAGGAGGGTGTGAAGCACAGCTGGTGAGGGAGGGGTGTGGCTTGTGAAAGGGGTGTGGCCCAGGGGCCAGATAAAGACGTGAGTCTCTAGTTCCCCATCCCTGCGCTCTGCTCCATCAGAAGCGATCCCCGTTTAACTCAGTGGGACATCTTGCCAGGTAAGTTTATAAAAAGTTGCTGTCCTGGACTTGTTGGATGCAGAGGGACAGTGGGAGGAAACAGTGGTCGTAGGGAGAAGAGGGAGAAGACTGGGAAGAGGGCGTGTCAGAAACTGAAGAGGTGACAGGGCTTAGTGAGAGGGGGGAGTCTGTGGAGGAGAGCAGTCCAGAATCGGAGGCAGAAGCTGAAGCAGGAGAGGAGGGAGGCCAAGAGGCAGAGATGAATCAGGCTGGTGAAGAAGCATGGGTTTCTGCCCCTCCTGCTGCAACATGCTCCCCTCCACACTGGTCTCCCAGGACCCGGAGAGGGATGAAAAGGGTAGAGGAGACATTGGCTGCAGGTAGGCAGCGTCCCCAATTCCTTGGGGAAATCCCTGGTGAGGAGGGATTTCAGACTCAGCAACTGATTTTCATGGAGGAAGATCACCGGGAATGAGCTTCTCTGCTCATTAAGCCTGACACTCAGCCAAGTCTGTGGAGGTTGTGCTAATGAGGAGTTAACTCCATCTTTGATCTGCTTGATTACTGACCGACAGGCTCCTGTGACAGATGCTGTTTGACTGGTGTTCTTGGGCTGGTAGGCTCGCAACATCTGGAGGGGAAAGGGAACGTAACTTCCCACCTCTGCTCCATAGGAAAGGGTTTTGAGAAAGAGAGAAATGAGCCAAGGAAATCGCTCTCACCCCAGTAGCTACCTTTGCTACGGCAGAAGTGCATGTGATCAGGTGCGAAAAAGAAAAATATCAGAGGCTGGTGCAAGAGGGAACAAGGCCTTGAAGTTGCCAGTTTGCAGTGCATGGCAAGCGTACAAAATCACCTGGTTAGCAATGGCTACTAATTCTACTGCTTACATTCTGCCTCCACTGTCAAACACAGTATGCTTCTGAATGGCCACTCACTGGAAACCACAACATGAAAGAGTTGCTTTTGTGCTCAGGTCCTGCTCACAGGCTTCCCAGAGGCATCTAGTAGGCCACTGTGAGAATAGGATGCTGGATTTAATGAACCAGCTGCGCTGAAAGCATTTCAATTGCTGCGGGGGCAGCTGGGCAAGTGCGATTTTGAATTGCGCTTTCTATTTTTATTCCGGTGGTCTGTGGCGAATTTGCTTCCTGTGCTGTGAACTTTTTAACTGCTGCTGGTTTTTAACACTGAAATAGTGTATTGGAAACTCATTGCAGTGTTTTGATATTTTGCATGGTTTAAAATAAAAAGAATAATCCTGTAAGCCACCTTGTGGGAGTAATTTGTCCTGAAAGATGTGGCAAAGGTGCATTAAATAATTTTTTTAAAGCACTTGGAACCTCTTGACCAGAACCACAGTCAGAAATAGTGTGATATTCTTAAAAACGAAGTGTCTTTTTTAATAATAATAGAAAAATAAACTGAACATTCACAGAAGAGTTTACTAGAATGTCCTTAAGGGCTCCCAGCTATTCTTGCGTCTACCTCTCCTTCCACACACCCCACCACTCCTTAGGCTACAACCCATTGGTCAGTTCACGTGGGGTGGGCTCAGTCAGACATGAGCGCTTCTCCCCTTGACCTCCTAGTACCACATCCCTTCATAGGTCAGAGTAGTTGTGCCTGGAGGAGAGGGGGGAATAGTTCTCTTCCTTCCATGGGGCTGGGGCTGCCACTGAGTTAACAACCTCAGCTGCAGCCACCACTCCTCCCTCTTCTGCCAGTGTGGAATAGTAAAAAGCTGGAAGCTTTGGTTTGTGCATTAGCCAATGCAGCAGAGGAGAATGTTCCCTGGGGGCATTGGTCAGCTTCTGGAGAAATAAAAGAGGAGGAGGAGGAGGAGAGAGCCATCTACCTCTCCCTTTTCTCCTTCCTCCTCTTTCTCTCTCTTTCTCCCATGCTTTGTGTTGCTAGGCACACATGTCTTGCAGAATGGTCATGATCAAAATGGGGACCCTTGTATTCTTGTAATTGAGGAAGAGAGAGTTGTGTCCATCTCTGGGTTCCAGGTCATTCATTCTGATTTGGTTGAGGGGAGGCCAGATTTCATGGCATCAAAGCCACTGTTACCCCCACATTCTCTGGCACATTTCCTTATTGCAAGAGGTCCAGACTTCTGGAGGAGCTGCTTGTTGTGCGAACGAGGCCTCCCAACCAGCTCTAATAGCATGATCTAACCAGCACAGCATTCATCACGATTGTTTTGCACAAAGTTCTGGGTGCCACAATAAAGATATTGATGTTGGGACGTGTTCAGAGGAGGGCAGCCAAGATGACCAGGGGTCTGGAAGCCAAGCCTTATGAGGGATGGTTGAGGGAACTGAGTATGCTTAGCCTGGAAAAGAGGAGACTAAGAGGAGATATGATAGCCATCTTCAGATATCTGGAGGGCTGTCACATGAAAGATGGAGCAAGCTTGTTTTCTCTTGCTCTAAGAGGCCAGGACCCAAACCAATGGCTTCAAGTTGCAAGAAAGGAGATACCAACTAAAGATCAGGAAGAACTTTCTGACCGTAAGAACTGATTGACAGTGGAGGTTTTACCTGTCATGGATGCTTTAATCAAGATTCCTTCATTGCCAGGTGTTGAATTAGATGACCCTCAGAATCCCTTCTACAATGCTGTGATTCTGTGAAAGTTTGCAGGGTGTGTTAGATGACATCAGTGATGCAGCGTTCGTTCTGGGTTTGTTTGCAGGGATTTTAGAAAATGTTCCATCAAGCAATTGTCATTCCACACTTTCCAGTGCAGTTCTCCATCATTTTTCTGGGATGTGGAGAGACACTGGGATTTCTGGCATAAGAGCATCAAATCTACTTCAGCAATGCAACCTGAGTTTGCTGATTGAATCCCACCCAGTCTGGAAGTGCCTGCAGTTTTGTTTTGTTTTTCCACATCAAAATCCATTTGTGGTCCTTACCCCAGGCTTGTTTTTTTTAATTTCGGCAGCCTCATTTTTGGTGGTGGTGGTTTGTTTGTGTATTTGCTATTGTTAAGCAAGCCTCAGTGACCTACTTCAAATCACTCAGAGGGCAGAAGGCCCGTGTTAGGCAGAAGTGGCCAATGTGGCAGCAGCCAGATGCTGTGGACTTCAGCTCCCATCATCCCTGACCTATTGGTTTGTATTTAAAGGAAAATCTACCCATTTCACACTTTCTGAAGCAATATGTGAACTCTTCATGGGGATGAAAATGTCCCCATTTTAATTGCCACCAGAGATTTATCAAGCCGTTTGTGGATTTCCAAATACTGCACAGCGTTTCTCCAAATGTTGCAATGCAGCCCTCCAGCCAACTTCATATTCTGGGGCAAAGTGTCCATAAAAATGGATATGTTGGTGAAAGGGACATTAAAAATGCATTATATTGGGGGGGGGAGCACTTTGCAAAAGTGTGTATATCATGCACAATTATTATTATTATTAAATTGCATGCAAAAATGTGCCTATTAGGATAAATTTGCCCTAAAATGCTGGCAGGTTTTCATGAGGACTTTTTTTAAAAAAAAACACACAAACTGATGTGGGAACATGGAGTGCTGAATTTAAGGCTGGGAAACTGAAAGAAACCAAAATCAATTGATTTGCCCATCTCATTGGCCATGCTGGCTGGGAATGATGGGAGCTTTAGCAGACTCTGGCTTGAGGAGTGCAGGGCAAGACTGCCTGACACTCACACCTCTGTTCTCCCATGGAATGAAACTGCCCCTGGTGATCCTCTATAATGACTCTGGGGCAGAGGTGCACTTAAGTAATCTTAGCTCACTTCCAGGTGACTTGCTTGTTGAGCATTCATCCTGATCAGTTTGCACAAACTTCGCAGGGAGGTTAGATGGCTGTTTATTGAGCATTCGTTCCATTTTGCTTGCTGGGAGGTTAGACAACATTGTGCCAAGCTGCTGTTCTCTCACACTTTCCAGTGCATTTTCCATTTCTTTATTGCAAAAGAGTCCTGGAGTGTGTGGGGGGGGGGTGTGTGCAAGCAGGTTTCTTGCACGAAAGCACCAAAACAACTTGAATCGCAGGGCCTGAAATCATGTGATTGAATCCTGCACAAATTTAGCAACGGTCTGGCAAGGCCCTTAGACACCAGTCTTTACAGTCTTGTGGAAAGCCCTCGCTTTAGAAGTGGTGGGATTCAATCGCATACCAGCAACTAATGGGCATTGCTTATCTTACCTCAAAATGTGGGAAGCAGTGCTTTTTCCTGGCGGAATGCAGCAATACACAGTACCACCACTTTTTTTGGGGGGGGGAGGTGGAAAGACTCTCTGACCCCTTCAAAGCATCGCATCTCCTTCCGCAAGGCCAGGAAGCATTTGCCTCACTTAGGGGTGCAATGCTATGACAGGATCCTGGAGCTCTGCTGCCTCCTTCTCAAAGCCGGGCAGGGGAGGCCTATTCACCTGGGTGGGTGGGCAAAGGAGCATCAAGCGGCTAGCCTGACCTCACTGCCCAGCCTTGGCTTCAGGCCACGCCCCTCCTCCACCTGCTTGCTGGCAGCGGTGCTGGGTATAGGGGGCAGAGGGGGCTTCGGCTCCCCCAATATGTTTTGGCAGGGGGCAGCACATCAACACATCACATGACTGTGCTCCCTCCATGTGGGGGGGGGGGGAGCAAGTCAACACTCTTCTGGCCAGTGAATACCAGCACTTTGTTTTTACCTAGATGAAAAGCACCGGTGGTAAGGCAGCCCTGCTAAATGGGGCTCTGGGTTTCTGCACTAAAGTCCTGCCTTGATGGCTCCATTTGTTGGTTTCCAAGGGAACAAAATAGTGGGACAAAAAATAGAATCTCTTGGACCCGTGGCTAGAAATCACGAGACGAAAGGAAGTGTGGACCAGCCCTAGCTCTGCCTAACAGCAGAGCCGGCCCTGCCTGCTTGCGACATCTTCCTATGACCACATGATAAACAATAACAATGCAACCACAACAAACCAGCCGTGCTTTAAAAAAAAGCAGGCCCCATGCCTAGAGGCAGGAGTCCTGGGTCCAAATGCATCTCTTGCCACACTCCCTCTCTCAGAGATCCGTCTTCTGGAGCTGCAGTCTCCTACCTTTCCAGATCCAGCCCCGCTTTTAACTTAAACATGCATTTGGGGACCCATCGCTTCATCTTTTTACCATATATTTGCATGGTGGGAAGTGTCCCTGTTGCGACCCACCTTGGATCAGGCTGTGATCCACTAGTCCATGGTTTCCCAAACTTGGGTCTCCAGCTTGTTTTTGGACTGGAACTCCCATCATCCATAGTTAGCAGGTCGGGGATGATGGAAATTGTAGTCCAAAAACAGCTGGAAACCCAAGTTTGGGAAACAGTGGACTTGTTGTTGTTTAGTCGTTTAGTTGTGTCCGACTCATCATGACCCCATGGATCAGAGCACACCAGGCACTCCTGTCTTCCACTGCCTCCCGCAGTTTGGTCAAACTCATGCTGGTAGCTTCGAGAACACTATCCAACCATCTCGTCCTCTGTCGTCCTCTTCTCCTTGTGCCCTCCATCTTTCCCAACATCAGGGTCTTTTCCAGGGAGTCTTCTCTTCTCATGAGGTGGCCAAAGTATTGGAGCCTCAGCTTCATGATCTGTCCTTCCAACAGTGGACTAGTGGGTCCTAACTCACCAACAGCAGACCAGTGAGCTAGAGTTTCCAGGGTGTGTGTTTGTTTGCCTTTGCCTGATTCTAGTGCAGACATAGGCACAGTATGTTATCCCCCCAAAGGCATCTCTAACCTCAACCCCCAAAAAGCAGCAGTGAGAGGATGTTTTTTCCCCAGATCAGGAAATGGGGGCTTGCCCTAGAAAATAGTGACATTGGGAAGTTTTGGTATGGAGAAGCGAGAGTGAGTGTTTGGCGGTGAGAGAGAGACCGAGACCAAGAGAGATCAATGCCCACAAAGTGTTTTTGTTTTGTTTTTTAAAAAACAAAACCACTAGAGGGAGTCCCACATGACTCTGATTCTGTAAACAAGTGTATAGGGATTTCCACTGTATTTCACAAATCACTTGCATTTCTCTTGCATCTGTGTGCAGCGGGAACAAGCCAGCCAAAGTGAAGCACACAAAAATGCCATGGGCATTGAAGGCTGCCATCCCAGACTCTTCAAGTGTCCCTATTTTCCAGGGACAGTCCTGGATTTACAGAAGCCGTCCCGGATTCTGATTTGATCCTAGAATATCCCGCTTTTCCTTAGGACATTCCTATTTTCATCAGAGAAATGTTGGCGGGTATGGAGCTATGCGACCCTCCAAGCTATGTAGATAAGTAGCTAGACAACCTTTAGAAGACATTGCCCTGTGTAGGGAAGTTTTTAAATGTTTTATTATGCTTTTATATATGTTGGAAGCCGCCCAGAGTGGCTGGGGAAAACCCAGTCAGATGAGCAGGGTATTATTATTACTATTTATTATGGAATAGGACGTCACTATTTCCATCAGAGAAATGTTGGAGGGTATGCCATCCTAGGCACACTTACTAGGGTCTGTGGAATAAACCTCACTGAATATACAGGAGGGTTGCTGCCACATAAACACGGCATTGGAATTCCCTGTTAAATTCCTGGCTCTTGGCTCGGCTTTGCACATTGAGTCAAATCTTAAACCTGCAGCCAACCTGAACCCACATTTGCCAGCATCACCATCCTGCACTGGTCCTTAACTTGTTGCCAGGGGCTGGTTCCTGCATCAGTCTTCAATGCCGGGGTCAGGCTAGCAACGCAGGGAGTAAGAATACACAACAGCACCTCTGTGCAGGTACAGAGTGCGTCTCCCTTACCGTGGGGGATAATTATGGATAATTTTCACATCGTGGATTAGGGAGAAAAGTATCCAGATCAGACATCACGCCTTTGAGCACTGTCGCCTCTTTTCCTAGATGTGAAGCATATGCTCTCTCCCCCACCCAACCCCATGCGCAGTTGGCCTTGCCTAGCCATGCCACAGGATGCTTGTGAACAGATGGGTGTTGACCACTTGATGATTTGTCTCTCAGGTCTGGTCGGAGGAGGATATGTGGGGAGGGTGAAATGGACTGTACCACTTCAGGCTGGAGGTGGGGGGAAACAAGTTTAGATGCTCCCCTACCTTTAAAAACAAACCCACTCCCTGGAAGGAGAAAACTAACATAGCCCTTTGCCAGCCCTTTCGATCTGGACGAAGGTTAGTTTTTTAAAAAAAAAAATGTAAACGAGCATTTTTTAAAAAATGTGCTCAACTCTAACTTGAAGTGGCACAGTCCATTTTTTAGCACTTCTGCAGATGCTTGCCTTCCAAAGGCCATGAATGAAATGATGTATCGAAGCTGTTACACTGAGGATGTGAGTGGCACCAAAACTTTGTTCCACAGGAAGTTGCAGCTGTGGTGGGTAAGAACTCACAGTCATATGGGCAGAGCTGGCACTGCTTCTGGGCACCACGTGATCCTCGTTCCGCCTTTGTGAGAAAGTGATGTGGCAGCACTTATACTTTGGAACTCACTGCCGATTGACACCAGGCAGGGGCCTACACTGGGAGTTGCAGTCCAGCGGCATTCGGAGGACCCACAGATTCCCCTGAATGAGTGAGCTGGGCCTGAGCTGCAATAGCATCACTACCACCATAAGGAGCAGTAAGAAACATTTAATATATATACGGTTTTTACAAAATAAACAGATGGGGGTTCTGGCCAACTCAAATCGTGCTCAGAGTAGGCTCATTGAAACTAATGGGCCGACTTTAGCTGTTTCAGTGAGTCTCCCCTGAACAGGGGATGCCAACCCGGATCAAAAAAATGCATGATTTGAACTCCAGGCTGATCCCAGTTCTATCGGCGTTGGCCTTTAACAGAGGGTCCCTGTTGTGCTGAAACGACATCAGAAAATGAGAATGGAGCAAAAGGGAAAGGAAGGAGAGAGGAGAGGAGAAACAGAAGGGAAATAAATAGCCTTTCAGAACTGGAAGGGGTCCCAGAAGGCCATGCAGCCTGACTCCTGGCTCAGTGCAGGGATCTTGCACCTACAGCATTGCTGACAGATGGCCGCACAGCCTCTGCTTACATACCACCAGTAAAGGAGAGACCACCATCTCCCCAGGCAGGGTCTTATGCTTTAGACTTGTGTTGGATGCTAGATTCATAAAGGCTGGAAGCCACGGCTCCCAATCACATTTTAGAAATGCTGAGTGAATTTGTTTGTTTGTTTATATTCCACTTGTCCTTTAAGGAGCTCGAAGTGGCATACAGAGTTCTCCCTCTCCCCCTTTTAGCCCCACAACAACAACCCTTCCAGGTAGATTGAGCCAAGGGTGAGTGGAGGGATCTGCGAATGTGTCAATTTCCGTTTCTCTCTGTTTTTAATTTCCTCAATCCTAAATTCAGATCTCTCTCTCTCTCTTTCGCTTTCTCTTCCTCATGAAACTTCAGCGTTTTAGCCCAAATCTCTCCCGATAAACACACGTTTCCACGCCATTTCTGCCTCATATCTGCCTGCAAGAAATTCCCCCTCGTATAATGCACCTTCGCACGCCGTTGCCACAACCATGCGTGCATTTTTACGCACGCTTTCACCCCAGAGCGTGGCTTTTTTGTACACATTCCTTAACCGGGAAAGTGCAAGGTTCGGGGACGTGCGCGTTCAAAAGGACAGCGGCTCCGGGAGCACATAGCCAAACATTCCTCTTTGCCGGTAAAACCAGCAGGTAGCGAGGCAGGTTGGCGAGTGAAGGCCAATTGGTGCTGAAGGCTGGAAGCAGCGGAGCGCAGAAACTTTGCAGCGCCCTGGGCCAGAGAGAGAGAGAGAGAGAGAGAGAGAATGAGGGAGAGAGAGAGAAGTGATTATTTATAGTTGGCAGGAGCGGGGAGAGGACACGAGAGGGAGGGAGGGAGGGATGAAATGATAAAGAGAATGACACACAGAGAGGAAGAAATAGAGCGTGAGGAGGAAGCTGCCCCGCTTGGAGGTGCTGGGGGGCAGCAGCTGGAGACCCCCCTGGTCTGTGATAGGTGAGTCCTTTGGAGGGATGTGTGTTGGGATGGGTCGGGAAGGGGCATTCTTATCTCGGTTGGGGGTCGCTTGGGAGCAAAGCTTGGGAGAGGGAGAAGTGTTTACTAGTTGTTTACTAGAGGAAAGAACCCAGGAGTCCGAGGTGGGGACCTTGCCAGGCTAGCCCTTCTTCTTCTCTTCTTCTTCTTCTTCTTCTTCTTCTTCTTCTTCTTCTTCTTCTTCTTCTTCTTCTTCTTCTTCCTCTTCTCCTCCTCCTCCTCCTCCTCCTCTTCTTCTTCTTCTCTTACCCCCTACCCACACCGCTGCTCCCCTCCTGTAGCTGAAGGCAGAACCCAAGAGGCTTTCCCTCGCCCTCAAATCTGCGGAGATTTTGAGAGCTAGGGAAAGCGCATTCTTTCAAACTCCCAGCTCGAGTCTGCAAAGAATCCTCTCCTCGCCCCTCTAGGACCCCGTTTCGAGAATCCTGGGCTGGATTAACTCCCCCACCGCCTTCAAAGGAAAAACCAGCATAGACCCCCAGATCCCTCCCACAGATAAGGACAACAACAGGAGAGAAGCTGCTAAGACTCTGCTGCCCTCTCAGGCGGAGGGATAAAAGGCCCCAGAAGAACTCTGCCCTTTGCTCTAAGCCTCTAGCCACTAGCCACTACTTCCCTCCCATGCCCACGACATTCGGAGAAAGTCACACTTCAAACAAAAACAGGGAGTTTTCCAGGGCTGCAATACGGTCAATCGGTTGGATGGATCGATGAGAAATGTTGTGGGTGGCTGAAAATACTTTAAAATGAAATGGTGATTTCCCACATTTTTTGAACAGGGGTCTTTGCCTCTTCTTAAGAGGATGCCTGCTGTATTTGACCCATGAACAAGAAAGTAGGGGGTGTGGGCCGTTGTTGTTGTTGTTTGCTGTTTGTTTTATTCATATCCCACCTTTGTCTCCAAGGAGCTGAAGGTGCTTCTTCCCCATCTCATTTAATCCTCTCAACAACCCTGTGAGGTAGGCAGGGCTGACAGGTAGTGACTAGCCCATGGTCTCCCAGTTAGTTTCCCAGTTAAGTGGGAATTTGAACCCTGGTCTCGCACTATGCTCCATTTCTTTAGAATGATTCCCCTCCCCTCAAGTATGTAAAGGTATGCAGATTTCATTGTTTAATTCAGGGGTGGGGAGCCACAGGCCTAAGGAGAGCAGATATGGCCCTCAAGGTCTCTCTGTGTGGCCCCTGGAGTTCTTCCCAGGCCACACCCTTTTTCTGGCCCCTCTTGAGTGCTTTTGGCTGGCTAGCATGTGGTCTTGGACTGTGACAATGCCATATTTTCCAAGATATGGAAAGTACCGGGGGGGGGGATTTGAATGTCTGGGCCCCCTGGACTTGGCGCCAGTGATGGGGCATGCTCTCAGGTAAAGTATTTGTAGGATTTCGGCCTTAATTGAACGACCACCTTAGAGAAGCCCATAGTCAGGTTTGCTTGCCCCCAAACTGGAAGTTTGGTTTTGCTGTGGAAGCTGCTTTGGAAAAATGTGTTACGTTAGGCAAAAATTACATATGTGCATGCGTATGTTAGGAGCAACTAAAATGCTGAACTAAAAAATAAAAATACATTGCAAACTGATGTGGGAATGTGGATGTTTGGAAAAATGAGAAACTGAAGTAGACCTGTTTGCCCAACCCTGGTCAGGTTGTGTTATGTATTTATTGCGTTCACATCCCATATTTTTTCTCTAAGGAGATCAAGGTGGCAAAACGTGGTTCTCTCTCTCCTCATCTAATCCCCACGACAACCCTGTGAGGAAGGTTAGCCTGAGAGGTCGTGATTGGCCCAAGGCAGGAGTCCTCAACCTCGGCCCATGTTTTGAGACTACAATTCCCATCATCCCTGACCACTGGTCCTGCTAGCTAGGGATCATGGGAGTTGTAGGCCAAAAACATCTGGAGGGCTGATGTTGAGGAAGGTCACCCAGTGGGATTCCTGGCTGAGTGGGGATTCGAACCCTGGTCTCCCAGGTCCTAGTCCTGACACTCTAACCACTATGCCACATTGGCCCTTGGACTGTTATCCTCTTGGACAGGGTTCAGCAAACTTTTTCAGCAGGGGGCCGGTCCACTATCCCTCAGACCTTGTGGGGGGCCGGACTATATTTTGGGGGGGGAAATGAATTCCTATGCCCCGCAAATAACCCAGAGATGCATTTGAAATAAAAGGACCCATTCTACTCATGTAAAAACACACTGATTCCCGGACTGTCCGCGGGCTGGATTTAGAAGGCGATTGGGCCGGATCTGGCCTCCGGGTCTTAGGTTGCCTACCCATGTTCTTGGCCCAACCTCTTGCCTGAGGTGGGAAGATGTTGGGGAGAGAAAAATAAGCAGGGAGATGGGGATTTGAGGATCCGTGATGCCGGCGCACATGAATGTCCACAGCAGGGAGACAGATAGTTTTAAATGTCCAGGGAGCAATGTATGCCAGGAGCAGAGATGAACAGATAAGGTCAGGGTGGGTGGAGATAGGAATGGTTTGGGAGAGGGAGCCCATAGGGACAGAGAGAGGGAGTTTTGCAGAGAAAGAGAGAGGGGTGTGTCAGAACAGATCGAAGGGCTTGTAATTACAGCTGCATAGATAACTTGTTTTGTTTTTTTGAAAGTGTGCCTGTGTGTGGCCTTTTGCCTTTCAATCGTTTGTTGTTTTTTTCAGTGCTAGTCTGTGTGCTGCAATTTATATGGATGACCATTAGTAGGTTTGTCAGCAATGGGATACTGAACCGAAAATTTCATGTGCATTTGAAAATGTCCAGGCAGATTTCCAAATCCATGTTCAATGTTAGCAAATATGGGTTGTGGTTCCTGAAAGCCAGCAGCCCCAACCTCCCCTCGACTTCTTCATCCAGAAAAGCCAGAAAAATAATTTTAACATTAATCAGAATACTAGGCAGGTCCTGTTCCAGGGTGTGTGGGGTTTTTTTTTTGGGGGGGGGGAGGGAGGGACTTGAGTGAAATGCCATCTGATGTCCCCACTCCTCGGTCAGTGGGCAGGTTTACCAGGCTATGGTAGCAGCTCTCTAAGCTGCAGAAGGAGGCAGGAAGTGGTCACCCATTTAATTTCCCACAATGCCCCAGAGTGGTGCTACAGTTAGGGCATTGTGGGAAAATAAAAGGGTGGCTATATCCCGCCTCCTGGGGTTGGTCAGAATGGCAGGCTGGAAGGACACTTCAGCTGGGTGACTGACATTTTAATTTCCTGCAGCTAGGAGAACCCTGCTGGACCAAAGACAAAAAACATATATTTTTTTAAAAAATAAAAACTCTTTTTTATTCATAATTAAAACAAAACATATTATCCAGAAACATATCATCCTTATTTTTTCCCCCATTTTTCCTCCCTCACCCCACCCTCCCCCACCCCCTGGCTTCCCTCAGTTCCAGTCTTTGATTTCTCTGAGAATGCTGTTTTCTGCATGTTACGCAGTTGTATAGATCCTCAAACTATTTAGCTGATTATTATCAATAAAAAGTTTGTGAATGTTTATTCAAAGCCAGCCAAGGAGTCCAGTTCGCTTTGTTGTGTCTTGTAAAGGGTTCCCATTCTCTTTAAAGTCACAGTTATCTTTGTCTCGTAGCTTATATGTCAGTTTTGCCAGGTCTGCATAGTCCATCAATTTTTCTTGCCATGATTCTTTAGTTGGGGTTTCTTCAGTCTTCCATCCTTTCGCTATTAGAACTTTCGCAGCCGAGCATCTAGCCCAGTATCCTGTTCTCACGGAGGCCAGCCCACAAGTAGGACTTGTGTGCAAAAACAGAACAGCCTAAACAACAACACGCAACACGATGGCTAATAATATGCTAACTGAATCTTTATAACATAATATTGTTTCAAAGTTCGTAAGCAGAATAATTAGATAGATAGATAGATAGATAGATAGATAGATAGATAGATAGGAAACCACAAATAAGTAAACTGTTCAAATATGATTCTTCAGCAGCAGCTTGCTACACTTTTCGGTGATTGCTGATACATGGCTATTTGTTGTACCTTTTAGGGCAGTTGTTTGCTGATGAAGAATAATCTTTGAAACAGTTTATTATCTGGGAAAACTGTTCTGTTTGCTGCTGTGCTCGGAGTACTCCCAGAGCGCCTACCATCACACAATTGTAGGACATTGACTTTGGAAAGGCTTTTTGCCTCCACCTTAGAGACTGACTGAGCCTAACATTCATTTGAATCTCATTCTTTGTGTTTTCCTTTATATATATAGTTCTTCTGTTTATGAACTTTGAAAGAATATTGTGTTATAAAGATTCAGTGGAAGACAGGCGTGCCTGGCATGCTCTGGTCCATGGGGTCACGAAGAGTCGGACATGACTAAACGACTAAACAAAAACAAATTATTAGCCACCGTGTTGCGTGTTATTGCTTACACAAGCAGGACTTGAGCAGGAACTTTTAGACCAGGGAAGAGGAACCTGTGGCCTTCCAGATGTTGTTGGTATGTAACCCCCAAGGATCCAAACAGAAAGGAGAACAGCCTGCGAAATGCTCGCAAGGTCTTTAAATTCAGAAGCCCTGAGAATCTGAACTGAAGAATCAACCATGAAGTTGCAAGGCAAAATGTCTCTTGCTGGACTCCAACTCCCATCCTTCCTGAGCATTAGCCATGCCAGCTGTGGCTGATGGGAATGTTTTGGAAGGCCACAGGTTGCCCATCCTTGCTCTACATGCTGAGCAGGTTCATAACAACGTCAACAACCGACTTCCACCAAGAGGGCTGGTGGAGCAGAGACAGATCACCACACACCCTGTTCAAGGTGTCACAAATAGTATATAAAGCCCTTAGTGCCTTGGGACAAGCTCACCTGCCCCCTCTCACTATGAGCCTTGGTCTCCCCTGCTGTTATCATCACACCCTGCTCCTCGGCAGGCAAAAAACCAAAGCTAACGAGTGAGCAGGTAGGCAGAGGCATCTACTGATCCTCCTTGGTTTACTGAGCCAGAACGAGGGATGGTGGACAAGGAGCTTGCAGTGGGGAAGAGAAAGATCAGGTCAGTGAGCCCGCAACTGGGATGTGGTCTCCAAGCAGATGACCAACTAGGTTGACCCTCAATGGCAGCTCTGAAGTGATCGGTCCCTCTTCTACCAGCCTGCTTACTCGCTTGCATGGAATTCCTGGTCACCTGTGGCGACCAGGCAAGTAGTTAAATACAAGACTGGGTGCAGGAGCACACCCACCTATATTTCTTTGAATTTGCATATCGCTTGATGGTTGGAAGCCTGCCAAAACTTGTCAACTCTCAGGGGCTGGATAGAGTGGGCAGCAGGGCTGATGTGAAGCAGGGAGATGCAGAGGAAGCAGCAGCCCTGCTCTGGAGGCAGCTTGGTCCATCTCTCAGTATTTGACTAGCAGCAGCTCTCCAGGATCTCAGACAGGATCTTTTCCCCCAGCCCTACTTGGAGATGTTGGGGATCACCGGCCACCGAGCCGGCTGCTTCGATCCCAAGGGAGAAACCTCTGCATGAGCCTCTTGTTCACAAAGGGCCTACGCACATGCAAGGCAGGGTGCAGGAAATGGCTGAGGCTAGAAAGCCAGCACACACTGAGGGCTGCAGAGGACAGGAGTAAGAAACAAGCAGACAGGACGTGGGCAGAGATGGATAAAGAAAGGGGCACGCAGAACACTGGCTGTCCATTTGATACCCAACCACGTTCAGGGTGTTACTCTTGGTATATAAAGCCCTTAACAGCTTGGGACCAGGTTACCTGAGGGCTGCTTCAGTCTGTAGGACTGGTCCTCTTACAGATTTTTTTTTCTTCAAAAAAATTGACCTTTTAGCATAGCAGCACCTACGTTTCGGAACTCTCTGCCTATTGACATTGCCTTCCCTGCACTCGTTTTGGTGCCTGCTTGCAGCATTTTTGTTTCCAGACATGTAGGGTGCTGGCATGCATTTTAATTTTGTATTTTGCATTAGCTTATTGTTGATTTTCATTATGTTTCCAATTTTCAAAATATCCATTTTTAGCATTTGTCTTTTATCGACAATGCTAACGTTTGTTTTTCTAAACCTCCGAGAGTTTCTGTTTACAACCAAGCGGCATCTACGTTTTGTTGAATGAATAAAGGATTGCTTGTAGGGAGTTGTAGCTGAGTGGCAAGATTTAAACTGAATCGCACCCATCCCTGGAACAAGGGAGGATACTAAAGTACAGGGTGCTCCTGAGAATGTACAGAGTATCCCCTCCCCTATGGCTACTTTGCACCTCGCCCATTTCTTATCCAGAAAGCACACACTGCATAAGATGAGCTTGCAACCCACATACAGCTCAACATATTAATTATTATTATACTGCTCTTCACAATAGTGGGTGACAGCAATTTAAAATTCAGAACATGTGATCCTTGGGTATGTATGCCTATTCTGGACACGAGTTCATGCATAGAGTGTTAGGGATGCCAACCTCCCTGCCCAGCTCTTTCCCCTTTGCCTTTGAACAACAGGATAATCTGCAGACAGTAGCAGGAGATGGTTTAAAAAAGAGGAATAAACTCACAGAATTGTTGAGTTTGAGATAACCTTGGGGGGTCATCTAGCCTAACCCCATGGAACCCAAGAATCCTGTCCATAGCCACCCCTGGGTGGGCTCAAATGACTTACCTTCTGGTTAATAGCCACACACACTAACCCATTGCGCCACCAGCTGCCCTGGGTCAAGGGAGTTCGACCCATAATAATAATAACAATAATAATAATTTATTATTTATACTCCGCCCATCTGGCTGGGTTTCCCCAGCCACTCTGAACAGCTCCCAACAGAATATTAAAAACATGATAAAACATCAAACATTAAAAACTTCCCTAAACAGGGCTGCCTTCAGATGTCTTCTAAAAGTCAGAGAGTTGCTTATTTCCTTGATATCTGATGGGAGGGCGTTCCACAGGGTGGGCGCTGCTACCAAGAAGGCCCTCTGCCTGGTTCCCTGTAACCTCACTTCTCGCAGTGAGGGAACTGCCAGAAGGCCCTCGGAGCTGGACCTCAGCTGAACGAGGGGGTGGAGACACTCCTTCAGGTATACTGGGCGGAGGGCATTTAGGGCTTTAAAGGTCACGACCAAGACTTTGAATTGTGCTTGGAAACATTCTGGGAGCCAATGTGTTTCAGAACTGGTGTTATATGGTCTCAACGGCCACTCCCACTCACCCGTCTAGCTGCCACATTCTGGATTAATTGTAGTTTCCGGCTCACTTTCAAAGGTAGCCCCACGTAGAGCACATTGCAGTAGTCCAAGTGAGAGATAACTAAAGCATGCACCACTCTGGCGAGACAGTCTGTGGGCCATCAAGTTGCTTTGAAAAGCACAGCAACAATAGGCCAGGCCGGTCAGTTGGCAACCTCGCCCCCACACAGCGCATGTCCTTTGGGAAGCCACAGCTAGCGGCTCCCGGCCTGTATGTAGATGGGGTTGGAGAATGCGAATGCCACAAGCGGCGGACTTCGCTTAGGAAGGGAGAGAACACACAACATGTGCAGCGCCCTCAATGAGTCATAGACAGCCTCCACTCATCAGGGCAACCTCTTTTTTTTCAGATGGGAAGGCGTAACTTTGCAACTGCCTCTCCCCCCCCCCCCTTTTGCTTTAGAAATTAAGCACCATTTAGCCGGCGGGGTGCAAGCAAGGGAGGGGATGGGGGGTGAGAGGCAGCGGCTTCAAATCGGTGTGGACAGCAGCTAGATCGCCCCGAGGCCACCTCTCCGTGCATCGCTAGAACATTGTGCGCTCTTGGTGGTGATGCTGCCGATGACACAGAGCCCTGCCTCTGTGGTGGGCTGCAGGCCTGAGCGAGGGGAGGGGGCAGATGTCTGTCACTTGGCAGCAAGCAGAGAGGAGGGGGCAGCTGCTGTTTGGTTTGTGTGTGTTTTTCTGTGGAGGGGAGTGGGCTATCTCAAAGGATTGGGGGGCGCTCAGCTGCAGGCAACAATTAACTGAGCCGTGCTAGAGGTGACTGCCTGGCGTTTGAGGTTCTGGTGCTCCCCACAGAGGCTGGGAGCTGGGACTTGGCAGCCTGCCAGCACCTTCGGGGGCCAAGCGCTCACTGGCTCACGCGCCTCTCTGTGTGTGTCTCTCTGTGTGTGCCTGCTGCATCCCAGTGAGCCTGTGGATGAACTCCAGAGCAAACCTGTTCTATCCAGAGGCGGCTTGGGGTTTGAGGTGGCTCTCACCACACCCAGTGTGCTCCCACCACTCGCTTAGGAAGTGGTGCACACACAGCCAGCTTCTATCCTGTCCGAAATACTGCATTTCGATGCATTTCACCCAAAGCCAGTTCCAATCCGAATCGATAAAAAGAATGTTTCCCCTCCCTATAGAACATGGGTAGGCAAACTAAGGCCCGGGGGCTGGATCCGGCCCAGTTGCCTTCTAAATCCGGCCCGCGGATGGTCCTGGAATCAGCGTGTTTTTACATGAGTAGAATGTGTGCTTTTATTTAAAATGCATCTCTAGGTTATTTGTGGGCAGTGGCGTAGCGTCGGTTGTCAGCACCCGGGGCAAGGCAAGTAATTTGCGCCCCCTAACCCGTGGATTTGCGCCCCCTAACCCATGGATTTGCCCTAACCCCAGATGTTGCGCCCGGTGCGGCCCGCCCCCCCTGCACCCCCCACGCTACGCCACTGTTTGTGGGGCACAGGAATTTGTTCATTTCCCCCACAAAAAATATAGTCTGGCCCCGCACAAGGTCTGAGGGACAGTGGACCAGCCCCCTGCTGAAAAAGTTTGCTGACTCCTGCTATAGAACAAAATATTATGGGAAAACATTGTGCCAAAGTTGGTAAATGTGAGTCCGATTCACACCATGCCTCTAAAGCAGGCATCCCCAACCTTCGGCCTTCGGGATGTTTTGGACTACAATTCCCATCATCCCTGACCACTGGTCCTGTTAGCTAGGGATCATGGGAGTTGTAGGCCAAAACATCTGGAGAGCCGCAGGTTGGGGATGCCTGCTCTAAAGCAATATGAGACCACTTTGAACAGTCATGGCATTCCCCCAAAGAATTCTGGGAGCTGTAGTTTGTGAAAGGGGCTGAGAGTTGTTAACAGACGCACACATCCCGTTCTCTTTCCAGATGTACAGTTTCCAGAGCACGCTGAAAAAAGAGGCATCGGTTGTTAAACTGCTCTGTGAATTGTAGCTCTGTGAGAGGAATGGGGGACTGGTCACAACTCTCATCACCCTTAACAAACTACAGGTCCCAGAATTCTTTGGGGGAGAAGCCTTGACTGTTTAAAGTGGTATCATTGTGTCGTGAATGTGCATACCCTCCAACATTTCTCCAATGAAAATAGGGACGTCGCTTTCCATCATGATAATTGTACTATTTATACCCCACACATCTTACTGGGTTGCCCCAGCCGCTCTGGGCAGCTTCCAGCATATATAAAAACATAATAAAACATTAAACATTTTTCTAAAAAAACTTCCCTAATACAGGATTGCTTTCAGACAGCTCGGGGGTCAGATAACTCCATGTTGTTGTTGTTGCTGTTTAGTCATTTAGTCATGTCCGACTCTTCATGACCCCATGGACCAGAGCACACCAGGCACTCCTGTCTTCCACTGCCTCCCGCAGTTTGGTCAAACTCATGCTGGTAGCTTTGAGAACACTGTCCAACCATCTCGTCCTCTGTCGTCCCCTTCTCCTTGTGCCCTCCATCTTTCCCAACATCAGGGTCTTTTCCAGGGAGTCTTCTCTTCCCATGAGGTGGCCAAAGTATTGGAGCCTCAGCTTCACGATCTGTCCTTCCAGTGAGCACTCAGGGCTGATTTCCTTAAGAATGGATAGGTTTGATCTTCTTGCAGTCCATGGGACTCTCAAGAGTCTCCTCCAGCACCATAATTTGAAAGCATCAATTCTTCGGTGATCAGCCTTCTTTATGGTCCAGCTCTCACTTCCATACATCACTAGCTAACTAGATAACTCCATACCCTCCACCATTTCTCCAATGAAAATAGGGACATCCTAAGGAAAAGTGGGACATTCCAGGATCAAATCAGAAACCAGGATGGCTTCTCTAAATCAGGGACACCCCTAGAAAATAGGGACACTTGGAGGGTCTGAACGTGGCGCTGAATTTTAAGGTAGTAACGTGCCCAGAGCCCACATGTATTGATGGCATCAGGGTGTAAAAGTCCTGCATTCAGTAACTGTTTGTGGTCGGCATACTGCTTTGATTCCAATTCTCCATAACATCCTGCTGAAATACTGCAACTTTTTGCCCTACAAATATTCTGGTTTGTGTGTGCAGGGGGGTGGGATGTTGTTCTGCTATAGTGAGTGCCGCTCCAGACAGTAGTAACATTGAGGAAGCACCGCAGAACAAACACTTCTATACTCACCCACCCAAGATGTGCTTACTTGGTATAAGCTGTATCCCCCCTGCTAAAAAGAAAAAGAAAAAAGCTGTGTTTACTCTTAGAAATGTACAAATATTGGGAGTGGGGGACAGGGAAGCGAGGGCAAGAATACAAAGAAGGAGGAAACAATATGTAGAAAAGAAATGCCCATAAAAACCTGTGCTTAAATATATATATATACGGCTGGCTTTTCCAGCTTCTAATATTGGATAGCTTTAACAGGGGTCAGCAAACTTTTTCAGCAGGGGGCCAGTCCACTGTCCCTCAAACCTTGTGGGGGGCCGGACTATATTTTGGAAAAATAATAATGAACAAATTCCTATGCCCCACAAATAACCCAGAGATGCATTTTAAATAAAAACACACATTCTACTCATGTAAAAACACGCTGATTCCTGGACTGTCCACGGGCCGGATTGAGAAGGCTATTGGGCCGGATCTGGCCCCTGGGCCTTAGTTTGCCTACCCATGCTTTAGGATATTCAGGAATCAAAAGTTTTGTGTCTCTTTTGTAGGAAATGTATCCTTTTTTGTGCATTCTGCAATGATGGGAGTCAAAGTGCCCCATTGCACAACACATTTGCCATAGTCAGCTTTTGCTTTCCATCAATTTGCAATTCCTGGCGAGGGAGGGAGCCCAGCGGGGTGTGCTTTCTTGCGCTATTTTAGTCTTTTGCAAGGCCCTTTATCCCAGTTTCTCCAGGCCTTGGAGACTTTTGCCACGAGCCTGGCGTTTCGACATCTTCATGTTGCAGCAAGGAAGTTAAAGGGGACCCTTTAACTGGGGTTTTTGGATGGGCTTTCAACAGCCTTGAGATGGGCAGGAATCCAGCAACACAGAGCTTCACCCCTCGTGGTTAGGGGCAGCCCAAAATATTATGCTGCCTGAGGCAAAGGATTAGATGCTGCCCCACCTCACCAATCCACATACAAAAGTTGATTCGACTAGCGGTTAAATCTTACTTTGTGAGGGTCATAGGGCAGTGCTAGAGCTTCTGTTTTTGCATGAAAACAGTCTCAGTCCTTGCAAGACAGAGATGCTCTGTTGCAGTTCTCTTGCCCTGAATCTCCTACCATTCTGTTTAATTGGATGCCTGCAGCTTCTAGCATTATGAGGGAGGGAGAAAATCTTTGTTCCGTCTGCTTTCTCTACATCAAGCTAGTTTGATACACTTCTACCAAGCTCCCCCATTCCTCACTTTTTTCTCTAAATTAAAAAGCCCCAACAATTGTAATATTTCAGTCATAGAAGAACTGATCATTTTGACTGCCCTTCTTTGTGCCTTTTCCACCTCTGGGATATCCAGCTAAGGCTGGGAGTAAGCCCCATTGAAGTTAGTAGGACTTATGAGTAAGGTAAAGGTACCCCTGCCCGTACGGGCCAGTCGTGACCGACTCTGGGGTTGCATGCTCATCTCGCTTAAGAGGCCGGGAGCCAGCGCTGTCCGAAGACACTTCCGGGTCACGTGGCCAGCATGACGAAGCTGCTCTGGCGAGCCAGACCAGCGCAGCACACGGAAATGCCGTTTACCTTCTCGCTATAAAGGGGTACCTATTTATCTACTTGCACTTAGGGGTGCTTTCGAACTGCTAGGTGGGCAGGAGCTGGGACCGAAAGACGGGAGCTCACCCCGCCATGGGGATTCGAGCCGCCGACCATACGATCGGCAAGTCCTAGGCACTGAGGTTTTACCCACAGCGCCACCCGCGTCCCTACTTATGAGTAGGGATGGGCAAATCTGTCCATTTTGGTTTTTCTCAGGTTCTAATTTGCCCACTTTTAAATCCAGTTTCCTGCATTTCCTCATTAGCCGGGAACCTTCATTTTTAAAAATTATCGTGAGGATTCGCCCACATTTTAGTGCGAATTTTTCCTAATATTAACCTTTTCCGTGTGCAATTTTCGCCTATTATGCATATTTATGCAAAGCGGTTTTCTGTAATTTTGTATGCTTTTTTTGCTTCTGTTTGTATCTTTCTGCACCCTTTACCCCAGTATATGCATCTTTGTACGCAATACTTTGATGGAGAACTGCATTGCAAAATTCAAAGGGCAGATTTCGAAGGACGGCTGCTTCAGTTTGCATATTGTTTTGGGAACTGTGCATTATGTAGGTTCCCCTGTGAAGGCAAACTGGGTTGAATTTCTCCTTCAACCCTACTTCTGAGCAGACATGGCTTGGATTGCATTGTAAGACAGCTGAGACGTGTGTTCGGTGCAGGAGAAAAAATGGGGAAAGGCCATGTAAATTAGGCCAAACAAAGAGGCCAAAGTATGAGTCCAACTGTGTATTTCAAAGGTTTGTGAAATCCTGGACGTCCATTAAAGACAAGCTGCCTCTTTACGCTTCTTTACACACACAGCTCTCAGTCTGAACATCGTGGCAGCAATTCAGAAAATCCAGAACATTTAACAAATCTGTTCCTTGGTCATGCCTTGCAAATAAGCTCACTAAAGTTACTAGCCTGGGAAGAAGTTACTAGCCCAGCTAGCGGCAGACCAAAGAGGGACAGAGAGCTCTGAAGGGGCTTCCATCCCCTAGTCTGCCAGGTCCTAATTCAACACTCTAACCACTACACCATGCTGGCTCCCATGGAGAATCAAAGTTGGCGCACATCTGATTTTCTTGACTTCTCTTTAATTTCCTCCAGCTTTTCCTTCTTCCAACTCACCCGCGGGCTTCGCTGTGCATGACGGAGAAGAGACGGATTTCCCATTCCCCCAGCCCTGAGCCTCTCTCAGGGCTGCGAACCCAGAGGTGCTTCACAACATGAGACTCTCCGGCAACGGTCTCCCATTGGCATGTCTCCTAGGTAGGTTCCTTGTTGCTGGCAGGTCTTATCAGGAAGTCCATGTCGCACAATATAGAACTGGGTCTTTAGCAATGCTTTCCTTCTAAGAAAAGTGGTACTGGTGTTGTGTACTCTTGAGTATTCCACAACCACTTAAAGACCCACTGAAAGACTCTCTCCCTGATCCCCGCACCTTTTTCTCCAGTTCTGTTTTACAGCCCTGTTTCTGATGCCTGGACGTCCATGCTGCCTAGCTCCATCCAAGCCCTGAAGGGCTCCTGCGTGGTCATTCCCTGCTCGTTCACCTTCCCGGGTTCCCGCGATTCCTGGGGTGGCAAGTTCAGCGTGGCTTGGTACCAGTACCGGTCGAGAGGGTACCCTGAAATCTACAACAGCAAAAGCCAGGGCAGCGTCCTGTCGGATTACCAAGGGCGGACGGAGGTCCTGGGAGACCTAGAGATGGGGAACTGCACCCTTAGCATCAACCCCGTTCGCAGCGAGGATGCCATGAGCTACTATGTCTGGATCAACCCCGATTCGGTTAAACACCGCTTCTACGACGTCACGGTCCGGGTGGACGTAGCAGGTGAGGTGGACCCGTGCATCCAGGCCAGGGAGTAGTGATGGTGATTTGATGATGATGGTGATTTAAACTTGCATACTGCCCTATTCCCGCAGGTCTCAGGAAGCTTCACAACATAAAAACGCAAAATGCATAGTAAAAATGAAAACAAGAACCTCTCGCTCTACCCTGAGCCTCTTCCTCCCCCTTTCCACCCTCAGAACTTCCTACCAAACTCAACCCTCCCCAAAGGCTCCTGCCTCTCCCCACATGGGCTCCCCTCCAACGCCCCCCACCCACTTTGCTAAGAGGCAAGCTCCCCCCGGTATCACCCCCACCCTGAAATAGGGGCCTCACCTTACAAGCTGCCCCATCTCAGGCCACCTGACCCAATCTCCACCCCCCACCTGGCCAGGACCCCCCAAGCTCTCCTTGCCCATGTCACATGACCCATGGGTCTCGACACCCCCTTTTTGTGGGGAGGATTAGGTGGGAGCTCAGCCTCCCCCCTCCCTGCGTCACGTGACTATAGTTCCTCCTGGAAGACCCCCTTCCCATCCTGCTGCCCGGCTCACTCTCGGCCCGCCTTCCTGGCCCCTGCCTTCCCATCCCTGCTGCATCCTGGTCTCTCGCTTGCTCGTGGAGGAATTTCATGACCAGTCCCCAAATTTGGCCCTGCCATCTCTTTCTGGCCCTCAGGACTCTTCCCAGACCACACCCCATCCTCAGGTCACACCCCTCACTGCCCTTTCTTCCCACCCTCCTTGAGAGATTTTGCCTGGCTGGAATATGTCCTTGAACTCTGATCATGCCTCTTGCGTGCCTGGACGCAAGTTTGAGAAGGGTGTGGGAGAGGAATGCTCCGCCCACTTTTGCCTCTGGCCTGGCCCCGTCCACCGCTGGCATGTGCCCCCTGAAATATTTCTCACAATGGAATGTGGTCCTTGGGCTGATTTGTAGCCTTTTTGCTTGCAGACACTCCGTCGCAACTGGAGATGAGTGACCCAGGCTTACTGACCGAAGGCGACCGCACCCTGATCACCTGTTCAACCCTGCACACCTGCCCCTTGGCTCCACCTACTCTGACCTGGAACCTTGTGGGAGGCAAGGCTGCCACAGTCCAGGAACGTCTTGCTGGGGGTTCCTGGCGGACGGAATCGGGGCTCAGCTACATCCCTTCGCACAAAGATCATGGCAAATACCTGCAGTGCACAGCCACCTTCCCAAACCAGCAACAGTCTAGCAATGGAATCTACCTGCAGGTTAAATGTGAGTGTCTGGACACAGTACTGTGGGTGGAAATTCGGTCAGAATGCCCCCTTCACTTCAAAGCAATGGATGCTCTGCCCTTGAAAGTCGGCTCTGATTTTAAATTGTTAAGACGGTTTCTTCCAGCTACCATGAGGACTAGTTACTTGCTAACTTTATAAATAAAAGTGGGCAAGTTTTTTAGTCTAAGGTGAAAAGCTTCCTGCAGTTTAGGAAAGTCTGGGAAAGGGTGGAGGGGTTTGAACAAATTTTCTAAACCACTTGAAGCATAGAAACAAGATGTTTATAGCACAATTTAGCACACCCCCACCGTGTGTTTAAAGCCCATGGCTCCCCCCCCAAACAATCCTGAGAATTATAGCATCACAGTGCTACAATTCCTAGCAGCCCATGATTCTTTCGGGAAAGCTGTGTGCTTTCAATACATGGTGTGTATGTGGCCCCTCTCACCCGTTGCAACTATATGGTGTTATCCCCCTTTTGGTGATCCTGCACCTTTAATTCCTAGAAAAAAGGTAGAAATTCAGCAGGTGCAGACGGAGGCGTTGGGATCAATAGGTGAGGCGTAGGATGAAGTGTGCATCCTTAGCAGCAAAAATGGGTTTCCATTGACCTCTGCCCTACTCTGACGGACTCTTCCAGATTCTCCCAAAAACGCTGTCGTCTCCGTAATGGGGAACCCCAACCTGAAAGAAGGAGACAGCGTCACCCTCCGATGCAGCAGCCAGAGCAACCCCCCGGCTGTCAGTTACCGGTGGTTCTTCGGGCCTCGCAAAGCACCACTGCGGGCAGCAGGTGTGGGGCCAGAGGTGACCCTGGCAGATGTGCGGAGGGACTCGGGGCCATACCACTGTGTTGCAGAGAATGATGTCGGGATGGGGGAAGACTCGCCGCCCACCTACCTCAACGTGGAGTGTAAGGAGAGGCTTTGATTTCTTGTTTCAATATCACCGTATTTATCTGTGGCCTACTTATGGCTTAGTGGCAAGTCACACCAAGTTCATGTTTATGACGTCAAGTTGCCACCTTTTCCTTCGCCTGGAGCTCCTATGCTTTTGTAAAAACACAATGGGTGATTTTTGTTGTTGCTGCTGTTATGGCATCTCCATGCCTGAGAAAGCTTTGCCGGATTAATTTCTGCCCAACAGGCACAGCCCAATAATGCATGTTAAGCAGAGGCATCGAGATGCGCCCAACATTGGGGGGGGCGCTCCAGTTTAAAGCATATGACTTCCCCCAATGATCCTGAGAACTATAGTTTACCCATCACAGGGCTACAGTTCTCAGCACCCCTAACTGCAGTTCCCAAGATTCTTTGAGGAAAAGTTTTGTGCTTTAAATGTGTGGTGTGTGGTATATTCAATCTCTGTCTAGAGATTTGAATGATGGGACAGGGGAATGGGGAAAACTATTTCCCCACCCACTTTTTCAGCCCTTCACGTCTCTGTCTTCTTCCCTGCTCTACTAGCCTCCGTAAACTGGTATAAAAAACCTCTTGCAGGCTAGTACTTATTTGCAAGGCTGCATTAAGTGCACATTTTAAAACCCTTTAAGCTTTTGGAAGTGTAGCAGCTTGGACCATGGGAACACACACTGTGACGTCTGGTTGTTCTAGTTTTTAAAATATCCCTCTGCCATCCTTGCAGATAAGCCAGTGATCCTGCCTCAAGGGAACTGCACCTTGTCACGGACTGGAGAAATAGTAACGTGTTACTGCATAGCCGAGGGAAACCCCTTACCCGAAATCGAGTGGCGCCTACCAAACCGTACCGTTCCTGGGGAGTTCAACAGCTCTGAGCTGCAGGCAGCCTCAGTCTCCTGGGGACAGGCCATCATTGGGATATTGACAGGCCCCACCTCCAGCCTCACCAACGTGTCTTGCACAGCTACCAACCAACACGGGCCAAGCCAAATCACACTGCCCACCATCCAGGCAGGTAAGTGCTAATAAGAGATATCTGGGAACATAGGAAGCTGCCTTAAACCAAGTGAGACCATTGGTCCATCTGGCTCAATATTGTCAGCTCTGGCTGGCAGCAGCTCTCAGCACTATATGGAGATGCCGGCTGAGCCTGGGATCTTCTGCATGCAAAACAAATTATCTCCATGAGACATGGGGACAAATCTGTCACTTTTGGTTTCTCTCTGTTTCTTGTTTTTCCAATACTCAGTTCTTCACATCACTTCACAATTATATAAAAAAAGTTGGTATGAGGATACGTCAGTGTGAATTAGTATGAATCTGTCCCAATGTGCACATTTTTGAAAGCAAATTCCCCTCATAGAATGCATTTCCCCCTCTTAACTAGTATATGCAGTTTTACTGGTATGTCCCACAGAGGAACTTACGGTCTTCAAATAAAAACATCCTGAAGGTCCCAGGCCACAGAGAGGTTAGGCTGGCCTCAAGTAGAGCCAGGGCTTTTTCGGCTGCGGCCCCAATCTGGTGGAACGCTCTGTCACAAGAGACTAGGGCCCTGCGGGACTTGACATCTTTCCGCAGGGCCTGTAAGACAGAGCTGTTCCACCAGGCCTTTGGTCAGGGCGCAGCCTGACTCCCTCCTTTGGCAATCTTCACAGAGCTTTAGCTTAATGGTTGCCATCAATTTGATTTTAATTAATTTTTATAATGAAATGTTTTTAGAATGTTGCACTATTTTATTGTTGTTAGCCGCCCTGAGCCCGGCTTCGGCTGGGGAGAGCGGGATATAAATAAAATTTATAATTTATAATTTATTATTATTATTATTACTCACATTACTTGTTTGGAGTACTACATTGCAAAAGTCAGAAGGGTGCGAATTTTGGAAGGGTTACAGTACATGGTTTCAAGATGTGCGAATTAAGTAGATTCACCACATGTAAGGGCTGAACTACATGTGATGGGTTTGGGCCTTTGCTTCCTAGCTGTTTGATTTACTAAACGAGGGACACAGGACCTGGGGGGTGTGGGGAACAATCCATATCAGAGGAGAGTTATAAAACCCTTTCTCCATGCCACGGTTGAGATCCAGATCTATCCCCACCCTCACCCAACCCCTGCACTTCTGAAATGGCAGTGCTCTGTGCTCTAGGTCTAAACCAGAGGTTGACAACCTGGTCCCTACCGCCCACTAGTGAGTGTTTCAGGATTCTAGGTGGGCGGTAGGGGGTTCCACGGCACAAGCTGAATCATCCTTCCATCGAGCACTGGTGGGCGGTAAGGAAATTTGACCATCAAAAAAGATGCATTAGTGAGTGGTAGGTAAACAAAGGTTGACTACCCCTGGTCTAGACACTCATTTTATTCCCCACGATGCCTCAGAGTGGCAGTAAGCCAGAGGAATTGTGGGAAATGAGAAGGATGGCTAAATCAAGCCATCGGACACATTTTGGAATTCTGGACCAAAAAGGAGGACTGAAGGCAGGAACCACCAGTTACTTGGAGGGCTTGGCTGATGGCCAAGGATACTAGGGGCTGATGCTGACCTTTCTGGCAGGCTTAGCATCCAACAGGTGAAGCTGTCATGGAGAAGGTACCACCTGGATTTCTGCCAGTCAGCTGACTGCTAGAAGGGACCTTGCATCTCATCTGCATGCAGACGGCCTCTTTGCAAAGGACAGCCGCCAGGTTTCACCATCTCTTTTTGCAGGGGACACCACCCTCCTGCTCATGGCCTCTGGGGGTGCCGTTGGGGGCTTCCTCTTCTTCTCCCTGCTGGGAACGGTGATCTACAAGGTGACGAAGAGCAGGTGAGCAGCTGGATTCATCCCCAACACTGTTAGCAAGTAGATGCTGGCTTTCATTATTTAGCAAAAACCAGCTTATGTACCCTCTTCCCCCATCCTCTCCCGTCTCCATTACTGTGGAGGGTTGCCAACTATTTTACGGGCTGACGCTCCTGCGCCTTTCAGAGAAGCCTGATCTGCAGACATGAGCAGTTGATCCCCACGGCTGGGGAAGCTTCACCTGCATCAATCTTCCATGAACGGTGCTACATTCTCCCACTGCTATTGGTTGACAACCTTATCCCTGTTGTTGTTGTTTAGTCGATTAGTTGTGTCCGACTCTTCGTGACCCCATGGACCAGAGCACGCCAGGCACTCCTGTCTTCCACTGCCTCCCGCAGTTTGGTCAGACTCATGTTTGTAGCTTCGAGAACACTATCCAACCATCTCGTCCTCTGTCGTTCCCTTCTCCTTGTGCCCTCAATCTTTCCCAACATCAGGGTCTTTTCCAGCGAGTCTTCTCTTCTCATGAGGTGGCCAAAGTATTGGAGCCTCAGCTTCACGATCTGTCCTTCCAGTGAGCACTCAGGGCTAATTCCCTTAAGAATGGATGCGTTTGATCTTCTTGCAGTCCATGGGACTCTCAAGAGTCTCCTCCAGCACCATAATTCAAAAGCATCAATTCTTCGGCGATCAGCCTTCTTTATGGTCCAGCTCTCACTTCCATACATCACTACTGGGAAAACCAGTACACCCTACACCCCACTTATAACATCACGGCTTTCTTCCCCCCCTCCCTTTCTGCCGCTAGAAAAAAGGGGCAGAAGAAAGAGGAAGACGAGGAGCAGGAGGACCCTACGCTGTATGTCACTGATGAAAATGGAGAGCAGAAGACGTCGCTCAAAGTAGAGAAGCCCTCCAGGTCCAAGAAGAAAGAGGAGCAGTTCAACATGTACAGCAAGTCGAAGGGAGGAGAGAGCCCAGCTGCTGACAATGTAGGGGAAGGCTCAGGGCAGTTCAATACTCAGGGGCGGGTCTACTGTGAAAGTAGCTCAGCCCTGATAGCTCAATTGGGTAGAGTGTGGGGCTGATAATGCCAAGGTTGCCGGTTCGCTCCCTGTGTGGGACAGCTGCATATTCCTTCATTGAAGGGCACTGGATGAAATGATCCACAGGGTCCCTTCCAATTCTATAATTCTATAATGAAACTTAAGCTTCGGGCTTCTAATTCTGGAGGAGCCCCAGAAGCTGCTTTCGTCCACATTGCTTAAAAACTATGAGACCCCATATGAGTTGCATGACTCAGATTGATTATTATTTTTTCATAGAATCATAGAACTGTAGAGTTAGGGATGCAGGTGGCGCTGTGGTCTAAACCACTGAGCCTCTTGGGCTTGCCAATCGGAAGGTTGGCAGTTTGAATCCCTGCCACGGGGTGAGCTCCCGTTGCTCTGTCCCAGCTCCTGCCAACCTAGCAGTTTGAAAGCATGCGAGTGCAAGTAGATAAATAGGTACAGCTGCGGCGGGAAGGTAAACAACATTTCCGTGCGCTCTGGTTTCGATCACGGTGTTCCGTTGCGCCAGAAGCTGTTTAGTCATGCTAGCCACATGAAAGCTGTCTGTGGACAAACACTGGCTCCCCTCAGCCTCAAAATGAGATGAGTGCCGCAACCCCATAGTCGCCTTTGACTGGACTTAACTGTCCAGGGGTCCTTTACCTTACCTTTAGAGTTGGAAGGGGTCTAGTCTGACCCCTCTGCAATGACTGATGTGGGGTTCAAACCCACAACCCTGAGATTAAGAGTCTCATGCTCTACCAACTGAGCTATCTTGTAAAAGGAGATGACTTGTTGTATATATTTCAACAATCCCAAAGTCTGAGAGTCAGTAGTGCAGATGTTGTAAAGGTTTGGTGATCTGATGTGGAACAACCTCACTGATGGTGATAATAGAGGTTACCCAGACCTTGTTGCTGGTTGCGAAGGGGCCCCCATGGCAGTTCAAGGCCCCCCAAGTGTAGGTCTGCCACTGACAATATACAGCTTCTCCAAAGCAATCGTATTATTATTATTATTATTAATTTGAGACCATCATATCATGAAAACAGATCAAAACAACCCTACCACAGGAAGCTTGGGCAACACACTAGTAACAAAACAGTGCCCATCTTAGTCTATCGACAGCCTGGACAGGGAGGAGGGGAGATAAGTTGCCAAAACATATGTCAACAAAGGCACCAGGTGGCCCTCACTGGGGGAAGCGCATTCCACAAATGGGGAGCCACAACTAAAATGGTCCCTCTTCCTTGTCACTGCCCTCTGAGCCTCCCTCAGATGGGGGAACTGGAGAAGGGCCTCCAAAGGTGATCTAAGGGACTGGGTATGTTCATATAAGGTAGTTTGTTATGAGTGCTGAGAATTGTAGCCCCGTGAGAAGGGTAAACCACAGTTCCCAGTCTTCTTAGTGGAAGCCACGTGCTTCAAATGGACTAAAACTTCCTTTCTCTTTTTTCTTTTTAGGATCTGAGCACCAAGGCCTACGAATCCATGGCGGTGGCTGAAGATTATGAAAATGTATCAGCCGGTGAGCTGACTGGACTTTACGGGAACCTGGGCAACTGGCAGCCCACCTCTGGAACCGACCAGATCTACTCCAACGTCTGACCCGAGGAAGGAGAGAACTTTTGTCCAAATGCTTTCCTTTTGCTTTTTTTTTCTATTTAACAAGTGCTTGTATAATAACTAGAAGTAATGCTAGCTAGACCAATGGGGGTGATCGAGTAGGAGAGCCGTGGGGGGAGGGAGGGATGGTGTCAAATTCGTACACCCAAATAAATCTTCTGAGGCTCCCTCCATGCAATGGTTACCTCCTACAATTCCCTGGGGGAGTATTGTTAGTATAAACCCTCGGGACTCCCTGCTGCAGGGAAAACAAAATACTAGTATTAACTCTCAGGACTTCCTGCTCTTTTTGTGTGTGTCCAGGGATATGTTCTTGGGTGTAGAACCCCAGTTCCCAGTCCATGAGGGGGAATATTTATGACCTTACCCCCCGAGGCTCCTTTCTCTGAGGAAGTATTATTGATCCTCACCCCTGGGATTTCTTGCTGCGAGGAGCATAGCTAATGGCACTGAGCCTCTCCAAGACTGAAGGGTGTTTGGAGGGTTGTGCTGTTCTAATCCCGTCTTTCTTTCTATGGCTGAGGTCTTTCCTGCTGTGCTGAGCCCATTGTGTCAGTGGATTTTACTGTCAAGACTTTCAAAGTATATGTCTCTATTTTTGTACTTTCAGCATGAATCCGTGGCTTTTATTACTGTGATTAATTTGGGAATGGGGTGGCAGGGAGGGTGCCATGGAGATCTCTCAGCGGGGCTGGCGGCAGGAGGCTTACTTAAAGAGAAGACTTCTTCGAGCACACAGAAGATTAGGGGTTGCTGTGTTTCCTTTCCCAACCAGGCTCCTGTCTGAACAGCTACAGGACGGTCAGAAATAAAGCAGTTCCCTTTCTGCCACTGCATAACACAGGTCAAATGTCACCCTCCAGGTCCCTCTAGACCCAGCGATCAGGACTTTCCCAAAACTACTGCTCTCATCAGCAGTAAGGTAAAGGTAAAGGGACCCCTGACCATTAGGTCCAGTCATGACCGACTCTGGGGTTGCTGCGCACATCTCACTTTATTGGCTGAGGGAGCCGGCGCACAGCTTCCGGGTCATGTGGCCAGCATGACTAAGCCGCTTCTGGTGAACCAGAGCAGTGCACGGAAACGCCGTTTACCTTCTCGCCGGAGTGGTACCTATTTATCTAGTTGCACTTTGATGTGCTTTCGAACTGCTAGGCTGGCAGGAGCAGGGACCGAGCAACGGGAGCTCACCCTGTCGTGGGATTTGAAACGCCGACCTTCTGATCGGCAAGTCCTAGGCTCTGTGGTTTAACCCACAGCGCCACCCGCGTCCCCATCGGCAGTAGCGCAGTGGAAAATTCAGAAGTTTAGGGTCTCTTTCTGATAATCACCCTCACGCCCCTTCTAAGATTATACAATAATATTATAATGATACAATAACAACAACAACAATAAGGAATTCATTGCAACAATCAGTGCAGATCTCCATGTCTTGCCTTTCAGCAAGATCTGCTATTTTTTGTGCAAGTACACATGGACAAACGTTTTGGTAAGTGGTTTTTTCCACGAAGTGGCAATGTACATGACAAAAGTTGCACACCGTTCTCTTGAGAACGAAGCACCTTGTGTTTAAAGTTTTCCTAAATGGTTACCTTTTGAGCACACAGAAACACCCCACTTCAGTCTTCTTTCTGTGCACCTCCTCCAGGGTGACCTTAGGTTTGGAAGCCTGGAACCCCCCCACTGGTCTGAGTACACTTTATTCTGGGCCTCTATGCATGAAATTCCCCTTTTCCCCACTTTGGTTTTTCATGCTTACATCTCCCTTGTATTCATAAATTTATGAAGCATTTTAGGGTGTTGAAACATTTTCACACGCAATACTATGATATACAGAAAGGCAGCACTACACGTACAACCCCAGACCCTCCAGGTGTCCCTATTTTCCAAGGACGTCCCTGATTTAGAAAAACCATCCCAATTTCTGATTTGATCCTGGAATGTCCCGCTTTTCCTTAGGATGCCCCTATTTTCAATGGAGAAATGTTGGTGGGTATGGAGGTTTCTCCCCCCCCCCCAGCTGTCTGAAGGCAATTCTGTATAGGGAAGGGTTTTTTAATGTTTCATTGTTTTTTATATATGTTGAAAGTTGCCCAGAGTGGCTGAGACAACCCAGTAAGATATACGGGGTATAAATAGTAAATTTTTCATTATGGAATGGGACGTCCCTATTTTCATCAGAGAAATGTTGGAGGGTATGCAGCCCCCTCCCCCCCTCCCCATAAGTTCAAACTTCTAGTGCACTGCAATTGGGGTAATGTGCAGAATCCAGTTGTATAAATATCTTCATCCAAACGCACAGAAATCTCACATTAGTTTAACGCCAGCCTTCATCACATGTGTATCCTGAGCTGAAACACCGGAGGCCAAAACCTCATGAGGAGACCAAACCTTAGCTTGAAAGACTCAATAACATTTCACCTGGAGAAGGGATTCTTAAGAGGTGATGTGATACTCATCTACAAATATTTGAAAGGCTTTTATATGGGTGATTGAGCAAGTGTATGTTCTGATGCTCTGAAGGGCCAGACCCCAGCCACTGGGTTCAATTTACAAGAGGATTTTGGTTAAACGTTAGGAATGACCTGCTGACTGCTTTAGCTGTTCGACCGTGAAACAACCATCCTTGGGAGATGGGGAGTTATTCATGGTTAGAGGGTTTTTTTATGCAAAAAACGGATGGCTACCTATCAGGGAGGCTATGGTCGTAGATTGCTTGCATCAGCCAGTAGAAGATAAGGAAGAAGAAGAAAAAATAAGAATTATTTAGACGAGTCTATCTGCACCTGGAGCCCTGGAGAGTTGCCACCAGAGGACGGCAGAGGACACAAGCCTTTTGACAACCTATGTTCCCCATATGCGCTTGAGACTAAAACTCCCACCTTCCCCTGCTATGGCAGTTGTGAGGTAAAAAGTAATCGCAAACACTCCGTGAGGTAAAAAAAACCTTGCAGACAGTCGTGTGGTAAAAACACTTTAATTCCCAACAGTAACAAATGAGAGCCCACAAAGCGAGCAAACGAAAAAAACAGTGCCAAACTAATAAATAAGGAAAAATTTGTTGAAGGTGGTAGGGAGCAGTACGGGGTGGGGGGCAAGATTGGGGAGCCTGGTGTGTGTGTGGTGCTGAGACGGGGCGCGGCCCGGTGGTGCCAAAGTCATCCTTGGCCCTCAGGCCCAACAGCACATGCCACATCCTTTGTTTCTGCAGCAATTGCAGCAGTAGCGGCAGGTGGGGAAGTGGCTGTTGAAGCGCTTGGCTCTCCGTAGCAATGCCTGTGGTGGCGAGAAGAAAGAGCCCGTTATTAATGGATTCATTTATTCGTTTTGCAGTCTGCCCTCCCCATATATGCTTAAAATGAGGCTCACAATGAGGATTGAATACAAAGCGCAAATAAAGTAAAACAATAATAAATAAATAAACCAGTAAGACCTATAGCAGCCCCTCCAAATGTCCCTATTTTCCAGGGACATCCCTGATTTAGAGAAGCCGTCCCGGTTTCTGATTTGATCCCAGGATGTCCCGCTTTTCCTTCTCCTATTTTCATTGGAGAAATATCAGAGGGTATGGTGTTATTTGACTCCGGAGCTGTCTGAAGGCAATCCTTTTAAAAAATGTTTTGTTATGTTTTGTATATGTTGGAAGCTGCCCAGAGTGGCTGGGGGCAACCCAGTCAGATGTGTGGGGTTATAAATAGTAAAATGATCATTATGGAATGGGACATCTCTGTTTCCATTGGAGAAAGGTCGGAGGGTATGGTCTATTCACTAGTGCAATTTAAAATGAACGAAATTAATAGTCACTCATGTTTACTTCAGAAAAGGGTCTACGGGCATTTTTCGGGCCAAAGTTTGCGAGCCGGGCTTGGCCTGGTTTTGTTTATTAAGGAAAGAGGTACAGATTGTATACTCCTTTTTCCCAAATGCGGTTAAAAGGGGGTTTACAACTAGGCTCGGATACGAAACAACAGATAATATAAAGCACGGGAGCATAAATAAATAAAAAATAAATCAGTAATACCGATAGTGTAATTGAAACAAGTGGAATTAAGAGTTGCTACTGTTTTCTCTCAGGAAAGGGAAAGCAGAGGGGGAAACAAAACCTGATAGGCTTTCTAGGTGTGAGACTGAGGAAGTATGGACAAGCCCTGAGAGAAGAGCCATAGCTTAGAAGATCCCTGATTCAAACCACTGGCATCTTTTGTTAAAAAAGATGACGAGAAAATGATCATTCTGACACCCTGGTGTCAGGCAGATCTGATCTAGTAGAAGAGAGCTTTCTATATTCCAGGACAAATTAGACTTCTCAGGGTCCTAATCGGCTGTCATTAGGTAGGACTGCCACAATTTATTTTATTTTATTTTACTAAATCTAGGTATCTCAAGCTGAATGCTTTTGAGCCTGTACAGAGAACCTCTCTTCTGAATGGGCATTTTGTTTTTTTTGTTTTGTTTTTAAGGGATTTAAGTGGGGAGTGGGGACAAAAGGAAGGGCAGGAGAAGCCAGAATTGCATTCTCCTTCGAGGCTGCATTACTCTAAAGCAAGATTCAGGAATATAGCCTGGCACACCAAAGGATCTTAGTGTGGTGCTGAGAGAGACATCTATTTCTCCTTGCACCATGCTGCCCCCTTGCCTTCACACTGGAGTAGTACAAGCACCACTGGGATATAGGTCTCACCTGAACGGTATTCGCCCTGGGCTCTGTCTTGTACGTTTCCAAGCTCGTGAGGTCTTTCTCAACATCTGTCTGTGAAGAGAAAGAAGGAGGGGATTTGTTTTAGCTCATCTGTTACTGAAGGGGAGAAATCTTTCCAAACTTCACAGGTTAGGGAAAAGCCAGACTTGGCACATTTTCAACTCTGGTTCCCTCCTTGTTCTCCCCACCCTCCCTCAGCACAGTGGCTCAGTTAGGAAAGTTTAGACCAGGGTTTCCCAAACTTGGGCCTCCAGCTGGTTTTTTTGGACTACACCTCCCATCATCCTAGCTGGCAAGACCAGTGGTCAGGGATGATGGGATTTGTAGTCCGAAAATAGCTGGAGACCCAAGTTTGGGAAACCCTGGTTTAGAATCAGGTTTCATAAACACCCTTCTCTCTTTGCGGTGGGTCAGTGGGACCCATCTGCTTTGCAGGCAGAACGTCTCAGATTCAATCCCTGATGTCTCCAGGTAAGGCTGAGAGAGAGAAGCCAAAAGCAGCCAAGATAAATACTGTTTCTGATAATCAACTGTTTATTCAACTCAATGCATTTCAGTGAAATTTCCTTCACCGGGAGAGAGACCCTTATCTGAATCCCTGGAAAGCCACTGCTGGTCAATGTGGACAATACTGAGACAGATGGACCCAATGGTCTGACTCAGTGTAAGGCAGATTCCTATGTTCCTAAATATCCATTTCCATCTAAAGAGAGGGGCCATTAAGTCCACAGTCTGAAAGGACCTTCCTGCACCACTGCTTGCAGCGGTTCTCAACCTGTGGGTCCCCAGATGTTGTTGGACTACAACTCCCATCATCCCTGAGCTCTGGCCTTGCTAGCTAGGGGTGATGGGAGTTGTAGTTCAACAACATCTGGGGACCCACAGGTTGAGAAAGGCTAGTTAGAGAATGTGGAACAGCCTTGAAAATACAGAACTAAATGAAGTTTTCCTCAAAGGAAAGGGGGGGGAGAGGGGGGAGGAGAGAATTGTGATTGTTCAGGGACTGATCTTAGAAAACAAGGACTTGGGACAACCGAAGTCCTTGCCGAAACCCTGCAAAAGCCAGTTACAGTCCCCGTTTATTGTAGATAAGTTGCTAAAGCTGAGGAAAGTGAGGCTATCTTCAAGCAAAGCCAGCCCAAGACATTTGGTGCTCTGAGATGGAGCGGCCAGCGCCTTCCCCTTGGTATCAGTGTAGTGAGTACCCTGGTTCAGCCATGGCCAGATTCACAGCATGCCTTTAAAGCACGACTACACCACTTCAGCAGTGCTGGCTCCCTTCTAAGAAACCTGGGATCTGAGGTCTATAACAGTAGCTGAGAGTTCTTAGGAGACCCCATCCCAGCCCCTGTCCCAGAGCTACAGTGCCCAGAGAGGGTTAGCAATCAATCTCTCTCGTCCCAGAAAACTGTGAATTGTAGCTCTGCAGGACAGGAACTCTCCAGAACTCAGTTCCGGCACCTCTCAGGTGGGCACCATTGCCATTCTAAGATAACAAGGGAGGTGCTCGTGGTGAGTTCAGGCATTTTTTTCTAGAAAAAGTAACAATTTGCTATCTTTCATGGCACCCCAGATCTGTCACAAGTGGCCACCAGGCTTGGCCTCATAGGAGCCAACTCCTAAGGGCCAAGGTCCCTTCAGCCCCCCCCCAAATATTTTTGAGGACCGCCCCCCCCCACAAAGCTGATGGGCATTGCCATTCAAATGGTGTGCATGTACCTTGTCTTGTGGTCAATTATGCGGGATGGGGATTACCTCCCCCCCCCACCAAAAAAATATATATTTTAATCAAGTTGGCATCCCTGCTTGGCCTAAGAGTAGCTCCATCAGCTTGCAAGTTCATGGAGTCCGACGCAACTCAAAACAATTAATTGTGAAGCTATGCGCCACTGAGTCATACCGCTAGACTAATATGTGGATCGGAACGAAGCTTTCTGTGAGATTTCATAGTTCTTGGCTCGAAAAAAGAACTCCAAAGTGTATTTTTAAATGATGTACAGGAATAAATGTTTACTGTCAAGTAAAATACTTTCACAGCGCAATTCTATCCATATCTACTCAGGTAGGTTCCACTGAGTTCAGTGGGGTAAGTGTGCATAAAAGGGACCCCTGACCATTAGGTCCAGTCGTGACCGACTCAGGGGTTGCGCGCTCATCTCGCTCTATAGGCCAAGGGAGCCGACGTTTGTCCGCAGACAGCTTCTGGGTCATGTGGCCAGCATGACTAAGCCACTTCTGGCGAACCAGAGCAGCGCACGGAAATGCCATTTACCTTCCCGCCAGAGCGGTACCTATTTATCTACTTGCACTTTGACGTGCTTTCGAACTGCTAGGTTGGCAGGAGCAGGGACTGAACAACAGGAGCTCACCCCGTCACAGGGATTCAAACCGCCGACCTTCTGATCGGCAAGTCCTAGGCTCTGTGGTTTAACCCACAGCGCCACCTGAGTCCCTTAGAACCCCACAAATGCACATTTTAAGAGAAAATGCATCCAAAACATAATACTGAGATGTGAAATTTCCTAAGGATTTTTTTAAAAATAATAATAATAATAATAATTACAGCTTATATCTTTTTCAAACAATCCCATACACACACACACACACACACACAGAGAGAGAGAGAGAGAGAGAGAGAGAGAGAGAGAGAGATTTTTTGAAAGATTAAAACAAACAAAAAAAACACCTAACAATATAAGATGCTGATGATATATGGAAACAGGCTGGAACAGATTTATGAGTGAACACATGTAAAAGTGACGAGGTTCACAAATAGACTGCTCTATCCTAGTTAAGGGGGCCTTTGCTCAGTTATATGATACAAAACTGGCCGACACCAAAAGACCATTGGCAGAGCATCTGCTTTGCAAGCAGATGGTCTCAGGTCCGAACCTTGGCATGTCTAAGTTGGACTGGGAATGTCTCCTGCCTAAAACCTTGAAGAGACACGTCCAGCAAGTGCAGATGTTCCCTAGCCAGATGTTTCAATAATCTGACTTCCTATGAAGTCCCATGACTTCCTATAGCCTCCTAAGTTCCATTGGATGAACTTGACTAGGAAGATCGTCTCATAAATTCCGCCTCATAATTTATAATGTGATTCTCACCTGAAGTTTGAAGGCACAAGTGTTTCTGGTGGCAGCGCTGAGAAGAATGAAGACCACGCAGACTAGTTGCAGTTTCATCTTCCTTTCTTGCGATGGGTCCTGTCCCTTTCTTTTCAATCACTTTTCTCTCTCTTTTCCCCGCTCTCAGGCTGTCACGATCTCTCTCTGATAGGCCTAGAATGTGTTATTCCCAAGCAAAGAAGAGGGCTACTTTTATAATGCCTGAGAGTCCCTCCTCAGCTTGGAATCAGCCAATTGCCTGTGTTCCAAGAAAGAACACGTTTGGATGAGATAACTCTTGAGCAAACAGGTCAATAGGCTTATCACATTTTATCAGAAACTCATATTCCACACACACAGAGGAAGAGGGGGCCAAATTTCCTAACTGATGTAACTCGAGGTTGCTCCATGAGACTTCACATCCTTATTTACGCCTGCATGTGCAGCTATTGAATGGATAAAGTCTGATGTACAACAACAGGATTGACACATTCTTTCATAACTTTTAATCTACCATCCTTTCTGGGGCTTCCCCGGGGATTACAACTGATTTACTGTAATTTTGTGGTGGGTTTTTTCCCTTTAATTTTTTTTTTTAAAAAACCTGGAGGACAAAAATAGGAAAATGCAGCTTATGCACTATGACTTCCCCAAGTTTTGCAACACGCTTCCAGTCTGCGAACAGAGGAAGTTTCACAGAAGGGGAGAATGGTTTAAGAAACAAATCGGGAATGCAATCGCCACCACAGGGTGGGAGCACAGTTCCTGAGGAATACTTAGAATGGAAGACATTACTGATCACTAAAACCTAGTTCTACGGCAGAGGCCATAACAGACGTAGGAAGAACACAATTCGGATTTCTGAAGTCTATGCACCTTGACAGATTTCAATGCAAATTGATTTCAGCTCAATGAACGAGCCGCTGGTGTCAATCTATTTAAGATCCGGCTTACGGTGCAATTGTGAAGTCGGATCCAATTCATTGAGCGTCATCTACAGTTATCAATTGGGCTGTGAATTCTCAGAAATTAAAGAAAGAGGAGAACAATGACATTCTTAAATTATTTGCTGCACCTTTACTTCTGGATAGTTTTGCGCCACAGAAGGAGTTGATGTGTTTGCTATTTTGAATCACAGGGGGTTTAAAATAAATAAATAAATAAATAAATAAATAAATAAATAATCATCTCCCCCCCCCCCACTTTTTTAGTTAATGAAAACGACCAATTAGCTGCCAGTGAAGGAAAAAAGGAGCAGGGAAAGTGCAAGACATGAGTGTAAAAGCTATTTAATTAAAAGTATCAAAATCCCAGCAATTTTGAACAGATATGGGAAAATCTGAGGAAATCTTTAAAAACAGCAAACAGTCAACTAAACTAAACTAAAATAATAAATGGCTATATTGAAAACTTAAAACTATAGTGTGTTCACATATCCTTTCAAAGTTTTTGAGTTTGTCCATGTTCCAAAAGTTGCAAAGCCCTCATAACTTATAGGGACTGGAAATCAAATAACCTGTTGTTTCAAATCCAGTCAGAATGAGAATTAAAACGCATAGGTTTTATGTTACACATCAAGGATCTCCCTGTGAGGCAAACAGAATTTGCAGGGGGAAATTCCCAAGCAAATTATCTCATCTTGCATTTGTTTGCATCATATCCACATTTTACACTCCCCCTCCTCAGTCTTCCTAACAATTAATTATTAATATTTTAATAACTGGTTTTATAGTGCCCCTCAATCATATTCCCAGTACAGTTTACAAAAAGAAAATAATGATAAGTTATAATTGTGGTTCTGCTGCTGCTTCTACCAATACAGCTAAAGATAGCAAGGAGGGGAAAGAAATCTGCAAGAAATTCTCAATTATGAATTTTATTTTATTTTAAAAAGAAGCAAATATTGGGTTTAGCAAGCCAGTAATTTACTGCATTAGAATTCACCCATGCAAGCTTTTATTTTTTCTTTTTAAGGTATTAATCAAAGCGCTGAATTTCAAATGCTAAATCTGCAAACACTCAAAATTTCTGAAGTCAGATATGAACCCCACAACTGTGCAAATTTTAAATGGGTAGAAAATTTCCCTTTCAACTCTACTTATTCAGACAACCTCTGTAAATGTGTCCTGTTAGTTTGATGCCTGCTTCATAAATTGAAACTTGTCAACTGATTAAAGAATTCTAGTTATTTGACAATCTTACTCATTCCATTTGTTAAATTTATATATATCTGCAGATTGCCAAAACCGCAATGTCTGGGTCTTTTTGAGGTACTGAAGAAAATACAACTTACAATTTAATAAATGAGACTTACTGTTTATAGTGAAAAGTAAAGGGGAACTTTGCTGTTCTCTTTTGCACTAAACAAAAACAAAAAAATCAAGATATAGAGAAGCATGCACTTAATTTGTAACTCCAAATAATCAACTACAGCTTCAGTTGGCTAATAATATTGTTAATTATTGTCACCATATACAGCACAACCCATTCTGAAATCTTGTCTAGCATTCATAAATTCTGACTGTTCGTTTTAGTGTCACGACTCTGCTGAGTTCCTTTGCAAGACTGATGGCAAAGATTGTCTTTAGAACTGATTTGACTTCAGTCACTAAATATTTTTTGTGGGTTTTTTTAAATTCATACAAAAATCAGTGCAGGTAGTTTTTATTCTTTATCTTAAGTTTCTAAATAAAAGTAGAAGTAGAAATGAATCAAGTTGTGCTGAGCTCAGGAAAGATTTTATGGATTTAGTAAATTATATAAAGGAGGTTTTCAATTAGTTTGGGTCCCAGAACAAAACGCTGAAGCAATAATTATTTAGAAAACACACAACTATATTTATTAATACTCATTTATTTTGGTGTTGTAAATATGCTGATCATAAGTTTAAGTTGTTCCATGTTCATTCCCAGAATCTTTTTATATGAAATTTCCATTAGTTCTGGGGATTTTTTTCTGAATAAGATTTGTTACTTTTAAAAATCATTATCCCCAAATCTGTCTGGGTAGCTGAGATGCAGATAATTCAATTCCTAATGGCCATAGATTTGGAATAATTTTTGCTCTCCTTGCTAGTCTCACTTCCACCCAGAGAAGGATAAAATCTTTTTTTATTTCTCTGTGCCTTAGGCTGCCATCCTATAATACGTCTACCTGCAAGCAAGCCTTATTGAACAGAAGGGAACTGACTTCTGGTGAGCATGTATAGGATTGTGTGGTTACAGCAAAACGTTGGAACTCAGCCAGTATCCTTAGAAATTGTTTAGTTTGCACTTTAGGAATATTTAAATTTATCTCAGTCCGGATTTGGGCGTATATCACGAGGAACCAAAGTTAACAGAACTTACCGTTAATAGCAGTCTAAGGTTGTTGTCATTTGTGTAGGTGGGCTTGGTAAAAAAAAGAGAGAGGCTATAAATCCATAAGTATATATATTTTTAATTGTCTGTCATTCATTTGTATATCAATCTAGAACACAGCAGTATAATACTGTAGAGTGGTACCTTGGTTCTCAAACGCCTTGGTACTCAAACAACTTAGAACCCAAACACTGCAAACCCAGAAGTAAGTGTTCTGGTTTGTGAACTTTTTTCAGAAGCCGAACGTGCTCCGTTTTGAGTGTTACACTGAGGTCTGTCTGTTTTTGCTATTTATTTTGAGTTTTTGCAGCTCTTTTTTGTGACTGTGCGGAACCTAGTTCAGCTACTGATTGATTGATTGATTGTGTGACTGCAGTACATTGTTTATTGCTTTCATTTTATGGATCAGTGGTCTTGTTAGATAGTAAAATTCATGTTTAATTGCTGTTTTAGGTGTTGTTTTTAAAAGTCTGGAATGGATTAATCCATTTTGCATGACTTTCTATGGGAAAGTGTGCCTTGGTTTTGGAACACTTTGGTATTGGAATGGACTTCCAGAACAGATAAAGTTTGAGAACCAAGTTACCACTGTATATGGAATTTTTGATTTCTGTTTGCCTCTCGACCTGTTACTATTTTTGTAAGATGTCTGTATAGCATTATGATGATACGCTTCACTGGTTGCTAGGTTCATAGTTGACAGATATTAAAAATCATGGATTTCTTTCTTTATTATTTTTTTTGAAAATGAAGCCAAATTAAACAGATACATAAGGTGAGTTATTAATATAGCAGGCTTAAAGCAGCTCAATAACACACACACACACACACAGAGAGAGAGAGAGAGAGAGAGAAAGAGAGAGAGAGAATTGCAGAGCTGGAATATGTATTTAATAGGGTTTCCGTACTATGTATATCTTTATAAGATTTTTAATCAATATAAAGGGGGGGAAATGCTGATTAAAAATAATGTAAAGAAATAGCTTTTTAAAAAATGGTTAAGGCAGAGCAATACAAACTATGGGGACCTGTCATAAGTTGTGCCTGCCAGATATATGCTAGTTTAAAATACACTCTATCCAAATCCTCTCCAGCCTGTTGTTTCTGGGGTTTGGATTAAAAAAAGTATAGGTTCTCAGGAGGTTAGTGAAAGCAACCGAATGGCATTCCTTTCTTATGTATTGATTTAAAAAGAAAAGAAAGAGATATTAGATACTTTTATTTAAGGAATACAAAGGCTGAATTAGTATTTAAATTATAATAAAATATTTGTGTCCCTTCCAGTATTCATCCTAGACCCATTGAAAATAATGGACGTGTCTAACTTCCGTCAATTCACTTCACTGTTTCTGCTCTGGGTGTAACTTAGTTCGATACAACCCTTAGCTACTACAAGATTTTCATGTAAATGATAAAATGTGGATCAAGTTTAGCTACCGTTAATTTATTATATGAACTCAAATACGAATCTGATTATATTTTTGCAAAGGACACAACTTATATCTGTCCCATTTCTGAATGTGCTGGTTGTTGCAAATTGTTTATTAACTATGTCCTTTATTGACTGAGGCTGTACCGACTTACGCACAGAATTCAGAGGGAGCTATTTCTGCAAAGACATGCATTGGATTGTACCATTAGAACTGTTGCTGCTGTTGTTTAATTAGTGCTTTAAAAATAATAATAATAAAAAAACTCTTAGGAGATGGAATCGGTGCATTTAGAATTTATTTGCTGCGTTAATCAATACTGCAAAACCTCCCAAATTCCATCAATTTCAGAATGATATAAAAATAATAATAGCAAAGCATTCTTTATTAAATTATTTTTCAAGAAGCTATCATAGAAATTGAATTAATCGATTTATTCAGTTAGGCTTTGTAAATTATTAAAACAATAATTATTTAGATAAGGCATAACTACATGTTTAATTGGAATCTCCTGATTTACCCATTTATTTTTGGTGTTATCAATATGCTGATCATGTTTAAGTTTTCTCATATTCATTCTCAGTTTTTTATATGTAATATTTTCATAAACACCCCCCCCCCATTTTAGTTGCCCTGGAAGCTACATTTTAACATTCTTCAAAAATAAATCAGCCAACTTGCATCTTAGAGCAATTAGTTAAATTGTGCACAAAGATAAACAGATAAACTGATTTGAGCCTGTGATGGGATTATTGTCAAATGCACTTCATTTATGTGTTTAAAAACACAAATCTGAAAAGCTCCATATGGGTAACATCAATATATTAGAAAAGCAGAATCGTAACCAAAAATACTTCCATCTAGCAATTGGGCAACTTCCATTTAGGATTTGAGAATGTAAATCCAGGGCACTTTGATGAGCTTTCAATGGAATTTAATTCAGGCTAGTTTGTAACAATGCTAATGTTGTTGTTGTTGTTGTTGTTGTTGTTGTAGTAATAGTAATGTTATGCTTTAATATTTGATCTGGATTTTCTGCTAAATGCAAACTGCCTTGAATATCATTTGACTGAGAGACAGGATGCAAAACTTTGAAATGAAGAGGAAATCCAGCCAAAATTAAACATTTATAAATCCATTTGATTTCAATGGGGAAACTAAGCATTTATTTAAGACTGCAGTCCAAAACACAGTGAACGAGGAGTAATGCCATTCCCAGGCCAAGTCATGTATATAAAAATGTAGATACTAGGGGGGGAATTGTACAAAGAGGCATATGTATATTGCTAAAAATGATATACAAAAAAAGCCATTATATTAGGCAAGCTTGCTTTGCAAAAATGTGCATATTAGGCAAAACTGCATACTAAAAGACTTATGTTTAGGATAAATTCGATGAACTGTCACGAGAACTTTGAAAAATTGCAAACAGATGTGAAAATACAGAGAGCTGAACTTAAGATTGGAAACTTGAAATTGACAGATTCACCTGTTGATGTTTTTCAGCTACAGAAAAATCCATACACGGATGAGTTTGCTGTTAGTGTGCAGAATGACAAGATCCAATGTACTATCTGCATGTGTGTTAACGGGAAAAAAATCTCCCCCTTGCCCCGGTACTCTGAGTTCAGTGACAGACGTTCCCTTTCCAGGCAGAGAGAGGGGTCTGCCTTGAGCCGAGATGCCACCCTCTTGGCTGAACGTGTTTGCTCAGAGCCCAGAGGAGACAAGTTTGTTTGCCATTTCTCCACTTTGCTTGCATCCCTAGCGGGATTTGGCTGGGCTCCAGCCGACCTGGCTCCTCTGCGTCGGCCAAGTGCAGACCCAAAGGCGCCAGGCAGCACACCTTCCTTTCCACGCAGTCTGCCCAGGACCAGTGGCCTTGGGGAAATCGCTTCCCAGCAGCCCTCTCTGAGCTGAGGACAAGGGAAAGGGCCACAGTCAGAGCGCAGGAGATGCACAATGAGAGAGAATATGGTGCCATTATTGGCATAAGCCCTGTTTATGCCCTTGAGCTCCTGGGAGCAAGGGGGGGGGGAGAATAAAAATGAAATGTGCATTCCATCTACTAATATATACCCTCCAACATTTCTCTGATGAAAATAGGGGCATCACATTCAATTATATAAATACACTGTTTTAGCGGTTGTTTTTAAAAGTCTGGAACGGATTAATCCATTTTGCATTACTTTCTATGGGAAAGCGCACCTTGGTTTTGGAACGCTTTGGTTTTGGAATGGACTGTATAAATCTGTATTTATACCCCACCTATTTATACCCCACCCCTTATATAAATATATATATAAATTACTATTTATACCCCACCCATCTGACTGGATTGCCACTTGGGGCAGCTTCCAACATACAGTGGTACCTTGGTTCTCAAACGCCTTGGTACTCAAACAACTTGGAACCCAAACACTGCAAACCCAGAAGTGTTCCAGTTTGGGAACTTTTTTGGGAAGCTGAACGTGCTCCGTTCTGAGTGTTACACTTCCGTTGTGTTACGCTTCCGATTTGAATGTTACACTGAGGTCTGTCTGTTTTTGCTATTTATTTTGCGTTTCTGTTTTTGCGGCTCTTTTTTTGTTTTGTTTTTGTGACTGTGCAGAACCCAGTTCAGCTACTGATCGACTGATTGTGTGACTGCAGTACATTGCTTTCATTTTATGGATCAATGGTCTCATTAGAGAGTAAAATTCTTGTTAAATTGCTGTTTTAGGTGTTGTTTTTAAAAGTCTGGAACGGATTAATCAATTTTGCATTACTTTCTATGGGAAAGCGCACCTTGGTTTTGGAACGCTTTGCTTTTGGAATGGACTTCCGGAACAGATTAAGTTTGAGAACCAAGGTACCACTGTATATAAAAACATGATTAAACATTACAGGGCTGTCTTCAGATGACTGAGGGTCAGATAACTCCATACCCTCCAAAGTTTCTCCGATGAAAATAGGGACATCCTAAGGAAAAGCAGGACATTCTGGTATCAAATCAGAAACCAGGACGGCTTCTGCAAATCTGGGACACCCCTGCAAAATAGGGACCCTTGGAGGGTCTGCTAATATCCAACATATTATCAGAGCGTGCATCCTGTAGCCAAATATGGCACACCCTGTGCATCAGAGCAGAGTTTAGGGACCCGCTTTTGCAGAGGTACAATTGTTTTGGAGGAAAGAACCCACTAAGTTGGTGGCGGGACTCTAAAACAGCCCAGTGAGGACTGAGCATGCTCAGTGACCACAGATGATGAATGTGATGTCCACTATTAGGTGCAAATGTTGTCAGCAAGGGACCTGCCATCAGGCTTCCACCCTAACAAAAACAAGCCTGTGATGGGTGTCCTGTTCATAACCTAATTTATTAATTGTGGCAATCTATGCCTTCCTACTCAGAACTGAGTCCCAGTTGAGCCCAATGGTACTTACTTCCAGGGGTGGCTGAATATGCTGATGTCAGTTCCTCTCTGTTTCTAATTTTCCTAATCTTAAATTTGGTTCTCCGGATTTCTACATGGCTTTGCAATTTTCTTTTTAAGTCCTGAAAATTCATCAGCGTTTAGTGTGAATTCATCGCAAAAGGAAAGCAGTGCCTAACCTGGAGGTAACAGAATAAACGATGCAGGGAGGGAGCTGAAGCTAAAGATAGGAAAAGAGGTGGTAAGGAAATGCCTGGATACTTAAAAGGAATTGAAATCTACAGGACCTGATGCGCTGCACCCAAGAGCACTAAAGGAGCTTGCAAATGTGATCTCAGAGCCTCCGTCTATATATTCTTTGAGACTTTGTGGAGAACAGGCACAGTACTAAGTTGGATGGACCAACGGTAAGACTCCTTGAAGTCAGAGAGGCATCCCCCCCAGAGGGCAGTCCCTTGTGTCCAAATTTCCCTCCCCCAATCTAGAGCCAAAAAGCAAAATGGCCTTGTCTTCAGATCACACGGCTGTGAAGGATGTGGGAGGAAACCGGCTATTCTTCTTTGGTGCACTTGCTTTGCTTTCACTGTCATTTTCCCCAATTTCTGCAAACCCCGACTCAACATAAGCAATGCTTTCCTTTCCTTCTGTTCCTTCCCTTCTTAGGGGTCATCAGTTACGTGCACCATTCCCTCCAGACTGTCAGGTGTTTTGCAGGTGCGATTCAAAGCACATACACGGAAATTCTGGCTGCAAACACACCATGCGTTTATAAAGTGTGCCCTCTCCCAAATAATCCCGAGAGCTGTAGTTTATTGTTGGAAGAATGGCTGGGGCAATCCAGTCAGATGGGCGGGGTACAAATATTATTATCATTATTGAAATTGTAGCTCTGCAAGGGGTAAGCTACAGCTCCCAGGATTCTGGAGGCATGTATGTGTGTGCTTTAACTGTGTGATGTGAACACAACCTTGAGCATGTGCAATTGAAGCACATTAAAGGGTGCTGCCACCCGAGCACAATAAATCCACTTTTTTAAGAAAGGGTTTTTGACAGCTAGGAAAGTGATGGAAAAATGCACTGAACAACGCGGAATGAATGAATGATTGACAAGAAGACATATAATTACCCTGCAAGGAAATCAGGATGGATTCTCAATGTCATATGACCTCCCTGCAAACCAATGTGTAGGGAGTTGTAGTGGTTAGCATGTTGGACTAAGTTGAAATCTCCACTAGGCCAGGAATCTCACCAGGTGACCTGGTCCCTTCCTCTTAAGCCTAACCAACTTCACAGGGGATGGAATACCATGTATCCCACCTTGAGGTCCTTGGAGGAAAAGGTGAGCTATAAACACAAAGAACAAATAAAGCAAATAAAATCAGAACAAATGCCCAAGAATGACCAGATATAACCTGATCTCTACGAAAGCTTTGTGTCAGCAAATGAGGATGATGCTCAGTAAATGAATAGGTCATGTGGAGGAGCCTTTAGATTTAGTTTTTTGGGGTGTGTGTATTGTGGGTAGGGGTGAGGCTGTACCATATTTACTCGAGCCTAATGCGCCATCAAATCTAATGCACGCCTCAGTTTTCAGAACTTCGAAACCCAAAGAAGTATTTGCTGGCGAGTGTGCCATCAAATCTAATGCACACCTTAAATTTTTCAATGTAATTTGGTCAAAAAAAGGTAAGCATTAGGTTCGAGTAGATACAGTGGTACCTTGGGTTACATACGCTTCAGGTTACATACGCTTCAGGTTACAGACTCCGCTAACCCAGAAATAGTGCTTCAGGTTAAGAACTTTGCTTCAGGATGAGAACAGAAATCATGCTCCGGCGGCGCAGCGGCAGGAGGCCCCATTAGCTAAAGTGGTGCTTCAGGTTAAGAACAGACCTCCAGAACGAATTAAGTACTTAACCCGAGGTAACACTGTACGGCAATTCATGGATTCAGCAAGGGTTCGGTTGTTGGAATAGCCAGGCCAGTGTCTTGGTAATGGCCTAAGTATGGGTTGTTAGGGTAACAAAGGAAGTGGCTATGTGCCAGACGGAAAACAGTTGGTGCAGTCTCCCTCAACTGGCTGGTAGGAGGAGAAATGCAAGAGTTGAGAGCTGTGCGTGAGCTGAGCTTGGAGCAGGCTGCAGGCAGAAGTCTCAGAGGGAGAGACATGCTTGAGATCTGCTTGAATCCAAGGCTATGGCTATGGGAGAGGCAAGATCTTTTTGGGGTCTTCGTGCTGTGAGCCCCTTCGTGGGCTCAGGTTGTACATATGCATAAATAAGCTATAGATCTTAAAGTCTCCGCTGTCCCTCACCCTGAGGAAACTGAACCCTGGGGAAGTACCCTCGCAGACTGTTTATTCCAAACCCTGCAGGCTGACAGGACTCTTTTCGCCTCTCACTCTTTAGCCACCTTGGAGAGACTTGGTCTAGGTACCCCATGATCCCTGCACTGTGGGATCCTTTGGAGAATCTTCTCTCTAGGGACCCAGATCTAAAACCATTTGCCAAATTGCAGGTCAGAGGACACCACTGCATGATGCTCAATCTGCAAACAAGCCAGAGAGCATTGCAACATAACCCTGTTTGCCCTCCTGGCATCACCCTCTCTCCCCTCCCACCCCTAAATTCTGGGACACGGACAGCAAGATCACAGGTTACGAGTGGCGACAGGCAGAGAAACGGACAGGCGACAGGCAGGCTGGCCAAGCGGCTTGCAAGCTAAATCATTCCCCTGGGCAAGCTGTCCTGCTGCGCCCTGCGCAGGGCAGGGATGTCAACAAACTTGTTGTCAGAGCAGCTCAAGGCCGCTGCTACTACAGGCCGGGGCTGGCGTCCAGGAAGGAGGGGAGGTCTACAAGGGAGGGCAAATGCAAAGGGATTCGAGGAAAACAGAAGTCCACCTCCACCCCATTTCACGGGAACTCTTTGAGGGTGAAGGTTTTTAAATAAATAAAACAATACTAAAGTGCCTCAAGGAAGCGCTAATGCGGTTCTGAGCCAAACACTCTTTTGCAGAAGACCTCAGTGGTCCACTCTATGACCCATCATCCCTGTTGAGTATTGGTCTTCAGCACACACTGGGCTGGTGGCTTTTGAGTACGCTGAAGTGCTTTTAACATCCAGATAAACCATTGGACCCATGGATTGTTGTGGGATTTAACCAGGTTGGAATGCCACCATCTTCAGTTCGAATGCACCAATGCAAGATTCTAAATTTCCACCACATAGCTAGGCAATTTAGACTAGAGACATGGAAGCTGTGGTCCTCCTGATGTTGTGGCACTCCATCTCCCATTTTGGCTAAACATTGGCTGCGTTGGCTGGGGTCGAGGGGTGATGTTCTCCAAGGAATGCTAGACTGGAAGAGCCCAAGGTCCTTTTCAACTTAGAGGATCCAAGTTCTGTATTAAGAGGGAGACATGCTATGTTTATCCAGCTGTTCTAGGGAAGATTGGGCAGCCTGATGCCCTCTAGACATTGTTGGACTTCCATAGTACCATCCGCTCCAACCAGAGGATGCCCAGAAACAAGGGATTCTAGGACTTGTGATCCAACAGCAATTGGAGGGAGACAGGTTCCCCAACTTTTTCTAGGAGCAAAGACAGGCTTGTGGTGGTGAGTCCAGATCTATGCGGACTGGATTGGGTCCCAAGCTAGATCACAGGGGCCATGCACAGCCTTAACCTATGTGCCAGCCTGTGGGAACCTGTGGTCCTTCAGCTATTTTTGGACTCAAAGGACTCCCATCAAGCCCAGCCAGCACGGTCGGGGGTCCTGTGCATCCCAGGAATGGAGGATGCCAGCTATCCCCCCTTGTTGGGGCTTCTTGCAGAAGTGCCATGCAACAAGCACTCCCCTACTCAAGAGCGGCACCATTTAGCAGGATACAACTTTGCATCTTCTACCCAATGCACAGGGCCAATGCCATGTTTGCCTTCGAAACAGCGGCGCAAATCAAACTTCTGAACTTACACAGCAGCAATGCTTCTGAATGCCAGTTCCTGGAAACCACAGGAGACCGTGCTTGTGCTTTTAATTCTCCTTGCTGGGTTTCTTGCAGGAACCTTGGCTGGTCAACTAGGAGAGAAGGATGCTGACCCATATGGGCCACTGGCCTGACCCAGCAGGCTGTTCTTAAGGTAATTTCCTGCTGGAGATACAGGGTACCACAAACTCTGGACAGGAAGTTGCGGGGATTTGTCTCAATGAGCCTGCAGCTGGAAAAGGCCTAATGGACCAAAACTATAACTGTAGGCAGGTCTAGGGGGCACTAGTTGACCGAGTGTGTCTTTTGCCAACGGCTCACAATGATTATGTGGCATAGAGGTATTAGGACTGTGGGAAGCCATCTCATCTGGTGGGTGACCAGGGGCCAGCCGCCATCTCTCGGCTTAACCTATCGCACAGAGTTCGTGTGGCAGAAGGCGATGCCATCCCCTCAGAGATTCTTGGGAGGAAGCCTTGGGATTGGAAGAAAGTGTGGTGTAGTGGTTAGTGTTTTAGGCCAAGACCTGGGAGATCCGAGTTCCAGTCCCAACTCGGCCACAAAGTCCACAGGGTGACACTGGGCCGGTCCCTCTCTCATGGGGTTGTTGTGAGGATGGAAGAGGGAGAGGCAGAACTATGTAGAGCACCTTGCACTCCCCCTGGAAGAAAGGAGGGATATAAATGCAATAAATAAACAACACATTAAGCTCTGGGGAGCCCCCCACTCCACCCCACGGTTGCTACTGCAACTGAGCTGAAAACCCCTGGTTGTCAAACTGGGGTCTTTGGGTGCAAGAAAAGGGAACCGACAAACAATTTCGTTCTATCCCCACACGTAGCCACAAACACCGTCATACCACAAAATGATTTGATACAATATTATTTCTGTGCAGGTTTTTCTTTTTTCCTTTTATATATAAACAGAATTTCTTCCTACTTTCCAACGATCAAACTCTGCAAGCCAACTTTTTTTTCCTTTTTTGATATACCATTTGTTTCCCCCAACCCCCTCGATTTAACCTCACTTCATCTCTTCCTCCTCACATTCATAGAGGATTGGAGCAAGACTGATATTTGGGTACAAACATTACCACAAATCCAGTTACAATCCTGGACATATGTATTTTTTTTCTCCAGGAGGGCTGGTATATAGAGATATAAAATGAAACAAACAAAAAAAATCAAACCTAAGGAACTCGCTATTACAATAATAATATTTTATAATTTTTAGGAACCATTTATCTTCTTTTCTTAAAAAAAATTCTGTGTGAAAGCAGGGGGGCGGGGTAGGAAACCCAAAATATAGGAGATTGCTTCTTTTCTTTAAAAAAAAATTTCCATCTCCTGATTATTATTTTCTTAATCTGAAATCTAAAACACTGCTGAAGTTTAATTAAAAAATTATATAATATCAAAAAACACACACAAAAGCAACCCTGTTGTCAAGTCAATCCACCACTAAAAAAAACCTCTTTCTAATGGCCTGGGTTTCAGCTATCATACAAACACCGTACCTCTATACAAACGCGCTTGGGAACTAATAAAATAAGAGATTACTTACAAGAAAGAAAGAAAGAAGGAAAGAAGGAAGGAAAGAAAGAGAAGGAAGGAAAGGAAGGGAAGGAAGGAAGGAGACAGTAGTAAGATTTAGGACTGAACTCCGCTGTGCCTTAATCATTATTATTTTACAAGTTTTGGAGTGGTGGGAAAACAGAGGGGTAGAGTTAGTGGACATGGCCGGAGAGGCAAAACTGAACTGCAGCCTCCCCCTGGTTCATGGCACGAGGATCCCTCCATAAAATAACCCGTTGGCCTGACTGCAAGTCCAATTCCAACTAACCTGCCACTGAGTTTCACCTGAAGAGCATTCATTTCAGGGCACCTCAAAGGCAGGGGTGGGGTGTCTACTTAACCTGCGGATCGTGTCCAAACCGCGTGGGGGGGGGGAGTCAACCTCACCCACTCTTGGGCTAGCAGCCAAACCTGAGAAACCCAAACCCCTACTCCTTTTTCACCCCCATGGCCAAATCAACACGATGGGTTTGCCCTTGGGGAGGCTTTGAACTGGCAAGACGGTCAGAAGAAAGAATCCGATAGCTTTTGAAACAGCCCATCTCAGAGGAGGGGGAAATGTCCCCACCCCACAGATCCAGCGGGGAAAAGGGGAGGCAAGTGGAAACTGGCTAACCTGTGTTAAAAATCTACTATAAAAAAATGCATCTTTTGTCTGTTTAATCTTAACGTATCCTAAGGAGAGGAAGGAAGTCAGGAGGGGAAGACAACAGGAAGTGAGATTGGGGGGAGAAGGCTGAAGTGGCTGGGCTGACGAGCCCCTTGATCAGACTCTTCCACCCCCCACTCCCCGGATTTTTTGCCGCTCCCCTCGGTTTACCCCCAACGCGAGGGGAAGGGAGGCAACGTTCGTTCAGAGCAGAGGGGGTTCTCTGTACAAAAGGATGAGTAGAACTGGAGGCTGAGATCCTGTGTAAAGAGGCAGTGGCAAAGTGGGCAGCTGGGGGGGCTACTGCCCAGGGGCATCTCCCACAATCTCGATCCCATGTTGCTGCAGCTGTGCTCTGAGAAGGGCGTTTTCGTTCTTCAGCTCCTCGATCTGTGGGGCGGGGGGAAGAGATAAGAGAGGTAATTGTGTTGTTTTTTTTAAAAAAAATGTTTATACAGTGGTACCTTGGTTCTCAGGGATGCAGGTGGCGCTGTGGGTTAAACGACAGAGCCTAGGACTTGCTGATCAGAAGGTCGGTGGTTCGAATCCCCACGACGGGGTGAGCTCCCATTGCTCGGTCCCTGCTCCTGCCAACCTAGCAGTTCGAAAGCACGTCAAAGTGCAAGTAGATAAATAGGTACCGCTCCGGCGGGAAGGTAAACGCCGTTTTTGTGCACTGCTCTGGTTCACCAAAGGCAGCCTAGTCATGCTGGCCACATGACCCGGAAGCTGTACGCCGGCTCCCTTGGCCAATAAAGCAAGAGTCGGTCACGACTGGACCTAAGGGTCAGGGGTCCCTTTACCTCTACTTTTACCTTGGTTCTCAAACAACTTGGAACCCAAACACTGCAAACCTGGAAGTAAGTGTTCTGGTTTGCAAACTTTCTTCGGAAGCCGAACGTGCTCCGTTTTGAGTTTTGCGCTTCTGATCTGAGTGCCACACTTCTGTTTTGAGTGTTACGCTGAGGTCTGTCTGTTTTTGCTATTTATTTTGTGTTTTTGCTGCTCTTTTTGTTTTGTTTTTGTGTGGAACCCAATTCAGCTACTGACTGACTGGTTGTGTGACTGCAGTACACTGCTTATTGCTTTCATTTTATGGATCAACGGTCTCGTTAGATAGCAAAATTCATGTTAAACTGCTGTTTTCGGGGTTGTCTTTAAAAGTCTGGAATGGATTAATTTATTTTGCATGACTTTCTATGGGAGAGCGCACCTTGGTTTTGGAACGCTTTGCTTTCGAACGGACCGTCGGAACAGATTAAGTTCGAGAACCACTGTATACCACTTTCCCCCTCCAAGGAGGTCATGTCAAGGTGGTGCGCATCGCGTTCCCCATTTTATCAGCACAACAACCCTGTGAGTAGGCTAGGCCATCTCAGCAATGGGTCTTTGTTACTGGGGAGGGCAGGTTTGGAGGGCTCAGGTACCTGTTGCCGTAACAAGTCGTTGTCCATCTGCAGCCGCTCAGCTTCTTTGAAAGTCTCTTGCATGTGCTGGTTCGTCTGGCGCAGTTCACGGATGTAGTCGCAGGCTTTAGACAGAATGCCTCCTTTACTCTGTGGGAACACACAGAACACATTTCCTAAATGCCCTGCCATGCTCAGAACAGGTAAAATTGCCCACAGCAATAGAATCTGACATCCGGGGGATGGGAACAGAGGGCATTACACCAACCTCGAACAGCCTTCCCCAATATAAACTGTCCCAAGAAGAACGAGGCAACTCAGTCTCCTTCGGAAGAATTGGCCAAGCCTGCCACCCGCAGCAGTAGCCAGCAACTCCTCCCAAACCAACAACCCTCCCGGCATTCGTGTCCTGCCCAGAAGTTGCCCTCACCGCCCCCGTCTTGCTGTTGTCTGTATTGCAGTCTGGAATGATTTTCGACAGCTGGACAATCCAGTTGTTGATTTTGTCCCGCCTCCTCCGTTCAACTAGAGAGGGGGAGGCAAAGAGAAAACAGGGAACGGATTAGACAAGGGAATTTTTCTAAAAAACAAACAGTGGTACCTTGGTTCTCAAACACCTTGGTTCTCAAACACCTTGGCACCCAAACATAGCAACCTGGGAGTGTTCTGGTTTGCGAACTTTCTTCAGAAGCCGAATGTGCTCCGTTTTGAGTGTTACGTTTCCATTTTGAGTGCCATGCTTCTGTTCTGAGTGTTACGCTGAGATTTGTCTGTTTTTGCTATTTATTTTGCTTTTTTTGTGACTGTGTAGAACCCAGTTCAGCTACTGATTGACTGTGTGTGTAACTGCAATTGTTTATTGCTTTCATTTTATGGATCAATGGTCTCGTTAGATAGTAAAATTCATGTTGAATTGCTGTTTTAGGGGTTGTTTTTTTAAAAAAGTCTGGAACGGATTAACCCATTTTGCACTACTTTCTATGGGAAAGTGCGCCTTGGTTTTGGAACACTTTGGTTTTGGGACAGACTACTGGAATGGATTGAGTTTGAGAACCAAGGTACCACTGTACCTTTTTGGGATCACTGCCACCCCCCCCCCAAAATAAAAATAAATCAGGGGCCACAGCAAATCACCCGACTCAATCTGCTCATTCAAAGGAGAAGAGAGCTTTGGAAGTGCACCTTGGGGCAGCTGAAATCCAACCTTACAACACATCCAAAATTATTATAATTATTAAGCCACAAGCCACAGCTGGGCTGCAGGCTACTAGGTTCCCCACCGCCAGGTGAAACACCTGAGCAATCTCCCCTGAGTTGGGGATGATGCTGGTCTACTGTGTCCCATCATTCCTGACCCTCGGCCATATTGGTTGGGGCTGGTGAAAGTTGTAGACCGAAGCCTATGGAGGGCGCCAGCTTGGTTGGGGTGTTTGGGTGGGAATGGCACCTCCATGAAGAAGTGAGCTAACTCAAATCTGCCACAGTTATTAGCGGGTGCTTGTGAAGAGCATCAGGCCCTGGTAATTAAGGAAGCGTGGGCGAGGAGAGGCACAACTTTGATGGGAAGTAAGAAAAACAGGGAGCCGTCCCCCTTAAAAGCACCCTGCTACAGAAAATTAAGCTTTAAACGTTCCGGGGGAGGCTGCCGGCAGTGTGGCTGTCCCTGCAAGCACGTAAAAACCCTCTCCTCAGGTTCTGTGGCCCCAGAGGGCAAGAAATCCCAGAACGTTCTGAATGTGGTGTTTGATTTTAATTTTTTTAAAGGGATGGTTCGGGCTGTTTGACTGTTCTGCGCACCTTCATTGTGCTGGGCTCGTCTCCTCTCGTCCCGCGGCGTCCGTGTCCCGTCCATTTTCCTAGGTTTTCAAAGCAAAGGCATGGGAGGGGGGGGGAATCAGGAGGGGGACAGGGAAGGGGACAGAGACCCTGCTCACGTCTCGGAAGCAGCGGTGCAGTGCCAGGATGCGAATATGAAAGGGGCAAGGAAAATGCCCCAAATCTCCCTTCCCATCGGCAGAGTGTGGGCCGTGGGAACAATGCACCGCCCCCTGCCCTTTAAAAGGGGTGCAAACATTCTTTCTGGGGTCTGTTAAGTAGAGCTGCATCCCAAAGTCCCAGCTTCAGTCCTTAGAATCTCCAGTTAAGACTGGGAGAGACTCTTGACCCAAACCCGACAGCAGTGCTTCTCAAACTTGGGTCCCCGGCTGCTGGTAGACTAAAACTCCCATCATCCCCTGCTTGCTGGGGATGATGGGAGTTGTAGTCAAGGAACAGCTGGACTACAGTTTGAGAAGCACTGCCTGCCCAGCGCAGACAGTCCTGTGCTGGATGGACTGACTCAGCGTAACACAGCTTCCAATTCTCTTAGTTTGGCTTCCTGGCTCCCCGTTTTCTTGGCCCTTCAGGAACAGCCATCATTGGGGGTCAGGGAGCTAGACAGCCGTGCTCCTGACTCGTCAACCCTCCCTCTTTGCTCCCTTCCCGGAGCCATACATACGGGGAATAGGGGTGGGTTCGGGGGGCGATGGTACGTTGCGTCCCTGTCTGCAGCACGTCCTGCGGGGTCATCATCACGTAGAATTGGCCTACGGGGAGCAACACAGAAGAGAAATTAAGCTTGCTATTTTGAAAGGAACAGCAAGAGGGAGGGAGAGCCAGCTGGCTGCGGAGAAACCCTAGCCACCCTTCAATTTTAGGACTGGGATGAGCCAGGATCAACTCTCCACTCACATATACATGAACTGTGCTGGATGCCTTTGGCCCACTCACTCCCCTGACCCACCTCACAGGGCTGTTGTGAGGAGAAAACAGGAGCAGGGGAAGAGCACCCAGTATATTCTACCTTGATCTCAATGAAAGGAAGGTGTAGTGGTTCAGTGTTGGACTAGGGCCTGGGAGATCTGGGTTCGAATCCCCACTCAGCCATGAAGCTCACTTAGGCCAGTCACATTTTCTCGGCCTAACCTTCCTCACGGGGTCAAAGATTCGGAGAGTTGGACGGGACCCCGAGGGTCCTTTATTCCAACCCCCTGCAATGCAGGAATTCAAATTGAAATACTTTATTGTCACTTGTACAACATGTATAGAGTGAGATTACACGAGCACCCCCCACTCAGCTCTCTTAAGTCTTAATTCCCCTTGTTGACTGACGCATACCCACCAAACCCGAAAGTCAGTTGCCCTGTTGTTATCTTTTCATTCAGCAGCCTAACAGCCCACGGATAGAAGCTGTTCTTTACCCTGTTGGTGCGACTAATCATGCTTCTATATCTTCTGCCCGAGGGCAGGAGATCAAGAAAGTGCCGACCAGGGTTTGAATCATCCCTGAGAATTTTCCTCACTCTCCTGAGGCAACCTTCTTCCACTATTTCATCCAGCAGATTCACGGGACAGCCCATAATATCTTGTGCTGTATTCACCACCCTCTATTGGCACTTCCTATCAGTTGATGTCAAACCAGCGTACCACCCCGTGATGCAGTATGGAAGGACACTTTCTATTGTGGACCGGTAGAAGGAGATCATTAAATGTATTCCTTCGCAATATTCTGAGGAGATGGAGTCTCCGTTGGGCTTTCTTAACCACCTGGGTTGTATTTATTTTCCAAGTAAGGTCTTCACTGAGATAAATTCCTAGGAATTTAAAGGAAGAGACTCTCTTCACATAGCCCTCCCCAATGTACGGCGGGACTAGTTCTCCTCTCTTCCTCTGAAAGTCCAACACCATCTCCTTTGTCTTGCTGATATTAAGGTGCAAGTTGTTCCCTAGGCGTGGCACTGTGGTCTAAACCACAGAGCCTAGGGCTTGCCAATCAGAAGGTCAGCGGTTCAAATCCCCGCGTCGGGGCGAGCTCCCATTGCTCGGTCCCTGCTCCTGCCAACCTAGCAGTTCGAAAGCACATCAAAGTGCAAGTAGATAAATAGGTACCGCTCCGGCGGGAAGGTAAACAGCGTTTCCGTGCGCTGCTCTGGTTTGCCAGAAGCGGCTCAGTCATGCTGGCCACATGACCTGGAAACTGTACGCCGGCTCCCTCGGCCAATAAAGCGAGATGAGTGCCGCAACCCCAGAGTAGTCCGCGACTGGACCTAACGGTCAGGGGTCCCTTTACCTTTACCTGTTCCCTAGGCGTTATGTTATGTTATGTTATGTTGTTGTTATGTTATGTTATGTTATGTTATGTTATGTTGTAGATAGGAATCTCAACTAAAGCATCCATGACAAAAGACCATCCAACCTCTGTTTAAAATCCCTCCACTGTCGAACAGCTCTTCCTGTGTTTAGTCGGAATCGCCTTTCTTGTAACATGAAGCCATTGGTTTGGGCCCTGCCCTCCTCCATGTGACAGCCCTTGAGATATTTGAAGATGGCTTCAAATATAGACACGGCAAGGATAACGTGAGGAGAGGGAAAACCTTGTACGACCACCTCGAAAGGTGTTGGGAGTTGTAGGGCGACCCCTATTTTCCTCAGAGCTACATTCCCTGGATTGTGAAATTCTGGTAATTCTAGCTCTGGGAGGGAATAGGGGTCCTCCTAAAACCTTCTCAGCATCGTTCACAAACCAGGGTCTTTGTGGGAAGCCACGGCTGTTAAAAGTGGTACAATCCTGCTTTAAATGGATGGTGTGGATGGGTCCTGGGTCTGTGGAGATGGCCCCTGTGCAAATTGCCCCTTGTGGACCACACTTCAGGATCCCGCTCCAGAAAAAAGAGGGGAGAGGTGGCTCGGCCCTTCTCACTTCCCTACCTCCGGCCTGCGTCAGCGACTGATCTGTCGTCTGCACCGACACCGCTGTGGCGTCCCCCACCGTGGAGGCAGGGAAGTACGCAAACCGGGCCTCGCCGCTGACGGCGTCCGTGGCCGGGCTCCCGCCATTGCTGAAGGGGTTCTGGATCACAGCCTGGAAAGGAGAGATGCAAGAAAGCTAAAACCATTCATCCGAAAATCTCAGGGTAGGCCGCAGAAAAAACACACCAGCCACACAGGTAATAAAAGCAAGAACAAGAACAAAACAGACACCCCTCTCACAACACATTTACCGTATTTTTTGCTCTATAGGACGCACTTTTTCCCCTCCAAAAATGAAGGGGAAATGTGTGTGCATCCTATGGAGCGAATGCAGGCTTTCGCTGAAGCCTGGAGAGCGAGAGGGGTTGGTGCCAACTGCCGCTGCGCTCCCCGGGCTTCAGGCAGCTATCCGCAAGCCTTCTGAGCCCAGCGGGAGTTCCTGCCGGGCTCAGAAGGCTTGCGGATAGCTGCCTGTTCTGGGGGCTGGGGTCGGGGGAAGCTTGGGCTTCCCCCGTTCCAGCCCCACGGCTAAAAACAAAGCCCCGCGCAGCTTCTCCCAGCTGGAGAGGTTGCGCGTGGCTAAAGAGGAAGCCAAGACAACTGTCTTTTTTTTTGGTTAGCTGCTTAGATGTTTTCTCTATGACCAAGAGGTATATACGCATTATGAGATGAAATAATATAAATGCTTTCATAGATGAAAAAATGAACAAATACATCTATACTCTATGGTTGCAATCCACCCCTTCCCCCACAAGAAACCCGCTCCCCGCTACTCTTAATACATACAAGCTCTTTGGAATATTCCGTATGCAAAGTACATGTTACACCACTGATCTAACTTATAACCATAGAAAGCTGCCTTATACCACACCGGCTATTGGTTTATGTAGCTCAATATTTCTGCACTGACTGGCAGAAGCACTGCTGACTTGGCCCAGTACAGTGATACCTCGGGTTAAGAACTTATTTGTTCTGGAGGTCTGTTCTTAACCTGAAACTGTTCTTAACCTGAGGTACCACTTTAGCTAATGGGGTCTCCCGCCGCCATGCAATTTCTGTTCTCATCCTGAAGCAAAGTTCTTAACCCGAGGTACTATTTCTGGGTTAGCGGAGTCTGTAACCTGAAGTGTCTGTAACCTGAGGTAACACTGTATACCTGATGGAGCGTCTCCACCCCCATCATTCAGCCCAGACACTGAGGTCCAGCTCCGAGGGCCTTATGGCGGTTCCCTCACTGCGAGAAGTGAGATTACAGGGAACCAGGCAGAGGGCCTTCTCGGTAGTGGCGCCCGCCCTGTGGAACACCCTCCCATCAGATGTCAAGGAAATAAAAAACTATCTGACTTTTAGAAGACATCTGAAGGCAGCCCTGTTTAGGGAAGTTTTTAATGTTTGATGTTTTATTGTGCTTATTACTTATTATTATTATGGTCTCTCTCATCCCAATCTGGAGATGCCAGGGATTGAACCAGGAAAGCAAAGCAGATGTTCTACCACTAAGCCCTGCTAACAATTTCTAGTTGCACTGTTTTAAAGTGCTGATGAGCCACTGAGTACATTCCTTGGCATTGTGGGCCAAGGCAGGTGGCTACAGATTTCCGTATAAAAACACAGGCGTGCAGGAAAGGCTTTTTGGTTTGGGGCACTGGGGAGATACCAGTAGCTGAGTCCTGCCACCAGTTGCCGAACTATATCCTAATGCAAATAGGAGAGAACGCACAAGCCGCAGAACGAGGATTCACTGGGATGCGCCATGTTTGCACTGCCCTCTTGTGGTCAATGAGTGGGAAATCTTTCCAAAATAATAAAAACTAGGCCAGTCCTGGAGAAGTTAAAAGGAATTTCGATTATTTGAGGCAAGTGATAAGGGCTGTCACGTTAAATCTTCACCCAGGAAAGCTAAACACAGGACATACGGAGTCAAGGGGCTGAGGAGGAGGGAGCTGGAAACGTTGGAGAAGCAGAAGGAGGATTTTTGGGGGTGTGAGAAGGAGAAGTACGACACGAGAGATCAGTTCAGCTCTCTGGAAAGGAGAGATCTACAGTGGTACCTCGGGTTAAGTACTTAATTCGTTCTGGAGGTCCGTTCTTAACCTGAAACTGTTCTTAACCTGAGGTACCACTTTAGCTAATGGGGCCTCCTGCCGCCACCGCACAATTTCTGTTCTCATCCTGAAGCAAAGTTCTTAACCCGAGGTACTATTTCTGGGTTAGTGGAGTCTGTAACCTGAAGCGTATGTAACCTGAGGTACCACTGTATTCCTCCCCCAGGAACCCACTGCACAGGGAGGGAAAGGGGGGAAAACTTGCTCACTTTGGTCTCCCCACCCCCGTTCAAATGCAACCTTCAGCAAATTCCCCCCAAAGAAATGTGGGCCTCAACAGACATCAGTTATCCTTATGTAGCCAAAATGGAGGCATGCAGTCACAAGAACAGAGGTTATCAGCCAGCAGGTGAGGAACCCACTGTTTTCAGAAGAACAGCAACCTAATAAAGCACTCCTATCTGTTAATAAGGGATCATCTGTGCCCTATGTTAATGAGCTATCTGACACACACAGCTCTTATTGTGAAGTCTGCTGACTGGAGCAACAACTTGATTGATGGACTGAACTGGGTGGAAGGAGTACGCATCACTAAAAAGCAAGGCATCTGGTGCCACCTTTGGGCCCCAATAAAGCTTCTCTCTCACCTGAGCAACAGCTTGCTGGCCACTGGTGAAAGCTGCTGTCGAGACCACGCTGACTGCCCCCGTCGCATCTGTCTGTCCATCCAGCTGACTGTCCGTCACCTGAACGACTCTATATGTCACCTGGCAGTGAGGAAGCAAAATAACAAGTCAGTCTTTCGGCAGAATTCGACAAGGGGGAAGACAGTCCCACAGAGAAGTCAAATCAAAGCATGTCTGTATTGCGACCATTCTTGGTGTGAAACGAGGTTCCTCAGCTGGAGAAACAGTAAGATGGAGAACGGTACTGAATATAGCATCCCAGAGTATTTCAGTGGTCAATATCCAACTAACAAATCGTGCCAGCAAAAGGATTTACACTTGTGCAACAGTACATCCTCCCTGCTTCCACCACCTTGCCCCCTAAGCCTGTTCTGGGTTTCCCCCAGCCCTCCCGAGTAGACTTGAGGAGGGTGTGGCACGTGAGGTGGGGTGGAAGTTCTGCTGTTCCAGTGGGAATCCTTGCTCTGTTGCGACACGTAAGTTGGACACTGGCCAAACTAAACGACAGCAAAAAACAACAACACACAAATACAATTTTCTAGTTCTTAAGGTTATGGCAACATCTGCTAAAATCTCTGGAAGCCAGAGGAGATTTACTCAAGAGGAGAGAAGAAACACACTGCTACAAGCCCTTCAGGGATTCTCCTGGGTGATAATAAATGAAGAAGACCAATCGTTTCCTCACGTGAAAGCAAGCACAGAATTCTGCATACAGAAAGTTAGTATGTCAGGGAAAGTAGAACCATTGCTTGAGAGCTACCAGGGGTGTGTGGGGGGGTCCCCACCTTTTGTGATGTGGGTTTGTCCCCCATCTTTCATAACGGTTCTTCTTGGAATGTTACTGAGGCATATAACTGAGACACGTTCATTTCCCAAAATGTGAGAGGCAACAAGGGGATCATCCGTCTTGGGCCTGGTCCTCACCAACAGGGAGGAACTGACTGGCGAATTTGAAAGTACTGGGAACCTTGGGAGGAAGTGATCATGGCCTTCTGGTCCTCATGATACGGAGGCAAGGGGTGTCTGTCTGTCATGGATGCTTTAGTTGAGATTCCTGCATTGCAGGGGGTTGGAGTGTTGGGGTTCCTTCAAACTCTGCAATTTTATGAGTCTGTGATTTGGGTAAACTGGAGTGGAGGGGTTGAGAATAAACGGTTGGAGCTTGCGGGTTTTATAAGGACCCCCCCACTCCAATAATGTGGGCAATGCTGCGACTAGACATTTGGGGAATATATTCAATCATGCAATGACGCGCACAAACACCCCCGATAATGAAATGGTGCGGTCCCATGAGCGCCACACCATGTGACTCCTCGGAATGTGACGACTGGCCAGTCGGCAGCGGGAAGCCGCCCAGGGGCCAATGCCCTTGCGCCTGAAGCTCTTACCCCTTCCGCCGTACCCACGCAGTTAAAAGCCAAGCTCCCTGACGAGGGTTCTGCTACCTGTCCTCCATTGTTCTCTGTGCGGAACTGGTACTGGATATTATGGTCTGTGAAGGCTGCTTGCTGGACGCTGGCGATGGCCACTGCAGTCTGCTCATCCGCATTTGTGCCGTCTCCTGGGAGAGAAAGGAAATTGATTACTGCCAGCTTTGGGCCACTCCCTAGCGGCACACCAGCCTCATCGACACAGGTGTTGTTGTTGCTGCTGCAGGGGTTTGCCAGCCTTTTGGGGGCTAACAGGCACATTTGTGACCTGGAATGGGCCTTCTCAGTGGTGGCTCCCCACCTGGTGACATCAGGGTTAACCTTTAAGTGTCAAAGGTGTTCCTGTTTACCCAAACATAATTGGGGTCACGGGGTATAATTATATCCCAGCCTGCATCAGTGTTCATCATTTAGTAGGGTGGGTCCTTCTTTTTATTTTTCTGGTGCAGTTTAAATCTTCTATAGTGTACGATTTTGTACTCATTGCTTCGAGAAATTTTTGTGGTAAGCAACAAATCAATCACAGTTTTGGATGGGACCACAAGGGTCATTTAGTCCAACCCATGAATCTTTTTCCCAATGTGGAGCTCAAACTCCCAACCTTGAGATTAAGAGTCATGCTCTACTGACTGAGCTATCCCAGAATTCCTGATAATAATGATATTAATAACATCAGCTGTTGTGGGCATCAACCAGCCTATTCCCTTGGCTATAATCAGATGCCTTTTTCGAACTGAACTCGGTGGAGGTGTCACTCTGGCGACTGCGGCTCTGCTTGGTTACTGGGGTGTCCTCCCACAAGGGAACCCACCGGATTTTTTTGGGGGGGGGGGTGCAACAGTCCAGGCCACACAACACACTCTTGATCTCAGTCACGTAGTGGGTTTATGTATACAACCTGCCACTCCGGAATTTAAAACCCTGAACTAGTTTCAACCTCTCTTTCATTTACGTCGTTCTAGAAACCTACATCTTGTCTGCAAAATGTGCTACTTAGCACACAGTCACTACCTTGTGGGAAGGACAGCTATTTTGATAACATTAAATATCCACCAAAGGTCAGGAGTCAGGTTAATGGAGAATATGAAGGAGCAAAGAATATGTTCAGGCTGGGCTCATACAACTTCTATGAAGTGACCTCAGGCCACCCACCCTCTCAGCTGAACCTACCTCACAGGGTTGTTGTGATGAAAAAAGTGTGTTTGTCTGTGCAAGAGAGAGAGAGGGAGGGAGAGAGGAATCTCTGTGTATGCTTCCCTGAACATCTTGAAGGAAAAGGAGGAGAGAAATAACAACAGCAAGGTGGTGGTCGACTGAGACCTCTCTGGGGCAGGGACCTTTATTTCTTGCTAGCAAAACTCTGTGAAGTACAAATGCACTAGGACGAGCCCAGGAAAGGGTTTGCTTCCCTCCTCTTTCCCTCGTCACACATCTTGTGCATGACACGTCTGAGTGAAGGACAAGATGCTAGAGGGGCTCTAGGGCTGTGTGGGTCTGCAGGGGGTCGGGGAGATTTGGGGTTCCAGCTGCCAACACACTGCCCCCGTGGGATCCAGACAGGAGGAGGCCAGAGATTCAGCTTTGTTCACAGACAGACATTTCGTACGCCTTACTTATCGGGCGGTGCCCTGGCGGTAGAAATCCCTCCCCGAGCGGGGGCTACAACTTGCTCACGCAGGTTGGCTGGGCATTTTCTGGGCCAGCCCAGGACCCCTCCTCACCTTCCTGCAGCTCGACTCCCTCTTCACCTTCTTGACCTTTCTCGTGGCTGTAACACAAAGGGAGGTGGGGGAGAGAGAGAGAAGAAAAAGAACTGTCAGCCGAGATAGAATCTAAGCCTGCAAAGCTCTAAGCTCTTGGTCTTGTTCCCTTCCAAAAGCTCATTCAGAAGAACGGTAGTCCGCATTCATACCATACCTTTATAGCACTATGATAGTACTTTGAACAGTCATGGCTTTCCCCAAAGAAATATGGGGAGCATAGTTTATTCAGAGTGTTTTTAGGAGACCCCACAGAGCTACCCATCCCAAAGTAATTGAAAAATCAACCCCCCCTTTTTAAAATAATCTTTATTAAAGTTTCAAAGATATTACAAGATAATAAAAAAGTAAAAAAGAAAAATAAAAAAGACAAAAAACATACAAAATACAGAGCAATAAAAAAACAATTAAAGAGCAAATCAGTCTTTCCATTTCTTGTCTTTCATTTGCTTATTTCCTTGACCTCCTCGTACCTCCCTTTTTTGTATTCTAGTTCAATTGATGTTTCAGCAAATCCTTACCCTTTTTACTTTTATCTTAATATTTTATCTTAATATATTATAGCCATTACATTTTCAACTGTTATCAATCCATTTTTACATACTCCTTTATGACATTATTACTAAAACCACATAGCTTCATTCCAGCATCCTTCTAGCATTCCTTAATTTTACAGTGTTTCTGTAAGCAGTCTTTAAATTTCTTCCAGTCTTCTTCCAAAATCAACCCCTCTTTGTGGGGAACTCTGAAAATCTTAGCTCTGTGGTTGTGGGAATGCATGACACCTCCTTATGATTCTTTGGAGAAAGTTGTGACTGTTTAAAGTTGCATGATGCTGCTTTAAATGTCCCGTGCAGATGGGACCAGAGGAAAATGTAGGAGCAAGAATTGTGCTTTTACTCCCGCAAGATTGAATATAATGCCTTTGGCTGTACATGGGGGACGATTCCAAAAAATTCCACAGTTATGTCCCTGTGGAGATGGCAGTACTTAATCGGTGGTGCATGTCCTTCTGGCTTGCACTCTTTATAAAGATTTGAGGAGTGAGGTTATCACCCCTCCATTATTGTCTACTCCGGGTCGCCCAACCACTGTTACAGTGTCCTTTCTCTTGGCAGATGAGCAGGTGACAGCAAAGGTTGCAAGGTTTTTAGCCAGGGCAATTAGAATAAGAGCCATTATTTCACTATTGACCCAAACCCCCAAATGCATTTTATGTAATTGACTTTTTACCTTTATCCTCTGTAAATGCAGCATAAGGGGTCTCTATAGTATAGTGTATTTTAAAATGAGGTTTCAGAGTTTTTAGGGGTTTTTGAATGTTTTATGTAGTTTTGTAGTAGTTTTATGTAGTTTTGTAGTAGTTTTATGTAGTTTTTCAATTTCATTGTCCTGCATGGGACAATGACAATAAAGATATCGTATATCGTACATACTGCATTTTGATTATTGCTATGGCTGGTGGCTGATGCAAATAAAGATTCATTCATTCATTCCCAATTGCAGAATAGAATTGCATAAAATAAAAGGAACAGAATTGCATAAAATAAGAGGAATTCTGTGCAGACGAGACCAACTTTCATTTGCTCCAGAATTCCACTGCCCTCCACGCAGAATTTTAACACTGCCTGGGCAACAGAATGCCCCTAAAACGTCCTGTGCCAAGCTCTTCTCCCACTGATTTAACAGCCCCTGCAAATCTCTCTCTGTGCAGAGCCTAGAAACCCAGCCCCGTTCCCTGGAGTGGGCAGCAGCACAGCCTCACTTCCTGCTCACTATTGGTGACAAGGAAGCTTGATATTCAGCCCGCGCATTCCTGAAAGCCAGAGATCCCTGCGCTGATATCTGCCACGAGGGTTCGGTGTTAATATCCTCTTTTTGCTTTGACGGAGACAGGATAAAGGAAGGCACACACTGCCCGGCCTTGCAGCTACGGAGGCGCTGCAAAGCATTTAGCTATCTTAATTCTTCGCACTGGCAGAGGGAGATAAGGCTCGTATCTCGGCAGGACGTTGGCGCAGAGCAGGAATGGCATCGAGACGCCAAGGGAAGGTGCCCAACACAGAGGAGAAAGGCTGGGTTAAAGAGCTCAAAAGCTTTTCAGAGGATGCCACCTCCATATCCTTCTTAAGGGTTAGGTTTAGGGTTGTGTTGTAGGTGTACCATAGGAGGTGCCCATAGAATGTCGGGACATGGTGTTGTTTTTCCTAGACTCCACCTCCCATCAGTCCCCGTCAGCATGGCCAACGCTCACTGGAATTTCGAAAGTCAACTCGCGAAACGAAAAGGGTCTACATTGCGGCAGACTCGAGATGGAAGTGTGCGGTGGGCCTCCCTAGGAAGGGAGTGCGAAAACAGTAGTAGGGAACCTGCGACCTTCCTGCACTACTGCTTGCAGCGGTTCTCAACCTGTGGGTCCCCAGATGTTGTTGGACTACAACTTCCATCATCCCTGAGCTCTGGCCTTGCTAGCTAGGGGTGATGAGAGTTGTAGTTCAGCAACAACTGGGGACCCACAGGTTGTGAAAGGCTGATCTAGACAATAAAGAGGACTGACACATCCACTGCTCAAATACGGAACTTCTTGCTTCATTCAAAAACCTTTTATTTTGGTTCTTTGCTACTGGAGAAATGATTTGCTGCTAAGCATCGCCCTGCCGCCCCCAAAACTCCAACTATTATGATATCCAGGAATTCAGTGTAGGTGTTGCAGTGTACCCACATAAACGCAATGGGCAGCAGGAAAGGCAGGAGTTCTTTTTAATTCTAATTTCCCCACCTGAGCAGGATGCTGGACCACTCGCCTGATCCAGCAGGCTTTTTGCCTGTCCCCCAATTTGCATCTCTCCAGATGTTGCTGGACCATAACTCCCATCACCCCTGACCACGCCTGCAAGGGCTATTGGGAACTGAGAGTTGAAAACGTTTGGCAGCCGCCATCCTGCAGAACTATCCTGCATTGCAGGGGGTTGGACTAGATGACCCCTGGAGTCCCTCTTCCAACTCTACAATTCTGTGATTCTATGAGTCATTTGAGCTTCACTGAGACATCATGGCACCTGGGCCTCTATTCCGTCACCCATCCCTACCCCTGGGGGACCCTGCCTTTCCACTTCTCCCCATCCCCAATATACTCAACTGAAAGCATGTAGGGCACACTAGACGCAAGGGTGGTTTTTAAAATTATAATAAAAGAGGATTCCACAATGACTAGAACAGACAGAAAATAGATGGAGCCCTTCGTTTTATTACTGCCTGGTAGACAACAGGGTCCTAATTATTCTCACCTCCTGTGGGGACAGCAGCTGAGTTTGGGGAGGTGGCTGGATTGGGGGGCGGGAGGAGAAGCAATGTCTGTGGATAAGATGTGGGAACTTGAGTACAGAAGAGAGAAAGGCACTTACGGGAGGTCTCAATAAAATTGGGCTTATGTGACTGGCACACACTTCTGGGAAGACCGTTGATGCAGAGCTGACAATGATGTCAAGGTCATCTTGACTAGCCAAGGAAACCCAGAGACCAGATGTTGGGGGCAAACCACAGGGATTGTTCTCTTTCTGCCCTGCATCAGGACTGACCCTCTAGATACCCCTGGACTGCAGCTCGAAGCTGCCTGGCACTGTACAGGGTCGTAGCTAGGGGGTGGTGAGGTGGGCCACCACCAGGGACACAAGTGATCCCCCCCCAAAAAAATTGGCTACAAATATGTCCATAAATATAAATATTATTGCCTCATAAGAAATGGTTTTAAATAGAGGGTGAATTGAATGGGTGTAGGGGCGGGGGTTGGAGGAGAGGTGGAAAGAAGAGCTAGGGGGGTCCGTGGCTAGGGGGGTGCAATCTGGACAGTTCTGCCAGGGGCGCAAGATGTCTAGAGTGCCACAGCCAGGTATGCTCGTCTGGGCTTACAAAGGGGTCCATCAGGTTAAGATTTTGCCCAGAGCCCCCCCCCAACCTGGCCAACCCCTTCCTAATACGCTGAGCACTAGAACTCGCAAGACTCTTCATCCCCACCTCCCTTTACTGCCTCCTCGATCTCATAAGCGCAGTCCCTCTCCTTGCTTTCATGGCCTTTTCTGGGAAAGGGACAGCCCTGGGTAAGGTCACAGGTCAGTGGTAGAGCACATATTCTCCATGAAAACGGTCCCAAGCTCAATCCCTGGCCTCCCCAGATACTTTTAAGGGGAGAGAACGCCTGCCTAGAACCCAAGAGAGAGCTGCTGCCAGGCAGTGTGGAGCAAATATGCTTCTCAGATGTATTCCACTCTCTATGCGCCATTCCAGGCATTGCTGGATCCCAAGGACCCATTCCAGCCAGGTAAGAACACCCACGGAGGGTGCAAAGCAGGGCTCGTGAGAAGGGTGGCGTTCTGGGGAGAATCCCGAAGAGGGCTGGAAGGAGGCAGTTTCCCTCCCCACCGAGGCCTGAGGCTTCCCCACCCCTGACACTACATAAGCAGCTTCCAATGGTTCTCCTGGCATCACCAACAATCACATGAGATAACTCTGGCATCTCCCGTCAAGTCATGCTCCTCTCTGTTCGCAACAGAGCCCACCCCTGCTTAGGAGCTTTCTCTCTCCTTATTTAAACCCCGGTAAATGCCCCCAATCAATTCCGGGAGTTTAAAAAATGTACTGGCAAAGTAAGGGGAAGAAGAATCTGGGGTAGCAACCCCTAATACGTTTTCTCTTATGTCTCACCAACAGGGCTAGGCCTCACCTCTGTTGACGGCGTCTAAGAGATGCCTGCCTGCCTGTTCACCTTCCGCCGCCGCCAAGAGCTGAGGAGGCACAGAGGTGGCAAACCTGGGTCCCTCCAGGTAATGGTGGGAGTCTCAAATCCCAGCAGCCTCAGCCAGCATGACCAGCGGTCAAGGGTGATGGGAGCTGGGCCTGAGCAACATCTGCACAAATCTGCCAACACTCTGGTCTAGGAGTGGCTAACAGTGTGATTTTTGAGCCTGAAAGTCAGTATGTATATACATGTACGCATACCATCAGCCATACACACCACAAAAATGACAAATCTGCAAATACACACACACACACACACACCTGACACGGGAGCAAGAAGCACCCTGCTCCTCTTTCTGCAGCCCAACTATTCACTTGCATGAAGTTCCATGGATCACCCTCTTATCCTCTTCACCATGCCTTGGGGTAGATTGAGTAGACCAAAAGGGACTGGCCCAAAGGTCACTCAGTGAATTTCGTGACTGAGCGATGATCTGAGCCCAGGTGTCTCTCCAGGCCCAGTCTAACGTCCTGAACAACAAACTCAGAAAAGCCGCTTTTCCTCAAGGAAGCTGTTATCCTGCCGGCCTCTGTGCATCTTTTCCCCGGTGTTCCCCCCACCCCAACGAAATATTGTCTGAATGTACACAATGCAGCAAATATTGCTGAAGGCCTGTGCATAGATGGAAGAAAGGAAAGGTCCAGGGAACTCTACACATAGAGAGAGAGAGAGAGAGAGAGAGAGAGAGAGAGAGAGAGAGAGAGAGCTCTACTGAAGGAAAGCTCTCTGGGAAGAAGTCATGGGTGATATCAGGCGAATCAACACATTACATCAGGAATAGGGAGGTGAAGAATATCAACCAATCTATACAGGTCAATTTTAAAACAAGTTGTTGAATATTTTGGGGGGAGCATCCCCCCCCAAAAAAAATGTTTTGGTGCTTTTCTTGGATTTACTAAGCATTTAAAAATACTAATACAGTGGAAGTTCGGGTTGCAAACGTGATCCATGTGGGATGCACATTTGCAACCTGCAGCGTTTGCAACCCACAGCGGCACGTCTGCACACACGCAGGTTGCGATTTGGCGCTTCTGCGCATGCACAACCCCCAAAACCCGGAAGTACCCTGTTCCGGTACTTCCAGGTTCTGGCGGGTCTGTAACCCGAAAAACGCAACCTGAAGCATCTGTAACCCAAGGTATGACTGTAATAATCACCCTACTTGCCACACATCCGGGTTTTTCTGGACATGTTGCCGTTTCAGCAAAAAATCCGCCCAGAATCAGTGGTTCTCAACCTGTGGGTCCCCAGATGTTGTTGGACTACAACTCCCATCATGCCTGAGCTCTGGCCTTGCTAGCTAGGGGTGATGGGAGCTGTAGTTCAACAACATCTGGGGACCCACAAGTTGAGAAAGGCTGGCCCAGATGCCATTCAGCAGCCTGATTCCCAGATGTGTCCGGAAAAACCTGGATGTATGATGGCAGCCCTAGATAAGGCTGATCTGCATGTGCAGTAGATCAGCAAAGATTTCCAACTCCCAATGGTTTAACAATAGCAACAACAAACTAGGCAGATGAAATGAAGAGAGCTTGGATTCCCAGGGTTCATTCGGCGGACCACTCCTTTCCATATGAACCCTCCCCTCACACAGTCCCAACAATCATCTAGGGACTTTACCTTTTTACCCTCCCAAATGAATTCACCCAGGAGGCGAATTCCAGGATGCCCTTGCTTCTCCATGAAACAACTCAGTCTTGCAAATCGATTCACAAATGTTACTGCCTACAGTAGCTCTTACCAGCCATTTATTATGTTAGCCATTTATGGCATACCCATGGTTAAGCCCCCTCTCTTCTAAATTATGCAACTTTCACTGACTAGTCACCCAGAATCCAGTTTTGCTCACCATAAGCGAGCGGAGCCATGGGAGGGGAGTGCCAAGGCATAGCACAATTCTGCACTGGCTGTTCTGCCCAACTGCCACAGAGTAGACGGCCCTCCTTGAAGCAGCACTGCAACCCGGAAGGAAACAAAGACTATTCCTAGGGTGGCCGTCCTCAACCTGGTGCCCCTCCAGATGTTTAGGACTACAACTCCCATCAGCATCAGGCAGCATGGTCAACGCTCAGGGAAGATGGCAGCTGCAGTCCCACAAGCGCAGGAGGTCACCAAGTTGGGGAGGGTTGTCCTAATACAGACCGCAATGCACTGCAGTATTTTTGGATTTCCCACCAGGTGTGTATCTTTCTCAAGGAAACACAGCAGCCAATCCCAGTTCTCCAATAATGTCTGCACCATGCACAGTGGTCACGACCGCATGTCGTAGGTGCTCACTTGATGAACATTAGGTGTTCACACAACACCCCCAGAAACAGCAACGGATGAACTGGTGTTTGGTCCTCTGTTCGCAGTGAAGGAACCATGTTGCCAAGCCAGCCAGGCCTTTTTCTTACTTTGTTCCACCTTTCTACTGAGGCAAGGCTGGGGAACATCTGACCCCTGGGCTGCTGTGATGGAGGACTCCCAGCATCCCTCTCTCCAGCAGCCCCAGTCCCATTAGCCCTCGCTGGGGATGGTGGGTGCTGCAGCCCAAAGCAAGCAAAGGCTACGCATTGCCCATGCCTGCACTAAGGAGCTGGGGGAGGAGAATGAGGAACGCAATCTGTACTCCTCCCCCCCCATTTTAATCCTAACAAACCTGTGATGTAGGGTTAGGCAGTGAGAGCATGCCTGGGGGTGTCACTCCAGAACATTCAGAGCAACATCGGGATTTAACCCCGAGTCTCTAACCACTACAACACACTGCTGGACACTCAACTTAACAACCTCTCCCCACCCCCATCACTCCCTCTCCTTTGAAGCCCCACAATCGCACCCCCACTTTTTCTGATCACTCTGGCAGCCTCCTCCCTGCTCAGAGTCACTTGCCCCCGTTCCCAGCCCTTACCTGCCAATCAGTGTTTTGTGTTCTCCCTCCCCCCACCAAAACATTGAATGCTTTCCCCACCCCCACCCCTCTCCAAATGCACACAAACCCAAGATTTATCTTCCCCTTCCCCAGCCCTCCTGACAATGCATTTCACATCTTGGACGGTGCGTATGCGAGTGTGGGTTGTTGTGTTTTTTGGGGGGGGGTGTCCCGTTGCTTCTCACCCTACAATGGCACGGAGTCCTCCTGATCACAACCTCTCCTCTCTCTCTCTCCACACACACACACACTTTCCCTTTTATTCCAGACACCCAGTTCTCAGCCCCAGGTCACGTCCCCTGGAATTGCCGTGTCCCCCCACCCTCGTCCCACTTCCCCCGTCCCGGAGAGCCTAAGCTCTGCCTCGTCCTCCATTTTGTTCTCCCCCACTCTCTCTGCGCCGCTGCTGCTACCGCCGCAGGAGGATCATGGCTGGTTCCCTCTCCCCTCCCCCACCCTCGCTAGGCCCGAGAAGAGAAGGAAGGCTGGGTGCCGTAGCCCCCCCCCCGCCCTGCTAAATGGGGGTGTCGTGAGATCTTTCCCCCTTACCTGGATGCAGCGGAGGCGGTGGCTGTGTCCAGGCCGGGATCCAGCATGTCCATGGGGGGAGAAGGGAAGGGGGGGAAAGGGAGGGGGGAGGGAGAGGGGGTGGGGGAAAGACCCCCGCAGCACCAGGGGGAGAAGGGGGCGGGAGGGGAGGAGGGAGGGGACGAAGTTTAAATCTCACGCCGGATGGAGGTAGAGGGGACGCGGAGGAGACACGGGAGCCGAGGCGCTGATCACGGGGACAAACACTCGGGTCATGTGAGGAGGAAAGAGAGCGAGAGATTCTCTCTCTCTCCCCTCCTTCCCCAGCTGGGAGCCCGGGACACGTGAGGGGGGAAGAGACGGGAGAGCGTGGGAGCCGGAGGATGCGGATTGAAAGAAAGGGGGAAAGGGCGGAAAAGGATCCGAGGAGCTGCTGCTGCTGCTGCTGCCGATCGAACGTCCGCGGCCTGCTTTGGAACGTCGGCGAGCAAGCAGCGGATGGAACGTTGCAACAATCCGGAGAGGGAGAGGGAGGAGGGGGAGGGGATAGAACGCTGCGACGATCCGGGGCGGGGGAAGAAAGAGGCGGCGGCGGCGGCAGCGGTGGAGGAGGGGTGGAATAGAACGTTGCAAACAAGCCGCCGCGGCGGATAGAACGTTGCGGGGTTCGATCGAACGTTGCGGCAGCGTGGGAAGGCGGCGGGGTGTGTGGGGAAGCGTTCTTTGTTGTTTTAGAACGTTGGGCGATTGCAGGGGAATGTTGCAACGGCGGAGCTGCAAGAAAGGGATCGCGCGCGGGGGGGGGGGGGAGTAAGACGGTATCTACGCGCGATCGGATACTTTTAAGATCGTAACCCCCCAGCTATTGCGGTCTCCAGGGCGCATGCGTACATGCTAGAGGCAGCTGGGGTGTGCTTGGGACAAGAGTGGTGACAGCTCAAACGGTAGAAGGAGCCCCCTGAATACTACTTGACTGGCGGGGCGGATGTGGGGCGGGAGAGAGAGCAGATAGGAGCCCGGTTCGGTGAACCGCTTAGCTCGGCGCAACAACTCGAAGCTGCGCCTGCAAAGCTGCCATCTCAAGCGCGGTTTGCTAAGAATCAAGGGCCATTGTGGTCGATAAGACATAAGGAGTAAACAAGCGAAGGCTCCGGTTGTGCTGGGTTTCGCCTCCCACCCTTTCCTGCTTCCACTGAGCATGCTCTACGGAGAATATTTGCTCGAGCTGCCAGCCTGTGGACACTTAATCTGGGCGCGGGCCCCGCTGGACAGAGTCGCAGTTGCTTCCGAGTTAGCAGCCGTGGGGTGGCGGGTTCTGTGCGTGTGTACTCGGAAAAGCAGCGTCCGCTGCGTTAGGTGCGGGCTTGCTCCAACCCGCCATCCATTAGCTCCCGGGATCTGGTACCCAGACGCTGTTTTAGTCTACTAAAATGGAGTTATCAGCGCAAAAGCCGTGTCTTGACCTACTTTCCACAAATTAATCCGCTGTTACGTCGCGTGAGTCGTCAGCAAAACTCTTTTGTCCCAGACCGGAGCGGGGAGGGATCTCCCCAGAGACTGCCGAATGGCTGCAGGTTCCCCGTCCCTAATTTAAGGCCAGAGAGCGAGCATGATCCCATTCCAATAAAAAGCGCGCGGGGTGGGTGTGTTAACAACGCAGAGGCGAGACTTGCTTCTTTTTTGCATGTTTACTTGGCAGTCGATTCTGTTAAATTGTAATAAGCCCTTTTCCTAAGGAAGCGGGCGTGCCTGTCTGCCTTGTTAGGACTGCAGCTTTCCTTCCAGCGATCTCAGGCGGCTCAGATCCTGTAGCTTGACATCCAGCAAGCCTGGCGATTCAGTTGTCAAAGGGCTACAAAACAACCAGCGGGGGGGGGGGAGGCCTCTCTTGAGCCGTGGTAGGCCAGAAGAAGTCACGCGATTAAGACGCATTTACCAATAAAGGCTTCCGGGGGCGGGCTTACTCTCTTTGAGTGGCAGGAGGAAGGGAATTCTTGTTTGCTTGTTTTCAGGCATGGTGAGAGCCAAATTGTGAGCTTGAGTGAGGAGGGAAACTCCATGCAAAATTGCATGTCAATCCCGCGGGGCGGCGGCGGAAATTTGCAAACGGCCAACAGCCCTCCTAACAGGAGATTGATGGAAGGGCTGGGGCCACCCTGTGGATATTGTGCTTAGCTGTGGCAATTCTTGATGCCAGAGTGAAACCTCATAACAGCTTGCTGCAAAGTAGACTAAAAGCAGTGCACAGTTAAATTATGGCATTTGCTCCCTCAGGAGGCAGTGATGGTCACGAACTTGGACTGCTTTAAAAGAGGACTGGACAAATTGCACAGGGTGGATGGTTGTTAAGTGCATTAACCACTCAGCTGACACTATTGTTTATTTATTTATTTTTACCCCAGAGGGAGCGAGTCTGGCTTCTCCAGGGAGGGAGTTCCAGTGTCTGGGAGCAGCCACTGATTACCCTATATATATGTGTGTGCGCGCGCGCGTGTGTGTTTGTGTGTGTACACATTACTTTTCTTAAATGGAACTTGAGGTAAGGTACATAGAATATGCAGGTACAGTGGTACCTCGGGTTAAGTACTTATCGTATTTTTCGCTCTATAAGACGCACCAGACCACAAGACGCACCTAGTTTTTGGAGGAGGAAAACAAGAAAAAAAATATTCTGAATCTCAGAAGCCAGAACAGCAAGAGGGATCACTGCGCAGTGAAAGCAGCAATCCCTCTTGCTGTTCTGGCTTCTGTGATAGCTGCGCAGCCTGCATTCGCTCCATAAGACACACACACATCTCCCCTTTTTAGGAGGGAAAAAGTGAGTCTTATAGAGCAAAAAATACGGTAATTCGTTCCAGAGGTCCGTTCTTTAGCTAATGGGGCTTCCTGCTGCTGCTGCTGCGGAGCCTCTGCGCGATTTCTGTTCTCATCCTGAAGCAAAGGTCTTAACCCGATGTACTACAGTGGTACCTCAGGTTACATACGCTTCAGCTTACATACGCTTCAGGTTACAGACTCTGCTAACCCAGAAATAGTACCTCGGGTTAAGAACTTTGCTTCAGGATGAGAACAGAAATCGTGCAGCGGCGGCAATGGGAGGCCCCACTAACTAAAGTGGTGCTTCAGGTTAAGAATAGTTTCAGATTAAGAACGCACCTCCCGAACAAATTAAGTAATTAAGCCAAGGTACCACTGTATTTCTGGGTTAGCAGAGTCTGTAACCTGAAGCTTATGTAACCTGAAGTGTCTGTAACCCGAGGTACCACTGTAGTTTTCTTCTAGGCACAAACCCAGCTCCAGCCTTCAGCAACCTTAGTATAGGACTGGAGTGGGGAACATTAGGCCAGCTAGGGGTGGGGCATAGCTGTCAACTTTCAGATTTGAAAATAAGGGATCAGCAGCCTCACCTGTCCCGGGGACAGTCTACGGGATATCTAACAATCCAGGATAGCGGTGGGAAACGGCGCTGGAATAAGGGAATTTCCCGCAAAAAAGGGGAAGGTTGACAGCTATGGGGTGAGGTGGGAGGGAAATGTGACCTTCTAGGTCTCTTATCTGACTCAAGCCTCATCCCTTGTTGGCTGTGCTCTGCTCCCTTCTTGACCCCTCTTGCTAGGCTGGAATGTGTTTGAACTCTGATCCCTTCTAAGAGTTAACGATTGGGGGAGCTTCTTAATTATTTTTCTCTGTTATTACGTGGTTATTATGGGAAGCTGTCTTACCGAGTCAAACTATTAGTCCCTTCTGACCCCTAGGGATGATGGGAGTTATAGTCCAACAAAAGTCAAACAAGTTTTGAGAAACACTGCTCTAGGTCAATATTGTCCACACTGACTGGCAGTAGCTCTTTGAGGACATTCACACCTTTACCTGGAGATGCCAGGGATTGAACATGGGACCTTCAAGATGCTCTACCACTAAGCCACAGGCCTTCCCCATGTGGGTCTCTCTTCCCTGCAGTTCTAGACTGACAGCCTTGTGACATCACCTGCACTTTTTGGTCAAGTAGATTTGCATATCCTAATCTACTTATGTGACTTCATGTTTCCTTGGTTCCACAGTAGTTCTGAGTTTCAGGTCCCTCATGAGAGCAGCTCCAAAGTGATTGCTTTGAATAATGTTTAGATCAGGGATGGAGAACATGTAGCTTTCCAGGTGTTGAACTGCAGCTCCATTCATCCCTGACCGTTGGCTAAGCTTTGGGAGGTGATGGGAGTTGTAGTTCCAAAGTCTGGGTGGGTCCCAGGCTGCGGAAGGCTGCCGTACGTTGTAGAAATAATTGCAGCAAAGTAAAACCACTTCCCTTTCCGTCACTGTGTCCTCTTGTCAGGAGTTAGCCAGCAGTAAATCACACTGGCAAGTTGGCGTTAACTCTTTATTAGCAAAAACATGATCTGCACAGGAGTGTCAGGCTTAATGAGCACAGCAACTCATCTCCTGCAGGTCTTGCTCTCCACGAAGCTGTTGCTGAGACTGAAGGTGCCCACCTTCCCACAGCTGCTTAAGTCCCCCTCCTCTCTTCCCCAAGCAATTGGAGACTATGTATGTGTGTCACCAATATCTCCTCTGCCCTTTTCATACCTCTCCTGGTTCTGGGAGACCAAAGGGGAGGGAAGCTTGTTGAAGCAGACCCTACACTGGCCTCTAGTACGTTTCCAAGCACAATTCAAAGTGTTGGTGCTGACCTTTAAAGCCCTAAACGGCCTCGGTCCAGTATACCTGAAGGAGTGTCTCCACCTCCATCGTTCTGCCCAGACACTGAGGTCCAGTGCCGAGGGCCTTCTGGTGGTTCCCTCGCTGCGAGAAGCCAAGTTACAGGGAACCAGGCAGAGGGCCTTCTCGGTAGTGGCACCCGCCCTGTGGAACGCCCTCCCACCAGATGTCAAAGAGAAAAATAACTACTGAACTTTTAGAAGACATCTGAAGGCAACCCTGTTTAGGGAAGCTTTTAATGTTTAATAGGTTATTGTATTTTAGTGTTTTGTTGGAAGCCGCCCAGAGTGGTTGGGGAAACCCAGCCAGATGGGCGGGGATAATTAATAAATAATAATTATTATTATTATTATTATTATTATTATTATTATTATTATTATCTCTGCCTCTTGGCCTCTCTCCTGCCTCTTCTCCTGCTTCAGCTTCTGCCTCTCATTCTGTACTGCTCTCTGCCAAAGACTCTCCCTGCTCACTAAGCCCTGTTACCCCTTCAGCTTCCGACAACTCCTCTTCCCAGTCTTCTCTCTTTTCTCCCTCTGACCACTCATCACTATCCCACCACCACTCCCCGGGCTCTGAGCCTTCTTCCCTTGGTGGTTCCCTAGCCGGTTCCTCCCACCGATCCTTTGCATCCAACCAGTCTTTGACACCATCCAGTTTTCCCCAGCAGAGCTTGCCTTGGGCTGTAACATCTTATTCCAAAGGCGAAAGCATTCTCTGCAGCCCATGCTGACCACTTTGCTAAACATTGTGGGGATCAGATCACTCCCATCTGCTACAGCTTGGAATCCACAGTGCGAATCTAGAAGGAATGTCCAACTTTGGTGGACACATTTAATCAGTTGTGTGACAATGAGGACAGAAGAACAAAGAGGGTCTACTTTCCTGCCCACCCTCCCTCACAGCACTTCTGAATTTTTTTATTTATTTTAAATGTTTGTTGGTTTTCTACAAAGCACTCTTGGTGGTGTGTAACAAAGCTAAACTAAAATGACAAACGAAAGAAATAGAAAACCATTTACAAAAAACAAAATCCAGCCCAGCAAGGAAATTATTGGTAAGAGCTAGAGCAAAAAAACCCCAAACACAAATCAGCAGATACTTTGTCCACGGAGGGGTTGGAAAACAGGTTTGTCTTCATTTTCTGGTAAAACATGAATAGTTAAGAGAGTAAAGAATCTTCTCTGGGAAGATGCTTCCACAATATAGGTTCTGCCACTGAGAAGACCCTCCATCATTCAGTGAAGCCACACACCTTCCTAAAGGATGTTACAGTTGCTGAGGTTTCATAGAATTGTAGAGTTTGAGGAGACTCAAAGGGTCATCTAGGTGACAGGACCATCTAAGCTCTGCTTAAAAGCCTCAAATGAAGGAGAGTCCATAACCTCCTAAGGGAGACTCTTCCACTGTCCCTGGACCTGAGAGCAAGGTAGGAAGAAGTGGGAGGATGTTCTCCCTAAAGCATGCTAGGCTCAAGACTGCTCTTGAGTAAAGGTAATTACAACCACCTTGAATTGGGTCCAGTAGCTTGGTGGCATCCTGGGCAGCTGTGGCAACACAAATACCTTCTTTTTGTGGTCTTTTCTGTTGGAACAATCAGGCCACAAAATTCTATACCAGCTGCCCATCTTCAAGGGCAGCCCCTGCATAGAGCACATTGCAGTAGTCCAATCTACAGATTGGTGTATAGGTATTTTTACATAAAAAGCAAGTGACTATTGGACAGCGCCTGCCCCCATCCCAATGATCTCAACACCAAAGCTCTACGGAGTGGAAGACAGAAAGCTTTTTTTATTAATGTCCTCTCTAGGGAGCCAGACTCGGGTTTCAAGGTGGACATCTGTAGCTGTACGCAAAGTGTTTAGCAGCTCAGCTGCTAGCCTCAGATGTTCAGAGCACCAATGCTGAGAAGAGTTGGGATGAAGGTGTTGGGTCTTTTAAAAAGTCTTTAAAATACGTCCTGCTTGGGGACTATTGCTAACATCTGGAATAGTGGTAGTCAACATGATGCCCTGCAGATGTTTCCATCACTCCTGACTAATATCCAAGCTACAAGGGCTGATGGGAGCTCAATACCTGGAGAGCATCAGGTTGCCTTCCTTTGATCTAGAATGTCCAAGAGGACTAAAACTGCCCATGATGCGTGGGGCTCATGAACTGGAGGTTGATGGACTGCATTGGTGCTGAACTTGGGATAGCTATTGGGGCAGGTTGGATGTTCCTGTGGCCTTTGCCGTCTTGCAGGAGGAAAGGTGGCTCGCCGGGAGCTGCAGCGGCAGCCACGCAGGGCACGCTGGTGATGACCATGATGTCTGGCCGCAAGGTGGGACTCGTTTCTTGTGGCGTGGGCAGCCCAGGAGCGCCGGCGAGGGACGCTTTGCTGGCGTAACTGAGAGCCAGTTGCTCCAGACGCCTCTTCTTGAAGAATGCCTGGGTGGTGGCATGCAGTGGCTGGAGGAGGTGAGGGATCGGTTGCCCTGGGTGCAGGAAGAAATCGAAGCCGGAGCAGTCCGAGGGGTCGTACGCCAGCTGCCGGGACGCCTCCCCCTTGCTGGGCCAGGCGAAAGGGAACGGGAGGGTGAAATCTTCAGTGAGCACCCGGATCGCAAAGTCATCCTCCTTGCCAAACTCTTTGTAGGCTCTCTGGATGCTGCGGAAATGGTCCTCCCACCTTTTCATGTCTCCGTCGTAGATATCTGGGAAGGAGCCCGGGAGAGTTTGGACCAGCCTCGGGGGTGATGAGGTGGTTGCTGCAGTGGAGCCGGGCAGGCTGTAGACAACTCCGGGAGAGGTGTTGTGTGGAGCTGCCTGGCTAAAGAGATGGGGCGGCGGCAGAAGAGGTGGAGGAAGCAGGAAGTCTTGCGAGGGGTTCCCTCCCCCAGGCTTGGTACCACTTCCTGCAATGGGGAGGGGCTTGCCCTGTTGCAGCGGGGCAGGGAGACCTGGGATCCCTTCATCACCTGTGAGTGTACAACCCAACGGGTCAGGATCGAATGGCAGCAAATCCACTCATTCGCTTGCTGGAGACATCCTACTCTGAGTCTCTGGTGAGCAGGATGCCCAAGATACTACAGATATCCTCCCCGGAGATCTCATATGTGCTGTGATTTAGAGTAAGTATGAAACAGCGCAGAGTTCCTTTAGAACAGTAGGAGAGATTGTCACTTTTGCTGACCTTCTCCATACTCCAGCACAAATGAGATAAGACACAAGCACACACCCAGACCCACAACTCTCTCCCTCAAGTCTAGAGGACTTGTTTGAGAGGAACATAGTGACGACCCAAAAGAATGACTAGTTTAACTAGTAATCTAAACTGACCACCTGTAGATCTCCAGATAGATTTGGCAATAGTTTTGCAAAAGAAGAACAGGAAGATTTCTGTGGATGCAACCAGTGCTTTTTTTCTGGGGGGACACAGGGGTACACAGACCCCTAAACATTTTGTGAATCTAAGTTTGGCCTCATTGAGGGGCAGTATTTCAATATGAGTAGGAAAATGAGAGCACCCCTAAACATTTTAAAAGAAAAAAAAAGCACTGGATGCAACATATCTCCACACAAAGCTTTTTCAATAGTGGCACCTATTCTACCCAACAGTTATTACTCCCCACCCCTTTCCAATAAAATTTACTGATAGGTCCAAGACCTTTTCATTTACCAAGGCCTTTTAAAGGTGAACTGGATGAATGATAGGCCTTTTCTTACTGGTTTTCTTTTTGTGCTTTATCCTTGAATTATTTGGAGTGTGTTTTATATTTTTTAGGCAGGGTGATTTTTGGGGGGAGGGGTGCATTGATGTCTATAGCTGAGGTCAATCCTATTGGGCCAGGCAGTTTGTTAAGGATAATAATAAGCCAGCCAACCAGCAATTCGTTCAAACTTGACCTTGAGAGAGTCAAGATGTGTAAGCTTGGAAGTGGGCTTGGCAAGTGAAAGCAGGGGAAAAGATGACGACCGTCAAAAATAAAGGGATGGATGGATAAAGGAACTGAGAGAATGTGACAGATGGAGAGTGGCTGATAGGCAGCAAAGAAGCTGATGAGAAAGGTGAAAAACTTTGACAGTCTACATGGGTCCAGTTTTCTTATGAGTGGCATTGATTTGTGGAGCCCATCAGCCTTTGCAGGCCTGGACCATTCCAGATGTTTTGGGCTGCCACTGGAGCTGCTGGGAGTTGTTGACCAAAACCATCTGCAAAGCTCCAGGTTGGCAAAAGTGGGTCTCCATCATTCCTCTGTACTTCATTTCAACTACTAGTTCTCCTTGAAGATCACTTAGTGTTCAACCAGATCCCCTTCTTCTCAAAGAGCTCCACCAAGGGCTTCCATTTTGAGAGCCACCACACCTTCCTCTGGGTTGTCCGTTTAGGGTCAGCCAGCACAATTTAGGAGGCTGAATTGGGCCATGGAACTCCCGGTTCCCGGTCTCAACTCTGCACCCTTCTGTTTTGTTTTTCCTACAACTAGTTAGGCTCTTGCTTTCCCTCCCAGACCCTGCATGTTCTTCCCAGATCCATCACCTGAAGGCCTAGGTGGGTTATCCAAAGTCTCTGGAACTAAGGAAGCCATTGTAACTCATGAGAGGTGGATACGGAAAGGGGTTGGGGGAACAATTGTTGACTATAGTTGCCTAGGAAACTACAATGGCTCTATGATGACATCACAACAGATGAATGGGGACGAAGGGGGCAGCATAGTGATGCAAACAATGAGTGCTGAATGGGGGGGAAATGGCTCTTTGTTTTATTCTGGTGGTGGGGAAATAGAAATATTGAGGGCTGTTGATGCATGGGGGGTGGGCAGGTGGAGGAATTAATCAAGGGGTGCACGCAAGCGTTAATTTTATTATATTATTTAATTTATAACAATATTTATTAAACACCAACTCATAAAAAGAAAACATGGCTGGGCACCATGAAACCACTACAACGTCTTAAAATAAAGAACAAATGGCCAACACTGAACTGGATTTATTATCTTAATTGTATATATAAACAATAATGAATATTATCCCTGCAGTCTTCCTGAAGATGTTTGGACTAGAACTCCCAGCATCCCAGACTGTGGGCACCAGCATGAGAGTCTGGAGCATATTCTAATTGTTCTCTAGCTGGAGGGGAAGAAAAGGGTGGAGGAGGAAGTAGAATAAGATAAAGAATATTTCCAAGCCGCCCTCAATACCCTGCAGTCAACTAAAGACAGCCAAACATGTCCTGCCCGCCCCCCTCACTGCCAAGGGAAAATAAAAAAAATGAATAGAAAGAGAACCTACCTAAGTGATGCTGACACAAAAACCTCCCACATACACGAAGTAAAATAACAGCAGCAGGAGATTTTTTCATGTGGTTCGCAATTTAGCGGAACCACTTGTTACATCGGGGCCCAGTACGGGCCACATGATCTGCAATGATTTTGCAAAGTTTTTTGCAGATAAAGTTGCTCAGATTCAGAAAGAGGTAGACTCCACCGTGGGAGCAGGGCCGGGGCGGGAGAGTGCTAGAGTCCTGTCTAGTCAAATTGCGTGGGATCAATTCCAATCTGTTACCTCCGAGGATGTGGACAGGCTGCTTGGACGAGTGAAACCAACCACCTGTCTCCTGGATCCTTGCCCATCCTGGCTTATAAAAGCTAGCCGGGAAGTGCTGGGCAATGGGCTTCGTGGGGTGGTGAATGCTTCCCTTGGTGAGGGAGCCTTCCCAGACCCGCTGAAAGAGGCGGTTATTAAACCGCTTCTTAAAAAACCATCTTTAGATGCGGCCATGATGGCCAACTATCGCCCAGTCTCAAATCTTCCATTCTTGGGCAAGGTGATTGAGCGAGTGGTTGCTGAACAACTCCAGGCACACCTGGAAGAAGTGGACCATTTGGATCCCTTCCAGTCGGGATTCAGGCCTTATCATGGGACTGAAACTGCCTTGGTCGCACTGGTTGATGATCTCCGGTGGGCTAGGGACAAAGGTGAGAGCTGTTTCCTAGTTCTGCTGGATCTCTCAGCGGCGTTTGATACCATCGACCATAACATCCTTCTGGACCGTCTTGAGGGGCTGGGAGCTGGGGGCACTGTCACAGTGGTTCCGCTTCCTCCTGGGCCGTGTTCAGAAAGTGGTGGTTGGGATCATAGAATCATAGAGTTGGAAGAGACCACAAGGGCCATCGAGTCCAACCCCCTGCCAAGCAGGAAACACCATCAGAGCACTCCTGACATATGGTTGTCAAGCCTCTGCTTAAAGACCTCCAAAGAAGGAGACTCCACCACACTGACCAGTTACAAATCCACTGAGTGGTAGCATAGTCAAGACCGCATTTTACCAGCTTTACAAGAATATCATGGGGCACCTTGTCAAATGCCTTGCTGAGATCAAGGTAGGCTACATCCACTGCGTTCCCTTCATCTACCAGGCTTGTAATTCTGTCAAAAAACGAGATCAGGTTAGTCTGACATGACTTATTTTTCAGGAATCCATGCTGACTATTGGTGATCACAGCATTCCTTTCTAGGTGCTCACAGACTGTTTGCTTAATGATCTGCTCCAGAATCTTCCCTGGTATTGATGTCAGACTGACTGGGCGGTAATTATTTGGGTCCTCTCTTTTCCCCTTTTTGAAAATAGGGACAACATTTGCTCCTCCTCCAGTCTGCCGGGACTTCGCCTGTTCTCCAGGAATTCTCAAAAATGACTGCCAGTGGTTCTGAGATCACATCTGCCAGTTCTTTTAATACTCTTGGATGCAGTTCATCTGGCCCCGGAGACTTGATGAGTGTTCAGACCCCTGGGCTCTCACTTGTGGATTGCCTCAGGGTTCTGTCCTCTCCCCCATGCTTTTCAACATCTACATGCAGCCGCTGGGAGAGATCATCAGGGGGTTTGGGCTGGGTGTTCATCAGTATGCGGATGATACCCAGCTCTACCTCTCTTTTAAATCAGAACCAGTGAAGGCGGTGAAGGTCCTGTGTGAGTGTCTGGAGGCAGTTGGAGGATGGATGGCTAACAGATTGAGGTTGAATCCTGACAAGACAGAAGTACTGTTTTTGGGGAACAGGAGGTGGGCAGGTGTGGAGGATTCCCTGGTCCTGAATGGGGTAACTGTGCCCCTGAAGGACCAGGTGCGCAGCCTGGGAGTCATTTTGGACTCACAGCTGTCCATGGAGGCACAGGTCAAATCTGTGTCCAGGGCAGCTGTTTACCAGCTCCATCTGGTATCTAGGCTGAGACCCTACCTGCGGACTGCCTCGCCAGAGTGGTGCATGTTCTGGTTATCTCCCGCTTGGACTACTGCAATGCGCTCTACGTGGGGCTACCTTTGAAGGTGACCCAGAAACTACAACTAATCCAGAATGCGGCAGCTAGACTGGTGACTGGGAGTGTCCGCCGAGACCATATAACACCGGTCTTGAAAGACCTACATTGGCTCCCAATACGTTTCCGAGCACAATTCAAAGTGTTGGTGCTGACCTTTAAAGCCCTAAATGGCCTCGGTCCAGTATATCTGAAGGAGCGTCTCCACCCCCATCGTTCTACCCGGACACTGAGGTCCAGCACCGAGGGCCTTCTGGCGGTTCCCTCACTGCGAGAAGCCAAGTTACAGGGAACCAGGCAGAGGGCCTTCTCGGTAGTGGCACCCGCCCTGTGGAATGCCCTCCCACGAGATGTCAAAGAGAACAGCAACTACCAGACTTTTAGAAGACATCTGAAGGCGGCCCTGTTTAGGGAGGCTTTTAATGTTTGATGTAGTACAGTATTTTTTATTTTTTTTGGGAAGCCGCCCAGAGTGGCTGGGGAAGCCCAGCCAGATGGGCGGGGTATAAATAACAAATTATTATTATTATTATTATTATTATTATTATTATTATTATTATTACTATCCCCCTCTCCCCCCACCTCTCTTCTCCCCAAAGCTTATACTGTATACAACATTGAGATCTCACTTGGCATCACCATGACCTGTGCCTGACAGCATAACACTTGCTTTTCATGGTTAAAGATAAAGGATCCCTGGATGGTTAAGTCCAGTAGCAGGCGACTATGGGGTCTGCAGTGCTCATCTCGCTTTCAGGCCAAGAGAGCCAGCTTATGTCCACAGACAGCTTTCCGTGTTGTGGCTAAACTGCTTCTGGTGCAACGGGACACTGATGGAAACCAGAGCACACAGAAAGGTTGTTTACCTTCCCGCTGCAGCAGTACCAATTTATCTACTTGCACTGGTGTGCTTTCAAACTGCTAGGTTGGCAGGAGCTGGGACAGAGCAATGGGAGCTCACCCATCACAGGGATTTGAACCGCTGACCTTCCAATCGGCAAGCCCAAGAGGCTCAGTGGTTTAGACCACAGCGTCACCTGCATCCCAATTGCTTTTTACGGAGGTTGAGTTAAACTGATCCTGTGGAACAGAGAGACTTCTGACTCGGGCATCACCTTTAGTTCCATCATTTAACATTGGACCCAGCTTTCTTTAAAAAAATGTGTGCCTTTTCTCTCCTGTTTTTCTCCCTTTAGGGGAGGGGCCATACCTAGGATGTAGAGCATCTGCTTTGCATGCTAAAGAGCCCAGGTAAAACCTCTGGTATCTCCAGCCTCTGGAAAGAGTTTTATCCAGAACCTTTTAAAGTTACTGGTTGGGCCAGTAGTCCAACTCAGTTTATGCCGGCTTCTTAAATTCCCTTCCTTGCCAGCTGTGGACACTGCACAAGCACGTTGCTGTGCTGTTATAGACCCTTTCCCCCTGAAATATTCATGCCTCCTTTTCTTGATTACATCTCTGAATCATCAAAAAATAAATAAAACGTCAATTGAAGACCATTGACTTAGAAGAACAAGTAGCAGCTCGCCAATCTATCCACTAGGTGGCAGTCATAGACCTCTATTTTGCCTCTCCTTTGAGAGTTCTCAATTTCTAAAGTGAGACTGACAGCTCCATTGTCCAAATACAAGACATGTATTTAAATTTGCTCTGTTCCCAAGCAAAAAGGTGTTGTAAAGAAAACTGTTCCTTCTCTTCTAAATCAGGCTTTTATTTCTGGTGGGAAAAGTCATTTAAAAAAAAAATCCCATTTAATATAAATTTAAGCACAACCTGTTGTTCGACTCACACTGGGGTAGCATGTGACCAAGAGTGACTTACAGGAAATGAGGAGGTGAGGCTCAGATGGTGGTTTTGAGCAACTCTGAGGCGTCCAGGGTGGCTTGAGCAACAGAGCTGCAGGTGTTGTGGTGACTGTTACTCTGCCGTGTCCTGCTGCTGCCTGGCCGTAGTTTAGAGCAGGGGTTGCTAAAGGGGACAGTATCACCCCCTGGGGGGTGCACTAAAAGGACAAGGGGTGGAAATCTTGAGAGAACAGCTGCTGCCAGCAGGGTTCTCAAAATATAGCAGGCAGAGGGGTGGAGCTGTGGTCTAAACCACTGAGCCTCTTGGACTTGCCAGTCAGGTCGGAAGTTCAAATCCCTGCAATGGGGTGAGCTCCTGTTGCTCTGTCCCAGCTTCTGCCAACCTAGCAGCTCAAAAGCACACCAGTGCAAGTAGATAAATAGGTACCGCTGCAGCGGGAAGGTAAACGGCGTTTCCGTGCGCCACTGGGATGAGAGAGTTTGGAATTGGCGGGTTCTTGGTTGCGCGTTTCTGGCTGAGCCAGGGCTACTCCAGCAAAAGCCCCTTCACTTGGCTGAGCCTTAGATCTGATGGCATAATTCCCTCATCGTGGATCAGAACAGAAGCCAGTATAAGTCCCCAAAGGGGTCACCCTGGCATGTGTGGTGGAGGTGGCCCAAGGACAGGAGAATCTTACACCTGTTCCAACCCTACCAGCTTGATTATGTGACCTGCCAAACCAGAGAAATGAAGCAGGTGAAAAGGGCAGTGTAAATCAAGCTCCTTGTGAACGGAGTTTGGAAGTGGAGTTAAGTTAACCCAACACGACACAGCAGCAGCAAAAGTTGTGCCAGCTTTCTATTGTTAGGATTGTTCTGTGAATATTTAAAGGAATGTATTTGGCCTGGCTTTTTGCTGATGGTGGCATTGTGTGAACACTGCGGGGGGTGGGACCTGTGTACATGAGTACAGTTGTACCTTGGTTCACGAATGCCTTGCGACGCAAACGTTTTGGCTCCCTAATGCCGCAAACCCAGAAGTGAGTGTTCCGGTTTGCGAACGTTCTTTGGAACCCGAACGTCCGACGCGGCAGAAGCTCCTGCGGCCATTCGGAAGCTGCGCCTTGGTTTTTGAATGTTTTCGGAAGTTGAACAGATTTCTGGAATGGATTCCATTTGAGAACCAAGGTACGGCTGTAGTGGGAATTCCACAGTCAAATCACACCTGGAAACACCCTTAGTCTTCAAGAAACCACAAGACCCCATTGCACCAACTTCCAGATGATAGACACTAGCTTTTAATTTAACTAACTAACTAACTAACTAACTAACTAACTAACTAAGTAGATACTGTAAATCTTAAAATTGCTCATCCCTGGATTAGATTAGACTAGGCCTGTGAGTTATTTTGTTAGCTAATAAATGAGCATGGTTGTGCAGGCATGTGTGCAACAATTTTGGCCGATGCTATAGATCTTTTGAATGGGTCCAGTATAAAGAGTTTCCAATCTGGAACCAATCCCAGGCGGTGTCCTTTTAAAAGAAGGTTGGTTTTCAAGTCTTAGTGGGTGATAAGGTCTAGTTTCATTCCAGGAAGAAAAGTCACTGCTGATTTCTGCAGATGACATCTATGATAAGCACATACAAGGTCAGTTACCCAGATTCCACCCCTGCTTAGTTGGCACGGCTACCTAGAGTCCGCTGAAGCCATCAGCATTCAGTGGAATGGGCCCTGTTACAGGTGTCGCATAATACTTTTCCTGCTTTTGTAAAGAAATAATGGAATCATAGAACTGTAGAGTTGGAAGGGAGCCTGAGGATCATTTAGTCCAATCCCCTGTAATGCGGGTGCCGCTGTGGTCTAAACCACTGAGCCTCTTGGGATTGTCGATCAGAAGGTTGGCAGTTCGAATCTCCGCAATGGAGTGAGCTCCCGTTGCTCAGTCCCAGCTCCTGCCAACCTAGCATTTCAAAAACACACCAGCGCAAGTAGGTAAATAGGTACCTCTGCGGCAGGAAGGTAAAAGGTGTTTCCATGCATTCTGGTTTCCGTCACAGTGTTCCGTTGTGCCAGAAGCAGTTTAGTCATGCTGACCACATGACCTGGAAAGCTGTCTGCAGACAAACGCCGGCTCCCTTGGCCTGAAAGCGAGATGAGCGCCCAACCTCAGTCACCTTTGACTGGACTTAACCGTCCAGGGGTCCTTTACCTTTTTTACCTATGTAGCAATGCAGGAATATGCAGTTGTCTCATATGGGGATCAAACCTGCAACTGATCTTTCCGTGTGGCAGCACCTAATTTATACTATGATAATCATAGCATAGCTGTCAACTTTTACCTTTTCTTGCTGGAATCCTATTCGGAATAAGGGAATTTCCCTTTAAAAAAGGGAAACGCTGACAGCTATGAATCATAGGATCATAGAGTTGGACGGGACCAAGAGGATCAACTAGATCAAACCCCTGCAATGTAGGAGTTTTTGCCCAATGTGTGGCTCAAACCCACGACCCTAAGATTAAGAGCCTCATGCTCTACCAAAACAATACAAGACATCCTTTGAAACTCACTCTTCTCTGAATAAACTCGTGTGGAGCATGGAATCTCAGCCAGCTTGGATTAATCTCAAATTTCTTTGTAGAGAACCAAATTTCTGTTAGTTATGTATGCAGTTGGCTTTCCTTCTTTTTCTTTGTCTTCAGACTGCCAGTCTTTGTGCAATAGGGATTCCAGGGCATACCAGAAAGTTAAAGGTAAAGGGACCACTGACCATTAGGTCCATTCGTGACTGACTCTGGGGTTGCGGTGCTCATCTCGCTTTATTGGCCGAGGGAGCTGGCGTACAGCTTCCGGGTCATGTGGCCAGCATGACTAAGCCGCTTCTGGTGAACCAGAGCAGCGCATGGAAACGCCATTTACCTTCCCACCAGAGCGGTACCTATTAATCTACTTGCACTTTGACGTGCTTTCAAACTGCTAGTTTGGCAGGAACAGGGACTGAGCAACAGGAGCTCACCCCGTCGCGGGGATTCGAACCACCAACCTTCTGATCAGCAAGTCCTAGGCTCTGTGGTTTAACCCACAGCGCCACCCGCGTCCCACCAGAAAGTTACTTTTGCACAATTAAAGTGCATTACAGCACTCTGTTACCCTAGCACAAGAAATCCACTTCAAAACAAAACAAAAACCCTGTCATTTTATGGTAAGGAAAGTGAGAAGTGTGAACTAAACAAAGGATTTGCAGGAAGATGTATCACCCCACAAACAATCATTGTAGTATCACCCCACAAATGAGAATGAATGCTCAAGGAAGACCAGACATAAAAGGGACGGCATATCCTGTTTCACCACTTGAGGTGGAACAGGAAGTGACATCCTACCCTCCCGCCATCGCACTTCCTGTGCCACCGCCTCCACCACTGTTGAAGTGGTGTCGGCACTGGTGCCGATTTCCAGTGAGATCTCACAAACTCTCATGAGACCTTGCCAAACTCTCATGAGATATTGTGGAGTGCATGAGATCTCACAAGATCTTGGTGAGATCTTGCTGGAAATCAGTGTGGCTTTTCTGCGAGTGGTAGAGGAGGCAGGGTGTGTTGTGCCTTGGGGGCCCTGTTTTGGGGGGGGGCTACCAATGTCCATAGCGGCTACTTCACCCCATTTAATGGGTGGGCCAGCCCTGTGACATAGTGTAAGCTTTGTGCAAGTTTCCATACAGAATTCAAAGTGCTGGTTATGACCTATAAAGCCCTATATGGCTTGGGCCCAGGCTGCCGAAAAGAATCCTAAATTCTGAGTGCAATGTCAATAATAAAGGGTTTCCAATAACCCTTAAAGTTTCTGTCTGAGGTTTTCAGTAAACTAATAACTTCACCAAACTAAGTCATTTATCTTGCTAATCATAAGCTTGGTCGAGTTTGCAGTTTTTATGTCGTTGCAAGTATTAGGTAAGGTAAAAGTAAATGAGGCCTGGATGGTTAAGTCCAGTAAAAGGCAACTATGGGGTGCAGCGCCCACCTCGCTTCAGGCCAAGGGAGCCAGCGTTTGTCCACAGACAGCTTTCTGAGTCACGTGGCCAGCATGACTAAGCCGCTTCGTGACAGAAACCAGAGTGCATGGAAACACTGTTTTCCTTCCTGCCACAGTGGTACCTATTTATCTACTTGCACTGATATGCTTTCGAACTGCTAGATTGGTAGGAGCTGGGACAGAACAACGGCGGCTCACCCCCTCTCAGGGATTTGAACCACTGACCTTCTGATTGGCAAGCCCAAGAGGCTCTGTGGTTTACACCACAACATCACCTGCATCCCTTTTGCAGGTATTAACTATGCTATGGTTAAAATGCATTAAACATGGTCTTGAAAACCAACAAAACATATGTGTCCCACATAACGAAGTCAAAATATTAAGGGATCCAAATGTGGTTGTTGAAGAGATATTAATATTCCATTACAGAGGCGTTGAAGAGTCCACGTAGCAGTTGGCTCTGGAAGCAGAGTGTCCTTTCCGCAAGAGTGTCCCTCTGATGAATCAGTTCCTCTGACCTTTCCTTCCAGATAAGGTAATTTGGCGACACTCTCAATGGGCTCTTTAAGTTTGGGCAGTGTGGCTTGTGGTGATGGGTCAATAAATAGAAGCTTCCGAGCCACAGTTCACAACTTTGAACGATTTCGCACCCGGGACAGAAGCCTGATCCCGGGCTAAAATGAAGCTCCCGGTTGTAGCTGCCGTTCTTTTAATCTCTGCACTTTGTGCAAGAGAAACGGATGCACAGGTGAGATGGAAACGGACTTCTAGGAGAAATGCATCAGCTTTTAATTGGATGCTAGTGGGGGGCACGGGGGGGGGGGACCTAAACCAATGTGAATCAAAAGTGTCATGTTCTTTATTGACCAGAAGCCCCGTACCCAGCATTGCTCAGGAATTATAAGAAAGAAAGAAAAATGGAACTAGTGGTTAAAATCAGGACAGTTTTTAAAGGTTCAGTTTGCCCTCTTGATTCAAAATGTCATCTGGTCCAAACATAGATGACAACCTGCTCCTTCATCTCAGGAACCATCATGCAAGATTTAGTTATGGTAGCTTAAGAAGTGTCCAAATGCATAGCGAACAAACAGTTTTCCAAAATAATTAATAGATACCTGTGCTTGCCTTCAGTGATGGAAGTCAAGGCACTGTTTATAAAAACCAGAGAGTTTTGAGAGGGCATCTTGCTTGTAAGAAGAAGCAGTGGGGGCCAGTGTGGTAACTGTGTTAGTTGACTTACCTCAGTTTCTCATTTCTCTTTAGCTCTGTTCTCCATGTAGATTGCATTAAAGAAAAATGTAATTCTGAAAATTCATCAGCATTTCATTACGAATTTCTAAATTTTACAAGTTTGCAAGCAATTTCCCCTAATATACACATTTCTGCAAGGCAGTACCCCCCAATGTAATACATTTTGTATGCTATTTTCACTAATGCTCACACTTTACCCTGGTATTGTGCGTGCATGTTTGTACACATTACCTGGCTGGTAATTTGGAAGGGTGACTGCATTTCAGTTTGCGCATTGTTTTGGAAAGTGCAGATTAGGATGGTTTGCTTTTAAATACAACCAATTTGAATTTCGTTGCCACTCCTTGCAACATGGAAGGTAACTGACTGAAGTGGGGAGCTTTGGGTTAAAACCTTGTTTTCCCGTATGTTAATGTCTCCCGATTGTGGAGAGGGCTTGAGTCCACATACAGTGCTTCCAGAGAACGCAACAAACCCTTTTGTACTCGGATATAAGAGAGTAACTAAGGCAGAACTCCTATGCGCACTTACCAGGGCGTAAGTCCCATTGAACTCAATGGAAGTTACTTTTGACTCTGAATAGGAATGAATAGGATCGTACTGTGAATCCAGCTTGCAAATAATGGCTTATGTCACAGGGTCTATTTCAAATTAAATTCATGGAAGCTAACAGCATCGTTTCAATTGTTTTGTTATCGCAGTGGAATCCTGGTGTTGGTGCCTCCGTAAGTACGACACATTTTCTCCATCTGCTTTTGTTATGCTTTCTCTCAAAAAGGATGCTACCCGAGTAGGATCTGCAACAAAACACCCTCACTTCTTTAACAGAACCAGGCCTGTTCTGGGCTAGAATTAGCCATCTTCTTCCAGGGTCCTTCTTGATCAGACCAAAGACCCATCTAGTCCAGCATCCTGTTCTCACAGTGGCCGATCAGATGCCTTTGAGAAGCTCCAAAGCAGCGCATGAGTACAACAGCAACTCTCCACACTTGTGATGCCCAACAACTGAAGGCAGTACACAGCCCTTGTGGCTAGTAGTCACGGAAGCCTTAGCCCTCCACGAATTTGTCTAACTCCCCTTTTAAAGCCATCCAAGCTTCCAACCAGCGCTATATCCTGTGCTAGCAAATTCCATGCTTCAACTATGCACAGGGTGAAGCATCCTCATGCTGGGGAGAAGAGTGGGCTAGAAAGGTTGCACTCATGCTCCTCTTGTGGGTTTTCATGAAAAATAAAATTCATTTTATATTTTTATTTTAAAAGAAGACATTCCACCTCTTCTCACCCTGGGCTGGGATGGTCAGCTTACAGGATCCTGTCAAAAGCACTGGACCTGCTTAAGCTTTTATTTTCCTCCCGGAAAGGGCTTTTCCTAGAATGACCAGTTTTTGTGCAAATAAATTTCCACGTGGAGGCAGCCAAGAGCTATAGATAGGGATGGAATTTCCTGCAAATCTCAACCGCAAGCTTATCCACACTGATTTTTGGTTTCGTTGTGAGGATGTGACATGGGCAAGGAAAAGGACTGAATCACCTTTCTCTCTTGATCTTTTACAGGCTAGTTATTCAGGCCCAAATGTACCTCCTCCGCCTCAGCCTCAGCCTCCTCCTCCAGTAAGTATAAGAAAGTTTTCTTTGGGTCATTGTGACTCTGTGCTATGAGGTATGAAGCTACATAGCTCATTATATCAGTTGGTAGTACATTATTCAGGGGAGGGTGTTTATCAGAGGGTACAGCTGGAGCAAGGTCTGAGGTGGTCTCTGTCTTCATTCTGTTCTCTTAGGTTGCTTATACACCATGGATATAAAGCAAATTTAAAGCTCACACAACCCCCAAATCTTGGGAATTGAAGTATGTTCTGGGTTCTGGGAATTGTAGCTCTGTGAAGGGTAAATTACAGTTTCCAGGGTTCTTGGGTGGTGTTGGGGATGTACGTTTATGCAGCCTTAATTTTTTAATGTTGAGGATGTACGTTTATGCAGCAAATTTTTTTGAATAATATTTGAACAGGGAGGGCATTCTGGGACAGGGAGCCACCACTGAAAAGGCTCTCTCTCTCTCTCTCTCTCTCTCTCTCTGGTCTTCACTTGGTGGTTCTGCTTGGCATCACTGTAATTTCATTGTGAAGATGTGAGTGTGACAAATAAGCTGTGCACCTCGATCTTTTTCAGGGTCCTTACAATGGCCAAAATTCGGTACGTATGAGAAATGCTTCTTTGGACGATTCAGAGTATGGGGTATCAATTTCGCTCAATTTATACACCCTCTGATAGCTACTGAAAAGGTTTTCTCTCTGACCTCCAGCCACCACGCTGCAGATGGAGGGGGAATCTGGAGAATGACCTTTTCCAAGCCCTGCTTAGGTTTAGCATACGTCCAGAATTTCCTTTTTAAAAAATAAAATAAAAATGATATTTATTAGAATTTCAGAAAAAGTTACAAAAGTAAAAAAGAAATAGAAAGAAGAAACAGAAAATACAAAATACAAAAAAAATAGAAACAGTTAAAAATAAATCCATCTTTCCATGTCTTGCCTTTCATTTACTTATTTCCCTGACCTCCTCACACCTCCCTTTTTTGTATTCCAGTTCAAATGGTTAATTCAGCAAATCCTTTCCCTTTTTGTTTTTATCTTAATTCTTCATCTTAATATATTATAGCTTTACATTTTCACCTGTTAACCATCCATTTTTACATACTCCTTTATAACATTGCTGCTAAAACCACTTAATTTCATTCCGACATCATTTTAACATTCATTAATTTTACAATGTTTCTGTAAATAGTCTTTAAATTTCTTCCAATCTTCTTCCACCGACTCTTCTCCCTGGTCTCGGATTCTGCCAGTCATTTCCGCCAATTCCATATAGTCAATCACCTTCATCTGCCATTCTTCCAGGGTGGGTAGATCTTGTGTCTTCCAATACTTTGCAATGAGTATTCTTGCTGCCGTTGTAGCATACATAAAGAAAGTTCTATCCTTCTTTAACACCAGTTGGCCGACCATGCCCAGGAGAAAGGCCTCTGGTTTCTTCAGGAAGGTATATTTAAATACCTTTTTCATTTCATTATAAATCATCTCCCAGAAAGCCTTAATCCTTGGGTACGTCCACCAAAGGTGAAAGAATGTACCTTCATTTTCTTTACATTTCCAACATTTATTATCGGGCAAATGATAGATTTTTGCAAGCTTGACTGGTGTCATGTACCACCTGTATATCATTTTCATAATATTCTCTCTTAAGGCATTACATGCCGTAAATTTCATACCTGTGGTCCACAACTGTTCCCAGTCAGCAAACATAATGTTATGTCCAACATCTTGTGCCCATTTTATCATAGCAGATTTTACCGTTTCATCCTGAGTATTCCATTTCAACAGCAAGTTATACATTCTTGATAGTATCTTAGTTTTGGGATCTAACAGTTCTGTTTCCAATTTTGATTTTTCCACCTGGAAGCCAATTTTCTTGTCCAGATTGTAAGCCTCCCTTATTTGATAATAGTGAAGCCAATCTCGCACTTTATCTTTTAGTTTCTCAAAACTCTGCAATTTCAATTTGTCTCCTTCTTGTTCCAAAATCTCCCAATATTTCGGCCATTTGGCCTCCATATTGAGCTTTTTCTGAGCCTTCGCTTCCATCGGTGATAACCACCTTGGGGTTTTATTTTCAAGTAAGTCTTTATATCTTATCCAGACATTAAACAATGCTTTCCTGACAATATGGTTTTTAAATGCTTTATGTGCTTTAACCTTGTCATACCACAGATATGCATGCCACCCAAAAACATTATTGAAACCTTCTAAATCCAAAATGTCTGTGTTCTCAAGAAGCAGCCATTCTTTCAGCCAGCAAAATGCTGCTGATTCATAATAAAGTTTAAGGTCTGGCAGGGCAAATCCACCTCTTTCCTTTGCATCGGTTAATATTTTGAATTTTATTCTGGGCTTCTTGCCCTGCCAGACAAATCTAGAAATATCTCTCTGCCACTTCTTGAAGCAGTCCATTTTGTCCAAAATTTGCAATGATTGAAACAAAAACAACATTCTTGGCAATACATTCATCTTTATAGCAGCAATACGGCCTAGCAAGGAAAGCTTCAAATTTGACCATATATCTAGATCCTTTTTCACTTCTGACCAACATTTTTCATAATTATCTTTAAATAAATTTAAGTTCTTAGCGGTCATATTAACCCCCAGGTATTTTACTTTCTTAACCAATGTTAAGCCTGTCTCCTTCTGAAACCTCTCTTTCTCAATCGGTGTTAGATTTTTCTCAAGAACCTTAGTTTTTAATTTGTTCAGCTTAAATCCTGCCACTTGACCGAATTCTTGAATCAGTTCCAATACTCTTCTAGTACTAGATTCTGGCTCCTGCAATGTCAGTACTAAGTCATCTGCAAAAGCTTTCAATTTGTACTGTTTGGCTCCGACCTGTATACCTTTAACCAGTTGGCGCCTTCTGATCATATTTAGCAAAACCTCCAGGACCGAAATAAAAAGTAATGGGGAAATTGGGCAACCTTGTCGTGTCCCTTTCTCTGTCTTAAATTCCTCTGTCACCACATTGTTAACAATTAGTTTAGCCTTTTGTTCTGAATAAATTGCACTTATACCATTTTCAAAACCTTGACCAATCCCCATCCCCTGAAGGTTTTTCTTCACAAAACTCCAAGAAATATTGTCAAAAGCTTTCTCCGCATCTACGAATATTAAAACTGCTTTAGTATTAATGTTCACTTGCAGTTTTTCCAAAATGTTAATTATATTTCTCGTATTGTCAGACAAGTGTCTACCCGGGAGAAAGCCAGCTTGGTCTTTATGTATCTCTTCCACTAATACTTTTTTTAACCTTTTGGCCAAAATATCTGCAAAAATTTTATAATCCACGTTAAGCAGGGATATGGGGCGGTAGTTCTTAAGTTGTGTCTTTTCAGACTCAGTTTTTGGTATAAGTGTAATATAGGCTTCCTTCCACGACTCTGGTGCTTTTTTCCCCTCCAAAATTTCATTACAAACTTCCTTTATTGGTTGAATTATCCAATATTTCAAAGATCTATAGTATTTTGAAGTTAAACCATCCGACCCTGGAGATTTGCCCAGCTGCATATTCTGGATGGCACCTTCTACCTCCTGTTCCGTTATTTTGTAGTTCAACGTTAACTTGTTTTCTTGAGAGATTTTTTGTAATCCATTTGTTTTTAAAAATTGATCTATATAAATCTCTTTCTGTGGCCCTTGTGTATATAACTGTTTAAAGTACCTCTGGAAACATTTTCTAATTTCCACTGGATTCTGTATATTCTTTCCTTCCACTTCCAAATTTGTAATGGTGTTAAGTTTTTGTCTTTTTTTCATTTGCCAGGCTAACAATTTCCCACATTTATTAGCCGATTCAAATGTCCTTTGTCTCATCTGTTTAATTTTCCATTCTATTTCCTGATTCATCATTTTCATATATTGGACTTGATATAACTTTATTTCTCTCAGAATCTCTTGTGACTTTGGTTTTACTCTCAATTTCTTCTCACCCTCTTTTATTTTATCCAGAATTTTGTCTATTTTCTCATTTTGAATTCTCTTCTTTATTGCATTCTGTTGGATCAGAAACCCCCTCATGACCGCTTTGCTTGCGTCCCAGATTACTCTTTTTTCAATGGTAGTATTCATATTTATCTCAAAGTAGTCTCTCAAAGTTTTTTGGGCCTTCTTGGTAACCTCTTCGTCTCTGGTAACCTCTTCGTCTCAGAATTTCCTGGACATACTTAGAATACTGCAGTCAGAGCAGTGCCTCTGCGGAAATCAGATAAAATGTCCTGGAAAATCCAGACGCATGGCAACCCATGTCGGCAGTGCCATTTTTGCCTATTTTCCTTAAAAATAGCTAAAATATGTAATTTTTTGTGATTTCACCAGAAAAACTCAACTAAAAAAAATGCTCAACAACTGTACCCTCCCCCCCAACAACAACTCTTGTATCTGGATTTTCACTTTTTGAAATATGGCAACCCTATGCCTGGTTTAACTTTGACCAAAGCCAGCCTCAGTCAGGGCCGGCCCACTCATAAGGCAAGTTGAGGCAACTGCCTTGGGCAGAAGAATCCATGGGGGCAGCAAGTCCAGGTCCAAGGAACGCACAGCCTGCTTCCACCGCTGTTGTCGCAGCAACAACTGTGGCTGGCTCCTTGGAGGCTGGATTTTCCTCCTCCACAGCAGCACCCTTAATACCACCTCTACAGTGGTCTCTTGTCGAATAGGAGATGCTGCTGGTCTCCTCCCACCCCTACGATGATGGAGGTTGCCTTCTGCATCTGCCCAGCATGATTCAGAACAGGCTCCTTTCCTCCCTGCGACAGCCTTTGATGCCCACTTCAACCGTCGGGCAAGGTTGATTTGATTCCCCACCTCGTTCCCAATCTTTACTCCCCTCTTGTTCCTGATGTAGATCTTTATTTCTCCCTTGCTTGTGATGTCGATCTTCACTCACCCCTAATTCCCTGGCAGGGCAGGTGGGCCATTTTGTGGTTTGGCTCAGGAGGCAAAATGTCTTGGGCCGACCCTGGCTCCAGAGCACACATCATGCTGAATTATAGCTGTTTGTGGCTCCCTGCCATTGCATGAATGCGCCAGTACTGACAGTGGCTGGCCTCAGTTTTTTAAGGACCTGGACTTGGCTCGTCAATACGTGCTGTGGTTCTGCTTGGTTTCCATTGTGCTTCTGTAGTGGTGACGTCTGGTGGGCAAGAGACAGAACGGAGCAACTTGCTTACGTATCTCGATCTTTTTCAGGCCTATCTCGGTGTCCAAGCCCAACCTTGGCAGCCTCAACCTGCCTCAGTAAGTATGAGAAACTCTTCTTTGGAAGATTCTAGGTTCTTTGATATGGGCGTTAGACTATGCAGCTTGGTTTAGATATCCCTTAGTAATACATGGCTCAGAAACTGAGCATTGAGAAATCAGCTGGAGCAGACTCTGAGGCAGCCTTCACTTGTATCCCTCTCTTCGCTCTCTTAGTTCTTCAGAGTTTTTGTTAATAATGGTAATAAAGGCACCAGGAGGACCTCCCTGGAGAAGGCAGGGAGTCACCATCAAAAAGGTTCTCTCTCTGGTCTCCACCCACCACACTTCAGATGGAGGGGTTGTCCGGAGAAACGCCTAAGGTGACAATCTCAGTTGATACAAGAGAAGGCAGGCAAGGAGGTATTTAGGTTAGTGCTTTTAAGGGTAAGAGAAGCACTTTGAATTAAGCTTGGAAACTCATTTTAAATGGAGCGGAACTATGTAAGGATGCTTAAAACAGAGTTCACAGACCTTTTTGCGTGTGAGGGCCACATTCCCTGTTCATCAGCCCTCCGAGGGCCGCATGCCAGTGGTGGGCGTGGCCAAAACGAAACCCACACAGGTGCTCCAGGTTTCCCTGCTTACTTGGTTTATTTATATTGTATCCAAGGCACTGATACCCCCAGCTTTTAGTCAAAAAGACTGACGTGCAGAAATCTCCATCAAAGACAGTCCCTGCCCCCAGACTCACAAACTAAAAAGACATGGCAATCTAAAGACAATCTAAAAAGACCAGAGATTTACAGAAGATTGGAAGAAGTATGTGAATTATTTGAAGAGCAACTGTAATCAAATTACGCTAGTAGGACTACAAGAAGTTTTGTAAGGAGAAATATACGAAGTGTTACAAAGTAGAAAAAGATAGAGATATTGGTTATGAGTTTGAAATGTAATAGGGAAAATAAGAAATGCATACTAAGAGATTAGATTGGAAAATTTTCAGACAGGACTGATGGAAGTCAAAAAAATTTAATAAGATGTAAAAGTATGTTTAATTACTGTTGAAAATGATATGTTAAAAAACTAAGAAACATTTATATATATAAAAAATAAAAAATAAAAAGACATGGCACATGAGGAAAGAGGACTGGGGAGGGAGGAGGGAAAAGCAAGCTCAAGCACAAGTTCTTCAAGTTACAGTTCATATAGTTCTGCCCATGATGTTATCTCAGATGCACCAGTAAAGACAGATGTCACATTTCTTCCATATAATGTTGTTTGATTTATTTAACTACCAGAGGATGGTTTTAATATTTATTTAAACATGGCCCTGTTCTGTGCTAGCTGCCTCCCACACAACTCACACATGCAGTCTGCCTCTAGCTGACCAACTGGTATTCAAGGAGCAGTTTATGGAGATGTGTGTTGGGCCAGAAATGAGTAACCTGTGCATCTTGATCTTTTCCAGAATTATGGTGGTGGCCCAAAGGGTTGCCATCTTGTGGTTTGGCTCAGGAGGCAAAATGTCTTGCGCCGACCCTGGCTCCAGAGCACACATCATGCTGAATTATAGCTGTTTGCGGCTCCCTGTCATTGCATGGATGCGCCAGTACTGACAGTGGCTGGTCCCAGTTTTTTGAGAACCTGGACTTGGCTCGTCAATATGTGCTGTGGTTCTGCTTGGTTTCATTGTGCTTCTGTAGTGGTGATGTCTGGTGGGCAAGAAACAGAATGGAGCAACTTGCTTACGTATCTTGGTCTTTTTCAGGCCTATCTTGGTGTCCAAGCCCAACCTTGGCAGCCTCTACCTCCCTCAGTAAGTATGAGAAACTCTTCTAAGTTCTTTGATATGGGCCATCAGATTACGTGGCCCAGTTTAGTAGTTCATGGTTCAGGGTGGCCAGAAGTGCAGCTGCAGCAGACTTGCGAGGTGGTCTTCCTCTCTCTTTGCTATCAGTTCTCAAATGTCACCTGTGTGATATGAATAACGGTGCCAGGGGAGCCTCCCTTTTAAAATGTGTCAGGGAGGGGAGGTTATTGGGTTGTTCTTGTTTTTATTTTGATTATGTGTTTTGTTTTTTGATATTGTGATTTTATGTTGAGAACTGCGCTGAGACTTGCAAGCATAGGGTGGCTTACAAATTTAATTAATTAATTAATTAAATAATAATAATAATAATAATGGCATTCCAAGGTGAAGAGCTGCCACTGAGGTCTCCAGTAACAGTATTGGATCCAGGTGTACTCCAAGTCCACAAGACTGTTCTTTCAAGGGAGTACAAGCCTACAAGGTCTCCCTCGTCTCAGGATTCAACTTCACCCTATTGTTTGTCATCTAGCCCGAAACTAAACCCATGACACCAGTGCTGGGTTTGACCTGTGGACCCTGAAACCCGCCCCCCATGGGAATATATGGCCCTCTGTGGTGAAAAGTTCCTCACGCCTGCCATATTTATTTATTTTTATTTCACAATGTTTATAGGACTCTTTTGATTGTTGCAAAACCTCTAGGCAGCTTGCAAACCTTAGGGAAGGCTTGTCCATATATTCAGTTCTGATTGCTGTGGGAGAAAGCAGGATCAGTGAATTTATCTTTTGATTTTTGTAGCAGGTGGGCTTGTACGTAGGCTCCCCTGGCCCGGTGAGTATGACGACTTCTTTGACCTCCTTGTGTAATATCCCCATTTTAACTTATTTCAGCTGGGTGGATACACTCACGAACTCTTGCTCGATTTTCTTGGAAGTTGGAGCTTTCTAACTGGCATTAACAATTTCTCTTTCCGCCCCCCAAATCCAGAAGAATCTGCTTGAGACTATTTTCCTTGTGCAGGAATGAAATTTGTGCAGCGGGAATCAGTGTGCTCTGAGCTGAGCCGACGCCTCCTTTGAAACGCATAGATTAGTGAAAACACGACACAAAATACATTCTATTAGGCAAAATTGTACGCAAACGTGTACATTCGGAGGACTAGCACTAAAATACTGATTCATTTCCATGAGGACTTTTTCAAAAATTGCAAATGCGAAGTTTCAAAATTGCAAATGCGAAAATTGCAAATGCGAAGTTTCAAAAAATGACAAGCTGATATTGACAGATTTGCCTATCCCAAACTACAAATACTCCCTATCAGGAATAGGGACTGGGTTATTTATTTACCATCCAAAACATTTATACCCTGCTTTTCCTGACCAGATTAACTCAAAAGCTGGGCTTGTTGGAACAGGGATGGGGCAAGGGAAATGTGTTGGCAACGTCAGGGGACGTTTGGGTTGGCCATGGTCAATGGTAAAGCCAGGCGTCTCCCAGCCGTGCTGCCTTGCCTCGTCTCACCTCACCCAACAAGCACAGTACTGCCACTGCCTTCACCCCACCACTCACAAGCTACTTCTGCATACTGATGGGAGTTGGAGTCAAACAACATCCGGAGGTCGCAGGTTCTCCATCCCCACTGGGCCCTCTTTGCTATAATAGTTTGGTAATAAACCAATCTCTTTGGAGAATCTGCGGTCACCCAAGTGTTGCCCACTGTAAGCCCCCTCATCCTTGGCCATTGGCCATCCTGAATGGGGCTGCCAGAAGTGAGAGGCCAACAAAATTGGGGGGACCACAGCTTCCCTATCCTTGGCACAGGTGGAAGCACACCTGTCCACCAATGATTGAGTGTCATGGGACACCTGCAACAACTTGGGTTTCTGTGAACAGGCTTCTTTTTAATTCGAAAAGGGAAAGAGTATAAATTACAATTAGAGGGAGGAAGATGCGTTTCTCTCATCCATCCAAACATCAGATATGTGTGTGTGTGTGTAGATACACAAACACCCCATCACTGATATTTTAAAAGCTGAGAAGAGGAGGTGCCATTTGTTTTCTAAAAAGAAGTTTGTGGAAACAAAACCAACAGTTCTTTCTTTCTTTCTGTAGCAGGGCTCTGGCTACGCTGGCAGTCCAGGGGCTCGTCCTTACCCGCCTCCTCCTCCTCCCCAAAATGGCTACCCCGGCTCAGTGAGTATGAGAAGTCTTTTTCTGTCTTCCCTATCTTTTCACAGAAACCATGTGAGCCGTCTGACCCTAGTCCTACCGATTTCCATGTCATCCTTCTGTCCAAACAAGTGCTGCCTAGGACCCCAGCCCAAATCTTTGGGCAAGGGTCAATTATATAGGCTCACCAATCAGTGACCCACTGGGTTGCCAGGCCAGAAGTCTCCCAGACCCTGAGACTTCAGGCCCGAAACCTGAAACCTAGGGGTGGTGAAATATTGCTTGAGGGATTCCATGTCAGCTACAACTCCTAAACAGATCTACCTGAAACCAACAAGCATGTTTAACACTGAGGTCCAGCACTGAGGGCCTTCTGGCGGTTCCCTCACTGCGAGAAGCCAAGTTACAGGGAACCAGGCAGAGGGCCTTCTCGGTAGTGGCGCCCTCCATGTGGAACGCCCTCCCACCAGATGTCAAAGAGAACAACAACTACCAGACTTTTAGAAGACATCTGAAGGGAGCCCTGTTTAGGGAAGCTTTTAATGTTTGATGCATTACAGTATTTTAATATGTTTTTGGAAGCCACCCAGAATGGCTGGGGAAGCGTAGCTAGATGGGCGGGGTATAAATAATAAATTATTATTATTATAATATGCATAGGGATTGCTTCCAAGAATAAGACTGTGTTTAAGGTTCAGGGCACCTAAGCAGTTTCATTTCTGATGGGGAAACAAACAAGACCAGATGACATTTTGTATTTGTATTTTTCTAGGATGACGGTGGACAGAGTGTTGACGCATGGGTAAAATAACCTTTATTTACATGAAGTTGCGAATTCTCCTTGTGCCGGGTCTCAAACGGATGTTTAGGTCTCTGCACCAGGCACAGCTGAGTCCTGAACCAATTCAAGGGGAACTGGGAGTTGCTTGAGTTGGGCTGAGATAGGCCTGGATGACTGTGGACCTGTCTGGGTAGCTCAAAGCAATCTGGGGTTGTCAGGGGGAAGGGCATCAAGTGGGAAGCAGATGCAAGCATTGGGTAGGGAACTGGCTGGATTTTCCTGGGAGAAGGTAGCCTCTTTGAATAACTAGTGTCTCTTTCCTTTCTAGTGGGAAGAGCTCATCAACAGTGTAGAAGTAAGTATTGAGAAGGGTCTTCTTTCTCTGGCTTTCTCATACAATCTCAGTGCTGAGAAAGAGGTTAGCTAAACAAAGAGAAGGGAAGTTGGCTATTAGGTTAGATTGTGTGTTTATTTGAGCCACTCCCATCTAGCAGGTAGCATGCCAATACTTGTATCAAGATTACCTGGGTCCAAATCTCAGCTAGGAAATTCCCTGTGTGACCTCTTGCGCAGCCGGGTCTACCTCACAGGGTTGACATGATGATTAATATGGAGGATTAGTTAGCCTGTCCTGAGCTTTTTGAAGGAAGGCAGGATGAAATGGAACCACCTTCTTCTTCTCCTTCTCCTTCTCTTTCTTCTTCTTCTTTGGCAATCACTCATAGCCGAGTAAGATTGTCTTCCATAAACACGGTTTTAAAAGTGAGTCCGTAAGTGACTGTGGAGGCCAATCCTGGATCTACACGTCCTTCCACAGTAAGGATACAGTGGTACCTCAGGTTACATACTCTTCAGGTTACATACGCTTCAGGTTACAGACTCCGCCAACCCAGAAATAGTGCTTCAGGTTAAGAACTTTGCTTCAGAATGAGAACAGAAATCGTGCTTCGGTGGTGCAGCGGCAGCAAGAGGCCCCATTAGCTAAAGTGGTGCTTCAGGTTAAGAACAGTTTCAGCTTAAGAACGGACCTCCAGAACGAATTAAGTACTTAACCTGAGGTACCACTGTATAGGTTTCCGGATGGGAGTTGATCATGGTGAAGGTTTGCCAAGCGTGCCTTCCTCTTAGCACGTTTCTCCCTTTTGTCCTGCGTTCAAGCATCTTCAAAACTCATGACACCTTTGGTAAAGGCTGTTCTCCAACTGGAGCACTCACAGGCCAGTGTTTCCCAGTTGAAATGGAATATAAGTGAATGGAAACCATCCCTTTTTAGTACTGCTGTTCAGGATTCCCTGGAGCTGTTATTTACATAAGAAAAGACCATGGGCTTCAAGTGAATTTGTGCAATTAGTATTTTGTCCAGTCTCTGGCCAAGGCCCTTGTGAAGCCAACAGAAACAAATGATGAATTTTTACATGACTACTACTATTACTAATACTGCTATTATTTGTAGAACGAGTTTGGCGGCAAAAGACAAGTGAGTATAAATCTCATTTCTCCAATTGTGAAAGCTGTAACTTGGGGAGGAAAAATTGCGCATATAAGTAAAATGTCTTAAGACTTTATCGGGCTGGTAAGGGACTAAACATTAAATGAAAAATAATGGAATGGGAATCTTGATGTGGCTGGATGACTTGAAGCCTTCCTTAGATTTGGCCGCTGCTCCTGGAGCTGTGTGCAAATGGAATTTTTTTGGGGGGTGGCCGACACTTTTTTCAAGGGGGAAGGGGGAGAAAATAATGCACCTCAGACATATTTTCAGAAAATGCATCTTCTGATATATTCTGTCCCAGTTCTATGACCTAAACTTGAAACTAAAAAGCCCATTGTGTGCTTAAGAATCAGTGTGTGCTAAGGGGTTTGGGTGCCTAGGCAGGTTCTTTTCTCATACTGAAACAAACAAGATCAAAGAACATTTGCATTTTTTCCCCTTTTTGTAGAGTTCTTCAAAGCAGTCACGCCCAGGACTGGTAAAATACATTTTGTTCAATTAAGGTTGTCATTTCTGTATCAAGCTGGCACTAAGATTGTGGTCCCCTTGATTCTAATTCAACTCCCATGCTTAGAATTGTGCTCTAACAATGCAGTTCTATGCATAACCTCAGAAGCAAGCCTGTCTGCACACTGTACCTTTAAAGCCCATTCAAAGCACCTTCTTTTCCTCAAGGAATTCTGAGCACTGTACTTTGTTAAGGCCTTGCTGGAAATTGCATTTCTGTGAACAGCAAACTATGGTGTGCTGAGTGTGCTTTAAAGGTATAGTTTGCACACAGCCTAAGTCCCATTGTGTTCAGTGGAGCTTATACTCAGGTCAGTGTCCATAGGATTCTATGCTAAACATACGTCCCAATACACAATCCTGCGCATGCCTATTCAGATGTAAGACCTGTTGAATTCAATGGACCTTGTTCCCAGGAACAGGATATCACCCACAGAGCATCAAAGGAAAGCCACGAGAGGGAAGTATGAGGACTAGTGGTCTATTGTGGGGGAAGAGATGGAGTAGGTACACGCATAAAAGACCCATGGGTACAACCCAACAAGAATTTGTGATGAATCCCCATTGAAAAAGCTCTGTATACGAATAGCTAAGAGTCCTTTGGTTTCAATGGTCTTAGTTGTGACTTCCTTTTTGCTGGGCTGTGGCATTAACTGTTTTAATGGTCGTCACAGTTTTGTGCTATTGTTCTTGCAAGGGTGCGATTTTGGGAAGGGTTGCTGGGACAAACATGAAGAAATGCATTTACATCTGGGATCTACCTGACCCCAGGACCCTTCTACTGACATTCTAGATGGGGCAACTGACCCCCTGCCCTTGCCTCTGCATGCAGCTTGCTAGGTGAATGTGGAACCATGTGATATTCATGTGGAAATTGGTGCTGTGAACCAACGCTGTCTGGCCAGTTCAGGTGTTGGATTTGTACACATATAGCGCTCACGAGAGCTCTGACCATTCAGCCAACTGGCTCCTTTCAGGAGGAGCCTGAATTCAGCTTCTTCTTTTGCTGGAGCCGGACAAGAAGATCCAGTCTCTTTGAATAACTGATGTCCCTTTCCCTTCTAGCTTGCAGGAATATTTGGAGGCAGCAGAAAACAAGTAAGTATATGGAAGCAGCTTTTTACTCTCTTTGGCTATTTTGTATAATCTCAGTATCTAGTGAAACAGGGGTTAGCTGTGACCGGCAGGATCCGAGACCAGAGGGAAGAGTCAGTGGAAGAAGATTGGAAGAAATTTAAAGAGTATTTACAGAAATATTGTAAAATTAATGAATTTTAGAATAATGTTGGATTAAAATTAAGAGATTTCTAGCTGTAATGAGTTAAAAGAATATGGAAAAAAAATGGATTTATAAAAGTAAAATATTAAGAACGTAACAATTTAAGAATAAGGATTTGGGTAGAATAAAGAGGGAAACAAATTGCTGAGTTAATAAAGTGAATTGGAATACAAAAAAGAGAGGTATGAGGAGGTCCAAGAAACAAGTGAATGAAAAATAATGTGATGGAAAGATTTTTTTTTCTTTTTCTCTTTTTTCTTTTTCTGTTTGTCTTTATTTTTTGTAATGTAAAAATCTTAATAAAAATCTTATAAAAAAAAAATGAAACAGGGGTTAGCTGAAGATGGAACATAAGTATACACAAACCATTGCTTTTTACTCGGGGCCTTCTTAAACATTCAGCGGGATCAAGGCCACAGGCATTAATTGCATTTGTGCAATTAATATCATGTCTTAGAATCATAGAATTGTAGAGCTGGAAGAGACCCCTAGGATCATCCAGTCCCCTGAAATGCTGTCCCATACAGGGATCGAACTTGCAACCTTTGCACTTTCAGCACCACGCTCTAACCAGCTCAGCTGTCCAGTCTTGTTTGGGGCTACGTCTCTCAGATGCGCAGGCAATTCTTGCTGGGGATATGTGTTTATGAGCCTGAGATTCTGTGCCATTTATCATATGGAAGCCAACAGGAATGAATAATGTCTATTTTATTTTGTTTTTGGCCCTGACCACGGGTGATGATGAGCGACAGAAGTCTCATTTCTCTCAATTGTGAAAGGTGTAATTTTTGGAGGGGGAGGTGCACATATAAACGTGTTGAAATGCATAAAGATTACATCGGGCTAATAAGGGCTAAACATTTAAATGAAGCATAATGGGATAAGACTTTTGGCTTGAACTGAGTACATGTAGCCTTCCTTAGAAGTGCAGGCTGCTACTAAACTGTGTTAAGATGCCAACTTGATATAGAGTAGGGAGACAAATTTACAAAGTGGGCTGCTTTTTCAAGGGGGAAATGATAAATCTCAAAAAAAAATAATCTCATGATTTCCCCGCCGAAGGAACTCTGTCTCAGCTCTGTGACCTAAACAGGTTTAATTGGAAGTAATAAGCCCATTTGATTACAAAAAAATAAATGTGTGCTTAAGGGTCTGTGCACCTATGCAGTTTCTTTTCCCATGTGGACACAAACCAGATCAAATAATATTTTTATTCTTATTTTTTGTAGAGTTCGTCAAACAGAAACCAAGGATGGGTAAAATAACTTTTGTTTTCCTGAGGCTGTGATTTCTGTGTCAAAATGCCACTGAGATCCTAGTTCCCTTGAGTCCAATGCTGCTCCAAAGGCATGTGTGCTTAGAACCATGCTCTAACAATGCTATCCTATGCATATCTCCTTGGAATTAAGTCCTACTGTGTTCAGCAGGGCTTATTCCCAGGTAAGCATCTATAGGATTGCATCCTTAATATATGAATTGCTGCACAATCCTATGCATGGGTGCCTACACAGACAAAAGGCTGCGTTCACAACATATATTTAAAGCACGTTCAAACCACATCTTTCCCTGTCAAAGAATCCTGGGAATTGTAGCTATGTGCAGAGTAAAGTTTTGTTCCCTGGACTCTTTAGTGGGGAACATGTGCTTTAAATGTATGGTGTTCAATGGGACAGCTATAGAATTTCACCCTCAGAGCATCAATGAAAAACCTCAAGAGAAAAACGTAAAGGCTAGTGGTCTGTAGAGGGGAAGAGATGTGATAGGGACAGGCAAGAAAGACCCAGAGTGCACATACATAATGAGAAGTAGTGGATACAACGCATCACAAGAAATAAAAGGTACAATGCTTCACGAAGAGCTCCCCTTGTAAAAAAAGCAAAATGTGAGCTTCCTATCTCTTAAGATCTAAACTGATTTCCATGGGACTTAGCTATGACTTCTTTCGGATGGATTTAACTTGCCTTAACTGCTTTGATGATTGCTGCGGTATTAAGTGGTCCACCCGTCCTATAAGACTTCCCCTCTTTGCCCAATGGTAGGGCTGGCCCTGGCTATTATGTGGTGTAGTGGTTAAGAGCGGTAGACTCGTAATCTGGTGAACCAGGTTCGTGTCTCCGCTCCTCCACATGCAGCTGCTGGGTGACCTTGAGCTAGTCAGACTTCTTTGACATCTCTCAGCCCCACTCACTTCACGTAGTGTTTGTTGTTGGGGTGAAAGGGAAAGGAGAATGTTAGCCGCTTTGAGACTCCTTCGGGTAGCGATAAAGCGGGATATCAAATCCAAGCTCCTCCTCCTCCTCCTCCTCCTCTTCTATTGAATACAAAGTGGGAAAGCTGCACAGATTAAGACAGGATGGGGAGGCAGGAGCGCCAACTTGAATAAAATATTGTGGGGGGCTAGGTAAACCCCGCCCCACATAATCACATGATGCAGTGCACACAAATCATTTGAATGGGAATGCCCATCAACTTTGTAGGGCCCCGGCCCCTTCAAATATTTTATGGTGGGGGACGAAGCCCCCACAGCCCCTAGGAGTTGGCTCCTAGGGTGTGGGTGTTTTCCTGCCGTGGGTGTTTTCCTGCCCAAGTGGTTCAGGATATGTGAAACCCCAAAGCGAGAAAGGCAGGGGTGGGGGAGTTGCAAGGAAAAAGTGAGGGCAGCAAATAGATGAGAACCCCCCTTTTCCTTGGAAGAAGTTGCCATAGAGGTTCCAATATGCGTGGTTATGTGAGGCGTTCCCCATCTATATGCCACTTACTGTTACAAATAAATAGTGAAGCGGTTTACGAAAACACACACAAAAAAGCCTTTTTGAATAATCTATGTTCCCCCCCCCCTTCTAGTGGCAAGATTTTACACCAATAAGTATACAGAAGGGTCTTTCTTCTCTGAGTGTTTCCTATCACCTCAATATCTAATATTGAAACGGGTTAGCTGAATGGAAAGGTGGAGTATTGGGCCAAATTACTAGCATGTCACAACTTGAAGGAAGAAACTGCAAAACATGTCACATGTAAGCTGTTCTGGTTAGAAGATGATGATGAACGTTACTAAATGTATTGCCACCCATCACCAGCCAGTCCCCGAATTTAAAATTCATAACTTAAAAGCAATTAAGGTGCAGTATAGAATGAGTCCTGAAAGCATACATCTCAAGGGTCAAAGGCCGAGACGAAAGGATGCATGATTAATCTTAACATATGTGAACATTAAGAGGAAAGCTTTGTCCCCGTTTGGCTTTGGAATAGGACATTCCTGGACCAAATCAGACTGGGATATTTTTTTCTCCTTGGTTGGTTGAAGGTGAAGAGAGAAGAAAACTATGTTCTTTGCTCTTCAATTAGGATGTTGTTCATCATGCCGCAAGCTGTAATATAAAATCAGCATCATAAATGAATTAGGCAGGATTCTTTGAGAAACAGAGAGTTAAATTGGAATGATCCTCTAACTTGGGAATTGGCAGACTTTAGGCCAGGCTTCCTCAGCCTCGGCCCTCCAGATGTTTTGAGACTACAATTCCCATCATCCCTGACCACTGGTCCTGCTAGCTAGGGATCATGGGAGTTGTAGGCCAAAAACATCTGGAGGGCTGAGGTTGAGGAAGCCTGTTGGGATCTACTTTGTTTTTACTAGAATCGCAGGAGCCACCAAACAGAACTAGGCACCAACGACATGCACTTAGAAATAAATACAGTCGTACCTTGGAAGTCAAACAGTTTAGTTCCCAAACATTTTAGCTCCCAAACCCGGATGTGACTGTTCCGGTTTGCGAACTATTTTGGGAAGCCGAATGTCCGATGGGGCTTCAGCAGCTTCCGATTGGCTGCAGGAGTTTCCTGCAGCCAATCAGAAGCCACACTTCGGTTTCCGAATGTTTTGAAAGTCGAACAGACTTCCAAGGTACGACTGTAATTCCACATCTCAGAATTTGTTCTGAGCAGTAGTGGTCTGTGCAGAGAGGCAAGGGCACTTAACTGACCTCTTATTGCCAGTGTACTTGCACCTTACTTGGAGACTGCAAGGGAGAGGGGAGAACTGTGTGATGCAAACAAACCAGCTGAGCAAACCTGGAGCTCCTGCCAACCTCCCTGCCACCTCAACCCTCTCCCTCCTGGTAAGACACAGCAATGCCACTGGCAGGAGGTCCGGTAAGCACTGTTCTGCCTCCACTTCTGGCTCCTCCCGGTTCTGAGTATAACTGCGGTCACCATCCTTCCACTCACAAAACCATCCCTGCCTCCCCCCGCATCCCAGCTTCAGGTTTCTTCATTTCAGCAGTTTAAGCCAAGTGACTGTGATAAGTCTCGTTTTTTTTCTGGTTGTGAAACTGTATGTTTTGGAGGAGAAAGTGTGCACATGCAGGGGGAAATGTGCAAAGGTTGTATCAGTTTAATTTCTCATGCGGAAGCCAATAGGAAAAAAATAACATCTCTCGCCCCCCCTTCCTTCTTGTAGTTTGATTGGTTCGGCAGAAGGAAACAGGTATGACAGGTTTCATTTCTTTGATTGTATTCTCTTCTCCTTGTCCTTTCTTTGGGCCAGCACCTTGAATATGTGAGCTTATGATCCATCCCTTTCATATTCATGCACATGGACACACACAGAGATTTATTGTGTCCTTTCTTTCCCTCTTCAATTATTGGATCTAAGTTAAGCATGTATAATCCTGGGTACAATGCCTTGTGCTAAGGTTGCTACTTACATATCACAAAAAAAGAGCAGAAGATGATACAGACCTGCATAATTTATTTGTAGAGTTGGAAATTAGAGATCATTTCTCTAATTTATTTGTAGAGATCATTTATTTGTAGAGTTGGAAATTAGAGATCACAATCTTGGGGAAGATTGTGACCAGGTGGCCTGTGTGTCTGCTCAGTCTGATGTCTGTGGGCCACTTCAAAATATCTGCTTTCCCTTTTAGCAGTACTTTTTCTTTAAACTGGACTGGACTGGTTTGAGAGTCCCTCAAACAGAAGATTGAAAGGCAACAACACAACAAAAATACAAATTCTGTAGTTTTAAAAGACACTGTATGCAACATATTGCCACTACACTGGTACCTCGGGTTACATATGCTTCAGGTTACACACGCTTCAGGTTACAGACTCCGCTAACCCTGAAATAGTGCTTCAGGTTAAGAACTGTGCTTCAGGATGAGAACAGAAATTGTGCTCCGACGGCGCGGCGGCAGCAGGAGGCCCCATTAGCTAAAGTGGTGCTTCAAATTAAGAACAGTTTCAGGTTAAGTACGGACCTTGTGAACGAATTAAGTACTTAACCTGAAGTACCACTGTATATAGGTCGAGTTAATTGTGCCCCCCTTTTTTAAAACAAAACCCCCCTGAAACTGTAATTTTGGAAGGTAAAAGAGCACATACTAAAGAGAATACGCAAAGATCGTATCAGGCTAGTAACAGGCGAAACAATAAAATAAATACAATAGGGTGAGATTGAAGTTGATGGACTTACTTTTGTAGGCCTTCCTTAGATGCTAAATTAGAGTTGTGTGCAGATGGCCTCTTAACACTTGATAAAGTGTGTGCAGAAAATTCTGCAAAATGGCCTACTTTTCTGAGCTTGGGTGGGTGAGAAAAAAATAAATTTCAAAAATGTTCTTGGAAAAAGAATCTTCTGAGGAATTCTGGCTCAGCTCTATGACCAAAACATAATAAGCTCTTTTAATTTTATTGGGGGTTGCTTCCAATAACTAAGAGTGTGCTCAAAGATCTGTACACTTAAACAGTTTCATCTTTGATGTGGAGAGCAACAATATCAATTAACTTCTTTCTTTCTTTCTTTCTTTGTAGACTGACGACAGCCCAAATTGGGTAAAATGTTTTGTTTTTATTTTTTTAAAAAATGTACCTAGCATTGTGATTTCTGCATTAAGTTGACACTTATATCCCAGTCCCCTTGATTTCAATGCAGCTCCCAAGTTATATGTGCTTATAGGTAAAAGGTAAAGTTAAAGGATCCCTGGACAGTTAGGTCCAGTCAAAGGCGACTATGGGGTTGCAGCGCTCATCTCACTTTCAAGCTGAAGGACCTGGCGTTTGTCCACAGACAGCTTTCTGGGTCATGTGGCCAGCATGACTAAACCGCTTCTGGTGCAATGGAACACCGTGATGGAAACCAGAGCGCACGGAAACACCGCTTACCTTCCTGCCACAGCAGTACCTATTTATCTACTTGTACTGGCGTGCTTTCGAACTGCTAGGTTGGCAGGAGCTGGGACAGAGCAATGGGAGCTCACTCCATTGCGGAGATTCGAACCAATTGCACTCTAACAATGGAATCCTACGTATTCCCTCTCAGGATGCATATGCAATAAATAGATAAATAAAGTAAGCCCCACTGAGTTCAATGTAACTTAGTCCAAAAAGACATTGGGTGTAGAATTTTACCTTCGGAGCGTCCCAGAAGAAAATTTTCTAGGCTAGTGGTCTGTTGGCAGATGACAGGCACAGAATATGCACCTATACCTTAAGAAAGAGTGGGCACAACACAATGATGTGTGACAAATTCCCATTTAAAAAGCCATAAAAGAGGAACCTGGGCTGTGTACACATTGACATTTACTCTGGCTTGATTGTACCCCCGCTGCTGGTTTTTGACATTAGCCACATCCCCCTATCTGTCCTGTAGCTTCTTGAGATATACTGCCATTTGACGCACCTCTTCTCAAACCAGCTTCTATCCGATTTGAAAATGGCAGCCACATGCCTTTTGCACCTAAGCTGGGCTGTTTAGATTTTGGGGCAGCTGTTGTGAATGCACAGGTGACAGCTTCGTGAATAGGAGTGAGGTAGTGGGCTTAAAGCAGCAGGGATGCCAAACAAAGAATGTGCATTGGGTGAAGACATCCCGGCCTCCTCTTTAGCGTGTACAGCAACGTGCTAATGTGACTTGAAACACAGTGGGTTGGTGGGAATAACCTTGTTGCATTTTAAGTCGCTAACATGTACGAATCAGGAGTTGTTACTTCCTTCTCTGGTGGGTCATAGTGCTATTTGTTTTCATGATTGCCACAGTTTTAAGCTCATCGTTATTCTTGCAGGGCTGCTTGGGGAGTGTTGTTGAGACAAACATGGGATCTACCTGACCCCCAACACCCTTCTGCTGAAATTGTAAATGGGGGAACTGACCCCTGCCTTCCTCCAGGGATGTCCTAGGAGGGGCACCTTGCTAGCTCAGTGTGTGGAAGCATGCAATACTTATGTGGGAATGGGTACTGTGCACAACATACATGGCTGATTCTACACATGTAGCTTCCTTGATATATTTATCCTTAGAGCCAACTGGCAGCTTTGGAGATGGAGAGGCTAAACTGAGGTTCTCCTTTCTCATATTGTTGAAGATCCCACCTGGCTTGCAGGTGTGCATTGCAGCCCTTGCTGTACGAGCTGCTGGATCGGGGCCTTAGGCAGGGCTTGCTATAGACATTTTCCTGGCTGAGGCAGAGCACCAGGTGTGTGTCTCTCCCTCCTCTACCAACAATTTCTACCTTTTTGTGACACCCAAGACCTGACGTCTGAAGTGGCTACCTCACTTTGCCTAAAGTTATGAATGGCCTGGCTGTAGAACACAGAGAAGGTGGGTGGGGCAGGTCCCCAAGCTGCATATTTGGTTCTGGGTGTGAGTTTACCATCTTAACCCCATGTTTGGAATCTCTCCTCTTTGAATAACCTACATTCTTTCCCCTCCAGATGAAAAGATTATTCGAGATGCCGGTAAGTAAATGGAAAGGATTTTCTTCTCTGGTTGTTTCATATAAGCTTAGTGCCCAATACTGAGACGTGTTAAGCGAATGAAAAGTTGTAAAGACAGCTACTGGGCTAAGATATATATACTGTATATATTTAAAGTCTGGTATACCAGGTAGCATGTCAAGACCTGAAGTGAGATGACCGGGATCCAAATCTGAGCCACAGTACTCCCTACATGACTTCTCTCTTAGCCTGGTCTACCTTAGAGGGTTGATGCAATGAACCTTCTTCGTTGAAGAAAAGTGAGATAAAAATGTAATATAAGTGGATATAAACCATATGGCGATCACACAGGGTCCCCAGACGTTTCACCGTCTATTGATCCCTGTGCCACCACTTTATTTCTCGCTGCCACCACCCAGGTCCTACCTGGTACAATACTGAGTCCAGTCAGGGTTAAATTGGACAATAAATTTCTGTTTATTTATTGCAGTTTAACAAGCGTGTGGTTTCATAAATGGTATCAGTCAATTACAATCATAGGGTGCCTATCCAGACCTATAACTTCCACTACCTGCTCTCACTCACTTAACCACCTCTCAGATATTTACTTGTCTTCCTAGCTCCTAACTGTTCCTGACTCAGCTTATTTCGCTACAGTAACTCAACTTACCCACAGATTCTATCCCAATTCACTCCCACTCCAACCAACCACCCAATTCCCAACAAACTCCCCTTTCGCCCCAACCAGAGCTGGTTTTATAGTCCCTCTGACTCCACACGCCCCCCTGTCCGGGTTCTGATTGGGTAACTTGTTTAACTATTTCACCTCCAGCACTCTCATATGATCACATCACAAACCACCCCTTATCTCTCTTCCCACCACCGGCCCTGGGGCAGTTTATACATTCAGTGGAATCAAATAGGGCTGTCCCACTTCAGGCTACAAGTGGTGGGTGGAGGAGTTTACATCTGAATGCTCCTCTAACTCAGACATGGCTTTGCTTCCGCTAGAATCCCAAAACCCACCAAACAGAACTAGATGCAAAAGACACAGATTTAGAGTTAAGTAATTCCAAACCCAGGAATTTGTTCTGAGAAGTAGGGCTCAGTTATTGTACATAGATGTTAAAAAACTTGGAGACCACTGTGAAATCCTGAAATGTCCCATTGTATAATTCCTCAGTATTGTAATTCCTCAGTGTTGCCTTCTGGGATATGTTATCTACGTTGGAGTAGGATGGCTGAAATACAGTACCCCTAATCCCCAAAGACCCTCTATCTAGAAGGTAACCATATTTAGTGATAACAAAACCCACCCAGAGATCCAGAAGGATGTCTTGTTCGCACTTACAAAGTTAAGAAACTCTGAATAATTTATTCCTTTTTCCTTATAGATGGAGCTCGTAGAAAGAGTGAGAGTAAGTACAGTATATGGAAAATGCTTTCTATATTAACAGATTCATATAATTTCAGTGTCTCATCCTGAGCCAAGGGTTTGAGTAACGGAGTGTGTGTAAAGATTGGTACTGGACTGGATTTGAGCCAGTGTGATATAGAGAATGACAGAACTGTAGTAGTGAAACCTTGATTTAAATCACTGATTAGCCATGTATGTACCCATGTAAACTTTTGGGTCAAAGATAAAATACTCAGAAATACCGCTAACCTATTTTCCACATTGTATTTGTCCTATAACACAGCTGATCAAAAACCACAACAAAAACTAACAATGGCAGACACAAATCATACATGCATATGTACGTCAAATTATTTATGCATTTTGTAACTTAAAATTAATGCTGAGATCCACTGAGTTCAATGAGACTGATACTCAGGTTTGCATGTATAAGATTTTTAGCTAAATCTGTAAAAGTTAAGCATTTCTAGCAACCTACTGAAATTAAACCAGTCATTCCAATACATAAATATGGCTGTGCTAGCTGAGGCTGATGGGAGTTGTAGTTCAACAGGTCTTAATGTTACCACATTGGGAAAGGGGTAGCACACCAGATCCCATGTCTCCAACACAGCCAGACAGATGTTTCCTGCTTAAGCAAAATTCCTGAGTAGAGTTATTCAACCATGGGTGGTGTTTGTTCTCAGAAAATATGACAGGTCTATTTCTTGTCATTGAGGGCCCATCCACAGTTTCATTTGTCCCATGATTTCAAGTGATTTCAAGTCACAAATTCGAGAGGTGGCTGTTTGTTGTTTTTGCTCCGCCGCTTTCCCGGGGGAAACCTCCTGCTGAATCGGAAGAAACAGAATCCACAGAAAACCCAATGGGCCCTGAAATAATGGGCACCTTTCTGCTACCTTAGGAATCATTTTAATGAAGTGCTACTTAAAGTAACTCCTACTGCCCCCCCTTTATTTTATAGGAAGCGTTTTCTAGAAAGAATTCTCAAAACGTAAGTATTGCTGGGGGGGGGGGAGGATGTTCGCAATTTTGCTATTCCAAAGGCAAGCAAGGTTTGGCATGAATGTGAAGAGCCTTCCAGTTCTCTTCTTAAGTTTGCAGCTAGAGCAATTCCACAGCTTTTTGTCCCAGAGAATGAAAAGGTTACCCATACTGCCACGGTCACCGGATGTGTTGGATTTGTCAGGTTGACTTTGATACTCCTGGGCATGGTCAATGAATTGGCTGCGGGCAAAGGAATTGGGCATTTGCGTCTTTCTAAAAGAACAGAGGGAATCGGTTTGCCAAAGATGCAGTTGCTGAAACATTCAAACACACACCGGGGATCAAAAATACGTTGATTTTAGTTCATGGTAATTGGAAATGTACATAAAGCTCTCAAATAAAATTCTTTGAGAAAAGGTATTGGATCTCACATAACAAGTGGGCAGAAGGTACACAGTTTTTTCACTGTAAAGCCATCCTCTGGAAAAGCTGCCAGACTTGTTTAGATGTTACAGTGTTTAAGTTGCAGTACAATCTTTGTATAAAAGACTGGTGGTTGCTGACAAGGTACTGTATATGGCAACATTGGTGCATTTCCCCCTAGAAAAATAGGTGCTGGTACTCACCGCGAAGTTGTTAAGGTATGTGGTCACGCTTTTTAACAACAACAACAAGAGGTACCATTGAGTACCCCCTGAAAAAAAGGCACTGGGCAAAATGATAGCAAGAGGAGGCAAGGTACTATACCAGTCTGTGATACAAATATTGTACTGCAACAATACTGTCTGAACCCAAATAAATCACAATCAATGAGTATTTAAAAAAAATAGGAAGGCAATATGCGGTTAAAATGTTTGCGACCAGTATTGTTTGGATTTTGCAGAGTATCTGAGAGAACAAATGGTACCAATTCAGGGGGAAATGGCTATAAAAGCGTTGGTGAGGAACTCAGGTTTACCAGTGCACAATGGGTAAAATAACCCCATTTAATGAAAGCAACGATGAAGAAAATTATTTAAATTATTTATTACCTGCCCTCCAACCCAAGGTCCTAGGGCAGGTCCCAGCAATTGGAAAAAAATGTTTAAAACAATTTAAAACAAATTACAATCATAATGATAGAGTGGGTCCCAAAAATATACGGTAGATCTCAAGTGTCCAAGACAAGGGTAGAATGAAGTGTCTCCAGGATTCTTCAAGAACTGCTTAGTGAAGGCACCAGATGCACCTCTGTGGGGAGGGAATTTCAGAACTTAGGGGCTGCCATGGTCTGAGAATGCCTTTTCTCGCTCACCACCACTGAGCTTCTGAAGGTGATGAAACTACCAAGAGGTCTCTCTCTGCAGAACTTAATACTTGAGAGGGACTGTAAGGAAGAAGGAGTTCTTTCAGATATTTGGAGCCCAAGTTCTTTCGAGCGTTAAACACTAGTGTGAGACCTTCGTTTGGGGCTGGGAACAAACTGGCAACCAATGCAAATGTTGTACAATGAAACCCCAGCCAGCAATCTGGCTTCATTTTGAACCAATTGAAGTCGTCTTCAAAAGCAGCCCCACCTAGAGCACATCACAACAGTCCAGCCTGGAAGTTAACAGAGTACATAGCACAGTGGGCCAAATGGGGCCAGAGCTGGGGAACCAGCTGAAACTAGAGAAGGCAATCCTAGCCAATGAGGCGATCTGAGCCTCCGGTGAGAGCGTTGGATACAGGAGAACCTTCAGGCTATGGACTTGCTGCTTCTAGGAGAGTGCAACCTTGTTCAGAACAGCCCATCTCTCCACCTCCTGGATTTGAGAACTCAGGACACAGAATACCTCCATCTTTTCATAATAGCTCTCTTAAGGAGCTGAAGTAATTAACTCTTCATTTGTTTCTTATCTTTTTCTTTCAAGAATAACCGCTATCAATGGCCGTTCCAGGTAAGAAGTGCCAATTTTCTTTCCTGAGATCTTTTGATGAAGGGTGGTATATCAATTTGACTAATAATAATAATAATTGCATTAAAGTAAACATTTGTGCATAAAGCACAACAAACAACTCCTGGCTTCTTTGTTTATTACTTTTCTTATGACCAATTCACATGTACTATATGTACACTGTTAGGGACAAAATGTTGGAGTTCTTTTTTTAAAAAAATTATCCTATCCATGAGAAGATCATTCAAGAGGCCACCACTGCCTTATACGGAGTCAGATCATGTGCACCTACAATATGCCAGCAAATTCCATCTGCTGCCTTGAAAAGGGGTGAAAATACAAACATAGCTGTTTTTAGATTCCCCTATTATAGTGCCTATTACAGTGAATTATAGCACCTATTATAGCACCTATTACAGTGGTACCTCGGGTTACATATGCTTCAGGTTACATATGCTTCAGGTTACCGACTCCGCTAACCCAGAAATAGTGCTTCAGGTTAAGAACTTTGCTTCAGGATGAGAACAGAAATTGTGCTCCGGCAATGTGGTGGCAGCAGGAGGCCCCATTAGCTAAAGTGGTGCTTCAGGTTAAGAACAGTTTCAGGTTAAGTACGGACCTCTGGAACGAATTAAGTTCTTAACCTGAGGTCCCACTGTACAGTATAGTGAATGGGGAAAAGTTGGGCCTTGCTTTTAACAGACTGTATTTGGTCCTGATCCCAAGTTGAATTATAAAGACGCTGAAACAGATCAAGCTGCTTCCCAAAGATACAAGGCATATCTTGTGGTTGACACACACGCCTAATGCCTATATAAGCCTGGGCTTCTGCCATGCTTTTTTTTTTAATAAAAAAACCAAACAAACATTTATTAGAAAACTAACAAAACTTTTTAAATTACTGTTTCTGTAGAGTAACGCTGGTTCTTACCAACAACAGGTGAGTATGACAAATTTGGTTTGCCTCCTTATTTCATATCCTATGGTAGCTAAGTGAGCTACCATATATAAAAGTCATAGAGCCATAGAGGTGCACATGATCCAAAGAGTTGAAAAGCTATTTCCATGTGCCTAAGAGGCCTTTGGACTTGTTAGGCAGCAATCCATCACTTCCTCATGCCTCAGGATATTTCATTTTTGGAGTAAAAAGTGTGTTATATGGCAAAGGAATCCAGCTCTGAAGCGGGGGAAATCCAAATTTCCCTGGGTGCTTTATATTTAGACTGGGCTTGCCTGAAGTATTTATTTGGAATAACATGCTCCAATTGACTCTATTAAGCAGGTATGCCCCCTACTTTCTGGTACATGTCACGGGCAACCCCTTACCTTACAAACTCTGGCATGATACCCGTGTTCTTCACAGAACTCATCATTAAAAAAGTGGTTGTTGCATCATTTTTTTTTAATCAAGACTTTATTATGAAGCTAAAATAACAATCCAGTAAGGAATATGAAATAAAGGAAAATGAAAAAAATACAAAAAACAGGGTTCACAGAGACTACACAGTGAATCTGAAATAGTACAAAACAAATGTTATGAACACCAAGTATAGCCATATTTCATTGGGACTTGCCTCCCGCATGTTTGGCCTATCATGTAAGTAACAAACGGCAGCCAAATGGAGGTAAAATCCATAGGTTTAGCTGCACCCTTAATTTAAACACCAGTTTCTCAGAAATGAAAATAATGCAAACAGTTCCTTCCTTTTCTTCTTCAGCCTCCCCAACAACCTCAGCAGAATCCAGGAGCAGCCGTATATTTATATGCTGTGAGTATTAATTTACTACCAACAGGATTTCACATCATTTGGGTTGTTTTTGAAATGTAAGCATTTCCTTCCCTTTCTCATTTAGCCCGCTCCTCCACCACCAAATCAAGGAAATGGACAGCCAGTGAGTATTAGTTTCTTAGAACAAAATTTTAAGTCTTTCTATTTTATATGCAAGCATTTACTTTCCTTTCTCTTTCAGGGTTCTCAGCCATATCCAGGATATGGACCGCCTGTGAGTATTAGGCCACTTCGAGGCTGATGCTGTTTTTGGATGGGGCTCACTCACAAACTAGCAAATTCAGATTGAACAGTTAAAATGATTTGAAGCCCTTGTACAACATTTCTTCCTCCACCCCTCTGCAAATTGGACTGTTTGCAATAAGGAAAGTAACAGGAAAAGCGTGGGATGACACTAGCTTGACACACTATTTTATAACCTCCCAGCAAACAAACCATAATGAATGCCCAACAAACATTCCTTCCTTCTCTTTCAGCCTCCGCCACCATATGGACCATATGGACCACCCGTGAGTATCAGTTTTCTAGAAACAAGATTCTGCATGATTTGCATTGTTTTTTGAAATGGAAGCATTTTCTTCCTTTTCTCTTCCAGCCTCCTCCACCCAGTGGAAATGATCAACCTGTGAGTATTAATTTCCTACAAGCAGGATTCTTTATATTTTGCCCTCTGTTGCTATAGCACAACAAATCCACTTTATAAAAGAATTTGAGGCTATGTCCACGCTTTCATTGATCATACATTCACTGCATTTCCAGTACTGTTTTTTTATTCCGTATTCACATGACATTATATTAAATGCATGGGCACCCTGTAAATTGTTGTGAAATATTACCGTTTGATGCATTGTTTCTCAAACGAGTTTCGGGATGATTGGATTAAGCCATTCATATGACACTAAGCTGTGCTCATGTCAACAGCTAGATGGAAAGTGCTGTGAAATGCTTTAAGGTGCTAATGTGAACACACCCTGACTCTTTGTGGTTTGGAAAGTGAAATGCAAGGAAGAAATGATTAACGGGAAGATGAAGGGAGGGGGGAGCAAACCAGGATAAATGCAGGATGAATGCTCATTATCGTTTAACTGCCCTACGGACAAATCAGAACAAATGCTCAATAAAGGCCAGGCACTGTTTGCAAAAGCTTTGAAGAAGCTTCAAAGGATGAACACTCAATAAACAAGTAATCTGGAGAAGCACTTGATTTCCTACAAAAAGTATTTTATATTTGTGTATTGGTTTAGAATGCAAATGTTTTCTTCCTTCTTTCTTTCAGTCTTCGGTATCATTTGGAATATATGGACAACCTGTGCGTATTATTTTCCTACCAACATGATTTTACATCATTTGCATTGTTTTTGAAATAGAAACATTTCCTTCCCTTTCTCTTTTAGCCTCCTCCCCTACCAAATCAGGGAAATGGGCAGCCTGTGAATATTAGTTTCCTAGAAAAAGATTTAAAGTCTTTTTTAATTGTATTGGAATGCAAGCATTTTCTTCCCTTTCTTTTTCAGGGTCCTCAGCCATATCCAGCATATGGACAGCCTGTAAGTATTAGGCCACTTCCAAATTGATGCTATTTTTGAATGGGGTACAGTCACATACCGACAAGTTCAGGATGAACAATTAAATTGATTTGATGCCCTTGCACAACGTTCCTTCCTCCACCCCTTTGCAAATTCAACTGTTTGCAATTAGGAAAGTAACAAGAAAAGTGTGGGATGACACTAGCTTGACACACAATTTTATAACCTCCCAGCAAACAAACCACAATGAATGCCCAGCAAATATTCCTTCCTTCTCTTTCAGCCTCCCCCACAATATGGAGGATATGGATCATTTGTGAGTATCAATTTCCTAGAAACAAGATTCTGCATCATTTGCATTGTTTTTGAAATGGAAGCATTTTCTTCTTTTCTCTCTTCCAGCCTCCTCCTCCACCCAGTGGAAATGACCAACCTGTGAGTATTAATTTCCTACAAGCAGGATTCTACATGTTTTGCCCAATAAACAACTGATGTTGTTTTCCAACCCCCCCCCCCACAAATTTTCTGCAAATGGTTCAGGTTGAATGTTAAATAAGGAGGTTGGCTGCAACCTTAACTTCTTACAAATCAGTTTTACAATCATTCCCATCCCCTTCTCTTTCTCCTCTTCTGTATTAGGGTGCCTCTGGAGTGTCAGTATTTTACAGGAGGGATTCAGGCACATAGCAGAACTTTAGTTTAGAGCAATTAAAGTAGATTAAAGGCATCTGTTGCTACAGCACAACAAATCCACTTTATAAAAGAATTTGAGGCTGTGGCCACACTTTTGTTTATCATACGTTCACTTCATTTCCAGTGCTGGTTTTTTATTCCATATACACATGACATTATATTAAATGCATGGGCACCCTGTAATTTGAACTGTGAAATATAGTGGAACCTTGGGTGTTGAACGTAATCCATTCTGGAAGACCATTTGACTTCCGAAACATTCGACAACTGAGGCACAATGGGCGGTCTGCAATTTCAATGGAGAAAATTGAGAAACGCACCTCGGAAGCCATTTGATAACGGAAGCAATTACTTCCGGGTTTTCAGTGTTCGAAAACCGAAACATTTGGCTTCAGAGACACTTAAAAACTGAGGTTCCTCTGTATTACCATTTGATGTATTGTTTCTCAAACCAGTTTCAGGACAATTGGATTAAGCCATTTCTATGACACTAAGCTATGCTCATGTTATCAGCTAGATGGAAAGTGCTGTGAAATGCTTTAAGGTGCTAATGTGAACACACCCTGACTCTTTGTGGTTTGGAAAGTGAAATGCAATGAAAAAATTATTAATGGGAAGATGGGGGGGGCAAGCAAATTGGGATGAATGCAGGACAAATGCTCATTATCATTTAATTGCCCTACAGACAAATCAGAACAAATGCTCAGTAAAGGCCAGGCACTGTTTGCAAAAGCTTTGAAGAAGCAAATCTGGATGAACATTCAATAAATATTTTTTTCCTTCCAGTAGCACCTTAAAGACCAACTAAGTTAGTTCTTGGTATGAGCTTTCGTGTGCATGCACACTTCTTCAGAATAAATAAGTCAATAAATATTCAATAAATAAGTCATCTGGAGGAGTACTTGATTTCCTACAAAAAATATTTTGTATTTGTGTTTTGTGTTGGAATGTAAATGTTTTCTTCCTTCTTTGTTTCAGTCTTCCGTATCAGTAGGAATATATGGACCACAAGTGAGTATTATTTTCCTACCAGTGTGATTCTACATCATTTGCATGTGGTACTCTGGTTACGAACTTATCGTTCCGGAGGTCCGTTCTTAAGCTGAAACCGTTCTTATCCTGAGGCGCGCTTTTGCTAATGGGGTCTCCAGCTGCGTGTGCGCCTCTGGCGCGTGATTTCTGTTTGCATCCTGGGGCAAAGTTCACAACCAGGAGCAGCTACTTCTGGGTTAGCGGCCTTCGTAACCCGAAGCGTTCATAACCAGAGGTACCACTGTACAAGAATTTCCTTCCCTTTCTCTTTCAGGATCCTCAGCCATATCCAGGATATGGACAGCCTGTAAGTATTAGGCTACTTCCAGACCAATGCTAAATGGGGTTCACTCACATACTGACAAGTTCAGGTGGCACAAATTGATTTGATGCCCTTGCAGAGGAATCTTTCCCCCACTGCTCTGCAAACTGGACTTTTTGCAATAAGGAAAGTAACAGGAAAAGTGTGGGGTGACACTTGCTTGACCTAATGTTTTATTACCTATCCGAAAACAAATCAGAATGAATGCCCTTGAAATATACTCAGAGTCGCATAACAGCCCTATAAATATTTCTTTCCCTTTATCTTTCAGCCTTCACCAGCTGGTGAAAATCAGCAACCTGTGAGTATTAATTTCCCTACAAACAGGAATTTACAGCTTTTGTATTGTTTTGAAAAGCAAATATTTCCCTTTTTTTCCTCTTTCAGCCTCCCTCGCCATATGGAGGATATGGACCACCTGTGAGTATCAATTTCCTAGAAACAAGATTCTGCATCATTTGCATTGTTTTTGAAATGGAAGCATTTTCTTCCTTTTCTCTTCCAGCCTCCTCCTCCACCCAGTGGAAATGATCAACCTGTGAGTATTAATTTCCCTACAAACAGGAATTTACGGCTTCTGTATTGTTCTGAAAGGCAAATATTTCCCTTTCCCCCCCTCTTTCAGCCTCCCTTGCCATATGGAGGATATGGACCACCTGTGAGTATCAATTTCCTAGAAACAGGATCCTGCATGATTTGCATTGTTTTTGAAATGGAATCATTTTCTTCCTTTTCTCTTCCAGCCTCCTCCTCCACCCAGTGGAAATGATCAACCTGTGAGTATTAATTTCCTACAAGCAGGATTCTACATGTTTTTCCCAATAAGCAACTGATGTTGTTTTCCAACCTCCCCATGAATTTTCTGCAAATGGTTCAGGTTGAATGCCAAATAAGAAGGCTGGCTGCAACCTTAACTTCCTACAAATCAGATTTGCAAGCATTCCCATTCCCTTCTATTTCACCTCTTGTGAAAGGTGCCTCTGGACTGTCAGTATTTTACAGGAGGGCTTCAGGCATGTAGTGGAATTTTAGCTCAGAGTAATTAAAGTACATTAAAGGCCTCTTTTTCTATAGCACAACAAATCCACTTTATAAAAGAATTTGAGGCTGTATCCACACTTCCATTTATCATTCATTCACTTCATTTCCAGTGCTGGTTTTTTTTATTCCGTATTCACATGACATTATATTAAATGCATGGGCACCCTGTAATTTGTTGTGAAATATTGCCGTTTGATGCAATGTTTCTCAAACGAGTTTCAGGATCATTGGATTAAGCCATTCCTATGACACTAAGCCATGCTCATGTCAACAGCTAGATGGAAAGTGCTGTGAAATGCTTTAAGGTGCTAATGTGAACACACCCTGACTCTTTGTGGTTTGGAAAGTGAAATGCATGAAATGGTTTTGGAATGCAAACGTTCCCTCCCTTCCTTTATTTCAGACTTCGGTATCAGCTGGAATAAGTGCACCACCTGTGAGTATCAATTTCCTAGAAACAGGATTTTACATCATTCAACTTGTTTTTGAAATAAAAGCATTTCCTTCCTTTTCTCTTTCAGCCTCCACCACCTCCTGGTGGAAGTCAACCTGTGAGTATCAATTTCTTACAAACAGTATTCTAAATATTTTGCAGTGTTTTGAAACAGAAGCATTTCCTTCCTTTTCCCTTTCAGCCTCCACCACCACCTGGCGGAAGTCAACCTGTGAGTATCAATTTCCTACAAACAGGATTTTTGCGTCTCTTGCATTGCTTTGAAATAGAACCATTTCCTTCCTTTTCTCTTTCAGCCTCCTCCACCACCTTTTGAAAGTCAGGAACCTGTGAGTATTAATTTCCTAGAAGCAGTATTTTGCATCCTGGTTGAGCAGTCCAATGAGGAAGGGGGAATCTGTTCTGGTAGTACCAGCAAATCCTGAGCCCTGCCAGTCTTGCCCCAGCAGCACAGCTAGAGCTCAGAACAATTTCTGTTATTAGGCACTGTACTAAAATGTACATAAGTTCATTTAATCATGTTTATACTTCTTATTGGCTACCACTTATATATTTAATTTTTAAATTGCTGCATATATAGGTGAAAGAAATATATCATGTTCAGGTTTTTTGCATTTAGTGATTGGTCAGGAATTATATCCTCTAAGTTTGGTCTTCTTACTCAGGAAAAGAAGTATACCAGCTTTAGGGTTGTGTTATGTCTTGCCTCTTTCAGAGTTCTTCAGGGTCTCTGTTCCCCCCACAGAACATTCTTAGTAATACAATGCAATGCTTCTTGTCAGTTTTAAGAATGCCTCCTATGAATAAGCAATGGCAGAAATGAAGCAGAATCGTTTTCATTAATTTCAACCATTAATTAATGTGTTTTCATTGCTTTCACATAGAAACAAGTTAGACATAAACGGGAGTGCATGCTTTTCATTTTTCATCATTTCAGAAACGAAAGCGCACTTGTTTGGTTTTCTTTTCCTTCACCCTCTTATGTAGCGTTGAAGTACAGTAATACAGGGGAAAGCTCAGTTCAATGCACTTTTATAGCTTTCAGCGAACAGCCATTGTAACTTTCCGGAGAACACAAAGTTAAATTTCAGAAGTACAATTTCAGTTTTTTACTGGGAGAGCAACTTTCCTTTCCAACTGCAAGGACTGTGCAGCCAACAAAGAGATACAAGTGATCTGGATGTGGCTCAGTTACCCCTTAGATGAGCTGGCAGGTGCAGCTATTAACAGCATAAGCTAGAAGACTGGATGCTCATGGTTCAAGTAGCCCTGTGAATATGAGCATAATAACATCAACTTGGGATAGTAGTAGTTTATTGAGATTAATTGTGGCACACTGGTTAGAGTCACTCCACTTTAGCAAATGCAGCCCCCTTGATATTTGTTTGAGGGGGCCCAGCATGTGTGTGGGTGTGTGGCAGCTTCAGTGCTCAGCTCCTCCAGACGTCACACATGTGATGCACCCCAGACCCCCCTAAAACTTGGGGGCAACCTGGCGCCTCTGTTATCTTCAGTTGGCAGTTACATATGTGGCAATAAGGGGAAGGGGATATGGGAAATATAGCCACATGACAATGAAATGCAAAAAAGAACAGTCTGCAATGATTCAGAATAAAACCTGATGAACAAAATGGTCATTCACAGCAGCTGTAATTGTGAACACAATCACCCCTGCTCTGCTGTGGGGCAGGAAGTTATTAACATAAGGTTTTGTGTTTTGAAAGACCCATCTGTTTCAAGCTCTCTTTAAATCTTTATGAATTAAAGCTTGAAATAGATGGATATTTCAAAATGATCTTGTAATCTACCCAAATACTTAGACTTTTTAAAAGCAAACTTCTCCTTCAAACTGAAGCACTCGGTGAAAGATTCCTGACACCCACTCACTCAAAAAAGAAACAGCAGATTCTCCTCAGATCTAGTTGTTTCTTATTATAATGTGTACTTTCCCTGTTTTACAACATGCTTATATGTCCATGCCCTTATTGCCCTATCCATTCCTCCTCAAAAGCCTAGCTTGAGTATTTCCTGTACCTTTTCAGGATGCAATCATTTGTAGGATCAACTTGATGTCCTCAGTAGCCTCTTACTTAATCTTTTCAAGCGCTTTCTAAAATAGTGACTTAATGATGCACCCTCACCCACTCCTTCTAGCAATTACATGATGATTTTTTCCCCGTGAGTTCAAGCGCATCAACGTTGTTGTTGTTTTGCACTTGGTCTGAGATGGTTGCCTGCATTTTGTTTTTCCAGGCACCATAAACCTGACCATTCAACCTGGGAAATACACTCAGGTGAGTACAGAGGATGCTGCTTTTGCACCAAGAGAGACTAAACTATGCTAGTTTGTCCAAAGACGTTCGTATATGGGTTACCTTGGGGTGTGGGTATATAGGACTATTGGCAATGAATGTAAGAAGTGGAATGCAAAATGTGAAATACCAGCTGCTTAATATAGATGGCTTTTTGCAATATGCATGTTTCAAAACTTGAGTTGAAGAATAATCTTTTAGTTCAGAGCATCAGTTCTCGGTGCCATTTTAAGATGATCCCATATTTCAGATAGCTGTAGCTCCAAAGAACAAATAGAAACCATAGATTTGTTGTTAGCCATACTTTGTTCTCTGTACCAGAAGTTTCTATCAAGCATTTAGGCATGAATCCTAAATGCTACCTGGAGGGTGTCATGGTGGGTTATACTGTTGTGAACCTAATAAGAAAACCTCCACCTATAGTACACTGTTCTCTTGTCTGTATTTCCTTGTAACTTTTTAAATGTTGCATTTTTTTGTTGTGGTAACCCACCCAGGGACTTCATGGTGAAGGGTGGGCAATAAATTAATGGAAATAATGTTATTACACATATCCCCATCTCCTCTTGGGTCAGGTTTGATGTCAAGATGACAGCCTGCTGATCCTGAATTTTTACTGCATGTCCATAGGTGCTGTGGGGCTTAAACATTGTGCAGAGCAATGTTTTAACACACAGAGGGAAATATTTATACGTATAAGAGTAATGCTAGTTAATCCGCCCCCCCCACAAACCTGAATAGATCATGATATAAAAAGCATAAGCAAAGTTATATTTCTGAATCTTGTCAAGACACAACGTATATCTGATTCCCAGTTACTGACTTCCACAGGAATTATTGACAACGAAGAAGTCTTGATTTGGGGATCATTTGTTTTATCCATTTTTTTTTAAAAAAAAAACAAGTTCTGGCCCCAGAGACCAGAATTAGGGAGAGGGAAACACACTAGGATGATTTTTCTACCTAAGGTATCGTTGGGTACTTTAAACCTTGAATTGGGGAGCAATTCCATTTGCTGCTCTGCCTCAGGCAACAAAAAATGTATGCACAAGACCAGCCTGCTATTCCTGTCGCCTCCCTAAATATTTGTATGCATCTTACAACACATATGCCAATGTCTCTTCAGATATGTGAAAAAATGTAACTTGGAAATGTAGATAAGTCTGTTTCAAAAGAAGAGCCATGCAGGTAAAGTTCAGTGCAATCCTGTATCTTGTTTCCTCAGAAGAAATTCCTGCCATGTTCATCAAGTCCCATTCCCTAGTCAGGATGTTGAGGAATTAAGCCTGAGTGTCTGTGAAAGAAAAGCATCTTATTCATCCCGTAGGCTCCAAATGTGTAGTGCAGCTGCCTCACCTGTTATGTTAACACTTGATGTGGTGTTCTTGTGCTGGCGTCATTAACTAGCAAACAAGGTGAAATTTATGTATGCACATGTAGGAAATACCCAACCTTATTTCACTCGTTTTTTATTGCCGTTTTCAGATTGGCAAGCTGGATCCGCTGAGAACAATCTTCAGTGCCTGCCGCTACGCTTTCTTTCTACAAATTTCATAACTTTATTACCAATCAGGTTTCATAATGTGAACCGCAACTTCCTTTTAACCGGGGTCTGCTAACTGTAGTTTTTTCTGTTGATTTTGGGTGCCTTTACTGTAACCCAGGGTAAGGGAAGACTCGTGAACACTGGTTGCTTTGCCGTAAAATAAAAAATATGTTACTACATCACAACATTTTGCCTTTTTAATTGTATTGCTGCAAAATTAATTGATTTGCAAGTTGAAGACATTATGCACCCCGTTCTAATGCTGTGGCCTTTGTGTCAGGTAAAAACTCACCACTCTGAAAAAAAAAAAAGCCATATATATTTTGAAGCGCTTACTCCCACCATCCTTTCCCCCCAGGTCTCTTGTTATCATTTTTTAGAAAAAAAAATATAAGCAATCATTACACATGACACAATACCATTAGTTTAAGGAAATAACAACAAATCACAATTGTATCCCATATGGCTTCCCTCAGATCTTACATCAAATTGCCAAAATGTCTACAAGGCCTTCTCTCCAACCAGTGGCGTAGCGTGGGTTGTCAGAACCCGGGGCAAGGCAAGTAATTTGCACCCCTAACCCGTGGATTTGCGCCCCCTAACCCGTGGATTTGCGCCCCCTAACCCCCAGATGTTGTGCCCGGTGCGGCCGGCCCCCCCCTGCACCCCCCACGCTACGCCACTGTCTCCAACTATATTCCGTGCAGCATAAGCCCATTTAAATTGGTCTGACTTTGAATACAACCCTTGATTTCTTTCCACAAATGTTTTGAATGCAGCAATCTTTATTATTATTATTATTATTATTACTTGTATACTGCCCTACACCTGCAGGCCTCACAACATAAAACCACAATATAAAAACAGAAAATACATAATAAAAATAAACAAGAACAACCCAATAATCCTCCCTTCTGTCACACATTTTTAAAGGGTATCAGATATCAATCAGCCAATCAGGCCTGGTTAAAGAAGATTTTCGCCCGGCGTCAAAATATATAATGAAGGCGCCAGCTGAACCTCTCTGGAGAGAGCATTCCATGTTACTTATTATCAAAAAAAAATCCTAGTCTTTATTTATTTACTATATTTCTATACTGCATTCACCAGAAATGGTCTCAGAGCGATGGACAACAAAATAAGGTGATATTTACAAGCAAAGATAACATAAGGAAGAAACATTCTCACAAATTACACAAATGATGTTGCATTGTTTTACAGTCAAGTGACTCAAAACGGCTCACATGGTAAAAACAAAAGAACAAATAACACAATTAACAGTGGTGAAGGTCAAATATGTCTTAACCTTTCGACCCCACCCCTCCCCCCCAAAAAAAACCTGACAGAAAAGGTGTTGTTTTTAAATCTGGTGTCTCAATGAATATAAAGTGAGGGAGAGGTATGCTTTTATTTTAAGACACGAACTACTAGCCCAAGGCTCAGCCGTTGAGCTTAATTTTGTTGATAATAATTTTATTTCATGGATTTATTTCACACTTCTCATCTGAAGTAGTCAAAAGAGCTTGTGATTAAAATTGACAAAAATCACTTATGTGGCTCAGCCGCTTGTGAGGGGCCTGGTGCAACTGCAGAAGAGGGCTGAGGGAAGGCTTCTCCCTCAGAAGATTTTGGAGGGAATCCTGAGGAGATTCTGAGGAGACTTGAAGGCCCGAGAGAGAAGAGAGATCCTGAGGAGATTCCAGAGAGGGAAGGAAGGGACATGAAATGTCTAGAGAGGGCCATGGAGGAGACAGTAGCCTCCATCCTCTGCCCTGTCTCCCTCAGCGGCCAGGGAGTGCTACAGAGCTTGGGGTTGAGACTGTGTGGAGCCAGAAACAAGTCTGAGAGAGACTTTTAATGGCTCAAGTTTGACTTAGCTACATTATTGCAGTCCGTCCACATCTGTTGCTTCGAGACTTCCCAGGCTTGGGGGGACCAGGGGGATTTTTTTTACATGAAATATACAGGTTTTTGTGGTTGGTTGGTTGGTTGATTTTATTATTATTATTTACATTTTGGGGCTGTGCCAAAGCGGAAGGGTGGGCTAGATCCTTTTGGGTAAGGGATCAGGCAGACAGTGGATGGCAATCCTCCCCCCCAAAAAAAGCTCCACATTTTTTTGTGTCTGGATTATTTACACTTCTTGAAATATGGCAACCCTATTTAATGTGATAAATTTTATATATATATATATATATATATATATATATATATATACGCATTCCTCTTGCTTCCTATCCTCTTTTTCCCTTCCTGAATTGAATAAATCCTGGTTCACATCTCCCTCTGAAGGGTTTTGCAAACCCTGTTAGGAGGTTGGAAGCAAAGCTCTGTTGAGGAAGAGAAATAGAATTTGTTGCTCTCTTTTCTCCCCTTTATTGTTTGTTTGTTTGAAGTCATTTCTGCACCAGGAAAAGTAATTTTAAGCCCTCAATCAACCCCCCCTCACCAACCTGTCCTTTATTTTGCCTGCCAAATAAAGCACTAAAAGGCAAAACAGATATTTAGAGCTCTGTGGATTACTGTTGCCTAGTGTCCAAAACAAACACTCATCAGTAGCACCTCTGAATTCACTCATTGGTTAAAGACAGTGAAAGGAAAGGTGAAGCGGTGAAGCAAGGCTGCGTCCTGGCTCCCCCTTTTAAAAACTTTTATAGTAATGATTTGGTAGTGGCGCCCTCCCTGTGGAATGCCCTCCCATCAGATGTCAGGGAAATAAACAACTGACTTTTAAAAGACATCTGAAGGCGGTCCTGTTCAGGGAGGTTTTTAATGTTTGATGTTTCATCGCTTTTTTATCATTATTATTAATATTCTGTTGGGAGCTGCCCAGAGTGGCTGGGGAAGACCCAGCCAGATGGGCAAGGTATTAATAAACGAAGATGATGGTGATGATGAAGAAGAAGAAAATTTCACCTCTACAGTAATTAGGAATAGAAAGATCAAAGTCTTGATGTAGACAGATGAGTTAGTGCTCCTCTCCCTTTCCCGGCTGGACCTCAAAAAACTCTTGGAAGTGATCAGCACATACTGTAAACAGGAAAAGGTATCTATAACTTACTCTAAGACCAAGATTATTATTTTTAGCAAACACAGCCCTAGATTTAAATGGTGCAAGCTATAGGACAAACTTGCTCACTTAGATATCTGGGTGTACTCTCTTGAAACCCTCTCTTGGAATTGTCATATTTAGGCAATGAAAGTCAAAGCACATAAAACTATAGGGGCACTGAGGAAGTTCTATTACAGGGTGGCAGAAGGCTAAAAGGGAAAAAACCGAGCCAACGCTCAGCAGGAGCGGCGCACGCACCCTCACTTGACGCAGTGGCGCATGCACCCAGGCGCCTGGCTTTGCTCACTTGCTGCCTTGTGCTCTGTTCTGCTGTGAGGCGGCTGGCCCTATGTGAAGAGGGAGGCGGGCAATGGCAAAGAAGAAGAGAGGCGCCCCCCAATTTGCCCACTTTCTTCCTCCTCTACCTGGGCTGCAAAGGTTTTTGAGATCAATGCAAGCTAAAAAGCATTGCAGGGGGTTGGGCTGGATGACCCACAGGGTCCCTTCCAATTCTACGTTTTTCTGAAAAACACACATGCAAAACCCAACTATGGTCCCTCTGCAGTCCTCACCCCAAGCAACTGTGTGTGAGACATGCTCCCCAGAAAGTGTGCCTTGTCTTGCTACCTGTGGTTTTGGTCTCCTGTCCGCCCCCTCCGCCCAATCTATTCATATTCCTTTCTCGCTAATCTCCAATATTACATTTTCCTCTGGTTGAGACTTAAAACAGAAAGCCCTAATTCCCAACTATGCTTCCTGTTGCAGTCCTACTGTCTATGCAGAAGTAAGGTCCTATTAGATTCAGTACGGCTTACTCTTAGGTAAGTGCAGTCAGGGCTGCAGCCTTTGTGACTGAAGTTTTGGGTCCTTTTTAGGTTCAGGATGTCACTGCTTTACACCCACACCCACCCCACTCCCCACAATATTTGAAAACGTCAGCTTTGTACTTAAACACAAATTGGCCGGGAACTTCATTGTCTGTGTCTTTATTAATTTATTTAAAGAACAACAAACTGGTGATCGCTTTAACTTTTTGATATGTGGTGATTTGAATCATGAGGATGAATTAGAAGAACTGCTGAGTCTTGAGTGAGTCTTGCTTTGGAATTGAGGACTTTATTAGATTTTCTTCTGCCTTTTCATTTTATTTTGTTCTAAAGGGCTTCAGAGATAATGTGTAAGCGTGGTGTTAGCTCCCTAAAAAAAAGGTCAACAACTCTGGAGGTCGGAGGGATCTCTGGAGGTCGGAGGGATCTTTTGCACCACGGCACCTGATATGCTTAAGACAAGCCCAGCTTGTCACCCCTTGCCTGCAGAGCTAGTAGCTTCTCACCCTTTTTCAAACACCCCCCCCTGTGAAGTCTTCCCTCACACTCCTCTCTTCTCCCCTCTCTTTTGGAGTCCTCGGTGAAGCAGCTGCTGCCCCCCAGTCTTTGAGCTGCCCCCCCTGCCCCAAAAAGAGGTGCCCCCTCACACTGCCCCACAGGAACCTGGGAAACACCCCCTGGGCTGCCCCAGAGGCACCATTCGCCTGGGGAGCTTGTAGCCAGGGCTGCTGCAACAAACAGCTGCCAAGCCTTTGGGGGTACAGAGACGCGAGAGGGCATCAGAGGAGGGAGGAAAGGAAGAGGGATAGAGGCCAGGGTTGCTCACAGCACCCCTGACCATCGTTCAAGGCACCCCAGGGTGCCATGGCACACTGGTTGAAAACCACTGCTCTATGGTGTTGAAATCTGGGGCTATGATTCGAACTCCATTAAAGTTACAGAACTTTGAAGGTGCCACACCATTCAATTCTCATGCAGTTCCACCTCAATTTAGTAATCTCAGCTTCTACTGTGTGGCATATAATGCAAGAAATTACTGCCCAAGTACTTTCATTGATGTTTGTGCTATAATTACAGGCTTGCTTATGCAAAACCATGTTTTTCTTTAAAGAGAGATACTGCCCAGTTGCTTTTCTAGTACCATCAGTATGCATAGTTTTGTTTATTTATTATTTACAGAATGTGGAGCCCAACCCCCATCACTAATTATCTCTGCGCACAACACAACAATTTAAACTGCCATTACCAACGAAGACCAAAAGTAAAATGCAGCTAAGATAATGCTCACCAATCTACCTGTTAAATATTATAAAGAGCATGGCTACATTGCCCCATGCATAACATACATATGCACAACCAGTCCGGGGTACATAGGGAAGCAATGTGTAGTTGTTTCAGTTACTCATCTTAGGTTCTGTTACGGATAAGGATAGGTAGATACAAACATAATTTCACATTATGGTTCTTGCCAGCTCTTGTTGCAAGTCTTCTCCTTCACCATGAAAGTACCCAGCTGCATAGATACAACTGTACATTTCAAAATTAAACCATCCTAAAAGATGTTTATGGGGTAGAAGGACTATTTCATTTGAGAGGTAGGAAGTGAAATGAATATATTGGTAGAACAGCTGAATGCTTGAGAGAATTTCATTGTCAGTTGTATTCCTTGGCAGACACGGTACTGAGGCAGCAGTGACCTCTGCCACCTCATTTAGCTCATGTATGTTCACACCAAAAACTTTGCTTTAATTTTAAAATTTCTCCAGTTATGTAAGGCCAATAATCTCTGGTTAAGATAAGCCACTATTGCCTCTTCAAAGTATAATGAAAGATGTGTTGGGCAGAGATCCAATCATTTTACTTTAATCACCACTTTACAAAGATTATTTTTTTAAAAAAATTTCTGTCCTAGGCTTTTAGGATATAGTACCTGATAGATATATAATGGTGTGGCTGTAAATATGGCAACCACATGGAGACGTTTTCAGAGTAGGGAGGTTTGGAGTTGCAAGGAAACCAACCTTGTAAAGTGTAAAAACTGCTCCACCCACTGGTGTGAACAGACAGCATTCAATGTGGAAACATATAAAAGTGTACCAATGTATATAATATGGAGCATTTTTTATTGTGCTGTGGGGTATGTGTGTTTGTGTGTGAGAGAGAGACCTTGCAACATTTCAAGTGTACGAAACCACTGTCTTTTAACCTAAACAACCTCACAGGGTTGTTTGTGGATAAAATGGGAAGAGGGGAGAACCATGTACGGCAACTTGAGTTACTTAGGGGGAAATGGGATATAAATGTAATAATAAATAAATAATAAAATAGCTAGCCAATACAACAAATGCCAGTTGAAGCCGTAGAAGTATAGATTGACAAGAAAATATGGACTGTAGAAACATACAGATACATTTCTACAATACGGTGTGGTAGCATGAATAAAAGAATCAAAAGAGATTCACTTGAGGAGAAAGACATTGTAGCATAACTCAGGCCCCTTTCAGATGTTCACAGGAGCACAATGAACACATGATAGGCTGCCTTCAGAGTTTATAATGAATACATGTAGGGTAGGACAGACGTCCTTCACCCCAAAAAACCCTCACACGCTAAAGAAAAAGAAGGTGGAACAGCTTGAGTGCCTACTTAAGGCAACTTACCAGCTTTAGAAATGCTTAGCATGAGAAAATGAAAAGAAAGACAAAGGAAAACAGCCATCTTATATCAAGACAGGAAAATGGAATGAAAGAAAGATCTGTAACTGAGAGGCAGAGAGGTATAAATCACATGCGTAAAAGTGAGACGTTATCTTAAATAAATGAACCGCTGTAGCTAAAGCGGAAAGATAAGCAGAGACAAACCTGGCATAGCCAACTGCAATATTATTCTTACCGGTACTGGCACTGGTGTGTAAAAAGTGGGCACCCATGCCAGATCAATTGCACACAGAGTGACAGAGAAGAAGTGGCTGAATGCCACTCTCAAAAATGACCTTGATTATCATTTTCAATATCACACACCATTGCATGGCAAGATTTAGCGTTAAATTCAGGTAAATTGTTGCAGTTCTGAAAGTAACGGACTGATTATGCATCGCAATGAACGTGGGGAGATGGGCTACCAAGCATAAGCAGAGTCTGCTGGAGCAGCCCAATGGCCCACCAAGTCCAGCATCCTGTTCTCATCAGATGCCCGTGGGAAGCCCACAAGCAGGACCCACAAGAGCACTCTCCCCTTCTGTGGCTTCCAACAACCAGCATATGGAAGCATGCAGCCTCTGAACGTGGAAGCAGACCTGTCACGGCCAGTAGTCGTTCATAGAATTTAACTCCACGAATTCCTCTAATCCTCTTTTGAAGCCATCCAGGTTGATGACCTTCCCTGTCTCCTGTACGAGTAAATTCCATAGTTTAACCACAGAGTTAAACTGGGAAAATTGACAGAGGAACACTACTTGTGGTAGGTGATCAAATTTAGGCATTTCATGCAGCACATTATGAGTTAGCTGCCAAATAGATAATAGGCTTCAGGTAGCTGTATAGGTTGTTTAAAATTGTTCTGCAGGCCAAAGCCATGTTTTTGCATTATATCTGCAGCTTTCATCCCCAGTCAGTCATTAAAAACTCAATTCCACAAGATCTACCCACCGTGGAAGAATGGCAGATGAAAGTGATAGACTATATGGGACTGGCAGAAATGACCAGCAGAATTCGAGACCAGGGAAAAGAGACGACGGAAGAAGATTGGAAGAAATTTAAGGACTATCTTAAGAAACACTGCAAAATTATTGAAGGCTAGAACGATGTTGATTCAGAAATTAAGGGGTTAAAAGCTGTAATGATTATGTGACTAAGAAAAGAAAGGCTAAAAATTATATAAAAATTAGGGAAAGGATTTGCTGAATTGACTTAATTAGAGAATGGAATACAGAAAGGGGAGGTATGAAGAGGTCGGGAAAGTAAGTTTTATGAATATAAGGGATGGAAATTATACGTGTTTTGTATGTGTTCTGTTTGGATTGTATGTGTTTTTGTTTTTTATTGTTCTGTTTTTTCTGTTTTATATAAATTTCTAAACCTTAATAAATATATTATTTTTTAAAAAAAACTCAATTCCATTAATACATTTGGGAGCATTCCTCTTTACTGTGATTTTGGTGAATGGTATGTCCAGATTAGTCTATTCTTTTCAGAGCTGTGACAATTCCCCTAAAAGTAGCCAAAAGACCTACAACCAACCAGCTCTCCTTTGCCACCCTGTTCACTATTGATCTGACATAGGTTTCTGATTCAACACACCATCAGTAACTCATTTTTAAAAGCACTTCTTGGATGCTGGCTAGCCTACTGCTAGGATCATAGAATCACAGAGGTTGAAGGGACCCAAAGGTCATCTAGTCCAACCCCCTGCAATGCAGGAATCTCAGCTAAAGCATCCATGACAGTTGGCCATCCTACCTGTGTTTAAAAACCTCCAAGGAAGGAAAGTCCACCACCATTGTAGGAGTCTGTTCCACTGCTGAACAGCTTTTACTGTCAGAAAGTTTTTTCCGAATGTTTAGTCGGAATCTCCCTTTTTGCAACTTGTAGCCATTGGTTCAAGTCCTACCCTTCAGAGCGGGAGAAAACAAGCATGCCCCCTGTTCCATGTGACAGTCCTTAGATATTTGAAGATGGCTATCATATCATATCTCATCTCAGTCTTCTCTTTTCCAGGCTAAACATACCCAGCTCCTTCCAGTGCTCCTCATAAAGCTTGGTTTTCAGACCCTTGATAATCTTGGTTGCCCTCCTCTGCACACATTCCAGCTTGTCAACATCCTTCTTAAATTGTGGTGCCCAGAATTGGACACAGTATTCCAAGTGTGGTCTGACTAAGGCAGAATAGAGTGAAACTATTACTTCCCTTGATCTGGACACTATACTATTATACCAATAATAACCCCATCATAATATTCATTATAACAATACCAATGTATAAAATAATTATTAATACCAATCATTCAAATACCAAATTATATAATTTAGTTAAGTTGGCGTCCCGCATGCTAGATCTGATGATTTGATGTTTTTCTTTATTTCTGTGTTCCAAAATCTTATTAGTTTCAATTACATTCTGGTCATAATAATAATCTCTTATACAACAACTGCAATATTAATAACTTCTATTCGTGTTGACAATTAAATGATTTATAAAACTACAAGTGAGGAACTCAAACCATATCCTTGTTCTTCCTTTGTGTGACTATTATTCTGTCCATGGTGTTTCTTCCTGTCCTTGTAAGATGTTATGTTTTTCTTTCCCCAATTATTGCTGTTATCCATCATGCCTTGGGCGGAGCTGATATCCCATTGTTGTTCCAGAAATTTCTCCATCGCTCCATCCCATGCTTCGTTTTTTTTTGCACCGAGAAATTTAACAACAGCTGCAAAAGTCGCTCTGTCCCAGTAAATAGACTTGTCACCATTTCCCCCTCTGCCTGGGAAGAAGAGTTGTCTATCGAACTGCAGATGACTCAATAAAGAACCTTATCATTTCCTTCACAGACTCCTTTCACCCTTCCTTCCAGCTGAAGATATATGGCCAATTATCCTTCCAATTAAATTAAATTCCAAATCCTCTTAGCATTAATCAGTTCACTTCATACATAATAAAGGATGGCGTAGAGTCAGCTCTAAGTTTCCATCGTAAACATTTTGCAAAATAGAGCTTCTCTCCCTTTTTCCTTTTTACATACACAGTTCTTTTTGACGTTATATTCCATATTTATAATCCAAGTTCTTCCCTCCTCACTTGTACAAATTTAATTTGAACTAACATTCAGAGGAGGGTTGCTGAATCATAAATATAGAGAAGAAAACTTTAAATAAAGAAACCGTAGGCTCCCATCCACCCCACTGTCTTTTGCACCGAATGAAGTCTTATCCCAAATTCAGACCTTAAAGTCCTTGCAGTTGATTTGTTCTTCAGTTTGTGATCTCATCCCTTCCAGCATGCACCTGTACTTTAGTCCAATTAAGCTCTAATTAACAGGAGAACTTCTAGTTCTTAATGGCAGCATTGGAGGGTTTTCACCAGGTGAGGTGCTTTTGCACTCAATGCCTCCCTACCACCTGCATTCCATGCCAGAGCAAGAGCCAGGTATCGAGACGAACTGCGAGTGAAGCCCATTCCCCCCCATCCCTGGGGGAAATTTGCAATGTTGATTTACCTCCAATCATTCTTGTTTTTCCTTCGCCTACGATCTCCCACTGTCATGGGGGCTGCCTCCATCAAGGCAGAGTGAAATGGAATAGAAGCCAACATGTTAGAATGTTTTAGGAATAAAAGAGGCGGTTTGTATTGGTTTTCAAAAGAATATAACAGAAAAAAAAGAAAGAGAAAAAGATAATCCAAAATAGCATCAAATCCAAAAATTGAGATTCTATGAATCTTGTGACTTCCCCCCATCTTGTCCCTGGTTACTTCAGACTTTCTTTTCAACTGCATATCAATACTATTCCAGCTTTTCACTCCCCATATTACCTATAAATCCTCCTTAAATTACAAGTGTTCCTAAAATCCTACCAATGTTTTCACCTGTTTACAATAATTTTGTAAATACTAGAAACATTCCCCATTCTTTTCCCATTCTTTTTTATATTTGTTGAAAGTATTGCAACCAATCTGATACTTGTTCTTTCACCTCTTCAAATTCCTTTAATTTTACCTCATTTACTACTTCTGTTAGCAGCTCTATAAGTTGGCAAATTACTCCTCATATTTACTTTCTTCAACGAAATTACCGTATTTTTCGCCCTATAGGACACACTTTTTCACCTCCAAAAATGAAGGGGAAATGTGTGTGCGTCCTATGGAGTGAATGCAGGCTTTCGCTGAAGCCTGGAGAGCGAGAGGGGTCGGTGCGCACCGACCCCTCTTGCTCTCCAGGCTTCAGGAAGCTATCCGCAAGCCTGGGGAGCCTGGCGGGAATTCCCACCGGGCTCCCTAGGCTTGCAGATAGCAGCCTGTTCTGGGGGCTGGGGTCGGGGGAAGCTCGGGCCTGGGGGGGCAATAAAATTTTTTTTCTTTATTTTCCCCCAAAAAACTAGATGCGCCCTATGGGCCGGTGCACCCTATAAGGCGAAAAATACAGTACTTCTAGTGGTGAAAGTCACCATGGTGTTTTTTGTTCTAACATATCTTTATATTTCTCCCAGACTTTAATAATGGATTTTCTTATAATATGATTCTGAAACCCCTGCGTACTTTGATTTTATCGTACCATAAATACACATGCCATCCAAATCTATTATCATGTCCCTCTAGATCTAACAGGTCTGTATTTTTTAATGTCACCCACTCCTGGATTCAACAGATGCAGGATGCCTCATAATATAGTCTTAAATCTGGTAGAGAGAAGCCTCCTCTTTCAGAAATAGGGAACCAGAAGCCAACATTTTAGAATGTTTTAGGAATAAAAGAGGTGGTTGGAATTTTGAGTGGGCCATTAGAATGTATCCAATTTCACTTTGCACCTCTTAGGTATGTGACAAGGCAGTCAGGTGGATAATAAGTGAATCAGTTTGAACTCGAAGCTTCAGTAGGAACATGGGAAGTTGTATTGCATTGAGACAGACCATTGGTCTATCTAGCTCAATACCGTATATTCTGGTTGATGGTAGCTCTTTGGGGTTTCATATAGGAGTTTTTCCCAGCCTTACCTGGAGATGCTGTAAACTGAATTTAGGACCTGAATGCAAAGTGTGTGCTACTTTCTGTAGCCTATAGGTATGAGCTGGAGGACTTATGGATACTTGTTGAAAGTGTCTGTCATGCAGGGAGCACAGGCACATGAACTGTAGGGGCAGGGGAACCCTGTCATTGGCACATAGCCTTCTTTGATCATGAAAGAAGGCATTCTCAGGTGATATCCGGACAACTTGTTCTGACATTCAAATGCTAATCTGCAATGTGCCTTGGTTGTGTAGGTCAGGTGTTTTGTTTTTGTTTATAGAAAAAAGAACATACTTCCATTTCTCAGGAGCCAGAAGCTGGATCAAAGGCCTGTTATCAGTTGCAATAAATGCTGTTAAAACTTATTGCTGAAGCAGAAGAATGGGATCTACTGAGACACCAAGTTCCTGGAAAGATTGTTCTATCATAGGCAACAGCAGATAGCCAAATATAACCCAGGCAACTGATAAAAAACTGACAATATCCAGATTGTCACATTTACTTGCCCTTTGCTGTTCTGGCAGGTTATGTTCTGATTAGTATGCATAAACATATGTAGAAAGGTCAGGTAAAGGACAAGCGTAAGATGGTGAATGGCTGGTTTGCAGGTGATGGGTAGAGGGTGTTCTGTGATGTAAAATCATAGGAAAGTTGCAACATACTGACTTGTGACTCTAGAACAGACCTAGAACAAAAAAATAGTATCTATCCCATGCTACGTCCAGAACACAAGTTACCAGCTGTTTTGTTTCTCTAGTGTAGCAAGACCCCTGCCACCAACACTATCATATCCCAGACTGTGAAGCCCAAATAGGGGCCTAACTGGGTAGCAAAGTGTGAATGCATGAAACAGAATCACTATATTGTGGCTATAAATTTTTGAGAATCACTATAATGTGGTCTAATCTTTTAGGAGAGTTACATTTAGTGGAGATTACACTTCATACTTCAGTTTTTACTCATTGATGAAACTTTTTGCTTTTGTTGAAAGGAAACTGACGGCACAAAGGATAGAAAAAGGATGGAAAAGAATATTGTTACTACAGTTTATACGTGGAAAAAAAGGGTAATTGCCATCTAGGTTTTACTCAGAGTAGACCCATTTAAATGAATTGACCTAAATTATCCATGTCAGTTAATTTCAGTGGGTCTACTCTGAGTATGACTAATATTGGCCACAACACATATTTTTTTGGGGGGTTTTTAATGGTGGTTTGTAAATGGACTGATAAAACACTGCACAAATAAATAATGAAGTTATGTGTATCACATCAAAATTGCTTTTGCAGCAGTGTTTTAACAATATCAACTTGTGGAATTGACACATACGATCAGTGGCGTAGCGTGGGGGGTGCAGGGGGGGCCGGCCACACCGGGCGCAACATCTGGGGCTTAGGGTTAGGGGGCGCAAATCCATGGGTTAAGGGGCGCAAATTACTTGCCTTGCCCCGGGTGCTGACAACCCACGCTACGCCACTGCATACGATAGTAAGTGGGCTACAACTCTACTCTCTTGCAAGTCTGATCTGAAACATTCTTAATTATTTGAACTCAACTTCCCCAAATTCAGTGTGGGTATACATCAGCTAAGGCAATGACTAGGGACCACCATTCCTGCTAGCCAACTCTAATGGATGACAGCACCCTGGCTCCAAGCATTGAATCAGTGATATTCATCAAGGTTTAAAAGGGAAAAAATAGCAGGATAGAAGTCATTTGAAGCGGATGTCAAGTGGACGATGCTACTTAAGTGGGAATGTAAATAGCATCAAATACACATTCAACTCAACTGCAGACATCCCCCTTTTATGCTGAAAGATCCTTAGGCTAAATAAAACCAGTCCTTGACTCGCTGATATGATGTGCAGGTTAGGATAGGAACCAAAAACTCTGACTCAGCCCCACTGGGTTACACTTTGAAATTCACGACCTTGTTTCAGATTGGGATTTAACGTAGTGAATTTCAAACATTTGCACATATTAAATACTGGAATTGTAAAGGTAGTAATATCTAAGCAACTTGCTGAACTCTGTGGGACAGGCTCATGCAGAGCTCGTCTAAAACCCGGGGCGGGAGTCCTTGGTTGTCTGGGAGGAACAAGGTGTTATTGGCATGACAGCGTAAGTCTGGCAGGCCCAGGGCAAGTGTACCAGGCTGCCCCACTGCTTTGCAGACCACCTTATTCTTTGAATTTGCTTAAGAATTGCCACCTCAGAAATTCATTCCATCTTCGTAAGGGTCTCCTCAATTATACTCAGAAATGTAGGCATTATCCATGTCACAAAGAAGTTCTGGCACATCCCTCATTGCACATAGTTAGAAAAGGTCAATTTGGGCCATTTTAACACCCAAGTTAGGAAGAATAATGCCGCCTATTCTTTGTTGCCAAGTTGGCCCCTGGTGTTTGGAACCAACCACTACTTTCCATGTGATGATAGTTATGATGAATTGACCTTTCCTTATTGACAAAAGTCATAGGTTCCCTTGACAATAGAGGTATTACATTTGGTCAACCAGGCTTGAAAATTGAGGACAGAATTATAGTATAAATACAGCAGGTAAAACTGCTCATTCTTCACCTTGGTGACTTCACTCCTGAAAGACACCAACGCAAAGCCAAGATGCATCTCCAGGTTGTGACCACTGCTCTTCTTGTCTTTCTCCTTTGTCCAGATGGGAGCATCTCGGTAAGTCTGTTTTTGCACTTAAGGGAGCCATGTAGAATATTTCAATACTGCTTAGCTAGATATTCAGTGAGCTGCAAGTGCATGTTTTTGTAGGACATAAATGCTCCTTGAGGCAAGATCGTATGAAAACTCCCTGCATTTAGGGGCTATTCTACACATGGGATCTAAAACCTACAATTAAACTTAAGGGATCAATTTAATTGTAAATGTTTTCCATTTGGATAAAAATGAGGGAAATTCACTTCCTTTTAGGATTCTACACCATGGAAAAATGGAAGGAGCTGGCATAGAAACTATAGCTTCCTGAATACAAAGGATAACAATGGCAGCACAAGCCTGTTTTGTTTTGTTTTGTTTAATAGGAAGTAAGTCCCTTTAGGTTTAAGAGGACATATTATCATGTGGTATGCATGGGATTGCATCCATAGTGACAAAATGTGTTTTTCACACATAAGGAACTTTATTCAGAGAAGTGTAGCCTCCAAGTCTAGTGTTTCATCTTTCTTTGTGCTAACAAAATAGGGAAACTGAATTCATATAGCAACATGTTTCAAGCCTCCTGAAGGCAGAAGCTGAAATGTTCTGCATATATGAATTCAATACCTCAGTTTTGTTTGATGCACATACTCACACACATGAGCTGGGAAAATTTCCTGTTTGAAACCCTGGAGAGCTGCGACCAGTCAGTGTAGACAATACTGAGATGTATGGGGCAGTGATATGGCTCAGTATAAGGCAGCTTCCTATGATCCAGTGGCTCTAAGATCAGTCTCAGAGGCCTTCTCATTGGCTTGACCTTGAGAATGAATAGGTTGGTGGGTTCTAGGCACATAGCTTTCTTGGTGGTGGAACTTCCTCCCAACAGAACATTTTTTTGGCTTTCTGAGTTCAGATCTTTAAGTGAGCCCCAGAGATCTCTCCATTTTGCAATGCTTTTGAGTGAACTGTTGCTGGCTTCAATCTTTTTTATATATTGCTGCTGCTTCTAATAATTTCTTTTATGGATTTGCTGTATTCTTTGTTTAAAAGAAGGTAAAAATTATTTTGTCCCAGAAATTCAACCAGACCAGCTGAGCCACCACTTGAATCAGCTTTTGTTGAAGGGGTGGAGGGGGGCTGATGGTATTTTATTTGTCTTAAGAGGCTTGCAGACCAATCAATCTAATTGCTGTTTTTTGTTTTTAAACTTAGGCCCCTCAGCTTGTAAGTATTACAAATCTTTTATGCATTGAGAGAACTGAATGACTAAAAAAAAAAATCCCCTTTAGCTAAAAATGGATGTCATTTTCATGTTTCCAGTGGATAAATAAAAGGGTTTCCAAGATTCCTGCATGCTTGGGAACATCTGGATGCTGGCTAGGATCCATGTTGGTTCAACACACACCCTCTAATTTCCAAAATGTTCTACAGTAAGGATGAGGGACATGGGTGACGCTGTGGTTCAAACCACAGAGCCTAGGGCTTGCCGATCGGAAGGTTGGTGGTTCAAATCCCCGCGAGGGGGTGAGCTCCCGTTACTCGGTCCCTGCTCCTGCCAACCTAGCAGTTCGAAAGCACGTCAAAGTGCAAGTAGATAAATAGGTACTGCTCCGGCGGGAAGGTAAATGGCATTTCCGTGTGCTGCTCTGGCCAGTAAAGCGAGATGAGCACCGCAACCCCAGAATCGTCTGCGACTGGACCTAATGTTCAGGGGTCCCTTTACCTTTACAGTAAGGATGAGGGGCCATACTGAGAGGTGATCAAGCATTTGACTTTCAAGATCATAAGGATTATAAGAACACAAAAATATCAGGCCAGCATTATGGTCTCATAGTGGCCAACCAGATCCACATAGGAACCCTGCAAGCCAAACCTAAAATATAGTGTGGTGGTGATTTGCAAATCTTCTCTGTATTGTCTGAATGGTCTGCAGTTTCTTCCCATGAGGCGCCCTTGTCTTTTATTGCCTGGTTTTGCACATTAGTTTGTAGAAAAGCCACACAGAAGTGACAGATGAGAGCCACAGAGAAGTCTCAGGCTCTGCTCACGGCAAGGGTGGTGCAAGATTTTGAAAATTCGTTCATTGACGTGTCCCTCAGTATTGGGTGATTAGAATCATAGAATCATAGAGTTGGAAGAGACCACAAGGGCCATCGAGTCCAACCCCCTGCCAAGCAGGAAAGGATTAGATCCCTCCCACAATACTGCTGTGTAGTTGAAATGGTTAAACTCGTTAAAGCACCTTTGCTGCATGACATGGCCCTAATACTTACAAAAACAAATACTTTACACCAAGTATAAGAAGTTTTGATTTCTGGAATTTTAAAATGTCTTTTTGATAGGTCTAAGATTTAAAGGCTGGGCAAATTTTAAGGACTGTAATGGGACGTTTAGGGTTGACCTGGCTGAAGCCGAAGGGAGGTTGACTGTTCTTCTTGGCTGTACCCTTATGCCTTTTCTGCTGGGGCAACTTTCACTGAGACTACAGTGTAGGGAAAAGAACAACTGTTTCCCCCTGAATACCATGGTTGTAGTACTTGAAGGTATTTGAAACACATATTTGATTTAGATGATATAGGGCATTGCAACCATTTTCCTGTTATGGCCTTTTACTAAAAGAGTTACGGGAACACTCCTGAGAAGGAGATGTTTATGCCAGAAGTGTGCCCAATTTTCTATACTCCCACAAGGGTATTAAAGGTTGTTAACTAATGATAAATTGTTTAAAAGAGATGATTGTAGCAAAATCAATTTCCTCCTTTCTGTTTCAGCTTGGTGGTTTATTAGGCGTAAGTATTGCACATCACTTTTAACGGGAATATCATTAATTATTTTTTAAAAAACAACAATATTAAGCAATCAAATCAACTGCATGTCATAATTGCCCACAACTGTTTATCCCAGATGCCAGTTGCCTCTCGTTTCTGTCAATCACAATCTGTCTTTTAGGATCAGGCAGTCTTGCAGAGGCCACAGGCAAAAGTGATATGAGTTAGATAAGGATCGCTGGGATGATGCATCAAGGAGGATGGTGCCACTGACAATATGGGGGGGGGGGAGAACTTGCCAATATTTTTTCTGTTCATGTTCAGAAAACATGTGTGCCTGACTTTGAATACTCCCAAAAGGGTATTAAAGGTTTTTAACTAAGGAAACATTGCTTAAAAGAAATGTTGGTTGTAGAAATATTGATTTCATCCTTTCTGTTTCAGTGGTGGTTTTCTAAGTGTGAATTTAGTATATTAGCGATTTTATATCTTTAATCTTTGAAGGTATTTAACAATATATCTTCATTCTTTGAAGGTATTTAACACACACACACACAGATGGTGAGAGAGAGAGAGATTAAATGTGACTGTGGCTTTAACATAAGGAGTAGTTTGTCCTGGAGCAGCATCAGAACAGGTGAAGGCTGAGTTGCAATGGCTGCAAAATGCAAAGCAGTCCCAAAGGTACAAGTTCCAAAGTTGCTTTGAGAAATGTTGTTTATTGCAAAGTTCTTCATCAGTTTCAACAAGATTCAACAGCTCTAGGAGTTATTTGATAGGTTTTGTTGGAAAAATGCCTGGGAAGGCCGCCACCTTCATGCTTCAAAGTTCTGTATGCTAATAAAGTGATGCCAAGGTTTACAGCAGATAAAGGATCTTTTATACAGCCTACTTGCTCCCTTGCATACTCATAAGAGTACCATGGCTGTGATCCTTGAAGGTAGTTAAAACACACACACCCCACAAACACACAAAGATAGATGAAATGTGCCTGTGGCTTTAACATAAGAAGTAGGTTGCCCTGGACTAGTTTGGCAGTGTGAAATAATCAAAAAGTTCACTATGTTTATCATGTTCATGAAACATGAAGGAATAACATATTTCTTTATCTTGTTTAGGGCGCTGGTAGCAGACGTGTGAGTATTGGAAATCCTCTATGTAATGCTTAATGATCCACAACATCCTTCAGTGGGGGAGGGGCCTTGTCCTTACTGCAAGATATTGCTGATTAGTTCATTGAAGTGTCCCTCAATATTGGCTGATGAGATTTGTGCCACAATACTGCTGCATGATTGAAATGGCAAAAGCATGCTGGCTGCATGACATGGCCCTTATACTTGCTAAAACAAATACGTAAACAAAAGTGTTGTGTGAAGGCATATTACGTTATACAAAAAAAAAAAAGGGGGGGGGGAGAACCCAGCCTGTTAGGTATCTTATTTTTGATCACCTAGTTAGTGAGTCCTGGGTCTAAAAAAAGTTGAAGATACCTGATGTAGGTTGTGAATGGCAATGCTGCGTTTTCCCTACTATGGCCATTCACTGCACAAAAAACAAAACAAAAAACTTCTGGGAAAGAGATGTTTATGCCAGAAGTGTGCCTGATTTTCTATACTCCCACAAAGGTATTAAAGGGCATTAAAACTAAGGAAACATTGCTTAAAAGAGATGTTAATTGTTTTTCTCCTTTTTGATTGATTTCCTCCTTTTTATTTCAGGGTGGTGGTTTACTAGGCGTGAGTATTGCATGTTACTTTTAATTGGACCATCATTGATTGTCACCGGGGGTCAACAGGGGAGGAGGTTACAGTGATGCCTAGGTTTACACCAGATGAAGTATCAAAAGGGCCACAAAGAATAACATATTGCATCATCTGGGACTTCTGCTGTTGTCACTCCAGCAACAGGCCACCATTTGAAGAGTTTCAAATCCAGGCAATGATGCTTTCTAAATGGGGAAGAGATTCAATGTAGGCTAGACATATGTAGAACAGACAGCAAAGCCCTATTACTTTGTATAAAAACAAACAAACAAAAAATTATGTTTGTTATATTTGGTCACTTCGTTAAGAAGTGTCCCTCAGGTCCTAGATGCTTTTTAATGTAACTGAAGTGATCCACCGAGCCATACTAGGATTCCATTCAAGTAGATGAAAATTATTTGCCGTGTGAGTAGTAGAAATCTAGCCTCTCCAGACAGACTTTGATGTGTTCAACTATTCATAAGTTGTGATAGAGACCTTATTTAGGCCCTTCTTGGTGGAAATGTGAGTACTGAAAATCCTATGTAATGCCTTAATGATCCACAACATCCTTCACTGGGGGAGTTGGCCTTGCCTTTCCTGCTTATTTCTTTATCTTCTTTATCTTCTTTAGGGCCTTACTGAGGGACTTACTGGCGGAACTGTGAGTATTGGAAATCCTCTATGTCATGCCTTAATGATCCACAACATCCTTCACTGGGGGAGGGGCTTGTGTTTCCTGCAAGATTTTGCCAATCAGATCATGGAAGTGTCCCTTAGTGGAAATACTGATTTCCTCCTTTCTAGTTCGTAGTAGTGGTTTACTAAGTGTGAGTATTTTATATTACTTTTAATTAGAGAGAGAGAAATACCTTCAGCCTCTGAAGGTATTTAACACACAAAAACAGAGAGAGCGAGAGACATTAAATGTGATTTTGGCTTTAATAGAAGGAGTAGTTTGTCCTGCAGTAGCATCATAACAGGTGATGGGTGAGTAGTAATGGCTGCAAAATGCAAAGCAGTCCCAATGGTAGAAGTTGCAAAGTTGCTTTGAGAAATGCTGTTCTAATGAAACGTCAAGACTCCTTGGCTGAAAAGCTCTGTCATCAGGTCCAACGAAATTCAACAGCTCTAGGAGTTATTTGGTATACAAAAAACAAAAACCAAAACCTGTTAGGTATCTTATTTTTGATCACCTAGTTAATGAGTCCTGGGTCTAAAAAAAGTTGAAGATACCTGATGTAGGTTGTGAATGGCAATGCTGCGTTTTCCCTACTATGGCCATTCACTGCACAAACAACCCAAATATTTCTGGGAAAGAGATATTTATGCCAGAAGTGTGCCTGATTTTGTATACTCCCACAAAGATATTAAAGGGCGTTAAAACTAAGGAAACAGTGCTTAAAGGAGATGTTGATTGTCTAAAAATTGATTTCCTTCTTTTTATTTCAGGATGGCGGTTTACTAGGCGTGAGTATTGCAAGTTACTTTTAATTGGAACATTATTAATTGTCACCGGGGGTCAACAGAGGAGGAAGGGCATAGCCATTCTCTGCAAACCATGATCAGAATTCTTGTTGTTTTTAAAGACAGTTTGAATGATATGTCAGATACAATCTGGCTGTATGGTCACAGGTGGAAGTCTGACATTGGCTTCAAAGTTCTGCACACTCCTTTCTCCTTTCTATCTCATAGTAGTGGTTTACTAGTGTGAGTATTTTATATTACTTTTAATTAGAGAGGGAAATACCTCCAACCTTTCAAGATATTTAACACAGAGAAACAGAAAGAGTGAGAGAAATTAAATGTTATTGTGGCTTTAACACAAGGAGTAGTTTGTCCTGGAGCAGCATCATTACTGGTGAAGGGTGAGTAGCAATGGCTGCAAAATGGAAAGCAGTCCCAATGGTAGAAGTTGCAAAGTTGCTTTGAGAAATGCCAGTCCAATGAAACGTCAAGACTCCTTGGCTGCAAAGCTCTGTCATCAGGTCCAACGAAATTCAACAGCTCTAGGAGTTATTTGGTAGGTCTATCAGGCTTCAAAGTTCTGCATGCTGTTACAGTGATGCCCGGGTTTACAGCAGATAAAGGACCTTGTATACAGCCTACTTTCTCCTTGCATACTCATAGCAGTACCATGGCAACAATCATTGAAGGCAGATAAAACACCCCCCCAAAACACACAAAGATAGATGAAATGTGCCTGTGGCTTTAAACATAAGGAGTAGGTGGCCCTGGACTAGCATCCTAAGAGGGGAAAGATCAATGATGCCTTCTATTGAAGAAATTTGACATAAGCGAGACCTATTTAGAACAGGCAGCAAGTCCACATTTGTCTGTGTGAAATCATCAAAATGTTCACTATATTTATCATGTTCCTATAATACGATTGACTAACATATTTCTTTATCATCTTTAGGGCGCTCTTGGTGGAAATGTGAGTATTGGAAATCCTCTATGTAATGCCTTAATGATCCACAACATCCTTCACGGGGGGGGGGGGGGCTTGTGTTTCCTGCAAGATTTTGCAGATTAGTTCATTGAAGTGTCCCTCAATATTGGCTGATGAGATTTGTGCCACAATACTGCTGTGTGATTGAAATGGTTAAGGCATACTGGCTGCATGACATGGCCCTTATAATTTGCAAAAACAAATACGTAAACCAAAGTATTGTGTGAAGGTATATTACATTATACAAAATCAAAACAAAAACCTGTTAGGTATCTTATTTTTGATCACCTAGTTAGTGAGTCCTGGGTCTAGAAAAAGTTGAAGATACCTGATGTAGGTTGTGAATGGCAATGCTGTGTTTTCCCTACTATGGCCATTCACTGCACAAAAAACAAAAAAACTTCTGGGAAAGAGATGTTTATGCCAGAAGGGTGTCTGATTTTCTATACTCCCACAAAGGTATTAAAGGGCATTAAAACTAAGGAAACATTGCTTAAAAGAGATGTTGATTGTTTTTCTCCTTTTTGATTGATTTCCTCCTCCTTATTTCAGGGTGGTGGTTTACTAGGCGTGAGTATTGCATGTTACTTTTAATTGGACCATCATTGATTGTCACCGGGGGTCAACAGGGGGGGAGGTTACAGTGATGCCTAGGTTTACACCAGATGAAGTATCAAAAGGGCCACATAGAATAACATATTGCATCATCTGGGGCTTCTGTTGTTGTGTCTCCAGCAACAGGCCACCATTTGAAGAGTTTCAAATCCAGGCAATGATGCTTTCTAAATGGGGAAGAGATTCAATGTAGGCTAGACATATGTAGAACAGACAGTAAAGCCCTATTACTTTGCATAAAAACAAACAAACAAAAAATTATGCTTGTTATATTTGGTCACTTCGTTAAGAAGTGTCCCTCAGGTCCTAGATGCTTTTTAATGTAACTGAAGTGATCCACCGAGCCATACTAGGATTCCATTCAAGTAGATGAAAATTATTTGCCGTGTGAGTAGTAGAAATCTAGCCTCTCCAGACAGACTTTGATGTGTTCAACTATTCATAAGTTGTGATAGAGACCTTATTTAGGCCCTTCTTGGTGGAAATGTGAGTACTAAAAATCCTATGTAATGCCTTAATGATCCACAACGTCCTTCACTGGGGGAGTTGGCCTTGCCTTTCCTGCTTATTTCTTTATCTTCTTTATCTTCTTTAGGGCCTTACCGAGGGACTTAGTGGCGGAAATGTGAGTATTGGAAATCCTCTATGTCATGCCTTAATGATCCACAACATCCTTCACTGGGGGAGGGGCTTGTGTTTCCTGCAAGATTTTGCCAATCAGATCATGGAAGTGTCCCTTAGTGGAAATACTGATTTCCTCCTTTCTAGTTTGTAGTAATGGTTTACTAAGTGTGAGTATTTTATATTACTTTTAATTAGAGAGAGAGAAATACCTTCAACCTCTGAAGGTATTTAACACACACAAACAGAGAGAGCGAGAGACATTAAATGTGATTTTGGCTTTAATAGAAGGAGTAGTTTGTCCTGCAGTAGCATCATAACAGGTGATGGGTGAGTAGTAATGGCTGCAAAATGCAAAGCAGTCCCAATGGTAGAAGTTGCAAAGTTGCTTTGAGAAATGCTGTTCTAATGAAACGTCAAGACTCCTTGTCTGCAAAGCTCTGTCATCAGGTCCAACGAAATTCAACAGCTCTAGGAGTTATTTGGTATACAAAAAAAAAAAACCCAAAAACCTGTTAGGTATCTTATTTTTGATCACCTAGTTAGTGAGTCCTGGGTCTAAAAAAAGTTGAAGATACCTGACCTGATGTAGGTTGTGAATGGCAATGCTGCGTTTTCCCTACTATGGCCATTCACTGCACAAAAAACAAAAAAAACTTCTGGGAAAGAGATGTTTATGCCAGAAGTGTGCCTAATTTTCTATACTCCCACAAAGGTATTAAAGGGCATTAAACTAAGGAAACATTGCTTAAAAGAGATGTTGATTGTTTTTCTCCTTTTTGATCGATTTCCTCCTCTTTATTTCAGGGTGGTGGTTTACTAGGCGTGAGTATTGCATGTTACTTTTAATTGGACCATCATTGATTGTCACCGGGGGTCAACAGGGGAGGAGGTTACAGTGATGCCTAGGTTTACACCAGATGAAGTATCAAAAGGGCCACAAAGAATAACATATTGCATCATCTGGGACTTCTGCTGTTGTCACTCCAGCAACAGGCCACCATCTGAAGAGTTTCAAATCCAGGCAATGATGCTTTCTAAATGGGGAAGAGATTCAATGTAGGCTAGAAATATGTAGAACAGACAGTAAAGCCCTATTACTTTGCATAAAAACAAACAAACAAAAAATTATGCTTGTTATATTTGGTCACTTCGTTAAGAAGTGTCCCTCAGGTCCTAGATGCTTTTTAATGTAACTGAAGTGATCCACCGAGCCATACTAGGATTCCATTCAAGTAGATGAAAATTATTTGCCGTGTGAGTAGTAGAAATCTAGCCTCTCCAGACAGACTTTGATGTGTTCAACTATTCATAAGTTGTGATAGAGACCTTATTTAGGCCCTTCTTGGTGGAAATGTGAGTACTGAAAATCCTATGTAATGCCTTAATGATCCACAACATCCTTCACTGGGGGAGTTGGCCTTGCCTTTCCTGCTTATTTCTTATCTTCTTTATCTTGTTTAGGGCCTTACTGAGGGACTTACTGGCGGAACTGTGAGTATTGGAAATCCTCTATGTCATGCCTTAATGATCCACAACATCCTTCACTGGGGGAGGGGCTTGTGTTTCCTGCAAGATTTTGCCAATCAGATCATGGAAGTGTCCCTCAATATTGGCTGATGAGATTTGTGCCATAATACTGCTGTGTGATTGAAATGGTTAAGGTATACTGGCTGCATGACATGGCCCTTATAATTTGCAAAAACAAATACGTAAACCAAAGTATTATGTGAAGGTATATAATATCATACAAAATCAAAACAAAAACAAAAACCTGTTAGGTATCTTATTTTTGATCACCTAGTTAGTGAGTCCTGGATCTAAAAAAGGTTGAAGATACCTGATGTAGGTTATGAATGCCAATGCTGCGTTTTCCCTGTTATGGCCATTCACTGCACAAACAACCCAAATATTTCTGGGAAAGAGATGTTTATGCCAGAAGTGTGCCTGATTTTGTATACTGCCACAAAGATATTAAAGGGCGTTAAAACTAAAGAAACAGTGCTTAAAGGAGATGTTGATTGTCCAAAAATTGATTTCCTTCTTTTTGTTTCAGGATGGCGGTTTACTAGGCGTGAGTATTGCAAGTTACTTTTAATTGGAACATTATTAATTGTCACCGGGGGTCAACAGAGGAGGAAGGGCATAGCCATTCTCTGCAAACCATGATCAGACTTCTTGTTGTTTTTAAAGACAGTTTGAATGATATGTCAGATACAATCTGGCTGTATGGTCACAGACGGAAGTTTGACATTGGCTTCAAAGTTTTGCATGCAGTTACAGTGATGCCTAGGTTTACACCAGATGAAATATCAACAGGGCCACAAAGAATAACAGATTGCATCATCTGGGGCTTCTGTAGTTGTCTTTCCAGCAACAGGCCACCATTTGAAGAGTTTCAAGTCCAGGCAATGATGCTGTCTAAATAGTGAAGAGATTCAATGTTGATGAGACTTATGTCGAATAGAGAGTAAAGCCCTATTACTTTGCATAAAAATGAAAAACTATTATGTGTGTTATATTTGGTCGCCTAGTTAAGAAGTGTCTCTCAGTTCCTAGATGTGTTTTGCATGTGACTGAAGAGATCCACAGAGCTATACCAGGGCTCCATTGAAGGCAAGGGTATTTAACTGCAACATGCGTAGTACAAATCTAGCCACTCCAGACTGACTTTGATGTGTTCAACTATTCTTAAGTTGTATCAGAGACATTGTTCTCTGTAATGCTGGAGAGCTTTGAATATGATTGTATTATGTCCAGATTAACTTCCACGTTCTCACTAAGATATTTTGATAAGACAGTTGTCTTTACACAAATTAACAGAGCATGGGAAACAAGCAAGACCAATTACAGCTTTTAATTCAGCTTGGCAAAAGTGACCTAGCAGGCAGTACTGGACCCTGGCAGGATAAGGCTCATGACTGGAATGTAGAAACTAAGTGGTATATACAGTTTAAAAGGAATAGACCAAACAGGAATGGAGAAGGAGTAGCATTATATGTAAAGGATGTGTACACTTCTGAAGAAATCCATGACCTGAAGCATGGAAAACAGACTGAGAGGATATGGGTGAACTGTAGGAGAGAGAAACAACAGTGACCTTCCTGTGGGGGTCCACCTTTACCAGTGAGAAATAATCAAAATGTTTGCTATATTTATCATTCCTGTTTTCAGAAAACATGATGGAATAATTGCTTTCTTTATCTTTTTTAGAACCTTCTTGGAGGTGTAAGTACTAGAAATCCTCTATGTAAAGCCTTAATCCTTCGTTGGGGCAGGGGGGCTTGTCTTTACTGCAAGATTTTGCAGCTCATTTCATTGAAGTGTTCCTCAGCAATGTCTTATTATGTTGATGAGTTAAATAGTAAATTCATGCTGATTGAAAGAGAAAAGTGGCTAAACCTTTAAGCTTTAATTGTGCACAACTATTCATATGTTGTGCACAACCTGTTTTTACAAAACGATGTTTTCACAAAACACACTGGTTTCTATTTTAGGGCGTGCCTGGACTTTCTGTAATTGTACTGAATTACTTTTCTTGGACATTCATTAACTTTAGGGAGATCAGAAAGAGGTGTAGTGGCACAGTGGTCGCCGCCCCCCACACCTGCACCTCTTTCCCCGGCTTGGACTGTCCTCTTTTTTTGCTCTTTAAGATATGGCAACCCTAATTCTAAATACATTCCTTTAGTCTTAAATAGCACACTTCCCCATATACCTCATAGGTTACCATTTCTGTACATGATATCAAAGACAGACTTAAAGAAGCTTTTGTGACTTCCGATGATGTCCAATATATAAAAAGGTGACTGGGCTTGCAAATGCTCTCAGGAGCTATGTTCCCCTTCATTCTGGAGAGCCATAGATATATTAGTGTTGGGACGTTTGCCCAGTTTTGCTTCTTTTTGTCCCAAATGATGTTTTCACATAAAGTTCTGCATACTCCTTTCTCTTTTCTATCTCATAGTAGTGGTTTACTAGTGTGAGTATTTTATATTACTTTTAATTAGAGAGGGAAATACCTCCAACCTTTCAAGATATTTAACACAGAGAAACAGAAAGAGTGAGAGAAATTAAATGTTATTGTGGCTTTAACATAAGGAGTAGTTTGTCCTGGAACAGCATCATTACTGGTGAAGGGTGAGTAGCAATGGCTGCAAAATGGAAAGCAGTCCCAATGGTAGAAGTTGCAAAGTTGCTTTGAGAAATGCCAGTCCAATGAAACGTCAAGACTCCTTGGCTGCAAAGCTCTGTCATCAGGTCCAACGAAATTCAACAGCTCTAGGAGTTATTTGGTAGGTCTATCAGGCTTCAAAGTTCTGCATGCTGTTACGGTGATGCCCAGGTTTACGGCAGATAAAGGACCTTGTATACAGCCTACTTTCTCCTTGCATACTCATAGCAGTACCATGGCAACAATCCTTGAAGACAGATAAAACACTCCCACCCCCCACAAACACACAAAGATAGATGAAATGTGCCTGTGGCTTTAAACATAAGGAGTAGGTGGCCCTGGACTAGCATCCTAAGAGGGGAAAGATCAATGATGCCTTCTATTGAAGAAATTTGACATAAGCGAGACCTATTTAGAACAGGCAGCAAGTCCACATTTGTCTGTGTGAAATCATCAAAATGTTCACTATATTTATCATGTTCCTATAATACGATTGACTAACATATTTCTTTATCATCTTTAGGGCGCTCTTGGTGGAAATGTGAGTATTGGAAATCCTCTATGTATTCACGGGGGGGGGGGGGGGCTTGTGTTTCCTGCAAGATTTTGCAGATTAGTTCATTGAAGTGTCCCTCAATATTGGCTGATGAGATTTGTGCCACAATACTGCTGTGTGATTGAAGTGGTTAAGGCATACTGGCTGCATGACATGGCCCTTATAGTTTGCAAAAACAAATACGTAAACCAAAGTATTGTGTGAAGGTATATTACATTATACAAAATCAAAACAAAAACCTGTTAGTTATCTTATTTTTGATCACCTAGTTAGTGAGTCCTGGGTCTAGAAAAGGTTGAAGATACCTGATGTAGGTTATGAATGCTAATGCTGCATTTTCCCTGTTATGGCCATTCACTGCACAAACATTTCTGTACATGATATCAAAGACAGACTTAAAGAAGCTTTTGTGACTTCCGATGATGTCCAATATATAAAAAGGTGACTGGGCTTACAAATGCTCTCAGGAGCTATGTTCCCCTTCATTCTGGAGAGCCATAGATATATTAGTGTTGGGAAGTTTGCCCAGTTTTGCTTCTTTATGTTCCAAATGATGTTTTCACATAACTTACTCCTTTTGTGTTTTAGAACTTGCCTGTCCCAACTGACGTACTTGTAAGTTCTCTATATTACTAACCTTTGGGCAATGATTATCCACGTGCTTTATAAGCTCATTAAGACCAGTGCTTTAAAAGCACTTGGATGTCTTTTAAATATATGGTGTAGATCTGATCCAGTACTGTATTTTCTATGTTATGGCTACAGACCCCCCAAGTGTAACGATTTTCCAGGGACGTCCCTGATTTAGAGAAGCCATACCGGTTTCTGATTTTATCCCGGAATGTCCCACTTTTCTTTAGGACATCCCTATTTTCATTGGATCATTGTTGGAGGGTGTGGAGACATCCGACCCCTGAGCCGTCTGAAGGCAATCCTGTAGAGGGATTTTTTCTTTATGTTTCATGTTTTTAATATATGTTGGAAGCTGCCCAGAATGGCTGGGCCACCCAGTACAATGTGTGGGGTATAAATAGTAAAATGATCATTATGGAATGAGACATCCTTATTTTCATTGAAGAAATGTTGGAGGGTATGCAGCTATTGCCTGAAAGAACTATGCAAGCACTCCTATGCAGGCTCTGCCTGAACTATGCTGGCCTGATTACAGTTCAATTAGGATACTGTGATTATCTACTGAGGAAACACCTTGCTTTGCAGAGTGATAGCCTACTGTTCCCATTTACATTAACCTCAGAGGAGCTGAGCCCTTATGCTGCATATTTAGAAACTGGTTTTATGTTTTCATTGTGCATTTTATTATATTTTGTATATTTTTATGATAACACTGTATGCCACACTAGGTACTTTTACTAAAAGAAGGGGGATGTGGTTTTTTGTGTGTGTTTATTTATTAATTATACTGATTATGTTATATTGATTATGTTAAAATGGATTCTTGCTTTCTATTTTAGAATGGCCTGCCATTGTCTGTGAGTATTAGACATTACTTACCTTTAGTCTTATTTAGCCTTAGCGATATCCAAAAAGTTTCTTTTTCCTTTTTAACGAGAATAGAAAAACACCACAGCTTGGCTCTTCCTTTTAGAAGTCAATAGACGACCCAACAGGCCAAATTTCTACCCCAGCAACCGAGGCGCAACCAAGGGGGTTGTTGTGGCTATCCAAACGGTCCTGCCACATAACATGAGGCAGTTTAGGTGTTCTCACCGCAACACGTGCCCTCCATGATGGAGGACATAATTTGTGCACCACTATTCAAAAATGCTCTCAAAAGCTATGTTCCCCTTCATTCTGGAGAGCCATAGATATATTAGTGTTGGGAAGTTTGCCCAGTTTTGCTTCTTTATGTTCCAAATGATGTTTTCACATAACTTACTCCTTTTGTGTTTTAGAACTTGCCTGTCCCAACTGACGTACTTGTAAGTTCTCTATATTACTAACCTTTGGGCAATGATTATCCATGTGCTTTGGAAGCACATTAAGACCAGTGCTTTTAAAAGCACTTGGAATGTCTTTTAAATATATGGTGTAGTTGTGATCCAGTACTGTATTTTCTATGTTATGACTACAGACCCCCCAAGTGTAACGATTTTCCAGGGACGTCCCTGATTTAGAGAAGCCATACCAGTTTCTGATTTTATCCTGGAATGTCCCACTTTTTTTAGGACATCCTTATTTCATTAGACCAATGTTGGAGGGTGTGGAGATATCCGACCCCTGAGCCGTCTGAAGGCAATCCTGTAGAGGGATTTTTTCTTTATGTTTCATGTTTCTAATATATGTTGGAAGCCGCCCAGAATGGCTGAGTAACCCAGTACGATGTGTGGGGTATAAATAGTAAAATTATCGTTATGGAATGAGACATCCTTATTTTCATTGAAGAAATGTTGGAGGGTATGCGGCTTTTGCCTGAAAGAACTATGCAAGCACTCCTATGCAGGGTTCTGCCTGAACTATGCTGGCCTGATTACAGTTTGATTAGGATACTGTGAATATCTACTGAGGAAACACCTTGCTTTGCAGAGTGATAGCCTACTGTTCCCATTTACATTAACCTCTGGGGAACTGAGCCCTTATGCTGCATATTTAGAAACTGGTTTTATGTTTTCATTGTGCATTTTATTATATTTTTATGATAACACTGTATGTCACACTAGGTACTTTTACTAAAAGAAGGGGGATGTGTGTTTTTGTGTGTGTTTATTTATTAATTATACTGATTATGTTATATTGATTATGTTAAAATGGATTCTTGCTTTCTATTTTAGAATGGCCTGCCAGTGTCTGTGAGTATTAGACATTACTTACCTTTAGTCTTATTTAGCCTTAGCGATATCCAAAAAGTTTCTTTTTACTTTTTAACGAGAATAGAAAAACACCACAGCTTGGCTCTTCCTTTTAGAAGTATGAAAATTTGGTTCAGGGCCCTAATCTTTGCAACTGCTTTTAGTAATCAAACATGTTATACCATATTTTTCCATGTATAAGACGAACTTTTTTGACCTAAACTTTTTTGACCCAAAAATGAGGTTCAAAATTTAGGGTTGTCTTATACACGGGTAGTGCCAAGGGGGGACGGGCGCATGGTTTTTTGGCGCGAGCCCGAGATCGTAAGCGGAGATTGTATGCAATGCGAGGGGTTGTGTGCTGCATTCTGTCGGGTGAACAATTTTTGGCACCCCCCCCCCCAAATAATCCTTCCCAAAAGCTCAATCTCCACCTATTTTCTAAATTTTGAGGCCCCCAAGATAGGCGGCGTCTTATAGACGAAAAAATGCGGTATATTAATTGTGATCATGAAGTCGAGAAGTATCCCTTAGTTCATAACAGTGTCCCACAGAAGTGGCTGTTGTGATTTAACTGTGCTCAACTATTCATATGTGCTCTCAGGAGCTTTGTTTCCCTTAAATCTGGAGATCTGTAGATATAGTAGTGTTGGGAAGCATGCCCAGATTTGCTTATTTTGTCTCAAATGATGTTTTCACAAAACACACTGTTTTCTATTTTAGGGCCTGCCTGGACTTTCTGTAAGTATTGTATTACTTTTCTTGGACATCCATTAACTTTAGGGAGATTTGAAAAGCTAACCCCCCCCCAAAAAAACAGGGACCACTTCCTTGCTCTTAATCTTGGTGCTTCAGAGACAAATGATTGAAGTGATATGCTATTTGATACATATTTTTGATAGATTGATAACTGTGTCTGTATTATGGATAACAATGAGACTTTTTCAGTACAGTGGTGCCTCGCAAGACGAAAAGAATCCGTTCTGCGAGTCTCTTCGTCTAGCGGTTTTTTCGTCTTGCGAAGCAAGCCCATTGACGTATTAGCGGATTAGCGCTATTAGCGCTATTAGCGGCTTTTAGCGGATAAGCGGCTTAGCGGCTTAGCGGCTTAGAAAGGGGGGGGGAGGAAAAAAAACCCGCAGGAACTCGCAAGACATTTTCGTCTTGCGAAGCAAGCCCATAGGAAATTCGTTTTGCGAAGCACCTCCAAAACGGAAAACTCTTTCATCTAGCGAGTTTTCCGTCTTGCAAGGCATTCGTCTTGTGGGGCACCACTGTATAATGTAAGCAGATACTGCTACCTCCAGGAACTGCAGTTGCCAAAGCAGGGTGCAGGCTCGGATTTGGTTCCTGATAGGCCATGGGGGCTTATGGCCCCACGGTCCAGCAGGAAAAGCTCTGAAGGTTGAGTTCCCTCCCCCAGTGAAGCCTCTGCCATCTAGGAATGCCGCACCATTCAGCTTTACTCACTTGGCAAAAAGTAAATAAATAAGGGGTGGAGGGTTTTTTTTGGGGGGGGGACTTTGGCAACCCCACCTTGGGAGAGTGTTTGGAGGTGCAGGGAGAATGTGTTTTGATTATACACGATTTTAGCTTTATGAGTTGTCCCTAGAACATTACCCTCATGTATGTTGACAGTTGAATGTACAGTGGTACCTCGGGTTACATACGCTTCAGTTTACAGACACTTCAGGTTACAGACTCCGCTAACCCAGAAATAGTACCTCGGGTTAAGAACTTTGCTTCAGGATGAGAACAGAAATCGTGCAGAGGCCCCATTAGCTAAAGTGGTGCTTCAGGTTAAAAACAGTTTCAGGTTAAGAACGGACCTCCAGAACGAATTAAATTCTTAACCAGAGGTACCACTGTGATATAGAGATTGAACAGAAACAGAAGCAAATATAATGTATTTCTCCTGTAATATACTCAGTAACGGGATGTGAATAGAAATAAATAACAATTTGATCTTTTCTGTATTTTCTTTGAATATATTTGATGACAAACTATATGAAAAACAAAAAAGCAAAAAACTAAAAAAAACCACTATTGTTTCCCTTTGAAAAATAACAACAGAGGAAGAAGAGATCTCCAGTAAGTATCCAGTATTTATTGTGACTTTTCAATTGAAATTTTTATTTATTTATTTTTTAACATTTAGTTGTGTTGTAGTTTCCTGATTGATTCTGGAAATCTGAAACTAACACAAAAAGCCCCTGAATCGGTAGAATTTATTCTGGGCTCAGTCATTATACTGTTGGGGGGGGGGGTTTAAGGGGCATTGGGAGCCTGTCCTTCTCTTTGGGATTTTTTTATACTGGAAATGAAAATCAATATTTTGAATGGAGGCTAGAAAAAAATTCTAGTTATTTCCTGAATGAGACTTTTCAAACGTTATGTCCCTCTGCTATCCTTTTGTCCCTGTGAGTTGGTTTGTCTGGTATCCTCTCCTTTGGGAAAATGAGGATCTGAGAGAAACCAGAAGGGACATATTTGGCCATCCCCAGTCTGATGGCAACTGTGAACCACATCTAACTGAAGCACTTGGGATCCATCCTAAAATAGGTGCCTCAGGATGGCTAAGAAGTAATGTAAGAAGAGTAGTCATTGAAACCAAGAAAGCATACAAAGCAACAACCCTGCAAACTGCCAGCAATGACAGACATGGGAGAAATATAACTTATCTACTAGTGAAATGTACACTTAAATTTTGTTGTGTTTAGCTGATGCCCAAGAGATGGAACTCTTCCATGACTGAGTTCCATAACCTGAGCACAGCCAACAAGAAGACCCTATCATGCATGCTCACCAAGCACACCACAGTTGGTGATGGATATTCACGTGTCTTCCTGTGTGCTCCACCCCAAATAAGACCACTCAGTACAGGGCCTGAACTCTTTCTCTCTGTATTTGCTTGGGGGAGCTGATCTTCTTGGCATCCACTTTTCCTTCTGTTCAGAACATTGTTGTAGTGGAAGTGAAAATCCAGAAGGTTTCTTAGGAAACATATGGGAGCAGGATCTGGCTGGCAAATAGTATACCCAAATGAACACCCCAATGATTTTTCTGAAAAGGGTTTTCAGATTTTCTGCATTATGCCCCACCTCCACTATTTCCTTCTCTTTGCAATTTGGTCGGCCTCCTCTCCTTTGTTATGGAATTGCTCTGTAAAGAAAAATGATGAATAAGGAGGCAGCTGTGATGCACTTGAGACTGAATCAGTTCAGAACGCTTTTCCTTTCTCTTCTGATGTTTCCTTGATGAATAGGGGAATCCTTGCCTTAGGACCTAAATATGTGTTACATGACATTTCCACATGTTAAGCAGTTAAGAGAACATGACAGACTAACAAGTTGAATTTCCTTTTCAATTTAGCTTCTGAGTGGAGCAACTAGCGTGAGTATTGAGAAATCTTCATACCCTAAGATTTGTATATTTTCAAATTTTATATAAGTTACTTTTTTTGTTATTGTTTTACACATTTTCCACTATTACTTTGGACTGTCTGTTCTTCTTTATCTGCTCTTCTCACCCTAGTTTGCCTGTAAATTCTCATTTTCCCACATGAAGTGGGAGAATCCCTGCATGAAGATAAAACTGTGTTACGTGATATACTTGTGGCTGGAGCTCCCATCATGCAGCTTGCTAATCAGTTCAATTTGTTGTTCAATTTAGAATCTTGGTTTGTCTGATGTAGTGGACATGAGTATTATGGAACTTTTGTGTACTTATTGTATGATCTGGAGTAGGAAACTGGGAGGGAGGGCTTTTCTGCCTCAAAATATGATATCACTGCCAGGGAAGAGAATGATGAACAATCTGTTCTCTAGTTCTAAGCAGTTTACCATAGAAGGAACCTTTGTTTGGCTGAGTTTTCTCTTCTCTTCATAGTAGTGTTCGATCCCTGTGTGTGTTAGATTCAGTCTACATTTCCAGAAATAATATATTGAAAAGTTTGGTGCAAAAGCAACAAGCTTGATCTCATTTCTAGACTACAGTATACATTTCTCTAATATATTGAAAAGTTTGGTGCAAAAGCAACAAGCTTGATCTCATTTCTAGACTACAGTATACATTTCTCTAATATATTGAAAAGTTTGGTGCAAAAGCAACAAGCTTGATCACATTTTTCTTAGAGGTTCTGGTATCTCTTTGGATCTTATTACGCAGTTTATGAAAATATGGTAAAATTCTGCCTTTTGAATGCTGAAGTCTCCTATTTCAGGCACTTCAGTGATGAATGATTTAGCTGTTGAGTAAAGACTAGCTAATAAATTAATTTTACATAAGTTACTTTTTGTTGTTGTTTTACACATTTTCCACTATTACTTTGTCTTTGCACGTTGGACGGTCTGCTCTTCTTTATCTGCTCTTCTAACCCTAGTTTGCCTGTAAATTCTTTAGTTTGCCTGTAAATTCTCATTTTCCCACATGAAGTGGGAGAATCCCTGCCTGAAGATAAAACTGTGTTACGTGGTGGCTGGAGCTCCCATCATGCAGTTTGCTAATCAGTTCAATTTGTTGTTCAATTTAGAATCTTGGTTTGTCTGATGTAGTGGACATGAGTATTATGGCACTTTTGTGTACTTATTGTATGATCTGGAGTGGGAAGCTGGGAGGGAGGGCTTTTCTGCCTCAAAATATGATATCACTGCCAGGGAAGAAAATGACGAACAATCTGTTCTCCAGTTCTAATCAGTTTACTATAAAATGAACCTTTGTTTGGCTGAGTTTTCTCTTCTCTTCATAGTAGTGTTCGATCCCTGTGTGTGTTAGATTCAGTCTACATTTCCAGAAATAATAAATTGAAAAGTTTGTGCAAAAGCAACAAGTTTGATCACTTTTTTTCTTAGAGGTTCAGGCAAGTATGGAATAACTCAGGAAATAAAATTGGCTAAAATGAAGGCAGCTGTACGGCACGTGAGAGTAGATCAGTTTCCTATGGTTTGCCTGTAAACTCTCATTTTCCCACATGAAGTGGGAAAATCTCTGACTGAGGATAAGACTATGTTGTGTGGCATACTTGTGACTGGAGCTCCCACGATGCCATTTGCTAATCTGTTCTCCAGTTCTAATCAGTTTGCTACAGAAGGAACATTTGTTTGGTTGAGTTCTCTCTTCTCTTCATAGTACTGTTTGATCCTTGTGTGTGTTAGATTCAGTCTATATTTCCAGAAAGAATATATTGAAAAGTTTGGTGCAAAAGCAACAAGCTTGATCACATTTTTCTTAGAGGTTCTGGTATCTCTTTGGATCTTATTACGCAGTTTATGAAAATATGGCAAAATTCTGCCTTTTGAATGCTGAAGTCTCCTATTTCAGGCACTTCAGTGATTAATGATTTAGCTGTTGAGTAAAGACTAGCTAATAAATTAAACTTTAGGCCCACCCAGGAATTAAAATTGCTTTATTGAACATCCTCTTCTCTTCAAAAAATTGTTCTACTGGAAATAAGAATTGTGGGTTTTTAATAAAGGTGTTTTTTAAAGGAAAGGTCTGTAAGCAGGACCTAGCTGGTAACTAGTATAGCTGAACCTCCAGGCAGTTTCCTGAAAGCACTTTCAAATTTTCCATGTTATGCCCCATCTCCACTAATACTTTGTCTTTGCCCATTGGACGCTCAACTCTCCTTCATCTGCTTTTCTAACCTTAAAGGAAAAGGAGAGTGAAGTCCACACCAAATCTATCAGCCTGGTTATTTGAGAGGGACCTTTCTTTCAGGAAGGTATGGAATTACTCAGGAAAGGAGATTGGCTAAAATGAAGACATGTGAGACTGCCTTTAGATCCGTTTGCTTATTTATTCTGATCTTTCCCTCAGGAAAAGAGGGAATCCCTGCCTGAGGATGAAACTATGTGCTATGTGCCATTTCAGTGTCTATATCTCCCACCATGCCATTTTCCACTGTAGGCTTTGAAACATCAAATATTCATATAGCATCCTTTCATGCTATGATATGATCCTCAATATGGGCAAGAACTAGAAAGAGAAACAAAACAGGAGGCCCCTGCAAGTCTCCCTTCTCCAATTTCTGTATCCTTAAACTGGACTTTGGCCAGGATACCTTTACATAGAGTTCTGTGTACTCATGGCTCCTCAGAAAAGATAATTGTCCTCTGTAAAGTAGCACAAATTATAAGGTTTCCAAATAACTTGTCTAATAAATTCGATTTGCTTTTCTATTTAGAACCTTGGTTTGGGAGACACGTTGAAAGTGAGTATCGTGAAACCTTTGTGTGATTACTATATGGTCTGTAGTAGTAATATGAGAGGAAGGGAGGGAAGGAAGGAGGAATTTCCAAGAAAGGTCATACAAATATTTCCACTATTACTTTGTCTTTGCAAGTTGGACAGTCTGCTCTCCTTTACCTGCTCTTCTAACTTTAATGAGTAGGAGCGTGAACTCCATACCAAATATATCAGCCTGGCTGTTAGAGAGGGAGCCTCCTTTCGAGAAGGTATGGAAGAATTCAAGAAAGGAAATAGGCAAAAATGAAGGCAACTGCACAACACGTGAGACTGAATCAGTTTCTGTTGGTTTGCCTTTATATTTTGTTCTTTGCCACATGAAATGGTAGAATTCCTGCTTGAGGATGAAACTATGTGTTTCCTTAAATGAGGATGAAACTATGTGATTCCTTAAATCCTGGACCTTGCACCTTGGCCAGACATGAATGTCTAATAAATTCAATTTCCTTTTCTATTTAGAGCCTTGGTCTGCAAGAGAAGTTGCAAGTGAGTATTGTGAAGCCTTTGTGTGATTGCTATATGGTTTGTAGTAGTAAAATGGGAGAAAGAAAGGGAAGGAAGGAGGAACTCTTCTGTGACTCAGAGGATGATCCAAGGCATGGAAGAACTTGTTAGGCTGTAAGGCTTGCCATTTGGCTGGCAACTAATGTTATTTGCCAGACCCATCCAGGGTCTAAAACTGCAAAAATGAAGGCAACTGCACAACACGTGAGACTGAATCAGTTTCCGTTGGTTTGCCTTTATATTTTGTTCTTTGCCACATGAAATGGGAGAGTCCCTGCTTGAGGATGAAACTATGTGTTAGGTGGCAAACCTGGGACTGGATCTCCCACCATTCGCTAATCAGTTCGATTTGCTTTTCAGTTTAGGGTCTTGATGTGAATGCAGCCATGAATGTATTGTGATTCTTGAGCGGGTTTCCTATATGATTTGTAGTGGGAAAGTGGAAGGGAGTTCGGGGTGGGGAGAGGAAAAGTAATTCTCTGTTACAATATATAACCTCATGCTGGGAAGAATTCACAGAGCTAAAATGCTTGCCCTTTCCTAAAGCAATGAATTCTTTTAGGCATTCAGATATAATCTGCTGCCCCCTGCAGGTCTCATTTTTTACATTTCTGTATCCTTAAATACTGAACTTTGGCCAGACACTAATATCTAATAAATTCAATTTGCTTTTCTATTTAGAGCCTTGGTCTGGGAGACAAACTGCAAGTGAGTATTGCGAAAGCTTAGTGTGTTTACGATATGGTTTGTTGCAGTAAAATGGGAGGAAGAGAGAGAAGGAAGGAGGAACTCTTCTGTGACTCATAGATGACCCAAACCATGGGAGAACTCATTAGGCGATAATGTTTGCCATTTGGCTGGCGACTAATATTATTTGCCAGCCCTCTTTTCCAGAAGATATGGAATGATTCAAGGAAGGAAATGGGCTAAAATCCTGGACTTTTGGCTAAACATTCTCTCAAACAGAGGACATTTTACACAGTGGACTGTGTGCTGATGGTTCTTCAGAATAAACAATTGTCCTGTGTCAAGTATTGCAAAATATATGCCGTGCAAAGAACATGAAAGCCTAATATGTTCAATTTGCTTTTCACTGTAGGTTTTGAATCAAATGTTGGACGTGAGTATTGTGAAAGCTTTCTATGGTTATGCTATGGTTATGCTATGGTTTGTAGTGAGAAAGTTCCATTTATTTCCTTTTAGCATGCTGTTGTGAAAGTGAATGTTTGCATTGTGAACCATTGTTTTGTCTACGTAGTCCATAATGGGAAAGTGGGAGGAAGGCGGGGAAGAAAAGAGTAGGTCCCCCCCCAAAAAAAATAGAATCCGACTCAGGGAAGAACAAACAGATTGCCCTTTTTTAAAGGTAGGCATTTGTGAAGAGCATTTGATTATCATTTGCTGCCCCCCTACATTCATTGCTACCATTAAGGAAATGAAAGCTGGGGCGTCTCATTGTAGATCTCCCCAAGCAGTGTTTCATATGTATCTGGACCAGTGGCGTAGCGTGGGGGGTGCAGGGGGGGCCAGCCGCATCGAGCACAACATCTGGGGGTTAGGGCAAATCCACGGGTTAGGGGGCGCAAATCCACGGGTTAGGGAGCGCAAATTACTTGCCTTGCCCCGGGTGCTGACAACCCACGCTACGCCACAGACCTGGACTTTGATCTCCCTTCATATAGAGAGCACTTTTAAATAGCTGACAACCCTTCAAAGTAGATGACTTTCCTCTGTATAGATGGGCACCTGACATAGTGTTAAGAGTACATAAAAGCCCAAGTAATTCCATTTGCTTTTCAATTCAGGATCCTCAAGTGCATTCGACACTGGAAGTGAGTATTTTGAAATCTTTGTGTATTACCTATATGGTCTGTTTTGTTTGAACCTCCGCCTGCAAAATGCAATTCTAGGTCCATCCAGGGTCTAAAATTGCCTTTCTAAATCCCTGCAGCCTAGGCTCCGTCTATATATCTTTGTTTTGGGCAGCTGATTTCTCTTTTGTTCAGAAAATAGTTTTATCTTGAAAAGAAGAATCTGGGCTTTTAAGAGAGGCTTTTTAGGAAAGCTCTACAAGCAGGAGTTACCTGGCAACAGTATAGCCGAACTTCCAAGCAATATCATGAAAATATTTTCAGATTTTCCTTGTATGCTCCAACTCCACTATTATTTTTTGGCCTTGCCAAACTACACAAACACCTTAAAAGCTCAACCCAGAATTCAGATATATCAAAACTAAAAACACCAATCTCTTCAGAACGCCATGGTTTTTAATATTATATGTTGTATGATGTACTTACTTTAGAGTTTCAATTTAATTTACAAATTCTAAAATTTTAAAAAGTGATTAAAAATTATTATATATATATATAAATTTCCAAAAATGTATTTATTTAATATTTATAAGAGCTGCTTGCAAACTTTCATCTTGGGATCTCAATGGGATCACATTATATATATATATATATATATATATATATATATATATATATTGTACATACATCTCCGCCTTATGGGGTTCTATTTAGGATAAATGGGCCTTCTTGGAGTAAAATATAACAGAATAAACAACACCTCAAACTATAATAGCACTTACTTCAGGAGTTTCTTTAAAAAGTTTTTTATTTAAAAGATATCTGAAAAGCTAGTCAGGCTTTTCTTTTAAAAATGTGTTCTAATGCTGAGTTATAGCTTGCTGTTGCATGATAGAATTAACGCTTTGAAAGAATTCTTGTTAGTACTTGATATGTATTGACCCAACTATGTGTTACGTGTCATATCTGTGACTGGATCTCCCATACCATTTGCTAATCAGTTCAATCTGCTTTTCAATTTAGCGTGCTGATGCAAATGGAGCCTTGGCAGTGAGTATTGAGATTTTTTTGTTTTCTTTTTAGTGGGAAAGTGGAGATGAGGAAGAAAGGAAAAGTTACTCTCTGTCACAATATAACCTCAGCCAGGGACGAATTCACAGAGCTAAAATGCCTTGCCTTCCCAAAGGCAGGAATTTTGAACAATTATATTTTAGATATAATCCGCTGTGCCCTGTATCCTTAAACTGGACTTTGGCCACATATTCTCTCAAAGGGCACTTTTACATAGTGAACTGTGTACTGATGGTTCTTCAGAATAAACAACTGTGCTGTGTCAAGTGTTGCAGATTGTAAGGGGCGCAAACAATATGAAAGCCTAACAAGTTTTATTTGTTTTTCACTGTAGAATGTGCAAAGTTTATTGAGCGTGAGTATTGTGAAACCTTTGAATGATTATTATATGTAGTTTATGTAGATTATTATATGTAGATTATTATATAATTATAATAATTATATGTAGATTATTATATGTAGATTATTATATGTAGCGTGAAAATGGAAAGCAGGAAGGGAAGGAAGGAGGTGGTCAGAGGATAATCCCAGCAAGGGAAGAAGTCATTGGGCTATAATGACTTTGCCATTTGTTATAGGCAGGCAAGTTTTGATACCCAAGCAGAGAATTATAAAATTTAGCACAAAAACATAGGAAGTTCAACTTGTTATTTCCATTTAGTTCTTTTCTTTTTCAAAATATGATCCAAGCCAGGGAAGAACAGAGAGAGTTAATATGATTGCCCTTTTTTAAAGGTAGGCATTTGTGAAGAGCATTTGATTATCATTTGCTGCTTCCCTACATTCATTGCTAGCATTAAGAAAATAAAAGCTGGGATGTCTTATTGTAGGTGTCTCCAAGATAGTGTAATATGTAACTGGACTTGGATTGACATCCCTTCATGTCTCTCAGGAGCCTCCCACAGCCTTCCAGAGACCTCGCACAACCTTCCCAGAGTCTGGCAAGGTAGTAGCAGGCCTTGAGCGAATGGTTCCATGGGGCCTTCCTCACTTTGCATGGTTTTGCCTTTGTACGTAAACCCCCGAAACATGACGCCCATGTCAATTGCAGATCTACTGTACTGTATATTGTCACTTCATATGACAAGTCTTGGGTTTCCTGTTGGTGTAAAGCTTTTGGGAACATTGGGGTGTGAATGCCACATGAATAATTGGAGTATCTGAATTCTCCTAGTGCTCTATCTCTTGAAGCCCATGTAATTTGAGTTGTATTATATGTATGTTCATATCTCACATATCCTTCCTGGAAAAGGTCCCTTAGTATTGCTAACAGCCATAATAAAAGCAAGAATCTGTGAAGCAAAGGAAACATGTGAAACAAAACCGCAAAACTACAGCAGCAATAAGAAACGTGGAAGACATAGTAACTTATCTCTTCCTGTAATGTACATTGAAACAAAGACTGGGCATAACCACCCAAAAGGCCCTTCCTTTCACACTCACCAACAACAACACAGTTAGTGATGCAAACCAGAGCCAAGCCTTTTCTGAAGATCAAAGTGAGTTTCCTCCTGAGATTCAGATGTCTTCCTGACCCAGTCAGTCCAGGGTCTCAAATTGTCTTACTGTGTAACCACAGATTGGATTCTGTTCCTGTCCTTTTGCTTTGTGAAACTGATTTCCGTGGCATCCTCTTTTAATTTGTGTCAAAATACTATTGTCCTGGAAGCGAAAATACACAAGGATTTTTGGGAAAGATCTGGACTTGGACTAGGCATCCCCTCAAAAGAACACATTTTTATTGAAGACTGTCTGTTTTCAGTTACCTACTTTCAAAGACTGTCATCTGTAAAGTAGGGCACCTGAAAGCCTAATAAGTTCAATTTGTTTTTCAATTTAGGGTCTTGATTTGTCCAAAGTACTGGGCGTGAGTATTGTGGAACTTTTGTGTATTTATTATATAGTCTATATTGAGAAGGTGGGAGGGAGGCAAGGAGGAAGTTCTTCTCTTGCTCAGAATATGATCCCAGCCAGAGAAGAATATGACAAGGAATCGATTCTTCTGTTCTAAGCAGCCTACTATAGAAGGAACCCTTTGCAACTAAATTATCCCTTCTTTCTGTAGTAGTGTTGGATTCATGGTGTGTTTTAGATTTGGTCCACATTTCCAGAAATACTATCTTGAAGCGTTTGGTATTAAAGCAACAGGGTTACTCAGTTTCCCTCAGAGTTTCAGGTGTTTCTTTGAATCTTAATATGTAGCATATGAAAATAGGAGGAAATGCTGCCTATTGGTAAAAGTAAAAAAAATATGCTATTTGATACATATTTTTGATAGATTGATAATCATGCATATATTATGGATAACAATGAGACAGTTTTCAGCATAATGTGAGCAGGTAGTGCTGCCTCCGGAAACTGCAGCTTGCAGAACAGCCAGGAGAGAGAGAAATCTGGATTTCTAGTGGGAATTGAGGACTTCAGTTGCATCTTAATGTACACGGGGTCTAAGTGCACATCAATGGGAACACAAGTTTCTTTCTCATACTGGTAACTCACAACTTAACTTATGCACGTTCTGCTTTACTCACTTGGCTAAACGTAAATAAATAAGGGGGCGGACGTTTGAGGGGAGAAACTTTGTTAACCCTACCTTAGGAGAGTGTTTGGAGGTGCAGGGAGAATGCATTTTGATTATACAAAATTTTGGCTTTATGCGTTGTGCCTGGAACATAACCCTAATGTATGTTGAGAGTCACTTCTGATACAGAGATGTGAACAGAAACAAGTATAATGTGTTTCTCCTGTGATATACTCAGAAATGGGGTGTGAATAGAAAAAAAACAACAATTTGATCTTTTTTGTATTTTCTTTGAATATATTTGATGATAAAATATATGAAAAACAAAAAAGCAAAAATCTAAAAAAAACAACTATTGTTTCCCTTTGTAAAACAACAACAGAGAAAGAAGAGATCTCCGGTAAGTATCCAATCCTCATTGTGACTTTTCAATTTGAAAAAAAGAATTATTTATTTTTTAACATTTAGTCATGTGGTCGTATCCTGATTGATTCTGGTTCATGTCTTCTGGGAATCTGAAACTAAATCAAAGAGCCCAGGTGTGGATAGAATTTATTCTGGGCTCCTTCATTATACTGTTCTTTGGGGAAGTGTTTTTGGGGGGCTGGAGGGTCCTGTCCTTCTCATTGGGAAATTTTTATACTGCAACTGAAATCACAATTGAAGAAAAAAACTTTGATGTGGGCTGGAAAACATCTAATTATTTCCTAAAAGAGACCTTTTTGATGTTATGTCCCTCTGCTATATTTTTGTCCCTGTGAGTTGGTCTGTCTGGTATCCTCTCCTTTGCCTGCTGTCCTAAGCCTTTTGGAAAATGATGTTAGACATTTCACTGAATCTGTTAGCCCTAAATTTTGGGGAGGGGAACTTCAGGAAATCATGAAGAAAGCCAAGGGGAAGGAAAAATCCAGTCTGATGTAGAGATGATGGAGAAATTAGATTCAGCTATCATTTTAAAGCCCACTTACCTACTTCTCACTTTCTGAAACAAAATGCTGTACCAACTGGAACATATCAGCCCTTCTGAATTCAACATTCACTGAATGTTGCAGTGCTGCGCTCCAGGCAAGCAATGTGTACAAGAATGCATGGGGCAGGGTAAAAATATGCGTTAAAATGCATTTATTAGTTAAAGTAACATACAAAAAGTGCATTGCATTACAGATTATTTGCAAGAATTTGAAATCCAGAAGGTTTCTTAGGAAACATATGGGAGCAGGATCTGGCTGGCAAATAGTATACCCAAATGATTTTTCTGAAAAGGGTTTTCAGATTTTCCGCATTATGCCCCACCTCCACTATTTTCTTCTCTTTGCAATTTGGTCGGCCTCCTCTCCTTTGTTATGGAATTGCTCTGTAAAGAAAAATGACTAATAAGGAGGCAGCTGTGATGCACTTGAGACTGAATCAGTTCAGATCGCTTTTCCTTTCTCTTCTGATGTTTCCTTGATGAATAGGGGAATCCTTGCCTTAGGACCTAAATATGTGTTACATGACATTTCCACATGTTAAGCAGTTAAGAGAACATGACAGACTAACAAGTTGAATTTCCTTTTCAATTTAGCTTCTGAGTGGAGCAACTAGCGTGAGTATTGAGAAATCTTCATACCCTAAGATTTGTATATTTTCAAATTTTATATAAGTTACTTTTTTTGTTATTGTTTTACACATTTTCCACTATTACTTTGGACTGTCTGTTCTTCTTTATCTGCTCTTCTCACCCTAGTTTGCCTGTAAATTCTCATTTTCCCACATGAAGTGGGGGAATCCCTGCATGAAGATAAAACTGTGTTACGTGATATACTTGTGGCTGGAGCTCCCATCATGCAGCTTGCTAATCAGTTCAATTTGTTGTTCAATTTAGAATCTTGGTTTGTCTGATGTAGTGGACATGAGTATTATGGCACTTTTGTGTACTTATTGTATGATCTGGAGTGGGAAACTGGGAGGGAGGGCTTTTCTGCCTCAAAATATGATATCACTGCCAGGGAAGAAAATGATGAACAATCTGTTCTCCAGTTCTAAGCAGTTTACCATAGAAGGAACCTTTGTTTGGCTGAGTTTTCTCTTCTCTTCATAGTAGTGTTCGATCCCTGTGTGTGGTTGATTCAGTCTACATTTCCAGAAATAATATATTGAAAAGTTTGGTGCAAAAACAACAATCTTGATCTCATTTCTAGACTACAGTATACATTTCTCTAATATATTGAAAAGTTTGGTGCAAAAGCAACAATCTTGATCGCATTTCTAGACTACAGTATACATTTCTCTAATATATTGAAAAGTTTGGTGCAAAAGCAACAAGCTTGATCACATTTTTCTTAGAGGTTCTGGTATCTCTTTGGATCTTATTACGCAGTATATGAAAATATGGTAAAATTCTGCCTTTTGAATACTGAAGTCTCCTATTTCAGGCACTTCAGTGATGAATGATTTAGCTGTTGAGTAAAGACTAGCTAATAAATTAAACTTTAGGCCCGCCCAGGAATTTAAATTGCTTTATTGAACCCCCACATCCTGGGCTCTAATTTCATATCCTTTTGGGGGGCAGCTGATCGCCTAGGGCAAAGGCATCCTCTTCTCTTCAGAAAATTGTTCTACTGGAAATAAGAATTGTGGGTTTTTAATAAAGGTGCTTTTTTTTAAAGGAAAGGTCTGTAAGCAGGACCTAGCTGGTAACTAGTATAGCTGAACCTCCAGGCAGTTTCATGAAAGCACATTCAAATTTTCCATGTTATGCCCCATCTCCACTAATACTTTGTCTTTGCCCGTTGGACGCTCAACTCTCCTTCATCTGCTTTTCTAACCTTAATGGAAAAGGAGAGTGAAGTCCACACCAAATCTATCAGCCTGGTTACTTGAGAGGGACCTTCCTTTCAGGAAGGTATGGAATTACTCAGGAAAGGAGATTGGCTAAAATGAAGACATGTGAGACTGCCTTTAGATCCGTTTGCTTATTTATTCTGATCTTTCCCTCAGGAAAAGAGGGAATCCCTGCCTGAGGATGAAACTATGTGCTATGCACCATTTCAGTGTCTGTATGTCCCACCATGCCATTTTCCACTGTAGGCTTTGAAACATCAAATATTCATATAGCATCCTTTCATGCTATGATATGATCCTCAATATGGGCAAGAACTAGAAAGAGAAACAAAACAGGAGGCCCCTGCAAGTCTCCCTTCTCCAATTTCTGTATCCTTAAACTGGACTTTGGCCAGGATACCTTTACATAGAGTTCTGTGTACTCATGGCTCTTCAGAAAAGCCAATTGTCCTCTGTAAAGTAGCACAAATTATAAGCTGTCCAATTAACTTGTCTAATAAATTCAATTTGCTTTTTTATTTAGAAACTTGGTTTGGGAGACACGTTGAAAGTGAGTATCGTGAAACCTTTGTGTGATTACTATATGGTCCGTAGTAGTAATCTGAGAGGAAGGGAGGGAAGGAAGGAGGAATTTCCAAGAAAGGAAATTGGCAAACATGTGAGACTGGATCAGTTTCTGTTGGTTTGCCTTTATATTCTGATCTTTGGCACATAAAACGGTAGAATTCCTGCTTGAGGATAAAACTATGTGTTAGGTGGCATACCTGGGACTGGATCTCCCACCATTTGCTAATCAATTCAATTTGCTTTTCAGTTTAGGGTCTTGATGTGAATGCAGCCTTGAATGTGTTGTGATTCTTGAGTGGGTTTCCTATATGATTTATAGCAGGAAAGTGGAAGGGAGATGGGGAGGAAAGGAAAAGTTATTCTGTGTCACAATATATAACTTCATCTAGGGAAGAATTCACAGAGCTAAAATGTTTGCCATTTCCAAAGCCAGGAATTTATTTTTTAAGCATTCAGATATAATCTGCTGCCCCTTGCAGGTCTCCTTTTTTACACTTCTCTTTCCTTAAATCCTGGACCTTGGCCAGACATGAATGTCTAATAAATTCAATTTCCTTTTCTATTTAGAGCCTTGGTCTGCATGAGAAGTTGCAAGTGAGTATTGTGAAACCTTTGTGTGATTGCTATATGGTTTGTAGTAGTAAAATGGGAGAAAGAAAGGGAAGGAAGGAGGAACTATTCTGTCACTTAGAGGATGATCCAAGGCATGGAAGAACTCGTTAGGCTGTAAGGCTTGCCATTTGGCTGGCAACTAATGTTATTTGCCAGACCCGTCCAGGGTCTAAAACTGCCTTAGTTCTGCACTCTCACAGCCTGGGCTCAGTCTCCATATCTTTGTCTTGGGCAGCAGATCTCCTTGGCATCATCTTCTGTTCAGAAAATTGTTCTACTGGAAATAAGAATTTTGGGTTGTTGTTTTTTAATATAAAGGCTTTTAGGAAAGGTCTGCAAGCAGGAGCAGGCTGGCAACTAGTATAGCAGAACTTCCAAGCAAGTTCATAAAATTATTTCCACATTTTCCATGTATGCCCCATCTCCACTATTACTTTGTCTTTTCAAGTTGGACGGTCTACTCTTCTAACCTTAATGAATAGGAGACTGAATTCCACACCAAATGTATCAGCCTGACTGTTAGAGAGGGACCCTCCTTTTGGGAAGATGCGGAATAATTCACGAAAGGAAATTGGCTAAAATGAAGGCAGCTGTGCAACACATGAGACTGAATCAGTTTCCGTTGGTTTGCCTTTATATTTTGTTCTTTGTCACATGAAATGGGAGAGTCCCTGCTTGAGGATGAAACTATGTGTTAGGCAGCAAACCTGGGACTGGATCTCCCACCATTTGCTAATCAGTTCGATTTGCTTTTCAGTTTAGGGTCTTGATGTGAATGCAGCCATGAATGTATTGTGATTCTTGAGTGGGTTTCCTATATGATTTGTAGTGGGAAAGTGGAAGGGAGTTGGGTGGGGGAGAGGAAAAGTTATTCCCTGTTACAATATATAACCTCATGCTGGGAAGAATTCACAGAGCTAAAATGCTTGCCCTTTCCCAAAGCAATGAATTCTTTTAGGCATTCAGATATAATCTGCTGCCCCCTGCAGGTCTCATTTTTTACATTTCTGTATCCTTAAATACTGAACTTTGGCCAGACACTAATATCTAATAAATTCAATTTGCTTTTCTATTTAGAGCCTTGGTCTGGGAGACAAACTGCAAGTGAGTATTGCGAAAGCTTAGTGTGTTTACGATATGGTTTGTTGCAGTAAAATGGGAGGAAGAGAGAGAAGGAAGGAGGAACTCTTCTGTGACTCATAGATGACCCAAACCATGGAAGAACTCATTAGGCGATAATGTTTGCCATTTGGCTGGCGACTAATATTATTTGCCAGCCCTCTTTTCCAGAAGGTATGGAATGATTCAAGGAAAGAAATTGGGTAAAATCTTGGACTTTTGGCTAAACATTCTCTCAAATAGAGGACACTTTTACACAGTGGACTGTGTGTTGATAGTTCTTCAGAATAAACAATTGTCCTGTGTCAAGTATTGCAAAATATATGTCGTGCAAAGAACATGAAAGCCTAATATGTTCAATTTGCTTTTCTCTGTAGGTTGTAGATCAATTGTTGAAAGTGAGTATTGTGAAAGCTTTCTATGGTTATTCTATGGTTTGTAGTGAGAACGTTCCATTTATTTCCATTTAGGGTGCTGTTGAGAAAGTGAATGTTTGCATTGTGAACCATTATTTTGTCCAAGTAGTCCATAATGGGAAAGTGGGAGGAAGGCGGGGAAGAAAAGAGTAGGTCCCCCCCCAAAAAATAGAATCCGACTCAGGGAAGAACAAACAGATTGCCCTTTTTTAAAGGTAGGCATTTGTGAAGAGCATTTGATTATCATTTGCTACCCCCCTACATTCATTGCTACCAATAAGGAAATGAAAGCTGGGGCGTCTCATTGTAGATCTCCCCAAGCAGTGTTTCATATGTATCTGGACTTTGATTATAGAGAGCACTTTTAAATAGCTGACAACCCTTCAAAGTAGATGACTTTCCTCTGTATAGGTGGGCACCTGACATAGTGTTAAGAGTACATAAAAGCCTAAGTAATTCCATTTGCTTTTCAATTTAGGATCCTGAGGTGCATTCGACACTGGAAGTGAGTATTTTGAAGTCTTTGTGTATTACCTATATGGTCTGTTTTGTTTGAACCTCCCCCTGCAAAATGCAATTTTAGGTCCATCCAGGGTCTAAAATTGCCTTTCTAAATCCCCGCAGTTCTGTCTATATATCTTTGTTTTGGGCAGCTGATTTCTCTTTTGTTCAGAGAATAGTTTTATTTTCCTTGTATGCTCCAACTCCACTATTATTTTGTCCTTGCAAGTTGGACAGTCTACTCTGTTATCTGCTATTGTAACCCTCATGGAAAAGAAGAGTGAACTCTACACCAAATTTACCAGCCTGGCTGTTAGAGAGGGACCTTCCTTTCGGGATGTTTTAGAATTACCATGGAAAGGAAAGTTGCTAAAATGATGGCAGCGATACTGGACGTGAGCCCGAATCAGTTCTGATGGGTTTTTCTGTATATTCTGATCTTTCCTACATGAAAATGAGGAATCCTTGTCTGAGGATGAAACTTGGTCATTCCATGTCAAGTGATCCAACTCTTTACCTCATGTCATCCAATTTTGTTAATATTTTGTACACTTGTACAAACTATAATAGCAGTTACTTCAGGAATTTCTTTAAAAAGTTTTTCATTTAAAAGATATCTGTAAAGCTAGTAAGGCTTTTCTTTTAAAATCGTGTTCCAAAGCCGAGTTATAGCTTGCTCTGGCGTGATGGAATTAACTCTTTGAAAGAATTCTTGTTAGTTCTTGATATGTATTGACCCAACTATGTGTTACGTGTCATATCTGTGACTGGATCTCCCATACCATCTGCTAATCAGTTCAATCTGCTTTTCAATTTAGCGTGCTGATGTGAATGGAGCCGTGGGAGTGAGTATTGAGATTTTTTGTCTTGTTTTTAGTGGGAAAGTGGAGATGAGGAAGAAAGGAAAAGTTACTCTCTGTCACAATATAACCTCAGCCAGGGAAGAATTCACAGAGCTAAAATGCCTTGCCCTTTACAAAGCCAGGAATTTTAAAAGATTATATTTTAGATATAATCTGCTGTGCCCTGTATCCTTAAACTGGACTTTGGCCACATATTCTCTCAAAGGACACTTTTACATAGTGAACTGTGTACTGATGGTTCTTCAGAATAAACAACTGTGCTGTGTCAAGTGTTGCAGATTATAAGGGGCGCAAACAACATGAAAGCTTAACAAGTTTAATTTGTTTTTCATTGTAGGGTTTGCAAGGTTTATTGAGCGTGAGTATTGTGAAACCTTTGAATGATTATTACATTGTATGTAGTGTGAAAATGGAAAGCAGGAAGGGAAGGAAGGAGGTGGTCAGAGGATAATCCCAGCAAGGGAAGAACTCATTGGGCTATAATGTTTGCCATTTGTTATAGGCAGGCAAGTTTTGATACCCAAGCAGAGAATTATAAAATTTAGCACAAAAACATAGGAAGTTCAACTTGTTATTTCCATTTAGTTCTTTTCTTTTTCAAAATATGATCCAAGCCAGGGAAGAACAGAGAGAGTTAATATGATTGCCCTTTTTTAAAGGTAGGCATTTGTGAAGAGCATTTGATTATCATTTGCTGCTTCCCTACATTCATTGCTGACATGAAGGAAATAAAAGCTGGGATGTCTTATTGTAGGTGTCTCCAAGATAGTGTAATATGTAACTGGACTTGGATTGACATCCCTTCATATCTCTCAGGAGCCTCCCACAGCCTTCCAGAGACCTCGCACAACCTTCCCAGAGTCTGGCAAGGTAGTAGCAGGCCTTGAGCGAATGGTTCCATGGGGCCTTCCTCACTTTGCATGGTTTTGCCTTTGTACGTAAACCCCCGAAACATGACGCCCATGTCAATTGCAGATCTACTGTACTGTATATTGTCACTTCATATGACAAGTCTTGGGTTTCCTGTTGGTGTAAAGCTTTTGGGAACATTGGGGTGTGAATGCCACATGAATAATTGGAGTATCTGAATTCTCCTAGTGCTCTATCTCTTGAAGCCCATGTAATTTGAGTTGTATTAAAATGTTCATATCTCACATATCCTTCCTGGAAAAGGTCCCTTAGTATTGCGAACAGCCGTAATAAAAGCAAGAATCCGTGAAGGAAAGGAAGCATATGAAACAAACAAGCAGCATGTAATATGAACGTGGACTTGATTCCATATTGTTGAACTGGACTTGGACCAGGCATCCCCTCTAAGAGAACACATTTTAATTGAAGACTGTCTGGTGATAGTTATCTATTTTCATAGGCAGTCATCCGTAATGTAGGGCACCTGAAAGCATAATAAGTTCAATTTGTTTTTCAATTTAGGGTCTTGATTTGAACAACTTACTGAGCGTGAGTATTCTGGAACTTTTCTGTATTTCTTATATAGTCCGTAGTGGGAAGGTAGTAGGGAGGCAAGGTGGAAGGTCTTTTCTGCCTCAGAATATGATCCTAGCCAGAAAAGAATATGACAAATAATTGATTCTCCTGTTGTAAACAGCCTACTATAGAAGGAACCCTTTGCAGCTGAATTATCTCTTTTCTTCATAGTAGTGTTGGATTCATGGTATGTTTTAGATTTGGTCCACATTTCCAGAAATACTATCTTGAAGCGTTTGGTATTAAAGCAACAGGGTTACTCAGTTTCCCTCAGAGTTTCAGGTGTTTCTTTGAATCTTAATATGTAGCATATGAAAATATGAGGAAATGCTGCCTATTGGTAAAAGTAAAAAAAAAAAAAAATGCTATTTGATACATATTTTTGATAGATTGATAATCATGCATATATTATGGATAACAATGAGACAGTTTTCAGCATAATGTGAGCAGGTAGTGCTGCCTCTGGAAACTGCAGCTTGCAGAACAGCCAGGAGAGAGAGAAATCTGGATTTCTAGCGGGAATTGAGGATCTTAATGTACACGGGGTCTAAGTGCACATCAATGGGAACACAAGTTTCTTTCTCATACTGGTAACTCACAACTTAACTTATGCACGTTCTGCTTTACTCACTTGGCTAAACGTAAATAAATAAGGGGGCGGACGTTTGAGGGGAGAAACTTTGTTAACCCTACCTTAGGAGAGTGTTTGGAGGTGCAGGGAGAATGCATTTTGATTCTACAAAATTTTTGCTTTATGCGTTGTGCCTGGAACATAACCCTCATGTATGTTGAGAGTCACCTCTGATACAGAGATGTGAACAGAAACAAGTATAATGTGTTTCTCCTGTGATATACTCAGAAATGGGGTGTGAATAGAAAAACAACAACAATTTGATCTTTTTTGTATTTTCTTTGAATATATTTGATGATAAAATATATGAAAAACAAAAAAGCAAAAATCTAAAAAAACCCTATTGTTTCCCTTTGTAAAACAACAACAGAGAAAGAAGAGATCTCCGGTAAGTATCCAATCCTCATTGTGACTTTTCAATTTGAAAAAAAGAATTATTTATTTTTTAACATTTAGTCATGTGGTCGTATCCTGATTGATTCTGGTTCATGTCTTCTGGGAATCTGAAACTAAATCAAAGAGCCCAGGTGTGGATAGAATTTATTCTGGGCTCCTTCATTATACTGTTCTTTGGGGAGGTGTTTTTGGGGGGCCGGGGGGTCCTGTCCTTCTCACTGGGAAATTTTTATACTGCAACTGAAATCACAATTGAAAAAAAGACTTTGATGTGGGCTGGAAAACATCTAATTATTTCCTAAAAGAGACCTTTTTGATGTTATGTCCCTCTGCTATATTTTTGTCCCTGTGAGTTGGTCTGTCTGGTATCCTCTCCTTTGCCTGCTGTCCTAAGCCTTTTGGAAAATGATGTTAGACATTTCACTGAATCTGTTAGCCCTAAATATTGGGGAGGGGAACTTCAGGAAATCATGAAGAAAGCCAAGGGGAAGAAAAAATCCAGTCTGCTGTAGAGATGAGGGAGAAATTAGATTCAGCTATCATTTTAAAGCCCACTTACCTACTTCTCACTTTCTGAAACAAAATGCTGTACCAACTGGAACATATCAGCCCTTCTGAATTCAACATTCACTGAATGTTGCAGTGCTGCTCTCCAGGCAAGCAGTGTGTACAAGAATGCATGGGGCAGGGTAAAAATATGCGTTAAAATGCATTTATTAGTTAAAGTAACATACAAAAAGTGCATTGCATTACAGATTATTTGCAAGAATTTGAAATCCAGAAGGTTTCTTAGGAAACATATGGGAGCAGGATCTGGCTGGCAAATAGTATACCCAAATGATTTTTCTGAAAAGGGTTTTCAGATTTTCCGCATTATGCCCCACCTCCACTATTTTCTTCTCTTTGCAATTTGGTCGGCCTCCTCTCCTTTGTTATGGAATTGCTCTGTAAAGAAAAATGACTAATAAGGAGGCAGCTGTGATGCACTTGAGACTGAATCAGTTCAGATCGCTTTTCCTTTCTCTTCTGATGTTTCCTTGATGAATAGGGGAATCCTTGCCTTAGGACCTAAATATGTGTTACATGACATTTCCACATGTTAAGCAGTTAAGAGAACATGACAGACTAACAAGTTGAATTTCCTTTTCAATTTAGCTTCTGAGTGGAGCAACTAGCGTGAGTATTGAGAAATCTTCATACCCTAAGATTTGTATATTTTCAAATTTTATATAAGTTACTTTTTTTGTTATTGTTTTACACATTTTCCACTATTACTTTGGACTGTCTGTTCTTCTTTATCTGCTCTTCTCACCCTAGTTTGCCTGTAAATTCTCATTTTCCCACATGAAGTGGGAGAATCCCTGCATGAAGAAAAAACTGTGTTACGTGATATACTTGTGGCTGGAGCTCCCATCATGCAGCTTGCTAATCAGTTCAATTTGTTGTTCAATTTAGAATCTTGGTTTGTCTGATGTAGTGGACATGAGTATTATGGCACTTTTGTGTACTTATTGTATGATCTGGAGTGGGAAACTGGGAGGGAGGGCTTTTCTGCCTCAAAATATGATATCACTGCCAGGGAAGAAAATGATGAACAATCTGTTCTCCAGTTCTAAGCAGTTTACCATAGAAGGAACCTTTGTTTGGCTGAGTTTTCTCTTCTCTTCATAGTAGTGTTCGATCCCTGTGTGTGGTTGATTCAGTCTACATTTCCAGAAATAATATATTGAAAAGTTTGGTGCAAAAACAACAAGCTTGATCTCATTTCTAGACTACAGTATACATTTCTCTAATATATTGAAAAGTTTGGTGCAAAAGCAACAAGCTTGATCACATTTTTCTTAGAGGTTCTGGTATCTCTTTGGATCTTATTACGCAGTATATGAAAATATGGTAAAATTCTGCCTTTTGAATACTGAAGTCTCCTATTTCAGGCACTTCAGTGATGAATGATTTAGCTGTTGAGTAAAGACTAGCTAATAAATTAAACTTTAGGTCCGCCCAGGAATTTAAATTGCTTTATTGAACCCCCACATCCTGGGCTCTAATTTCATATCCTTTGGGGGGGCAGCTGATCGCCTAGGGCAAAGGCATCCTCTTCTCTTCAGAAAATTGTTCTACTGGAAATAAGAATTGTGGGTTTTTAATAAAGGTGCTTTTTTTTAAAGGAAAGGTGTGTAAGCAGGACCTAGCTGGTAACTAGTATAGCTGAACCTCCAGGCAGTTTCATGAAAGCACATTCAAATTTTCCATGTTATGCCCCATCACCACTAATACTTTGTCTTTGCCCGTTGGACGCTCAACTCTCCTTCATCTGCTTTTCTAACCTTAATGGAAAAGGAGAGTGAAGTCCACACCAAATCTATCAGCCTGGTTACTTGAGAGGGACCTTCCTTTCAGGAAGGTATGGAATTACCCAGGAAAGGAGATTGGCTAAAATGAAGACATGTGAGACTGCCTTTAGATCCGTTTGCTCATTTATTCTGCTCTTTCCCTCAGGAAAAGAGGGAATCCCTGCCTGAGGATGAAACTATGTGCTATGCACCATTTCAGTGTCTGTATGTCCCACCATGCCATTTTCCACTGTAGGCTTTGAAACATCAAATATTCATATAGCATCCTTTCATGCTATGATATGATCCTCAATATGGGCAAGAACTAGAAAGAGAAACAAAACAGGAGGCCCCTGCAAGTCTCCCTTCTCCAATTTCTGTATCCTTAAACTGGACTTTGGCCAGGATACCTTTACATAGAGTTCTGTGTACTCATGGCTCTTCAGAAAAGCCAATTGTCCTCTGTAAAGTAGCACAAATTATAAGCTGTCCAATTAACTTGTCTAATAAATTCAATTTGCTTTTTTATTTAGAAACTTGGTTTGGGAGACACGTTGAAAGTGAGTATCGTGAAACCTTTGTGTGATTACTATATGGTCCGTAGTAGTAATCTGAGAGGAAGGGAGGGAAGGAAGGAGGAATTTCCAAGAAAGGAAATTGGCAAACATGTGAGACTGGATCAGTTTCTGTTGGTTTGCCTTTATATTCTGATCTTTGGCACATAAAACGGTAGAATTCCTGCTTGAGGATAAAACTATGTGTTAGGTGGCATACCTGGGACTGGATCTCCCACCATTTGCTAATCAATTCAATTTGCTTTTCAGTTTAGGGTCTTGATGTGAATGCAGCCTTGAATGTGTTGTGATTCTTGAGTGGGTTTCCTATATGATTTATAGCAGGAAAGTGGAAGGGAGATGGGGAGGAAAGGAAAAGTTATTCTGTGTCACAATATATAACTTCATCTAGGGAAGAATTCACAGAGCTAAAATGTTTGCCATTTCCAAAGCCAGGAATTTATTTTTTAAGCATTCAGATATAATCTGCTGCCCCTTGCAGGTCTCCTTTTTTACACTTCTCTTTCCTTAAATCCTGGACCTTGGCCAGACATGAATGTCTAATAAATTCAATTTCCTTTTCTATTTAGAGCCTTGGTCTGCATGAGAAGTTGCAAGTGAGTATTGTGAAACCTTTGTGTGATTGCTATATGGTTTGTAGTAGTAAAATGGGAGAAAGAAAGGGAAGGAAGGAGGAACTCTTCTGTCACTTAGAGGATGATCCAAGGCATGGAAGAACTCGTTAGGCTGTAAGGCTTGCCATTTGGCTGGCAACTAATGTTATTTGCCAGACCCATCCAGGGTCTAAAACTGCCTTAGTTCTGCACTCTCACAGCCTGGGCTCAGTCTCCATATCTTTGTCTTGGGCAGCAGATCTCCTTGGCATCATCTTCTGTTCAGAAAATTGTTCTACTGGAAATAAGAATTTTGGGTTGTTGTTTTTTAATATAAAGGCTTTTAGGAAAGGTCTGCAAGCAGGAGCAGGCTGGCAACTAGTATAGCAGAACTTCCAAGCAAGTTCATAAAATTATTTCCACATTTTCCATGTATGCCCCATCTCCACTATTACTTTGTCTTTTCAAGTTGGACGGTCTACTCTTCTAACCTTAATGAATAGGAGACTGAATTCCACACCAAATGTATCAGCCTGACTGTTAGAGAGGGACCCTCCTTTTGGGAAGATGCGGAATAATTCACGAAAGGAAATTGGCTAAAATGAAGGCAGCTGTGCAACACATGAGACTGAATCAGTTTCCGTTGGTTTGCCTTTATATTTTGTTCTTTGTCACATGAAATGGGAGAGTCCCTGCTTGAGGATGAAACTATGTGTTAGGCGGCAAACCTGGGACTGGATCTCCCACCATTTGCTAATCAGTTCGATTTGCTTTTCAGTTTAGGGTCTTGATGTGAATGCAGCCATGAATGTATTGTGATTCTTGAGTGGGTTTCCTATATGATTTGTAGTGGGAAAGTGGAAGGGAGTTGGGTGGGGGAGAGGAAAAGTTATTCTCTGTTACAATATATAACCTCATGCTGGGAAGAATTCACAGAGCTAAAATGCTTGCCCTTTCCCAAAGCAATGAATTCTTTTAGGCATTCAGATATAATCTGCTGCCCCCTGCAGGTCTCATTTTTTACATTTCTGTATCCTTAAATACTGAACTTTGGCCAGACACTAATATCTAATAAATTGCTTTTCTATTTAGAGCCTTGGTCTGGGAGACAAACTGCAAGTGAGTATTGCGAAAGCTTAGTGTGTTTACGATATGGTTTGTTGCAGTAAAATGGGAGGAAGAGAGAGAAGGAAGGAGGAACTCTTCTGTGACTCATAGATGACCCAAACCATGGAAGAACTCATTAGGCGATAATGTTTGCCATTTGGCTGGCGACTAATATTATTTGCCAGCCCTCTTTTCCAGAAGGTATGGAATGATTCAAGGAAAGAAATTGGGTAAAATCTTGGACTTTTGGCTAAACATTCTCTCAAATAGAGGACACTTTTACACAGTGGACTGTGTGTTGATAGTTCTTCAGAATAAACAATTGTCCTGTGTCAAGTATTGCAAAATATATGTCGTGCAAAGAACATGAAAGCCTAATATGTTCAATTTGCTTTTCTCTGTAGGTTGTAGATCAATTGTTGAAAGTGAGTATTGTGAAAGCTTTCTATGGTTATTCTATGGTTTGTAGTGAGAACGTTCCATTTATTTCCATTTAGAGTGCTGTTGAGAAAGTGAATGTTTGCATTGTGAACCATTATTTTGTCCAAGTAGTCCATAATGGGAAAGTGGGAGGAAGGCGGGGAAGAAAAGAGTAGGCCCCCCCCAAAAATAGAATCCGACTCAGGGAAGAACAAACAGATTGCCCCTTTTTAAAGGTAGGCATTTGTGAAGAGCATTTGATTATCATTTGCTACCCCCCTACATTCATTGCTACCATTAAGGAAATGAAAGGTGGGGCGTCTCATTGTAGATCTCCCCAAGCAGTGTTTCATATGTATCTGGACTTTGATTATAGAGAGCACTTTTAAATAGCTGACAACCCTTCAAAGTAGATGACTTTCCTCTGTATAGGTGGGCACCTGACATAGTGTTAAGAGTACATAAAAGCCCAAGTAATTCCATTTGCTTTTCAATTTAGGATCCTGAGGTGCATTCGACACTGGAAGTGAGTATTTTGAAGTCTTTGTGTATTACCTATATGGTCTGTTTTGTTTGAACCTCCCCCTGCAAAATGCAATTTTAGGTCCATCCAGGGTCTAAAATTGCCTTTCTAAATCCCCACAGTTCTGTCTATATATCTTTGTTTTGGGCAGCTGATTTCTCTTTTGTTCAGAGAATAGTTTTATTTTCCTTGTATGCTCCAACTCCACTATTATTTTGTCCTTGCAAGTTGGACAGTCTACTCTGTTATCTGCTCTTGTAACCCTCATGGAAAAGAAGAGTGAACTCTACACCAAATTTACCAGCCTGGCTGTTAGAGAGGGACCTTCCTTTCGGGATGTTTTAGAATTACCATGGAAAGGAAAGTTGCTAAAATGATGGCAGTGATACTGGACGTGAGCCCGAATCAGTTCTGATGGGTTTTTCTGTATATTCTGATCTTTCCTACATGAAAATGAGGAATCCTTGTCTGAGGATGAAACTTGGTCATTCCATGTCAAGTGATCCAACTCTTTACCTCATGTCATCCAATTTTGTTAATATTTTGTACACTTGTACAAACTATAATAGCAGTTACTTCAGGAATTTCTTTAAAAAGTTTTTCATTTAAAAGATATCTGTAAAGCTAGTAAGGCTTTTCTTTTAAAATCGTGTTCCAAAGCCAAGTTATAGCTTGCTCTGGCGTGATGGAATTAACTCTTTGAAAGAATTCTTGTTAGTTCTTGATATGTATTGACCCAAATATGTGTTACGTGTCATATCTGTGACTGGATCTCCCATACCATCTGCTAATCAGTTCAATCTGCTTTTCAATTTAGCGTGCTGATGTGAATGGAGCCGTGGGAGTGAGTATTGAGATTTTTTGTCTTGTTTTTAGTGGGAAAGTGGAGATGAGGAAGAAAGGAAAAGTTACTCTCTGTCACAATATAACCTCAGCCAGGGAAGAATTCACAGAGCTAAAATGCTTGCCCTTTACAAAGCCAGGAATTTTAAAAGATTATATTTTAGATATAATCTGCTGTGCCCTGTATCCTTAAACTGGACTTTGGCCACATATTCTCTCAAAGGACACTTTTACATAGTGAACTGTGTACTGATGGTTCTTCAGAATAAACAACTGTGCTGTGTCAAGTGTTGCAGATTATAAGAGGCGCAAACAACATGAAAGCTTAACAAGTTTAATTTGTTTTTCATTGTAGGGTTTGCAAGGTTTATTGAGCGTGAGTATTGTGAAACCTTTGAATGATTATTACATTGTATGTAGTGTGAAAATGGAAAGCAGGAAGGGAAGGAAGGAGGTGGTCAGAGGATAATCCCAGCAAGGGAAGAACTCATTGGGCTATAATGTTTGCCATTTGTTATAGGCAGGCAAGTTTTGATACCCAAGCAGAGAATTATAAAATTTAGCACAAAAACATAGGAAGTTCAACTTGTTATTTCCATTTAGTTCTTTTCTTTTTCAAAATATGATCCAAGCCAGGGAAGAACAGAGAGAGTTAATATGATTGCCCTTTTTTAAAGGTAGGCATTTGTGAAGAGCATTTGATTATCATTTGCTGCTTCCCTACATTCATTGCTGACATGAAGGAAATAAAAGCTGGGATGTCTTATTGTAGGTGTCTCCAAGATAGTGTAATATGTAACTGGACTTGGATTGACATCCCTTCATATCTCTCAGGAGCCTCCCACAGCCTTCCAGAGACCTCGCACAACCTTCCCAGAGTCTGGCAAGGTAGTAGCAGGCCTTGAGCGAATGGTTCCATGGGGCCTTCCTCACTTTGCATGGTTTTGCCTTTGTACGTAAACCCCCGAAACATGACGCCCATGTCAATTGCAGATCTACTGTACTGTATATTGTCACTTCATATGACAAGTCTTGGGTTTCCTGTTGGTGTAAAGCTTTTGGGAACATTGGGGTGTGAATGCCACATGAATAATTGGAGTATCTGAATTCTCCTAGTGCTCTATCTCTTGAAGCCCATGTAATTTGAGTTGTATTAAAATGTTCATATCTCACATATCCTTCCTGGAAAAGGTCCCTTAGTATTGCGAACAGCCGTAATAAAAGCAAGAATCCGTGAAGGAAAGGAAGCATATGAAACAAACAAGCAGCATGTAATATGAACGTGGACTTGATTCCATATTGTTGAACTGGACTTGGACCAGGCATCCCCTGTAAGAGAACACATTTTAATTGAAGACTGTCTGGTGATAGTTATCTATTTTCATAGGCAGTCATCCGTAATGTAGGGCACCTGAAAGCATAATAAGTTCAATTTGTTTTTCAATTTAGGGTCTTGATTTGAACAACTTACTGAGCGTGAGTATTCTGGAACTTTTCTGTATTTTTTATATAGTCCGTAGTGGGAAGGTAGTAGGGAGGCAAGGTGGAAGTTCTTTTCTGCCTCAGAATATGATCCTAGCCAGAAAAGAATATGACAAATAATTGATTCTCCTGTTGTAAGCAGCCTGCTATAGAAGGAACCCTTTGCAGCTGAATTATCTCTTTTCTTCATAGTAGTGTTAGATCATGGTATATATTAGATTTGGTCCACATTTCCAGAAATACTATCTTGAAGAGTTTGGTACTTAAGCAACAAGGTTACTCACAGTTTCCCGCAGAGTTTCAGGTGTCTCTTGGGATCTTAGTAGGCCACTCCCTTCCCTGGGGGCGGGGTTGCGGGCAGGCCCCACACTCCCAGTGTGGGGAGAGAGCCAGTGTGGTTAAGAGCGATGGACTTGTAATCTGGGGAACCGGGTTTGCCTCTCCGCTCCTCCACATGCAGCTGCTGACCTTGGGCCAGTCACACTTCTCTGAAGTCTCTCGGCCCCACTCACCTCACAGAGTGTTTGTTGTGGGGGAGGAAGGGAAAGGAGATTGTGAACCGCTTTGAGACTCCTTAGCGTAGTGATAAAGCGGGATATTACATCCAAACTCTTCTTCTTCCCACCGTGCTCAGCGGGGGTGTGGCAGTGCCCTCACATCATGGGGGAGTCCCGGCCGCGTCACACCCCCACTGACCAATCCAGTCGGCCGGGGCCGTGGCTTATAGCATTTACGGAGCCACACCGCCTAGTTGTTCTCCATCTTGGTTCCTGCCTCAGCACATCCACACGGCTCCTCCTACTGGTGGTTGACCCTTACTGGACTACCTGCATGTCGGGCAGGAGTCAGATATAGTCAGTTCAATTCCAATGCCTAAGCCAATACCACTCACATTCTGTGACCAATTAAGTTTATTAGCCCATTAACCTAAAATACTGGTGTCCATGTGTTTTATTATTCAACAAATGGGGGAAGGCTCAGGGCCTTGACATGCAATGCAGCAAATGGAAATATGGGACAATGCTGCCTATTGGATGTTGAGGTCCTCTCCCTTATACACCTCAGTGATGAATGCTTGAGCTGCTGAGGAAAGACTAACTATATACACACTTCTATATTTCAGGGTGTTACTGGTGTAGTTGTGAGTATTGCTGATACTTTTAAATGAGCAATATTTTGGTTTACAACGAAAGGGGCATTATTACTATTATTAATATTATTTAACTAGATGATACCCAGTAGCTTCTGTTGCATTTGTGTGTAATCTTTGCTTGTGGCCCTAGCGACATTAGTGCAGTCTGAGTAATAGCAGTACTATGGTTCTCCAAGTGGAAATGGAGAGAAGCAACAGGTTGAGCCTCTGCATAAAGTTGTTAACCCCATTCCCACCCCCTAGTGCTGCATTTCATGTGGGGACCCCAAATGCTTCCCCCTCAGAATAGTGCCTCATTTCCCACCCCCCCCAAACAGGGCTGGAAGGCAGGAAAAATGGCACTGAGCATGAAATGCAAATCTTACCCCCTGGGGGCAAGGGAGGCGCGGTTGGGGAAAGGAGTGGTATTCAAGAATCCATTTAGCCTTCTGATATCTTACATGCCTGAGTTTTCTACCACAAGCCTAGAATGGAAAACAGACAAATGTGCAGATTGGTGCCTCATTATTTGCGTTTTTATCTTGTATTTACATCTTGTGGACCACCATGAGATCTTCTGATTAAGGGCAGTATATAACAAATATATTAATAATAAATAATCGTAAGAAACATTTTACAGTAGCTATGAGCCTACAAAAGCTTCCCTCTGTGCTGAAATGGTTGCCTTCCTTGGTCTATTTATTCAGAGGAGACCGATTGAAATTAATTACCTAAGTTAGTCATGTCCATTAATTTCAGTTGGTCTTCTATGAACAAAATATATATTTCTCAGTGATAAGCAAATCTTTGTTCTGGGTAGCCTCTCCTTCCTTTCAATTAAATGCCTGTTTGCTAGTCATTTAGTGACCTGTAGTGACTTACTTAGTGCCCTAAGGAAACAGAGAAATAACTTGTTTCTTTTGCTTCTTTTTCAACAACAATCTACCTGAGCAGTAAAGAATTGTAAGTATTTCTATGTACATAGTCTACATATGGTTCATCTGTGTCATTAGCAATATCCTGGTGGGACTGAAATACTTCAGGGGAAAGGATTACCTTTCTCCGAGAGCCTCCTATGTGTGAAATATTTTCTAGTCTGTAGAGAAGCTATCACATTAGGGGGTAGGATGGGTACCCTGTCACCACTGAATATGTTTTGACTCGAATCCACAGTATAACATATATACTCCGTCATACAAAATGAAATCAAGACCCTACTAATAAAACTTCAGCTCTGTTGACTAGATAATGTACTCAACTCTGATGATAAGCTGGAGAGTTAAAGTTGGTCCTGTGGTGATACCACTCAGGGCCTGGACTCCAGAGAAATGATGCTCTGCAGATATTGTTGGATGCTAAGTCCCATCATTGTTGACCATTGGCTATGCTGGCTAGGAAAGATGGGGATTGGGTTCAAGAACACTGGTAGGTTGTCCCTCAATTCCCTTTAGAATAAGATTGTCATCACTAGATTAATTTATATGATTTACTTTATTATTTCCAGGTGTATTACGGACTGAACATACCTACACTCCTGGACCAGATTGACAATGACTTCTTGCTCCTGCGCATTCCACATTGCCACTCCAAAGCCAATCAAGTGAAACCAGAGAATCACGAATCATACTAGTACACTTTAGATAATTTCTGTAACTGATTTTGTTGCCTTTGTAATAGAGGGCAGAGGGCACTAAAAACTGCCCCACTACCCCCCTGGAGGATGGCAATCGCTTTGCAAAAATAAAAGAAAATTGCAATGGCACTGAAATGGTTTGTTTGCTTTTTATTAACGGTCCAACTAAGAAATCATAACATTCATTACTGTTGAAACAAGATCCACTCACATGTCACACATGTCACCACATATGTTTGTTTTTGTGATACATGAATTCAGTAAATACAGGGCTGATGGCAACTAGGCAGTGGCTCGCTACAGAATGGCCCATCTTCACTACGAGGTAGTAAAATCACAGGACTCCACCTATTCATGAATTTTCTGCAAACGTGTTCAGAAATCTGGGCACATGATGACTTCATCCTGCAGTTTGATTCCCGGGTTGGGAATCTTGTTGGAATAAAGTTATAAACTCAAACCAAAAAGCAGCCGGTCCCTGGTGGGGTCCCCTAGCCAGCTTAGTCTTCCGAGGCCCAGGAAAAGTGTGCCAGACTGCTCCCTCTTCTGCTCAGGCCTGCCTCTCTTTAATTTGTGGTGGAAGCAATGCAAACTGGCCCAAGCTAGAGGTGCATATAAGCAGTGGTTATGGGAATAAGTGGAGAAACTAGTGGTCAGAAGGAAAATTAGGGGAGGAGATGGGTGGAACTGGTGGAAGGGGCTGGGCCAACCTTAGTTAGGATTATGTGGTTAACTTCCTTGGTGTAGAAACAGCTTCCTTTTCCTGAAATTATGGAAATTTCATCATATGCCCACTCAACCAAAGCTGCATATGACAGGCCAGGAGAAAACCAATTTTAATGATTTGATTTGTTGTATTTCTATGCTGCTTTTCATTCAAATGAATCCCAAAGTGCCTTACAAATAATAAATAACAGTAGCATAATAAAACATAAAAGAACATTACAAATGCAGCATAAATAATATAAAACAATTAACCAATCATCAATAAAACAATTACAACCTATAAAATGCTATTAAGAAAGCTAAAAACATAGGCTAAACATCACAATTACAGTAAAAGTCATATGATTAACAAATCAACGCAGCATTTACAATCTATAAAACAATATTGACAACAGAATAGCAACTTTAAAAATAAGCAAAGCACTGTTAAGGTTATACACAGACACTGCATGCCCTCATGACTCATAATATTTCACTCTAGTCAGTTCATTAAAATACACATAAAACACAGATGATGCCCATTGTTACGCCAGCTCAGCCAGATGCTGGGGTCCCTGGGCAGTGGACCATGGTGGAGACAGTGGGGCTCTGGGCCTACTGCCAATGGTAAGGTGGGCATTGACTGGGTAGCCTGCCCAGGCATTGTTGACAAAAAACTTGTCTCCCTCACTCATGATAATCAGGAGGTCAATTCCCACTTGAGGAAGTTTGAGACAAGCCTGTCCCTCCTGAGCAGTGAGTCATGGCTGCACTTGGTGTGGAGGCCGACCAGGAGGTCCAGCAGTGCCTCCAACAATCTCAGTATGTTCCCGCTGCACTGTGTCCTGTCCACCACCAGCTGCCCCAGCTTCTGCAGCCTCACCCTGGCCGACAAGTTGGTGAAGGAGGAGGTGGACGCTGAGGGGAGCAAGTGGAGTGGCCAGTTGAGTCCACCAGGCAAGAGGGAGAGGCCGCGAGAAAGACATTGAGTGAGGAAGCAGGATCCGACAGCCCTGATGAGCTTGCAACCGGTGACTCAGAGCAGCAGCTTGGTCTCAGCGTCCAGGCTTTTGCCCATGGAAGGCATGAAAGCAGAGCATGTCAGCTGGCAGCGGTTGAGGATGAGATGCAGGGGTGGGCAGAGGAACTGGTGAGTGTGGAAATGAACATGCTTGCATCTCTACCTGGCCACAGTGATCCATGCGACAGTCATCTCCAGACTGGACTACTGTAATTCGCTCTATGCGGGGCTGCTTTTGAAGCTGTCCCAGAAACTCCAGTGGAGTACAGGGTGGAGTACAGGGTCAGATTTAAGGTGCTGATTTTGACCTTTAAAGCCCTTCATGGCCTAGGACCCTCGTATCTACGGGACCGCCTCTCCTGGTATGCCCCACGGAGGACCTTAAGGTCCATAAATAGCAACACCTTAGAGCAGTGTTCCCCAACCTTGGGCCTCCAGCTGTTTTTGGACTACAATTCCCATCATCCTTGACCACTGGTCTTGCTAGCGAGGGATGATGGGAGTTGTAGTGCAAAAACACCTGGAGGCCCAAGGTTGGGGAACACTGCCCTAGAGGTCCAAGGCCCTAAGGAAGTTAGATTAGTCTCAACCTGAGTCAGGGCCTTTGCAACACTGGCTCTGGCCTGGTGGAATGCTCTGTCTCATGAGACCAGGGCCCTGCGGGATCTGATTTCTTTCCTCAGGGCCTGTAAGACAGAGTTGTTCTGCCTGGCCTTTGACTTACAATCAATTTGATTCCTTCCCCCTCTTTCTTTTTTCCTTTCTCCTCCTGTGAAGAGGCTGCATCTTAATGTTTTAATGTTGTATTTTAATCTTGTTTTTTAAGTTGTATTTTAATCAACTTGTTTTTATTATTGGTTGTTAGCTGCCCTGAGCCCGGTCTTGGCTGGGGAGGGCGGGGTATAAATAATTTTTTTATTATTATTTATTATTATCTCTGGGTCCTTGGGGTCAATTAGCTGTTCCTCCCCAGGCTTCTGCTGCTGCTAGTGGTGCTGCCAGACTTCTTTCTCAGCAATTGATGGAGTTAGCAGGATGAGCAAAATGGTCTATAAAACACAAAACGAGATGCTAGGAGTCTGCCAAACACTTGCTTGGTGCCCTTACTGTCCTGAAATCATGCTGAGAAGCCTTACCCAAACAACCTCACCCCTAATCCTTTCCCTGGGAATTGGGGTACAGAAGTTACATGTAAGCCCTCAGCATTTAGCAGTTTTCTGTTGTGCTTTGTGTATAGCACCACCACACCAACCTTCTAAAAATGAGTAAATACATGGATACAAATATTCCAGAAATGTTCTGATTTATAACCAGTTCTTAATTCTGCACGACTCACCCGCAATGGACTGAGTTGCAAAGCAGCATGCACCAGGCAGCTGCCTTGCATACAGAAGTTCCCAGGGGCCTGGAACCTCCAGAGATGGCTGGGAGAGACCGATGTCTGAAATCCTGAATAGAAGCTGCCAGTCAGTGTCAACAATATTGAGCTAAAATGTATCAATGGCGTGACTTGGTATAAGGCAGCTTCCTGCATTCCTACATGGCTATCCTATCCAGAGGAGAATCAAACTCTGGATTGCCTAAATCAGACCTGTTTTTGAAAGGGTATTATTACATTTCCATTATTCTGTAAATCTTACTTGTAAACCCCATTTAAAAACACTATGGGTTAGAGAGCAATATATTAACTCCCCTCAAGTCTTTCAGCAAACTTATAACAAAACACCTAAATCAATTTGCAAAGCTTGGATCAGTGATTATCTGATAACAACACCAGTGTCCAGCTGCTTGAATCTCTCAAGGAGGTGAGCTGCCACTTCCAGTTGCAATGAGCTCTCTGGAGGACATTCTTTCGACTCTCTGGACTCCCTATGACGAAGTCAAATTGCAAGTGCAACTCTTTTATTAGCTACGCTTTGGAATGTTTTGATTCTTCACAATAGCAGCTTCAACAAAGTATATTTTATTGAATGGCTTTAGCTGGGACGTCACCTACCAATGCTTGTCTTAATTTCCTTGTCCTTGGCATAAAGGACACTTCATTCACCAAACAACTGAAGCAAGTTACATGCTGCTTTTTCTTGTGGACCTGGTGGACCAGGCTAAGATATAGAACCTGAGGGTCAAATTAGATGAGACCCTTCTCTTGCCTGAGATGCCTCTTCCTCCTCGGCTTCTGACCCATCCTGTGCATCACCTTCCAGCTCTGAAGCTTCCCTTGCCTTCAACTTTTGCCTCCTGGCTGCTACAGTAGCCCACAAATCACTAACCTCTCTCAAGTCAATGACACCCCCCTTGCCAGTGTGAACACTTGTCAGCATCCTGCTAGTCCCTGACACACAGTGACCAGCCTCCCCTGCTGTGCTGTGTGAATTGGGCCACATCCAACTGTATATTTAAAGCAGTATGATGCCACTATAAACAGTCATGGCTTCCTGCAAGGTATCCTGTGGGTTTGTTAAAGGTGCTAAGAGTCATCAGGAGACCCTTATTCGCGTCCCAGAGCTACATTTCCCAGAGCTTACTGGGAAGGGGGATTGACTGCGAAGGCACTCTGAGAATTGTTGCTTTCTGAGGGAAATAGGTATTCCATAATGACTGTCAGCATAATGATTGATTTCCGCATATATTCCTAGACTGCATTGACCATAAGAGCAGTTTAAATGAAGCTGCCAGCCAAACCTCCCTGGGGAGAACATTCTACAGATGGGGAGCAACCATAGAAAAGTCCCATCCTGTCCCCAGGATACTTCGGTGGAAGATTCAGGGATCTCACCATTGGTGTCCACCTCTTCCCATCCATGACCCAGCTGCCAAGTGACCAAAACCAATGAACCAAATGATGCAGTTCCCACCGTTAGTTACTCCTACTTGGCACTACAGTATGAATTAGGCTCCAAAGGTCACCCCCACCACTCAGAGAAGCTATGGTAGTCAGCTGAGTTCACACTGTTTACTTGACATGAGCTTCACAAGGGATTGCTTTGTCACAACAGGCTTAGGAACCTTAAAGAAGATTTGTACAGTTCCTGCCCATGGTTTCATTTCCCTTAGGCACTTCAGAAATTCTTAAGGGATAGTTAATCAAGGAGGCCTATTTACAACTGCTTATCTTGCTTCTTGCCTGCTTATTTCTAGTTTCCTGACACAACACAATTGTCTGCAGTTTTACCTCTACAAGCCTTTCCAACTCTGCAAGAGAATCCTCAATTGTACTGAGCAACTTGGCTTAGCTGAGCAACTTGGCTTAGCTGCTGATTAATAATTGCTTGCTGGATAATAATGCATTATTGTTTGCCACCCCGTTGGTCCCTGTCTTTGAGATCTACAACACCTTTTCCATTTGATGGTGGTTTGTGATAAGTTATGCTTTCCTCATTGACCTAAAGAGATTAGTCCTCTTGACAATGGAGCTATTACATTGAGCAACATGGAAAGAGCCATGCCATAAATAGAGCAGCTGAAGGTACCCAGGCCTCACACCAGAGAGTTTACAGACTTCCAAGGAGAAGCCAAGATGACTCCCCAGATTGTGGTTACTGTTCTTCTCTTCTTTCTCCTTGCCCACAGGAAAGCACTGCGGTAAGGTGACTTCTGCTTTGAAAGGAGCCATGCAACACCTTTCTGCCACAATGATCTTTCTCTTCAAGTAGATGACAGAATGTGCTTCCTTCAGCAGTACCTGAGGACTAGTGCCCAAACAGTGATTCATATATTGTTTTTTTGCTCTTTGTACAGGGATTCATGCAAATGGTGAAATCACACCACTCTTACAGTCTCTGCCAGGGCATTCAGCCAACTTTTTGTGACTTTTCTTCTGGATTTTTCCTTTTTTACAATAAAGCCGTTCCACAGTTAAGCAACCATTTTGGCCTGGCTCATTCTCAGAAATGACCTGGCAATATCCCACTTTTCATTGTAAACCCCCACAAGGAATACACACTACAATGCAGTGCAGCATTTTAGCCAGTGGACTGAGCTGTGAATCAAGAAGTCCCTGGTGTGAACTGGGGATGTACGAAGGGATAATTTTTCATTTTATCCTGTCTTCATCACAATTAGTGCAGTTTCTGTTCTGCTGCAGTTGGGCCTCTGCAAAAATGCTACATTATTAGTGCCTCTGTCTACTATTTAATTTAGGAATCAATGCCATAATTATGCCCACACCTTCCATTTTACTGCAAAGAAACACAGTTTTAAATGGGGGGGGGGCACCTCATGAATTACATATCTTTGTGGTCCGAAAAAAAACAACCACAGTGGGCATCTGTTTGTCATTCCATTAACTTGTCACTTTGCTTTGCTTTTTTTATCTGAAGGGACTTCGAAGCAAGAGATCTCCTGTAAGTATATGATCTTTTTCATGACTTGCTGTATTTTCCTTTTTTTTTTTTGCAATATGCACAATGCCAGAGATGAGCTGGAAGGGCCAGCATTTAGACCTACTTTCAAGGTCATCCAATTCTTCCTCGCCCTCACATCTTTAGGGCTGATGTCTGGCAGCAGAAAGCCTTTTGTATCCATGGAAGCTCTGGACTCCCTTAAGAGCCTTGGTTATCAACAGTATCCATGGTCTTCTTTAATTCAGCAACACTTGAATAGTAGGATAGAAATGGGGGATCCGTGGCTGCCCAGATGTTGTTGGACTCCAAATCCCATCAGCCCTGCCAGCATGGCCAATGGTCAGGAATGATGATGGGAGCTGTAATCCAACACCACTTGGAGATCAACTGATTCCCTATCCCTGCAGTAGTGGACCTTCACCCATCAGTCCAAGACCAGGGCTTTAAGGTCACATGGATGTGGTGAACTAAATTTCACTCACCCACAGATATGGCTGCATTCTGTCATGTTTTTATTTTATCTTTTGCAATGTCAATGTACAGAGGGGTGCATTGCTGCCACCACAGCCAGCATGTTCTGCAACGGCATCATGAAATTAAGTAATTTTCAATCTACTAATTTTCACTCACTGGTGCAAATCTCTGGATTATTTCTCCTATTGTGGTCCTATGGTCCTCCCTAGAGATGGATGAATGTGCAAATGTGGGTTTCCCTCTGTTTTCCATTTAACAACTTTAAATTCACTTCTACTTACTTCTGCTGCAATCTGGGGTGGGCGATGGGAACCTCATGAAAATTCATCAGTGTTTGAGTATGAATTCTATGAAGGCTTTTGAACTGGTTCAAGAGGTACAGATTAGGAACTTTCTCATGAAAATGCAAACAATAGTGAATTTCTCCTCCATCCCTGCTCCTGACTGACTTTGTGGTCTTGAGTAGTGACTTGCCCCATGGATTCTAGTCTCCAGTTCATAGCTCACTTCAGTTTGATGCTCACAGCCCGGGCCTGACTCTTGCCCAGTTCAGTGACTCTACCCTTTCCCAACTTGCTCCCCTGATGGATGGATTGTCTCCCTATTGTTGCCTTCCTCTCCTATTGGTTCAAATTGCTCCTCAAAATACCCATTGTCTGTGGAGTCTTTGACACAGCCCCGTGGTCCAAATCCCCAATGAACACAAGTCTAAAAACATGCAGCTGAATAGAATGAACCTATTCGCCTCATATCAGCACTCCTTTTATCATACCTTCTACCTTCCTCTGCTCCCTCTGTTGCCTCCCCTGTGTGAAATTTTATGCTGTCACTTTATACTGTCACTGGAGTAATATATATATATATATATAACACTGAAATGTGCTGAGAACCTTCATGATACAGCAAATTACAGTAAATACCAATGGCTGTGCCCGTGGTGGTGTAGCTATGTGATGTAAAATAAGAGCAATAATTAACTGCAATATTCTACTTTCTAGGTTATTCCTGCCAAATTAGTGAGTATTGCTGATAATTTTGCATTGTCGATATTACATATTACATAGGAACACCTGGTACTGGGGACAATAGCTTCAGTGATGCATAGGAAACTGAGGTGGTGCTGCAGAAAGCTATTAAAGGGCAGGCAACTGCAAGAAGGAAGCAGCTGGAGGGAATGATTCATGATTTCAGTTGCCTCTATCCTAATGTACAGAGCAGTGCTTTTTTCTGGGGGGATGCAGGGCTACGCATACCCCTAAAGATTTTGTGAATCTAAGTTTGGCCTCACTGAGGGGCAGTATTTCAATATGAGTAGGAAAATGAGAGTACCCCTAAGCATTTTTTAGAAAAAAGCACTGGTACAGAGTATAGGAAACAAGCAAGATGAATTTGAGCTTTTAATACCGGATGGCAAAACTGTTCTAATAGGCATTACAGTGGTACCTCGGGTTACATATGCTTCAGGTTACAGACTCTGCTAACCCAGAAATAGTGCTTCAGGTTAAGAACTTTGCTTCAGGATGAGAACAGAAATCGTGCTCCAGTGGCGCGGCAGCAGCAGGAGGCCCCATTAGCTAAAGTGGTGCTTCAGGTTAAGAACAGTTTCAGGTTAAGTACGGACCACCGGAACAAATTAAGTACTTAACCCGAGGTACCACTGTACTGCAACCTGCTGGAATGAGACTCATGACTGGAATGTAGAATTTGAGGGTTATATCCTATCCATCGCATGAGCAGAGTTTGTGTAGCCACAATATATCAATGCATGAGCAGCATGTGGTTGAAGAATGCATCCATCGCTCCAAATCAACCTCTACCATCCATGGCGGGTGGGGAAAATGTATATTTGCTATACTGTGTATGTTTTCCCTGTAGAAATGCTATAACATACAATACAAATGTAACAGATTTACTTTGATACTTTGGAAGTTTGGGTATTGCTCAGGGCCTTAGAATGGAATGGAATGAAATGATGGTGGAGGAAATGCTGTCTGATGGATTCTCAGGTTCCCTATTCTGTACACCTTAATGGTGGTTCTCTGCCCCTGTTGGTGAGTAATACTGGTGGGCTGAAACCTCTTCTCCAATTTCCTGACATTTTTCTTGCCCTGCAGAAGAGGCTTCTGCCTTACTGATTGAGAATGGTAAAATAAAATTTGGAGAAAAATTCAGCACAACACTAGTGAGTAAGACTGTTTTCTGAAATCTGTTTGTATGAGAGAAAACCCCCTTGAACTGAATAGGGCTTACTTCTGAGTAGGCCTGGTTAGGCATGAACTTGATTTCTGTCCTGTTGCACTGCTTGCATCCCACTGCAGTTTGTCTTTCACCCAAGCTGACAATATTATTCTCAGCATAACAAAAAATCAATTACAGCAGTGAATTTCGTTTTTCAGAGGCATCTATTTGGAGAGCTTCTTCTTGTGTGCAGACTGTTACTATGTGAAGTTGTTGTTGTTGTTTAAAAAAGCATGAAATAACTGTGCGCTTTGACATTTCAGGGTATTATTGCTGCAGCAGTGAGTATTCACATAGTTTTGTTTATATTTTTCTTACTATTTTGCATTGGAAATATAGACTAACTCTTTCAGATCGGGAACACTTTTGGCCTTCTTATGTATTCATCCAGCAGGGTCCCATGTCCCGCAAGTGACCCAGAGAAACAGCGACATCCCATTTTCTATCCCAAGAGAACTGAGGCCATTTTGGTTGCTATGATTTTGCATGATTTTGTGGTGTGATTACCCCCCCAAAAGTGTTTTTAGCAGGGCTGCAATCTCATGCAGTGTGTCAGGGACTGGACTGAAGAGGAGGAGGAATGGTGAAGATCGACCCTCCCCATTTCTCTTGTAGCTCTCAGAGAAGAGGAAGGCAGTCTCGAGTTACAGCTGAGCTTTGAGGAAGATAACAATTCAGAGGCAGGCGAACAGCAGAGTTATGAGATGTTAGGAGAAGGAAGAGGGGAGGCAGAGTAGCTAGCTGACATGTCACTGTACAGCATAACTGACCCCCCTTCTCCTAAAACGTGGCATTCATTACATGTGCAAGAACAAAGGGCACAGAGGCAGTTGACCACGGATGGATGCCATAGAGGCAGGTGTTGTTGCTAAAAGGGAAGGAGGAGGACCTCAGTGCAAGCAATGCCATCATTGAGGAATGACTGGATTCTTTTGTCTTTCACTGTCATACTGAAATAAATCATAACTAAGAACTTTCCTTTTTCTTCCCTGCTTCTTGGTGCCATTGGGGAAGGGAGAGAATTCCTCACGCCTGACAGAGTGCCGCAAAATTCACATTGGGAGGGGGGTCAATATATGAAACCGTGTGAAATCATGGCAGTCAAAATGGCCATCAGGCTCTTGCAATTAAAAAAACAGGAAGATGGCATCCAGAAAGGGGCCGTCCTGGATTTGGGCTTCAAGGTGTTGGATGGTATGGGGTCCTGGTTGCCCTGGGATGAAGGAGATATGGTAGCATATCCCCAGCTGAGCTGAAGATGGGGAGTTATGTTGGCACATCACTGCTCAGTCAAGAACATTCTAGTTCACCTAGAGAGCTGCTGGATCCCAACCTTGCTCATCCCAGTGGATCTACCTGTAAGATTGCTCTGGTGGTCTGCTAAGAATAAAAGGAAATCTCCCTCTTTTATATTGACAATCTGTTTTATACTATGTGAAATAAGAAGCCAGTAAATAACTGTGTATGTTGACATTTCAGGCTGGAGCTGTACCTGCTGTTATACCAGTGAGTATTCACATGATTGAGTTTACATATTTCCCAAGGAGTGCAACTAATTATTTTGTACTAGCACAATACATGCCCTGCTAGCCAGCAGGGTACCATACCCCACCACCGTCTTGGAAAAACCAGGACATCACATTTTTTATTGGCAGCGAACTGCGGCCATTTTGGTTGCTGTTGTCTTGCATTAATACATGTCACAATTTTGCCCCAAAAGCAGTTTCGTATCTTGTGTGGCACCCTAAAATTCACATTTTTGGCACCATGCCCAAGAAAGCACTTTTTTGATAGGGGAAACAATGGTGCAAAATTATGCAAGTTCATAGCAACCAAAATGGCCGACTGCTCTAGTAATGAAAAATGGGAAGCTGGCCTCTAGAAAGATGGTGTCCCAGATTTTGGCTTCATAGTGTTAGAGGGTATGGGGTCCTGGATGTCCTTGGATGAGGGGGATATTTTAGCATATCTCCAGCTGAGCTGACGATGGGGAGTTAGATTGGCAGAGCCATGAACTTTCTGGTTCAGTGGAGATCCACTCAATCCCCCCCTCCTTCTCATCCCAGTGGACCTTGCAGAAAAAGTGCTTTGTTTGTCTCACTAACAATGGGCAAATTTCCCCTTTTATAGTGGAAACTATAGTGTTACTTTTTGAAGTTTTTTAAAAATCCCATGAAATAACTGTGCACTTTGACATTTCAGGACCCGGCTACTTTGACAGTGAGTATTCACATGGTTTTGTTTATATTTTGCTAAATATTTTGCCCCTTAGATCAGCAGCATCTTCTGCCCTGCTATGTTTTCAGCAGTTTCTCATACCCTGCAAGTGTCCTGGAAAAACTGGAGCATCCCGTTCTTTTTATTGTAAGAGAACTGCAGCCATTTTGGTTGCTGTAATCTCATGCAATTTCACCCTTAAAAAGTGCTTTTGGGGAGCCACAGTATCACAGTATCACATTTATTGGCACTGTGCCCTTGCTATAAAAAACAACAACCCAGGAAGATGGAATCCAGAAATAATGTGTCCTGATTTTGGCTTCAAGGTGTTGGAGGATATGGAGTTATGGCTGTCCATAGATGAAAGAGATATACAGTCAAACATTGGTTGTCGAAGGTAATCCATTCCAGAGGCCTGTTTGGGTTCCGAAATGTTCGACAACCGAGGCGCGGCTTCCAATTGGTTGCAGGAGCTTCCTGCACTCAAGCGGAAGCCGCATCGGATGTTTGGCTTCTGAAAAACGTTCGAAAGCTGGAGCATTTACTTCTGGGTTTTCAGCATTTGGGAGCCAAAACGTTCCAATACGGAGGTGTTCGGGAGCCAAAGTTTGACTGTAGTAGCAAAGTTTGGACAGCGCTGAGGATGGGGAGTTATATTAGTGCATCACTGCTCAACCATTAACTTTTTGCCTCAGCTGGATCCTAAGCTTGCTCTTCTAAGGGGATCTTACTGTAAAATTGCTGTTTGTCTGGATAATAATGGGCGATTTTCTCATTTTATACTGAGGTTCCATTTGTTACCATGTGAAGTAAAAAACCAAACAACCAAACACGAAATAACTCTGCACTTTGACATTTCAGGATGTTGCTATTTCAACAGTGAGTATTCACATGGTTTTGTTTATGTTTTCTACATATTTTGCAATGGCAATATAGATTAGATCAGGAGCGCTTTCTGCCCCGCTATACATTCAGCAAGCAAGATACAATACTTGCAAGTGCCCTGGATAAGCTGAGGCACCCCGTAATTTAATGCAAGAGAACTGTGGCCATTTTGGTTGATGTCATATTTAAAAATTTTGCAGCACGATATCCCCTTTTAAAAAGTGCTTCTGGAGGGGGGGTGACAATATCACACAACACCCCCAAATTCACATTTATGGGCACTGTACCCCCCCAAATAACTTTTCTGTTTGGAGAGGAACCAAGGCACAAGATCATGCAAGTTCATGACAAACAAACTGACCTTCGTACTCTTGTGATAAAAAAACCAGGAAAATGGCATCCTGAAAGATTGTGTCCTGGATTTTGGCTTCAATGTTGGAGGATATGGGGTCCTGGCTATCCCAAGATGAAAGAGATATAGTAGTAGATCTCTGAATGAGCTGAAGATGTTGGTACAACACTGCCTGAGCTAGATCCTAACCTTGCTCATCGCAGTGGATCTTACTGTAAAATTGCTGTGTTTGTCTTGATAATAATGGGCAATTTTCCCGTTTTATATTGAGGTTGCATTTGTTGCTATGTGAAAGAAAAAAACAAGCAAGCTAGCTAGCTAGCAAGCAAACACTTTGTGCACTTTGACATTTCACGTCCTTTCTACTGTGCCAATAGTTTATTTATATTTTGCTAAATTTTTTTTGCATTGGCAAGATAGATTGAGAATCTCTTAGATGAGGAGTCCCCAACACTCAAGCCTTGTTTTAAAGGCTCCCCATCCCCACCTGCACCCCGTCAGACTTTAAAATCAATATGCATATTTAATACAGACAGGCAGCGGACTGACTGAATGAAGCGTGCTGACCACTGGTGATCCAGAATAAAAACAAACTTTCTGAAAAAATGTTTTTCTTTTCTTTTTTCTTTTTTAAGCGAAGGAAGTAACAATTTGCTTCTGCATTTTTAGCTGACTGCTGGAATCGGTGGAGCTCATGTAAGTATTTCTATTTAAGTGACAGCACAGATGGTAATGTATTTGAGCATTCAAACCATCTAAGTTTGTTGATATTGGCTGGCTTTTTGGAAGTGCAGAAAACCAGGTGGGTAAACTGAAACCAAAGTTCCTTAGCTGGTGGCATGGTCTGTATAGCAGCAAAACTTGTTTGTGCAAGTGGAGCAGTGTCTCAAGCAATTCACTTGATATTCATCATGTGGGATATTTATCTTTCACTGAAATGGCTACAGCAAGTAACTTCCTACATTCATTCATCTCTATATAATTTAGTGGGGAGTGTAGCAAATCCCCTAATATTTTCACATGTAAGGTAAAGGTAAAGGTACCCCTGCCCGTACGGGCCAGTCTTGACAGACTCTAGGGTTGTGCGCTCATCTCACTCTAAAGGCCGGGAGCCAGCGCTGTCCGCAGACACTTCCGGGTCATGTGGCCAGCGTGACGAAGCTGCTCCGGCGAACCGGCACCAGCGCAGCACACGGAATGCCGTTTACCTTCCCGCTAGTAAGCGGTCCCTATTTATCTACTTTCACCCGGGGGTGCTTTCGAACTGCTAGGTTGGCAGGCGCTGGGACCGAGCAGCGTGAGCGCACCCCGCCGCGGGGATTCGAACCGCCGACCATGCGATCGGCAAGTCCTAGGCGCTGAGGTTTAACCCACAGCGCCACCCGCGTCCCATAAATTTTCACATGTACCTGATAGCTAAGTGGCTTCTCTTGTCCTTCAAGGCATACTTTCTGTCTACTCACTAGTATGTATGCCGCTACGTCTGAAGCTACAGTTGTTTCCAGATGACCTATTCATTGAACATCTCCCCTGATTTGCTTGCAGAATGTTACAAAGTTCTCGTCTGTTGGTTGAGCAGTTATTCTCTTTCGTTTGTGGAGAGCTGGGGTTTAAGCGACTTCAGCAACAATATATTCAAAGCACTATCATGCCAGTTTGAACAGTCATGAGAGCAATAGTTTCCAAAGTTCCCTGGGAAGAGAGGTTGATTGTTACAGCACTCTTGGAACTGTAGCTCTGTGAGGGAAATGGGGTCTTCTAACAAACTCTCATTACCCTTAATATACTACAAGGTTTCTTTGGGAAAAGCCACAATGTTTAAAGCAGGGGTGCCCAAACTTTTTTCGAAGAGGACCAGATTTGATGAACTGAACATGTGTTAGGTCTGCCCAAAGTTGCTGAGCCTTTTAAAGGATTTAACCCCAAAGCTGTTGAGCTTGTTTTCGGATTGAAGTTGCTGAGGATTTTACCTCAGGACATATACTGCCACAGGGGCCGAATTAGGCCCCCAAAACTGACTTGGACATGCCTGGTTTAAAGTGTTGTAATACTTCTAGACAGTGTATTGTACCACTTTAAACAGTCATGGCTTCTGGGAGCTGTAGGGGTTTTGTTTTTTTTAAGGTCCTGAGAGTTGCAAGGAGACCCATATTCCCCTCACAGAGCTGCAATTGGCGGAGTGGTTTAACAGTCAATCCCTCTTCCCAGGGAACTGTGGGAATCGTAGTTCTGTTAAGTGTATGTTGATTGGAAGCGTATTTGTTGCAGAGGAGCCCAAGTTCACCTTTTTGCACATCTTGAATTTGATGGCATGCAATTGAATCACAGCTGCAAACCTGCAATAGTCTAGAAGCCCCTACGAAAAAGACAACATACACAGACATAACTCATGTCTTCTGTTATTTCACTAAGGTTAAACGACGGAAGAGAAGATCTGTAAGTATGAGGATTCTCAACTTAAGGCTGCTCTGTTCCTTCAGCAAAGTCACGTGGTAGAAGTAGGGATGGAGAAGAAATGTGTTCTGCTTGCAGTTTAAAGCAAACTGATCTGATTTGCCAATCCTAGATTTATATGTGGATGACAGCACAGATGCCTCTCGGATTATGTACTTTTGTTGTGGTATAGTTTTGGTTCAAAAAGCATGCAACAAAAATGGATATTTTATGGGGAAATGTATACAAAAATATTTAAGGGGGAATCTCAGTGAAAAGCAAATATTACATATAACATACACACAAATGTGTACAGTTTAAATGTGATTGGTGCATGTATGTGTGTGTGTGTGTGTGTCTTTAATTCTACAAAAATGGGACAGAATTGTCTTGTGACAGAACGGATGAAAATCTGGCATTGAATCTAAAAAACCCGATACATCAGTTGCTAGTACTAGTGGCAAGCTCCTACCTACATGGAGGCAAGATGATGGATTTTGTAAAGAAATATTTCCCCATGTGAAATATTCTCTTGCCTGTAGAAAAACCTGGCCCATCAGTGGAGGACTTGTAGTCCATATGATCTGGCTGAAAGTGTGCCTCAACTTGAGCCCAGTGTGTCACAAAGCACCTACAAAAAAGCAAACATTAAGTCATGCTATTCTTTGAGTCTTTAAAAACAACTGTATTAGTTAGGTAATTAAAGTATACGTAACAACAGGGTGTGGAATCTCCATCCCATCGTCCAATCTTGACCCATTTTTAAAATTTCCTTCTTGGAATGTTCTTCTCCTCTCCTGAGTCATTTCCCCTGTGTTTTGTGTTTGATTAGATTGCAAGGCTGAAGTTGGATCATGTCTCTTTAAATTCCTAGGGTGCTGATTATAACAATAGGTGCTGTAAGAGATATTATTCCAGCCGTTAGCAGACTGTTCCACATCCCATAATGCATTCTTCTGCTGGCCTCTCTTTCCTTTCAATGAAATACCCGTTTGGTATTCATTTAGTGAGCTGACTTCACTAGTGCACTAAGAAAGCAGACAAATAACTTGTGTCTTTTGCTTCTTTTATAAACAACAGTCTACCTGAGTAAAGATCTGTAAGTATTTCTGTGTACATAATCTACATATGGTTAATCTGTGCCATGAGCAAAATCATGCTGTAGAGTCATGGGGGGACCGAATTACTTCAGGGGACAGGATTACATTTTTCTGGGTGCCTCCCCTGTGTGAAATACATTCTTGTTTGTAGAGAAGCTATCATATCTGTTGACTAGAAAACTTACTCCACTCTGATGATAAGCTGGAGAGTTAAAGCTGCTCTTCCTGTGATACCAGTCAGGGGCTGGAACCCTGAGAAAAGATGCAATTGCACAGAGCAGCAGACAGACGAGGAACAGCCCTAATTCATTTCCCTCTGAATATGTGCCTACTCTATTAAGGCAGGGATGGGAAACCTGTGCCCCACCAGATATTGCTGGATTGCAGTTCTGATCCTTCTTGATCCCTGTCCACGTTGGTTGAGGTTGATAGGAGTTGGTGTGGAGCAATCTTTGCAGGGCCACAGGTCCCCAATCCCTGTGTTAGAGGAAGTTGGCAATCCTGCATAGGTTTACTTGGAAGGAAGTCCCAAGAAGCTCAAGAGAGCATGCTCCCAGGTATGTTTGAATATGCAAGGGTAAAGCCATGCTTTATGTACTATAAAAGCGATTTTTGATATCTCATAAAAGGGCATAGCAGGTGAAACCGTACACTTGAGATAGTTGATACTTTAGAAATTCATAAAATTAAAATGACTGTAGTCATAGTTGCGGAAGGGGACCCCAAGCAAAATTCAACCATTTCCGTCTAGTTTGATAGGAGAATTAATCTTGTATTCAATGAGACCTAAATGTGCTTACCTTCAGGTGCAGGCTTGGGAAACCTGTTGCCACCAAGATATTGTTGGATGGTAGTCCCATCTTTCTTGACCATTAGCCTTGCTGGCAAAGATGATGGAGATTGGGGTTCAAGAACATTGGCAGGTTCCCCCTCCATGCCCTGTGGAGTAAGGTCTTGGGGAAAGTTTGGGTTGATTTATATTATTTACTGTCAGAAGCGAGATAGCAGTAAACCACACTGTGCATGCTGGAGTTGACTTTTGATTAGCAAAAACCCAATAGGCGCAGACCTGGAGGATTGTCATTCCTAATGATCACAGCAACTCATCTCCAGTACATCTTGCCCCCCCCCCATGAAGCAGTTGCTGATACTGAAGGCCCCTGCCCCCCACAGCTGCCTACGTTCCCTCCTCTCCAGGGTTTTCCCCCAAGCAGTCTGAGACTGTGCCTGCATGCCTGTCTTTGCTCCTCCCACTTCATGTCTCTACTGGTTCTGGGAGATGAATGGGGAGGAATCACAGCAATAATGTGAGACCCCCATGCCTCTTCACCCGTCTTAATCATCTCTGCCTTTTGACCTATCTCCTCCCACCTTTCTTTGGCTTCTGCCTCTGATTTTGAACTGCTCTTTCCAAATGCTCTCCCAACTCACTGAGCCCTGTTATTCCTTCAGCTTCAGAAACTGCCTTTTCCTATTCTTTTCCTGGAATCACAGAATCCATCCCAGTTTCTGATTTGATCTGAGAATGTCTCACTTTTCTTTAAAAGGTAAAGGTAAAGGGACCCCTGACCATTAGGTCCAGTCGCGGACGACTCTGGGGTTTTGGTGCTCATCTCGCTTTAGTGGCCGAGGGAGTTGGCGTTAGTCCACAGACAGCTTCCGGGTCATGTGGCCAGCATGACTAAGCCGCTTCTGGCGAACCAGAGCAGTGCACGGAAAAGCCATTTACCTTCCCGCCGGAGCGGTACCTATTTATCTACTTGCACTTTGACGTGCTTTCGAACTGCTAGGTTGGCAGGAGCAGGGACCGAGCAACGGGAGCTCACCCCGTCGCGGGGATTCGAACCGCCGACCTTCTGATCGGCAAGGCCAAGGCTCAGTGGTTTAGACCACAGTGCCACCCACGTTGCTTTTCCTTAGGATGTCCCTATTTTCATTCATTTTTGGCACCTCTTAAGTGGGCACCATTGCCATCATAAGAGAACAAAAGTTCGTGGTGAGTTCCGGCACTACTTCTTCTGGAAAAAAATAGCGCTGGGTGTCACTAGTTTCATTAGATTAATGTTGGAGGGTATGGTATAATGAAGGTGCCAGCTGAACCTCTCTGGGGAGAACATTCCACAAATGGGGGAAAGGCCCATTCTCATGTTGCCACCATCTTGTGGAGGAGCCACATGATGAAGGGCCTCAGAGGATGGTCTCAGGATCCAGGTAGGTTCATATGGAGAGGCCCAGTGCAGTCTGATCAGGATTGGTGAAATAAGCTTAAACCATCTTGCCCCAGTGAGCAACCTGACCACTGAATTCTGCGCCAGCTGAAGTTTCCAAACCATTAGAGAGTGCGTAGTACTCCCCACAAATCTTTCGGCAAACTTATAGCAAATCACCTAAATCGGTTTGCAGAGCTTAAAGCAGCGATTATTCAGTAAGAATAAAAATTTCCAGTGCTTCAGTCTCCTGAGGAGGTGAAATGCCATTTCCAGTTGCAATGACCTCTCTGGAGGGAATTCTTTTGACTCATGGGACTTGCCATGACAAAGACCAATTCCAAGTGAATCCCTTTTAATATCTAATCAAATGATTGATTTCTGCACGTATTCCTAGACTGTATTGACCCTTCATAAGAGCAGCTTAAATGAAGCTGCCAGCCGAACCTTCCTGGGGAGACCAGTCCACAAATGGGGAGCAACCACAGAAAAGTCCCATCCTGTCCCCAGGATACTTTGGTGGAAGATTCAGGGATCTCACCATTGGTGTCCACCTCTTCCTATCCATGACCCAGCTGCCAAGTGACCCAAACCAATGAACCAAATGATTCAGTTCCCACTGTTAGTTACTCCTACTTGGCACTACAGTATGAATTAGGCTCCAAAGGTCATGCCCACCACACAGAGAAGCTATGGTAGTCAGCTAAGTTCACACTGTTTACTTGACATTAGCTTGACAAGGGATTGTCCTGTCACAACAGGCTTAGGAACCTTAAAGAAGATTTGTACAGTTCCTGCACATGGTCTCATTTCCCTTAGGCACTTCAGAAATTCTTAAGGGATAGTTAATCAAGGGGCCCTATTTACAACTGCTTACCCTGCTTCTTGCCTGCTTATTTCTAGTTTCCTGACACAGCACAGTTGTCTGCAGTTTTACCTCCACAAACCTTTCCAACTCTGCAAGAGAATCCTCAATTGTACTATGAAGAGGGGATGTTGTGTGTATGGACCATGCACTTACCTCACTGCACATACCTGGAAAAGGGTCAAGCTGAGCAACTTGGCTTAGCTGATGATTAATACTTGGTTGCTGGATAATAATGCATTATTGTTTGCCACCCCGTTGGTCCCTGTCTTTGAGATCTACAACACCTTTCCATTTGATGGTGGTTTGTGATAAGTTATGCTTTCCTCATTCCTAAAGAGATTGGTCCTCTTGACAATGGAGCTTTTACACTGAGCAACATGGGCTGCAATTTCTGGAAAGAGCCAAGCCATAAATAGAGCAGCTGAAGGTACCCAGGCCTCACACCAGAGAGTTTACAGACTTCCAAGGAGAAGCCAAGATGACTCCCCAGATTGTGGTTACCGTTCTCCTCCTTCTCCTTTGCCCACAGGAACGCATTGCGGTAAGGTGACTTCTGCTTTGAAAGGAGCCATGCAACACCTTTCTGCCACAATGATCTTTCTCTTCAAGTGCATTCCACTGCTGTCTGTGTTCTTGTATTTGAAACCTGGTGTGCAATCAAGCCTTCTGCAGATAGAACATGAATACTGATTCTGATTCGTCTTCAGACAATGACTTCTTGTTTTCTGTTTTAGGCAGGTGGCGTTGCTAGATTCCAGACTACAGTGGTAAGTATTTCATATTATATTTCTGTGGAAAGCTCTTCCTCCATTTTCTGGATTCAGTTGTATACTGTTCTGTCTGGGTTTTACACCAAAACAGCCTTGGACACCTTAACAGATTCATACTGGGAGAAGGACAGTGACCTTGCTAATTCTTCTAGACCTTTCAGTGGCTATGTGTAGTATTTGACCTTCTGCACCAGCTATCTGGGATATGGGGTATTATGATCTAGTGTTTCTGCTCATACCTGGGTGTCTGTTTCCAGAAAGCCATGCAGGAAAACTACTGGTTGGTCCTGAAGTATTTAGGCTACCACAGGCTTTCATCCCGTCTCTCATGTTGACTAACATCTACATGAAACCACTGAACTAGATAATCCAGAGGTTTGGTGAGAGGTAGTATCAGTAGGCTGGTGACACCCAGCTCTGATTCTCCTTTTCATTAGCTTCAGATGAGGCAGTGGAAGTGCTATTGATGAAGCTTGGGCTCAGCGATGGACTGGATGAGGGATTAGTAAATGAAGCTGAATCCCAGCAAGATGAAGTTAATGTTTATGGGTGGTTCATTTGCGCAGAGACATGGCTGTGGGGAGCTTGGCATGGCACAGCTGAATCAGTGGGTGCAGGGCTGTCTTATACATATGCGGCACCGGGGTGCAAAGATCCGCCCTGCGCGCGCCCCCCCAGGTTGCTCAATCCCAGGAGCGCAGGAGGCCAGAGCCAGCCGGCCACCTCAGAGTCTCGCTGGCTTGGTCGCCCCCAAACTCACAGCACAGAGCTGCCTGCAGCAGAAGAGCCCGCCACAGCGCTCCGACCGATGGGTGGGCTCTTCCCCGGACTCAACTCTCAGGCCCCAGACTCTCAGCCTGGCACCCCTGAGAGCCCCGCGCCCGGGTGCCCTGCACCCCTCGTGCCTATGGGTAAGATGGCCCTGAGTGAGTGCAGCTCCCTTTTGCCTTCCTCCTCCACCTCTCTGTAACCAGAAGCGACATGCAGCATAAGGAAGCCAGGTGAGCAACAACACTCTGCCTGTGCCACCCTTTTCGCCACTACGGATGCCACTGTCTACCGGCTGCTGGGCAGCAATGGCAGGAGAGAGCTTTGGCCTAATGGGTAGAGACTGTTGAACTGCAGCTGCCATCATTCTCTGACCATTGGCCTTGCTGGCTGGGGGGCTGATGGGAATTGGAGAGCACCAGGCTTGGGAAAGCAGACTCTCACACCCTCCAACATTCCTCTGATGGAAATTGGGATGCACGTCTTTGGGTGCTGTGCTTTCACGGGAGCTAGCTGACTTGTGCAAGAGTGCAGAACCACTGCAAGTGCCAGTACTGGCTGTAAGCTCCATGAGCTTGGAGGGGGGAAATGGGATTCCAGGGAAATTCCAGGATCGAATCAGAAGCCAGGATGGCTTCTGTAATTCTTGGAATGCCCTGGGGATATTGTGACACTTGAAGGGTATGGATTATTCCTATGTTCTTAGGCTATATGAACTGCATGGTTTGATTTGCAAATGTATGGGCTTAATGTCCAGTGCCAGACTTTGCATATCAATGTGAAGAAAGCAAGATTTGCAGCAGATAGATTCAAAATAATAATAATGGTGATAATTATGATGTTGTTGATGATGATGATAGGCTAACAAATTGCTTTTAACTTTAGGCTACTGGCAGTGGGTGTGGCCTTGTGAATGTGAGTATTGTGAATCATTTGGATGTTGACTGATTGATCTTGCTTTGTAGATCTAGCCTTTTCCTGGTCACTGGAGATCAAGTTCTCTACTTTTTAAATAACGCCCCCCCAACAGCCCTTAGAAGCCCCATCTTTGAGACCATTGAGGTCATTTGAAATGAAAATAGCATGCTTCTTAAATGTGCTTTTTATTTATTTCATTTATTAATTGCTTCCCATGAGGCATTTCAATGTTATTTACAATATAAAAACATATACAAACCAATTACACGCGCACTCACAAAACAGCTGCATATATTAATTATTTTATTTTAAAAAATACATAAATGTAAAAACAGGTTAAAACAACAGATTTTTTTTTGTTAACTTTGCTGCATTAAATATACATTCTCTAGTTGACCTCATTTGTAATGCTCTGAAATCTTTAAGCTAATATTTCAGTTTCCTATTAATGTTGCCTTGAACTTTATATCTGGCTTTCTTTGGCAATGTTTTATTCTGAATTGTTTTATTTGATGTTTTAATATGTTGCAAACCACTTTGAGATTTTTCTCCCTTTAAAATATCAAGCAGTATAGAAATGACATGAATTATAGCAATAATGATAATAGGCATTCTAGTCCCATTGAAGTTTCTAGAGGAACAAAGTATAAGGCCTATTTATTCTCATACACTTTGAAAGAGCTTTGGGTGCAAACCCTTGGCTTCTCCAGGTCAGGTTGAGAAAGACCATTGTCTGAAACCCTGGAGAGTTGCAGCCAATCAGTGTGGACAATGCTGAGCTAGATGGACCAATGGTGTGGTCAAATATATTTTGGTACATTTTGAGAGCCATTGTTGGAATCTTTTTTAACTGCAAAAGTAATGGATAACTACATTCCATTCTGCACAAGTGTGGATCAGGTTACTGTCTCATCAGAATGAGGGGTAGACAGCTTTGTCTCCTTCTGTGCATGTTTCCCATGTCTTCATTCATATATCTGTTCCATCCAGGATTTTTGGTATGAAAAATCACTTTTAATTATTTATTTTGTCACAAGCTGTGCATTTCAGGATATGTGCTATCCCAGGGCAAACGTTTCCAAACACACTGGGCAGCATTCAACTAGGTTTTACTCAAAGGAGACTCATTGAGATTAATGTACCCAAGTTAATAATGTTCAATCATTTCATCGTGTCTGCTGTGAGCAAAACTTAGTGAAATGCTACCCATTTTATCCTAAGCCTTTATGAACTTTGAATTATTATTTTTTTGAAGCTGAGAATAGTATTGCCAAATTTGGGGAAGTGGAAAATCCAAAATATAGTTATATTCTGATCAGAGTATTAGTCCAGGAGGTGAGTATCAATTTTGGTTCACTTTTAAAAGTCGACCAAGTGAAATTCTCCTGCATAACTGAATGGAAAATGCAGATTCTGAATTCCTTAAGTCCCTCCTCCAGAATAATGCAAACATAAAACCCCCATAGCATAGATCTTAGTGTCAAAACCATGGCTTGTATCCAAAGTAATGCTAAGTCTCTGGTTCCATTTGGATTCTGCACAATGCAACTCCCCCTGCCCCTACCTAATTGGTTCGGGTTGGCTGGCTTGAACAGAACAGATTTGGGAAGGGTATGGGGGGAACACAGCAGGAGAAGAGGGGGGAAACTTCCACTGCGCTAGTATAAATCCTTGTGCTGACAGAACAGGAGCATTGGATACCCCTGACAATGCAGTCTTTCCTGACAATTCCGCCCCCCCCCCCAACTGCTATGAAGAGAGTGTTCATGGAGAAAACATTTAATTTGATATGATGAGGAAAAAATTGTTTCTTGCTTTCTGTTTTAGATTATTGGTGTAGTGGCACCTCCCAGAGTGAGTATGCCCTATTACTTTTGTGTAGAGAGTTTCTTTTTATTTACATTAGACTGTTGTTGTTGTTTAGTCGTTTAGTCGTGTCCGACTCTTCGTGACCCCATCGACCAGAGCACGCCAGGCACTCCTGTCTTCCACTGCTTCCCGCAGTTTGGTCAGACTCATGTTTGTAGCTTCGAGAACACTGTCCAACCATCTCGTCCTCTGTCGTCCCCTTCTCCTTGTGCCCTCCATCTTTCCCAAGGCAGTCTTCTCTTCTCATGAGGTGGCCAAAGTTTTGGAGCCTCAGCTTCAGGATCTGTCCTTCCAGTGAGCACTCAGGGCTGATTTCCTTAAGAATGGATGTGTTTGATTTTCTTGCAGTCCATGGGACTCTCAAGAGTCTCCTTCAGCACCATAATTCAAAAGCATCAATTCTTCGGCAATCAGCCTTCATTATGGTCCAGCTCTCACTTCCATACATCACTATACGGACCTTTGTTGGCAAGGTGACGTCTCTGCTTTTTAAGATGCTGTCTAGGTTTGTCATTGCTTTTCTCCCAATTATTTACATTAGACTAGGGTTTATATAATGCAAAGCAGGCATGCAAGTGAATGCTTGGCATCTTGTTGATGAAAATTCTAGACATGTCCCACTTGGGATCTACAAACCACCAAATCTTGAATGGAAACACTGGTTCTGGTGGAATTAAATGAGTTTTGCTGAAAAGTAACAGGGTGTTTGTTTGTTTGTTTGTTTGTTTGTTTGTTTGCTTGCTTGCTTGCTTGCGTGTCTCCAAATGCAACATCAATTAGTGGGGAATTTGTGGCCTTCCAGATGTTGATGGGCTTTCAGTCCCATTATCCCTGAGCATGAGCCATGCTGGTTGCAGCTACTGGGAATTGTCCAACAACATCTGACGTAGAACAGGTTCCTCATTGGAACTGCTTATGTTGGACTCTGACTTCCATAATCCCGACCATTGGCCTTGCTCATTGGGGATGATGGGACAATGACTGGGACAGGAATTTAGGCAGCAGGGCCTCAAAACTTAGAGAGCTGCTGCAAACAATACTGGGTTATCTGTCTTGGTGATCAGAAAATGTATACTACAGTGGTGCCTCGCAAGACGGAATTAATTCGTTCCGCAAGTTTTTTCTTCTTGCGAGTTTTTCGTCTTGCGAAGCACGGTTTCCCATAGGAATGCATTGAAAATCAATTAATGCGTTCCTATGGAGACCGCTTGCCAGGCTGGCGGTGCGGAGAAGGGCTTTTCTCCCCACCGCAAGCCTTCAGGACAGGTATGGGAACAGAGGGGAAGGCGCGCAGCGCTTCTCCTCTGTTCCCGGGGCTTGCGGTGGGAGGAGGGTTTTTCCTCCCCACCGCCAACATTCAGAACAGCATTCTGAATGTTGGCGGTGGGAAGGAAAACCCTCCTCCCACCGCAAGTCTTCAGGACAGCCATCCGAAGGCTGGCGCGGGGAGAAGGTCTCTCCGCCCCACCGCCAGCCTTCGGAGGAGAACCGAGGACAGTGGGGAAGACGCGCTGCGCTTCCCCGCTGTCCTGGAGATTTCCCTATGGGCTTTCGTCTTGCAAAGGAAGCCCATAGGGAAATTCGTTTTGCGAAGCGCCTCCAAAACGGAAAACCCTTTCGTCTAGCGGGTTTTTCGTCTTGCGAGGCGTTCGTCTTGCGGGGCACCACTGTATAAGACAAGTTCATAGGCGGCGTGGGAAATGAACTTCCACAAGCTAATATTGGCAACTAGCTAGGGTAAGTTATACAGTTAGATCTACTTACTGTATAGAAGGAGCTTTTGTTTGACTCGGTTCCCTCAGATTCCCTCAGATTTTGATTCCCTCAGATTTCCTCATGCTAATGATCTTTGTATGTTACTCTCTTTTTCAAGAACTACTATTTCTAAAAATGCATTGCCTCTTGATGAAAGTTCAGATGCACTGTTCACCTTCATAAAAAATATAGGAAATGAAGAAAATTCATGAGAAGTAATCCAATAGGTCCATAGTTCAGATTGGAGTAGACTGTCCTACAACTTTGCCAGTGGGTATTGCCAATGATTTTGCATGAGCAACTTCACCCCTCTATGCTGGATATGGGGGTCCCTTTAGTTTATTACGTGACAAGAAAATATACAAAAAAGAAATTCCGGTACACTTTGACATTTTGAGGTGGTGGCCTCCCTGCCCCTTCTCCTTTTCCAGTGTGTGCTCTTAATCATCTTGCATGGTGTCCATTCATGCTGTGAATCCATTTATTGTGTGAGGTAAAAGTATAGAAAAGCAAAATATAATTGTGCCTTTCTTCATTTCAGGGAAGCGGACTTCCTACCTCTCCTCCTTTCCCAGTGAGTATTCCTAACCATTTCCCATTGTTCCCATTTATTTTTGGAATCTTTTTATCATGTGAAGCAGAGCTATATAAAAGCAAAATATAATTGTGAACTCTACATTACAGGGGTGGGAGCTCTCCTGCTAATCTGCCTGTGTGTATTGAAATAGTTATTCTGACTGAGCAATCACTTAATTTTAAATTGTTGTAACCCAGCTTGGGACCTTAGGGCAAGGGGTGGATAATAAATTTAAACAATGGAAACACACACACACACACACTCACAATGCATCACCAGTAGATGTGCTTTTTCTGTTTGCATTTTAAATTTCTGAATCAGAAGTTCCTGGCCATGGTTTTCCACAGGTAATAATGGCTAAATCATTCTTTCCTGCAGTATTTTTAATATTAATTTTTCTCTTTCTTTCTTTCTTTCTTTCTTTTGCATTACACCGGAGGCACCAGACTCACAAAGCCTCAGAACAATTTCTACAGCCTTGTGAGGCTTCAGACTTCACCTCTGAGGCCCCTCAAGGCCTCTGAAGTGACATCCGGTGCTTCCTGAGGCACCAGAAGTCACATTGGAGACCCTGCAATGTGGGTGCCAAGCACCCACAACATTTTTATGGTTGCTCAGGCCCCCATGGCCCCCTATAGTTGGCACCAGTGCTAGAGGGCTGAGTTCTGAATCAAGAAGGTCCCTGGTATGAACTAGGGACGAACAAAGGCAGCTACGGTCTTTCCATTTTGACATGTCTTCATCACAATGAGTGCTGTTTCTATTCCACAGCAGTTTGGTCTCTGCAAAATGCTACATTATTAGTATCTCCGCCTACTATTTAACAGATTTCAGGAATCAGTGTTATAGTTATTTCCACTCCTTCCATTTTACTGCAAAGAAAACACAATTTAAATGAGCGGGCGGGGGACTCAGGAATTACATATCTTTGTGGACTGAAAAAAACCAACCACAGCGGCCTTTTGCTTGCCATTGTATTAACTTGTCATGTTGCTTTGCTTTTTCACCTGAAGGGACTTCGAAAAAAGAGATCTCCTGTAAGTATATGATCTTTTTCGTGGGTTTCTGCATTTTCATTTTCTTTGCAATATACACAATGACAGAAAAGCTGTTGTACTCCAAATCCCATCAGCCCCACCAGCATGGTCAATGGTCAGGGATGATGGGAGTTGTAATCCAACACCACCTGAAGAGCAACTGATTCCTCATCCCTACAGTAGTGAACCTTCACCCATCAGTCAAAGACCAAGGATTTAAGGTCGCAGAGATATAGCCCACTAAATTTCATTCACCTACAGTTGGCTGTGTTCTGTCAGAAGCAGGGATAGAATCAATACAGGAATCTGTCATTGTATCTTTCTATTTGTCGACTGGTCTGTTCATATCCTCTTCTTCTGTTCACCTAAAACTGTTGGAAAGTATTCATACGATTTTCTGATTGCTATAAGACATTCATGTCCAACTTCTAAGAGACTACGATCTACTCCCAATATAATAAAAAAACTGGCATTGATCTACCCATTGTATTTGCCCAAAGTTGTTGAGCTTTTTAAAGGGGACAGTGCCAAAAAAATTGTTGTTCTTTTATCTGGGGGACAGTCCCCAGAGTTGTTTAGCCTTTTTTATTTTTATTTTTTCATGACCCATTGGACATGCCTGCTATAAGACTTTAATTCTAGACACACTGCCCCAATGAACACATGGCCAATCTTAATTCTATTTTAAAAAATGAATATGCTTTTATTTGATCATTTGCAATGTAAACATACATATTAATGCATGACCACCACAGCTGTCAGCATCCTGAAATTAAGCATTTTTCACTCTTCAGATTTATTCATCCAGAACAGTGACTTATTTCTCATCCTTGGCTGCTCTTTGCAAAATCACTGCAGGAGATCTTGGGGTGCTCCCCAGGCCCTGATGGTGAAGGTGGATCTGTTAGATTACAAATCACCTGAAGGAGTCTCCCAGTACTGTTGCCCACAGACACAATAGAGGCGGTGAAGAAAGTCCTCTTCACCGTCACTGTCGCCACTTGATAGGCTCAACGTTGAACTTTAACCTATGTTTGGACTGGTTCAGAATGAGCTTTTCACCACCGGCGCTCTGGCGCAAAACTCTTCTCTTGGACAACCCTTTAGAAATGAGAGCAGAGGAAAAGCACACGTCTGAATTTCTGGTCTTATGCTGAGTTCTCTGTGGAACAGTGCTCCTGTCTCTGATATTTATTCTGTTTCACACTTGGGAACATCACAAAGAGCCCTCAGAGAAGGTTTGAGGGTGAGGTCGCACTAGGTGCTGCACTGCAGGGGACACCAAAACAATGCTGTAGAAAGGAATATGAGACACAGGGATGCCGCCACATTTTAGCGTCACACATGGTGCTGCTTAAATTTGGGAGCCCAAAGTCTGCCACTGTTTCTGAGGTCAGCCAATGGCACCCTCCCAAACCATTTCAAGGTACACCAAAGCATTGGCAAGCTGCCCTTTTCCAGAATTGGCATGGGACTTCTATCAAAGCTTAGTCATTTCCATTCCTATGGCTTAAAACAGCAAAACTATGAGCTAACCAAAGAGAACTGGCAATCAGCCAAGAAAGACCTGCAGATCCCATAGGCTTATAAGTCTGCACTTCATCTTATGACATAAAACATTCTCATATAAGATCAGCTCCTAGAAGCATGTAGTAAATCTCATAGAAGATTAACCCATTTAAGGATGTATTAAAGGATGTACGGTAGTTAATGTATTCGGACAGAGCAGTTGACGGATCAAGTGAACAGCTTTTAAGAATTGTACCAAAAAGAAGGGAGGGCATGTCTGGGAAAAGGAATTCTGGTTCAAAAAATGATTAGGGCCTTAAACAGACTGTTCCGCATACCATAATGCATTCATCTGGAGAGCCTCTCTTTCCTTTCAATGAAATTCTTGTTTGCTAGTCATTTAGTGACCTGTAGTGACTTACTTAGTGCCCTAAGGACACAGAGAAATAACTTGTGTCTTTTGCTTCTTTTTCAACCATAATCCGCCTGAACAGTAAAGACCTGTAAGTATTTATATGTACATAATCTACATACGGTTTATCTGTGTTATTATGTTGTGAACTGCCCTGAGATCTACAGGTGAAGGGCAGTATACAAATTGAATCAATAATAATTAATAAAATCAGTGTTATTATTCAGCTGGAGCATGCCGGAGCATGGATCTGGCACCTATCAGGTGGGAGCCATTGTGAATCGGCACTCCCCCTGTCCACCTTTTGCTTTTACCTACTTCTGAGGAGCCCAAAACAAACATTTCAAGTCAGAATGGAAGCTGACCAGCGTGTATGAGTCTACACAATTTTAAGATCTATAACTCCACCTACCTGCTAGCTGCTCCCAGCCACAACTGGTCAAGCTGTGGGGAGGGACGAATTTGTATTTCTTTTTTTTAAAATCTGTCTCTTCTGTAGAAGCAGCGGGCTTTACACTTTCCAGCCAGACCTCTACTACTGCATGTGCACACATATGCGCGAGGCCCTTCCTAGCTGCCCACGTCATCCGCCCAAACCTTAGAGAACCAGGGAGCCGGGACCGCATTTATCTGACCTGTACCATAACCAGGAGTGACCCCCAAACCACATGTGGAGACAGCTTACCATAGTTTTTAGTACCTCCACAGGTGGTGAACGTGGCTGTTGTCAAACCAGCATCTGTTCAGGGCTGCCTCAAGTTGCTCAGCGACTTACTGTAACAATTTTGTGGTGAGTTCTGGCACCTATTATTCTTGAAAAAAAATACTGAATAGAATCATAAAAGGTAAAGGTAAAGGTACCCCTGACGTTAGGTCTAGTCATGGATGACTCTGGGGTTGTGGCGCTCATCTCGCTTTACTGGCCGAGGAAGCCGGCATTTGTCCGCAGACAGCTTCCGGGTCACGTGGCCAGCATGAATAAGCTGCTTCTGGCGACCCAGAGCAGTGCACGGAAAAGCCATTTACCTTCCCGCCAGTGGCGTAGCGTGGGGGGTGCAGGGGGGGCCGGCCGCACCGGGCGCAACATCTGGGGGTTAGGGTTAGGGGGCGCAAATCCACGGGTTAGGGGGCGCAAATTACTTGCCTTGCCCCGGGTGCTGACAACCCACGCTACGCCACTGCTTCCCGCTGGAGTGGTACCTATTAAACTACTTGCACTTTGACGTGCTTTTGAACTGCTAGGTGGGCAGGAGCTGGGACCAAACAACGGGAGCTCACCCCATCGCAGGGATTCGAACCGCTGACCTTCTGATTGGCAAGCCCTAGGCTCTGTGGTTTAGACCACAGCGCCACCCGCGTCCTGAATAGAATCATAGAATAGTTGAGTAGGAAGGGACCACAAGGATCATCTAGTCCAACATCCTGAAAGAATGTAGTTGGACAAGGGAGCCATGGACCCCAAAAGGCCTACACTATTAGAGCAGGGATGGGAATCCTCTGTCCCACCAGATGATGTTGTATTGCATTTCTGATCATCCTTGACCCTTGGCCATGTTGGCTGAGGCTGATGAGAGTGGGAGAAGCACAACCTCTGAAGGGCCTCAAGTCCACAATGCTTGAATTAGAGGAAGTTGGCAATCCTGCACATGTTTACTTGGGAGGAAGTCCCACTGTGTTCAATATGGCTTCCTCCCAGGTAAATGTGAACATGCTACAGCATGTTTCTTGTATTAAGTGGGGCCCAAATGTGCTTAACTTCACCTCAATCCTACCAAAGGCCTGCAGAAAATGAACTAGTCTCTGTGTCAGGGTTGGGAACCTGTTGCCTCCAGATATTGTTGGATGGTAACTCCCATTGTCTTTGACCTTGCTAGCTAGGACTGATGGTGATTGGGGTTCAGGAACATTGGCAGTTTCCCCCTCCATGCCCTACTGAGGAAGATTTTCATCACTAGTTCTTGGGGAATGTTTGGGGTTAATTTCTGTTATTTGCTGTCAGAAGTGAGACAACAGTAAATCACACTGTGCAAGTTGGAGTTCGCAAAAACATGATCTGCACAGAAAAGGCAGAATGCCAGGCCTAATGAGCACAAAACAACAACAAACCTCTGGTTACGTGAAACATATTCAATAAACACACAAGACATAACCAGCTGTACGTTTGAAAAAATAATATATACTATTCATTGTATTGAATTGTAGATTTCAACAGAAGTAACTCAAAGTTCAACGAAAAAAGAAGACCCAGTGGATCAGTTCATTCTCAATCAGTTTATGCATAAGGTCCATATATGTGAAAGTGTCTATTCCACCTGTCTGTTCATAAAGTCCAGCATCTACTACTATGCTATAAGATCCACTGTCCTGTGATATCATATATGAGTTTGTACTACTGATGAAGCCTAAGATGGTGAAACAAGGCTAATATTCTGGAAATCCTTGTCTTAGACTCTGTGAAAGGATTCTGTGGAACTGCAACAACTTTTCATGTGGATTGTTGGACTTTGTGAACAGACAGGTAGAATAGACACTTTCACATATATGGACCTTATGCATAGAGAATGAACTGATCCACTGGGTCTTCTACTTTTTTCATTGAACTTTGAGTTACTTCTGTTGAAATCTACAATTCAATACAATGAATAGTATATATTATTTTTTCAAACGTACAGCTGGTTATGTCTTGTAGGCCTAATGAGCACAGCAACTCATTTCTGGTAGGTTTGCCCCCCATGAAGCAGTTGTTGGGACTAAAGGCCCCCCACCTCCTCACAGCTGCTTAAGACCCTTCCTCTCCAGGGTTTCCCCCAAGCAATCTGAGGCTGTGCCTGTGTGTTTGTCTTTGCTCCTCCTGCTTCATGCCTCTTCTGTTTCTGAGTGATGAGCAGGAAGGGGAGCTTGTTGCAGCAGACTCATCTCTGCCTCTTGGCCTCTCTCCTCTCACCCTCTTGCTTCAGTTTCTGCCTCTGATTCTGGACTGTCCTCTGCCCCAAACCCTCCCAACTCACTCTGCCCTATTACCCATTCAGGTACTGACACCTTCTTCACAGTCTTTGCAGTTGTCTCCCTCTGACCATAAACCATTGTCCCATCACCATTCTCTGGGCTCTGGTCATTTTTCCCTTTGCGGTTCTCCAGCTGGTTCCTCCCAGCATCCCCCCATGTCTAACCAGTCCATGACACTTACTTTCTTATTTCCAGTTGTACTATGGACTGAACATACCTACACTCCTGGACCAGATTGATGAAGACTTCTTGCTCCTTCATGTTCCACGTTGCCACTCCAAATCCAATCAAGTGAAACCAGACAATCACTAATCATACAAGTAAATTCTGCAGCTGATTTTACTGCCTTTGTAATAGATGGTTGAGGGCACTAAAAACTGCCCCACTACCCACCTGGAGGATGGCACCAACTTTGGAAAAATAAAAGAAAATTACAAACACATGGTTTGCTTGTTTTTTTAACGTTCCAACTAAGGAATCATAAAATTCATTATTGCTGAAACAAGATCCACTCACATGACACACATGTCACTAGCATTAGGATTAGGGCTTTTTCCCCCGGCTGGAACTCGCTAGAACTCAGTTCCAGCACGTCACAGATGGGTGCCATTGCCATTCTAAGAGAATGAGGGAGGTGTTCATGGTGAATTCCAGCACCACTTTTTCTAGAAAAATAGCACTGGTTAGGATCATTGTTCCAGAGCACTGAAGAAATAGGAAAAGTTTGGATAAATAAAGGATGCCTGTTGCTTATTGAGATAAAATGACAGAAGGAACATTCAATCCATTCTGCCCAGATGTTCTCCAGTGCAGTAAGTAACAAAGAGTGTGAGATCTGAGGGTGCCAATACAGGGGGAAACTGGGAGGAATATTTAATTTGGAATGGAAGCAATGCAAGCTGGCCCAATCAGGAAGTGCACATAAACAGTACATAATTATAGGAATAGGTGAATGAACTAGTAGACAGAAGGAAATCTAGGAGATGTGTAGAGCTTGTGAAAGGGGCAGGACCACCCTTTGGATAGTGTGGTTAATTTCCTTGGTGTGAAAGCAGCTTTGTTTTCCAAAAATAACAATGGAAAGTTTTATATATGCCCACTCAGCCAAAGCTGCACACCAGAGAAAATCAACACAAAAAGGCCACACTTGTTTCTTAGTAATAGATGGGATGACTAGGGCATGAGCTAAATTAGGGTTGCCATGTGTCCTCTTTTTCAGGGCTGAATTTGAGACAAATTGCATTTATTTGTTTTGAAATGCCGTCATAGCATCCTCTTTTTTTGCTCTTCAAAATATGGTGACCGTAGCTCAATAGCCTATAAAATACAAGGTGAGATGCCAGGAGTCCATCAAACAGTTGCTTGGTGCCCCTGCCCCCCTGTGTCCAGAAAACAGGCTGTGAAATGTTGCCAAAACAATTTCATCTGTAATCCTTCCTTGGCTCTTTATATACTCTAGTGGGGAATTTGGGGAACAAATATTGCATATAAGCCGCAGTGGTGGAGCTTCATGCTTTGGCACCGGGGGGGGGGCAGAGAGCATGTGGGGCGGGGTGGGGTGCCCAGCGTGGGTGGGGGGGCAGCCACGATGGCACCCCACTGGGATCGTGCTGCCGGGGGCGGTGCGCTCCCCCCGCACTCCTCTTCCTCCACCAGTGAGGAAGCCGTCATATAGCAGTTTTCCTACTGCATTTTGTATACACCATCTGCTCATCGACCTTCTAAGATAAATGTTTCTTTCTTTTTCTTACGTTATATTAAATATATGTCATACCCACTCTATATATGAATTTGGAGGGTGGTCATCCGACTGACCAGAGAGGTTGAGATTTGTACAGACCAAATGGCCAAGTGTTAAGCCACTTCTTCTTAAATATGTATCATTGATGACCATATTGTGCGCGTCTGTGCAAAACTGACCCCCACCCCCACCTAGTGGGTGCTAACATAACTGGCTCTGAGTGAAAGCTCCCAGAAGGTTAATCATTAAAACAGACTTATACAACCCCATGCAACATGGGCATATGTGATACAGGGCAGCTGTTTATCAGCTCCACCTGGTACGCAGGCTGAGACCCTACCTGCCCACGAACTGTCTTGCCAGAGTGGTGCATGCTCTAGTTATCTCTTGCTTGGACTACTGCAATGTGCTCTGTGTGGGGCTACCTTTGAAGGTGACCCGGAAACTACAACTAATCCAGAATGTGGCAGCTAGACTGGTGACTGGGAGCGGCCACTGAGACCACAGAACACCTGTAGTAATCGGGCACCCAGTCACTTGCCCCTCCCTCACCTGTTTTTGCTTCTGCAGCCAGAGCAGGCGTCTGGAGCAAGGCTGGCAAGCCTGTTTACTTTTCCAGAAACAGAACAAAATAGAACTGGCAAGGCTGCCACCACTCCCTCAACCCAGGGTTACCAGAAGCCACAGCTCAAGGGAGCCAGCTGTGCTCCTTTGTTACCGGCTAACCCCAAACTACAAGTTGCTTCCACAAGCTTGAAGGCAGAAATCCTTTGATATAGCGCAACCAAAAAGTCTAGGCGTTGGAATTAGCCATTCCCCCGGATAGGCACACACAATACACAAGAAAATTTCTTAAAATTTATTTTAAAAACATAAAGAACATGCTAATAAGCAGGCACATCTTTTGGTAAATTACAAGTTCAGAAAAATAAGAACGTTGTAAATTGTAGCTGACTATATACTCACTTCTATATTCTAAGGCAAAGCTAGGATAGTTAGAGTCTTTCAGAAATCCACAACCAAAGGTCTCAGAGAAATCTTCAATGCAAAAGCACAAAAGGACGAAAAGACGGCTGCTTTGGTGGACATCAGCAGCCAGGCGATTCTTTGTGAATTGCAGAGCGCGCACTTTCAAACCATGCTCTAGATCTTTTATCCATAATTGGCACGTGGAATCAGAAACCCCAAAGCCCAATCAGAACCCTTGATTACATTTGAATTCTCCAATGACCAGCTTGTGGGCTAATAATTCTAACTTGTGGCAGCTGAACCAATTAAGCCTTCAGAACCTAGATCAAGGTGTTTCCTCCCTTCCCATGGAGACTAGTGGAGCTTAGGCAGATGCACATTCCCAAGCAATCAAGGATAGACAGAGGGTATGGTCTCATAGCTTTGGAACACAGGTGTTAAGCCTTCAATTTAGCCCGACAATTCCTTTCCCATGGTAGTCCTCTCACGCCCTTGAAGCCAACGGGCCCACAGATTAAAGCAACAGCTACTAGGGAAGTACTAACTTTACTACAACACCAGTCTTGAAAGACCTACATTGGCTGCCAGTACATTTCTGAGCACAATTCAAAGTGTTGGTGCTGACCTTTAAAGCCCTAAACAGCCTTGGTCCAGTATACCTGAAGGAGCGTCTCCACCCCCATCATTCTGCCCGGACACTGAGGTCCAGCGCCGAGGGCCTTCTGACAATTCCCTCACTGCGAGAAGCCAAGTTACAGGGAACCAGGTAGAGGGCCTTCTTGATAGTGGCACCCGCCCTGTGGAACACCTTCCCATCAGATGTCAAAGAGAACAACTACCATACTTTTAGAAACATCTGAAGGCAGCCTTGTTTAGGGAAGCTTTTAATGTTTAATAGACTATTGTATTTTAATATTCTGTTGGAAGCCGCCCAGATAATAATTATTATTATTATTATTATTATGTGGGGTCTCCGTTTGAAGTGGTGCTGTTCAGGATTCCAGTCATTCCATTCTACTCCTCTTCCCCTTCTCTTTCACCACCACCCACTTAAAATGCAGTATGGCCACTGAGCATGCTCAGTCCTCAAGAGGATGTTTTTGGATCACTCCAAGCACACAATCGGGTGTCATGGCTGACCAATCTTACCCACCCACAACACAGGTGGTCGGTCTCCAGGTCTCACTGCAACACGTGCCCTCTTTTAGGGAGGACACGATTTAACATTATTCTTTCACAAGACCCTGAGGAAATGGAGTCTCTGATGGGCCTTTCTGGCTACCTGAGTTATGTTGATTTTCCAAGTGAGGTCCTCACTAAGGTAAACTCCCAGGAATTTAAAGGAGGAGAATGTCTACAACATATCATTCTTAGTATAAATTATTGGTTGAGGAATTGGTTTAAACAATTAGGAAGAAGAAGAAGTGGGGGGGGGGAATACAGTCTCTGCAATAATTTTTTTCACACACACAAAATCACCAAGCCCCAATGACTGTCTTTGGTTTGTCAAATAAGGATATTAAGAGTCCTGCTGAATCAGGCCACAGACCCATCTAGTCCTGCACCCTGTTTTCACAGTGGCCAACCTGATGCTTATGTGAAGGGTGTGTACTGGGTGTGCCTGGGCACATCATAATGTTTTAAAAGATGAGGCATCAAGGGAAGCAGAGGGGGGGGAGCAGAATAAATATGCTGAAATGGATCTGCAGCTTCTACCTGCATCTTTCTCTGGAAGCACCAGTGGAGTGGCTGACTCTCAGCAGGGGAGACCTCCTAGGCAGTAGCAGCAGAAGCAGTCCTTATGAGGCCTGTCAGGTGCTGCCCTGGGCCAGGTGGAGAGAGGCAGGAACGGGGCCCTCAGCAGGGGAGTCCTGCTAAGTTCCCAATCTAGGCAGCTGTGCCCAAGTCCATGTTCTATGATGCAGCAATGGGGGGGCACTTCCCCTCCACCACTTTATGCCCCTGGCCCCAACAGAAGCGGTTTAGTCATGCTCTGTCCCAGCTCCTGGCAACCTAGCAGTTTGAAATCACACCAGTGCAAGTAGATAAACAGGTAGTGCTGCAACGGGAAGGTAAACAATTTTCCTGTGTGATCTGGCTTCCACCACGGTGTTCCATTGTGCCAGAAGCAGTTTAGTCATGCTGGCCACATGACCCAGAAAGCTGTCTGTGGACAAATACTGGCTCCCTTGGCCTGGAAGTAAGTCAAGCACCGCAATGGGGGAATGTGAGACAAGCTGGCTGCCTTGGCCTGAAAGTGAGACAAGCGCCACAATGGGGGAAAGTGAGACAAGTGCAGCAATGGGGGGGCGCTTCCCCTCCACCTGTTTATGCACCTCGCCCCAACAGGTTGCACACACACAGCTAGAGACTATGCCTGAGTGGAAACTTCCTCTGCTCACCCCTCTTCATTGCCTCCTGCTTCTGGAAGACAACAGTGCAGAAGAGGAGGGCCCTTCAATGGCCTAACCTGCCTTTTCCACCTCTTCTTCTGACCCAACCTGCGCTCCACCCTCCAGCTCTGAAGCTTCCCCTGCCTCCGACTCATGCCTCCTGGCTGGTACCATAACCCACTAATGACTGACCTCTCTCAAGTGAGACCCTCCTCAGTGAACACTTGTCAGCATTCTGCCAGTCTCTGACACACAGTGAGCGGCCTTCCCTGCTGTGCTGTGTGAATTGGGCCACATCCAAAAGGAATGAGGGTGGCGCTGTGGTCTAAACCACTGAGCCTCTTGGGCTCAGAAGATTGGCAGTTTGAATCCTCACAATGGGATGATCACCCGCGGCTCTGTCCCAGCTCCTGCCAACCTAACAGTTTGAAATCACACCAGTGTGAGTAGATAAACAGGTACCGCTGTGGCGGGAAGGTAAACAGTGTTTCCGTGTGCTCTGCCTTCCACCACGGTGTCCTGTTGTGCCAGAAGTGGTTTAGTCATGCTGGCCACATGACCCAGAAACTGTCTGTGGACAAATACTGGCTCCCTTGGCCTGAAAGTGAAACCACTGATTGCACTCAACCATCCAGGGGTCCTTTACCTTTCCCTTTACCTGAATATTTAAAACAGTTCGATGCCGCTATAAAAAGTCATTGCTTCCCCAAAGAATCCTGTGGGCTGTGGTTTGTTAAGGGTGCTAAGAGTCATCAGGAGACCCTTACTCGCGTCTCAGAGCTACATTTCCCAGAGTTTCCTGGGAAGGGGGATTGACTGCTAAATCACTCTGAGAATTGTTGCTTTCTGAGAGGAATTAGTGTTCCTTAATGACTGCCAGCACCCTTTAACAAATTACTGTCCCCAGTGATGGAAGTTTGAGGGTTCTTACCATTGGTGTCCATCTCTTCCCATCCATCAGTGGTGTAGCGTGGGTTGTCAGCACCCGGGGCAAGGCAAGTAATTTGCGCCCCCTAACCCGTGGATTTGCGCCCCCTAACCCGTGGATTTGCGCCCCCTAACCCATGGATTTGCCCTAACCCCAGATGTTGCGCCCGGTGCGGCCCGCCCCCCCTGCACCCCCCACGCTACGCCACTGCCATCCATGACCCACCTGCCAAGCGACCCAAACCAATGAACCCAATGATGCAGTTCCCACTGTTAATTACTCCTACTTGGCACTACAGTATCAATAAGGCTGAAAAGATCACCCCCACCACTCAGAGAAGCTATGGGAATCAGCTAAATTCACACTGTTTACTGGGTGGGATGGCTGATTACCACATCATGCGCTTGACAAGGGATTGCCCTGTCACAACAGGCTGAGGATTCAGTTCCCACTGTTAACTACTTCTACTTGGCACTACAATATGAATTAGACCCCCAAAATCACTCCCTGTCACTCATAGTAGAGGTGGAAAAATCCTATTCTTCCTCAGCTATAGCAATCAGCTAAGTTCCCATTGTGTACTGAGTGGTGTTGGAGGAGACTCTTGAGAGTCCCATGGAGTGCTAGAAGATCAAACCTCTCCATTCTGAAGGAAATCAGCCCTGAGTGCTCACTGGAAGGACAGATCGTGAAGCTGAGGCTCCAATACTTTGGCCACCTCATGAGAAGAGAAGACTCTCTGGAAAAGACCCTGATGTTGGGAAAGATTGAGGGCACAAGGAGAAGGGGACGACAGAGGACGAGATGGTTGCATAGTGTTCTCGAAGCTACCAGCATGAGTTTGACCAAACTGCAGGACGCAGTGGAAGACAGGAGTGCCTGGCGTGCTCTGGTCCATGGGGTCACGAAGTGTCGCACATGACTAAATGACTAAATGACTAAACAACAACAACTGAGTGGGAGAGCAGATTACTACCTTATGAGTGTGACTCTCTACAGGAGAGAACAGGCTTAGGAACCTGAGAGAGGATTTGTACATTTCCTGCACATGGTCTCATTTCTTTTACGTAGTTCAGAAGTTTTTAAGGGATAGTTAATCAAGCAGACCTAGTTACAGTCACATACCCTGCTTCTTGCCTGCTTGGTTCCAGTTTCTGACGCAGCACAGTTGTCTGCAATTTCTCTACAATGCTTTCCAACTCTGCAAGAGAATCCTCGATTGTACTACGAAGGGGGGATGTTGTGTGCATGGACCATGCACTTACCTCACTGCACATACCTGGAAAAGGTCAAGTTGAGCAACCTGGTTCAATTGATGATTAATAATTGGTTGTTGATAAATGATACATTCATGTTGGACACCCCGTTGGTCCCTGTCATTGAGATCGGCAATTGCTTTCCATTTGATGGTGGTTTCTGATAAGTTATGCTATCCTCATTGACAAAAAGGGATTGTTCTTCCTGACAATGGAGCTATTACACAGAGCAGCCTGGGCTGCAATTTCTGGAAAGAGCCATGCCATAAATAGAGCATTGCAGGTACCCAGGCCTCACACCAGAGAGTTTACAGACTTCCAAGGAGAAGCCAAGATGACTCCCCGGATTGTGGTTACCGTTCTCCTCCTCTTTCTCCTTTGCCCTCAGGACAGCACTGCAGTAAGTAGATTTATGCTTTCTAAGGAGCCATGAAACACCTTTCTGCCGCAATGATCTTTCTCTTCAAAATAAAAAAAAATCCTTCCAGCAGCACCTTAGAGATCAACTAAGCTAGTTATTGGTATGAGCTTTCGTGTGCATGCACACTTCTTCAGATACAGTCTGGAATGATTTTTTTTATTTTGTTTCGACTATAGCAGACCAACACGGCTACCTACCTGTAACTTTCTCTTCAAGTGCATGAGAGAATGTGCTTCCTTCAGCAGTACCTGAGGGCTATTATAAGAGAATCCTATTACAATATCGGAAATGTCCATGTGGAGACAGCAGTGCCCAAACAGTGATTCATATATATGGTTGTTTTGCTCTTTGTACAGGGATTCACGCAAATTGTTGAATCACTCCACTATCATCGTCTCTGCCAGGGCATTCAGCAAACCATTATGTGACTTTTCTCTTTGAAGATCAATACAAGGTAGAGACAGTAAAAACTGCAAAATTCTTAGTGGTTTTTATTGTATGGTTTTTAGGCACAATTGTTGAAAGCCACTCTGATTTATTAAAAAAGAAAAAGATATAGCAATATATGAATGCTGCTTCCAAAAAAAGAGAGAATCAAATAAATAAATTGCCTTTAAAATATGGGCCCAACAATATCATAAATTTTAACTTGCAAATGGCTTTGGCAATTTTCTCTGATTACTAATGTTGTCATGTTTATACACAGTTTGCAGTAACTGGTGACCAGCAGTGACTGATGTTTTAATTTAGTTTGGGAAGTTTACCTGCTTAGTTTTTTTTATACATGTTTGTATTTTAAACTCAAATTGCAAAGACCAGTGGCTGATGCAAATATCTATCTATCTCTCTTCAGTGTTTAAATGAGCACTGCAGTTCATGACATTGTGGTGGGGCTTCCATCTTTAGACAAGGAAAGAGAAGCTAATACAAATGCTTATGACTGGTGTGAATTAGATTAAGGTTTACCAAAAAGCAAGGTAGTATGAGAAAAAGATTATAAAATCAAGATTAGAGAGATTTCTGCCCTCCTATTAAATAAGAGCAAGTCAGTCAGTAGAACACCTACTTTATAGCATATGAAGTAAGAAACCCATAAATAATTGAGTGCTTTTATATATTAGGGTGTCATCCCTTCCGGTGGTGTGCCGGTGAGTATTCACGTGATTTCTTTTATATATATATCCCAATGAGTATAACTGGTTATTTTGTACATGCAAAAATGCATATTCTGCCTTGCTTTGTATTCACCCAGTAGGGTCTTGTATACTTAAAGTGTCCCACAAAAAAAGTGACATCCAGTTTTCTATTTTGAGGGAACTGCGGCCATTTTGGTTGCTGTGATATCATGCAATTTAATATTGCAATTTCCTCCTGAATAAGATGCTTTTTGCAGGACCACAAGGCTAGGTGTCGCCCCCAAAATGTGTGGTGTTTTGGTGCCAAACCAAGGAAAGAACTTTTTGGGAAGGGAGGAATCCATGGCGTGAAACTGCGATTGATCACGACCACCAAAATGGCTGCCATAGTCTCCCAGTAAGAACAGGCAGATGGAGTCTTGAAAAATAGTGGCAAAATACATCTTCTACCCTGCCATATATTCAGCCAGCAGTGGCCTGGCTGAGCTGGGATGAGGGTTATATGGCAGCAGATCTCCAGCTGAGCTGAGGAAAAGCAGTTAATAGCACTGCTCAGCCATGAATTTCCTGGCTCGCTGGAGATCCAATGGATCTTAACCTTTCTCTTGCCCAGTGGACCTTACTGTAAGATGGTTCTCTGGGTGTGGATAAGGCAGATGGAGTCTTGAAAGATAGCGTCCTGGATTTTGGCTCCAAGTTTGGAGGTTATGGGGTGTTGGCTGTCCCAGGATGAGGGAGATATGGTAGCAAAGCTTTTGCTGAGCTGAGGATGGGGAATTACATTAGCACAGCAGCACTGCTCAGCCACGAACTTTCTGGCTCAGTTGGAGATCTGCTGAATCCTAACCATACTCATATTGATGGATCTTACTATAAGATTGCTCTCTGGGTCTGGCTAATAATTGGCAATAGATATTGAGCATCCATTTTTAGTATATGAAGTAAGAAACCCGGAAATAATTGTGTACTTTGATATATTAGAGTGGAAGCATTGTGTTGGCCAGACCATGACCTTTCTGGCTCAGTTGGAGATCTGCTGGATCCTAACCTTTCACATCCCAATGGACCTTGCAGTCAGAGTGCTCTGGTTGTCTTGCTAACAGTGGGCGTATTCTCCCTATTTTATTGAGAATCCATTTGATACTATATTTAGTAAAAACAACAACAAGCAAACAAGAAATAACTGTGCACTTTGACATTTCAGCTTGGAGGCTTGGTGGTGAGTATTCTCATGATTTTGTTTATACAGTATCTTTCCCCAAGAGTTTAACTAATTATTTCGTACTGGTAAAATGCATCTTCTGCCCTGCCATGTATTCAGCCAGCAGTGCCCTGGCTGAGCTGGGATGAGGGAGATATGGCAGGAGATCTCCAGCTGAGCTGGGGACAAGGAGTTACAGCAAAATAGCACTGCTTAGCCATGAACATCCTGGCTCAGCTGGGAGACCTTTCTCATCCCAGTGGACCTTACTGTAAGATTGCTCTGTTTGTCTTGCAAATCGTGGACAATTCAGGCAGCCGTGCCCTGGCTGAGCTGGGATGAGCGTTATATGGCAGCAGATCTCCAGCTGAGCTGAGGAAAAGCAGTTAATAGCACTGCTCAGCCATGAATTTCCTGGCTCTCTGGAGATCCACTGGATCTTAACCTTTCTCATCCCAGTGGACCTTACTGAAAGATGGCTCTCTGGGTGTGGATAATAATGGGCAATGGATATTGAACACCTACTTTATAGCATATGAAGTAAGAAACCCATAAATAATTGTGTGCTTTGATATATTAGGGTGTCATCCCTTCCGGTGGTGTGCCGGTGAGTATTCACGTGATTTCTTTTATATATATATCCCAATGAGTATAACTGGTTATTTTGTACAGGCAAAAATGCATATTCTGTCTTGCTTTGTATTCACCCAGTAGGGTCTTGTATACTTCAAGTGTCCCACAAAAAAAGTGACATCCAGTTTTCTATTTTGAGGGAACTGCGGCCATTTTGGTTGCTGTGATATCATGCAATTTAATAGTGCAATTTCCTCCTGAATAAGGTGCTTTTTGCAGGACCACAAGGCTAGGTGTCACCCCCCAAATGTGTGGTGTTTTGGTGCCATAACCGAGGAAAGAACTTTTTGGGAAGGGAGGAATCCATGGCGTGAAACTGCGATTGATCACGACCACCAAAATGGCTGCCATAGTCTCCCAGTAAAAACAGGCAGATGGAGTCTTGAAAGATAGTGGCAAAATACATCTTCTACCCTGCCATATATTCAGCCAGCAGTGGCGTGGCTGAGCTGTTATGAGGGCTATATGGCAGCAGATCTCCAGCTGAGCTGAGGAAAAGCAGTTAATAGCACTGCTCAGCCATGAATTTCCTGGCTCGCTGGAGATCCAATGGATCTTAACCTTTCTCATGCCCAGTGGACCTTACTGTAAGATGGCTCTCTGGGTGTGGATAATAATGGGCAATGGATATTGAACACCTACTTTATAGTATATGAAGTAAGAAACCCATAAATAATTGAGTGCTTTTATATATTAGGGTGTCATCCCTTCCGGTGGTGTGCCGGTGAGTATTCACGTGATTTCTTTTGTATATATCCCAATAACTGGTTATTTTGTACAGGCAAAAATGCATATTCTGTCTTGCTTTGTATTCACCCAGTAGGGTCTTGTATACTTCAAGTGTCCCACAAAAAAAGTGACATCCAGTTTTCTATTTTGAGGGAACTGCGGCCATTTTAGTTGCTGTGATATCATGCAATTTAATAGTGCAATTTCCTCCTGAATAAGGTGCTTTTTGCAGGACCACAAGGCTAGGTGTCGCCCCCCCAAATGTGTGGTGTTTTGGTGCCATAACCGAGGAAAGAACTTTTTGGGAAGGGAGGAATCCATGGCGTGAAACTGCGATTGATCACGACCACCAAAATGGCTGCCATAGTCTCCCAGTAAAAACAGGCAGATGGAGTCTTGAAAGATAGTGGCAAAATACATCTTCTACCCTGCCATATATTCAGCCGGCAGTGGCCTGGCTGAGCTGTTATGAGGGCTATATGGCAGCAGATCTCAAGCTGAGCTGAGGAAAAGCAGTTAATAGCACTGCTCAGCCATGAATTTCCTGGCTCGCTGGAGATCCAATGGATCTTAACCTTTCTCTTGCCCAGTGGACCTTACTGTAAGATGGCTCTCTGGGTGTGGATAATAATGGGCAATGGATATTGAACACCTCCTTTATAGTATATGAAGTAAGAAACCCATAAATAATTGAGTGCTTTTATATATTAGGGTGTCATCCCTTCCGGTGGTGTGCCGGTGAGTATTCACGTGATTTCTTTTATATATATCCCAATAACTGGTTATTTTGTACAGGCAAAAATGCATATTCTGCCTTGCTTTGTGTTCAGCCAGTAGGGTCTTGTATGCTTCAAGTGTCCCACAAAAACAGGGAAATCCAGTTTTCTATTGTGAGGGAACTGCGGCCATTTTGGTTGCTGTGATATCATGCAATTTAATAGTGCAATTTCCTCCTGAATAAGGTGCTTTTTGCAGGGCCACAAGGCTGTGCATCAAGCCCAAATGTGTGGTGTTTTGGTGCCATAACCGAGGAAAGAACTTTTTGGGAAGGGAGGAATCCATGGCGTGAAACTGCGATTGATCACGACCACCAAAATGGCTGCCATAGTCTCCCAGTAAGAACAGGCAGATGGAGTCTTGAAAAATAGTGGCAAAATACATCTTCTACCCTGCCATATATTCAGCCAGCAGTGGCCTGGCTGAGCTGGAATGAGGGTTATATGGCAGCAGATCTCCAGCTGAGCTGAGGAAAAGCAGTTAATAGCACTGCTCAGCCATGAATTTCCTGGCTCGCTGGAGATCCAATGGATCTTAACCTTTCTCTTGCCCAGTGGACCTTACTGTAAGATGGCTCTCTGGGTGTGGATAATAATGGGCAATGGATATTGAACACCTACTTTATAGTATATGAAGTAAGAAACCCATAAATTATTGAGTGCTTTTATATATTAGGGTGTCATCCCTTCCGGTGGTGTGCCGGTGAGTATTCACGTGATTTCTTTTGTATATATCCCAATAACTGGTTATTTTGTACAGGCAGAAATGCATATTCTGCCTTGCTTTGTATTCAACCAGTAGGGTCTTGTATGCTTCAAGTGTCCCTCAAAAACAGGGAAATCCAGTTTTCTATTGTGAGGGAACTGCGGCCATTTTGGTTGCTGTGATATCATGCAATTTAATAGTGCAATTTCCTCCTGAATAAGGATGCTTTTTGCAGGGCCACAAGGCTGTGTATCACCCCCAAATGTGTGGTGTTTTGGTGCCATAACCGAGGAAAGAACTTTTTGGGAAGGGAGGAATCCATGGCGTGAAACTGCGATTGATCACGACCACCAAAATGCCTGCCATAGTCTCCCAATAAAAAAGGCAGATGGAGTCTTGAAAGATAGCGTCCTGGATTTTGGCTCCAAGTTTGGAGGTTATGGGGTCTTGGCTGTCCCAGGATGAGGGAGATATGGTAGCAAAGCTTTTGCTGAGCTGAGGATGGGGAATTACATTAGCACAGCAGCACTGCTCAGCCACGAACTTTCTGGCTCAGTTGGAGATCTGCTGAATTCTAACCATACTCATATTGATGGATCTTACTATAAGATTGCTCTCTGGGTCTGGCTAATAATTGGCAATAGATATTGAGCATCCATTTTTAGTATATGAAGTAAGAAACCCGGAAATAATTGTGTACTTTGATATATTAGAGTGGAAGCATTGTGTTGGCCAGACCATGACCTTTCTGGCTCAGTTGGAGATCTGCTGGATCCTAACCTTTCACATCCCAATGGACCTTGCAGTCAGAGTGCTCTGATTGTCTTGCTAACAGTGGGCGTATTCTCCCTATTTTATTGAGAATCCATTTGATACTATATTTAGTAAAAACAACAACAAGCAAACAAGAAATAACTGTGCACTTTGACATTTCAGCTTGGAGGCTTGGTGGTGAGTATTCTCATGATTTTGTTTATACAGTATCTTTCCCCAAGAGTTTAACTAATTATTTCGTACTGGCAAAATGCATCTTCTGCCCTGCCATGTATTCAGCCAGCAGTGCCCTGGCTGAGCTGGGATGAGGGAGATATGGCAGGAGATCTCCAGCTGAGCTGGGGACAAGGAGTTACAGCAAAATAGCACTGCTTAGTCATGAACTTCCTGGCTCAGCTGGAGATCCAGTGGATCTTAACCTTTCTCATCCCAATGGACCTTACTGTAAGATTGCTCTGTTTGTCTTACTAATCATGGACAATTTCCTCCTTTTATATTGAGAATTCATTTCATAGAACATGAAATAAAAAACCAAGAAATAACTTCAGTTTGACATTTCAGGGTGCAAATGTTCTTTGTTCTGTGCTGGTGAATATTCACATGATTTTGTTTACATGAACTGTCTGTCCAAGTGCCTCAATTCCCATAGTATATTTCTGGACTGGGAAAAAACAAACAGGATACATTATTACTATCTCCTCCTATTATTTGACATAATTTCGGAATCCATGCTATAGTTGTTTCCACATCTTTCATTTTACTGCAAAGAAAACACAATTTAAATGGGTTTGAGGGGGACTCAGGAATTACTTATCTTTGTGGACTGAAAAAAACCAACCACAGGGGCCTTCTACTTGCCATTGTCATGTTGCTTTTGTTTTCATTCATATATGAATATGAAGGGACGCGGGTGGCGCTGTGGGTAAAACCTCAGTGCTTAGGACTTGCTGATCGTAAGGTCGGCGGTTCGAATCCCCGCGGCGGGGTGAGCTCCCGTCGTTCGGTCCCAGCTCCTGCCCACCTAGCAGTTCGAAAGCACCCGTAAGTGCAAGTAGATAAATAGGTACCGCTTTCTGGCGGGAAGGTAAATGGCGTTTCCGTTTGCGGCACTGGTGCTGGCTCGCCAGAGCAGCTTCGTCACGCTGGCCATGTGACCCGGAAGTGTCTCAGGACAGCGCTGGCTCCCGGCCTCTTAAGTGAGATGAGCGCACAACCCTAGAGTCGGACACGACTGGCCCGTACGGGCAGGGGTACCTTTACCTTTACCTTTATGAATATGAAATATATGGATGCAATAAATGTTGGATTTACCTTAATGCTTCCAGCATTTTCAGCTGTATACAATTATTTCCAATATATTCAATAAAAGTTTTCCATTCTTCTTTAAATGTATGTTCTTTTTGATCACATATTCTAGATGTTAAGTCTGCAATTTGTGCTTAATCTGTCAACTAAAGTTCCTATTCTTCTTTGGTTGGGACCTCGCTCATTTTCCATGTTTGGACTAACAAAAAATGGGCTACAGTAGTAGCATACATAAATAGCCTTTTTGGACACCTGGAAATTTTAGTCTGAATTATCCCCAACAGAAAGGACTGTGGTTTTTTTGGGAAAATACGTTTAAACATTTTTCCCCAATTCATTATGGATCATTTCCTAAAACTCTTTTACCCTTTTACACATAAAAGAATGTTTCCTCCACCTCTTTGCATCTCCAGCACTTATCTGATTCAATCTTACACATCTTAGCAAGCCTTCTTGGATTTAAGTACCATCTGTGAATCATTTTTAGGTAGTTCTTCTTCAAAGAATAACATGCTGTAAACTTCAAGTCACTTTTCCAGAGCTTTCCCCAGAGGTTAAAATCTGTATTGCGCCCTACATCTATTGCCCAGTGTGTCATTGAGGCTTTAACAAGCTCATCTTTTGTTTCCCAGTCTAATAACAGATTGTACATTTTAGGCAAAAGTTTCTTTTTCTTTTCTAGAAGTTTTTTTTTTGGAATTGTGAGCTTTGGTGCCTTGATTCTCAGAGTATCTTTGTGGACTGGAAAAAACAAACAGGCTACATTATTATTATCTCCGCCTATTATTTGACATAATTTAGGAATCAATGATATAGTTATTTCCGCACCTTTCATTTTAAATCAGTGGGGTGGGGTGGAGGGGACTCAGGAATTACGTATCTTTGTGGACTGGAAAAACCAACCATAGCGGCCTTCTGCTTGCCATTGTATTAACTTGTCATGTTGCTTTGCTTTTCCATCTGAAGGGACGTCGAAAAAAGAGATCCCCTGTAAGTATATGATCTTTTTCACAGGTTTCTGCATTTTCATTTTCTTTGCAATATACACAATGCCAGAGATGCTCAGATCCCATCAGCCCTGCCAGCATGGCCAGTGGCCAGGCATGATGGGAGTTTTAATCCAACACCACCTGGAGAGCCACTGATTCCCCATCCCTACACTAGTGGACCTTCACCCATCAGTCAAAAACAAAGTATTTAAGGCCACAGGGATATGGTCCACCAATTTTCGTTCACCCACAAAGCCCTTTTCACTTGGCTGTGTTCTGTCAGAAGCTGGGATAAAATCAGTTCAGAAATCTGCCTTTGTATCTTTTTATTTGTTAGCTGGTCTGTCTGATATCCTCTCCTTCTGTTCTCCTAAAACTGTTGGATAGTATTCATAAGATCTTCTGAATGCTATAAGATTGTAATGCTATACACAAAGCCCCAGAGAACAGAATGCTGATCTTAATTCTAACTGAAACAAAAAAATATGAGGATGCTTTTATCAGATCATTTGCAATGCCAGCGTACAGATTGGTGCATCTGCCGCCATGGGCAGCATGTTCTGCAACAACATCATGAAATTAACTAATTTTCACTCTTCAGAATTAGTTGACCTGGCTTATTTCTCATCCATGCCTCCCGGATTGTCCTTTGATCTTCACTTCTGCAGCATTCTGGGATGGGGGAACCTCTTGAAAATTCACCAGCATTTTAGCATGGATATCTATTGAATCAACACTTTTTTGTGCACTTTTGACTAATGCAAACACTTTTGCAAAGAATTTCCACTAAAATAATACATTGCTGCATGTTGTTTTCTGAAGTATATGGCTTTTTCCCCATGCACACTTTTGTAGACTGCTTTGTTGGAGATTTGTATTACACAATTAAGGCCTCGTGCAAAATTGAAAGGATAGCTGTTAAATGATTTTGCATTGGTTCAAGAAGTGCAGATTAGGAACTTTCTTGTTACAATTCAAACAATATAGAATTTCTCCTCCATCCCTGGTCCTGAATTATTTTGTAGTCTTAACTATTGGCTTGCCCCACAGATCCTAATTCCATGTTCCTGGATCACTACAGTCTGATGCCCACAGTCCAGTCCTCACATTTCCCCACTTCAGTGTCCCCCGCTTCCCTGATGTATGGCCTGTATTCCTGGTGTTGCCTTCCTCTCCTATTAGTTCAAATTGCTCCTCAAAATACACATTTTCTGTGGAGCCTTTGACGCAGTGACATGGCCTTAATCCTCCAATGAAACACTCTTAAGAACATGCAAATGAACAGTATGCACCTATTTGCCCTACATCACCACTCCAGTTACCAACCCCTCTATCTTCCTCTGTTGCCTCCCCTGTTGTGAAATTTTATACTATAATCTCAATGGTTCAGAGACTTCCTTCTTCTTATGCTGAATTGTCCCGAGAACCATGATGATATGCATAATGACAGTTAATTGTAATGGTTGTTCAGTCTGTGCCCATACCTGTGTATATTATGTGATGTAAAAAATAAGAACAAATACTAACAGCACAATTCTACCTTCCAGATTTTCCTTTTTAAACGGGTGAGTATTGCTGATAATTTTGCATTATCAATATTATAGGTGACATGGGAACACCTGGTACTGTTAGCAATAGCTTCAGTGATGCATAGGAAACTGAGGAGGTGCTTCATAAACCTGCCAAAGGGCAGGAAACTACAAGAAGGAAGAGGCTAGAGGGAATGAATCATGGTTTCTGTTGTCTCTATCCTAATGTACAGAGTATGGTACGAATCTGAGCTCTTAATACAGGACGGCAAATAACTGAATCCTGGTGGGATGAGACTCATGAATAGACTTTAGAAATTGAGGGGTATAGCCTATACAAGAATTTGTGTTATATACCATAATATACTATGTAATATACCGGACATATGGCAGCTTGGGATAAAACTAAAAAAATAGTCAACAACTTTCAGACACACACACACACACACACACACACAAAGTTTGTGTCTGGATTTTCACCTTTTGGAATATAAATATGGGAACCCTTTAATATATCAATGGAAGAACAGAATTTTGTTGGAGAACGCATCCAGCCCTCCAAGCCAACCTCCACCATCCATGGCGGGATGTATATTTGCTATATGGTGTATGTTTTCCCTGTAAAAATGCTATAATGTACAGCACCAAGATAACAGAGTTACCTTTGGAAGCTCAAATATTACTCAAGACCTTAGAATGGAATGATGGTGGAGGAAATGCTGTCTGTTGGATTCTCGGGTTCCCTACTCTGTACTCTGTAGTGTGCTGTAACCTCTTCTCCAATTTCCTGACATTTTTCTTGCTTTGCAAAAGTGGCTTCTGCCTCACTGATGGAGAATGCTAAAAGAAAGGAGAGAAAAAAGGAGTTACAGCAAAATAGCACTGCTTAGCCAGGTTAAAAGCAACAAAAAAGGCTTTTATGGGTATGTTCGTAGCAAAAGGAAGAACAAAGAAACAGTGGGGTCACTCAGAGGAGAAGATGGTGAAATGCAAACAGAGGACACAGAAAGGGCTGAACTCCTCAATGCCTTCTTTGCCTCAGTCTTCTCCGATAAAGAAAACAATGCCCGACCTGAAGAATTTGGAGCAAATGATTCAGCAGAGGAAACACAGCCCAGAATAACTAAGGAGATAGTACAAGAATACTTGGCTAGTCTAGATGTATTCAAGTCTCCAGGGCCAGATGAACTGCATCCAAGAGTATTAAAAGAACTGGCAGATGTGATTTCAGAACCACTGGCAGTCATCTTTGAGAATTCCTGGAGAACAGGCGAAGTCCCGGCAGACTGGAGGAGGGCAAATGTTGTCCCTATTTTCAAAAAGGGGAAAAGAGAGGACCCAAATAATTACCGCCCAGTCAGTCTGACATCAATACCAGGGAAGATTCTGGAGCAGATCATTAAGCAAACAGTCTGTGAGCACCTAGAAAGGAATGCTGTGATCACCAATAGTCAGCATGGATTTCTGAAAAATAAGTCATGTCAGACTAACCTGATCTCGTTTTTTGACAGAATTACAAGCCTGGTAGATGAAGGGAACGCAGTGGATGTAGCCTACCTTGATTTCAGCAAGGCATTTGACAAGGTGCCCCATGATATTCTTGTAAAGAAGCTGGTAAAATGCGGTCTTGACTATGCTACCACTCAGTGGATTTGTAACTGGCTGACTGACCGAACCCAAAGGGTGCTCATCAATGGTTCCTCTTCATCCTGGAGAAGAGTGACTAGTGGGGTGCCACAGGGTTCTGTCTTGGGCCCGGTCTTATTCAACATCTTTATCAACGACTTGGATGATGGACTCAAGGGCATCCTGATCAAATTTGCAGATGACACCAAACTGGGAGGGGTGGCTAACACCCCAGAGGACAGGATCACACTTCAAAACGACCTTGACAGATTAGAGAACTGGGCCAAAACAAACAAGATGAATTTTAACAGGGAGAAATGTAAAGTATTGCACTTGGGCAAAAAAAATGAGAGGCACAAATACAAGATGGGTGACACCTGGCTTGAGAGCAGTACATGTGAACAGGATCTAGGAGTCTTGGGTGACCACAAACTTGACATGAGCCAACAGTGTGACGCGGCAGCTAAAAAAGCCAATGCAATTCTGGTCTGCATCAATAGGAGTATAGCATCTAGATCAAGGGAAGTAATAGTGCCACTGTATTCTGCTCTGGTCAGACCTCACCTGGAGTACTGTGTCCAGTTCTGGGCACCACAGTTCAAGAAGGACACTGACAAACTGGAACGTGTCCAGAGGAGGGCAACCAAAATGGTCAAAGGCCTGGAAACGATGCCTTATGAGGAACGGCTAAGGGAGCTGGGCATGTTTAGCCTGGAGAAGAGGAGGTTAAGGGGTGATATGATAGCGATGTTCAAATATATAAAAGGATGTCACATAGAGGAGGGAGAAAGGTTGTTTTCTGCTGCTCCAGAGAAGCCGACACGGAGCAATGGATCCAACCTACAAGAAAGAAGATTCCACCTAAACATTAGGAAGAACTTCCTGACAGTAAGAGCTGTTCGACAGTGGAATTTGCTGCCAAGGAGTGTGGTGGAGTCTCCTTCTTTGGAGGTCTTTAAGCAGAGGCTTGACAACCATATGTCAGGAGTGCTCTGATGGTGTTTCCTGCTTGGCAGGGGGTTGGACTCGATGGCCCTTGTGGTCTCTTCCAACTCTATGATTCTATGATTCTAACTTCCTGGCTCAGCTGGGAGACCTTTCTCATTCCAGTGGACCTTACTGTAAGATTGCTCTGTTTGTCTTGCAAATCATGGACAATTCAGCCAGCCGTGCCCTGGCTGAGCTGCGATGAGCGTTATATGGCAGCAGATCTCCAGCTGAGCTGAGGAAAAGCAGTTAATAGCACTGCTCAGCCATGAATTTCCTGGCTCGCTGGAGATCCACTGGATCTTAACCTTTCTCATGCCCAGTGGACCTTACTGTAAGATGGCTCTCTGGGTGTGGATAATAATGGGCAATGAACGGTGATTTCGTTCATGTATTTCCCAATATGTGTAACTGATTGTTTTGTACTGGCAAAATACATCTTCGGTCCCAAACCCTGCAAGTGTCCCGGAAAAACTGGGAGAACTCATTTTTTCTTGTGAGAGAACTGTGACTTTTTGGGTTTCCCTGCTCTTTTGCGAATTCTCAGTGCAATCTCCCCCCCCAAATGATACCTTTTCAGGTCTGTGATATAATGAGGTGCCTCAAAATGTGTGGCTTGAGCACCATGTGTGGAAAAAAACTTTCTTTTGGGGGGGGTGACAATGGCCTGAAGTAACATGAGATACAGAAACCAAAATGTCCACTGATGACATTGAGAAAAATGGCGCCCCATATTTTGGCTTCAAGGTGTTGGAGGAATTGTGCTCCTGAATGTCCTGAGATAAGGAGATATGGTAGGACAGTGTTTCTCCTGCTGAGCTGGGGATGGGGAGTTACGTTGGCACAGCAATGCTCAGCCGGGGAGCAATCTTAACCCCAAATCATGTGACCTGTCATCGATGCATCACATAATGCGTCACGTGATGCCGCCGGTGTGTGTCAAGTGGGGGAGAAATGGATGGAGGTCAATCTCCACACTTGCTGGTCCCAACCGCAGTCTGGGAGCCCAGGAATCATGCTGCAGCTGGGACGAGTGAAGCAAAGGTCGCCTGTGCTCATCCCAGCTGTGCAGATGCTGAGAGGAGCCTGGGCAGTACTTGCTTCACTCATCCCAGGAACCACCAGGGCACCCGGCAGGGATGGGGGGTGGCACCCATAATATTGGGGAAGCGCTGCCCCCTACCCCCCAAAATTGGGGGAGTTGAAGCCCCCTCTGACCCATAAAACCCAAGGCTGTTGCTACTCAGTCATTGACATTCTGGCTCAACTGGAGATCCACTGGATACTAACCTTGGTTATACTGGTGGATCTCTCTGTTGGCCTTGCCATAGATATTGAGTTTCCATACTATGCTACATGAAGTAAGAAACCCAGAAATAATTGTGTACTTTGACATTTCAGGGTGGTGTGCCGGTTAGTATTCACGTGATTTCATTCAAATATTTCCCAATGAATGTAACTGGTTATTTTATACAGGCAAAAATGCATATTCTGCCTTGCTTTGTTTTCAGCCAGTAGGGGCTTGTATTTCCTGGTCCCTGGAGATCCAATGGATCTCAACCTTTCTCATCCCAGTGGACCTTCTCATATTGGTGGATCTTACTATTAGATTGCTCTCTGGGTCTGGCAAATAATGGGCAATAGATATTGAGCATCCATTTTTAGTACGTGAAGTAAAACACCCAGAAATAATTGTGTGCTTTGCTATATTAGGGTGGAAGCGTTGTCTTGGCCAGGCCATGACCTTTCTGGCTCAGTTGGAGATCTGTTGGATCCTAACCTTTCACATCCCAATGGACCTTGCAGTAAGAGTGCTCTGGTTGTCTCGCTAACAGCGGGCAAATTCTCCCTATTTTATTGAGAATCCATTTGATACTATGTTTAGGAAAACAACAACAAGCAAACAAGAAATAACTGTGCACTTTGACATTTCAGCTTGGAGGCCTTCCTTTCCCTTTGCCGGTGAGTATTCTCATGATTTTGTCTGTAACTTTCCCAAAGAGTTTAACTAATTATTTTGTACTTGCAAAATTCATCTTCTACCCTGCCATATATTCAGCCAGCAGTGCCCTGGCTGAGCTGGGATGAGGGTGATATGGTAGCAGATCTCCAGCTGAGCTGAGAAAAAGGAGTTACAGCAAAATAGCACTGCTTAGCCATGAACTTCCTGGCTCAGCTGGGAGACCTTTCTCATCCCAGTGGACCTTACTGTAAGATTGCTCTGTTTGTCTTGCAAATCATGGACAATTCAGCCAGCCGTGCCCTGGCTGAGCTGAGATGAGTGTTATATGGCAGCAGATCTCCAGCTGAGCTGAGGAAAAGCAGTTAATAGCACTGCTCAGCCATGAATTTCCTGGCTCGCTGGAGATCCACTGGATCTTAACCTTTCTCATGCCCAGTGGACCTTACTGTAAGATGGCTCTCTGGGTGTGGATAATAATGGGCAATGAACGGTGATTTCGTTCATGTATTTCCCAATATGTGTAACTGATTGTTTTGTACTGGCAAAATACATCTTCGGTCCCAAACCCTGCAAGTGTCCCAGAAAAACTGGGAGAACTCATTTTTTCTTGTGAGAGAACTGTGACTTTTTGGGTTTCCCTGCTCTTTTGCGAATTCTCAGTGCAACCCCCCTCCCCAAATGATACCTTTTCAGGTCTGTGATATAATGAGGTGCCTCAAAATGTGTGGCTTGAGCACCATGTGTGGAAAAAAACTTTCTTTTGGGGGGGGTGACAATGGCCTGAAGTAACATGAGATACAGAAACCAAAATGTCCACTGATGACATTGAGAAAAATGGCGCCCCATATTTTGGCTTCAAGGTGTTGGAGGAATTGTGCTCCTGAATGTCCTGAGATAAGGAGATATGGTAGGACAGTGTTTCTCCTGCTGAGCTGGGGATGGGGAGTTACGTTGGCACAGCAATGCTCAGCCGGGGAGCAATCTTAACCCCAACTCATGTGACCTGTCATCGATGCATCACATAATGCGTCACGTGATGCCGCCGGTGTGCGTCAAGTGGGGGAGAAATGGATGGAGGTCAATCTCCACACTTGCTGGTCCCAACCACAGTCTGGGAGCCCAGGAATCAGGCTGCAGCTGGGACGAGTGAAGCAAAGGTCGCCTGTGCTCATCCCAGCTGTGCAGATGCTGAGAGGAGCCTGGGCAGTACTTGCTTCACTCATCCCAGGAACCACCAGGGCACCCGGCAGGGATGGGGGGTGGCACCCATAATATTGGGGAAGCGCTGCCCCCTACCCCCCAAAATTGGGGGAGTTGAAGCCCCCTCTGACCCATAAAACCCAAGGCTGTTGCTACTCAGTCATTGACATTCTGGCTCAACTGGAGATCCACTGGATACTAAGCCCCCTCTGACCCATAAAACCCAAGGCTGTTGCTACTCAGTCATTGACATTCTGGCTCAACTGGAGATCCACTGGATACTAACCTTGGTTATACTGGTGGATCTCTCTGTTGGCCTTGCCATAGATATTGAGTTTCCATACTATGCTACATGAAGTAAGAAACCCAGAAATAATTGTGTACTTTGACATTTCAGGGTGGTGTGCCGGTTAGTATTCACGTGATTTCATTCAAATATTTCCCAATGAATGTAACTGGTTATTTTATACAGGCAAAAATGCATATTCTGCCTTGCTTTGTTTTCAGCCAGTAGGGGCTTGTATTTCCTGGTCCCTGGAGATCCAATGGATCTTAACCTTTCTCATCCCAGTGGACCTTCTCATATTGGTGGATCTTACTATTAGATTGCTCTCTGGGTCTGGCTAATAATGGGCAATAGATATTGAGCATCCATTTTTAGTACGTGAAGTAAAACACCCAGAAATAATTGTGTGCTTTGCTATATTAGGGTGGAAGCGTTGTCTTGGCCATGCCATGACCTTTCTGGCTCAGTTGGAGATCTGTTGGATCCTAACCTTTCACATCCCAGTGGACCTTGCAGTAAGAGTGCTCTGGTTGTCTTGCTAACAGCGGGCAAATTCTCCCCATTTTATTGAGAATCCATTTGATACTATGTTTAGGAAAACAACAACAAGCAAACAAGAAATAACTGTGCACTTTGATATTTCAGCCTGGAGGCCTTCCTTTCCCTTTGCCGGTGAGTATTCTCATGATTTTGTCTATAACTTTCCCAAAGAGTTTAACTAATTATTTTGTACTTGCAAAATTCATCTTCTACCCTGCCATATATTCAGCCAGCAGTGCCCTGGCTGAGCTGGGATGAGGGTGATATGGTAGCAGATCTCCAGCTGAGCTGAGAAAAAGGAGTTACAGCAAAATAGCACTGCTTAGCCATGAACTTCCTGGCTCAGCTGGGAGACCTTTCTCATCCCAGTGGACCTTACTGTAAGATTGCTCTGTTTGTCTTGCAAATCATGGACAATTCAGCCAGCCGTGCCCTGGCTGAGCTGCGATGAGTGTTATATGGAAGCAGATCTCCAGCTGAGCTGAGGAAAAGCAGTTAATAGCACTGCTCAGCCATGAATTTCCTGGCTCGCTGGAGATCCACTGGATCTTAACCTTTCTCATCCCAGTGGACCTTCTCATATTGGTGGATCTTACTATAAGATTGCTCTCTGGGTCTGGCTAATAATGGGCAATAGATATTGAGCATCCATTTTTAGTACGTGAAGTAAAAGACCCAGAAATAATTGTGTGCTTTGCTATATTAGGGTGGAAGCGTTGTCTTGGCCAGGCCATGACCTTTCTGGCTCAGTTGGAGATCTGTTGGATCCTAACCTTTCACATCCCAGTGGACCTTGCAGTAAGAGTGCTCTGGTTGTCTTGCTAACAGCGGGCAAATTCTCCCTATTTTATTGAGAATCCATTTGATACTATGTTTAGGAAAACAACAACAAGCAAACAAGAAATAACTGTGCACTTTGACATTTCAGCCTGGAGTCGTTCCTCCCACTTTGCTGGTGAGTATTCTCATGATTTTGTCTATAACTTTCCCAAAGTGTTTAACTAATTATTTTGTACTTGCAAAATTCATCTTCTACCCTGCCATATATTCAGCCAGCAGTGCCCTGGCTGAGCTGGGATGAGGGTGATATGGTAGCAGATCTCCAGCTGAGCTGAAAAAAAGGAGTTACAGCAAAATACCACTGCTTAGCCATGAACTTCTTGGCTCAGCTGGGAGACCTTTCTCATCCCAGTCGACCTTACTGTAAGATTGCTCTGTTTGTCTTGCAAATCATGGACAATTCAGCCAGCCGTGTCCTGGCTGAGCTGGGATGAGCGTTATATGGCAGCAGATCTCCAGCTGAGCTGAGGAAAAGCAGTTAATAGCACTGCTCAGGCATGAATTTCCTGGCTCGCTGGAGATCCACTGGATCTTAACCTTTCTCATCCCAGTGGACCTTACTGTAAGATGGCTCTCTGGGTGTGGATAATAATGGGCAATGGATATTGAACACCTACTTTATAGCATATGAAGTAAGAAACCCATAAATAATTGTGTGCTTTGATTTTTTACGGTGTCATCCCTTTCGGTGGTGTGCTGGGGAGTATTCACGTGATTTCTTTTATATATATATCCGAATGAGTATAACTGGTTATTTTGTCCAAGGAAAAATGCATATTCTGCCTTGCTTTGTATTCACCCAGTAGGGTCTTGTATGCTTCAAGTGTCCCACAAAAAAAGTGACATCCAGTTTTCTATTTTGAGGGAACTGCAGCCATTTTGGTTGCTGTGATATCATGCAATTTAATAGTGCAATTTCCTCCTGAATAATATGCTTTTTGCAGGACCACAAGGCTAGGTGTCGCCCCCAAAATGTGTGGTGTTTTGGTGCCATAACCGAGGAAAGAACTTTTTGGGAAGGGAGGAATCCATGGCGTGAAACTGCGATTGATCACGACCACCAAAATGGCTGCCATATACTGGTGGATCTCTCTGTTGGCCTTGCCATAGATATTGAGTTTCCATACTATGCTACATGAAGTAAGAAACCCAGAAATAATTGTGTACTTTGACATTTCAGGGTGGTGTGCCGGTTAGTATTCACGTGATTTCATTCAAATATTTCCCAATGAATGTAACTGGTTATTTTATACAGGCAAAAATGCATATTCTGCCTTGCTTTGTTTTCAGCCAGTAGGGGCTTGTATTTCCTGGTCCCTGGAGATCCAATGGATCTTAACCTTTCTCATCCCAGTGGACCTTCTCATATTGGTGGATCTTACTATTAGATTGCTCTCTGGGTCTGGCTAATAATGGGCAATAGATATTGAGCATCCATTTTTAGTACGTGAAGTAAAACACCCAGAAATAATTGTGTGCTTTGCTATATTAGGGTGGAAGCGTTGTCTTGGCCATGCCATGACCTTTCTGGCTCAGTTGGAGATCTGTTGGATCCTAACCTTTCACATCCCAGTGGACCTTGCAGTAAGAGTGCTCTGGTTGTCTCGCTAACAGCGGGCAAATTCTCCCTATTTTATTGAGAATCCATTTGATACTATGTTTAGGAAAACAACAACAAGCAAACAAGAAATAACTGTGCACTTTGATATTTCAGCCTGGAGGCCTTCCTTTCCCTTTGCCGGTGAGTATTCTCATGATTTTGTCTATAACTTTCCCAAAGAGTTTAACTAATTATTTTGTACTTGCAAAATTCATCTTCTACCCTGCCATATATTCAGCCAGCAGTGCCCTGGCTGAGCTGGGATGAGGGTGATATGGTAGCAGATCTCCAGCTGAGCTGAGAAAAAGGAGTTACAGCAAAATAGCACTGCTTAGCCATGAACTTCCTGGCTCAGCTGGGAGACCTTTCTCATCCCAGTGGACCTTACCGTAAGATTGCTCTGTTTGTCTTGCAAATCATGGACAATTCAGCCAGCCGTGCCCTGGCTGAGCTGCGATGAGTGTTATATGGAAGCAGATCTCCAGCTGAGCTGAGGAAAAGCAGTTAATAGCACTGCTCAGCCATGAATTTCCTGGCTCGCTGGAGATCCACTGGATCTTAACCTTTCTCATCCCAGTGGACCTTCTCATATTGGTGGATCTTACTATAAGATTGCTCTCTGGGTCTGGCTAATAATGGGCAATAGATATTGAGCATCCATTTTTAGTACGTGAAGTAAAAGACCCAGAAATAATTGTGTGCTTTGCTATATTAGGGTGGAAGCGTTGTCTTGGCCAGGCCATGACCTTTCTGGCTCAGTTGGAGATCTGTTGGATCCTAACCTTTCACATCCCAGTGGACCTTGCAGTAAGAGTGCTCTGGTTGTCTTGCTAACAGCGGGCAAATTCTCCCTATTTTATTGAGAATCCATTTGATACTATGTTTAGGAAAACAACAACAAGCAAACAAGAAATAACTGTGCACTTTGACATTTCAGCCTGGAGTCGTTCCTCCCACTTTGCTGGTGAGTATTCTCATGATTTTGTCTATAACTTTCCCAAAGAGTTTAACTAATTATTTTGTACTTGCAAAATTCATCTTCTACCCTGCCATATATTCAGCCAGCAGTGCCCTGGCTGAGCTGGGATGAGGGTGATATGGTAGCAGATCTCCAGCTGAGCTGAAAAAAAGGAGTTACAGCAAAATAGCACTGCTTAGCCATGAACTTCTTGGCTCAGCTGGTAGACCATTCTCATCCCAGTGGACCTTACTGTAAGATTGCTCTGTTTGTCTTGCAAATCATGGACAATTCAGCCAGCCGTGTCCTGGCTGAGCTGGGATGAGCATTATATGGCAGCAGATCTCCAGCTGAGCTGAGGAAAAGCAGTTAATAGCACTGCTCAGGCATGAATTTCCTGGCTCGCTGGAGATCCACTGGATCTTAACCTTTCTCATCCCAGTGGACCTTACTGTAAGATGGCTCTCTGGGTGTGGATAATAATGGGCAATGGATATTGAACACCTACTTTATAGCATATGAAGTAAGAAACCCATAAATAATTGTGTGCTTTGATTTTTTACGGTGTCATCCCTTTCGGTGGTGTGCTGGGGAGTATTCACGTGATTTCTTTTATATATATATCCGAATGAGTATAACTGGTTATTTTGTCCAAGGAAAAATGCATATTCTGCCTTGCTTTGTATTCACCCAGTAGGGTCTTGTATGCTTCAAGTGTCCCACAAAAAAAGTGACATCCAGTTTTCTATTTTGAGGGAACTGCAGCCATTTTGGTTGCTGTGATATCATGCAATTTAATAGTGCAATTTCCTCCTGAATAAGATGCTTTTTGCAGGACCACAAGGCTAGGTGTCGCCCCCAAAATGTGTGGTGTTTTGGTGCCATAACCGAGGAAAGAACTTTTTGGGAAGGGAGGAATCCATGGCGTGAAACTGCGATTGATCACGACCACCAAAATGGCTGCCATATACTGGTGGATCTCTCTGTTGGCCTTGCCATAGATATTGAGTTTCCATACTATGCTACATGAAGTAAGAAACCCAGAAATAATTGTGTACTTTGACATTTCAGGGTGGTGTGCCGGTTAGTATTCACGTGATTTCATTCAAATATTTCCCAATGAATGTAACTGGTTATTTTATACAGGCAAAAATGCATATTCTGCCTTGCTTTGTTTTCAGCCAGTAGGGGCTTGTATTTCCTGGTCCCTGGAGATCCAATGGATCTTAACCTTTCTCATCCCAGTGGACCTTCTCATATTGGTGGATCTTACTATAAGATTGCTCTCTGGGTCTGGCTAATAATGGGCAATAGATATTGAGCATCCATTTTTAGTACGTGAAGTAAAACACCCAGAAATAATTGTGTGCTTTGCTATATTAGGGTGGAAGCGTTGTCTTGGCCAGGCCATGACCTTTCTGGCTCAGTTGGAGATCTGTTGGATCCTAACCTTTCACATCCCAGTGGACCTTGCAGTAAGAGTGCTCTGGTTGTCTTGCTAACAGCGGGCAAATTCTCCCTATTTTATTGAGAATCCATTTGATACTATGTTTAGGAAAACAACAACAAGCAAACAAGAAATAACTGTGCACTTTGATATTTCAGCCTGGAGGCCTTCCTTTCCCTTTGCCGGTGAGTATTCTCATGATTTTGTCTATAACTTTCCCAAAGAGTTTAACTAATTATTTTGTACTTGCAAAATTCATCTTCTACCCTGCCATATATTCAGCCAGCAGTGCCCTGGCTGAGCTGGGATGAGGGTGATATGGTAGCAGATCTCCAGCTGAGCTGAGAAAAAGGAGTTACAGCAAAATAGCACTGCTTAGCCATGAACTTCCTGGCTCGCTGGAGATCCACTGGATCTTAACCTTTCTCATCCCAGTGGACCTTACTGTAAGATGGCTCTCTGGGTGTGGATAATAATGGGCAATGGATATTGAACACCTACTTTATAGTATATGAAGTAAGAAACCCATAAATAATTGTGTGCTTTGATATATTCGGGTCTCATCCCTTTCGGTGGTGTGCTGGGGAGTATTCACGTGATTTCTTTTATATATATATCCGAATGAGTATAACTGGTTATTTTGTACAAGCAAAAATGCATATTATGCCTTGCTTTGTATTCACCCAGTAGGGTCTTGTATGCTTCAAGTGTCCCACCAAAAAGTGACATCCAGTTTTCTATTTTGAGGGAACTGCGGCCATTTTGGTTGCTGTGATATCATGCAATTTAATAGTGCAATTTCCTCCTGTATAAGATGCTTTTTGCAGGATTCTGAATTGTTGATGAACCCCCCACAAATCAAGCCACTGACGGAGACTGGTCCATGGCAAGGGCACATTCCTCCAGCTGAGCTGAGGAAAAGCAGTTAATAGCACTGCTCAGCCATGTATTTCCTGGCTTGCTGGAGATCCAATGGATCTTTCCCAAGAGTTTAACTAATTATTTTGTACTGGCAAAATGCATCTTCTGCCCTGCCATATATTCAGCCAGCAGTGCCCTGGCTGAGCTGGGATGAGGGAGATATGGCAGGAGATCTCCAGCTGAGCTGGGGACAAGGAGTTACAGCAAAATAGCACTGCTTAGTCATGAACTTCCTGGCTCAGCTGGAGATCCAATGGATCTTAACCTTTCTCATCCCAGTGGACCTTACTGTAAGATTGCTCTGTTTGTCTTACTAATCATGGACAATTTCCTCCTTTTATATTGAGAATTCATTTCATAGAACATGAAATAAAAAACCAAGAAATAACTTCAGTTTGACATTTCAGGGTGCAAATGTTCTTCGTTATGTGCCGGTGAATATTCACATGATTTTGTTTACATGAACTTTCTGTTCAAGTGCCTCAATTCCCATAGTATCAATCAATAGATTTTATTGCATTAGCCGTGTGGCCATAGCATGATATACATAGAAATAACAACATAAAATGGGGGTGGGGAGGTAAAGGTAGATATCGTCCTGGACAAATGCTTAAAGGGAGAAAAAAAAAAGAGAGAGATAACAGAAGCAACAGAGGATTTAAAACATCGAGTGACCGAATAGTACAGAAACAAAAAGACAAAAAACTGCTGAGGCTGGAGGAGGATCGTTAAAGGGGTCCTTCAGCTCCTCAGATTTGTCCTAACTTCATTGTCCTTGTACAATAAAGCTACTTGGAACTTCGTTCGATTGTGCAGCGTATCGGCTGCAGCTGTGGTGTTAAAAAAGAAGTTAGTGCCGCTTTCCTCTTCATCACACTGAGCAGGAAGTTAGCTGTCATCTCGGTAATCCAACAATCAGAATCCTGCAAAAAAAGGGACACTATCCAAGGCTGGATTGGGAGATGAAGCTTGTTCATGAGAGGAGTTAAAAACCGAGATCTTTCATTTGACCAGTTAGGACAGAAGAGCATTACGTGTTCCATAGTCTCCAGAGCCGTGTCATTGCAGGTGCATGTTCTGTTTGCGATGGGGACTCTGGAATAACGACCCGACAGAACTGCTGTAGGAAAACAGTTGAGACGGGCACAAGTAAAGGCCCTTCGCTTAGCCTCCGAAGAAATTGTGAAGGAGTATAGAGGGATTCCTTCAGGGGGAGGAATAGCTAGGGCTAGGCCTGAACACGGCCCTCTTGCATCGGCAGCTGTGTTAGAGAAGTCAAGTTGCTGTAGCTTCTTTTTAATTGAAGGTAGGGCCGCCGGACTAATACACTCTAATTTAAGAGCAGTTTTGCAATTCAGATTACAAAGAGAGCGGAGTTTGAGGTTAATTGTAGTTTTCCAAGGGGAATTATGAATATCTCTTAGAATCAAATTGGAAAAACCACCTCTAATTCGAGCATCCGATGCTAGTAGGTGGGAGCTATAGGAGATGGCTCGACACCATGCTCGTTTTACAATTGAGGGCTGGGCGAACTCAAGTCGTAGGGCTGCACCTGAGATGCATCTCGGAACACCGGAAAGAGATCTCAGAAACATATGAAGTGGGCGATCCAAGTTACCTGATATTGCTGTAGTCCATACTTCACAGCCATATAGTAGTTTAGGAACAACTTTGGCATTAAATATTTGAATTGCTGCTGGAAGGTGTTTGCCGCCCTTCTGGTGGTAAAATCGGACAATGGCATTGGAGGTCGTGGTTGCGGCGAAAAAGGCAGATTGTAGATGGGTGGTCCAGGAGAGATTATAAGTGAATATTAAGCCTAGATATTTAAAGGCTCTTCTCTGAATCACCTTGGTTTGACAAGGAATGTAAAGCCCTAAGAAGGCGAATTAGGAAAATGGTCAGAATCATCAAATCTTCCAACGACCCCCAAACTCGTGCAAAGCTCATAGATATTAAAAGGACATACAGAAACATGATTCATTGCAAGAAACAGCAGCACATCCTAGAGGCTTGGTCCACTCTTCGCTCGGCTGTAGAGAGGCATGACTCCCGCTCCTTTTGGCGCTTAGTCAGACCTTCAGCACCACTCAATTCAGCTACCCAGATTTCCGCTGATGAATGGATTGCCTATTATTCAACCAGTTTCGCTTCTCCAAATCATCTTACAGATCTCCTTCACCCCCCGTCGGACTTCTGTTCCTGTTCTCTTAGTCCCACTTCTTCAATAAACTTTACCCCAACTCGTATCTTCAACATCATAATGTCCATGTGAAGGAATAAGGCCCCCGGCCCAGACATGGTCCCGTTGGACCTTTTCCTGACTGATCCTATTTGGTGGAGCGAACAGCTGACTCCTGTATTCACCGCTATCTCCTCCGCCTTAGACATCCCCGACTCCTGGAGAGAAGCTATAATAGTTCCGATCTTCAAAGGCGGCCAGCCAAACATCCCTAGGAACTATCGCCCCATTAGTTTATTATCTATTCCGGGGAAAATATTTGCCGCTGTTTTACTGGAAGAACTTCTTTCATGGGTCCAGGAGAGGAACATTCTACCGTTAGAACAGATTGGCTTCCGAAAGTCAGCATCAACCATGGACCACTGTTTAACTCTTTATCACCTTGCCAGTAAATACACTGCACCAAGGCAAGGCCACCTATTTGCCGCTTTCATGGACATGGAGGCCGCCTTTGATTCCATCCCTAGGCAGAGATTATGGTCCAAACTTGCCCATCTGGGAATTGATCCGCACCTCCTCTCCCTAATTATTTCCCTTTATTCAAACACCACAGCTTGCGTCCGAAGTGGTCCCAACGGCTCCCTTACCACCCCATTTCCAACGGCCAAGGGCGTCCGACAAGGTTGTCCCTTGGCCCCTTTACTGTTTAATCTCTATCTTCATGATGCAATTTCCCCTTTGAAGCTAGCAACTAAGTATCCTCCTCACTTAGCAGGTCACCCCGTTGCTTCCCTTTTCTATGCAGATGATGCCGTCATCTTATCCAGAACAGCTGCGGACCTAGCAAATGCAGTTAATGCATTTATCGCCTATTGTAAGGCGGAAGCTCTTAATATTAATTATAAAAAATCGAAAGTCCTTCACTTCACTCGTTCCCGCAAACTCAAGCTGGAGCCGCTTAAGATTACAGGTGGCTACTTAGAAAAGGTAAAAGCCTTTAAATATCTAGGCTTAATTCCCATAGTATATTTCTGGACTGGAAAAAAACAAACAGGGTACATTATTACTATCTCCTCCTATTGTTTGACATAATTTCGGAATCCATGCTATAGTTGTTTCCACATCTTTCGTTTACTGCAAAGAAAACACAATTTAAATGGGTTTGAGGGGGACTCAGGAATTACGTATCTTTGTGGACTGAAAAAAACCAACCACAGGGGCCTTCTACTTGCCATTGTCATGTTGCTTTTGTTTTCATTCATATATGAATATGAAGGGATGCGGGTGGCGCTGTGGGCAAAACCTCAATGCCTAGGACTTGCTGATCGTAAGGTCGGCGGTTCGAATCCCTGCGGCGGGGTGAGCTCCCGTCGTTCGGTCCCAGCTCCTGCCCACCTAGCAGTTCGAAAGCACCCCTAAGTGCAAGTAGATAAATTGGTACCGCTTTCTAGCGGGAAGGTAAATGGCGTTTCCGTTTGCGGCACTGGTGCTGGCTCGCCAGAGCAGCTTCGTCACGCTGGCCACGTGACACAGAAGTGTCTCAGGACAGCGCTGGCTCCCGGCCTCTTAAGTGAGATGAGCGCACACTTCCTGGAGGCGGCGCCTCCGACAATGGCGGATTCCCTCTAACTCAGAGGGAGACAGCTCCGTGGAAATCGGGTCCTACCGCTGCACCGAAGCGGGGACCCTTTAAAAACCGCAGGCGGAAGAAGCCTGCGGACCTGGGACTCGGCGGGCACCGTTTGCACCCCCCCGTTTGGCAAAGGAACCCTATAAAGGGCTCCGGAGGGAGACGGGGGTCGGTGTGGTGCTGAGAGTCAATCGCTATCTCTGCGGAGCGAAGCTGCACAGCTGTTGTCGGAGAGTGCTGTCCTTCTTCCTATGACAATTCAGATTCTAAACAACAACCCGTGAGTAGGACAATTGAAAATTTTGCATGAAAATACAGCCTGGAATTTGACCTGAAACGGGAAGGTGTAAAAAGGAAGTCCACCTCCCGTCCTTTGTATAAAGATCAAAGCAAAGATTTTACAAGCTAAAAGCCGGGAAAACAGATAGCCTGAAGGTTCCTGCATTTTTAACCATCAAAACCCCCCTTGACAGCAGGAGGAAAGGGGGGAAAATTTGACTTTTTAAGCCTGCAGAGAGAAATTTAAGAAAATAAGTTTCCACTGTCCCTAACCTGGGGACGGAATGGCAGGAAAGAAACGGTCGGTGATATTTACAAATTGAAAATAGAAAAATTGATATACAGAACTGGAAAAGGGAAAAATAATTCCAAAGCCACTTTCTGCCTGTTTGTTTTATATTGAAAGGAAATAAAGTATCTGGAAATCGAAAGGAATTTTTCCTTGTTGGATACAATTTAAAGATGGATGCCAAAAAGTAACTACACCCCCTAGAGGAAGCCAGCCAGTGTGCCTGTTTTTCAGTTATAAACAGAACATTGTATCAGGGAAAATTAGACCGTGGGACCAGCTCCCTGACCTTGACAGAAATGAATAGAGAGGAAGTCTTATCTGCTCTGAACAAAATATATGATGGGCTGCGACAGCTGGAGGAGAAAATGATTTTGATGAATCAAAAGAGGGACAATACAGCTAAAGTCAGTAAAGAGGTGCCAATGGAAAATGCTACAGAAACTGTACAACAATCTATGCAGGAGACAGATTCAATAGGGCAACTGCAAGGTCAGAGAAAGATGGATGGGATTGTGAATGTATTTCAAAAGACACAGAGGATGGATCTTGGAGGACACTGGCCAAACTTTGGAGTTAAGAAAATTTTTATCTTTGGTGGGACTGTGAAACGAGTGGAAGAATTTTTTCGGAACAATTACTTCTTGGATTACAAACTAAGCACTGGGGAGTGCAACACCGGGGAATTGGACAATTGGAGAAAAGGAAAGGAAGAATGTTACTATACGGAATCACCCGGTGATTGGACCCCCAAGGAGAAAGAGAAGGAAAGGCGAAAGAACTCAACAGGGATCAAGGATGTATGTAGCTACACACAGGAACAAGAAAACTCGCAGAAGGGGCTTGGAAATGATTTGAGGGCCTCTGATATCAGGACACCTGACTGATAAGGATATAATGATATCTGGACTGACATTGCCGTGAACCAGGAAAAGGGGCGCTGGACTAATCTAGAATGAGAAATGTCTTGTGTAATTAATCTATATTTATGGAATTAGTTCAATACTAATGAAATATTAAAAGATGTTGGAAAGGATGTAATTGGCTTTAGCAAAATTTAGTCTAAATTTTGAAAGTTTAATGATTTGAGGACAAGATAAAATTAATGAAATTAATGAAATTATTGTAAAAAAGAAGTGGTTTGAGTAATAAGGTGAAATAAGAATTGGCAAGAACGGTTTGATTATAAATGAAAATATGAGGATATTATATGGGGATATATAATCAAGGGTAAGATAAGAGGTATGAATTTGCTGAACATATCGTTAATTGGAATACAAAGAGGGAGGTGGGAGGGAGTCAGGAAAATAAGTTAAAAAGGGGGAAATGGTGAGAAATTGAAAAGAGAGATTTTTGATTTTCTTGTTTTTTCTTCTTTTTTGTTTTTCTTCTCTATGTTTTTTCTATGTTTATTGTGTTGAATTTATTGTTTAAGATTTTGTAAACTTTTTTTCTGTTTTGTTAAAATCCAATAAAATATCATTATAAAAAAAAAATTAAGTGAGATGAGCGCACAACCCTAGAGTCGGACACGACTGGCCCGTACGGGCAGGGGTACCTTTACCTTTACCTTTATGAATATGAAATATATGGATGCAATAAATGTTGGATTTACCTTAATGCTTCCAGCATTTTCAGCTGTATACAATTATTTCCAATATATTCAATAAAAGTTTTCCATTCTTCTTTAAATGTATGTTCTTTTTGATCACATATTCTAGATGTTAAGTCTGCAATTTGTGCTTATTCTGTCAACTAAAGTTCCTATTCTTCTTTGGTTGGGACCTCGCTCATTTTCCATGTTTGGACTAACAAAAAATGGGCTACAGTAGTAGCATACATAAATAGCCTTTTTGGACACCTGGAAATTTTAGTCTGAATTATCCCCAACAGAAAGGACTCTGGTTTTTTTGGGAAAATACGTTTAAACATTTTTTCCCCAATTCATTATGGATCATTTCCTAAAACTCTTTTACCCTTTTACACATAAAAGAATGTTTCCTCCACCTCTTTGCATCTCCAGCACTTATCTGATTCAGTCTTACACATCTTAGCAAGCCTACTTGGATTTAAGTACCATCTGTGAATCATTTTTAGGTAGTTCTTCTTCAAAGAATAACATGCTGTAAACTTCAAGTCACTTTTCCAGAGCTTTCCCCAGAGGTTAAAATCTGTATTGCGCCCTACATCTATTGCCCAGTGTGTCATTGAGGCTTTAACAAGCTCATCTTTTGTTTCCCAGTCTAATAACAGATTGTACATTTTAGGCAAAAGTTTCTTTTTCCTTTCTAGAAGTTTTTTTTTGGAATTGTGAGCTTTGGTGCCTTGATTCTCAGAGTATCTTTGTGGACTGGAAAAAACAAACAGGCTACATTATTATTATCTCCGCCTATTATTTGACATAATTTAGGAATCAATGATATAGTTATTTCCGCACCTTTCATTTTAAATCAGTGGGGTGGGGTGGAGGGGACTCAGGAATTACGTATCTTTGTGGACTGGAAAAACCAACCATAGCGGCCTTCTGCTTGCCATTGTATTAACTTGTCATGTTGCTTTGCTTTTCCATCTGAAGGGACGTCGAAAAAAGAGATCCCCTGTAAGTATATGATCTTTTTCACAGGTTTCTGCATTTTCATTTTCTTTGCAATATACACAATGCCAGAGATGCTCAGATCCCATCAGCCCTGCCAGCATGGCCAGTGGCCAGGCATGATGGGAGTTTTAATCCAACACCACCTGGAGAGCCACTGATTCCCCATCCCTACACTAGTGGACCTTCACCCATCAGTCAAAAACAAAGTATTTAAGGCCACAGGGATATGGTCCACCAATTTTCATTCACCCACAAAGCCCTTTTCACTTGGCTGTGTTCTGTCAGAAGCTGGGATAAAATCAATTCAGAAATCTGCCTTTGTATCTTTTTATTTGTTAGCTGGTCTGTCTGATATCCTCTCCTTCTGTTCTCCTAAAACTGTTGGATAGTATTCATAAGATCTTCTGAATGCTATAAGGTTGTAATGCTATACACAAAGCCCCAGAGAACAGAATGCTGATCTTAATTCTAACTGAAACAAAAAAATATGAGGATGCTTTTATCAGATCATTTGCAATGCCAGCGTACAGATTGGTGCATCTGCCGCCATGGGCAGCATGTTCTGCAACAACATCATGAAATTAACTAATTTTCACTCTTCAGAATTAGTTGACCTGGCTTATTTCTCATCCATGCCTCCCGGATTGTCCTTTGATCTTCACTTCTGCAGCATTCTGGGATGGGGGAACCTCTTGAAAATTCACCAGCATTTTAGCATGGATATCTATTGAATCAACGCTTTTTTTGTACACTTTTGACTAATGCAAACACTTTTGCAAAGAATTTCCACTAAAATAATACATTGCTGCATGTTGTTTTCTGAAGTATATGGCTTTTTCCCCATGCACACTTTTGTAGACTGCTTTGTTGGAGATTTGTATTACACAATTAAGGGCTCGTGCAAAATTGAAAGGATAGCTGTTAAATGATTTTGCATTGGTTCAAGAAGTGCAGATTAGGAACTTTCTTGTTACAATTCAAACAATATAGAATTTCTCCTCCATCCCTGGTCCTGAATTATTTTGTAGTCTTAACTATTGGCTTGCCCCACAGATCCTAATTCCATGTTCCTGGATCACTACAGTCTGATGCCCACAGTCCAGTCCTCACATTTCCCCACTTCAGTGTCCCCCGCTTCCCTGATGTATGGCCTGTATTCCTGGTGTTGCCTTCCTCTCCTATTAGTTCAAATTGCTCCTCAAAATACACATTTTCTGTGGAGCCTTTGACGCAGTGACATGGCCTTAATCCTCCAATGAAACAGTCTTAAGAACATGCAAATGAACAGTATGCACCTATTTGCCCTACATCACCACTCCAGTTACCAACCCCTCCATCTTCCTCTGTTGCCTCCCCTGTTGTGAAATTTTATACTATAATCTCAATGGTTCAGAGACTTCCTTCTTCTTATGCTGAATTGTCCCGAGAACCATGATGATATGCATAATGACAGTTAATTGTAATGGTTGTTCAGTCTGTGCCCATACCTGTGTATATTATGTGATGTAAAAAATAAGAACAAATACTAACAGCACAATTCTACCTTCCAGAATCTCCTTTTGAAACTGGTGAGTATTGCTGATAATTTTGCATTATCAATATTATAGGTGACATGGGAACACCTGGTACTGTTAGCAATAGATTCAGTGATGCATAGGAAACTGAGGAGGTGCTTCATAAACCTGCCAAAGGGCAGGAAACTACAAGAAGGAAGAGGCTAGAGGGAATGAATCATGGTTTCTGTTGTCTCTATCCTAATGTACAGAGTATGGTACGAATCTGAGCTCTTAATACAGGACGGCAAATTACTGAATCCTGGTGGGATGAGACTCATGAATAGACTTTAGAAATTGAGGGGTATAGCCTATACAAGAATTTGTGTTATATACCATAATATACTATGTAATATATCGGACATATGGCAGCTTGGGATAAAACTAAAAAAATAGTCAACAACTTTCAGACACACACACACACACACACACACACACACACACACAAAGTTTGTGTCTGGATTTTCACCTTTTGGAATATAAATATGGGAACCCTTTAATATATCAATGGAAGAACAGAATTTTGTTGGAGAACGCATCCAGCCCTCCAAGCCAACCTCCACCATCCATGGCGGGATGTATATTTGCTATATGGTGTATGTTTTCCCTGTAAAAATGCTATAATGTACAGCACCAAGATAACAGAGTTACCTTTGGAAGCTCAAATATTACTCAAGACCTTAGAATGGAATGATGGTGGAGGAAATGCTGTCTGTTGGATTCTCGGGTTCCCTACTCTGTACTCTGTAGTGTGCTGTAACCTCTTCTCCAATTTCCTGACATTTTTCTTGCTTTGCAAAAGTGGCTTCTGCCTCACTGATGGAGAATGCTAAAAGAAAGGAGAAAAATTCAGCACCACTAGTGAGTAAGGCTGTTATCTGAAATCCATTTTTATGGGAGAAAGCCCCCTTGAATTAAATGGGGCTCACTTCTGAGCTGGCTTGGTTAGGATTGCCCTTGGTTTCTGTCCTGTATTCATCTCATGTAGTATGGTTTCCATTCCACTGAAGTTTGTCTTCCACAAAAAATGACGGAATTGGTCTCAACATAGTAAACATACAATCACGGGGCCTAAAATATTTTCTTCAGTAGCATCTATTTGGAGAGCTTCTCCTTGTGTGTGGACTTAGACCCTCCTTCAAATATGAAACGATTTATTTTGTTATAATGACAACATAATTCTCAAGAGGTGCTTTGTTTCTGTTTTTTGCAATGGAACCAAAGTTGAAAACAAATAAATTAAAAAGTGGGATTACCATATAGCGTATAATGTGACTGGAGATACAACATGCCAGAAAACAATTAAAATTATTTTGAAATGCAACAGTAAGCAAGCCCCTGTGAAAACAACCACTCTTAGGAAACAACTATATACACTGTTTGCTGGTGCAAAACAAGCGGCTGTAAGTTATGCCAGTGTAAAGTGCAGCAGATCCATACTCAATTCAGGATCAGGGTTACTATTGGCTGAGCCAGCTTGCAGCCTGCAGAAGGAAATAAGCTATTAAAATAGTGTCTGAGTTACACTACCCTTTCTGCTAGCTTAACTTGTGCCAGGTTAAATAACTTAGCTGAACAGTCTTGGGATTCAGCCTAAACCCCTTCTGCTCCTGCTGCTGTAAGACCCTTTTTCTTTTTTCTTTTTTAAAAAATAAATTTTATTAACCGACCAATCAAATCAGATCAAATCACATCACATAAATTCCGAATTACAAAGCCGAATTTTAAATTTTTTGTTGGGGGGACCCATATTTCAATTTCCGAAGGGGGATTCCAATCATCTTCTTGCTGCTGTGTTAATATCCACAAATCTGTCCAAATAATGTTCATAATTCTAACCAGTCCTCTCTTGTTGTTCTCACATCTCATCTTGTTCATATATTTTTCTCTTTTTCTTTATGATCTCTTCTGATAATCTCCTTAAGCAGGTAAACACCAGTTATAATCCTGTGTGAATTTTCCGTTCGTCCAATTATCATGTCGAGATGGTTTCCATATACCATCACTTTCGTAAATAAAAGCTCTCTTTCCATCATCAGTCTCGCAAAACTGTCGCCTGGAAGACCCTTTTTCAGGGTTTATGCTGGCTGAAGATTTGCGTGGACAGGCGGAGCCCCCCAGATCCCGAGCGCCCCCCCATCATGTGGAATAACGACTCAAGACAATGTGCTATGGGATTAAATTGGCCACAACTTTATTAAATTTCAAATGTGGGTAGACCTTGGCTCAGGCATTGGGTGTTATCCCTCCCCAGTCCCCAGCCGGGGACCTAGAGAGCATCAGGGTTATCCAGTGTGTGTGTGGGGGGGGATGGGCCTTCTCTGGAGAACATATGTTCATGCAGAGATAGCCGCCTCCGCCGCTGGGGAGAGCAATGACGACCTTTCGGCGTACGGTCAAAGCCTCCCTTCAGAAACCCCTCTAACGGGAAACCCTAGTATCGCCGCTGCAAAGAGGATCCCGCCCAAGGCCTGATACCGCCAAAGTTGTGACATTTTGCTATGGGAAAGGCAAAACCTGCCAATGCAGGGAAATTCCTTTCCAGCCCTTTAATTATGACCTTAACGTAGCAGTTAACCTGCAAAACCTGTGAAGAAAAGTTAACCTGCAAAATAAGACATTAACTGAGGGTGGGTAGGGTGGGAGAAGCTCTGGAGCCAAGTGAGGATTCCCAGGTAAGATCCTCCCTCTATTGCGTGGGCAGGTAGTCCCTCCCCTACTTGGCCTGGTCTCCTTGGCAACGCTTCCCCCAGGCGGGATTGGACAACTGACTGGGGTAGGCGGAGACCTCCAGGTATCCCACCTGAGGGAAGGCAAAGCCAAGCCTATGCTGATGGAGCCGCTCCAGATCCAGGGGCTGTGCGCATCCACGCAAAGGGCGCCCCCCCCGATTTTGCGGGGAGCGGTCATTGTCAAACTCAGTTCAACAACTTGGGTCCCAGTTGAGACATAATGGGGAAGATACAATACTGCATTTCCAGCTAAGCCAAGAATGTTAAATTATGTTGGCATAGAATAATTTAGCATAATCAGCTGGAGATCTGCTCATCCCAGTGGATCTTGCTGTAGGATTGGGCCCTTATTATTGGTAATAACATGCAATTTCCAGATTTTATACTGAGGATCTATTTGTTTATTGTGCAATGTAAGAAACCAATAAATAACTGTACACTTTGACATTTCAGCCTGGTATTCCTTCTTTGCCGGTGAGTATTCTCATGATTTTGTTTATATCTTTCCCAGAGAGTTTAAGCAATTATTTTGTGCTAGCAAAATACATCTCCTGCCCTGCCATGTATTCAGCCAGCAGTGCCCACTGGATCTTAACCCTTCTTATCCCAGTGGACCTTGCAGTAAGATGGCTCTCTGGGTGTGGCTAATAATGGGCAATAGATACTGAGCACGCATTTTATATTACATGAAGTAAGAAACCCAGAAATAATTCCATTGCGCTCCAAGGCCCCGGGCCCACAGTTTCCTTAGATAATAAACACATGAACATGAGTAATTAGGTATATGGGATAAAATAGGTCACAACTTTACTGGTTACAGATGTGAGCAGTTTGGCTTAGGCATTGGGGTGAAGCCAGGCTATATTTTGATTCCTGCCCGTCTGCAGGGATTCCAACTAAGGGTAAACCACCAGTAGGGGGAGCCCTATGACTTACATCAAATAAGGGCATCCCGAGGGGTCCCCTTGGGCCCTGCCCCTCAGCTGGATCACCACAAGGTCCTGGATACCCGGCCGCAACACCACCCACCCGGGAAGGTGAGCGGACTACTTTGACATATTAGGGTGCAATCATTTGTGGTGGTGTGCCAGTGAGTATCCACATGATTTTATTATATATTCCCCAATATACCGTATTTTTCGCCCTATAGGACGCACTTTTTCCCCTCCAAAAATGAAGGGGAAATGTGTGTGCGTCCTATGGGGCGAATGCAGGCTTTCGCTGAAGCCTGGAGAGGAGAGGGGTCGGTGCGCACCGACCCCTCTCGCTCTCCAGGCTTCAGGAAGCTATCCGCAAGCCTTGCAAGCCCGGCGGGAGTTCCCACGGGCTCGCAAGGCTTGTGGGCAGCAGCCTGCAGCCAACAAGCTCGGGGGACAGTGGGGAGGCGCAGCGCCGCCATCCTGCTGTTCCCCGATCTGGTTTGGAGGCTGCCAGCCCCACAAGCTCTGGGGACAGATATCCGCAAGCCTGGGGAGACTGGCGGGACTTCCCACCGGGCTCCCTAGGCTTGCGGATAGCAGCCTGTTCTGGGGGCTGGGGTCAGGGGAAGCTCGGGCATAGAAGCCTGGGGTAGAAATAATTTTTTTCCCTTTATTTCCCCCCCAAAAAACTAGGTGCGTCCTATGGGCCAGTGCGTCCTATAGGACGAAAAATAGGGTACTACTAAACGTTTTGTACTGGCAAAATACATCATTTTCTCTGCTTGTGCCAATTTGCAGTGTGACACAACCACCACCACCCAAAATGTGCTGTTTTCAGGTCTACATTCTAATGCGGAGCTCCCAAATGTGTTTTTGGAGCCATACTTGAAAAAAGAAGTTTTTTTGGGAGAGGGAGCACAGCATGAAATAGTGCGAGATCGGAGAAACCAAAATGGCCGCTGTGCTGTCGCAATAAAAAATGTTGGTGTGCAGAAGAATGTCATCCCAGATATTGCCTTCAAGGTTTTGGAACCTATGGGGTCCTGACTGTCCTAAGATGAGAAGATATGTCAGCAGTCCCAGCTCAGCCATGATCTTTCTGGCTCAGCTGGGGACCTGCTGGATCCTCACCTTTCACATCCCAGTGGACCTTGCAGTCAGAGTGCTCTGGTTGTCTTGCTAACAGTGGGCGTATTCTCCCTATTTTATTGAGAATCCATTTGATACTATATTTAGTAAAAACAACAACAAGCAAACAAGAAATAACTGTGCACTTTGACATTTCAGCGTGGAAGCTTGGTGGTGAGTATTCTTATGATTTTGTTTATATCTTTCCACAAGAGTTTAACTAATTATTTTGTATTGGCAAAATACATCTTCTGCCCTGCTATGTATCCAGCCATCAGTGCCCTGGCTGAGCTGGGATGAGGGAGATATGGTAGCAGATCTCCAGATGAGCAGGGGACAATGAGTTACACTGAAAAACACTGCTCAGCCACAAACTTCCTGGCTCAGCTGGAAATCCGCTGGATCTTAATCTTTCACATCCCAGTGGACCTTGCAGTAAGATGGCTCTCTGGGTGTGAATAATAATGGGCAGTGGATATTGAACACCTTCTTTATAATATATGAAGTAAAAAACCCCATAAATAATTGTGTACTTTGATATATGAGGGTGGAATCGCTTCCGGTGTTGGTGTGCCGGTGAGTATTCACATGATTTTGTTTATATATTTCCCAATGAGTGTAATTATTTTGATTTCTGCCCAGCCATGTGTGCAGCCAGCAGGGTCCTAGCGGCCCCAGGATTCAGGAGATATAGTACCGCATTTTTCGCTCTATAAGACGCACCAGACCATAAGGCGCACCTAGTTTTGGGAGGAGGAAAACAAGAAAAAATAATATTCTGAATCTCAGAAGCCAGAACAGCAAGAGGGATCGCCGCACAGTGATCCCTCTTGCTATTCTGGCTTCTGGGATAGCTGCACAGCCTGTATTCACTTCATAAGACACACACACATTTCCCCTTACTTTTTGGGAGGGAAAAAGTGAGTCTTATAGAGCAAAAAATACGGTAGTTTATCTCCGGCTGAGCTGGATATGGGGAGTTAAGCTGGCACAACACTGCTCAGCCATGAACTTTCTGGCTCAACTGGAGATCCGCTGGATCCTCACCTTTCACATCCCAGTGGGCCTTGCAGTAAGATGGCTCTCTGGGTGTGAATAATAATGGGCAATGGATATTGAACACCTTCTTTATAGTATATGAAGTAAAAAAAAACCCCCATAAATAATTGTGTACTTTGATATATTAGGTTGGAATCACTTCCAGTGTTGGTGTGCGGGTGAGTATTCACATGATTTTGTTTATATATTTCCCAATGAGTGTGACTAATTATTTTGATTTCTGCTCAGCCATGTGTGTAGCCTCAGGGTCCTAGCTGTCCCACGATTCAGGAGATATAGTACCGTATTTTTCGCCCTATAGGACGCACTTTTCCCCCTCCAAAAATGAAGGGGAAATGTGTGTGCGTCCTATGGGGCGAATGCAGGCTTTCGCTGAAGCCTGGAGAGTAAGAGGGGTCGATTCAGGAGATATAGCACCGTATTTTTCACTCTATAAGACGCACTAGACCATAAGATGCACCTACTTTTTGGAGGAGGAAAACAAGAAAAAACATATTCTGAATCTCAGAAGCCAGAACAGCAAGAGGGATTGCTGTACAGTGATCCCTCTTGCTATTCTGGCTTCTGGGATAGCTGCACAGCCTGTATTCGCTCCATAAGACGCACACACATTTCCCCTTACTTTTTGGGAGGGAAAAAGTGAGTCTTATAGAGCAAAAAATACGGTAGTTTATCGCTGGCTGAGCTGGATATGGGGAGTTAAGCTGGCACAACACTGCTCAGCCATGAACTTTCTGGCTCAACTGGAGATCTGCTGGATCCTCACCTTTCACATCCCAGTGGACCTTGCAGTAAGATGGCTCTCTTGAGAGCCAGTGTGGTGTAGTGGTTAAGAGCAGTAGTCTCGTAATCTGGTGAACCAGGTTCACTTCCCCGCTCCTCCACATGCAGCTGCTGGGTGACCTTGGGCCAGTCACACTTCTCTGAGGTCTCTCAGCCCCACTCACCTCACAGAGTGTTTGTTGTGGGGGAGGAAGGGAAAGGAGAATGTTAGCCGCTTTGAGACTCCTTAAATGGAGTGAAAGGCGGGATATCAAATACAAACTCTTCTTCTTCCCTTGTGATAAAGGGCAATATATCAAACAAACAAACAAACAAACAAACAAATAAACAAACAAACAAACAAACAAACAAGAAATTAGTCAAAACTACACACCCAACTGTCATCCTGGGCTCTTCCAGGGATATAAATTAATAAGTAATAACAGTAATACAAAAATATATTTATTGGGGTAATTCACACTAAAATGGCAAAGGATTTTAATGGGCATTTTTTCTTCTTAAAAAATGCAGATTGCTGTAATGATGGGTGTTCTACCAAAAGCAATTGTTCTTTCAGATTCAGAGGCAACACACTTTGGAGTAAAGATTATGAGCTTTATTGATTATACAACAAGCACTGGACATAAAAACACACGCACAGCCTACCCAAAGTTTTAGGGGAAATCACTAAGCGTTTAAGTACAAAACTCTTCTCAAGGTTATTTATCTTGCATCACTTGGAAAACCCTTTAGAAAAGCCAGCAGGTAAAAACCCATCTTCTGGAACTATTGCAAAGCACAGTTCTGGATCTCTGGCCTTAGGTGGAGTTCTCTGTGGAACAGCACTCCTGTATCCTATATGTATACTGTTTTACACTTGGGAATGTGGCAAACAGCCATGTTTCTGTCAGAGGTGGTTTTCGGGTGCAGTCGCACTGGGTGCCGAACAGCAGGGGACACCAAAACAAGGCTGCAAAATGGAGGGAGAGAGGCAGGGGTGCAGCCAAATTTTAGTCTTGCATAGGATGCCGCTGAAATTTGAGTTCACAGTTTCTTAGGTCTGCCAAGAGAAATACCAATGGCACCATCCCAAACCATTTCAAGGTATACCAAAGGATTGGTAAGCTGTCCTTTTCCAGTATCAGTGTAGGACTTCCATCACAGCTTAGTCATTCTCGTTCCCATGGCTCTGAAACTGCTAAACAATGAGCTAACCAAAAAGAACTGGTTAGCTCTGCCCTGCTGGTCTCATGGACCCAAGGCTGTTTTGTAGCCTTGACATAAAAGCCTACATGCCATCTTATGACATGGAACATTCCCATATAAAATTAATTCCTTAAAAGATGTACTAAAAAAGGACCAAAATATTGCAATGGCTAACCAAGCAGATTCAGGTCCCTACACAGATGCCCAATAAGGCAACAAATAGATAATTGTTGGAGGCTATGTATCTCGTCACGATCACAATTTTCTTCTATGTATTTCCAATACAATGTGGAGAACTGAATTTAAGATTGGAAAGATGAAAATGCTGAATAATTTTCTCGAGGATTGGGAAGGTGGGAGGAGATGAGAAACCAAGACCGATTCATTCCTACCTAGGAGTAAGCCCCAGTGAACTCATGTACATGTTTAGCTGGGGAACCTGTGGCCCTCATTCCTGGCCATTGACCATGTAACATGAGGCTGATGAAAGTTGGAGTTTGACAACTTCTCCAGGGCCATAGAATCTTTATCCTTGATGTATAGGATTGTACTTTGTTAATTTGGTGGCGCTAAGGGACATGGGTGGCGCTGTGGGTTAAACCACAGAGCCTAGGACTTGCCGATCAGAAGGTTGGTGGTTCGAATCCCCACAACGGGGCGAGCTCCTGTTGCTCAGTCCCGTCCCTGCTCCTGCCAACCTAGCAGTTTGAAAGTATGTCAAGTGCAAGTAGATAAATAGGAACCACTCCAGGGGAAAGGTAAACGGCGTTTCCGTGTGCTGCTCTGGTTCGCCAGAAGCGGCTTGGTCATGCTGGCCACATGACCCGGAAGCTGTGCGCCGGCTCCCTTGGCCAATAAAGCGAGATGAGTGCTGCAACCCCAGAGTTGGCCACGACTGGACCTAATGGTCAGGGGTCCCTTTACCCTTTACCCTTTAAAAGCTTTTAGCTTTAGATCAGGGACAGAGAACATATGGCCCTTCAGATGTTGTTAAACTCCAACTTCTATCAGCTCCACCCATCATAGCCAATGATCAGGGTTCCCTAGCCCTTATGCAGCCTTACCTCATTGGGGATGATTATGTGACTAATTATTTACGTTCTTATTTCCAGGTGCCTTAATACTGAAGATCTCTGAAGATCTGAAGATACACTGAAGATCTCTGCCACATTGACAAAGGCTCCCTACTCTCTTGTACACTCTTCCTACACTGCTTGCCCTAAGCCGATCAGACAAAAACTGAATCACAAAACCAATGCTAATACAATCGGGATAATCACTATAACATGAACTGATTTTCTTGTCTTTGTACAGACAATATGAACTGCCCTAATGAATACCCTGATGACTGGCAAAAACTTTAAAAAATAAATAAATCTCAAATACGTTAAAATTGGTTTTTTGTTTGTTTTAATGACTCGTCTAAGCTAGGCATCAAGTTTTCGTCACTCCTGGTGCAAGGTCAGTAGCATCTGCAAATTTATTGCATCTCTTCAATTTAGAAAGATGCTGAACAACAATGGGCCCAGGACCGAACCCTGCAGCACCTCACTTGTCACTTTTTTCCCAGGTCAATCAAATTACAAATTCACCTAACGGTTACCTCGTCAAGCCCACATTTTACCAGCTTCTCTGCAAGAATATCATAGGGGATTTGTTAAAAGCCTTACTGAAATCAAGATACACTACTTCCACAGCATTCCACCAGGCTTGTCATTCAGGTCCTCCACAAGCAATCTGCATCTCTGTTGCAGTGCCTGCCTTTGCTTGGCCTTCTCTGTACCTCTTCTAGTTCTGGGAGAGAGCAGGAAGTCACAGCAGGAGGGGGAGACACCCTGGCTTATTCAGCAGCTGTGTCATCTCTGCCACTTGGCCCCCTCTTCTCCAGCCTCTGCTTCTAGCTCTATTCTGAACTGCTCTCTGCCATAGACTCTTCTTGCTCACTAAATCCTTTTACCTCTTCTGCTTCCAACACATCCTCTTTGCAGTCTGCTTCCTATTGTTCTTCTGACCACACAGACCCCTGGCTCTGAACAATTTACCCCTGGGGCTTCCAGCCGATTCATGACAATGAACTACTTTGAGGGGTTTTTCATATATCGAGAAGCATACAATTTTAATGAAATAAAATAAATATGAAGTATCAGGACTGGTGGTCTAGACTACGGTTCACCAATCTCTTGGGGCACATTTGAAAACTAGAGAAACTGTTGTGAGCACCCTCCCACACCACACCACCTATTATATTAGCTACAATGGAATGTTTCTTTCAAGCCTAACTTTTGTGCAGGAACCTACTTAATTCACATTTTCTGAAACAAGATGTCCTTTGAAATCTACACCTCTCAGAATTTTGCAACGCAGCTTTTCAGCCAAGCTGTGTGTACAAAAATGCATATAATGTGGACAAAGTGTGCATTAGACTGCAGATATTAGAAGAAACCATGCCAAAATGCATTAGATTGTGGGAAATTACTATGTAAAGAATGTATATATTAAGCAACATTGCATACAGAGATGTGCATATTAGGAGAAATGTGCACTCAGATACTGGTGGATTTTCATGAGAACTTAAAAAGAAAAAAGGAAAACTGATGCAGAAATGGGGGGGGGGGTAAAAGAAACCATAATTGACAGATTTACCCAATAATAATAATAATAATAATAATAATAATAATAATAATAATAATAAATTTTATTTATATCCCGCCCTCCCCAGCCGAAGCCGGGCTCAGGGCGGCTAACAATAATAAAAAAATCCAACATTCTAAAAACATTTCATTATAAAAATTAATTTAAATCAAATTGATGGCAACCGTTAAGCAAAATTCTGTGCAGATTGCCAGAGGAGGGAGTCAGGCTGCGCCCCAACCAAAGGCCTGGTGGAACAGCTCTGTCTTGCAGGCCCTGCGGAAAGATGTCAGGTCCCACAGAGCCCTAGTCTCTTGTGACAGAGCGTTCCACCAGATTGGAGCCACAGCCGAGAAAGCCCTGGCTCTACTTGAGGCCAGCCTAACCTCTCTGTGGCCTGTGACCTTCAGGATGTTTTTATTTGCAGACCGTAGGTTCCTCTGTGGGACATACCAGTAGAGGCGGTCCCGTAGGTACGAGGGTCCTAGGCCGTATAGGGCTTTAAAGGTTAAAACCAGCACCTTAAACCTGATCCTGTACTCCACCGGGAGCCAGTGCAGCTGGTATAGTACCGGATGAATGTGATCTCGCAGCGAAGACCCCATAAGGAGCCTCGCCGCGGCATTCTGCACCCGCTGGAGTTTCTGGGTCAGTCTCAAGGGCAGCCCCACGTAGAGCGAGTTACAATAATCCAGTCTGGAGGTGACCGTCACGTGGATCACAGTGGCTAGGTCAGGGCGAGAGACATAAGGAGCCAACTGCTTAGCTTGGCAGAGATGAAAAGATGCCACCTTTGTTATAGCTGTAATCTGCGCCTCCATAGAGAGGGAGGTATTGAAGATTACACCCAAACTCTTAACGGACGGTGCTGGCACTAATTGCACCCCCGCAAGAGATGGGAGTTGCCCCCTCAATCCCATATCGTCCTGTCCCAGCCAGAGGACCTCTGTCTTCGAAGGATTTAACTTCAACCGGCTCTCACGTAACCATCCAGCCACAGCTTCCAGACATCTGGTCAGTGTGTCTGGGGCCAAGTCAGGATGGCCATCCATCAACAGATAGAGTTGGGTGTCATCGGCATACTGATGGCAACCCAGCCCAAAACTCTGGACAAGCTGGGCGAGGGGGCGCATAAAGATGTTAAAAAGCATCAGGGAGAGTATCGCACCCTGAGGCACTCCACACACCAAGGAGTGGCGCGATGACAATTCCCCCACAAGCGCCACCCTCTGTCCCCGACCAGAGAGAAACGAGCACAGCCATTGAAGGACTGTGCCCTGGATCCCCACGTCGGCAAGGCGGTGGTCCAGGAGTTCGTGATCGACCATGTCGAAGGCTGCTGACAGGTCTAAAAGAATCAGCAGCCCTGACCCGCCTCGATCCAGCTGCCTGCGGAGATCATCTGTTACGGCGACCGGAGCCGTCTCGGTCCCATGACCAGCGCGGAAGCCTGACTGGAATGGATCCAGAGCCAATAATTTGCTTGCACTCAGCAGGCGTGCCAAGACAACTCTTTTGGTCACTTGTGTCTCCTGACACTGTCTGTGCCGGTAATGTTATAATTTTTCTAATAATTCTGTAAGTTTTGTATTTTTCTGCCTCAATTTGATCCTTGTACATGGTTTTGTACATATTGTGGTATTTTATCCTTTGTGACTTGCAGTTGCTTTTATTGATCATGGTTTATTAATTATTTATTGTAATGGTTAAGAGTGAATTTATTCTTAATTATTATTTGCTGATGTTTTGAGAGTTAATTTTATTGTGTACTATTATATTCTAATAGATATTACTTTTATTGTGTACTATTATATTCTAATAGATATTACTGGATATTACTTTCTTTGATATAAATCATTCCATTTTAAAGTTATATTTTATTATGACTTTCTGTATCGGATCAGATTATTTAAAGGTGCATGTTCTTCGTTGTTTATTTTGTTGCTGTAAACTGCCTTGGGCATAGTGATATAAAAAGGTGGTACTGTATACAAATTAAAAGTGAAAAGAGAAGAAATGGTAAGTACATTACTGCCTCCTGCCTACTGGTGGCTCTACAGCTCAGCAGAAGAGGAGTGAGCAGCTATCTTTTCTAGCAATGGTACAGCTGTAGCAGAGAGAATAAGATAACCTTTCATGAAAATTGAGATTTAGGAGTACAATCAAGGCTCATATCAGCATCGTCTACTCCTCAATAAAACAAATTAAGAACCATGTCTGTGCAATTGGGGTTTCAGTTTTATTTGCGTGAAATATTTTCCAGGGCCAAAGGACGACGGAATAGTTGATTAAAGACACCAAAGGAAAATCACCCTTAGCCCATGATTTGTTTAGGTCAAATGTTCTGTTTTCTTTGATGGAACGGACTCTGTTAATTTTGCAGACACGTACGTAGGTTTCTTGTCTTTCTGGATGAAAAGAGAAAGGCGTGCCAGTTGGTGTCCCAATTAGCTCCTTCGGTTTCTGAACTGTTAGCTCTTGCTCTGGGCTATTTCTGGCATCCTGGAAAAAGACGAGAGGGGAAGAAGTCATAAAAGAAAATGACTGCAAAAAACGTAGACCTGGAGCAGGGGCGCCAACTTGGTCCCTAGGTTATGGGTGCCCAATGGCATCCATGACGTAACTTGATGTTGTGAAGTCGTGATGTCACAACATCACATTAATCAGCAAGCTACAGAGGTGCTTCTGAGGCCTGGCTTCTGAGATAACGTCCGAGGCCTCACGGGGCCTTGGTGATCATGTCCAAGACCTCCAATGTGACTTTGGTTTGTACCGGAAGTTGTGTCAGAAGCCTGGCAGGGCCTCCGATGTTGCCTTGAAAGTCACGTTGGGCTTCCAGTGTGACTTTCAGTAGAAACCGGAAGTTACGTCGGAACCTGCGCTGTCGGAACCCACAGCCAAGTTCCCACTAGTTGGCAGCTATGACCTGGAGTGAACAGATCATGAGGTCAAATCTCATCCTCCAAGAGAGAGCTTTTGGGGCCCTTCAGGTGTCATCTTACAGGCAAATGAATGCACAGAAGCAGCACTGCATCTCCACTCCAGACTGTTCAGGGCTGTCAGTGCAGGAGGGCCACAGCTCAGTGGTAGAACACATGCCTTGAATGCAAAAGGTCCCAGCTGGAAGATAACCCCATCTGAAATCCTGGAAAGCTGCCATCAATTGGTTAATATTAATAATAAAAATAATACCTCACCCATCTGGCTGGGTTCCCCCAGCCATTCTGGTCATCTTCCATCAAGATATAAAAACATAATAAAATGTCAAAAATAAAAAAAACTTCCTGATACAGGACTGCCTTTGCATGTCTCCTAAAAGTTGTGTAGTTCTTTATCTCCTCGACAACTGATGGGAGGGTGTCCCACAGGGAAGGTGCCACTGCTGAGAAGGCCCTCTGCCTTCTCGAATGATACTGAGAACTACATAGACCAATGACCTGACTCAGTATAAGGTAGCTTCCTATGTTCCACTCAATGGAGCTTACTCCTGAGTAGATATGTATAGGAGTGCAATGTTAGTTTTTAAAACCTTGGCCATAAAATAAATTAAAAATTATAAATGAGTAGGCATGAAATGTATCAAAATCAGCAGTTTTAAAAGAACAAACCTAATTACCGTATTTTTCGCCCCATAGGACACACTTTTCCCCCTCCAAAAATGAAGGGGAAATGTGTGTGCGTCCTATGGCGCGAATGCAGGCTTTTGCTGAAGCCTGGAGAGCGAGAGGGGTTGGTGCGCACCGACCCCTCTCGCTCTCCAGGCTTCAGGAAGCTATCCGCAAGCCTTGGGAGCCCTATACTACCATATTTTTCACCCTATAGGGCGCACCGGCCCATTGGGCGCACCTAGTTTTGGGGGGGGGGATAATTTTTTCCCCCTTTATTTCCCCCCCCCAAAAAAAACTAGGTGTGCCCTATGGGCCGGTGCGCCCTATAGGGCGAAAAATACGGTAGTTGCCCAATTCTTACTGAGCAAATTTTCACTGGAAGTTTTTAAACAGAGGGTGGAGGGCCATCCACCTGGGCTTATTTAACTGTACTTCCTGATTTGCAGGGCATTGGACTAGGTGGCCCTTGGGTCCCCTTTGAATTCTATGATACATCACAAGGAGAAAGGAAGAGGCAAAGCCATTATAGGCATATTTGATACTCACATGACTTTACTGCTGCTGTGGCTTTTTCCACTTCTGCAATGCAAAGTCAGAAATTCAAACAACCGAAAGAATATGTCCCAGAATAGACATAGGGGTCCCAGCCACATAGATCAGCTACATCTGAGCAGCTCTATGCACCAAAGGGGCGGGGCCAGTGGAAAGGTGTGGCATTGGGGCAGGGCCAGTGGCACAAGCTCTGCTCCCTGGCATTGCTCACGGCAATCCTGCACAAAACACGTGAAAAGGCCTAAGCAGGTTCCCTGGAGCACTTCTGGAAGAACTGATGCTATTCCCCATGATATGTACTCACTCTTCTCCCTTGTTGTCTATTGCCACCGGCACCCTAAAAAGAAGAAAATAAGCCATAATTATTTCCAGGCTTGCAAGAAGAATGGAAACATTGGCTTTGGTCCTGACAAGTAAGGAAGGTGCTGAACCTCAGGCCTGGAGGCCAAATGTGCCCCCCACTGGCAGAGGAGGGGAGCAGCCGCGCCCCCCCCATGCTGGGTGCCATGCCCCCACAGACGGCACGCCGCACCCCTGCAGGTGGCGCACCACGCCTCCGGGACGCACGCCAGCCACGCCCACGCCTGCTTTCCACCCCCAGTGCCAGAGCATGAAGCTCTGCCACTCCCCCCCACCTATCTCTCTGTCCTTCCAAATTCTCCCCAGACCACACCCCTCACTGCCTCTAATTTGCACCTCAAATTTTTTTGCCTGGCTGCCACGTGTCCTTTAACTCTGGTGACGCATTTTGTATGCCTGGATGAAGGACATGGAGGAGTATAAGCATGTAGAAACCAGCTTCCTGTACAAAGGTGAAATTAACATTGGTTGCTCTCTGGCACTGTGCACCACTGCATGTGCCCCCTGGAAAGTTGCCTAGAACTGAAAAGGTTTTCCCATCCTTGAGCTAGGAAAAGTGAGGCTGCTCAGCATGCTTTCTCCTTTCCTGTTCTCTTCTGCAAGCCAACATGATCTGCAATTTGGCATGGGCAACTCTGTCCATTTCAGTTCCTCATTTTTTTGCATAGGAAGTTCAATTTTCCATATGTCCACATCGGTTTGCAACTACTACTATTGAAAGTGCTCATGAAAATGCACCACCAGCAATTTGCAGCTAATTTCTCCTAATATACATTGTTTTCATATGCAATTTCCCCAGTTCGCATTTTTGGAAACCAATTTTCTCCAATTTTGTATGTTGCTTTCAGTAGTAGATGCATTCTTAGGCACACTTCCACCATGCATGCTGGAGAACTGCATTGCAAAATGTGACGTCCAAATTTTGGGGGATGGCTGTGTTTTGGTTTGCGTCTTGCTTCAGAAAATGTGAGCTGGGGAGGCTGGCTTTCAAATGAGAATGGAATCAGATTTCTCACCTCCTCTATCCCTACCTGCAATAGCCAGGCTGCACCTTGTCTCATTTAAGAGTCTCCGTTGTGGAAAGGAGAGGGAGAAATTCATTTGGTTCACATTTTCAGGCAAACCTATCTAATTCATATTTCACGGAACAATAAACAAGCAATAAACAGCTACCCTTCAAAATCCGCACTTCTCTGAATTATGCGATGCAATTCTTCTACCAAGGAATGTGCTTGTTTGCTTTGTAAAAAGTGCAAATGAAATGAACACACACACATGTGCATATTAGAGCAACTAATGTACACAAAGGCATATTGGGGGGAAACTGCATGCAAAGGAAGTATGTATATTCCATTAATTTCTCCAAGTAGTTTCTTGGAGAAATGCATATGGACGTGTGTATGAATCTCCACTCCATCTCAAATCCATTACGATGGGCCTGAAAGTAAGGGAGGTGACTCTTGAGAGTCTCTTACCCTTCCTCCTGCCTTTTTATTCTTGTTTGCTCCAGCCTGCAATGGAAAGAGATAGGGAACATATTAGCCAGGAGTGTTTTCTTCCTCTCGAGATCAACCATGCCAATAGAATGGGGGCAGATGGGGCACCAAAGGAATATAAGGGATAGAAAATACGGCCCTTTGCTTGTTCAGAAGCCCCCGGGGTGCATGCCAGCCACACCCGCGCCTGCTCTCTGCCCCCGGTGCCGGAGCATGAAGCTCCACCACTGCCCCCCCCCACTCTCTATCTGTCCTTCCAAATTCTCCCCAGGCCACACCCCTCTAATTTGCACCCAATTTTTTTTGCCTGGCTGCCATGTGTCCTTTAACTCTGGTGATGCATTTTGTATGCCTGGATGAAGGACATGGAGGAGTATAAGCATGTAGAAACCAGCTTCCTACACAAAGGTGCAATTAACATTGGTTGCTCTGCCCACCTTTATCTCTGGCACTGTGCACCACTGCATGTGCCCCCTGGAAAGTTGCCTAGGACTGAAAAGGTTTTTCCATCCTTGAGCTAGGAAAAGTGAGGCTGCTCAGCATGCTTTCTCCTTTCCTGTTCTCTTCTGCAAGCCAACATGATCTGCAATTTGGCATGGGCAACTCTGTCCATTTCAGTTCCTCATTTTTTTGCATAGGAAGTTCAATTTTCCATATGTCCACATCGGTTTGCAACTACTACTATTGAAAGTGCTCATGAAAATGCACCACCAGCAATTTGCAGCTAATTTCTCCTAATATACATTGTTTTCATATGCAATTTCCCCAGTTCGCATTTTTGGAAACCAATTTTCTCCAATTTTGTATGTTGCTTTCAGTAGTAGATGCATTCTTAGGCACACTTCCACCGTGCATGCTGGAGAACTGCATTGCAAAATGTGACGTCCAAATTTTGGGGGATGGCTGTGTTTTGGTTTGCGTCTTGCTTCAGAAAATGTGAGCTGGGGAGGCTGGCTTTCAAATGAGAATGGAATCAGATTTCTCACCTCCTCTGTCCCTACCTGCAATAGCCAGGCTGCACCTTGTCTCATTTAAGGGTCTCCGTTGTGGAAGGGAGAGGGAGAAATTCATTTGGTTCACATTTTCAGGCAAACCTATCTAATTCATATTTCACGGAACAATAAACAAGCAATAAACAGCTACCCTTCAAAATCCGCACTTCTCTGAATTATGCGATGCAATTCTTCTACCAAGGAATGTGCTTGTTTGCTTTGTAAAAAGTGCAAATGAAATGAACACACACACATGTGCATATTAGAGCAACTAATGTACACAAAGGCATATTGGGGGGAACTGCATGCAAAGGAAGTATGTATATTCCATTAATTTCTCCAAGTAGTTTCTTGGAGAAATGATTATGGACATGTGTATGAATCTCCACTCCATCTCAAATCCATTATGATGGGCCTGAAAGTAAGGGAGGTGACTCTTGAGAGTGTCTTACATTTCCTCTTGCCTCTTGTTTCTCTGCTCCAGCCTGCAATGGAAAGAGATAGGGAACATATTAGCCAGGAGTGTTTTCTTCCTCTCGAGATCAATCATGCCAATAGAATGGGGGCAGATGGGGCACCAAAGGAATATAAGGGACATAAAATACGGCCCTTTGCTTGTTCAGAAGATACATCTGTTTCTTGAGGCATTTGGACAGTAATGAAAGGGCCAACCTCAAAACTGGAATGGAGAATCAGGAGAGACTAGAGTTGGGAATCCAATGAAATACATGCCACCAAGCTGAAGTACTTGCTTCAGCTGTCAAATTCTGGTTGCCTCTAGAGGGCAAGCAATTATTGGATCCAAGGGTGGTGACTTCAGTCTTCCTATACTATTCAGCATGAGCAACTTAAGGAAAGGTGGGGTGTAAATGTTAGGCGTGTGCGCTAGCTAGAAGAGGCAACTTGTATCTGTAGATTTTGAGAAGAAGCCTGATGTGTTTCAGAGCCTCTCTGTGTCTTTCCTATATGATTAGACTTTCAATAATGAAATAAGGTTTGTTAAAAACAAGTCTGTTTTCTCCTCATTCACTATAATGGGGGATGTAATAATAGCTTATTTTTCATTTTCACATATGTGGATGAAATTTGCCGGCATCTAGTGTAGATTAAGTCAGCCGACCTGTACACAGATACATCCAGTGGTTTTCCTTGCAGGTCATCTTTAAAGTTTGATTTAAAAACAAAGGCAAAACAAAACATTTTCATTTTCTGCCAAAACTGAATGCAGTTTGCTGGCGTGGCCACTTCTTTTGAAGAATGATAGCTGCAGTGATTCTCACAGAATTAAAATCATTACTATTTTGGATTGGGTACAACAGGAACAATAGGGGAAGGGGTGGTCGTGGGAAAAGGAGCATGGTTACCCAAGAAATACCGAGGGTGGGGAGGAACAGCAGAGCCGAAAAGAGTATACTTAACGTGCTACAAACATGGAAGTACCGTATTTGGGGAAGGGGAAATGTATGTGTGTCCTATGGAGCGAATGCAGGCTCCTTGGCTTCAGCGATAGCAACGGGAAGCCTCCGAAGCGCAGAGGGAGCACTCCCTCCGCGCTCTGGAGGCTTCACGTTGCTTTCGCTGAAGCCTGCAGAGTGAGAGGGGTCAGTGTGCACCAACCCCTCTCACTCTCCAGGCTTCAGGCAGCTATCGGCAAGCCTTCGGAGCATAGCAGGAGTTCCCCCCGCGCTCTGAAGGCTTGCAGATAGCAGCCTGAAGCCTGAAGTCCAGGGAGCGCAGCGCCAACTCCCGCTGCACTCCCCGGGCTTCAGGCAGCTATCTGCAAGCCTTCGGTGCACGCCCCCAGTCCCGCAAGATCCAGTGCAACCTTGCGGCCGATCCCAGACCTGTTCTGGGGGCTGGGGTCAGGGGAAGCTCGGGCTTCTCCCGCCCCATCCCCGCGGCTAAAAATGAAGCCAAGACAGCGAGTGGGATCTATCCTGCTCCCTGTTTTGCCTTCTGCCAAAGCCGCGCGCAGCCTCTCCCAGCTGGAGACGTTGCACGCAGCTAAAAAGGAAGCCAAGACAGCCAGCGGGATGGATCCCGCTCGCTGTCTTGGCTTCTTTGCCCTTTGGGGAGGGGAAAAAAATCCCCCCTTTATTTCCCCCCCCCTAAAAACTAGGTGCACCCTATAGTCCGGTGCGCCCTATGGAGCGAGAAATACGGTAAGTAGTTTGTAGGCTACCAGGCCCCAAACTGTCCTTACTGTCTGTAAGGATTCATAGAATCAGGGATTCATAGAATTGTAGAATTGGAAGCCCAACCCTGTGCAATGCAGAAATCTCAACTGAAGGGCATGTTTTGCAATGATGCAACATGCCTCACCATACAGGTGTCAGCTAAATTTTAGAATTAATTCTGACTGCCCCTCCTCCCACCATCCAAAAAATGGGGGGGGGGGAATGGGAGAAGGTAATGGAAAATGTCTTACTGCACCGCCGCCATTTCCAAACATCGACATTAGACTCTACAAAAGGAAGAAAAGGCATTAATCTTTCTCTGGCTGATGGACATATAACACCCCATGCTGTAAATCAGGCATGTCCAACTCCCAAGAGACTGCGATCTACTCCAGCTATTAAAAAACTGGCAGTGATCTATCCATTGGATTGACCAGAGTTGTTGAGCTTTTTGGGGTGAGGGTGACAGGTAGAGCGTGATTGACCGGTTGGACATGCCTGCTGTAAATGTATCTATCTCCAGTTTTCTGCATTCTCAGGACTAGACACATAGCCTGAAGGGGCATAAGCCAGCTTCCTATACAGGAGACTCCCCATTTCTGCAGGGGCTATGCTCTGGACCCCCTAACACATACACAAAATAGAGTAAAATGGGAAGTCGCTTAGCTGATGGCCGGAGAAGAACCTTGCATTCAACTTTTCAGGATTTGTTGTTGTTGTTTTGTTAATTTATTCAGTTTGTTAGTCACCTAATACATTTAGCAAAGACAACCTAAGTGCCTTCTGAAACTTACTTACAAATGTTCACTCCTGAGGCCATTTCATGTTTTTCTATAGGTGTGCCAGCCAGGATAGAGAAGTTTGTTGTGCACATTGTATACTCATTAACAGAGCACAAAGTAACTGGGGGAAAGATATTGGGAGGAGCCAACATTATTACTTAGGAAGGGCATTCATTCTGCGATAAAACTATTGTCTTCATAGTCCATGTAATGGAAGGCATCTTACCGATAACGCAGCTCCTCCTCCTCGCGAAGCCATTAGGCCCTAAAGAAAAGGAAAACACGGAATTCTTCTCTAACACTGATTTTGGTGCCTCCATCTTGGGCATATCCTATATGATTTTATATTTTGTCAGAGGTGCTGACTTGTGCCCCAGATTGTGGGTGTCCAGCGGCGCATGCATGTGCAATGTGACATCCTGACATCGCTCACACATCACATGCACATTACACTGGGCTCCATGCTCAGCCTCCACCAGCCACCACCCGCTGCCTCGTGTCCACTGGTCCTCTGCTGCCACTGCAGTGACTGAACCTCTGCATCTGCCATGGGGCCCCCATTGGGGCCTACTGTGGCTGCAGGTGTGTTTCCAGGGCTGTATCTGTGGTGGGCTTCAGTGGAGGCCTTGTAGTGGTGGCCTTGGCCTGGTCACTGTGTTGGCGGGGATCGGGTGGGTGGCCAGCTCCCCTCTTCATTGCAGGGGCTTGGCCCCCCTGCTACAAATATTGAGGGGGCTGAGGCACTCAGGGCTCCATAGAGATAGTGCCTATGTAGATTATGGGGGGTGCCAAAGACCCACCACAGACACCTGGAGTTAGCGCCAATGTATTTTGTTGTCAGGCAAAGAAATCTGCTCTCTGCCCCATGATGGAGTTGCATTTGCATCAGTAACTGCTGTTGTGTTGTCAGACCTTGTAGGGTCAGATCCAGATTTCCGTGGCCCCTTAGGCAATAGGGTTTCAGTGGGTCCCTTGCCTCACCCCTTCTTATGCAAACCACACCCCTCATAGTTGGCTCTCTCTTTGCATCCCATGCTAGTCTTTGTGTCTATTTCTTTTTTGCAGAAGGAGTTTGTGTAGGCTTTTTACTTTGCAGTGACTTGGTTAGAAGGCATTCCTTCCGGGAGGACATTTGAGAAACTCAGTAGCACTGAACAAGTAAATGTCTACTCAGAAGTAAGCTTGAGCGCCGCAAATCCGGAACTGAGGGTTACGGCTTGCAAAAAAATTTTGGAAGCTGAATGTCCTATGTGGCTTCTGTGGCTTCCGATACAGTGCATGAATCTCCTCCAGCCAATTGAAAGCCACGCCTTGGTTTTCAAACAGTTCCGGGAGTCGAATGGACTCCAAAAATGGATTAAGTTTGACAACCAACTATTATTATTATTATTATTATTATTATTATTATTATTATTATTCTGCCCTTCAGTCATCATGTTCAACGTTGAGCCCTTTTTACAAGTGGCACATAAAGTTCTCCACGGATTCTCCATTGTCCATATGACATTCTCCTCGAAATCACTGCCTTCCCAAACCCCTTCCACAATACAGGTTTTTTTTTCAGACCAAGGGTACTCCCAAATGGAGAGAATATGGGAAAATCTGGATGGAGAGAAAGGGAAATGTGGGAAGGCAGTGTTTTAGAGGAGAATGGGAGACAGGTTAGGCTGAGAGACTGTTACTGGCAATTTGTCATCCAGTGTGTTTCATGAGAGAATGGGGATTTGAACTCTAAACTCCCAGTTCATCATTCAAGCCACATCACCACTTTGGTACCGCGGTCTTCTGAGGGCTGCATGTTGCCTATGGTCCTGGATGTTCCACGCATGTGCTCAGCATACTGACCAGGAGGGAGCATGAGTATGGTTTGGGGAGGGGGTCGGCTAAACACATGGTTTCATGGTGGTTTCCCTCAACAAGCAAGTCATGTACAGAATAAGGTGATGGTGACGATGCTTCACATTGACTTCATGGCAAGATCTGCCCTGAAATGAAAAAGGATTGTGCCTTACCCCTCCACCACCTACCTCGCCATCACCTCCACCTCCAGCTAGCATAGGGGCCAATGCCTACAAGGAAGTAAAAAGAAAGATCTTTACAGAAAGGCAGGTTACTCTAAGAATAGATGAAGAGTCAGTTGGATCATACCCCAGGCCTTTCAGGTCTATCATCCTGTTTTCACATCAGCCAAGTGGGTGCCTATTAGAACCTCGCATGTAGAACAAGAGGACAATAGAAGCCTCCTGCTCTAGTTCCTCAGCAACTATCATCTACAGGCATAAGGCCTCTGGTACCATCATGATGAACATTTATGGATAGCCTTAACCTCCATGTACTTGTCTTCTCCCCATTTATAATGATCCAAATTGATGGTCAACATTACATCCTGTGATTGCAAATGCCATAGTTTCACTCCCCTTTACCCACTCAGATCTGCTTAACTTCAGTTAGGTGGAGCCTTCATGTGTCTCCAGACCATACCCAGGCCATTTATGTTGTGGGAGATAAAACCTTCACCTAAACAGTCTGGGGAGGTCTTCCTCCTTTCTAAAGTTTATGTATTTCCTAGGACGCTGAGAACTTGGAATGCATTTGAGGTCTCCTTGGGTGATGTTATAGGACTTCCGAGAATCTTTCAGGAGGACTTCTGGCTTCACAACCATAAGAGCACAGGGACCAGTATCCTATTATTAGGTCTAGCACATGGAGCAGATAGATGGAGCAACATCTCTGTCACTTTCACTGTCTCCAATGACGAAACACACACTGCTGTCGCACCGTGGAAATAGCTTGAATCTGTATGGGCACCTGAAAGGGGGGAGCTGATATATATTTAGCTCCTGCCTTCTGCAGGACACAATTGGTATGTCTGGTGCTCATGCCCCCAGTACTGAAAGCAGCAGACCCTCCAAGTGTCCCTATTTCCCAGGGGTGTCCCTGATTTAAATAACCCGTCCTGGTTTCTGATTTCATCCCAGAATGTCCCACTTTTTGTTAGGATGTCCCTCTATTTTCATTGAAGAAATGCTGGACGATATGAAGCAGTGAGATCCTGCCAGCATATTACAGTTATCTTCAAAGAACTGAGCCAGGCTGCCAATTTGTTTTGGAGTCATGTTCAAGGTATAGCCTTTTTAACAAGTGGCACATAAAGTTCACTTCACATTTTTATGGTGTCAGCCTTCAAAGTATTATTACTATTACTACTACTATTACCATTACTATTATTCTGCCCTTCAGTCATCGTACCCAGGGTGGTTTGCAAAAACATGAATTAATTAAATTGGGAAAGGTGAACAGAGACCCAAACAACAGTAGTTAAAAAAGCCTCAGTGGGGTGGTAAATGTGTGCTGAAAAGCACAGGGAGTCTCTTGTCATACTCTCTATGCAATTGCACTGTGATAATATCAGATATAGGGACGCAGGTGGCGCTGTGGGTTAAACCACAGAGCCTAGGGCTTGCCGATCAGAACGTTGGCGGATCGAATCCCCACGATGGGGTGAGCTCCCATTGCTCGGTCCCTGCTCCTGCCAGCCTAGCAGTTCGAAAGCACAAAGTGCAAGTAGATAAATTGGTACCGCTACATTGGAAAGGTAAACAGCGTTTCCGTGCACTGCTATGGTTCGCCAGAAGTGGCTTAGTCATTCTGACCACATGACCAGAAGCTGTACGCCGGTTCCCTCAGCCAATAAAGCGAGATGAGCGCCGCAACCCCAGAGTCATCTGCGACTGGACCTAATGGTCAGGGGTCCCTTTACCTTTACCTAATATCAGATAAATGAGTAGCACCCTAATAAGAGATATATTAGATAGTTTCTTCTACTGTCCTGATGCCCAGGAAAACCAACTAAAGACTGAAGGAACTAACATTACAAGGGCTACAATGTATGGTTTCTTACCGAAAACTTCTCAAGCAATCCCTACAAAGGAAAGGAAATGTATTAATCCTTCTGTACATGGAAGACAGGAAATGACATTTAGCTCTTCTTTGACAACACATTGTAGAATTTGAATCACTTATGAGCCTTCTTTAGATGTTTTGTTTAAAATCCCGCTTTGATGGGATACTTTAGGCTTCCTCACAGCCTACTTGTGTGTGCAGAGGAAATATGGTGATGGGGCCACATGCTTAACCCTGCCCTCAGAATTGCCCTGGAATTAAAAGGGAGAGTTTCTTACCGCAGCACCACCACCACCTTCCTGATCATCATCACCTGCGAAAAGCATAGAAGACATGGCCTACAAGGGGAACAGGAGAATTATCTCTGTTAATGCACATATTCATAGGTCCACCCCCATTTACTTTGGTTTCTCATTGCATGAAGAAACCAGCATTCTCCAGTCGGCAAAGTTTTATCTTGCCCCTAGCTGCGCTCAGTAGTGTGTGCCATGGCGGGCAGCAGCACTCACCTGACCTCTTGACAGCTGAGTTGCTGCTACTTAGCAAGAGTAATTGGGGGTGGGGTGATAGAGGGGCAGGTGCAGGACAAACCTGCCAGCAGGATCGTGGGATCAGATCCTCCAGTACATTTGCACCATGCTGACCTCCTCACCAGCTCATCCCTCCCCATTTCTTCCCAGAAGGAGGTGGGGATTCAGCTGCTGGGAGATCAGGTAAGCAGTCCTCCTGTGTGGCGATACATTCCATTGCTGTTTCAATTGCCAGATGGCAAAGTTTCTAGTCAAGGCAACATTTCTATTTTCCATTGTTTTTGGAAGAGAAAAGTCAATGGGCAGACCCTTTGCAGTACAGTGGTACATCAGGTTAAGTACTTGATTCGTTCCGGAGGTCTGTTCTTAACCTGAAACTGTTCTTAACCTGAAGCACCACTTTCGCTAATGGGGCCTCAGGCTGCCGCCGCGTGATTTCTGTTCTCATCCCGAAGCAAAGTTCTTAACCTGGGGTAATATTTCTGGGTTAGCGGAGTCTATAACCTGAAGCGTCTGTAACCCAAGGTACCACAGTACTTGAATTGCATTTGGAGTATTGGAAATTCTTGGAGGTTCATAAGAAAAGCACACCACTAACCTAGAATACTTCCCAGAATCATATATATGTTCAATGCATCATGAGGTCCCACTTAAAGAACAAAATGAGTTCCCAATAAATTGTTGGTTAGGGGCGAGTGTTTTGCATAATGAGCTGGCAATCTCCAATATTTCCTATGGGAACATGTCTAATCAGTGATCTCCCCTCCCTCTCTTCCCATGGTATCTTCTTAAAATGGCTGCAGCCAGCCAGCAAAAGAGAGACAAGGGGGGGGGGGATTATTTGTCTGATCTCTCTCCCTCTTCCGTTTCTAAATAGTTTCTTCCTGCAAACAGCTGCTACCAACTAGCAGAGCGCAAACAACAAGTGGGCAAATTGTGGCTGTTCAGATATAGGAATCAGCTGCACTTGTAAGTGAGGTTTGGGCATAATGCTTTATGTTCAGATATGTAATATTTTTGTAGAACAATCAAGCTGATAGCAGGACCTGTGTGCATAGGAGACCCTTAATTGAACCCAGAAGGAGCATGAGTATGGTTTGGGGAGGGGGTGGCTAAACACATGGTTTCATGGTGGTTTCCCTCAACAAGCAAGTCATGTCCAGAATAAGGGTGATGGTGATGATGCTTCAGATTGACTTCTGACTTCATGGCAAGATCTGCCCTGCAATGAAAAAGGATTGTGCCTTACCCCTCCATCACCTACCTCGCCATCACCTCCACCTCCAGCTAGCATAGGGACCATTGCCTACAAGGAAGTAAAAAGAAAGATCTTTACAGAAAGGCAGGTTACTCTAAGAATAGATGAAGAGTCAGTTGGATCATACCCCAGGCCTTTCAGGTCTATCATCCTCTTTTCACATCAACCAAGTGGGTGCCTATTAGAACCTCGCATGTAGAACAAGAGTACAATAGAAGCCTCCTGCTCTAGTTCCTCAGCAACTATCATCTACAGGCATAAGGCCTCTGGTACTTGAGGTAGTGTAACAGCCATCATGATGAACATTTATGGATAGCCTTAACCTCTAAGCATAGGTGCAAGTGCCTACAAAGAGGAGAAAAACATCATCCTATATAATGCGCACGTGCAAGGCTTAAACGCCTTACATGACTCTATTTGTTATCAGGTGAAGAAACTTTCCTTGCCACCAACATTTATTACCAAAAGGCCTTGGATGCTCAAAAGTGTCCTGGGGGAGGGAGACGCCTGGAAGTCAGGTGCCTGAAGGCTTTGCAGGTAGCAAAACACTTTTAGTACTTGTAAGAATTTAGCTTGCATCGGAGAGACTCTCTTGGGGCGATGTTATTTGCCTCCCAATAAGGATAGCCGCCATGTTTTAGGATGAAATTCTGACTTCCCAAGACAATAGCACAAAAGAAAATCGGAGAAGGTAATAGAAATGCTCTTACCGCTAGTTTACTAGCGCCATCATTTCCAAGCATGTCCTGCAAAGGAAAGGAAAAGAAAGGCTTTTGATCTTCTCTTGGATGATATACACTTGGTATCCCCACTACTCAGTTTTAGACATACTGTGCAGCAGTTGCTGTCTTCCTCAGGGTAGGAAATCGATATCTCTTGCCATGATGTGGAGCAGTCCAGCCAATCTGGGCTTTCTTTAGTTGCTGCTTTTCTGCTATTTCTTTGTAGAGTCATAGAATCATAGAATTGTTTAATTTCTACAATTGGTAAATGAAGCCCTTAATGTTGTGGAACAAGTTTATTTAAGGTCCCTGGCTGATGGGTTCAGAACTGTGAAACTAGTAGCACTTTTACAAATGCCACATAATACTTGTTCCACATTTGTAAGGAGTCAACAGTTTAGAGCAGGCTTCCTCAGATGTTTTGAGACTACAATTCCCATCATCCCTGACCACTGGTCTTGCTAGCTGGGGATCATGGGAGTTGTAGGCCAAAAACATCTGGAGGGCCGAGGTTGAGGAAGCCTGGTTTAGAGTAGCAGCATTATCAGTTAGGGACTCCTAGCCTGTTGACATTAGTCAGGCATCCTTGCTATGTTGTTGCAGATGCCTGCTGAAAATTGTTTTAATTCATCAAATCTACCCAGACATATAAGCTAGTTGCCTACATTCATCTCTCAAGGGCTTTACTGATTTTACATGCATTTTATTAATTATTTTATGTATATATGTTTTTAAACAATTTGGGGAATTTTAAGCTGTTTTTTTATCAACAGTTTTATTATGTAGAGAACTTAGAGCACTCTGGGAGGAGAGAGAGAGAGAGAGAGAGAGAGAGAGAGAGAGAGAGAGAGAGAGGCTGCTATTGGCCTGCTTGGTAGCCAGCAGTTTTGTTTGTTTCACAAAGAACAGTTTCATCCCATTGCTTTTATTGTTCCTTTTTCTTTTCTTATTTTTTAAAAAAACAACAGCCCTACACTCACTTTCTTTCTTTCTTTCTTTCTTTCTTTCTTTCTTTCTTTCTTTCTTTCTTTCTTTCTTTCTTTCTTTCTTTTGCCTTCACACCATACCCTGGACACCAGGTAACTATCTCTGGGCAAACAGACTTAGCTTCAACAAGGGAGCAACCTCATGTGACTTTGGTTGATGCAATTTTTAAAATCTTTATCCCAGCTGCCTCCCACCAACCAACTGGAGAAGGTGATGGAGAAATTCTTACCATTAAGCCGCCACCGCCACCCCCTCCAAGCATGGACATTAGATCCTACAAAGGAGGGGGAAAGCATTGACTGATCCACACATAACATGCACCCCAGCCTCCCACGCTCCACTATTCTACTACTCCAACTTAGACATGCCATATATGCATTGCTCCATTCTCTTGAACTCAGCCATACTGTCATTTAATGTGCATAGGAAGCTTCCTGTATCTCCACAAATTCTCCATTGTCCATATGACATTCTCCTCGAAATCACTGCCTTCCCACACCCCTTCCTCAATAGAGATTTTTTTTTCAGACCCAGGGTACTCCCAAATGGAGAGAATATGGGAAAATCTGGACTGAGGGAGGGGTATATGCGGGAAGGCAGTGTTTTAGAGGAGAATGGGAGACAGGTTAGGCTGAGAGACTGTTACTGGCACATTGTCATCCCGTGTGCTTCATGAGAGAATGTGGATTTGAACTCTAAACTCCCAGTTCCTCATTCAAGCCACATCACCACTTTGGTACTGCTGTCTTCTGAGGGCTGCATGTTGCCTATGGTCCTGGAGGTTACATGCATGTGCTCAGCATACTGACCAGGAGGGAGCATGAGTATGGTTTGGGGAGGGGGTCGGCTAAACACATGGTTTCATGGTGGTTTCCCTCAACAAGCAAGTCATGTCCAGAATAAGGATGATGGTGACGATGCTTCAGATTGGCGTCTGACTTCATGGCAAGATCTGCCCTGAAATGAAAAAGGATTATGCCTTACCCCTACACCACCTACCTCGCCATCACCTCCACCTCCAGCTAGCATAGGGGCCATTGCCTACAAGGAAGTAAAAAGAAAGATCTTTACAGAAAGGCAGGTTACTCTAAGAATAGATGAAGAGTCAGTTGGATCATACCCCAGGCCTTTCAGGTCTATCATCCTGTTTTCACATCAGCCAAGTGGGTGCCTATTAGAACCTCGCATGTAGAACAAGAGGACAATAGAAGCCTCCTGCTCTAGTTCCTCAGCAACTATCATCTACAGGCATAAGGCCTCTGGTACCATCATGATGAACATTTATGGATAGCCTTAACCTCCATGTACTTGTCTTCTCCCCATTTATAATGATCCAAATTGATGGTCAACATTACATCCTGTGATTGCAAATGCCATAGTTTCACTCCCCTTTACCCACTCAGATCTGCTTAACTTCAGTTAGGTGGAGCCTTCATGTGTCTCCAGACCATACCCAGGCCATTTATGTTGTGGGAGATAAAACCTTCACCTAAACAGTCTGGGGAGGTCTTCCTCCTTTCTAAAGTTTATGTATTTCCTAGGACGCTGAGAACTTGGAATGCATTTGAGGTCTCCTTGGGTGATGTTATAGGACTTCCGAGAATCTTTCAGGAGGACTTCTGGCTTCACAACCATAAGAGCACAGGGACCAGTATCCTATTATTAGGTCTAGCACATGGAGCAGATAGATGGAGCAACATCTCTGTCACTTTCACTGTCTCCAATGACGAAACACACACTGCTGTCGCACCGTGGAAATAGCTTGAATCTGTATGGGCACCTGAAAGGGGGGAGCTGATATATATTTAGCTCCTGCCTTCTGCAGGACACAATTGGTATGTCTGGTGCTCATGCCCCCAGTACTGAAAGCAGCAGACCCTCCAAGTGTCCCTATTTCCCAGGGGTGTCCCTGATTTAAATAACCCGTCCTGGTTTCTGATTTCATCCCAGAATGTCCCACTTTTTGTTAGGATGTCCCTCTATTTTCATTGAAGAAATGCTGGACGATATGAAGCAGTGAGATCCTGCCAGCATATTACAGTTATCTTCAAAGAACTGAGCCAGGCTGCCAATTTGTTTTGGAGTCATGTTCAAGGTATAGCCTTTTTAACAAGTGGCACATAAAGTTCACTTCACATTTTTATGGTGTCAGCCTTCAAAGTATTATTACTATTACTACTACTATTACCATTACTATTATTCTGCCCTTCAGTCATCGTACCCAGGGTGGTTTGCAAAAACATGAATTAATTAAATTGGGAAAGGTGAACAGAGACCCAAACAACAGTAGTTAAAAAAGCCTCAGTGGGGTGGTAAATGTGTGCTGAAAAGCACAGGGAGTCTCTTGTCATACTCTCTATGCAATTGCACTGTGATAATATCAGATATAGGGACGCAGGTTGCGCTGTGGGTTAAACCACAGAGCCTAGGGCTTGCCGATCAGAACGTTGGCGGATCGAATCCCCACGATGGGGTGAGCTCCCGTTGCTCGGTCCCTGCTCCTGCCAGCCTAGCAGTTCGAAAGCACAAAGTGCAAGTAGATAAATTGGTACCGCTACATTGGAAAGGTAAACAGCGTTTCCGTGCACTGCTATGGTTCGCCAGAAGCGGCTTAGTCATTCTGACCACATGACCAGAAGCTGTACGCCGGTTCCCTCAGCCAATAAAGCGAGATGAGCGCCGCAACCCCAGAGTCATCTGCGACTGGACCTAATGGTCAGGGGTCCCTTTACCTTTACCTAATATCAGATAAATGAGTAGCACCCTAATAAGAGATATATTAGATAGTTTCTTCTACTGTCCTGATGCCCAGGAAAACCAACTAAAGACTGAAGGAACTAACATTACAAGGGCTACAATGTATGGTTTCTTACCGAAAACTTCTCAAGCAATCCCTACAAAGGAAAGGAAATGTATTAATCCTTCTGTACATGGAAGACAGGAAATGACATTTAGCTCTTCTTTGACAACACATTGTAGAATTTGAATCACTTATGAGCCTTCTTTAGATGTTTTGTTTAAAATCCCGCTTTGATGGGATACTTTAGGCTTCCTCACAGCCTACTTGTGTGTGCAGAGGAAATATGGTGATGGGGCCACATGCTTAACCCTGCCCTCAGAATTGCCCTGGAATTAAAAGGGAGAGTTTCTTACCGCAGCACCACCACCACCTTCCTGATCATCATCACCTGCGAAAAGCATAGAAGACATGGCCTACAAGGGGAACAGGAGAATTATCTCTGTTAGTGCACATATTCATAGGTCCACCCCCATTTACTTTGGTTTCTCATTGCATGAAGAAACCAGCATTCTCCAGTCGGCAAAGTTTTATCTTGCCCCTAGCTGCGCTCAGTAGTGTGTGCCATGGCGGGCAGCAGCACTCACCTGACCTCTTGACAGCTGAGTTGCTGCTACTTAGCAAGAGTAATTGGGGGTGGGGTGATAGAGGGGCAGGTGCAGGACAAACCTGCCAGCAGGATCATGGGATCAGATCCTCCAGTACATTTGCACCATGCTGACCTCCTCACCAGCTCATCCCTCCCCATTTCTTCCCAGAAGGAGGTGGGGATTCAGCTGCTGGGAGATCAGGTAAGCAGTCCTCCTGTGTGGCGATACATTCCATTGCTGTTTCAATTGCCAGATGGCAAAGTTTCTAGTCAAGGCAACATTTCTATTTTCCATTGTTTTTGGAAGAGAAAAGTCAATGGGCAGACCCTTTGCAGTACAGTGGTACATCAGGTTAAGTACTTAATTCGTTCCGGAGGTCTGTTCTTAACCTGAAACTGTTCTTAACCTGAAGCACCACTTTCGCTAATGGGGCCTCCTGCTGCCGCCGCGTGATTTCTGTTCTCATCCCGAAGCAAAGTTCTTAACCCGGGGTACTATTTCTGGGTTAGCGGAGTCTATAACCTGAAGTGTCTGTAACCCAAGGTACCACTGTACTTGAATTGCATTTGGAGTATTGGAAATTCTTGGAGGTTCATAAGAAAAGCACACCACTAACCTAGAATACTTCCCAGAATCATATATATGTTCAATGCGTCATGAGGTCCCACTTAAAGAACAAAATGAGTTCCCAATAAATTGTTGGTTAGGGGCGAGTGTTTTGCATCATGAGCTGGCAATCTCCAATATTTCCTATGGGAACATGTCTAATCAGTGATCTCCCCTCCCTCTCTTCCCATGGTTTCTTCTTAAAATGGCTACAGCCAGCCAGCAAAAGAGAGACAAGGGGAGGATTATTTGTCTGATCTCTCTCCCTCTTCCCTTTCTAAATGGTTTCTTCCTGCAAACAGCTGCTACCAACTAGCAGAGCACAAACAACAAGTGGGCAAATTGTGGTTGTTCAGATATAGGAATCAGCTGCACTTGTAAGTGAGGTTTGGGCATAATGCTTGATGTTCAGATATGTAATGTTTTTTGCAGAACAATCAAGCTGATAGCAGGACCTGTGTGCATAGGAGACCCTTAATTGAACCCAGAAGGAGCATGAGTATGGTTTGGGGAGGGGGTGGCTAAACACATGGTTTCATGGTGGTTTCCCTCAACAAGCAAGTCATGTACAGAATAAGGTGATGGTGATGATGCTTCACATTGACGTCTGACTTCATGGCAAGATCTGCCCTGCAATGAAAAAGGATTGTGCCTTACCCCTCCACCACCTACCTCGCCATCACCTCCACCTCCAGCTAGCATAGGGAGCATTGCCTACAAGGAAGTAAAAAGAAAGATCTTTACAGAAAGGCAAGTTTCTCTAAGAATAGATGAAGAGTCAGTTGGATCATACCCCAGGCCTTTCAGGTCTATCATCCTCTTTTCACATCAACCAAGTGGGTGCCTATTAGAACCTCGCATGTAGAACAAGAGTACAATAGAAGCCTCCTGCTCTAGTTCCTCAGCAACTATCATCTACAGGCATAAGGCCTCTGGTACTTGAGGTAGTGTAACAGCCATCATGATGAACATTTATGGATAGCCTTAACCTCTAAGCATAGGTGCAAGTGCCTACAAAGAGGAGAAAAACATCATCCTATATAATGCGCACGTACAAGGCTTAAACGCCTTACATGACTCTATTTGTTATCAGGTGAAGAAACTTTCCTTGCCACCAACATTTATTACCAAAAGGCCTTGGATGCTCAAAAGTGTCCTGGGGGAGGGAGACGCCTGGAAGTCAGGTGCCTGAAGGCTTTGCAGGTAGCAAAACACTTTTAGTACTTGTAAGAATTTAGCTTGCATCGGAGAGACTCTCTTGGGGCGATGTTATTTGCCCCCCAATAAGGATAGCCGCCATGTTTTAGGATGAAATTCTGACTTCCCAAAATAATAGCACAGAAGAAAATGAGAGAAGGTAATAGAAATGCTCTTACCGCTAGTTTACTAGCGCCACCATTTCGAAGCATGTCCTGCAAAGGAAAGGAAAAGAAAGGCTTTTGATCTTCTCTTGGATGATATACACTTGGTATCCCCGCTACTCAGTTTTAGACATACAGTGGTACCTCGCAAGACGAATGCCTCGCAAGACGAAAAACTCGCAAGACGAAAGAGTTTTTCGTTTTTTGAGCTGCTTCGCAAGACGAAAACGTCTTGCAATTTGTTTCCTTTTTCTTAAAACCGTTAATACCCAGGGTGCATTGCTTGAAGAGGTGCTTCGCAAGACGAAAAATTCGCAAGACGAAAAAACTCGCAGAACGAATTAATTTCGTCTTGCGAGGCACCACTGTACTGCGCAACAGTTGCTGTCTTCCCCAGGGTAGGAAATCGATATCTCTTGCCATGATGTGGAGCAGTCCAGCCAATCTGGGCTTTCTTTAGTAACGCTTTTCTGCTATTTCTTTGTAGAGTCATAGATTCATAGAATTGTTTAATTTCTACAATTGGTAAATGAAGCCCTTAATGTTGTGGACTGATGGGTTCAGAACTGTGAAACTAGTAGCACTTTTACAAATGCCACATAATACTTGTTCCACATTTGTAAGGAGTCAACAGTTTAGAGCAGGCTTCCTCAGATGTTTTGAGACTACAATTCCCATCATCCCTGACCACTGGTCTTGCTAGCTGGGGATCATGGGAGTTGTAGGCCAAAAACATCTGGAGGGCCGAGGTTGAGGAAGCCTGGTTTAGAGTAGCAGCATTATCAGTTAGGGACTCCTAGCCTGTTGACATTAGTCAGGCATCCTTGCTATGTTGTTGCAGATGCCTGCTGAAAATTGTTTTAATTCATCAAATCTACCCAGACATATAAGCTAGTTGCCTACATTCATCTCTCAAGGGCTTTACTGATTTTACATGCATTTTATTAATTATTTTATGTATATATGTTTTTAAACAATTTGGGGAATTTTAAGCTGTTTTTTTATCAATAGTTTTATTATGCAAACAACTTAGAGCACTCCGGGGAGAGAGATAGAGAGGCTGCTATTGGCCTGCTTGTTAGCCAGCAGTTTTGTTTGTTTCACAAAGAACAGTTTCATCCCATTGCTTTTATTGTTCCTTTTTCTTTTCTTTTCTTTTTTAAAAAACAACTCTTTCTTTTCTTTTCTTTCTTTCTTTCTTTCTTTCTTTCTTTCTTTCTTTCTTTCTTTCTTTCTTTCTTTCTTTTGCCTTCACACCATACCATGGACACTAGGTAAATCTCTCTGGGCAGACAGGCTTAGCTACAACAAGGGAGCAACCTCATGTGATTTTAGTTGATGCAATTTTAAAAAAAAATTATCCCAGCTGCCTCCCACCAACCAATGGAAAGGACAGAAGATAACAGGAGAAGGTAATGGCGAAATTCTTACCATTAAGCCACCAGCGCCGCCACCTCCAAGCATGGACATTGGATCCTACAAAGGAAGGAGAAAGCATTGACTGATCCACACATGACATGCACCCCAGCCTCCCACGCTCCACTATTCTACTACTCCAACTTAGACATGCCATATATGCATTGCTCCATTCTCTTGAACTCAGCCATACTGTCATTTAATGTGCATAGGAAGCTTCCTGTATCTCCACGGATTCTCCATTGTCCATATGACATTCTCCTCGAAATCACTGCCTTCCCACACCCCTTCCTCAATAGAGATTTTTTTTTCAGACCCAGGGTACTCCCAAATGGAGAGAATATGGGAAAATCTGGACTGAGGGAGGGGTATATGTGGGAAGGCAGTGATTTAGAGGAAAATGTGAGACAGGTTAGGCTGAGAGACTGTTACTGGCACATTGTCATCCCGTGTGCTTCATGAGAGAATGGGGATTTGAACTCTAAACTCCCAGTTCATCATTCAAGCCACATCACCACTTTGGTACCGCGGTCTTCTGAGGGCTGCATGTTGCCTATGGTCCTCGATGTTCCACGCATATGCTCAGCATACTGACCAGGAGGGAGCATGAGTATGGTTTGGGGAGGGGGCGGCTAAACACATGGTTTCATGGTGGTTTTCCTCAACAAGCAAGTCATGTCCAGAATAAGGTGATGGTGACGATGCTTCACATTGACTTCATGGCAAGATCTGCCCTGAAATGAAAAAGGATTGTGCCTTACCCCTCCACCACCTACCTCGCCATCACCTCCACCTCCAGCTAGCATAGGGGCCAATGCCTACAAGGAAGTAAAAAGAAAGATCTTTACAGAAAGGCAGGTTACTCTAAGAATAGATGAAGAGTCAGTTGGATCATACCCCAGGCCTTTCAGGTCTATCATCCTCTTTTCACATCAGCCAAGTGGGTGCCTATTAGAACCTCACATGTAGAACAAGAGGACAATAGAAGCCTCCTGCTCTAGTTCCTCAGCAACTATCATCTACAGGCATAAGGCCTCTGGTACTTGAGGTAATGTAACAGCCATCTTGATGAACATTTATGGATAGCCTTAACCTCCATGTATTTGTCTTCTCCCCATTTATAATGATCCAAATTGATGGTCAACATTACATCCTGTGATTGCAAATTCCATAGTTTAACTCCCCATTACCCACTCAGATCCACTCAGTTAGGTGGAGTCTTCATGTGTCTCCAGATTATACCCAGGCCATTTATGTTGTGGGAGATAATCATAGAATCATAGAATCATAGAATCATAGAGTTGGAAGAGACCACAAGGGCCATCGATTCCAACCCCCTGCCAAGCAGGAAACACCATCAGAGCACTCCTGACATATGGTTGTCAAGCCTCTGCTTAAAGACCTCCAAAGAAGGAGACTCCACCACACTCCTTGGCAGCAAATTCCACTAAACAAATTCCACTAAACAGGAAATCAAAACCTTCACCTAAACAGTCTGGGAAGGTCTTCCTCCTTTCTAAAGTTTATGTATTTCCTAGGACGCTGAGAACTTGGAATGCATTTGAGGTCTCCTTGGGTGATGTTATAGGACTTCCGAAAATCTTTCAGGATTACTTCTGGCTTCACAACAATAAGAGCACAGGGACCAGTATCCTATTCTTAGGTCTAGCACATGGAGAAGATAGATGGAGCAACATCTCTGTCACTTTCACTGTCTCCAATGACAAAACACACACTGCTGTCGTACCGTGGAAATAGCTTGAATATGTATGGGCACCTGCAAGGGGGGAGCTGATATATATTTAGCTATTCATGTATAAATGCCCTTTTGGAGACATCCTCACTGAAGATGGAAATGTTGAGTGCGCAGCAAGAATGTGTCATCTGGGGTGTGGCCAGCTGAGCAGTCATTCTTCATGCAATAGCCTTGCATGTGAATATAGCACAAAAGTCTAACACATACTGTAAGAGGTGCTTATATTAGATTCTTACCAACCCAGTGACATTACTGAATTCATTCCCAAGGCCTACAACAGCTTCACAAATACAGGAAGATTATAATGGATAGTTTCTTACCACCACCAAATATTATATTAGGAAAAATGCATTGTATAAGGAAAAATGCTTGCAAATACTTGGATATTAATGAGAACTGCCTGCAAAGGGAAACTCCTAAGGTACATGTAGATATGCTATATTTGGTATGGTTGTAAGTGGGATGGGGGGGGAATATGGTTTTCAGGAGAAAATTGCACTAAAATACTGAGGAATTTTCTTTTTTTTTCTTTTTTAATAAGCAGATGGCTGCAGAAACGTGGAGAATCAGATTAAAGATTGGAAAAATTGGAAATGGGGGAACCAAAATTGACAGATCCTTCTATCTCTATGGACATGGAAAGGATGGTCAGTTTCTTACCAAAAAAGACTGTTAAAATTCCCAAATATGAAAAGTAAAAGGCGCCACCCATCTTACTTGTGGTAGACATGAGAGGACTTTTTGCCCACATTTGACATAATTGCAGAATTCAGGGCAAATCTCAGAATGTTAAACCCCTTTCACATTTGGCAAAAGAACTTCATGCCTAATGGGAGATTTTAGCCAGGGATGAAGAGCCCGTTGCCTTGCAAATTTTGCTGGACTCCTGTCATCCCTAAACATTGGCAATGCTGGCTGAGGCTGAGAATGCCACTTCCCTCTTAGACACCTCCCTCACCACAGATGGCCACTGCATCTACAGGAGGGGCTTTGGTGAAAAGCTTCATGTATGGATAGAGAGGTGATGCATTGAGATACCTGGTCCTATGAGTGTCCTGTAGCTATGTGTTTGAACAACTCGCTCACAAATTGATGCAGAAATGGAGCAGAACAGACTGTATGGTAAACAAGTGCAAAAGTGACAATGACTAAAATTAGACTGATTTGCCCATTCCTGTTTGTGATGGGCCCATATGGGTCTTCCAATGCAGGGCATCCCAGAGCTTTTGCTCCACCATTGAAAATGCTCTCTCTTCACACCGACCCATTGAACTGTACTTGGTTGTAGGACAATGGATGCTCAAAAGTGTCCTGGAGGAGGGAGATGCATGGAAGTCAGGTGCTTGAAGGCTTTGCAGGAAGCAAACCACTTTTAGTGCTTGTAGGAAGTTGGCTTGCGTTGGAAACACTCTCTTGGGGTGATGCTATTTGCCTCCCAATAAGAACACCTGCCATGTTTTAGGATGAAATTCTGACTTCCCAAAATAATAGCTCGGAGGAAAATGAAAGAAGGTAATAGAAATGCTCTTACCGCTAGTTTACTAGCACCACCATTTCCAAGCATGTTCTGCAAAGGAAAGGAAAGATTTTTGATCTTCTCTTGGATGATATACACTTGGCATCCCCACTACTCAATTTTAGACATACTGTGCAACAGTTGCTGTCTTCCTCAGGGTAGGAAATCAATATCTCTTGCCATGATGTGGAGCAGTCCAGCCAATCTGGGCTTCCCTTAGTTTCTCTCTTTCTGGTATTTCTTGTAGAGTCACAGAGTCATAGAATTTTTCATTTTCTACAATTGGTAAATGAAGCTCTTAATGTGGAACGACTTTACTTAAGGCCCCTGGCTGATGGGTTCAAAACTGTGAAACCAGCACTTTCACAAATGCCACATAATACTTGTGCCACAATTATAAGGAGTCAACAATTTAGAGTGGCAGCATTTTCAGTTAGGAACTCCTAGCTTGTTGACATTGGTCAGGCATCCTTGCTATGTTGTTGTAGATGCCTGCTGAAAATTGTTTTAATTCTTGGGAAGGGAACCAGGCAAGGGTGCCCACTTTCCCCTCTGCTGTTTATTTTGGTCCTTGAGGTCTTGTTAAGTATGATAAGAAAAGAAGAACAAATTAAAGGTATAGTAGTAGGATCCAAACAATATAAATTAAATGCCTTTGCTGATGATCTAGTATTGACACTTCAAGAACCAGACTCCAGTGCAGTAAAAGCACAGGAGACAATACAGGAGTTCGGGCAGGTAGCAGGATTTAAGTTAAATAAGAGCAAAACCAAAGTTTTAGAGAAAAATCTGGACAATGAGGAAAGGAAGTTATTGCCAAAGATGTTGTTTCTGTTTCAAGCCCTACCAGTTATTGATAATGTGAAGTGTTTTAAAGAATGGCAAAAAGCACTATCTAGATTTATATGGCAGGGGGGAAAACCCAGAATCAAATATAAATTACTAACAGACTCGAAAGAAAGAGGGGGATTTTCCCTGCCAGATATGAAGATCTATTTTGAAGCAGCAGTGCTTTGGGTGGCTGTCGCCAATGGAAGCTAAGGCAGTTAAAAAGTTAAATATGGAGTCCAAGTGGCCAAGATACGGGGAAATTTTGGAAAAGGAAGGGGACAAATTGAGATTGCAGAGTTTTGAGAAATTAAAAGGGAAGGTGAGAGATTGGTTGCACTATCATCAAATAAATGAAGCGTTTAAACTGGACAGTAAAATTGGCTTCCAGGTGGAAAAATCAAAATTGGAGACAGAACTGTTAGAACCCAGTACTAAGAATTTGTCCAAAATGTACAATTTGCTGCTGAAATGGAATACACAAGATGAAACGGTTAAATCGGTCATGATTAAATGGGCTCAGGACATTGGTCATAATATTTTGTTTGCTGATTGGGAAAAGTTGTGGACCACCGGGATGAAATTTACGGCATGTAATGCCTTAAGAGAAAACATTATGAAAATGATATATAGGTGGTACATAACCCCAGTCAAGCTTGCAAAGATTTACCATTTGCCTGACAATAAATGTTGGAAATGTAAAGAAACTGAAGGTACATTTTTTCATCTTTGGTGGACTTGCCCGAAGATTAAGGCATTCTGGGAAATGATCTATAATGAACTTAAAAAGGTATTTAAATATACTTTCCCCAAGAAACCAGAGGCCTTTCTCTTGGGTATTGTCGGCCAAGGGGTGTTAAAGACGGATATAACTTTCTTTATGTATGCTACAACAGCAGCTAGAATACTCATTGCGAAGTACTGGAAGACGCAAGAACTACCCACACTGGAAGAATGGCAGATGAAGGTGATAGACTATATGGGCTTGGCAGAAATGACGAGCAGAATCCGAAACCAGGGAAGAGAAGCAGCGCAAGAAGAATGGAAAAAATTCAAGGACTATTTAAAGAAACATTACAAAGTTAATGAAAGTTAGAATGATGTTGGACTGGAAAGTAAATGGTTACTATTAGTAATGGTTAAGACAAGGAGAATAAGGAAGAATAGTCTAAATTTAAATCAAAATAAGGGAAGATTTGCTGAACAATCGATAAGAATTTGGAATACAGAAAGGGGAGGCATGAGGAAGTCGGGGAAGATAGGATATGAAATTAGGATATGAAGTGATACATGTTTTTTGTTTTGTTTTTGTTTTTGTATGTTTATGTTTGTTGTATTGTGTTTATATCGAAAAATAAAAATATTATAAAAAAAAAAAATGAAGCAGCAGTGCTTTGCTGGATTAAGGAATGGATACAGCTAGAGGATACTAATGTTATAGATTTGGAGGGATTTGACAATGTGTTTGGATGGCATGCATATCTATGGTATGAGAAGGTAAAGGCTCATAATGGCTTTAAAAATCTTGTGATTAGAAAATCTCTATATAATGTTTGGATTAAATACAAAGATCTTCTAGAAAGGAAAACACCCAGATGGCTCTCGCCAATGGAGGCAAAGGCCCAGAAAAAGTCAAATATGGAATCCAAGTGGTTAAGATATTTAGATTTGTTATTGGAAGATAATGAAGGACTTAAATTAAAGCCATTTGACCAAATCAAAGATAAAACAAATTGGTTACATTATCACCAGATTAATGAATTGTACAAAGAAAAATGGTTTTGCTTCGGAAAAAAACAAATTGGAAACGGGGTTGTTAGATTCTAACGTTAAAAATTTGTCTAAAATGTATAATTTATTATTGGAGTGGCATACAAAGAATGAACAAGTTAAATCCATGATGATAGATTGGACATAACATAATGTTTGAAGATTGGGAAAGGTTGTGGAGGAAAGGGGTCAAGTTCACTGCATGTACAATGTTAAAGGAAAATATAATGAAACTGATGTATAGATGGTACTTGACCCCTGGAAAGTTAGCAAAGATTTATCACAATAGTGATAATCTATGCTTGAAATGTAAAGAAAAGGAGGGTACCTTTTACCATATGTGGTAGACCTGTCCCAAGGTGAAAGACTTCTGGGAGAAGATTTATAATGAGTTGGGGGAAAACCTTGAAATATACATTTGTTAAGAAACCAGAGGCCTTTCTTCTTGGAATAATAGGTTTGGAATTGCCCAAAAAAGATGTTAGACTGCTTTTGTATGCCCCAACTGCAGCTCGAATTTTATTAGCCAAAAATTGGAAAACACAAGAAATACCAACAGTGGAGGAATGGCAGATGAAGATGATGGACTTTTCGGAGCTAGCCGACCTGACTGGAAGAATCCGTGACCAGAAGGAGGAGGAATATCAGGAAGTATGGAAGAAATTCAAAGACTATTTATCCAAATATGCTAAGTTAAATTAAATAGAAACACTTGCAAAGTAACAGATAGGCTAAGGATTTAAATATGTGAAATTATAAAACATTATGTTTAAAGTTAAGAGAAAAAGAGAAAAAGAAGTTAAGGAGTAAGTAAATATTATGAGAAACTGTTTTGGAAAACCGTTACAACGATATATAATGAAATTCAGTCAAGGGAATTTGAGGAAGCCATTTAACTATGATATTAATATTAGACTGAGTTCACTTATGATCTGTGTTTGTTTGTTTGTTTAAAAATGTGGAAAATTAATTTTAAAAAATTTGAAAAAAAGAAAATTGTTTTAATTCATCAAGTCTGCCCAGACATATAAGCTACGTTCATCTCTGAAGGGGTTTACTGATTTTTCATGCATTTTACTGATTATTTTATGTATATATGTTCTTAAACAATTTGGGGGATTTTTATCTGGTTTTTATCTGCAGTTTTATTATGCAGACAACTTAGAGCACTCTGGGATGAAATGGAGAGAGTTAGAGAGAGAGGGGGGCTGCTATTGGCCTGCTTGGTAGCCAGCAGTTTTGTTTGTTTTGCAAAGAACAGTTTCAACCCATTACTTTCCCCTTTTTTTTTTTTTGGCAGACCAGCTAAGCTTCAACAAGGGAGCAACCTCATGTGACTTCGGTTGATGCAATTTTTTAAAAAATTATCCCAGCTGCCTCCCACCAACCAATTGGAGAAGGTGATGGAGAAATTCTTACCATTAAGCCACCAGCGCCGCCACCTCCAAGCATGGACATTGGATCCTACAAAGGAAGGAGAAAGCATTGACTGATCCACACATGACATGCACCCCAGCCTCCCACGCTCCACTATTCTACTACTCCAACTTAGACATGCCATATATGCATTGCTCCATTCTCTTGAACTCAGCCATACTGCCATTTAATGTGCATAGGAAGCTTCCTGTATCTCCACAAATTCTCCATTGTCCATATGACATTCTCCTCGAAATCACTGCCTTCCCACACCCCTTCCTCAATAGAGATTTTTTTTTTCAGACCAAGGGTACTCCCAAATGGAGATAAAATATGAAAGTCTGGACTGAGGGAGAGGGAAATGTGGGAAGGCAGTGTTTTAGAGGAGAATGTGAGACAGGTTAGGCTGAGAGACTGTTACTGGCAATTTGTCATCCCGTGTGCTTCATGAGAGAATGGGGATTTGAACTCTAAACTCCCAGTTCATCATTCAAGCCACATCACCACTTTGGTACCGCGGTCTTCTGAGGGCTGCATGTTGCCTATGGTCCTGGATGTTCCACGCATATGCTCAGCATACTGACCAGGAGGGAGCATGAGTATGGTTTGGGGAGGGGGCGGCTAAACACATGGTTTCATGGTGGTTTCCCTCAACAAGCAAGTCATGTCCAGAATAAGGTGATGGTGACGATGCTTCACATTGACTTCATGGCAAGATCTGCCCTGAAATGAAAAAGGATTGTGCCTTACCCCTCCACCACCTACCTCGCCATCACCTCCACCTCCAGCTAGCATAGGGGCCAATGCCTACAAGGAAGTAAAAAGAAAGATCTTTACAGAAAGGCAGGTTACTCTAAGAATAGATGAATAGTCAGTTGGATCATACCCCAGGCCTTTCAGGTCTATCATGCTCTTTTCACATCAGCCAAGTGGGTGCCTATTAGAACCTCGCATGTAGAACAAGAGGACAATAGAAGCCTCCTGCTCTAGTTCCTCAGCAACTATCATCTACAGGCATAAGGCCTCTGGTACTTGAGGTAATGTAACAGCCATCTTGATGAACATTTATGGATAGCCTTAACCTCCATGTATTTGTCTTCTCCCCATTTATAATGATCCAAATTGATGGTCAACATTACATCCTGTGATTGCAAATTCCATAGTTTAACTCCCCATTACCCACTCAGATCCACTCAGTTAGGTGGAGTCTTCATGTGTCTCCAGATTATACCCAGGCCATTTATGTTGTGGGAGATAAAACCTTCACCTAAACAGTCTGGGAAGGTCTTCCTCCTTTCTAAAGTTTATGTATTTCCTAGGACGCTGAGAACTTGGAATGCATTTGAGGTCTCCTTGGGTGATGTTATAGGACTTCCGAAAATCTTTCAGGATTACTTCTGGCTTCACAACAATAAGAGCACAGGGACCAGTATCCTATTCTTAGGTCTAGCACATGGAGAAGATAGATGGAGCAACATCTCTGTCACTTTCACTGTCTCCAATGACAAAACACACACTGCTGTCGTACCGTGGAAATAGCTTGAATCTGTATGGGCACCTGCAAGGGGGGAGCTGATATATATTTAGCTATTCATGTATAAATGCCCTTTTGGAGACATCCTCACTGAAGATGGAAATGTTGAGTGCGCAGCAAGAATGTGTCATCTGGGGTGTGGCCAGCTGAGCAGTCATTTTTCATGCAATAGCCTTGCATGTGAATATAGCACAAAAGTCTAACACATACTGTAAGAGGTGCTTATATTAGATTCTTACCAACCCAGTGACATTACTGAATTCATTCCCAAGGCCTACAACAGCTTCACAAATACAGGAAGATTATAATGGATAGTTTCTTACCACCACCAAATATTATATTAGGAAAAATGCATTGTATAAGGAAAAATGCTTGCAAATACTTGGATATTAATGAGAACTGCCTGCAAAGGGAAACTCCTAAGGTACATGTAGATATGCTATATTTGGTATGGTTGTAAGTGGGATGGGGGGGGGAATATGGTTTTCAGGAGAAAATTGCACTAAAATACTGAGGAATTTTCTTTTTTTTTCTTTTTTAATAAGCAGATGGCTGCAGAAACGTGGAGAATCAGATTAAAGATTGGAAAAATTGGAAATGGGGGAACCAAAACTGACAGATCCTTCTATCTCTATGGACATGGAAAGGATGGTCAGTTTCTTACCAAAAAGGACTGTTAAAATTCCCAAATATGAAAAGTAAAAGGCGCCACCCATCTTACTTGTGGTAGACATGAGAGGACTTTTTGCCCACATTTGACATAATTGCAGAATTCAGGGCAAATCTCAGAATGTTAAACCCCTTTCACATTTGGCAAAAGAACTTCATGCCTAATGGGAGATTTTAGCCAGGGATGAAGAGCCCGTTGCCTTGCAAATTTTGCTGGACTCCTGTCATCCCTAAACATTGGCAATGCTGGCTGAGGCTGAGAATGCCACTTCCCTCTTAGACACCTCCCTCACTACAGATGGCCACTGCATCTACAGGAGGGGCTTTGGTGAAAAGCTTCATGTATGGATAGAGAGGTGATGCATTGAGATACCTGGTCCTATGAGTGTCCTGTAGCTATGTGTTTGAACAACTCGCTCACAAATTGATGCAGAAATGGAGCAGAACAGACTGTATGGTAAACAAGTGCAAAAGTGACAATGACTAAAATTAGACTGATTTGCCCATTTCTGTTTGTGATGGGCCCATATGGGTCTTCCAATGCAGGGCATCCCAGAGCTTTTGCTCCACCATTGAAAATGCTCTCTCTTCACACCGACCCATTGAACTGTACTTGGTTGTAGGACAATGGATGCTCAAAAGTGTCCTGGAGGAGGGAGATGCATGGAAGTCAGGTGCTTGAAGGCTTTGCAGGAAGCAAACCACTTTTAGTGCTTGTAGGAAGTTGGCTTGCGTTGGAAACACTCTCTTGGGGTGATGCTATTTGCCTCCCAATAAGAACACCTGCCATGTTTTAGGATGAAATTCTGACTTCCCAAAATAATAGCTCCGAGGAAAATGAAAGAAGGTAATAGAAATGCTCTTACCGCTAGTTTACTAGCGCCACCATTTCCAAGCATGTTCTGCAAAGGAAAGGAAAGATTTTTGATCTTCTCTTGGATGATATACACTTGGCATCCCCACTACTCAATTTTAGACATACTGTGCAACAGTTGCTGTCTTCCTCAGGGTAGGAAATCAATATCTCTTGCCATGATGTGGAGCAGTCCAGCCAATCTGGGCTTCCCTTAGTTTCTCTCTTTCTGGTATTTCTTGTAGAGTCACAGAGTCATAGAATTTTTCATTTTCTACAATTGGTAAATGAAGCTCTTAATGTGGAACGACTTTACTTAAGGCCCCTGGCTGATGGGTTCAAAACTGTGAAACCAGCACTTTCACAAATGCCACATAATACTTGTGCCACAATTATAAGGAGTCAACAATTTAGAGTGGCAGCATTTTCAGTTAGGAACTCCTAGCTTGTTGACATTGGTCAGGCATCCTTGCTATGTTGTTGTAGATGCCTGCTGAAAATTGTTTTAATTCTTGGGAAGGGAACCAGGCAAGGGTGCCCACTTTCCCCTCTGCTGTTTATTTTGGTCCTTGAGGTCTTGTTAAGTATGATAAGAAAAGAAGAACAAATTAAAGGTATAGTAGTAGGATCCAAACAATATAAATTAAATGCCTTTGCTGATGATCTAGTATTGACACTTCAAGAACCAGACTCCAGTGCAGTAAAAGCACAGGAGACAATACAGGAGTTCGGGCAGGTAGCAGGATTTAAGTTAAATAAGAGCAAAACCAAAGTTTTAGAGAAAAATCTGGACAATGAGGAAAGGAAGTTATTGCCAAAGATGTTGTTTCTGTTTCAAGCCCTACCAGTTATTGATAATGTGAAGTGTTTTAAAGAATGGCAAAAAGCACTATCTAGATTTATATGGCAGGGGGGAAAACCCAGAATCAAATATAAATTACTAACAGACTCGAAAGAAAGAGGGGGATTTTCCCTGCCAGATATGAAGATCTATTTTGAAGCAGCAGTGCTTTGCTGGATTAAGGAATGGATACAGCTAGAGGATACTGATGTTATAGATTTGGAGGGATTTGACAATGTGTTTGGATGGCATGCATATCTATGGTATGAGAAGGTAAAGGCTCATAATGGCTTTAAAAATCTTGTGATTAGAAAATCTCTATATAATGTTTGGATTAAATACAAAGATCTTCTAGAAAGGAAAACACCCAGATGGCTCTCGCCAATGGAGGCAAAGGCCCAGAAAAAGTCAAATATGGAATCCAAGTGGTTAAGATATTTAGATTTGTTATTGGAAGATAATGAAGGACTTAAATTAAAGCCATTTGACCAAATCAAAGATAAAACAAATTGGTTACATTATCACCAGATTAATGAATTGTACAAAGAAAAATGGTTTTGCTTCGGAAAAAAACAAATTGGAAACAGGGTTGTTAGATTCTAACGTTAAAAATTTGTCTAAAATGTATAATTTATTATTGGAGTGGCATACAAAGAATGAACAAGTTAAATCCATGATGATAGATTGGACATAACATAATGTTTGAAGATTGGGAAAGGTTGTGGAGGAAAGGGGTCAAGTTCACTGCATGTACAATGTTAAAGGAAAATATAATGAAACTGATGTATACATGGTACTTGACCCCTGGAAAGTTAGCAAAGATTTATCACAATAGTGATAATCTATGCTTGAAATGTAAAGAAAAGGAGGGTACCTTTTACCATATGTGGTAGACCTGTCCCAAGGTGAAAGACTTCTGGGAGAAGATTTATAATGAGTTGGGGGAAAACCTTGAAATATACATTTGTTAAGAAACCAGAGGCCTTTCTTCTTGGAATAATAGGTTTGGAATTGCCCAAAAAAGATGTTAGACTGCTTTTGTATGCCCCAACTGCAGCTCGAATTTTATTAGCCAAAAATTGGAAAACACAAGAAATGCCAACAGTGGAGGAATGGCAGATGAAGATGATGGACTTTTCGGAGCTAGCCAACCTGACTGGCAGAATCCGTGACCAGAAGGAGGAGGAATATCAGGAAGTATGGAAGAAATTCAAAGACTATTTATCCAAATATGCTAAGTTAAATTAAATAGAAACACTTGCAAAGTAACAGATAGGCTAAGGATTTAAATATGTGAAATTATAAAACATTATGTTTAAAGTTAAGAGAAAAAGAAGTTAAGGAGTAAGTAAATATTATGAGAAACTGTTTTGGAAAACCGTTACAACGATATATAATGAAATTCAGTCAAGGGAATTTGAGGAAGCCATTTAACTATGATATTAATATTAGACTGAGTTCACTTATGATCTGTGTTTGTTTGTTTGTTTAAAAATGTGGAAAATTAATTTTAAAAAATTTGAAAAAAAGAAAATTGTTTTAATTCATCAAGTCTGCCCAGACATATAAGCTACGTTCATCTCTGAAGGGGTTTACTGATTTTTCATGCATTTTACTGATTATTTTATGTATATATGTTCTTAAACAATTTGGGGGATTTTTATCTGGTTTTTATCTGCAGTTTTATTATGCAGACAACTTAGAGCACTCTGGGATGAAATGGAGAGAGTTAGAGAGAGAGGGGGGCTGCTATTGGCCTGCTTGGTAGCCAGCAGTTTTGTTTGTTTTGCAAAGAACAGTTTCAACCCATTACTTTCCCCTTTTTTTTTTTTTGGCAGACCAGCTAAGCTTCAACAAGGGAGCAACCTCATGTGACTTCGGTTGATGCAATTTTTTAAAAAATTATCCCAGCTGCCTCCCACCAACCAATTGGAGAAGGTGATGGAGAAATTCTTACCATTAAGCCACCAGCGCCGCCACCTCCAAGCATGGACATTGGATCCTACAAAGGAAGGAGAAAGCATTGACTGATCCACACATGACATGCACCCCAGCCTCCCACGCTCCACTATTCTACTACTCCAACTTAGACATGCCATATATGCATTGCTCCATTCTCTTGAACTCAGCCATACTGCCATTTAATGTGCATAGGAAGCTTCCTGTATCTCCACAAATTCTCCATTGTCCATATGACATTCTCCTCGAAATCACTGCCTTCCCACACCCCTTCCTCAATAGAGATTTTTTTTTTTTCAGACCCAGGGTACTCCCAAATGGAGAGAATATGGGAAAATCTGGATTGAGGGAGGGGTATATGTGGGAAGGCAGTGTTTTAGAGGAGAATGTGAGACAGGTTAGGCTGAGAGACTGTTACTGGCACATTGTCATCCAGTGTGCTTCATGAGAGAATGGGGATTTGAACTTTAATCTCCCAGGCCCTAGTTCATCATTCAAGCCACATCACCACTTTGGTACTGCTGTCTTCTGAGGGCTGCATGTTGCCTATGGTCCTGGAGGTTACATGCATGTGCTCAGCATACTGACCAGGAGGGAGCATGAGTATGGTTTGGGGAGGGGGCGGCTAAACACATGGTTTCATGGTGGTTTCCCTCAACAAGCAAGTCATGTCCAGAATAAGGATGATGGTGACGATGCTTCAGATTGGCGTCTGACTTCATGGCAAGATCTGCCCTGAAATGAAAAAGGATTGTGCCTTACCCCTCCACCACCTACCTCGCCATCACCTCCACCTCCAGCTAGCATAGGGGCCAATGCCTACAAGGAAGTAAAAAGAAAGATCTTTACAGAAAGGCAAGTTTCTCTAAGAATAGATGAATAGTCAGTTGGATCATACCCCAAGACTTTCAGGTCTATCATCCTGTTTTCGCATCAACCATGACTAAAATTAGACTGATTTGCCCATTTCTGATTGTGATTTGCCCATATGGGTCTTCCTGTGGAGGGCATCCCAGAGTTTTTGCTCCACCATTGAAAATGCTCTCTCTTCACACCCACCCGTTGAATTGTAGTTGGTTGTAGGACAATGGATGCTCGCAAGTGTCCTGGAGGAGGGAGATGCATGGAAGTCAGGTGCTTGAAGGCTTTGCAGGAAGCAAACCACTTTTAGTGCTTGTAAGAATTTGGCTTGTGTCAGAGTGACTCTCTTGGGGTGATGCTATTTGCCTCACAATAAGAACATCCACCATGTTTTAGGATGAAATTCTGACTTCCCAATATAATTGCTCAGAGGAAAATGAAAGAAGGTAATAGAAATGCACTTACCGCTAGTTTACTAGCACCACCACCTCCAAGCATCTTCTGCAAAGGAAAGGAAAGGTTTTTGATCTTCTCTTGGATGATACACACTTGGCATCCCCACTACTCAATTTTAGACATACTGTGCAACAGTTGCTGTCTTCCCCAGGGTAGGAAATTGATATCTCTTGCCATGATATGGACCAGAATCTTTTTTCTTTTCTTATTTTTCAAAAAACAACTGCCCTACACTTTCTTTCTTTCTTTCTTTCTTTCTTTCTTTCTTTCTTTCTTTCTTATTGCCTTCACACCATACCGTGGACACCAGGTAACTATCTCTGGCCAGACCAGCTTAGCTTCAACAAGGGAGCAACCTCATGTGACTTTGGTTGATGCAATTTTTTTAAAAAAAAAATATCCCAGCTGCCTCCCACCAACCAAAGGAAAGCACAGAAGAAAACGGGAGAAGGTGATGGAGAAATTCTTACCATTAAGCCGCCACCGCCACCACCTCCAAGTATGGACATTAGATCCTACAAAGGAGGGGGAAAGCATTTAATGATCCAGACATGACATGCACCCCCAACCTCCCATACTCCACTATTCTACTACTCCAACTTAGACATGCCATATATGCATTGCTCCATTCTCTTGAACTCAGCCATACTGTCATTTAATGTGCATAGGAAGCTTCCTGTATCTCCACGGATTCTCCATTGTCCATATGACATTCTGCTCGAAATCACTGCCTTCCCACACATACTCCTTACTCAATATAGGTTTTTTTTTCACACCCAGGGTACTCCAAAAAGGAGAGGATATGGGAAAATCAGGACTGAGGGAGGGGTATATGTGGGAAGGCAGTGATTTAGAGGAAAATGTGAGACAGGTTAGGCTGAGAGACTGTTACTGGCACATTGTCATCCAGTGTGCTTCATGAGAGAATGGGGATTTGAACTCTAAACTCTCAGGCCCTAGTTCATCACCACACTGACTGTTAAACTGATGGACAGGGGAGGGAAAGGGGAGGGGAGAAGGAGAGATCACCCTGTAATATTTATTTCATAGAATCATAGAATTGTAGAGTTGGAATCTACCCTGAGGGCCATCTATTCCAACCCCTTGCAAAGCAGGCATTCTCCTCACAGCCATTGCTGATTATTAACTGAATGGCCAGATAATGGTTCATATTGTTTCCTTTTGTTTTTGTGTGATTATCAGAAACTTTGGGCTTCTTTTCAATGGGGCAACTGAGACCCCCCCCAAAAAAAAGATTGTTGAGTGGCCCACAGCTTAGTCATACTGCATATGATTTGCATGCAGAAGGTTCCCAGATTTGATCCTGGCCATCCCCACTGAAAGGCCCCTGAGAGCTGCTTCTGGTCAGAGTGGCCACCACAGTTCAAGATGAGGACAGCTTCCTAGGTTGCAAAAAAAATTCCCCACATGAAAATTGTTGCTTGTTGTAGTGACTGTAATGTGCTGGCCTCATTGGTGCATGGATTCTTGTTGTATTTTACGGATATGCTGCTAGCCATTTGAATGTAGCTCACAGACCATGGCTTGAGAACCCCTAGGATGGAGTATCAGAGGTCAGATCTCAAATATATTCTCAGGCATTGAACTTCCTGGATGATGCTGGGGCATCCAGTCTCTCTCTGCCCACCGACCATCTTTCTTGTAAGGTTGTTGTGAGAATAGAATGGGGGTGGTGGTTAGAAAATCCTATATTGGATGACCAAGAGCCTTAGTTGAAGGGTGGGATAGGTGTGTGAGATATATTTCTGTGCGGAGTGGAAACTGATGTGAGGTAACTGTTGCTGCCCATTCATTCAAGTTATGAACCTTAATCCTTTTAAAGGGGAGACACTGTAACTGAAATCCAGCTTTGCTTAACTTACCGGCATCCCGCCTTCATCTTCATCCCCATCTCCATCACCCTGCAAAACAAAGCAAAACAAAACAAAATAGGCATTATTTTCATTTCTACGATGTCTGGCCAGTTACAGAGATGCACTCAGGTGCAGAATGTTAGTGTCACTGTGCTAAGCATTCTGGGAAACAGGTGCCCTGTTGACCTCCAGAGTTTGGAGGACCCCTGGACAAGATAACCTCTGTGATTTCGTCTTCACAACCCTCAGGGAGCCCATCTTGTCACTGATGTTACCACCAGCTCCTCCACCGACTTCACCATTGCTACCACCTACTGGCTTAACAGGCAGATAGCCAATGAGCAGGCAGGCAGTGGCACCTGTGGCCCCTCCCTTTCACCACTATCGATGTCTGGACCGAAGTGAGAGGCAAGTGATCAAGCAAATCGCAGCCATGAGAAGGAGAGAGAGGGACAGGTGTGTCTATTTCTTGTCAGGAGGGATGGGTGAATCTGTCAATTTCCCTTCTTCTCAGATTTCTTATTTCTCTACTTTTAAAGTGGATTTCCCTACATGTCCACATCAGTTCATGATTACAATTATTATTATTTTAAAAGTTAAACAACCCTCTGACTTTTAAAAGACATCTGAAGGCAGCCCTGTTTAGGGTTGTTTTTAATGTCTGATGTTTCATCATTTTTATATTCTGTTGGGGGCCACCCAGAGTAGCTGGGAAAACCCAGCCAGATGGGTGGGGTACAAATACTTTATTTATTTATTTATTTATTTATTTATTATTATAGGGCCTCCTGATAGTACAAATTTCTGTTTAGATACACATTTGTGTGCATTGTTGCCTAGCATATACATTTTTTTTACAAATAATTTCCCCCTAACACAATGCTATTTGTATGTTATTTATGACCAATATATGCATTATTATATACATTTTCCCTGCAGCAGATGCATTTTTGTTCATGTTACCTGGCTGGAGAACTCCATTGCAAAATTCAGAGAGGAGCGAATTTTCAAGGATGGCTGTGTTTCAGTTCAAACATTGTTTTAGAAAGTGTGAATTAGGAAGCTTTGCTTCTAAATGCAAAGAATCAAATTTCTCCATCCCTGTTTCTCAGTGAGCCCTGCTTGTGACTGAGGCCTTGGCAGATGCCTGACCATATCAGTCTTTGATACTGGTCCCGATTCCATGTATCTGACTCATAATGCAGTCCATTGTCCTCTGGGATACTTGCTGCGACAATGTTCCCAAAACCTCTGCATCCCACTTAGCAACACGCACTTCCCTGTTAAGGCTTACTCATGGATAGAAAAGGCATGCACATTTTGCATATTAATTACAAACATATGAATACAAATAAGAACAGAGGTCACATTACCTGGAAGGGACACATTTATGTATTTCTGACAACTTGAAAAATGTACCCTTTTCCTTACAACTCAAACTTTGAGGCCAAAGCTTTGAACCTACCGTATTTTTCGTCCCATAGGACGCTCCGTCCCATAGGACGCACCTAGTTTTTTTGGGGGGAAATAAAGGGGAAAAAAATTCCTTTATCTCCCCCCCAAAAAGCAGGTCGGAGAAACCAAACCAGGTCGAGGAACAGCGGGATGGCGGCGCTGCGCCTCCCTGCTGTCCCCAGAGCTTGTGGGGCTGGCCGATGTCTGTCCGGCGCGAGGGGCGCTCTGCTTCAGGGTGCCCCGCCCGCCGGGTGGCAGGCTGCTATCCGCAGCGTGGGGAGCCCTGCGGGGATCTCCTGCAAGGCTCCCCACGCTGCGGATGTATGCCCGGCGCGAGGGGCGCTCTGCTTCAGGGCGCTCCACACGCCAGGCGGCAGGCTGCTATCCGCAGCGTGGGGAGCCCTGCGGGGAACTCCTGCAGGGCTCCCCACACTGCGGATGTCTGTCCGGCGCACGGGGCGCTCTGCTTCAGGGTGCCGCGTGCGCCGGGTGGCAGGCTGCTATCTGCAGTGTGGGGAGCCCTGCGGGGAACTCCTGCAGGTCTGCCTAGGCTGCGGATGTGTTCCCAAAGCGCCGGGCGCTCTGCTTTCAGGGCACCCGATGCTCCAGGAAGCAGGCTACTATCCGCAGCCTAGACAGCCCTGCGGGAACTCCCGCAGGGCTGCCTAGGCTTCAGGATGTCTTCCTGAAGCCTGGAGAGCGAGAGGGGTCAGTGCGCACCAACCCCTCTCGCTCTCCAAGCTTCAGCGAAAGCCTGCATTCGCCCCATAGGATGCACCCAGATTTCCCCTTCATTTTTGGAGGGGAAAAAGTGCGTCCTATAGGGCGAAAAATACGGTATGCTCTTTTAAATTGAACAAGGTGGCAGAATCAACTGTCTTGTGCTAGTGCCAGGTCCAAGTTTGTAAATGTGAGGAGTTTAGCAAACACTCCTCCCCAAATGGTGGCTAGACCCAGCGGCCTAGCACTTCTCAGGACACTGCTGTGGCCCACAACCATCACATCACTGAGGACAACTTGAAATTTGGAACTGGCCTAGTTCTCAACCGTTCTCTCAGGTTGAGTTTGCATGTTGTTGGGCCCACCTAGATCTGGTTTGAACCCTTATCCATCAGCTGACTCAAAAACATAAAGCCCATTCAGAGCTTCAGCACTGCAAGTAACATCATAATAAATCCAGGACTTTAAGCACTCAAATGCAACATCGAATGCACCACACATCTAAAGCACTAATATAGCACTTTGAATAGCCACAGCTTCCCCCAAAATGTCGTCTGTTAAGGCTGCTGACAGGCCTGGCCCAACCCCAAAGTAGGATGAAGCAATTCCCTCACAGTGCTACAACTCTCAGGGTAGTTTAACAATCAATCTCTCTTCCCAAGGAATTCAGGGTATTGTGAGAGGGGAATAGCCATCTCATAGCCATTTTCAGCACCCATAACAAACTACACTTCCCTGGAGGAGCAGACTTTAGTCTTTCAAATTTCAGCGGTGCCCCATGTGAGGCCAAAATTTAGTGCCCGCTGCCTCTCACGTCCTGCTCAGTTCACAACATCATAGTTGTGATGCCCTGTGGCACACTCTAGGCTTGGTGTCCAGTACGGTGGAACTGGTTGCCCTGCCTAAATCCACCTCTGCTTCCCAGAATCCTTTGGGGGAACCCATGGCTGTTCACCGTGGTATAATAGCACTTGAAATCTGTGGTGCAATTGAAAAGCGATCCCAACCCATTGGATTTATTCTCTCTCTTACCCAAGCCTGTGTTGAGACTGCAAAAAGCAAAGCAGTCCATACAAGGAACTGCATCATCATCTTCGCCTCTCTAAGATTCTTCCACACCTTGATGTTCCTGCAGTAACAGTATTCAGTTCTGCAGCTACATTTAATACATGTGCCAGCAGGCCTGAGTGCCCAAACCCAATGCCCCTATTGTTATAGAATTTCTGCTCCCTTCCTGTCTAGGAAATGCGGCGGGATGGGTGTGTGTTGCATTGTGCCACGTAAAATGATTTCATTTGCCAGACTTGAAGAGAAGGAACAGTGTTGTGTTGCTGCCTGCTTCGTATGGGGAGGTCAAACTTCTAAAAAACCAAACTAGTTACACTACCATAATGATGATCGAAGCAGAGCCATTTCGTTATAAGCATCCAGAAAACATTTTAATCATTAGGGATGCATGACTCTGCCAATTTCAGTTTCTCATTTTTCCCCAGTCTTGGCCACTTCCACATCACACCACCTTTAACACAGTATCATACCACTTTGAACAGTCAGGACTTCCCTCCTGAAAGAATCCCAGGAGCTTATTTGGATATGGGTGCTGATAGTTGTTAGGAGGCCTCTATTCCCACCTCAGAGCTACACTTCTCAGAATGGTTTAGCCATCAATCCCTCTTCACAGGGAACTCTGGGAATTGTAGCTCTTTGAGGGGAACATAGGGGGGGACCCCTAACAGCTCTCAGCACCCTTAACAAACTACAGCTCCCAGAATTCCTTGATGGAAGCCATGGCTATTTAAAGTCATATCATAGTGCAGGGGTCAGCAAACTTTTTCAGCAGGGGGCCGGTCCACTGTCCCTCAGACCTTGTGGGGGCCGGACTATATTTTGAAGAAGAAAAATTAGGCAAGAGCACCACAATCCCCAGTGGCTGCTTACATGTGGCAGGGGCTGGCGGCGGCGGCGGGACAATGACTGGCCCACGAAAGGGCTCCAGAGAGGGTCTGCTTAAAATGGTGGCCACTCAAGCGCTGCTGCTGCTGCTGCTGGCACCAACAAAGCCCAGCCCCCTTCCTCCTCTAGGCCGGGTGGGGAGAAGCTAGGAAGAGGGAGGGAGTAGGCGCCGTCGCCGTGTGAGGGAGAGGGAAGGAGAGGGAAAGAACATGTACGCTGGTGATGCACGCGGCGATTCCCAGACCGTCCGCAGGCCAGATCCAGAAGGCAATTGGGCCTGATCCGACCCGTGGACCTTAGCTTACCTACCCATGTCATAGTGCTTTAAATGTATGGTGTGAATGTGGCCTCAAATTCAGCAGCAATTTTTAAATTAAGAAGAAGAAAAACATCCCCATGAAAGTTCAGCAGCATTTTAGTGTACTGTATATTATTTTATATGCACTAGGGCTGTGCATGCCCTCACAACCCGATATGAGGCCTGATCTGGAACACTGAATTGGCCGTGACCCAGATCAGGCCCTGAATGAATCCTGCAGGTAAAGCTTCTGTGAAGCAACACCTTGCAACAAGAAGGACTAATCTCTCCTGATGAACAGTTTCTATGATCCAGCACAGCTCTTCAGATGGACTAGCACTGACTCTTTTTAAAAAGGGGGGCAGGGTAGGATTAGGTGATGTAAGTCCCGTACCTGCATTCAGGTTTAGATGTAGCATAATCCAAAATATCATTATAGGACTCTATCAATTCATTCCCATCTCATTCTGTTGCTTGCGTGGATGAGACCTATTTTGAACTTTCTTTGGTGGTACCGCCTTGAGTTCCATCAGGGGAAAAGATGGGGTATATATAAATATATAATGATAATAATGATAATGGTGGTCATTCTGGGATTTGAGGGCTCAATCTTCTGCTTCCACTTTGCCCTTGCCAAGAACCTAATGATTTTGGCTGGTCCATCTGGCCCAGAGAAGGTGTGCCAAGTCTCTTTATCTATGCACAACACTTTGAATCTGATGCCCTTTTTGCTGATAAGATTCATTTACCTTGGTCTCCCTTATCGGTGCTCAGCTCCCTTTTGCAAACAACAAAGAAACCATTCTGAGGTTGGTCCAAGAGTAGCAGAGTCCCTGTTGATTCAGAACAGCACTGTGGTTTCATTAGCTGGTTCAGTGGAGATATTGCAGCAAGCTCATTCAAAGGGGCATCTGATGATGACAAAGGATTGTGATGAGCCAAAAATCATGAACTTCAAATCATGATAAGACAAGGATATTGCTTTAATAAACCATAATACATATGTGATTCAAACACCAGGGGCTTTGTTAGGGGTGGCTCAGGGGGTTACCAGGAGACCCCAGAACTCCTGCCTTTCCCCCCCTTTATTTTTATTTTTTAAACTTTGCTAATAGGGTAGTTGGCAAACTGCATCTTCATTTCCCACCATCTTCTTTTCCCAGGTGCATGTATTAACAGCAGGGATGGGAAGGTATCCCAATTTCGATCCTCTCAGTTTCTCATTTTCCCCTTATACTGTCACTTAGCAAACCTCACCGGCTCTGGGAGTGCATGAAGTTAATCCATTGTTGGAGCACTGAATAAGAAAAATATGAGAATGTGGATTGTAACACTCCCAAGAAGGTGGTATGTACTCAACCCTAGTTAACAACAAGGCAATCAATTTGCTCATTGTTATTTGTACAGGTCTGGGAATTATGTCTGAGCTGCTTCTTCTGCTAAAAACTACAGGTGATTTATTCACAATTTTATCTAACAGGGTTAGAGAGAGAAAATGTTCCCATTAATATTTAAGATGAGCCTAACCGAGTCCCATCTCCCAAAACAATACGAGAGGTGAAACACAGTAGTCCTTCAAGATTTGCTGTTCTCTGAATTTTCAAATGCAGTTCTCCAGCCAAGTAATACATTTTTTCAAATGCCTATACAATGCAGAGTGTGCATAAAAATGCATCTAACAAGTGAACATTGCATATGTTAGGGAAACCCACTTTGCAAGAAGGAGTTCATTAGGCTTTTTGCATACATATTTAATTTTAGGAGAAATTTGCACAAAAACACTAATGAATTTTCACAAGGACTTAAAATGCATTGCTAAATGAGAAATCAATAGAGTTCAGAATTGACAGCTTGGCCCAGCCCTAATCAAGGAAGATGTTATTAGAAAGTTAGTTGAATGACCTCAGCAGCTATGGATTTTGCCTTCCAAAGGGTACAGCAAAAATCCGAAACAGACATGGATGTGTCCAGCATCCAGGCATTTTCCAGCACATCAAAGAAGTGGCATATAATATTTCTGTGCCAGCTGCAGAAGTGCCAAGAGCCATGGGATGCCACGTCCAGTTGCCCTTTGCATCCTTCTTTTCCTTGGATGCAGCCATGTTGTTCCATACTGTGGTTAGGCTGATGCAATCCATCCCGTGACCTTTCCTTATTGATAAACCTATTATCCACACGCCTTTTGACAATGGAAACATTGAGATTTGGACCCACTGAGCCTTCCCAAAGTGAGTATAAATGCTGGGGTTTGGAAAGGACGGTTTGCGCTTTGAGTAGTATCTCAAAGAGTGAAAAGAAGGAGACCGGCAAAATGAAGCTGCTGTATCCATTGGTTGTGTTTCTTTTTGTGGCGGTGTCTGTACAGAGCTTGGTAAGAGGGGAGTAATTCAGTGGGCTGGGTTTCATGCTAAAAACAAACTTAGAAGCTTCCAGCTAAAGACTTGGTACAGATTAAACCAGTGTATGGATGTCAGCTTTCTGTGGCCCCTTTTCTGGCCTTGTGCAGCTCTCCCCTCTGTCTAGACCAGGTGTGGGGAAACTTTGGTTCTCCATATGTTGCTGACCAACAACTTCCATCAGCCCCAGCAGCACGGCCTATGGCCAGGAATGATGGCAGTTGTTATTAAGTGCGTTGTCCTGGATTCCCACTGTATGTGCATACCCTGTGAAGGTTACCAGTATTGCTAGTTTTGCTAAAGGTATTTCTAAAAAACAGGGGGGGGGGATTAAAGGGGGGGGTTCAGTGCAGGCCAATATTACATTAAAATGGATGGGTGGTACCCATTGCTAGCCATAGATGAGAGCCATTGAAATTTATGAACTTACATTTATTGATTGTGGTGGTTTAGTGATTTTAGTTTACAAAGTATGATTAGCACTGAATGTCCTACAAAATTCCAACAGGCACAGCTGGTTGCTGCTTCGGCTGTAGCAACTGCTATTTTGTCTAATAATTGCAGATGTTAACCAGCTTATCCCTCTTATATTGGTTGTTGAAATTTAGTTTTAAGCTTTTGGGGGGTTTATTATTAATTTGCTTACTGGCTTCAGTTTGGAATTCAGCATTGAGCCCAAAGCAACACAGGTGCATTTCCAATGAAACTTATTGATCCATGTTGCCCTCATCCTGCCACCTTCTTTCTTTGTTGATTTGTACTTTTGGCTCCAACCCCCTTCCCACCCCCTTTCCCATTATATTTCACTTTCCAGATCTATGATTTGGGGAAAGAGACTTGCTCTTCTCCCCCCCCCCCCCCGGTCATCTTTGTCACCATCTTCCTCTCTGATATAACACTGTTAAGTACACTCTTGGGGGGCTCTGAATTAAATAATAATTAAACAACAACACAGGTGACAAATCCCTTTGAAATATGATTTTATTTGACAATCTCTGTAAACTGTTAAGACCTTTTTTCCTTTTTCCCTTCTGTGTATAATGCAAGTTGTTTCTATGCCCCATTTACAATTTTTACATTTTACAATTGTATCAAGTTCATTTACTCCTGATTTTTTAAATCCTTCTTTTGACTTTATCATCAAAAGCCCCTCATGTTGCATTGATATTTATATGTATGTTTTGTTTCTGTTTAGGAAAAACGAAGTGAAAAATAGATTAAGAACTTTACCTCAGGATGAGAACAGAAATCGCGTGGCGGCAGTGGGAGGCCCCATTAGCTAAAGTGGTACCTCAGGTTAAGAACAGTGTCAGGTTAAGAACGGACCTCCAGAACGAATTAAGTTCTTATCCTGATGGCCATTTTCTTTTTCAGGGTCTCAAGGAAATGGTGGTTTTCTTGAGTCAAAATGAAAGTACCTGTATTGGTTCTAGGGGTTGCTCGTGCGTAAGCCGGTGCCAACACCTGGCTGGGTTGCCTGAGTGAACCTTTTCTGGTTCAATCGCTGGCAGAATCCGTCAGTGGGCGTTTCTTAAACTTCTTCCAGCAAAGAAGCTCTTTGACGCCTAGTCTCCTCCTACTCTCCCTGCGCGGAAGCCTTCTGCGCAAGGAGGGCGCAGGCAGCGGAGGACCCTTACTCTCCCCACTGGTTCCCGGCAAGGAGTCATGGGACCGCCTCGCCGATTCCCCCATCTGCCCCCCTTCTCCATTGGTGCTACGCTGATTCTCTTCCCCAGAAGCTGGGCTGCCTCTCCCCATCCCGGGACGCTCTCTGGAATCCCTCTGGAGCTTGCTCTCTCCCTCCGGCACTGCTGGCAGTTCCCTGACAGTACCCCTAAACAATTTTTTTTTAAGAAAAAAGCACTGCCTATATGGACTAGAGAACACCTAAAACCAAAGGAGCAGAACAACAATGTTGTTCGTTCCTGTCCCTTAATAGGGCTCCCACAGACTGTTTAAAAGTCACTGAGCACAGGCAGAAGGAAGATCTACCTGAGAAAGGGAGGCTTAATTCACATTAATGTGTTACCAGGAAATAAGAATCCAGAGTGGGTCTGTGCCAATCAGCCTGTCTCTAAGAAGAGCTGTGCGTTGGGACACAGGAAAGTCCCTGGGCAAGAGTCAGATCTTGTCCCCAAGTGAGGAAGGGTTGCTCCATAAGCACAACTGGAAGACACCGGTCCACTCACACATCTGCTGATAAGCCACCACTCACTGCTATAAAACATTACACTAGGGGATGGCATCACACACATCAACTCTAAGGGGTGGATGTGTCTTCAGCCCCCTCAGTATTCCTTAACAGGGGACTTAGCCCCCCCCCCCATTGAGGGGGTGGAGGTCTAACCACCGAGCATCGAAGGAAGGCTCCTCCTGAGCATGAGAGAGGAGGAGCCACGATCAATGAAGCTGTGCAAAGCCTGCTCTCGATGACGTGCCTCCTTCCAATGATGCATACATGACACATGTATGTGTGACATGCTGCACTGCTGGGGCCCCCAATCTTCAGCCCAAGGTGGCGTCTCTGAAAGGCATCTTGCTGAGTGGGTAGTTCGTACCCACCAACCCTGGCCCTACCATTGCCTGGGTTATTTATTTGTTTGTTTAAAGGATTTTTATTCCACTCTTCAGCTAAAATTGGAACCCTGGTCACCCAAAAAAAGGGGGGGAGGAATCCTGTCCCTCTGGCTTACAATTGAAAAGGAAACAAAATGGATTGGCACAGAGGAGGAAATCTGTAAACTGACCTGCAAGTTCTTCCAGTGACTCGCTAGACAGGGAAAAGTCAAAGAGACAGAATCAGAGGTGACCTCCCAGCTGCAGCGATGGTGTGGTCATGCCTCTCTTTTGCTCTCTCTGCTACTGTAGCCTGTGACATATTCATCCTTGTTTGTTTGTTTGTTGCGTTTATATTCTCTCTTTTTTTCTCCAAGGAGCTCAAGTTGGTGTGCATAGTTCTCCCCTTCTCATTTAATCCCCAGAACAACTCAATGAATTAAGTTAGGTGGAGAGGCAGGGACTGGCCCAAGGTCACCCGATAAGTTTCATGACAGAATCAGGATTTGAACCCTAGTCTCCCAGGTCCTAGTCCAACAATCTAACCACTCTGACTCTCTCATTAGCTTCTTTTATATAACTCTGTTGAACACTATGCAGACTGATGGCAATTTTCTCTTTCAGAAAGGCAAAGATAAGCTGGAAGTAAGTAGCTGTGGTCTTTCTCTGTGGCTGCCAAATATGGACTATGCCAAACCCTTAATTTCCAGAAGAATGATTTGTTACTTCACTTTTTTTATTCCACTCTTCAGCCAAAATTGGTCCCCAGGTCACCCCAAAAAAGGGGGGGATCCTTTCCCTATGGCTTACAATTGAAAACAAAACAGAATGGATTGGCAGAGAGGAGGAAATCTGTAAACTGAGCTGCAAGTTATTCCAACAACGCTGCTAGACAGGGACAGGTCAAAGAGACACAGAATAAGAGGTGGCTCCCAGCTGCAGCGATGGAGTGGTCCTACCTCTCTTCTGCTCTCTCTCCTACAGCAGCCTGTGACATATTCATCCTTGTTTGTTTGTTTGTTTGTTTGTTGCATTTATATTCTCTCCCCCCCCCTAAGGAGCTCAAGTTTGTGTGCATAGTTCTCCCCTCCTTATTTATTCCCCACAACAATTCAATGAATTAAGTTAGGTGGAGAGGCAGGGACTGGGCCAAGGTCACCCAATGAGTTTCATGGCTGAATGAGGATTTGAACCGTGGTCTCCCAGGCCCTAGTCCAACAATCTAACCACTCTGGCTCTCTCATCATCTTATCATATATAAGTCTGTTGAGCACTATGCATACTGATGGCAATTTTCTCTTTCAGAAAGTCAAAGGTGGGCTGGAGGTAAGTAGCTGTGGTCTTTCTTTGTGTTTGCGTGGCAAGTCCCCTCCCCCCTTGTGAAATGACACCGGACACATTATTTAAGGTTAATTGGCGTAAAAGGCCACAACTTTATTGATTACAGGAATTGAAAGGTATTGGCCTTAGGCCTTGGCTCCTATCGACTACCTGGCATGGAGACCGGGAAGGGTTTACCACCAGCCGGGGGAGTCCTGCTGAAGTACGCCAACTAGGATCCCCCGGGTGTCACCGCTCGGGGGCGTGCCTTAGGCCCTCGCCTCCCTAGGTTTCGGACAGGGCAACGCCCCCCGGAGTCCTCTACCGGACTACCCTTTTCCTTGGGAGAAGGTGATGGCGTTTCCTTCCCCCTTCATTTGCATAACAATTACCCCGGCCAATGCCTAACCGCCAATACCGAGAAAGTTGTGACATTTGCTATGAGGTAGGCGAAAAACCAAATGGCTGGAAATTTGCCAAGTGGAAAAATTCCTACCAGGCCCCTTGCGGCGACCAACCGGAGTCCATAGCAAGGTCAAAGCTAGATAAACCTGAGGGTGGGTGGGATGGGAAAACTGGAGCAGCTGGAACGGGGAAGAGAGGACAGTCCCCGGGTGCGCCAGCCTTAAATGCGCTAGGCCACGCCTCCCCGGCCCGCTGATTGGCTGGCCAGGTCAGTGACTCGCCCGAGGATTCCCCTGTTCTCGCGGGGGCTAAGAGCCAGCCCCCGCGTGCATGGGAGGGGGTGGGCCCGCAACCCCACCTCCTCTCCAGCTTGGAAGTGGCTCTGCCAAATATGGACTATGCCAAACCCTTAATTTCCAGAAGAATGATTTGTTACTTCACTTTTTTTATTCCACTCTTCAGCCAAAATTGGTCCCCAGGTCACCAAAAAAAGGGGGGGATCCTTTCCCTATGGCTTACAATTGAAAACAAAACAAAATGGATTGGCACAGAGGAGGAAATCTGTAAAATGAGCTGCAAGTTCTTCCAATGACTCGCTGGACAGGGATAGGTCAAAGAGACACAGAATCAGAGGTGGCTCCCAGCTGCAGTGATGGAGTGGTCGTGCCTCTCTTCTGCCCCCTCTGCTACTGCAGCCTGTGACATATTCATCCTTGTTTGTTTGTTAATTGCATTTATATTCTGCCCCCTCCCCAAGGTGCTCAGGTTTGTGTGCATAGTTCTCCCCTCCTCATTTAATCCCCACAACAATTCACTGAATAAGTTAGATGGAAAGGCAGGGACTGGGCCAAGGTCACCCAATGAGTTTCATGGCTGAATGAGGATTTGAACCATGGTCTCCCAGGTTCTAGTCCAACAATCTAACCACTCTGGCTCTCTCATCATCTTATCGTATATAACTCTGTTGAGCACTATGCAGACTGATGGCAATTTTCTCTTTCAGAAAGTCAAAAGTGGGGTAAAGGTAAGTAGCTGTGGTCCTTCTCTGCCAAATATGGACTATGCCAGACCCTTAATTTGCAAAAGAATGCTTTCGTTACTTCACTTGCTTTTAATTGTGCTGCTGTGGATTTGTTTTTTAAAGTCGCCAAGATTAAGGAGGAGGGAGATCTATTTGTGTAGTGAAAGAGTGAATTCACAGTGTTTTATTAGTGAGACAAAAGCCCTTCAAATCTTGTTGAACTGCATCATGCATCAACCTCAGCCAACATAGATAATAGTGAAGGCTGATGGGAGTTGTAGGTCAACATAATCTGGAGGGTCGGGTGTTTCCCACTCCTCCTAAGCTCTCCCACATGGGTTGAAAAGCTGCCATTCATTGCTATGTGGGAAAACAAAGCATAAACCTGCCTACCAGGCCCGACACAGAGTAATTGGGCCCTACCTTTGCTCAGTTTATTATTTACATTAAAAAAGAACTCTATTTTATCTCTAAAAGTGACTCCCAGAGAACTAATTTCAAGAAGAAAAAACAAAAGAGAACCACTGCCTTCAGGCTTACAATTCAAAAAGACCGGAAAATTCAAATGGGAGCCAGCCCTGATCTGAGGTTTCGTCAGTGTACACCAGCACTGCCTTGGTGTCTAGATCTGCAAGCCACCACTTTGATTTCCCCAAATGATGGAGTGTCACTGCAAGGCATCATGGGGAAACTCCAATGCCTGCCTAAAACTCTTACGATAACCGCTGCTATCGGCAGGATTCTGCTGCTTTCCTAGGGGCTACCTCAAAATGGCAGCCTGCCCTGGTCTCAGGTTGTGTCAGCGCACAAGATTTCATGTAACAAATGAGCCTTCCATGCTCAAGGATGAAATTTCCATGTCCATTCAAACCCCAGTGACCCAGAGCATCCTTCAGGAGAATCTTTCGTGTACCCAAGGTTTGTTGATGGAAAAGCAGAATTGAGTCACCCTTGTTTTATTTTTCATTCCTCAGAAACATGTGCAGAGCAAAAGAGATCTTGTGAGTATATTGTAATGCATCACACTGGCAACGCACAAACATACATACAAATACTTGGGATTTTTGACTACGTGCCATTCTGTGCAGCCTCACACAGAATCAATTAAGAGTTGGCCGAAGGCCAAGGATGACTGAGCAGAGAGGAGTTATCTGACTGGAGATATGGGACCTTGGATATAGCTCTACCATTGGTTGAGGTCTCACACAGGCATGATGACTTATGATCTTACTGACTGAAGTGTTTGTTGGTCAGTGTGGGGTTCTGAGAGTCGTTTGGAGTTTGTCAGAGAGAGCTAGTTAAGATCCATATCTGTATCTGTTCTTGTGTATAGTAACTTGTAGAGCCTGCTGTAAATAATAAACACCTCTAAGTAACCAAGTTACTAGTAACAGCATTTTGTTCCTGCTTCGTCCATCCTGCCTGCAACTGATTGCTTTCTGGAACTCTGTGTATGCTCTGCTAAGGTCTAGCTAAGGTCCTGCAACAGGTCAAAGTTGTGAGACACCAATACATACACACACACACACACACACACACACACACACCCCACTACAGGAACAGCCTGATCCTCCTCCTCAAGTGCAGCCCCTTTAATGACTACCATAGTCACTATGACAAGGACTGGCAGATCTAAGCAGTCCTTCTCTTATATAACCCTATTGTACATTATGCCGCAATAATAATAATAATAATAATAATAATAATAATAATAATAAAATACTGCAGATAAAAATAAATGAATCTCAAGATTGCTGGCATTTTTCTCTTTCAGGAAACTTCGGGTGAAGTTGTGGATGTAAGTATGTGTATTCTCTGTGACATGCAAGGACCACAACAGGGTCAAGAAACTTAATTTGCAGAAATACTCTCTTGTTGGTTCCCTGCCCCCCTCTAATTAAGCTTCAGAGGCATTACTTAAAATTCCACAGATGGAGGCAGCATTTCTTCTGAATACATTCTATGCCAGAATGCACAGAAGAGGAGAGGGGTCTTGGACTCAAATCTTGCTTGTGCATTTCCTGCAGGTTTCTGGTTGGATATTGTGAGAATAGGCTAGATAGGACACCAGACTCTATCCATGTAATAAGAGAGTAAATGCGTGCTGCACTATAACTGAGATGAAGAAGAAATACCCAGGGTGGACTGTGCCAATAGGCCTAGAATTCTGAAAAAGGAGTGTGAAGTTGGAACACAGCCTAGGGAGCAAAACATGCTCATTACTTCTAGGTGCACCTGAGCCAGGGCTCAGAAACTGACCTTGCAATGGCCATATCCCACTTTCCTGGGTCCAGTGCTGCCTGAGGGACGGGCATTAGTGTACCCCTTTCTTTTCTTTTCTTTTCTTTTCTTTTCTTTTCTTTTCTTTTCTTTTCTTTTCTTTTCGCCATATCATTTTTATTAATTTTACAATAATGCTTTCCATTACAATTTCTCCTCTTATGTTTTACAATTTGGCTTTTTAGGGCCATGACTTCCTTCAAACCTTCCTTATGATTTTCTACCTTTCATTTCAAATTTCTGCATTTTCACTACTTAACCATTGCTTTCAAATAAAAAAACATCAAAGCACCATATTTTCTTATTCTTCTCTGGGGTGATTTTTATACCTTTCCTTACAAAGCTTCTTGCAATCCTACCAACGTGTTTGATTGACTACAATTGTCTTTCAAGCAATTTACAAATGTAGTCCAGTCCTTGATGAACTTCGGGTCCCACTGTTCTCGGATTCTTCCCGTCATTTTGGCCAGTTCCGCATTCACCATTAACTTTAATTGCCATTCTTCCTTTGTCAGTAATTCCTCTTGTTTCCACTTCTGTGCTAATAAAATTCTTGCTGTGGTTGTTGCATATAGGAAAAGCTTAGTATCTTGTCTGTTAAGTAGTGTACCTCTTTCTTGCACCTTGCCTTTCTCCATTTGAGGCCCTTGCCACCACCGAATAAGAGATCAATTAATTCCCAGGTTGCCTCTTATCAAACTGCCTCCAAAACTTCCCCAAGGCCTTCTTTAGGTAGCCAAGATGTGGACTGTCTACAGTAAGCTAAGGTCACACAGCTTTACGAAATGTAAATCAACTGGGGCAAGGAAATCATGGTGTTTGACTCTGGTAGGCACTATGGGGACTGACGGTCATTTTCTTTTTCAGGAACTCCAGGAGGAAGTACTTGAGGTGAGTATCTGTGGGGCTTTCTGTGTTTGCATCCTATATAATGGATTAGAGTAGCACCAAAAGGCTCAGGAGCAGAATAACACATTGGTTTGTTCTCTTCCCTTAATTGGGTTACCACAGAATATTTAAAGGTCATTGAGGAAAAGAAGGAGGAAGAGCATTTATCCATAGAAAGGAAGGCTGAACTGACAGAACTGAGAAGAGGAAACTTCAGTTCCCAGGATTCTCTGGGGGAAGTCATGTGCTTTAAATCTAGGGTGTGAAACTGCCCTAGGTTATTAAGAGCATTCTTTGTCTCAGGTGGGTTTCCACAGAGAGCCAATAACAGTGATCAACTGTGGCGATCCATTGAGTTTGATATATGTTTCTGCCAAGGGCCAGCCCAACCACTAGGCAAGGTGACGTGACAGCCTTGGGCAGCAGAATCCACAAGGACAGAAGGTCTGGCATCCAAGGAATGCACTGTCTGCTGGTGACACTGAGAGGCCCACCCCAGCAGTGGCCTCAGATTCTCACTTCAGTTGTTGGGTGTAGTTTATTTTATTCCTCCCCTTGCTCCCAATGTGGATCTTCACTTACTCCTCCTTCCCTGGTGGGGAGGAGAGAATTTTGCAGATTGCCCAGATCCCAAAACATCTTAGACCAGCCCTGCTTGTGCCCCTTTGTCACTGCCACCAGCTGTAGACCTATGATGTGCAAGCTCCTGGGGGGCAGAGGCCAGCACCCCCTTTTCCTCTTGTCATTTTCATCCTCACCTTCCTCTGTCATATAACTGCGTTAAGCGCTATATACATTGTCTGCAATTTTCTCTTTCAGGATGTGGACGATCCATTGGTGCTAGTAAGTATCTGTGAGCTTTCTCTGTTTGTGTCATGAATGGACTGCAATGGTGTAAAAACAAAAAATAACTGGCAGAGGAACTCTTTTGTGGTTCCCTTGAATTCTGCTTCCATGGAATTTTTTAAAAGCCAACAGATGTAAGGAGGAGGAAGAACATCCAGCCGTATAATGGAAGAATTTGCACTGTTCTGTTAGTAAGGCACAAAAGAACCCAGGGTGGATCTGTGCCAATATGCCTGCCATCCTGAAAAAGGAGTGTAAGCCTGAACACAGCTGAGCAATGGGGAAAGAGGACCATTAGTCCAAAGTGCATATTGGCTCAATGTAGTATTATACAACTTATCCTTTAATTGGTGGAGTAAAAGACCTAATTTCCGCTCCATGATTCCAAAGGAGGCAATCCACAGGCATTAATACAGCACCATCCTGTGGGAGCCAGCCCTGCTCTCAGCGCACCAGCACTGCCTTGATGTCTGGATCTGCAAGCCACCATTTTAATTTCCCACAATGTCCAGCATGCAGGATTTGACATAACAAAGGCCTTTCAACTCCAAGGATGGGATTTTCATGCCCAGTGACTCAGAACATCTGCCAAGAGAGTCTTGCCTGTCTGCAAGGTTGTATATGGAAAAGCAGGATTGTTTTATTTTTCATCCCTCAGAACCCCCTTTCGCTGGTAAAAAGAGATCTTGTGAACATGTTGTAATGCAGCACATTGGCAAATGACACACACCTGCACAGGAACAGCCCAATTTTCCTCCTCAAGTGTAGCACCCCTAGTGACTACCAAAAGGGCTGGCAGATCTAAGCAGTCCTTCCTGTTATCCCTCCCATCACAGTCTTCTCTTACATAATCCCATTGTGCATTATGCCAACTGAAAGCAATTTTCTCTTTCAAAATGTCAAATATGTGGTTGACTCAATGACAGTACATATCTGTGGGCTGTTTATTTTTCTTACTCTGTCCCCTAGTGCCCACTATTCTGGAGCATTGTGGGAATGTGTAAAGACAGCTTCCAGTGGAGATCTGGAGCATTATAGGGGATGCAAAGGTTTCTATTTATATGCCACTCAACCTACAAAATCCTTAGGCATCAGCAACACTAAGAAATGAGAATAGGGTGGTTCCATTGTAGCTTGATGTTCTCCGGGGCAGCAGGTGGCATCTGCTGAAGACAAGCTAAGTCAGGTCAAAGCAGAAGGTAGGCAAAAGCATGACCTTGGACAGTTCCAAATAACCCAATTGGTTGAAACTACCACCTGGAATGGGAATAAAATGCTAACATGGCCATTGGACCACGAGAGGCAGGGAGAGGTTTATTAGGCTGTGGAGGGGTTTGGAAGTTTGGTTGACTGGGGAGGAGAGTGTCCTATTTTGAGATTCTTTGCCTTGATCGACAAAGGGAGGATCAGGTTGCTATTATGACATTTTTGTCTGGACACAGCTGCTTTCATGTTCAGATCCCCAAAATAGCAAAAATTTGAATTTTAATATTCCCCAAGGCTAGGGATGCTCCAAGTGTTGTTGGACACCTACAACTCCCACCTCCCCTGACTACTTGCCGCTCTGGTGGGGGCTGAGGGAATTTGAAGTCCAACGTCTCAAGCACCACAGGTTCCAGTGCAGAAAATGTGTGCAGAAAATTATGGCTATTACATAAAAGAGGCATTCAAAAATATGTACCTTACTGTTGAAACATAGACTCATAGAGTCATCCAGTTGGAAGGGAACCCAGGGGTCTAGTCCAGCCCCCCGCTGTGCAGGAATCTCAACTAGATCATACCAGACAGATGGCCATCCAACCTCTGCTTATATACCCTTGGAGGAGAGTCCACCACCTTCCGAGGGAGTCTGTTCCAATGTTGAACAGCTCTTACTATCAGAAAGTTATTGAATGCATTGAATGTGTTGAGAGGAGGGTGTTTTTATGTTCTTAAGAAACTTCATATAATATGTGTACAATTAAATGCAGACTTCTAATGCGTTCCTTTGAAACATCAAGACAGGATGGAAAGAGACCTGTGATCCAGGAACGATGAACCAGGAACGATGGACCAAATCAGCTGCCCATTCCATCCTTAATAGTAATTGTTCTTTGCTTCCTAGACTGAAGAAGAGGTAGCTCAGCCTGAAAGTGGCAACGGCCACGGCAGAGGCCATGGCAGAGGCAGAGGCAAAGGCCATCACCATGAGCATCACCATGGCCATGGCCATGGCCATGGCCATGGCAAAGGTGAAGGCAGAGGCAGAGGCAGAGGCAGAGGCAAAGACAAAGGCAAAAAGAATGAGGTGAGAAATGAGGGCACATTTTTATGGATCGCTCTTTCCTACCTTTCCTTCTGATCCTTGGCTTTTGGGGCTCTCTTCTGGCTACCAGGTGCAGGCATAGGTCACTCACATGCTGCTGGCCAGGGAGGAAATGCAGCCCTGCCAAACAGAACAAAAGAAGTAACAAAATGGGCATTCAAATGTGTGCATGCAAAACGTAATGGGCAGCTTCAAACCACAGTCACTGTTCTGCAAGCCCATCTCATTGATTATCTTTAGAAGGGGCTTGGGCCAGACAACCCTGCAAGCAGAGGACAGCTTTGAATCAGTGGCATAGCATGGGGGCGGGGCACAGGGGCAGTCACCCCAGACACAAAATTGTTAGGGGTGCAAAATTTCAACACCCAGTGCTGCCTCAATACAGCTGCGCACTTCCACCGCTGGGCTCTGTTGAAAACAGCTTCTCCATGAAAAGCAGAAAGTGACCCCTGCAGACAACGGAATGACTCATCTTTTCTTATCTCTGCAGCTTCAATTTCTTGGATGACACGGACATTGTTAGGCAGTTGAATGCACATGGGCACTCCATCCATTTCCCTCCCACCCCAGCTCCGTGTGGCCCCGGGGACTGGCTGTTAGGATATTTCCGTTCCACCTTAAAAGGGAGCAGGCTTTGTGAGTCACAGAGTCTGCGTATTTCCTGTTCACAGGATGTTTATGTTTTCTATTGCTTTCGTTTCTCTCTCTCTTTGCCTGAGCAGACCGAAGCAGGCAGTCATGTTTTTTCTTTGTTCTGACCAACGCTGAATAAACTTGGAAAATGCTCTCCTGCGTGCACCTTTCGCTGTGCATTATCTGCTGATAGAGCGTGCATCAGTTCTAGAATGTGGCAAGCTATTTTCTGGAGCTCGTGTCGCTAATTGCTGATACTGCGTGTCTACGGGAGATCGATGGACGTCCGGAGACGACGTGGGGGCCATGATGGGCTTTATCTCCCTGGCAGTATCCCAACACTGGCAATCCATGTTACGCCACTGCTTTGACTATAAATTCCAGAAGAGCTAACTTCTGTAAAGTCACACGGACACCTGACTGCTGGCTTGAGGTTCTCCTCTGATCTAGGGAGAGGTCATGCCAGAAAGTGGTGCTCCCACTCTATAAAGTTAAAAGCATTTCTTTTATCTTAATAAACATACACTTGCAGCTATACCACAATCAGACTCTGGTGCTACCATCAGGAAGCAGTTGTGGAAAAATGACTGTCTCTTTTGTGGTGGTAATAGAGCAACAGGTGCTTGAAACTGGTAGATGGGTTTAGCACTGCTCAGGCTGAATTGTATTTGTTTTGAATGTGTTTCATCAACCACTTTGAACATCTCCATTTGGAGAGGAGAATGGGAGTTAGTGCAAGTTTCCAGAGAAGTAAATATATCGGAAAGTCAGTAGTTTGAATCCCCGCGAAGGGGTGAGCTCCCTTTGTTCGGTCCCAGCTCCTGCCAACCTAGCAGTTCAAAAGCACACCAAAGTGCAAATAGATAAATAGGTACCACTCTGGCGGGGAGGTAAATGGCGTTTCCATGCGCTGCTCTGGTTTCGCCAGAAGCAGCTTAATCATGCTGGCCACATGACCCAGAAAAACTGTCTGTGGACAAATGTCAGCTCCCTCGGCCAGTAAAGCGAGATGTGCGCCGCAACCCCAGAGTCGTTCGCGACAGTCAGGGGTCCTTTACCTTTAAATATATAATAGGGTTTCCATATTCCTAAAAGTGAAAATCCGGACAAAGTTGTTGAGCTCCCCCCATGTTGTTGAGGACGTATGGCAGCCCTACATCTGTTGAGCAGCTTGGGGGGGGGAGAGATTGCTTCTTAATTATTTTAAAATGAGAAATTGTAAGATACCAGTAGGCCCCTCAACGAACTCTTAGCTATTTTTAAAAAATTAATTTTCAAGTCTGCTTGACCAGAGATAAGGATGAGGATGTAATAAAACTTGTGTTCTCTCTTTAGGTGGAACCAGTAAATGAGAATGAGGAGTAAGCAGAAAGGACCTCACCACCTGTAAGTTCTCTAATACAGATGATCTGCTTAAAATAAAAATAAATCCAGTAGCCTTCAATGTTAAACCCAGCTTAATTGTATTTTAACAAACTTCATTCATTCTTATGCTCTGCCTTCCCCAAACCCCAATGCGCATTGATATTAAGACATCATTCTTTCTCCCTAGAGCATCAAAGGAGTGGCAGATCTGTGGGGCAGATGAGATATCTTACAGAATTCTTAGCACTAAACTACAGTTCTCAGGATTTGAGCATTGTTTTGTGAGACACTGGGAGCTATGACTGTTAAATGAGTACAGAGCCAGTGTGTACTACATATTTGTGTTTTGTGTGTTTTCCTTTCTTCTATCCTGGGGGTGTGGTGTGTGTGTGTGGCAGCACAGTTGGGGTTCCTACGGGAACAGCCAAAGAATGACTCTTATCACCAGAAATGGCTTCTGTTGCAGATGAGGCAAACCTGAAAGGCTGCATAAAATGCTGCTCTCTACGATTCAAGTTACTACATCATATTCTCTGTTCTTTGCCCCCTCCCCAGTTTTGCCCACAACAGTCACTCTGCATCATGTACCCCCTGACTATGACCAAAGTTATTGGCCCATTTCCCTTTAGGGTCTTTCTCCCCTAAGCTTTTATGTGCTTTTGAAAACACTCAAGAGTTTCCCAAGTCTGCTGACTCCTTCTTCTTGCACGTGGGTTACATAAGCAACAGCACTCAGAGCCTGAAAACTGGAAATGAACAGAAGGATGATGTGTATATTCTAGCAAATGGCTCCTAAACATGACTCATGCTGATAGTCCCAGATCAACCATGAATGAGAACACTTTTGCTCACTTTTTGTGAAATTTATACACTGCTTGATTGTAAAAACACACACATCTCAAAGCAGTTTACAAGGAGAAAAGAAATAAAATTATTGGCAAAAACAGTTGAAAACAAGTATTTAAAACATAAATAATAAAATCAGCTATAAACGAAAAGGAAATTAAGACATACATCAACGTTCTATGTGTCTGGGTAGGCTTGTCTAAACAAAAATGTTTGTAGCAGACACTAAAAAGTAAATGACAGTAAATGAGCAGTGGATATCATGTGACACTCATAACTGTGCCAGTCACACAGATCAAAGGGGCTGAGTGGGAATATACGAGGTAAGGCAATCTTGAAGGTAAACCAGTCCCAAGTTGTTAAATGTTTTATACGGTATATTAATAGAAACAACTTGAACTTGGTCTAGTAGCAAACCGTCAACAAGTGCAGATCTCTGAGAACCGAGATTTATTTGCACAACTCTCAGCTTGCGGCTTTTTCTCTCTTTTCAGCATTCACTTAAATCTAAAGCAAGAATTGGCCACTGGACCAGCTATCCTTCTCCCTGCTAATCAAAGACAACAAATCGCATCGTGAAACAACCAGAGTTGCTGTGGTGATGGTGATCATCAGTTGCTCATGAATGGTTTTTGTTCCGTCTTGTCTGCTGGGTTGAGGAAAGCTTCAAAACAATAAAAATTAGCAAGCATCCAATTTCCAATGCGTGGGGTCTGTTTATTTGGCACAACTGTATGAATATGGCCAAAGAAATCCTCAGCAACAGAAATGATCGTGCTCCCACCTTAGTCATTTGTGATACATAGAGCCAAGGTGGGATGGAGAACCAAATCTCTTGAAGCAAATCTCCTGGAGGCAACTGAGCAATGACAGCCAGGAAATCATCCACTTACAGTCCTGGGCTTGGCATTTCTAAAGACCAAATGTTTGCTTCTGACTGTAGGTGTCCCCACAGAACAGGAATGGGGGAACCTTTATCAGAGATACATTTCCCCATGGACAACCTTCCAAGCTAGTAGCCGTTGACAGGCTGATGCACCATGAATTTGTTCGGCCCTCTTTTACAGCCCACTAAGTTGGTGGTCATCACTGCCACCCATGGAAATGAGTTCCATAGTTTAACTATGCTTTTGTGGCACAGAGCAGCCTCCTATGACAGGGAGGCACAGGTCTGCAACATGTGGTGGTGGTGCCCCTGTGTCCTCTTGGTCACTTCCTTCCTCACTGTGTTTCCTGGAGTATTTGGAGAAGACATGAGTCTTCTCATCAGGCTCTGTTTGAGTGCTTCCCGCAACAGCAGAACTGTGCCTCTCCGCTTCCTAAAGTGTGATGAGGCCCTCAGTGGGGCAGAGAAAGCTATCTCTGAGGCACTTCCTATTATTCCTTCCTGCGATCTAGGACTGAGGTTGAAGCATCAGTAAGGAGAAAGGGCTCGACAGCAGCTGCACCTCCTCCATTGGAATTCTGCCTCTTGCTAGGTCTGTGAAGCCCATTCGCAGGTGCTGAAACTGCACTTACCCATTCAGAATCAAGGTCCTGTCCTATGTAAAAACCTAATAGAACCTCCATGTTCAGTGACACTATATCTCCAAATAACTAGTGCTGGGGGAGCAACGGTAGAGGAGAGCCCTTAGATAGCTCAGTTGGTTAGAGGATGGTGCTGATAACATCAAGGTTGCAGGTTCGATCCCTGAATGTGAAGCCTGCATATTCCTGCACTGCAGGGGGTTGGACTAGATGATCCTCAGGATACCTTCCAACTTGACAATTCTATTAAATGGATCTAGATCTCCAGTACTTACATTGTTGAAGCTGTTGTCACTAACTGGGTTGCCACCAAAGCTCTGCGGCTCCCCACTTCTTTGAATGGGAAGGGAAATCTTGTTTACAGAGCGTCTGGTAAACTGACAGACTACAGGCCTTTTTGAAATATGTGTTGATTTGCTAAAGAGGAGTAGGCAAGCGTTCAGGTGAATAATCTTGCAAGGGACCCAAACAGGGATCTTTGAATATGAAAGCTGCAGTGCCTAAGTCAAAATGTTACACCCAGCATCCTGATCTGTCCTATGCAGATTCAGGCAGAGTGGAAACCTAATTGATTTCACTGGGTGAAAGCACACAGTATTCAGCACAGAACTGAGCTATCAGAGGGCTTCCTGTTTCCTGTGCACTAGGGAGTAGACACCTCTACCAACACCGTGGGAGAGAGATAGACAGAGATAATCAGATAATGATGGGGGAATTTCATTATCTGCATTCTTCTTTGGTTGGAAGAGGAACCAGGCTCTGATCCGCAGTTTGCCTGGTGGTCTGGCACTCACTTCCCCATGGAATGCGAGGGCAGGCAAAGGCACTGGGTGCATGCAACACTCTGGCTGTTGCGACCCCACCCCAATCCCATTCCTGGAAGCACAGGTTATCCTGTTAATTGGGTTTTAATTGGAGTAAACTAAAGGCCCATGCCAGAGACAATGAGATAAGAAACTGGGAAAACAACCCAGCTACAAGGATGTGAAAGGTTTGGATTGAGAGCAGATTTCATTCGGTCGAAAAGATGACAGGGGGAGGGGAGCCCACAGTTTGCTTACTTAAGGTTTTTCTCTGCATTTATGATACAGCAACCCCCCCCAATGCAAGTTTTATTTCAAAATATCTTCACAAGTGAGGATGGAAGAAATTGTAATATCATATGGAATTTAACAAAATTGGAACTGTTTGTCTGTGAGAGACGAACTGAGAGGGAAGGGGGGAATAAATGCTATGCTTTGAAAATATAGAGCAAAATCCTCCCTAACCTCTATTATCCACAAAGGAATGTGTTTGAGATAAGGATAAATGGCCATAAATTAGCAGCAGGGAAGAAAGGAGTCTACCAGCTGTGAGAATAGAAAATTTTGGATTAACAATTTGCAGTCTGGATTCAGACTGTTCTTCCTAGGCTGGGAAAAATGGCGGAGATGGCTTGCTTACTGGAAGTTGAATCATGGGATGAAGCGATGCAGTGACCTTTGGAAACTCTGGGATAACTGCTTCTCCCGAGACATAACGGGAACCATCAACAGCTGCAGGAATAAAGGATATGACACCATATATGGATGGGAAAACATCATGGAGGAAATTGCCACACAAAGGAAAGAAGAAGGATTACAGCTAAAGTTCCTCACTTGAATTTACCTATTAGACCAACATGAATTGAAATCACAAGATTGTAGCTGTTATATTAGGGATTATTATATCTAACTGGAATGTAGAAGAATGAACTCATCAACTCTAGCATGTGGGGGGGCAGTTTAAGTACTGTAGTTTTCCGTGTATTAGAAGAGGTTTTCCCCCACAAAAATTATGTGAAAGGGGGGGGGGCGTCTTATATATGGTCAGTGCATATTGTTGATATGGGATTGGTTGGTTCTGCTAGCTGGAGATTGTCGGTGGTGTTATAGGTGGCTGCGACAAGGGCCGGTGTCTATTTGGTGTTCCTGCAGCAATAGGGTGGGCATAAGGGAAAAGCTGATAGGCGTGGGTGCGGCTGGTCCACCCCCCCCCCCCCGAAAAAGCTCAAAAACTCTGGGGGCAATCCTCCACAAAAAAGCCCAACAACTCAGGGCAATCTCCCCCCCCCCATTTTTGTAAGTTTGAGTCCCCCAAAATAGGGGTTGTCTTATACATGGGGTTGTGTTATACACAGAAAAATATGGCAAATTGTACAATTTGACATTGAATAACTGGCATTAATAATTGTATTAATTGGATAAAATTGTTATAATATATATATATATTAAAAACAATAACAACAATTGAGCTATCAGAGCTGTTCAGGTTCTAAGCACATGAAAATGCTTCCCCATAACTTTGAGCTGCAATCAGTGCTACATGGATGAGGATAATGGTGCTCTTCAAAGAGATACATTCAGCATTGCTAAAATTCTATAATGCAATGCTGGGAAGCACACGAGTACTGACCCATGCTCAGTCAGGAAGAACAGGAAGAGCGTCTTGTCAGGTGGATGGCTGGATAAAGCGACCAAACTCTCTGGTTCCTACTCTGTATCACTGGGATCTGCTGGGATCTGGGGTGAACAACTGGGCAGAATTTGGACTGAACAACCTTGATGAGTCAGAGGCACTTTCTCCCCCCTTTTTTTAAAGTAACATTTTTATTGCTATTACAGGTTACAAATCCTTAAAGAACAGTGAAACAAACATAAACCACCACCCTGCCTCCCCCCAGAGATGAGATGATAGATTACAGTGAGGCCAGCAACCCTTAGAACAGCACAGTCAGAGATTTAGTCCATCGAGCTCAATCACCTGCCTATCCTGATTAGCGATGTCTCTCAAGAATTTCAGAGACAGTTCTCTCTCAACTCAAGGCAGTGTACAGGGTTCTGGCCTCTTTTTGCCTCACAACCATCCTAAGAGATGGGCTAAGTGATAGTGGGAAAGAGAGAGAGAGAAGCAGAGAGAGAGAGAGAGAGAGAGAGAGAGAGAGAGAGAGAGAGAGAGAGAGTGAATGGCCTACTCATCTAGTCAGCTTCATGGGTGAATGGTAATGATGGCTCCAAGATGCTTGGAGTGCCATCTTCTGAGTGGGCCATTCAATCGCCCTCCCTCTCTGTGCCCAATCCACACAACTTCCCAGGGAAGACATTCCAGGCAAATGGGAGCTGGTGCTCCATCTCCTTATGCAGGATACTGCTCGCATGCTCAGAGAGGACAGGCAGCAAAATGAAGGTTGAGGAACACCAAGTCCAGGAGGCTCCAATAGTCAACCCTGTTCAGGGGCATGGACCTTGTCTGGTGCCTGATGATGCCAGCTCCTGACATTGTTTGTACTGAGCAAGTCCATGAATCCACATTTCCCTGGTTTCAAGCTGCAAGCCTCACTGTGTCTACTCACAAACAGGGATTAGCTGGCCCCTAATATAATGCATTTTTGTACATTGCCTTCCACAGATGTATACATTTGTTTGCACACTTTTATTTGCATTTGAGCATGCATTATATGGCTGGAAAGGAGATGTGGGTGGTGCTGTGGTCTAAACCATGGAGCTTGCTGATTGGAAGGTCAGCGGTTTGAATCCGCGCAGCGGGGTGAGCTCCCATTGCTCTTTCTCAGCTTCTGCCAACCTAGCAGTTCAAAAGCATACCAGCACAAGTAGATAAATAGGTACCAACAGGAAGGTAAATAGCATTTCAGTGCACTGAGGCACTCATCACAGTGTTCCATTGTGCCAGAAGTGGTTTAGTCATGCTGGCCACATGACCTGGAAAGCTGCCTGTGGACAAACGCCAGCTCCCTTTGCCTGAAGCAAGATGAGCGCTGCAACCCCATAGTCACCTTTGACTGGACTTAAACCATCCAGGGGTCCTTTAATTCTATGGCTGGAGAACTGCAGTACAAAATTCATGAAAGTGACAATTTCAAAGGAGGGGGGCGCTTCTGTTTGGTTATTGTTTCATGAAGTGCAAAGTTAAATACGAAATGAATCGAATTTCTCTCCCATCCCTATTCAGAAGTCCCACTGAATTCAATGGGCCTTACACCCCAGTAAATGGGGTTAGGGTTGCCACCTTAATGCGACTTTCAAACCACTCCACCTCTCAGATTTCCTTATTTGTTCAAGTCTCTCTTATTTACTGAAGGTGGGTGGAAAGCTGGTTTGCATAAGATCAAACTGAGTATTTGTGAGGAACTTGATGTGGAGATTAAGGTCTGTGGAAGGCAGAGGTGAAAAAAAGCTTGGGGGAGGGTGTCAGCAAATTCACCTATAAGGCTGGATTTGTTTGGACATTGATAAAGATGTATTATTGTCTGATTAACTAGGAAGGTGCAGAAGGAAAATGGGGAAAGGTTAGGGCCAGAGTTGTTGCCACATTCATCTCCTTCTCCAGTCACTCAGTTATATTTACATAGAAGAAGAATGTCAGAAATATATTTTTCACTCATAGAGAGGCATGCAAGGCTGACCCTAGCATTAGTCAGAGTGAAGTCACCACCTCAGGCAGTTGGATGTAGATTTCATAAAAGGGCAGCAAATTGTTAGCTCTCCATGGGAGTATCAATGGAATACATTAGTATTAAATTAAGCAGTTAGTTAACAATTTGCTGCCCTTTCATGAAATCCTAATCCAACTGCCTGGATTGCAGGATTTTCTGTCTCAAGGGCCAAAATAACTTGGCCAGTCCAATTCACCTGACTCCACCCTGAGATATACAGTACTTTTGGATTAATCCAGGAAGACTCAGTCTTCATGCAATGCATTGGGTTTGTTGCTATGGAATAACTGAATACTCAAACAGATTTATTGATCAACAAGTGACGCCAAGGTTCTTTATTTGCAATAAAAGGTTTTGGTTGTTCAGCAGCAAGGAAAGATCCCACAAGAGAGATTCATTTACGAAACAAAAAGGGGCAGAAGGCACTGTTTTGCAGTAGTTTCCTGGGTGTCTAATACTGCAAAAGAAGAAAAGGAACACACATTAGAATTCAAATGCCAAGAGAGACCCGATAGGGCAGCTCTCCCCAATATGTCTGTCTCTCTAAATCTCCTCATCTCACATTGCACTGGGCGCTACGGCACACGACAGATGTCTGTCACAGGTACAAAAAGGTTTTCTTTCAGTAAAAACCACCATATTATGAAATCAGGGTACTAATCTGTGGCTCATACATTTTCCTGAATATTTGGAGAAGGTATGCGTCTTTCTAGCTAGCTACTAGACTTTTACCCCACTCTCAAGGTGGGCTCAAAGTGCTTAGACAGACTTAGATATGTGGCTGTCTTTCCTCCAATTTCCCCCACAACAAGCTTTCCAAGGAACAGCCATTGCTCAATAGTAGGCCATCAACTTTGCATGAAGATCTCATGTTCAAACCCTTGCATCTCCATATATGACTGGGAGAAACCCCCTTTTCTGAAACCCCAGATAGCCACTGCCAGTCAATGTAGACAATAGGGAGGTAGGTGGGCCAATGTATCTGACTTGGTATAAGACAGCATCCTCTGTTTGTTCCCTTAATAGGCTGAAAATGCCAGACTAGATGGGAGCTTGACTTGACAAGCATCCCTTACATCCCTATTTCACTGTTAACTCCCCAGTCACCACTGGAAACAAAATGCTAGGCTAGATGGACCTAGCCTATTTCTCGACCTATTTCACCAAGACAACTCTTACATTCTTATAATACATTAGTTCTGCCCCCATCCCATAACACTCTGCTTGGGTGGCATGATGCATCTATTTCTCTTGTTTATGCAAAGGCAACCCTGTATGCTTCCAGTGATACTGTGGCAACAAAATGACACAGCCATGCCATCGAACCCTAATCCTAATGGAGAGATTCAGCATTACTAATACTCACCCAAACAATGGGGTCATCATTATTATTCTGCAAGGCAAAACATTGACAGATCATTCAGCTACTAATCCAAATTTGTGGTTTTTCAATATGTAGTTACAGACTCTTAGGCGGCATGTTCAGGTATGCATTTGCAGTTAGGCAAGGGGGGGAATCACTTTGAGGGTTCTTTTCCAGATACCATCCATAAAAAAAGATCTAGACCTGGGAGGAGAAACCTCTGGTCCTCCAGATGTTGGTGGACTGCAAATCCCATCTTCCCTGGATACTGGCCCTGCTGGCTGGGCCTGGTGGGGGTTGGATTTTAACAATACCTAGAGGGCCACAGGTTCCTCACCTCTGATCTAGTTCCTCTCACTCACAAGATTTTTTGGAATATGGCATAAAGTGAAGTCATTAAGTGTTACCCTTTATGCCCAGCATGGAGAATAAAGTACAAAGTGTAGAAATGGAGTACCTGGGAAATGCTTGGGTAAAAAGGTAATACTTAGAAAGTACTCAGGGTAAAAAGATAGGCATCCACATGATACATGAGATCTCGCATTGGTGGTTATGCTACATGGTTAGGCTGTGGGACTCTGGGGACTGCCTGTCAAAATTACTGCTTCTTCTTTTTTGTAAAAGACAAACAGGCTTGACATTTGAACAGATGGTGATTGATGCAACTGAGAGCATTTGAAAGGGAATATCAAAAGAAGAGTGCTGCCAGGCTCCACAAGGGAGTGCTATGTTTTGAATTGTTATAGAAACCTTAATTCATGTGTGGCAGAAGAATTCTGGAAGAGAGAGAATCCATGGGTGCATGGATCGATGTAACTAGACAGTGGGAGCTTCTGTTTATTCCACCCCTACAGAACTGCCGCTTCACAACCATTCATTCTCATTGCTGTCTTGGAAATGCCCAGGCTTGCTGTCAACATTTTCTTTGTGGTGGGGGGGCTGTATAGCTGGCAATGTCAGAGATCATCCAAGAGATACTATGAAATATTTTGTTGCAGGCTGAGGTATGTGTGTTTGATTATAGAGAAGGCAAATGACTCTATAAAGTATTCCCCAAGGGGATTTCAAATGCTAGGGCAGGATTGAGGCCCTTATGTTGTTGGATTCCAACTCCCATCAGTACCAGCCAACATGGATAATGATCAGGCATTATGAGAGCTGTCGTCCAGCAACATCGGGAAGGCAAGAGGGGGCCGCCCCTGTGTAAGATGATCCCAAAGCTTGGCTGTCTTAAGTAGCCAGTTGCCAGCCCAAGAGAATAACTGGTGTGACAAGCGAATGTACAAGCAAGATGGTCAAGTTGGCTTATCTCTGGTACTTACTCCATTGTTGTTGAAGCTGTTGTCACCAGCATTGTTGTTATCAAAACTTCCACTGTTCTGTAAACAGAATACAAGGGGATATATTAGTGATCTGCAGTTCTCTCGTGGCAAGGAGCTTTACGGGGTCAGTTTCCTTTGAGAGAGCATTATACCCTTATGGCATTTGGTAATACCTACAAATATACAAGTTCAGCAAGGAGGTGCCGGAGGTGCCTGTACCTGTCACCAATACTGGAACCAGGCTCTCCACAGTGGATGGCTGTGACTGGGAACTGCCCACTGTTTCAATTTGCTGCAAAGTGCTGGCATAGCTTTGCTTTGGAGCACTGTGCGAGGAATTTTAAAAGGGCAGCCAGGGTGTCCTCCACTGCAGGAGGAGGCCACCTTGCCAGGGACACCTCAACCTGGGACCTGCCTGCAAGAATGAACACAGGCCAGAAAGGGGGGGGGGGGAGAGACGAGTGCCAGGGCAGTGTTTAAAGCAGGGGGAGTTCCTTCAGAGGCAAAAAGGCACGTGCTTGTAGCTTCCTAGACAGATGCACAGCTCAAGTTTTCTATCTGCATTCCTCTTTGCTAAACTCTTTCTCTCCAGAGTACATGCCCCACCAGACAAGTGGAGAAAGTAGCAGTCCCCAGCCATCAATGTTAATTTAAGCAAACATCTTCTTTGGATTCAGTTTCAATCAATTTGGGTGTACCCAGTACTTCACACTATTGACTCAAGCTATACAGTCCCCCCTCAAAAAAAATATTCTATAAGTTTAGGGTTGCTTTAACCCAGGGTTGAGGAACCTGTGACCCTTTAGATTCTGGGTGACTATACCTCCCAACATCCCTGGGCCATCACAGCCAGTGGTCAGGAATGAGGGGAGTTACTGTCCAACAATTATCGGGATGCCCACTGGTTCTCCATCTCTGTTTTAGAGCAATGCTAGACTAGACGGATCATGTATACCCTTGCTGATACTTACTCCTCCATATGCCCAAAACTGGTTCTGCAACAGAAAACAGAAAAAAAAACAGAAATTGAGAACACCCCCCAGATACCCAGTCTATAATTAGCAGGGTACATATTCCACTAGATTAAAATCAATAGTTCTATCACTGAGAATCTACGATATGATCTATCCATTATACGCAGGAAGCTGCCAGGCAAACAGAACAGGCAGTTAGTGATGGTGTTATGTGCCAGCCCTCCCTCCAACTTGGAGAATTGTGGTTGTCCTATCATCTAGCCGTTGGGTCTGTGGCTGATGCTGTTGAATGACAGGTCAGCCTTGAATCAGACCTCCCTCATCCACAATCTGATTGTAGATGAAGAAGACGACCTGGTCTGCATCCAGTGATGGTGGATAAGTAGATGGAGTTGGTCACACCGAGCTGTGCCCACCTAGGTACTTGGCGCAGCATCAGGGCAGACTTGAGGGTCAGGGAGGGGGAGTTGCTGTAGTCTATAGAGATTCCATCTCTAATTTTGCTTTAAAATGCATCTCGTGTTCCCATTTTTTATTTTATTTTTATTTTTATGTTGTGAATCATCCTATCATTTTCATATGAAGGATATTATACAAATCTAAATAAATTATTATTGTTGTATCAGCTCAGACCATTGGTCTATCTAGCTCAATACTGTCTACACTGGGGCAGGGTACATTTTTCAACTGATGAGACACATTCCTTTCTGGGCAACCTTCCAGGGGACAAAGTGGGCAGAGCAATAAGTGTGTAAATTACCGTAATACTGCAAAGTAGTTTCTTCATATTCACACAATCTCCTCTACCTACCACCCAGACAATGGATACTGTGCCCTAATTGGATGTGGTTCTCCAAGAAGCAGAAGCATACACAGCATATTCCAAGCCCACCCTGGAGATGCCAGCAATTGTCCCTGGCACTTGCAGCATACAAGGCAGGTGCACTAAGCATAAATCCATAGTCCCTCCCTGAGTTGGGACAATGTGCTGCAACACTGTAGAAGGATTAGCATTAATGGAGATCTAAGCTTGGGTAGAAATGCATCCTTTTATTAAGCCAATGCATTTTTTATTTTTAATCAATGTATTTAAAATAATAATAATCTGCATGTTACCAAAGAGAATGAAGCATAATTAGTGAGAATGTTTGCTACCATTTTTAAAAAAGAGGCCAATATTTCAGGAAAGGGGAATATGGATCATCACAGAGGAATTCTAGGGGACTTACTCCATTGTTGTTGAAGCTGTCAGATCCTACGCTGTTGCCATCAAAGCTGCCTGCATTCTGCAAGGGAACAGAATGAGCATAATGTTAGGTAGAGGACTGGAAACAGCAGCCCCTTCTTGAAACAGCATTAACTGGATCAGAGTCAGGGATAGAACGCTTGGAAGGATTTGGATGTGAACCCAAAGGTAGAAAAGCTCTCCACCCACCTTCTCTCTCCCTCTCCCTCTCCCTCCCTCTCTCTCTCTGTGTGTATGTGCGCTAGCAAGGGAAGCAGATAAGAAGCTGAGGGCATCTACGTTCTCTGAAACTGTTTCTCATCAAACTCCACACCCACCTAACAAGTGGAATGGGTAGTAGCCACTGAACAGCAATGCTAACTTAAGCAAATATCTTCTTTGGCTTCAGTTTCAATCACTTTGGGTGCACCCAGCACTGACACTATTGAATCAATACAGGGTCTTTTCATGTTCTAACCACCAGCTGATCTATAGGATTAGGGTTGCTTTAACTTAGGGGTGGGCAACCTGTGGCCTTCCAGATTCTGAAGGACTCCAGCTCCCATGATCCCTGGGTCCGGAATGATGGGTGCCACTGTCCAATGAAATCTGGATGCCCACAGGTTTTCTATCTTGGTTTTAGGGCAATGCTAGGCTAGATGGATCATGCACATGCTTGCTGATACTTACTCCTCCATTCCCCCCATACTGGTTCTGCAACAGAAAACAGGGGAGAAAAGTCATAAATTAAGAGCATCCCCAGATACCTAATTTATAACAAGCAGAGAAGACATTTCACTGGACTAAAAGTTATAGCTCTCTTACTGCAATCTACCCATTTTACTTCTATGGTTCTATGGAAGCAGCCCTGTCCTGTGTCAAGTCAGATTAGTGCATCCAGCTCTATATTGTCTGCACCAGGGCAGGGAACCTTCTTCAAACCAACAGCTACATTCCTTTCTGGGCAACTTTCCAGGTAACAAAAGCCAGTGGTGGACACAGCCAGGAACAAAGGTGGACAGAGCAATGACTGTGCATTTTACCTTATTACTATAATATATTTTCTTCATATTCATACAACCTTGTATATCCATCCTCCAAGCAGTGTATATTGTGCCCTAATTGGTTGTGGTTCTCCAAGGTTTCATACAGGGCACTTTTCAAGACCTCCCTGGAGATGCCACCAATTGTCTTGGCACCTTCTGCATGCAAGGCAGATGCACTAACCATAAATCCATGGTCCCTCCCTGAGTTGGGGCAACACTGTAGAAGGACTGGTATGAATGGAGCTCTAAGCTTGGGTGGAAATGCATCCTTTTATTAAACCAATGTATCCTTTTATTTTTTTAAAAATAATAGGGTACCAAAGAGAAGGAAGCATAATCAGTGGGAACGTTTGCTACCATTGTTTAAAAAGAGACCATTATTTGAGGAAAGGGGAATATGGATCATCACAAAAGACAGAGGGGACTTACTCCATTGTTGTTGAAGCTGCCAGATCCTGCATTGTTGCCATCAAAGCTGCCTCCATTCTGCAAGAGAACAAAATGAGCATAATGTTAGGTGGAGGACTGGAAAGAGGAGCCCCTTCTTAAAACAGCAATAACTGGATCAGATCGGGGATGGAACTCTTGGAAGGATTTGGATGTGACCCACCTTCTCTCTCTCTCTCTGTCTCTCTCTGTGTGTGTGTCAAACAGTTAGCAAGGGAAGCAGATAAGAAGCTGAGAGCAAGGACCCACAGATACCTGAAAACCTCAGGTTTTCTATCTATGTTCTGTTAAACTGTTTCTCATCAGAGTCCGCACCCACCTAACAAGTGGAATGGGTAGTAGCCACTGAACAGCAATGCTAACTTAAGCAAATATCTTCTTTGGCTTCAGTTTCAATCACTTTGGGTGCACCCAGCGCTGAACACTTTTGAGTCAATACAGGGTCTTTTCGTGTTCTAACCACCAGCTGATCTGTAGGATTAGGGTTGCTTTAACTTAGGGGTGGGGAACCTGTGGCCTTCCAGATGCTTAAGGACTCCAGCTTCCATGATCCCTGGGTCCAGAATGACGGGAGCTGCTGTCCAATGATATCTGGATGCCCACAGGTTTTCCATCTCTGTTTTAGGGCAAGGCTAGATGGATCATGCATATGCTTGCTGATACTTACTCCTCCATACACCCAAAACTCGTTCTGCAACAGAAAACAGGGGAGAAAATTAATAAATTAAGAGCATCCCCAGATACCCTATTTACAACAAGTTACATTCCTTTCTGGGCAACTTTCCAGGGGACAAAAGCCAGTGGTGGACACAGCCAGAAACAAAAGTGGGCAGAGCAATAAATGTGCATTTTACTTTATTATTGTGTTAATCTATTCACATTCACCAGCCCTTTATCCTCCATCCAGGCAGTGTATATTGGGCCCTAATTGGTTGTGGCTCTCCAAGGTTTCATACAGAGCACATTCCAATCCCTCCCTGAATATCTGAGTGATTGTCCCTGGGATCTTCTGCACGCAAAGTGGATGCACTAAACATTAAGCCATGGTCCCTCCCTGAGTTGGGCCAACATGCTACAAAGGACTAGCATGAATGGAGATCTAAGCTTGGTGGAAATGATCTTTTTATTAAGCCAATGCATCTTTTTAAAAAAATCATCTGCAAGTTACCAAAGGAAGCACAATCAGTGGCGATGTTTGCTACCTTATTTATTTTTTTAAGACCATTATTTGGCTGAGGAAATACAGATCAGCAGAAAACACATAGGAATTCTATGACTTACTCCATTGTTGTTGAAGCTGCCAGATCCTGCGTTGTTGCCATCAAAACTGTGTGCATTCTGCAAGAAGAGAGCATCCTGTTAGGTGGAGGGCTGGAAAGAGAAGCCCTTTCCTAAAACAGCAATGACTGGATCCGGGTCTGGGATGGAAGTCTGGGCAGCAAGAGTAACCCTTTCATGGCTATTAGCTCCAGATAGTCTTTTCCTCCATCAATTTGTTTAATCCCCCTTTAAAGGCAACCTCTGTCAAGTTTGGTTTCTCTTGCTTTCTTAAATTCAGTTCCCCATTCTTCCAGATTAATCTGCATTTTAAAAGCCAACAGCAGCTCTCATGAGAATCAATCAGCATTTTGGTGTTTTTTCTCTGAACCATTGCACACAGTTTTGCCTTACAGATATTTCTGGGGGGGGGGTGTTCTGTAGCTACTTTAACTAAAATATGCATGTATATGCACAGCTGACATTGGCATGTGGTTTTTTGCACTGCAAATTTTGGAGAAATGAAAGAAAGAAAATTTGAAGAATTTTGAAGGATGGCTGTGTTTTGGACTATATAGTGTTTAGGAAAGTATGGATTAGGTAGGTTTACCTTTAAATGAGAATGGAATAATATTTCTCTCCTATCTCTACATTCACCTCAACTCTCCATATGGACCCCAACCCAGCGCAGTGGGTACTCGCCAACCGTTGCCCAAATTTTGATGTATTTTTTATTTCTAGAGGGCTTGAGTAATCCAAAGGAACAGCCAACATTTCTCTGTTCAGTTGCTACTTGAACTGTCATTGGGGTTTTGAATATTTTTTTAGAATTCAATGAGCAGGTGCTGCTGATAACATTTGAGTGCAGGATGGGGGCATATGCTGGTAGACCCCAACTCTAGATGCTGGTAGACCCCAACTCCCACCAGCCCTAGCTCAGCATAGCCAGTGGTCAAGGCTGATGGGAATTGTAGTCCAACAATACCTGGAGCCCCACAGGTTCTCCAGCTTTGTTTTAGGGAAATGCTACATGAGATGGATCATGTATACACCCTTGCTGATACTTACTCCTCCTAATCCCTCGTAATCGTTCTGAAACATAAAAGAAAAACCAGAAATTAAGAACATCCACCAGATTTATAATTGGGAGAGTGCACATTTCACCAGATTACAAGTTCCCTCTCTCAGACATCAAAACCGCTATCTGATCTATCCATTCTACATAGATAGACAGCTGCCTTACACTGAGTCCCAACATTGGTCTATCTAGCTCAATACTGTCTTCACTGGGGCTGGAATACACTTTTAGCTTGAGGGCCACATTCCATTCTGGGCAACCTTCCAGCGGCCAAGTGCAAGTGGTGGGCGGGGCCAGAGACAAAAGTGAGCATAGAAATAAATATGTGGAGTTTTTGTTTTGTTTTGTTTTGTTTACTTTGCTACACGAGCTTAGTTTCTTGATATGCACACACCCTTCCCGATCATCCACCCACGCAGTGCATTTTGTGCACTGACTGGTTGCATCTCTCAAGGGCTTGAGGCTGGAGAGCTTCCAAGTTCTACCTGGAGATGCCAGGGATTGACTTTGGGACCTTCTGCATGCAAAGCACCAAGCAGTGAGCTGAAGTCCCTCCCTGAGTTGGAACAACATGCTAGAGCACAATGGAAGGACTAGTATGAATGGAGATCTAAGCTTGAGTGGAAATGCATCCTTATATTAAGCAAATGCATCCTTTATTTTTTTTATATATATATATATATATATATATATATATATATATATATGGTATATATAGCAATTTGCAGGGTACCTAACAAAAGGAAACATTTCAGTGGAAATGTTTGCTAGCATTTCTTTAAAATATTTTTATACATATAGTGGAAAGGGGAATACTGATAAACACAGAGGAGTTCTGGGGTACTTACTCCATTGTTGTTGAAGCTTCCAGATCCTACATTGTTGCCATCAAAGCTGCCTCCATTCTGTAAGGGAACAGAATGAGCATTCTGTTAGGTGGAGGACTGTAGCATCTCCCTAAAGCAGCATTGACTGCACTGGGGTCTGGGATGAAAGTTTGGGCAAGATTTGCACGTGGACCTAAAGGCAGAGAAGTGTTTGTGGTTGTAGGGGTGCAGGGGAAGCAAACACCAAGCAAGGGAAACAGAGAAGCAGCAAGGGCTCACAGAAGGCTGTGGTGATCCTGGTGGAGCTCCCATACCCTTTGCAGTTAGTGGTCTGCCAGGCATGCGGAATTTCAACAAGTAAAGTTTGCTCTGATGATTTTTACTCTCAAGTCAAGGAAAGCTCCAGATGCCAAATTTGCACTCCATAAGGGATGTGAGGCCTCAGCAAAGCAAAGGAGCAAACTAGACACATTAAGAACAAGGGGATTCATGGCCACTTGCTCAAGAGGAAGATAAATAGTATCATGACCTCCAGTTGTAATATGCTGGCCAGCGACCTCATCCCTGCCTCCTTTCATACATGGGGTGAGATGCTGCAGAAGTGACCTATTGAAGTGCTTTGCCCTCTTGGGGACTGTTTCATTAAATTTCTTCCAAGAAAGGGAAAATTCTCCACCAGTTTCTCAAAAGTGAGGCAGCACTGCCAATAACAAAATGTCTCTTCCTCCTTCCTTCCTTCCTTCCTTCCTTCCTTCCTTCCTTCTGCATATGCCGCTAACAGCAGCTGCCTTTGCATCTTCCAAAGTATCCCTGACCAGGCAGCATTGCTAGCCAATGGAAGCAGGGGGAGAATGGTGTGTGCCAACCAAAAAAAAATGACATTTGGGTGAACTCTGCAAAAAGGCATTCCAAATGCAGTGAGAAAATGAAAAATCTTAGCAGTGCTTTCAGAAAAACGCATTGTGATCTATTGATTTATCTTTAAGTGGGAAATGAGATTTGTGAGTCTTTGTTGTTGTTTAGTCGTCTTAGTCGTGTTCGACTCTCCGTGACCCCATGAACCAGAGCATGCCTTGGAAACTCTCGTTTTCTTCTCAGAGCTTCTCCTTTTTTATGTCTGTGGAGTTTTCTTGGCAAAATACTGGAGCAGATTGCCAGTTCCTTCTCCAGATGGATCACATTTAGTCTAAACTCTCGGCTATGACCTGTCCGTCTTGGGTGGCCCTGGATGGCATAGCTCATAGAGTCTCTGAGTTATTCAAGTCCCTTCGCCATGACAAGGCAGTGATCCATGAAGGGGTTGTGTGTCTTAGGAGGCCATAAAAACCTCAAAGTATCTCGAGGAGGAAACCTACAAGACAAGTTTTGAGAGGGTTTGGGGGGGGCACACAAAACTCCATCACAGTGGAGAGCCCAGGAGCAGCCAGCAATTAACTTTGTGCTTCCAGGGCTATGTAGAAGAGTTTCAGGTTCTTCTTTTTAGAATATGATAAATATGAAGATTAGGTAGAGCATTGCACTGTAACCCTTGGAAGAAGAAGAGTGAATTCACAAGTACAGAAATAGCAAATTGGGATGGTCACTCCTGGAATGTACTATTTCAGTAACTGTGTTTTAGAGTTGCCCGATATTTCCTTACTGGCTCCTGTGCCCCAAAGCACAACATTAGCAAATGCCGACACTGTGAAACACACCCCTGATTTCTACAGATTCGTTAGGAAGTTTTAGCAATCTGTGCATACACACTGACCCCCCCCCCCCCGGGCACCACCTGGGCTCTCAGGATTTTGCCTTGTTCATTCTTACCGCAGGTGCAGCTTGGGTGCTGCGCAGAGACAGCAGGCAGAGGCCGAGGAAAGCAGTTGCAACCTGGAACTTCATTTTGGGTTTCTCTTGCTTTGTTCTCCCTCTCAGCTGGGCTTGGGAATAATGGTGTGTTGTGGGGCTCTATTTATGCTGGGCCCTATCAGGGGCAGTGCCACACTTGTGGGCCAAGCCCAGTGACTCATGCCTGCAGCTCCCTCTCCCACGGGTGGGGAACCTCGGGCTCAGCAATATTTATTTTATTCATTTAGAATAAAATATTTACACTGGTTAGCTTTTTAAAAAATAAAAAATCTGAGCCATTTATGACAGTTATACATAAATCCACACAAGAAAAAGCAAACAAAATGTTAAAATGAGAAATCCACAAACTGTTATGGAAAGAGGAATTATTAACCGCCTGCATAAACATGATGGAATAGAAGACCACATCTAGGCCATCAGAGTGGCTGTGGCTTAGGCTGGGGCCTGCGTCGTACAAAGCGGCTTGCTTCGCTAACCAGAAAAAGTTCTGGGTTACGCCAGCGGACTGGCAGCCACACAGCAAACAGAGCTGCATGACAATCAATAGATGCTGAGGCTGTTGCATCTGTGTCACGGCCCTAGCCAATGGAAACACACACACTCTCTCACACACCCGGTCTGTCCTAGATAGCATGTCATAGAGCAAAATGGGTTAATAGGGCATGCTTCTGAAGACTGAATGCTGGCGACAATCAGCCACGCGCATGATGTGCAACCTGCAACTTTCCAGAGATGTTGCAATTCTGAATTGCAGGAGCTCATCCTGACAGCCCCTATAACCACACCCAAAAATGCAGGTACTTGTATTGACCCATTATATATAGGCAAACAGACAGAGATATAAGAATTGTGTGTGCATGTGTGTGTGCGCACACAAAACATAGCATATAGTATAATACCCAATTGTTTAGAATCAGCATAACTGCAAACCCTTGCATAGTTTCCTGGAAGGAAGCTCCATTGAACTCAGTGGTGCTTTCTTCTAACTCCATAGGTGCAACATTGAGCTTTAACCAAAGATCTTCAGTCCTCTAGAAGGCAACCTGTACCTTTTAATCGGAAGTGCGAGCAACCTTGCAAAGAAGCATTGCTATCTAAGTTACTAGCACGAAGAGCAAAAGCTACTCCATCAAAGGAAAGGAAAGATGTCTCCATCCTTGCTTGATTAGCTTCCTTGAACTGTCAGGCTGAAATCCTTCCTATACTAAGCTGGGAGTATTGCTCATTTAATAGTTCTGGATTACTTTAAGCCAGGCATCCCCAACCTGTAGCCCTCCAGATGTTTTGGCCTACAACTCCCATGATCCCTAGCTAACAGGACCTGTGGTCAGGGATGATGGGAATTGTAGTCCAAAACATCTGGAGGGCTGAAGGTTGGGGATGCCTCCTTAAGCAATAGTTAAGCAACACACTTGCAGGTGCCCTCTGGGCAGCCTCACTCACATTGCCTTGTTTGAGGAAAGAATCCTTCTTCAGAGCAAGGCATGGAGCACCCATGTCACGTTTGTCAGCAGCAAGCAGCTGATCTGATGGTGGGTGGGTGGATGGGAGAGAGGGAGGCACAATTGTCTCAAGCAGGAGACATGTCTTTTGTTGGCCCTGCAGAATGGAAATCCAGCGGTCTGTTGACAGCAAGAAGGTGACTGATCAAACCATAGTTGTGTAATTGTCTTCCAGGAAAAGAAAATGGGTTATTTCAGCTATTGCTTCTAAAAAAATCAATTTGAAAGAACAATTCTATGAAATGCCAAAGGCCGGGAGGTATATGGGTCCCTGCTTCCACGCAGGCGTAACTTCATTTAGCTAAATGGTTAATCCATCAAAATGCAATCATTGTATCTCAAGACAAACATCCCTGGAGGGAACCAAGTTAAACCTGCGGTTAAGAATAGGCTCATTTGCTCAGTTGGGCAATTGTGATTCTAATCCCGTCGAATTCGGAAGGATAGCTGTAAGCAAGAAAGAAATGGCAAGTGATCAGGAGAGACAATTAGCAAATATTGTTGTTGTGGATCATCAGGGTGCTTCCTCTATGGCAACTGGCTGGAAGATGATTTGATCCAGTCCCTCGTGACTTTTGTCCCTCTCTCTCTGGAACATGACCAAAGCAAAAAAAAAACCATGGAAGAAGCAGGAGATGCCATCCGTAAAAAAATAATTAAAAAGCAGACAATATTCATCAGCAGGAGTTCCCAGGAGACTAGTTTCTGGACCACCCATTTTTGCCTTATCCTCTGCAATGCGTTTCTCAGTAGGTTCCCTTGGGATAGAACTGCCCTGCATATCTTTGCCTGCTGATGAAAAGTAAGCAGAGAAGAGGCCAGCCTAGCCTCCCATGAAAGAGAGTTCCAAGAAGGTCCTCTCTAGTGTCCTCACCAATCATGCCTATGGAGGTAGTGGAGCAGGGAGAAAGGCCTCCCCTAGAAGATCTCCAAGCCTGAGCAGGCTCATATAGAAAAATACAGTCCTTCAGATAGCTGGGACCCAAACCTTCTAGGGCATTATAGACCATAATCAACCCTTGGAATGATGCCCAGTGATAGACCGATAGCCAATGGAGCTGTTGTGACATAGGAATCTGCCTCATATGGATTCTGACCCTTGGTTCATCGAGATCTGTATTGTTTATATGTGCTGGCAATGACTCTCCGGGGCATCAGACAGGAAGCCCACCTGGAGAGGCTGGGGATTCAACTGGGGGCCTTCTGTACGCAAAGCAGATGCCCCACCACTGAGCAACAGCCTTGCCCAGGTAAGGAGCCAGCAATGGCGGCTGCTGTTCTTTCTAATCATCCACCCCTGTTGCTGGCTGGGTCGGAGGCAGCAAGCTGATGGCTATAGCCAGAGGGGCAGAATCAGCGCCACAGGGTCCCCGGGTTCAGCAGCAGGCCCCTTGCTGAGGCACGGGCCCTTTCACCCTCTTGCCTAACACTAGAACCCATGGATACCCAATGAAGTTAAATGTTAGACAATCCAAGACACATAAATCAAAGAAGTTCTCCATGCAGCTCCTATAAAACCCACCCTCATCAGGAGGCAGTGATAGGCCACCAACCTGGGTGGCTTTAAAATAGGGATGGGCAAATTCCTGGAGGAGATGGCTACCAATTGCAACTAGCCACAATGGCTATGCTCTGTCTGCATGGTTGAAGGCAGTAATGTTTCTGGAAACTGCAGAAGGGGTTGAGGGCTCTTGTGCTGATCTTCTGCTTTGGAGCTTCTGGTTGGCCACGGTGAGAACAGGATGCTGGACTACATGGGCCATTGGCCTGATCCACTACGTTCTTCTTACTTTCTTGCAAACTTGAAGCCAGTCCTGCTCTGAAAATGGTGTGCTCTGTGGGGCAGCTAATGTGTACAGGAGAAAATATAAATTTGTTTTCAAGCTCCTGATAACCAGCAGATACGTAAGAATCGATAAGGAGCAGCAGTGGCCTATTGTCTTATTTTAGGCATGGCTCATTTTTGGCCAGATATTTAGCACTCCCTCCCAGTTAGAATTTTTCAAGGGAGGAGGCTCCAGAGGACATGGAGATATGGTCTGTTTGGACTTCCAACACCACCCAAGATAACATTCTGTGCTGAGGAGTCTGAGGACTTTGGATCCAGGATAAGATGTGGAGAACTATGGAGGGACTATAAAGCTAAGTGTTATGCACTGAAGGGCAAATTTGTGTATGGAAGGGTCTGTAGAAAAGAGGCTCTGCCCATTGTGGTATAGTAGGAAAAAAATACCTGATATGCAGAACTAAATGGAACTAAGAGGATCCCACCCTGTCCCTAGCCACAAATATGGCTTCATCTCATAGCTTTTAGAAATCATAGAGTGTGATCATAGAGCAGGGCCGGCACATCCATGAGGTGGACAGAGGTAGCTGCCTCAGGCAGCAGAATCTAATGAGTGGCCACCATGGATGCTTCCTTTGCCACTGGGGAAACAAGGAGAAGTGGTGGTGGCAGCTTCTGGGTTCTTATGAGATATCATGAGAGCACTGTGAAATCTCATGAGAACTCACTGGAACCTGGAAGCCGTAGTACAACTCCGATAAGCGAAGCTTTGACAATGGCGACACTTTCCTGTTTCACCTCAGGTGGCAAAGCAAGATGAGTCGCCCCTGCCCACCAGGTTTTAGTGTCTTAAATCTGAACATTTTAAATAAAAATGTAAATAGTGAAAACAGCCTCCACAAATGCATTATATTAGGGGAAACGACTTGCAGAAAATGTGTACATTGGTCAAATTTTCACATAAAATGTGTTTATTAGGAGAAAGCCTTGCTAAAATGCTAATGAATTGCCACAAATATTTTCTTTATTTGCAAATTGCTGCTAACTGGAGAACTGGGGGGGGGGGGGGGGGAATATGACCTTAGGAAGAATTGAAATTTCACAATGATTAAATATATATTTTAACAATTGCTGAAAACTGTAGAGAACTGAATTTTAATTGGGAGGAAAATGAGAAACTGAGAGAATCGAAATTCATAGATCCTTCCACCCCTACTTCCAAGTTGGTTTGTATAGAACAAGTTACGGGATGAGCTTCTCGTGGGCCAGCCCTGATTCTAAGCAAGCCTTTTTTTATAAGAATCCCACAGGGGTTCTCAACCTAAAGAGAACAGCACAGATGGTCCAAGAAGGAGAAGCTTATTTTGATTCACAGCCTTGACCTGAAAAGGAAGTGCTGCGCTTTGTATCATGTGATTCTGCAGTCTCTCTTTGCTTCTCTGAGGGGGGAACCTCTATCTTTTCTGAACTGCAAAGCTGAGCAGCCACAAAACAATGAAGCTGAAACAGGTTTATCTCCTGCTGGGAATTTCCTTCCTGCTCTGCACCTCAAGCCTTCCCACAGGTGAGTCTGAGGGATGATGGGAAAATCCTACGCCTGCTTTGATGTGGGATATCCCTAAACAGAGATGCTATAAACTTAGTATTGGGCATGGAAGGAGCCCAAGTCTTTTGAATTGAGTCGCTTGCCTCTGAGAAGGAAGAAATGTCTAGTAGATTTATTGCAAAATGAACAAAACTTGAGATTCCTCAAAAATACATTTTTATTCTTCTGTTGACGACCGTAGCTTAGGAATCCCATACTAGCAAATGAATTTCAATCCAGATTTTGCATTTGCAATATGAGTTCCACAGGCTTCCCCACTTGCAACCTTTTAGCAAGAATGTTCTTGTTTCCTATGAATATGGTTCTCCAGCTCTGCAGACATGTGTGTGTATATGTTGTCATTTACTGTAGTTTTCATTGGCTCCTTTCTTTCTTTTTATATATATAATTTTTATTAAATTTTCTGTTTTAAAATTTAAAAGACTCATTTTACATCCTTAAGATATACTTAAAATATCAATGACTTCCCTTCTTCTCTTTCCATGGTTCATTTTACATATAATAAATCCCTACATATTTTACAAAAACTATATCATTCAGTATTCCATTATTGCATCCATCAAAACTTGTTTACACTGTTGAATTTATCTTAATGCTGCCAGCGTTTTCAGCTGTACACAGTTATTTCCCATATATTCAATAAACATTTTCCAATCTTCTCTAAATGTATGTTCTTCTCGTTCCCTTATTCTATATGTTAAGTCTGTGAGTTGTGCATATTCTGTCAACTTAAGTTGCCATTCTTCTTTCATTGGGACCTCACTCGTTTTCCAATTTTGGTCTAACAAAACACGAGCCGCAGTAGTAGCAAACATAAATAACCTTTTTTGACACCTGGGAATTTCAGTCTGAATTATCCCCAACAGAAAGGACTCGGGGAAGGGGGTTTGGTGACGGGGAAGTACTTTTAAACATTTTTTTCAATTCATTGCAGATCATTTCCCAATACTCTTTTACCCTTTCCATTGCCTCCTTTCAGCCTTCGGCGTCCATTACTCGGTGGTCCAGTTTCCAGCAGAGGTCACTGCCATCGTGGGAGACAACGTCACCCTGAAATGTGCCTTCTCCATCCAGACTGGGAAGCTCACTTCAGCCAAGGGGGGAATGTCCTGGTTGAAAGGCCCAAGGACGGCAGAATCTGTGGTGGTCCCAGGACCCCGCTTCAGCTTGTCTTATCCAGACACCTTCCTCAGCCCAGGAGAGGGACTGCTGGTCATCACCAATGTCTCCTTGGAGGATGCTGGGAGCTACACATGCCAAGTGATGGTGTTGGGTGAAGAGGAGATGTGTGGCAATGGGGTCAAGCTCCATGTTTATGGTAAGATAGGCCAGCGACAGGTAGGTAGGTCTGTTGGGCATTGAGCCTTTCTCCTTCAGAAAATGCTCATAGAATCATAGAATTGTAAGGGACAAACCCCTCTGCAATGCATGAATCTCTGTGTCCCTCTGCATGTCTATACTTTAACCAAGGTTCTTTGGTCAGGGTGTCTGGATGGCAGGAATAGCCAATGCTGCAACCTCTGGATGTTGTTGAACTACAACTTCCATAACCCCTGGCTGTTGCGCATGTTGGCTGGGGACAGGTGGGAGCTGGACTACAGCAACATCCCCTGCTTGAGGGTCTCACAGCACATGATTGTGCTTGCCAAGCTAAATAACACTCATAAAGAATACATGGCCCTCCATAGGGGTACGTAAGCAGCCCCCCCTTCCTGTTGAAACATCATTCCCAATTTTCCATATTTCATGGGGGGGGGGGGAGAGCATGAGAGAGAGAGAAAGAGAGAGAAGGTTTTTAGCATTTGCAGAACCTGAGATATGAGGTCAAATGTGCACACACAATTCTTCTCACTTTTTTGTGAGAAACCAGCCCTCTCCACTCTGCTCACTGTTTTCATTTCATCCTCCGGATGCTCTTGAAACAATCCCTGTCTTAATTATATACACATATATGGCTATTTATTTATCAATGAAATAAACAACTATCTGACTTTTAGAAGACTTCTGAAGGCAGCCCTGTTTAGGGAAGTTTTTAATGTTTGATATTTTATTGTATTTTTAGTATTCTGTTGGGAGCCACCCAGAGTGGCTAAGGAAACCCAGCCAGATGGGCGGGATAGAAAGAAATTTATTATTATTATTATTATTATTATTATTATTATTATTATTATTTATAAAAAAATTATACTGTTGTTTACAACAAAAATGCATAAAAACACACAGTAAAAACATATTAAAAAGTTAAAACCACACCTCAATTAACCCTTGTAGAAGGATGTATTCTTAGTTGCCTGCATAGACCTGGAAGAATAGACAAGTTTTCAGCAGACGTTTAAAACTTGGCACAGAAGGTGCCTGCTGAATCCCTGTCGGCAAAGTATCACACTGTACACAGGACTGAGTCTATTTCTTGTTATTATCAAGTGAGCCTCGCCAACATGGAGATCAACCAGCGATGCTCCTGCTGATGATCTCAGGGACCGAGCTGGGCTATAAAGGTTCAGGAGATCCCTGAGGTACCCTGAACCTAATTTGTGCAGGCAGGGCTCTGCAAATTAATAACTTCAGCCTGGCTCAATGGCAGATGGGCAGCCAGTGAAGCTGTTTTAACAGTAGTGTCCTGTCTTCCTGGCCAGGTACCTCCTTCATCAATCTGGCGACCACATTATAAACAAAGGCTTGGAGGAAACAATCAATGTCCTCTTAAAGTTCTCTCTTCCAGCCTTGATGCCACGGAACCCCTTTGCCGGGGTTCACGCTCCATTCCAAAAATCCTCTTTTTGCAGCTCATCGTTCCTGGGCACGGAGAGGAAAAGTCATCCACTCTCCATACTGCTTCTGAATACTTGTTGCTAGAAACTGCGGGAGCTGAGAGTGTTCTTGCGCCGCTGGCAACTGCTTTCCTTCTCTCTTTGCCTCCCGCAGCTCGCCCCACCCAGCCGGTCGTTTTCCTGCAACTCCAGACTCAGCCTGAATCCAAATGGACCCTCGTTTGCAGAACGGGAGGCTTCTACCCTGCTCCGGTGCGGCTCACGTGGTATCATTCTGGACTCCAGCTGAATTCCTCCCAGCAGGATTGTACAGATCCCACCGGGTTCTCCCAGGCTTCTAGCTTCTTAGGTTTGCCTGATCCTGACCAGAGGGCGAGCTACACTTGCAGCGTGGAGCACCCATCGGTGTCCGAGCCGATAAGCGTTCAGTACTCTTATGGTGAGTGGGTAAGGAGCAGCCAGAATTGCTCAGGGCACTTGTGCCTCCTTGTGGTCGTTTGAGGATGTACAGAAGGTTCGGAGCTCACTTGCCTTGGAGAACAGGATACAGTGGTACCTCAGGTTACATACGCTTCAGGTTACATACGCTTCAGGTTACAGACTCCGCTAACCCAGAAATAGTGCTTCAGGTTAAGAACTTTACTTCAGGATGAGAACAGAAATCGCGCAGCAGTGGCACAGCGGCAGTGGGAGGCCCCAGTAGCTAAAGTGGTGCTTCAGGTTAAGAACAGTTTCAGGTTAAGAACGGACCTACGGAACAAATTAAGTACGTAACCAGAGGTACCACTGTATTAGGGACTGTGGTTCTTCTCAAGCAGTTACACCAGTGCCAGATTTACGTATAAGCTAAACAAGCTATAGCTTAGGGCCCCACTCTCTTGGGGGCCCCAAAAAAATTAAAGGGGAAAAACCTGGATGTACATTTCCAAAATATAAGATAAAAAACAAATAAAATAAAACCTACATACAGCAACAGTCTTTTGTGTTGTGTAGGCTCCTATGATGTAAGTTATGGGCCCCGCCTGCTAGCCTGCTCCCTAAAATATCACTAGTTTGCTCATTTCTATATATAGGGTGCCTACATTCTGCATGTTATGTGCAAATATCTTTAGATACCTATTAGGTCAGTAAATTACCATATAGCATATATTCAACACAAAAAACAGCAACAATTTGTTGTGGACAAAGGACAGCTGGGCATATAAAGGGCTCCATTACCTTCAGTAGTTTAGGGCCCCATCAAACCTAAATCTGGCCCTGAGTTACACCCAGTACTAATTTTCTAGAAAAAGAGGCTCTAGGGCTCACCATGAACTTCTCCCTCATTCTCTTAGAATGGCAATGGTGCCCACCTGAGAGGTGCCGCAGCGGAGCTCCTGTGAGCTCTGGCTGAAAAAAGAAGCCCTGGTTACACCCGATTCAAACTGGCTTGCAAAAGCTCTAATTTATGTTCTCCTCAAACAAGTTTTTTTTTTTTAATAGTTCCAGTTCTGAAAACTGTTTTTATTAGCAGACTGTATTTGGTGCAATAGCCTTAAAATCCATCACCACAGCACTTTTTAAAGATAAAATTAATAAATAAAATGTTTAAAAGAAAGAATACACGCGGCAATGAAAACAGGAGGAATAATGACTCATGTGCCAGTTCATCTGGCAAAGTCATTTGTCCAGAAGTTAAAACTAGCATAAAAGTGCCAAGAATCAGAATCCTCGACTTTATTGTCAAGGATGAGTTGGCAACCTCAAACTCAAGGGCCAAATTCAGCCCTTCAGCCCTATCTGGAACTCAGGGCACACTCCTTTTCACTAGTCCTGCTTTGTGAATCGCCTGAAGTGATTTTGCCAGGCTTGAAGTGGCATAATGCTGTTCACTGGCCTGGGTGGTGTGTGCTGGTATGTGTGTAAACATGGTATAAAAGAAAATGTCCTACCTTTTACTCCACTCATGTTTGCCCCTGGCTCCGCCCACCACTAGCATGTGGCCCTGGGAAGGTTGCCTATGAGGCAATGTGGCCCTCGAGAGGTTCCCTAACTCTGTTATGGACTATTACAGGGATTTTCATTGTACCATTATTTGGTAACTGCTTCTCCCTGTGATGCATCGCTTTATCATTAATTTGCCTTCCCTTGGGGAAAGAGGCATTTAAAGTTGCAACTTTATTGCAAATTGCTTTCCATTATTCAGAGGCAAATCCTACATCCAGAACCCACAAATAGTTTCTACTCTAACCAATCATACTCTCCTCCTTCCAGAACCACAGAGCCGGTTCTCTTCCCCTCCCTTGGTGATTGAAGTTCTGAACCTGCTGAAGATTGGGGTAATCTTTGGCATCACCATTGCCCTTCTTGCACTAGGTACGTGACAGCCCTCTCCTTTCTTGCCTCAGATCTCCCAGCATGCACTCAGCTTAAGTCTATCTGGTGATTTGGTTTTCCTTTGACAGCATGACTGCTGTCCTTGTTGGGTTTTCTTCTTTATTTCCCTGAGTATACTGCATTGACACAATTTTCTCCAGCTGTGATTCCTTCTACCTTCCTGAATAGTTCTGGTGGGCAGTCCTGCTCCATCAGGGATCACACACAATAAACAGAATGAGGCAGGTGCAACACCTCTAGGGGGCTGGGGTGTCAATATTGAGGGGACCCAACATGCAGCTCACACATGTGCTGTTACATGTGACACACATTGAGCATTGCAGCTTCAGTACCCAGCTTCTCCTCCGGAGGATACGACATCATGACATATGTTACGTACATGATGTCACATACATGCAACACACATAACATCATGCAATTTCAACGCACGACAAGCCTCCTCAGCCTTGGGGGCAACCTGGTACCTCTGGAATGAGGTCATAGATACATAGCTAGACTTGAGGACGTCACCAGGGCAAGTGAAGGCAACTGAGAAGTGAGGGGGTCATAATTCACTAGCAAACCTTTTACAGCACATGCATGGAGGGAAATTGGCAAGGAGGGGAGATGGCTTTCAGCAATGCCCACATAGTTTGCAGAAAGCATGTTTTTCTTGGTGCTTTTGGCTCAGTTCTAAAGCACATATGGGTACTTGCTCCTTTGACCATATATTGCCTTTGTTTCTCTTCCACAGGGTGCATAGATTGTTGCAAAAAGCATTCGAGAAGATCTCCGGCAGGTCAGGCTACAGAACTGCAACATCAGGTCCTAGGATCTGACATCAAGGGGTACTTCTAAGGGCAGAGGCAGATATAGGTTTTTATAGAAGAATCAGGCCAGTTTGGAAGGACCTCCTCGGCATTCCAGATAAGCATTCCTATTCATTTCCAGGGCTGAAGTCAGGTGTGGATGAGAGACTTATCACTCTGCATATTTGTAGCAAAATCCAGCTGTGGACAGCACCTATTGGCTAGTGCCGGTCATGTTGCCAAGGCACTTCTCCGTGTACCTGCTGGAGAAGATTTGCAGCTGTGTTTACAACGTTTTCATTTAAACATATAGGAACTGGTGAATATATAGGTGGCGATTTTTTTTTTTTTTTAAGCAGACTGTCCAATTGCAGCATGGATGGAAGGCAAGGGTGGAAGAGTTCAACTCACCAGAATGTAAATTGTGAAACTGCAAATTAGCTATGTGTCTTCACATGCAGATGAATAAATCTCTGTGGTTTCTCTTTCAAATATGACTTCTGGTTTCATCCAGTTTTATGCTTCCTTCACCCAATTTTGTTCTCATGAGGACTTTAAGAAAACAAATTCCCAAGCTGATGTGGAAAGGTGTAGAGGTGACTTTAAGACTAGGAAAATAACAACTTGAGGGAGCTGAAATTGCCACATCAGTCCATCTCTATCTAAAGGAGTCTTTCCCTACCTTAGTGACAGTAGAAATTAATGAAGGATATTCAAAACAATATAGAGCAGAATAATATGGATCCAGCTCCATCAAAACACATAAACTTTATTAGGATGTGGTTGTTTGTCTTTCCTGGGAACTAGATTATATTTACACAATCCGTTTTGGACACTTGGTTTGGAGGGGGTGGGAAATCACGTTCAGAGATGCAGTGCTGAATCGCTCAACCTGACATTGAATCCAAAAGAGGTACACAAGCATTTTCCAGAGAAGTCGATGTTTAGCTCTGGTTTCATTAATGAGCTGCTAGAGAAACAAATAGTCTGCTTAACAAGAAACTTTCAGGAATTGCGATCGCTTTAGATGCAAAGAACCTGTGACCCAAGTTTAATTGCGCATGGTACTCGTGCTCTGCGTCTTCCAGCAGTCCTTCTCTGGGAACCGCTTTCTCTTCTACTGTCATACACATGTTCCCCCCACCCCCACCCATATAGTTCTCGAGAGTGATGGGACACCATCCATTGCTCCCAGGGGGACTAGTTAAATTGCCATCAAATTGTGCAATAGCAAGCGGCCCTGTCCATTAGTTGCTCAGGGCTGTGAGTGACTAATGGACCATTTTTTTAAAAAATCTGAAAGAACAGAAATCTCTTTTAGTGGAAGAAAGGAGCAGAGGAAAAGATGCAGTCCTGAAACTACTTTGTAGTTTGACGTGCTTTCGAACTGCTAGGTTGGCAGGAGCTGGGACTGAACAACAGGAGCTCACCCCATTGCGGGGATTTGAACCGCCGACCTTCTGATTGGCAAGCCCTAGGCTCTGTGGTTTAGGCCACAGCGCCACCCGCATCCCATTTGCACTATTACACCTCTTTAAACAGTCATGGCTTCTCCCCGAAAATCCTATGAACTGTAGTTTAAGACTGAGAGTTCTTGAGAGACATCTGTTCCCTCACTTAGCTACAATTCCCCGGGTTCTCTGGGAAGAGAGATTGAGAAACCACTCTGGAAAACTGTAGCTCTGTGAGGGGAAGAGAGGTCTCATTGCAACTCTCAGCAGCTTTAAGTTCCTAGGATTCTTTGGGGAGGGGGAGCTATGACTGTTTAAAGTAATATCATAATGCTGCAAATGTGTTGTGTGGATCTGGTGTTGCACATGGCTATTAAAGGCTGGTAGAAATGAGATGAACTTAGTCCTGTCGCCAGAACTTAATGTGTCTGTCCGTCCCTCATGCCATCATCTGCCAGCAATGCCCTTTGCCGTTCTTCGCTGGACAAGCAGAATAAATGGGCACATGTCAGATTTTGGCAATGCTCAGAAAGCTTTTCAGCCTCACTGGGCAGTCTGCTGCAGACTTTAAGAGTGGATCTTCCAAAGAAAACTGCACTGTGTGAAACTGCTAAGTTCCAAACGATCAGGAAATTAAATTAATCACATGTGGCTTGAATTGAGATTGCGAGTTTATCTCTTACGTTAGATAATCAGCTGGCCAGTGCCAGGATGTTTGCGTTATCATCCACACTGCCTAGTATTTGACAAAGTGGGCTTGACTCCACAAACGTTTGTGCCATAATAAATAAGTCAGTGAATAAATAATGTACTGCAAGTCTCTCCGGGTGGAATCCAAACATTAGTCATCTGCAGAATAATTTATGGACATGACTAGGTTCAGTCATTTCAATGGGTTTACTCTTAGTGAAACAGAGTTGGATGCAATCTTTTGCTGTTGGGATTCCCTTGTTAAGGTTCACTGCAACATTTTTCCTTTTACAGAATTATCCCAGTCCTTTGTGTATTTCATTATCCTCTGGCTTCACTCTTTGCTATTCCCACCCCAAAACATGATTATGTCTTCTAATTTAGGATTATTATTCATGCGTCTGATGATATTGAACCTTATGCCATAATACAGTTGTCACAGCTCAAGCCTAACCATGCCTACTCAGAAGTAAGTCCTGTTGAATGCAATGGTGCTTACTCCCAGGTAACTGGGGTTAAGGCTGCTGCGTTCATTATTAAGATGCCTTATTTTAAGACTCCCTTATTTTGCTGCAGACCAAAAATGGCCACCCCTTTGAAAAGTAATGTTGTGCTTCATTCTTTCCCCAGTATTTAAAGTAATGCTGCTTGACTCCAACTTCTATTGGCTAGCTCTGGGAGGGGAAGAGGGATGATGGGAGTTGTAGTCCAACTACATCCAGAGAGCCACAGGTCTTCAATTCCTGTTTAAAACATCCGTCTTGTCATTTCCTTCCAGGATGATTTGCCCATCCCTCATCTTATTAATAGGAGGATGAAAGGACATTCCTGGAAGTTTTCACGTTCCCATATTTTTTCTCATCAGAGTTCTTCTTCAATCAGCAATTGCTGCCCTGACCACCAGAGCTAAAAATATTCTTATCTAGCCCAGGCTCCTGCTTAACATCTCTCCTCCTGACAGCTGTTGGGAATGTGGCAGAGCATGCAAACTAGCCAGCCTAAGTGGGTTTCCTCTTTCATGTTTATTCTTAAGGGTTGGTGCCATGGCTGTCCAGATGTTACAACATCTGGTGGACCACAGGTTCACCAGCCCTGGTTTATGCCAGACTCTTCTGTACATTACGCAAGCAACCTTGCAATGAAGGACCTGATGAGAGTCACTGTTACAATGGATGAAATTATGCTCCAAGCTTAGGACAGATGTAAGGTTCCTCAAGGTTTTTTGAGTTTCCTGGCTTGGAAACATGACTCTTGATAGCTTATGGTGGTTGCCTAATCCCAGAGTCAAATATTAGGGCTCCCAAATGCTGGACAAACCAACGATATTTTAATCAACTCTAATATGATGCAACCAACTTTACCAGGCAATTTTAGGAGTCTCAAGGAGAGGGGATGGTGGCTTTTGTATAAAATGTCAAGCAAAGGTATGGGGGGGGGACCTTTTCAGCCCAGGGGGCCAAATTCCCTCTTGGGGTCTGCATCCCAGCTGTGGGTGTGGCAAGAAGCAAAAGTGGCTAGATATGATGCTACATTTCCAACCGCACAAAAGCCACAAGTTACTGTAAAGGTAAAGGTAAAGGGACCCCTGACCATTAGGTCCAGTCGTGGCCGACTCTGGGGTTGCGGCGCTCATCTCATTTTATTGGCAGAGGGAGCCGGCGTACAGCTTCCGGGTCATGTAGCCAGCATGACTAATCCACTGGTGAACCAGAGCAGTGCATGGAAATGCCGTTTACCTTCCCACCAGAGTGGTACCTATTTATTTACTTTGCACTTTGACGTGCTTTCAAACTGCTAGGTTGGCAGGAGCAGGGACCGAGCAACGGGAGCTCACCCCGTTGCGGGGATTCGAACCACCGACCTTCTGATCGGCAAGTCCTAGGCTCTGTGGTTTAACCCACAGCGCCACCCGTGTCCCTACAAGTTACTGTGCACACACACAAATTCCATCCAGGCAAGTGAGGGGCATTATCACAGTTCAATGACATGTTGTAGCCAGACAAAAACACTCAAGGATGGTGTGAAGCAGGGCTGGTGAAGGGTTTGACCTAGAGAGGAGGCATGGCCTAGGGAGAGTTCTGAGGGCCAGAAAGAGAGGTGTGGAGGGCCACAGCCTCCAGGCCTCCACACCTCTGTTTCAAAGTGCAAACTGCCGCACCAAGTATCCCTAACTGTGGTCCCTCCTCATGTCTATCTGTGTTGCAGATGTGGGCAGCTGGCTCCCTCTTCATCCCTGGGGTGCCTATGCCTTTTTCTATTCCCAGAGAGAACAGTACAGCCTTTATCACATTACCATCTCATCTAAGAGCTACAAGTGCTTTGCAAACATCAGCTAATTGCATTTTCTTAACCTCCCCCTGGAGGTTGCGACAGCTGAATTGTGTGTGTACAATGGGAGAGAGGCTCAGGAAGGGAGGAGAGATAAAGGGAATCAATGAACCTAGAAATCATCCCTCTTCTCTCTTCACCCACCCTTGTTCCATCCTTCACCTTTGGTCACTTCTATCGGTTTTCAGGTGTAAAGGAAGAAAGCCAGGAGGATCAGGCCACAAACTCCCCCCCCCCTTGCCCTGGTTCCAGCCGGTTCCATCCAAACAGACTGCCTTAAATGCAATTTAAAGAAACAAATTTAAAAAGAGGAAATACTGCCACCCCCCATATTCACCCTCTGATGTGCTTATGCATCACTCCCTGAGCCACTCTGCATCACCATGAAAGGGTTATGATCTCTAGGATAATAAACATTTGGCTTCCAAAGGCTGTTTTCCAAAGGTCTCTGTGTGTGTCAACCTCTTTAGTCTGTCACCCAAATCACTACAGTGGTACCTTGGTTCTCAAACACCTTGGTACTCAAACAACTTGGAACCCAAACACTGCAAACCAGGGAGTAAGTGTTCCGGTTTGCAAACTTTTTTTGGAAGCCAAATGTGCTCCATTTTGAGTGTTATGCTTCCGATTTAAGTGCCACACTTCTGTTTTGAGTGTTACACTGAGGTCTGCCTGTTTTTGCTATTTATTTTGCGTTTTTGTTTTTGCAGCCCTTTTTGTTTTGTTTTTGTGACTGTGTGGAACCCAGTTCAGCTACTGATTGATTGATTGTGTGACTACAGTACATTGTTTATTGCTTTCATTTTATGGATCAATGGTCTCGTTAGATAGTAAAATTCATGTTAAATTGCTCTTTTAGGGGTTGTTTTTAAAAGTCTGGAACGGATTAATCCATTTTGCATTACTTTCTATGGGAAAGTGCACCTTGGTTTTGGAACGCTTTGGTTTTGGAATGGACTTCCGGAACAGATTAAGTTTGAGAACCAAAGGTACCACTGTAATTAGGTACTTTGAACTTCAGGGGAAGCAGAGATATATCCCCGTGAACTAAATCTCTCCAAGCCTGACCCAGCCCTTACAGCTCATCAGTCTGGCTGAATTAATTATACTGTTAAGAGGGAGAGAGACCAGTCATCCTCTGGTTTGCTATGGCAGGTTTGCCACTGCTGTTTGTGCTGCAAGTTCAGATTCAGATTGATGAGCTGAAGGAGGGCTTTCTTGGTGGTGTCCTCCAATCTGTAGAACACCTTCCTGAAGGATATGGTTAACCCCATCAGTTCTGGCTTTTAAGGAGGCCTTGAAAAAAAATGGCTTTGAGCTGGGATGTTTTTGCGGTCATTATTTGTTTATTTTATAAAGGAGACCCACATTATTACAATAAAAAGTAACGCTCTTAAGCACAAACACAGCAAATACAGGTTCCCTTATGGGACAATGGTTGGTGGACCTCCAGCATTTGCCACCTGAGGCAACTGCCTCACTCTGCCTAATGGTAGAGCAGTCCTGTTCTTTATCCATGTTTTACCCCTGGTCCTCACCATGGCTTTTGTGAACCTAGCACAGTAGCTTAGCAATGGTTGAGTAACTATTAACCAAGGGTTGTATTTGGTTCATAAAGTTCGTTTTACATGTAAACCTGGCCTTTTCACTGAACAATAGTTAAGGAGTTATCCCTGCCCCCAAAACAACAGAGCTATGAGTGAGAAGCAGCAAAAGTTTCAAAAAGCTCTCAAAGCTTGCTGGTCATGTTTTTGTTTTTGTTTTATAATAATCCATTTTAGCTTTAGCTATGGTTATTAATGACGGTTAACATTAACCATCAATCCTTGTGGGATGTAATCCACTGGGAGCAGTCAAATACAACATTCTTTGTTTTCCTAGAGAAGACATGCGGGGGAATGTTTGGTCCAGCCAGTCAAAAACTTCCTATTTCCTCCTGGCTGGAGCATCCTTCCTTTGCATGTGACTAGATGTGGGTGTGACCTTACCTGTCCAGGTAACAAAAGAACATGGCATGCTACCACTCTCTCTCTTTTCCATCTTCCTTTCGCCAGTCTGCAGTCACTGGAATTAACCCCCCCCCCAATATGGGGCAGATCCACATGTACATATTTGTAACTAAGTCTGTCTTCAGGAATCCAACTGTGAACTGAATGTGAGTAAACTTATTTTATTGACTTTCAGTAAGATTGTCATGTCTTTATTCTTTTAAGAGGGATAAAGGGGAACTTACCAGGAACATACAATTCAATACTGAATTGTATGATAGTGAGAGGCTTACACAAGCCTGCAACCAGCTATCTGCTGCATGTTAGAAGGGGAAAGTAAACTCTGCTAAGTACAGGGACTTGCTAGCACAAGTTAGGAAGGATATTAATAAACAATATATCCTCTCCTGCCACCCTGAGCATTCCCACACTCCTTAGCAACTCCTGCTTGTGTTACACGGGTTCACTGCATCTTGCCACTTCAAATTACTTGCATTCAGTAAAAAGGATGGGCTTCCTCGCATGTCCTCTGGGAGGTGTTAACAGGCCACATTGGGACCATCCTGGCTGCCCAGAGGGCCTCTTAGATTTCTCACACATCTTGAGAGCAGCTTCAAACATGACAAAAAACGAAAAAAAAGGAAGTGCCAAGGCATGAACCGTAGAATCGTATTTCCTCTTTTGGCACTGATGGGTTAACATGCAAAGTAGACAATATGCATTCAGGTTCCCCCACCCTCCTTGGGGAGATGTGCACCCTCCTTCTTTTGTGAAGTCACTTTCGATGGGATCTGGCCCCCCACCCATCCAACACCACCACACACAAACATGGAACATGATTCTCTACAGTTTTAACACTTGGCGTTCTTTGAGGCAGCGAACAGAGTCCTTGTTTCTTCAGAAAACCCTTTTCCAGAAATGAGTCTGAGTGCCGAAAAGCACATATATGCCCCTTCTCCATCAGAGCAAGGAAAATAGGAACTCAGTGTCACATCATCCCTTTTCTGGAAACAGTTGGAGAATAAGAGTCTCTGCTAGGCATCACCAAGCACCTCGCCCTGCTGTGAGCCATCTCCACAATGCCGCTAGGAACATGTGGAGCAGCATCCAGGATATCAGGAGCCATGGGAACATTTCTCATGGCTCCTGATTTATTTGTCTCCTCCATAACTATCAGAGCAGTGCCTAGGGCAGGCATAGGTGAACTCGGCCCTCCAGATGTTTTGGGACTACAACTCCCATCATCCCTAGTTAACAGGACCAGTGGTCAGGGGTGATGGGAGTTGTAGTCCCAAAACATCTGGAGGGCCGAGTTCCCCATGCCTGGCCTAGGACCTAGTGGAGGCCTTGTAAGCCACATTCACCACTGGCTGACTTTGGGGGATACAGACAAGAAGCAAGACATGGGGGGAAGCTCATGCGTGGCATGGGAGCTCAATGGATGGAGAAGGGAGAGCCCCATGCCTTGTGGAGCTCATGACAGTGGTGCCTAGTCAGAATGAGCTTGCATCCTACATGCACTCACCAAATTAAACTTATTTTCTTCAAAACATAATCAAAATAAAACTGGAGGGAAGTGGCTCTCACCCATCATTACTTCTAGCCTTCAAGAACCAAGAGGGGAGAGGCTTAATTGGTAGAGCATGAGACCCTTAATCTTGGGGTTGTGGGTTCAAGCCCCATGTTGGGCAAATGATTCCTGCATTGCAAGGGGTTAGACTAGATGTCCAACTCTACATTCCATGATTCCTCAACCCAGCGTGGAAAAGGACTTACGGAGCTTCTCTGGGCACAGTCCAGCTAGCCTCAGAGGTGCAGAAACCGCAGAGGTGCATGATACTGAGATTTCAGTTTCGGGGGCCTGGAGCCATTTCTGTCAGACTTAAATCAAATGTTGTAGTATCTGCTTGGCCCACAAAGAAAGTCTCAGTCTCTGGTCATGTCCATAGATGTAGATGTTCATAACCTGGAACAGCAAACTGGCTCCTGGGGACCTGCTCTCCCCAGTTTTTCACTCTCTCTATAGAACACCTTGCGGATCACTGAAGGCAAGGCACAGACCCTCTCTACCCGGGTCAGGAAGCCCCAGCATGAACGTTGCACTGCAGAGGAAGAAAAGTAGAAGATGACTGGATCCAAGCTGGCATTGAAGGTGCTGAGGAGCAAGGCCTCATCCCTCCACCGTGGATCTTCCCATTGGATGAAGCCCACCACGTGGGAGATATTGTAAGGCGAGAAGCAGACGATGAAGACGGCTAACGTGGCTGACACCAGCCCCACGGCTCGCTGCTTTTTGCTCCTGCGGATGTGCGGCGAGGAGATCACGATCCTCATGAAGCCGAAGTAGCAGAAGCAAGTGAGCAAGGACGGGACCAGGAAAAGGACGATGCCAAGCTCCAGGCGGACGGGGAGAAGGATGGCGAGCTGGACATCTGTGAAGTTCTTGTAGCAGTTCTTATGGGAGCCGTTGTCTGGCTCTGTGTTGTTGTATGGCTGAAACTCGGTGATGTACACAATGCTGCAATGGGCAAAGGAGCAGGCCCAGAGGCCTAGGCTGGCCACAGCCGCGTAAGCCGAATGGCGCCTCAGCTTGTAGTGGATGGGGTAGGCCACACCCAGGTAGCGCTCCACACTCACCGCCGTGAGGAAGAGGGTGCTGGAGTAGATGGTGCTGAAGTAGAAGAGGCCGCTGAGGGGACATAGGGGAGCGGGGAGAGGCCACTGCCCGGCAACCGCCTCTGCCACCTTGAAGGGCAGGAAAGCCAGGAAGCAGAGGTCAGAAACAGTGAGGTTGAGGAGAAGGACACAGTTGGGCGTGGCTTTGGTCTTCAGCTTCTTGATGAGGGCATACAGGGCCAGAAGGTTGGTGGGAAAGCCCGTCAGGATGGTGAGCAGGTAGATGGAGAGGTAAACACCAGAAGGCATGCCAGATGCTTTTTCACCTGTGCGGGGAGATAAGGTGTGTGAGAGAAGCCATTTGTGAGGAGGATGAAAGAGGAGGGAAAATAAATCTGATGCCAAGCGGTTGCCCTCAGACATTTCCTTTTTAAAAATGTCGTTGTGGAAGTTCATCAGCATTTTAGTGCAAATTCCTAATATGCACATATATAGATAACAATGGCACATTTTAGCAAAACAGCTTTCCTTTCCATAATGGGTTTTGGTCTGCTGTTTTCACTAATGGGTGCATTCTTATGCACGCCTCGCCTGAGTATATGCAGTGCTATTTTTCTAGAAAAAGAGGTGCCAGAACTCATCGTGAACACCTCTCTCAGTCTCTTAGAATGACAACGGCGCCCACCTGAGAGGTGCCGGAACTGAGTTCCAGTGAGTTCTGGCTTTATACATATGAGTTGGGTAGAGAACAGCATCTCAAAATACAGAGACTGGCAAATTTCAAAGGATGCTGTGTTTGCTCAGGTATTATTTCAGAAAGTGCAAATTAGGTAGGTTTGCCTTTAAATGAGAACTGGATTTATTCTCTCTCTCTCTCTCTCTCTCTCTCTCTCACACACACACACACACACACACACACACATACACTGAGAGGTTGTGGATAAGAGCTGCGATGTATCTGAAGGTTGCTGAGACAAGATGGCAACCAGAGCATCTGCTTCTCTGTTTGCTTCGCAAACCATTTTTAATCCACCCTCTGAATTTACCCCCCACAGTGGTCCTGTGTAGGGCAGGTGAGACGTAATCCAGCCAGGGACTGGAAGTCAGCCAAGAAGAGGTGAAGAAAGTTTATTTATTTATTATTTGCTTTGCAATACATGTGAGCCAGGGAGAAATTGAGAGGGCAGCCAATCAAACCCAGCATTTATTTGTCCACCTTGGTAGGTCTGGAGCCAATCTTTCTGTGCCAGCCTGTTCCAATCTCTGCCAGACTGACTGCTCTGGTTTGGGAGTTTTCTGCTGTGAATACTTGGGAAATAAAACATGCCTGGTTTATTCTTTGTCTTTAAGGTCCCCATCTGCACCATGCATTTAAGGCAGTATCATACCATTTTAAACAGACGTAGCTTCCCTCAAAGGGTGCTGAGAGCTGTAGGGGGCCCCTATTCCTATCAGAGGGCTACAGTTCTCAGAGTTCGATTTTTTATATTACTCTGGGAATTGTCACTCTCTGAGGACAATAGGGGTCTGCAGACAACACTCAGCATCCTTAATCCACTACAGCAGTTCCCATGATTTTTTTTTGGGGGGGGGAGCCTTGACTGTTTAAATTGGTATCAGTGTGTCTGTGGTGCAGAGTGCCTTCCATCAGCTTCTGCTTGTGGCCCACCCCAGTCTGAACAGGGATAGCCTAGCTTCTGTTGTCTGTGCTCTGGTAACCTAAAGGTTTGTTGTTGTTTAGTCGTTTAGTCATGTACGACTCTTGGTGACCCCATGGACCAGAGCACACCAGGCACTCCTGTCTTCCACTGCCTCCCGCAGTTTGGTCAGACTCATGTTTGTAGCTTCGAGAACACTGTCCAACCATCTTGTCCTCTGTCGCCCCCTTCTCCTTGTGCCCTCCATCTTTCCCAGCATCAGGGTCTTTTCCAGGGAATCTTCTCTTCTCATGAGGTGGCCAAAGTATTGGAGCCTCAGCTTCAGGATCTGTCCTTCCAGTGAGGTTAGATTGCTGCAATGTGTGGGTCTGTCCTGAAGATGGTTTGGAAACTTCAGCTGGTGCAGAATTTGGAGGCTCGATCGCTCACCAGGGCAAGATGGTTTGAGCATATTGCACCGATTCTGGCCTGACTGCATTGGCTGCCAATTAGTTTCCCAATTCAAAATGCTGGTTTTGACCTATAAAGCCTTAAACGGCTCAGGACCGCAATACCTCAAGGACCACCTCTCTCTCCAGATGAAGCAACTCAGACCCTGCAATCATCATCTGAAGCCCTTCACCATGAGCCCCCTCCTTGTGAGGTCTGGGGGGTGGCAGCACAATAACAGGCCTTTTCTGCGCTGGCTCTCTGCGTGTGGAACGCGCTCACCAGGGAAGCTCACCTGGTGCCTTCATTCTGTATCTTTTAGGTGCCAGCCAAAAGCATTCCTCTTCTTTTAGAGTCAGACCAGGCATCCTCAAACTCGGCCCTCCAGATGTTTTGGCCTACAACTCCCATGATCCCTAACTAGCAGGACCAGTGGTCAGGGATGGTGGGAATTGTATTCTCAAAACATCTGGAGGAACGAGTTTGAGGAGTATGAGAAAGTTCTAGACCTTTGACTAATTAAACAATCTATGGCCTTTTAAACTTTTGAGGGTGTATTGGTTTTGTTTTTGTTACTGTGGTATGTATTTCTGTGTCTTTATATGGTAAAGTGCCTTGGGATCTTTGGATGAAGAGTATTATAGAAATAACAACAACAACAACAACAACAACAACAACATAGTGCAGATGGGGCTACACTGGTGGAATCTACACACATATTTAAAAAGCACTGTGAAAAAGCTTATTAAAACGTTTTGAAAAATACATTGCATTTTGCATAGCTCACTGTCGCCATCTAGTGTCACACTTCACACCATATTTAAAATGTTTTATTTGCAGCTGTATAGCTGAGTCCACTCTTGTTGTTCCTAATGGCTGCAAACTGCTTTGAGGTTTGTTTGTTTGTTTGCTTGCTTGCTTGCTTGCTTGCTTGCTTGCTTTTTTAACAACCAAGTGGCATGTAAATTCTATGAAATAAATAAAATAAAATAATGTCTCTTTTCTGCCCTGGGGTTGGTGCCTCTGCCTCCTTCTTTACATTTTTCTCCTCCCCAAGTCTGGAAGCCCAGCAATTTAGGGGTATTAAAACTGGGCTTCTACTTCTCTGCATTGATTTACACGCCATGGTGGCTGAAGGTTATCCAAGCGAGGTCTGAGGAAACCTTGCTCTGAGAGGAGATGCCAGAGCATCTATAAAACTCCCAGGCTTCGCTCCTTACCATATTCACCCCTGTTTTCTCAGTTCTGCACTGGGGCCTGAACTGGCTCCTTCGAGGGATGCACACAAGGACATTCTTCATTCCTAGGGCCTCATAAAAACCAGCACCATAAAAAGCAGAAGGAGCGAGTGAAGCTCTACATTCGAAACAAGGGTGCGAAGAGACCACAGTGCCTCCTATTTGCCAAGCGGCCACTGTAGTGGCAGCATTGGGTGGGGTGGGGGGCTGCCAAGGAGGAAGCAGATCTGGCTTCCAAAGTACGCGACACAGCTGTCACGACCACCGTGGCAGCAATAGGCAATACATTTCATGAAGGCTAGTTCTGCTGCCCCTGTGGATCCTGCAGTCGCCTCACCTTGCCTCGTGAATGTGCCAGCCCTGTGTGTAAGAAGGGATAGCTTCTTACAGCTTAGCATGGAGCCACAGATGCCACTGCTTCACTGCCGGATTTACATGTAAGCTAAATAAGCTATAGCTCTGGGCCCCACTCTCTCTCAGGGCCCCCCCAAAAAAATTTTAAAGGTGAAATAAAACTGGATGTACAATTCCAAAATATAAGATAAAAATAAAATAAAATAAAGTCTACATACAATGGTACCTCGGGTTACATATGCTTCAGATTACATATGCTTCAGGTTACAGACTCCGCTAACCCAGAAATAGTACCTTGGGTTAAGAACTTTGTTTCAGGAAGAGAACAGACATCATGCTCTGGTGGCGCGGCGGCAGCAAGCGGCCCCATTAGCTAAAGTGGTGCTTCAGGTTAAGAACAGTTTCAGGTTAAGAATGGACCTCTGGAACGAATTAAGTACGTAACCAGAGGTACCACTGTATAGAGACTTCCGGTTGGCGCCATTGTTTAATGGCGGATTCCCTCCGAGCTCCGGAGGGAATCGGCTCCGTAGCGTCTGGGTCTGGCCGCTGCGGCGAAGCGGGGACCCTTAAAATCACAGGCGCGGATGCCTGTGAACACAGAGACTCGGCGGGCACCATTTGCGCCCCCCCAATCCGCGACGGAGCCTTTTTAAAGGCTTCGGAACGGAGGCAGGGCAGCGTGGTGCTGAGAGTACTCCCTCGTCTACGGAGTGAAGCCGCAAGCCATTGACAGAGAGCGCCAACTTCTTCTTTTGATCGATTGGATTACAAACATCAACCCGTGAGTAATACGGAGATTGGAACTCTAAAAAAATTTTTCTATTCTGGATCTGGAACGAGCGGGAAGGGGCTAAAAAGGAAGTCCACCCCCCCCCCCTTTGTAAACAACTTAAAGCAAAGGACCGAGCAGCTAAGGTCGAGGAAATCTGTTTCTTGTTTGTTAATAAAAGATCTTGACTTCACGGTTTTAACATTATAAGAAAATTTACCGGAGGATTAAAAGAATTTTTGGGAAATTGAAATTTCACCCCCCCCCCCAGACCCGGGAACGTCCTAGGAGAAAGCCTGTTGTATCGAAGAGTTTGACAGCTGTCAAGTTAGCTGCCAGTCAACTAGCTGTCAGCTGGAAAAAGAGAAAATTGTTTTTGCTGTTTCTGCTGGCTCACTCGGTATAACTTGTTGAAAATAAGGAGGGCTGATACAAAATAACTGGACTTTTGGTTTTGAGCTGAAAGGAATATCAAGGAACTAAAATCCCCCTAGAGGGGTAATAGGGACATTACATTACAAAAATGGCTGGAGCATGTAAAATTCAAGCAGAATTGGACAGAGCATTTGTTCTCTTGGGAAAGTTACAAGAAGAGTACAGTGCTTTGTCTACAGAGGTCTCAGCACTACACTTAACAGTAAACAACTGTCTTGAGCCTGATAAGGATTTGAAACAGGGAGCCCATTCTACTGAACAAATAAATGAAACTGAAAGTGTAGACACGATGGAACAACATGTTGCTTTTGAAGAAAATGAAGGAGGAGCTGGAATTCTGCACGAGTCAAAGGAGAGTGGTAATAGGAGGCCTGACATGATGACAAAAAAGGACAATAAAAATTGGATGTGGAAAGCCCGGTCTGAATGGGAGTCTGAAAAATGGAGAGATCCCCTTTGGAGGAGATCTGAAGACCTGAGGATCACAGAATTGTTGAAGGTGAAAGCTGGAGCTTCGGGGACATATGGATTTGTAAGAAATTTGAAGCAAGAGCTAGAATACCCCGTAGGCTTCGCTTTTAAGTGTGGAGGACGGGCTGGAAGTAACATGGATCTTGTTGGGCCGGAGCCTCTCCGAGACTTGGGGTTTAACATCAAGGACTATCAAAGAGGCCGGCAGAAAGGAACTGAGAGAGATATAAGGGCCTCGGACGTGAGATCTCCAGGCTAAAGAACATAAAGACTGATGGGTATTGGTTGGGGACTGGAACCGGGAAAAGGGTGGGTGGAGGTTGGAAATCCAAAGGGTATATAAGTATAATCTGTCTTTTATTCTTCTTTTCTTGCTATATTTTTTTTGTTAGTTGTATGGAAATTGGGGAAACCGTGGAAGGGAAATTTTGGTCGACTTTAGGAAAAAGGTTTAAGAATAAGTAAGGAGGTATAAGTATTGATGTGTAATTTTGATAAGGTAAAATTGGTTTCTCCTCTCTTTCTTTTTTAAATTAAAAGAAAATAAGGTTAGTAAAAATAAATTGAGGAAATGGAAAAAAGAAGCAAAGTAAAATAATAGTATGTTAGAATAAACGTTTAAGTTAGGGTGAAGAAATAAGTTAAGGACTTGCTGAATTGACAATTTAAATTGGAATACAAGAAGGGGAGGTGTGAGGAGGTCTGAGAAATAAGGTTAAGGAAAATAAGTATCTGAAACTTTATGTGTTTTTTTTTAATTATATTTCTGTTAAGTTTGGATTTTAGTGTTGTTTTTAATTTGGTTATTTTTGTGTTTTTGTTTGTTATATGTTTCTTGAAAATACCAATAAATATTTAAATAAAAAAAAAAACAGAGGTACCACTGTATAGCAACAGTGTTTTGTGTTGTGTAGGCTCCTATGGTGTAAATAATGGGCCCCCAATCATTTTAAGTTAGAGCTTAATAATTATTTCACTATTAATACACTTCTTCTTAATTGTATTTCACTATTAATATACTTCTTAATTGTATTTCGGTTCAACAATTACTTATTTTGTGATGTGCAAATAGCTTAAGATACCTATTAGGTCCATATTACCATATAGCATCTATTCAACACAAAAAATAGCGACAGTTTGTTGTTGACAAAGGACAGCTGGACATATAAAGGGCCCCATTACCTTCAGTAGCTTAGGGCCACATCAAACCGAAAACCGGGCCTGGTCAGCTTCCTGTGTTCCTAAACGATAATTTGGGGTAAGTGTCGCAGGAGAAGACGATGCATTCCTACAAATGACTGGTAGGAATTCTTTCGCATCACACCCAATTCCCCATCTCTATTAATAGGGTCTTACTTTATTCTCTCTCTCTCTCTCTCTCTCTCTCTCTCTCTCTCTCTCTCTCTCTCTCTCTCCCTGTGTGTGTGCCAACTGCAAGAATCAGCTTGTTCCAGAGTTGGCTTTGATCTACAACAATCTCTTCCAGCCTGGCAGCATCCCCAGAAAAGGTCAACAGGCACTTTTGGTTTACAAAGCCTGCAGCCATGTGTTTGGACAGAGTGATATGGGCACTGGTCCAGCGCCAGCCTGCTGGCATAAACCATCCTGGCACACTTGGCACTATGCCCTGGGCAATCATTGGCTTTTTTCCCCTTCCCATCTTCTTTTTGCCCCTCCTGGCGGTCTATGCTGGTGAAAGGTCTGTTCCTAAGAAGGATCAGGGCCATGAGGTAAAGGGAAGAACAGGAGGAAGAGGAGTAGTAATAACAATTTTATTATTTATACCCCGCCCATCTGGGTAGGCCTCAGCCTGGCAAATACTAGTCCCCATGGACAGGGACGCTGACTTGGGCCCCACACTGTGGGCACCCAATGCCCACTGTGGGTGTCATGATGGCGCAGTGAGCGACCTCCAGCGCCGCGGTGATGACAACAGGATGGTGCCCGTGCTTCCGTGGAGGTGGCATACATTGTTTTCGGTGGTGGGCATGCAGTGGTGGCAGTGGGGGGCATGTGGTGGTGGCTGCAGCATGTAGAATGAAGGTGGCACTTGGCCGCAGGGGGCGTGCGGAGGCTGAAGTTGTCTCACGACAGGGCCGGCCCTACAGGCCAAAGATTCCAGGAAACCCATAAGTGGCACATGAGCACAGCTGCCCTTCACACCTGTTGGCTCTCTTCACCTCAGGCTCGGTGGCACAATGCCCATGTGAGCATGGACAACGCAGGGTGGAATGCAAGATCCCTACACTTTTGTTCTCACAACAACAAGCCTGTGAGGTAGGTGAGGCTGAGAGCCAGTGACTGGTCCAGAGACACACAGCAAGGTTTGTGGCTGAGCAGGAAATGTTCTCATCGCTGCGCTAACCCACTTGACTCTAGAAAGGGAGATGAATTTCTGAGATTAACATTGTGAGTTCCAGCAGCACCTTCATTGGTCGCCTGGCAGAAGTGCTTAGTCAGCATGACTCTCTGGACAGACTGGCGAGCAGCAGATGGCCAGACTCACTGCATTGTTTGTCCCAGGCTAGCGAATGGGATCAGAACGGAAACTTCAAGACGAAAATGAGAGATAGAGAAAATATTTGGAGCTGTCTGTAAACAAGGTCAATAAACTCTTTGAGCAAGCACAAGGATGGATGGGGGTCGTTGTGGTGGCAGGGGAGGACACACACACACAACCATTTTCCATAACAAATGCTGGCCCCCAAACAGTGGCAGGGGGCCTGCTTGGACTCCAGAGGAAACTGTTTTCCATCTCAGAACTGCTGTTTGCTTTGGAAATGGGAGCTCTGAATCTTGCAGATTTTCGCACGGATTATTTCTCTCTGTTCTTTCGCTTGTTTACAGAGCGGACGCTTGCGAAAGCCGCTTCGAGAGACACAAAGGAGCTGCCACTTCTACGAAAGCGACCCGTCTGAGACTCGGTGACGCATGGCAGACCTCTTGATTTGCTTCTTCTAGGGGCAATGTATAGGGTAGCTCAAACAAACTTCCTACACATAGGAGTAGGCCTATCTTTTCCCTCTCACTCTCACTGTGGACAGATCCACAGCATGAATCTGTAGTTTCCTCCTCCCAGAGATGCAGTTCTCAGCACCCTTGACAAACGACATTTCCCAGGATTCTTTGGGGGAAGTTGTGTGCTTTAAATGTGTGCTGGGTGTGCTTTAAAGGCATGGTGTGGATCTGCCCTTTCTCACACTCAGTCACTTTCTTTCCCTCTCTGCAGCTGTCTCTTAATATCTGAGCATTGAGTTTTTAGATTCAGATCAGAACCACAGTGCTGGGGTATGGTGGTTGACCTCCACCTAGGGATGAGGGACAAATTTGATTCTGTTTGCATAAAAGGCAAATCTATGTAATTGGCATTTTCCAAGCAGCATGCAAACCAAAACACAGTCTTCCTTCAAAATTTACACTCCACCGAAGTTTGCAATGCAGTTCCCAAGCCAAGTAATGTGGATTTTATAAACACAGTTGTACATATATTCCACCATTCTGGTGAACCACATCAAAAGGGGTGCAAGGAAGCACAGGATTCCAGTTGCAAAGAATACTGGCTTGCTTTTTAAGGCAGGTTTCTAGTCCTTGTGGACAAAGATGTACTGAAAAGCAGGTGCAAAATGCCTGCTGAAATCTTAGAAGACAGAAGGGGTGAAATCAATAAGATTTATTTTCCATGACTGGGTTACTGTCTCTGTGCTCTACTTTGCGTGACTGTGCCCTAATTTGCTCAATTAATTTCTATACCACCCTTCATTAAAAATCACAGTTCAAAGCATAAAGCAATAAAATAACAATGTTATCAGACAGTAAGGCACATGGTCAAATACAATAAAACTTCAATACAACAGCCTCTGTATAAAGCAGCAGGGAGATAAACTGTTCCGCAAACATCCTTCCTACCACATGAAAATATTAATACAAAATGGTTCTGGAGATATCAGGAGGTTCCCCCCCCCCCAAGCCCAAGTGAACAGGTGAGTGAATTCCTTGTGATGACAAGCTTGAGAGGCAGAGAGAGCCTGGGCTGTGGTCCAGAGAAAGATGGACCTATAAGAAGACACCTTGAATCCCTGTTCAGCCATAAAGCTCAAGGGCTGACCCATCCTTCCCTAACCTGGTGCCCTCCAGAGGTTGCTGAACATCCAACTCCCATCAGGCCCAGCCATCATGGCCAATGTTCATTAATGATGGAAGCTATAGTCCAAACCTTGCAGATTTCTGATTCACCATTGGCCCAATTCAGATAGAAGAAGAGTTTGGATTTGATATCCTGCTTTATCACTACCCGAAGGAGTCTCAAAGCGGCTAACATTCTCCTTTCCCTTCCTCCCCCATAACAAACACTCTGTGAGGTGAGTGGGGCTGAGAGACTTCAGAGAAGTGTGACTAGCCCAAGGTCACCCAGGAGCTGCATGCGCATTGGCCCAATTCAGCAAGCTCTTCTCATGCTCTTAGGAAAGCTGTTAGAGGAGAAAGAAGTACCGTAATGTGAAAGAAAGAGGGAGGAGGAACGGAAGAACTTGGCAGTTGGGTGAGTGGGGGAGAAGTAACAATTTGAATGTGCAAGGAGAATGGGAGAAGAAATTACACAACAGGGGTAAAAATACTTTTAAGGGGAAAATGTAAAAGCAAAAAAGCCTTCTTCGCTTAGAGTCTCTGGATTTGCTTGACATGAAAAGACCAAGTCAAAATACCTCCACAGAAAAAGAACACACTTTTCTTGAGGAAAATGGAACTCAGGATCTCTGTGCAAGGAAATCACCGCAGCAAAGAATTTAGCAATGTTTTCAAAGGTGGATCAGGCTGTCAGCAGAAAAGGATGCCAAGCTTTTCCTCCACCTGCCACCATTTTGTGACTGTCTCTGCCCCTGCACTACCATTTTGTGACTGGTGGGCCTTGGTAACTTTCAGCTATCTCAAGAGGACCCTGAGGATAGAAAGACTGAGAACCCCTGCCTGTTAGCCTTCCAGGCATTTAAAGACTGCTATAATGCCTTCAATGACATCATCAATGACTTTTCTTGTTTTCATTGCATTTGTTAAAAAATTTTTGTTTTTCGGGCATCTGTTAATCCCGCTTTTGTGTTTTAGTTCTCTTCTTATTTAATATAGAGATTCGGCCAAAATGACACAAGCTCATTTCCTAATGCTAAAGTTTAGCAACTCTGTGTAAAGTTCATTCAAATAAAACCCAAGTTACAAGTTGGCACACAATTTATTGCCCATAAATTGAAACAATCCAGCTGTTGACATAAGCTATCAGACATTGTTAATGGTTGTCCTGCTAAGAGATGCACCAGCCAATGGCAATAATAACATGCTATCGGAATAAGCTAATGAAATGCCCCCTGGAGTAGATGTTGATTGGTGGTAAGAGCTGCTGGGGTGTGTGTGTCTGATTCTTACGCACACTGGACGGGGCTGTGGCATCATTGGGTGTGGAGCAAGGTTGGCACCGGGAAGGAAGGAAGGAAGAAATAATGGGGAAGCACCGAAGGGCCAAAGTGCATTGGGTGGAGATGGAGAGCCTCCCTCACACACGTTAGAAAGGAAGTGGGGGATACCCCTATATTTCACATTAAAGCTGAGCCAAAATTTCTCAGAAGACATTTCTGCCAGCAAGTTGTAGTGCAGTATACCTGCCAAGGGCTCCAGAAAAAAGGGGGCAGAGATCACATTGAAAAAAGGCACACATTGTCATGGGACTTGCCCAAGAGCACGTCCCAGAAGACACATGTCCCAGTATTTCTGAAGAAGTTGGATGGTATGGTGCAGGGGTGGGAAACCTCTACCCCACAGGGCCATTTCCCCCAAACTACACCCATCTGTTAGCTGATGTCTCTTGTGACATCATCTGATGGGCAGGAGGGCAGGGTAAAAGTCTACCTTGGTGGCCTGTGCCTGTTCCCATGAATCAGCGATGGATAGCTCAGCTGGTAAAGCATGGGGCTCTTTATCTCAGGGTCGTGGGTTCAAGCCCCACATGGGGCAGAAAAAAGAAAAGGAAGATTCCTGTATCGCATGTGGTTGGACGAGATGATCCTTATAGTCCCTTCCAACTCTACAATTCTATGAAATGTGCATGCCAAAAATATGTAGATCGGGAGAAAATCGCACTAAATTACTGATGAATTTCCATGTGGAATTTAAGGGAAACTGCAAATCTACCATATTTTTTGCTCTGTAAGACGCACCAGAGCATAAGATGCACCTAGTTTTTGGAGGAGGAAAACAAGAAAAAAAATATTCTGAATCTCAGAAGCCAGAACAACAAGAGGGATTGCTGCACAGCGAAAGCAGCGATCCCTCTTGCTGTTCCGGCTTCTAGGATAGCTGCACAGCCTGCATTCGCTCCATAAGATGCACACACATTTCCCCTTACTTTTTAGGAGGGAAAAAGTGAGTCTTATAGAGCAAAAAATACGGTATTTTGAGAACCAAATTTAAGGTTGGAAAAAATGAGAAACTAAGAGAATCCAAAATTGGGAGATTTGTTCATCTCCAGTATTGCCACCCGGTATGAGGAATTCCTTTGGCCCAAGATCTTCCAAGGGTTTGGGGAACAGCTGTCACTCAGTGGCAGAGCATCTGCTTTACATGCAGAAGATCCCAGGTTGAATCTCCAAGTCGGGTTGTCCTCTATCTGAAACCCTGGAGAGCAGCTGCTGGTCAGAGAAGATAGTACTAAGCTAGATGAGTCAGTGGTGTGACTCAGTAGAAGGCAGCCTCCTATGTTCTGTGACCTATGTTCTTCAGTGCCCTGGGAGCAGCCGTGGGGGCGGCAGGGGCCAGCTGGCGCATGGCATCACTTACAGGCTTTGTCCCCCAGCCTAATTGCCACTTTCCTGGATACATCACCAAACCACCCTGTGCAAAAGGTCATGAACAGCCAGCCCTGTTCCTTGAAATGATCCATCTGAGACAGCAAAGCTGTTGATGGAAGGAGATGAGCTCAAGAGGTGACGGAGATGAGATTATGCCAGATCAGATGGCAAATGGTTGCTGGCTGCGGCGGTTGTTCTGTGTTCTCATATCACTGGGGAGGAAGTGGCTGCAGATCTAACTCTATTGCTCCTGTCCCTGTTAAGGTGAATAATAATAATAATAAGACCTTTCCGGACACTCAGTTGCATGGTTGAGTTGAATCACTCCTACGACATATGCTGGCTTTGATGAAGGAACTGCGGGGAAAGTTGGAAATTCACTTCCAAGCCTAAGGACCTCACTCTGTCGACTGGATCCCAGAGAGGACACAACATCAACTCGCAAAGGTCAATACCTAGAAGAGAAACTTGCTTGGGAAGACCACTCTACACTGTCTTGAATAGAAGGAGGGATTTGCTAAATATGAGGGAGCCAGTGTGGTGTACTGGTTAAGAGCGGTAGTCTCGCAATCTGGTGAACCGGGTTCGATTCCCCGCTCCTCCACATGCAGCTGCTGGGTGACCTTGGGCTAGTTACACTTCTCTGAAGTCTCTCAGCCTCACTCACCTCACAGAGTGTTTGTTGTGGGGGAGGAAGGGAAAGGAAAATGTTAGCCACTTCGAGACTCCTTCGGGTAGTGATAAAGCGGAATATCAAATCCAAACTCTTCTTGTGCAGCTCACCAGGAATTAATCCTGGAATTTGATCTCACAGTCAGGGCTGGTTTTAATTATAAAAAGCAGGAATTGTGCAACAGAGGAGGGGAAACTTTTTCTGCCAGAGGGCCGCATTCCATTCTGGGTGACCTTGCAGGGGCCGCATACTGATGGTGGGCAGGAACAAACGCAAAGATGGGTGGAGGAAGGAATGTGAATCATAGCTTTGTGCAGTAAGCTCACTCTGTATGCACACCAACTCCTCCCTATCCTCCACTGAGATAAGCACGGAGTTATGTGTCCAGAGTTCAAAGACACATTATAACTAGGCAAAAGCACCCAAGACTGGAGATGGGATGTTTTCCTGGGGAGAGGGGGGTAGATTATGCAATGAGAGGGTACCCATTTGAATTCTCATCCTACTTTGCTTCCCTCCACCCCACCCCACTGCTCCTTGCTTTCAGCAAGTTTGTCATAATTGGGCTCCTTCCTGATTCCCGGAAATTAAGGCACAACTTCGTAAGAATATGTGAGCCAGGAAATCAGATGGCCCCCTCGCCATTAGCTGTAATGATTCTCACCGATGTCTGGGGACCAATAAAAGGCAGGCAATTAAAGGCCAATTTACTGCGGGGCCTGATGGTGGCCCGACACTATTAAGCGATGTCTGAATGGAAGCCAACTGGGCAGGACAATGCACAGGGCCGACCCAAGACATTTTGGCACCTGAGGCGAACCACAAAATGCCAGGGAAAAGGGGGTGAGTGAAGAACAAGGGGGGAATAAATATCTCCATCAGGGTCAAGTATGGAATAGATATCTACATCTGGAAAAAGGGGCAAGGAATCGAATCAACCTTACCTGAATCAAAGTGGGAATCAAAGGCTGTTATGGGAGAGAAAGGAGCCCACACTGAATCAAAACTGGGTAGGACAGAGCCCAAGAGACCATCCCTTGCCATTTTCTCCCCAGGGGTGGGAGGAGATCAGCAGTTCCTCCCATTCACCAAGAGGCTGCTGGAGAGGTGACATGGGGGCTGCTGCTGAGAGGGCAGCTGATTCGGCCTCCAAGGAGCATGCCACAGCCATTGCTGCCACCACACCACCAGCAGCAGACAATACATTCCTTGAAGGCTGGATCTGCTGCCCCTATGGATCCTGCTGGCTGAAGCAGTCACCTCACCTTGCCTCATGGGTGGGCTGGCACCATCATTTTGACAATCGACCCTTGAAAAGCTTCTCCTGGGCCTAAGGGAGAAAGGGAGGCACAGGGCTACTGATGGACAGAGCTTCGTAATAAAAGTGTGGAGACCCTGTGACCCACACACACAACCCCAAAAAAGTTTCATATCAAAAATGGAATGCTCAACACCTGCCAACTGCACAAGAATAGTTGGCAATGTTCAATCCAGTTTCTGTGGGCGCCTTTGGCAAGATGCCTCCAGAGAGTCTGCTGTCTTGGGTGAGCCTACACTTTTCTGCTTCTGCCACCGCTGCCCTATCTCATTTGCCCTATCCCTCCAGAGCAAGCGGAAGTGTCTCCTCCACATTCTCACTCTGGTTGTAGCCAATGCTAGTCCTACACAGAGGAGACCCATTGAAACTAATGAATGTGACTAACTTGGGCCTGTTCAGAAAAAAGGCTTTGTTTTTCAACAGAGAGCACATTAAAGGGGGGCAGGGAATGCTTGCTGGTTTATACGGCTGGAGTGCTTTGTCAATGAATGTGTGATTTGATTTTAAGCCTAGATCATATTGGCATTCGACATCTGCAATATGTTTCCTGAGAAGTTCTCTTGCCGATTAATATCCCACCGGGGTGAGGCAACCCATGGGAAACATATGACACTCAGGATACTGGGAGCAGGGGGAGACGTATTGGGGGAGCCAGTCTGATCTGTGATTAATTTCCTGTCCCAACCAAGACCTACACAGAATCTAGGGCAGAAGGAACATTTCAATTCCCTAGCCACTGATTGGGCCTTGATGGGGAGCCCTTTCCCCCACTAAGCGTCCAGAATCCTAATCTGTAAACAATAGTTCTTTAGCAAGATGCCTAAACTACAGAAGCCTCATATGACAGCATGAGATGCCAAGCCATTTTGTTCCACCCACCCCAGATCTTCTAACCTCCTTGCTTTTGACCTAGAAGCGCTGGCTACTTTTGCTCTGAGAACATGACGAAGGCGACAGGAAGATTTGCGCTTTGTTGACAGCACCTCTTCCAGGGTCATTCATGCAATAGAACCGGGCTGTCAGATCAAAAGTGTTGTGCCTTGTTTTTGATGATATCATAGGAAGCCCTGGCTGGCTGGCTCCGCAGAGGTGAATGTGCCTTGGAACATTATTGCCCCTCAGGGTTTGAATAGGCATTCTCTCATATCCTCCTTCTCTGAAATGTGATTGGCTGAGAAGTGCCAGTGGTTGCCAGGGCATGCTTGTTGTCTTAAGAGCTTCATAAGTGGGATCTGCAGCAAAATGTTGCAGTGTACTGCTCTTTAGGGTTCCTGACAGCCATAAAAAGCTTAAATCTGGTATAAGAAGAGCCATCTGGGTGAGGCAGATGGTCTATCCAGCCCAGCATCTTGTTCTTACAGTGGACAACCAGCTCACAAGCAGGACCTAAGCACAACAGCGCCCTCCCTCCTTGCGATTCCCAGCACCTGGTATTCAGACACATGCTTTCTGTGACAGTGGAGGATCTTCATTGGCTCCCAGTATGTTTCCGATCACAATTCAAAGTGTTGGTGCTGACCTTTAAAGCCGTAAATGGCCTCGGTCCTGTATACCTGAAGGAGTGTCTCCACCCCCATAGTTCAGCCCAGACACTGAGGTCCAGCACCGAGGGCCTTCTGGCGGTTCCCTCACTGCAAGAAGTGAGGTTACAGGGAACCAGGCAGAGGGCCTTCTCGGTAGTGGCGCCTGCCCTGTGGAACGCCCTCCCACCAGATGTCAAGGCAATAAACAACTATTTTACTTTTAAAAGACAACTGAAGGCGGCCCTGTTTAGGGAAGTTTTTAATGTCTGATGCTGTTATTTTTAATATTCAGTTGGAAGCAGCCCAGAGTGGCTGGGGAAACCCAGCCAGATGGGTGGGATATAAATAATATATCATCATCATCATCATCATCATCATCATCATCATGACCATTGTGTTCAGTAGCCAGTGATAGCTTTATCCTCCATGAATTTACTTATCCTCTTTTAAAGCCATCCAAGTTGGTGGCCATTCCATAGTTTAACCATGTGCTGTGGGAAGGAGTGTTTTCTTTTGCCTGTCCTGTCCAGCAATCAGCTTCATAGGATGCCCACCATTTCTGCTGTTAGGAGAAAGAGAGAGAAAACTTCTCTCTAGCCCCCTTTCCATGCATCATTTTATACACTTGTATCACGTTGCCACTTCCTTGCCTCTTCTCTAAACTAAAACATCCTAAAGAGCTGCAACCGTTCCTCGTTGGTGAGTTGCTGCACCTCCCAGCATCCCCTTCCCCTCACCTGTCAGTTTCCTCATAGCTCTCAACTGATGTTCAACACTCCATGGCTACGGAGCATGCTCAATCCATATTAGAGTGGGTCTTTTTTTGCAGGTAGGGGGCGTTCGCCAGTGCTTCAGACATTTGCCTTTCCCAACTCGGCATGGAGGTGCTGGGAACTGAACCTGGGACTTTGTGCCTGCAAAGTAGGCACTCTAACTGCTAAGAAACAGCCTCTGTTTCATTCATGGCTGCCTGAACCCAAATACCCCACATTCTAATCCAAGGCCACTTTCACACAATATATTTAAATTTTAGAGCATTGTGCTACAGTCATGGCTTCCCTCAAAGGATTCTGGGAGCTGAAGTTTGAGGTGAGTGCTGAGAGCTGTTGTTAGGCGAAACCCCAAGTCCGCTCCCAGAGCTACAATTCCCAGAGTTTCCTGGGAAGAGCGAACTGTTAGATAAACTACTCTGGGAATTGTAGTTTAGGGAAGGATATGGGCCTGCTAACATCTCTCAGCAATCTACTGCTCCCAGAATCCTTTGGGGGAAGCCATGACTGTTCAAAGGGGTATCATTGTGCTTTAAATATATTGTGTGAATGTGGCCCAACAGACTGTTCCCTGTCTGGGATAGCCTACCTGGAAAAACTGTTTTTTACCTGTGAAAATTCTACAGAGCACAGAAGGCATACAGCTCTGGATGGGATAAAGTTGTAGGGGGGGGGCAGATGGCAAGTTGCCCAGTTATGCTTCCTAAGGCATGATGGGATTTGCAAATTGCAGAGGCTCTTCTGCTATACGCCAGCAAAAACAATGAGCTTGTCAGCAATCTTAACAAGATGGTCTTTAACCTCTGTTACTGGGAGATGGCAGACAGCCCTCCGAGCTAGGAAGTCTATTGCACGGTGCAGTTGTTCAGCTTCAAACATTACACACCACCTTTCTCCTCTGTACTGATATGATCACACACACCTGGCAGCAGGCAGCTGAGCCCTTGCAATCCGGAGATCAGGGCTTGCTGCTTAGTCTAGAGCAGGCATGGCCAAACTTGGCCCTCCTGATGTTCTGGAACTACAATTCCCATCATCCCTGACCACTGGTCCTGTTAGCTAGGGGTGATGGGAGTTGTAGTCCCAAAACATCTGGAGGGCCAAGTTTGGCCATGCCTTCATCTAGAGGCTGGCTGCAAAGGCTGAGAGAGCATATCACCTGCAGAACCTCCCAGTCACCCCAAAGGATCACACGGCAGGTGAACAGGAAAAGGCCCATTTTTGCCTGAGAGCCACTGCCACTCAATGCAGACCAAGCTGACCCTTCCCCTGGATGCTCAACGCAAGGTTTTCAAAAAGCTAAGGCACTTGGGCAGGGGATAAGCAGGAAACAAGCAAGCCAGCTTTGAGGGCTTTCTCCCTTGAGTAGTAAATGAAGCTTCTCCAGCCCGCCATCTTATTTATGGGGAAAAAATGTAGACCCCATGGGCTAAACCCATCACTTGCCATGCTCAGAGCAGACCCACTGAAATTGCTCAGCGTGGCTAACTTAGGCCCATGAATGGGTGTATTCTGAGTAGAACTCAGGTGGATACAATGCACAGTGCACACTCATCTAGTCCATCCCTCCCTGCCAATGTAAGAGGAGATTCTCTGATCAGTGGCAGTGGGTGAGGTGGGGCACAGCTGCCCTTCATCACCAGTATCAGTGCAATTTACCTGGATAGATTGGGTAGAGCAGCGAGGAAGGTTTGACTGCACAGAAGCACCTGCAGACAATCCACCCATGTATCCATGCAACCTAACCTTGCTGCTGCCCTGGTCCCATCCAGGTAAGCTGCCGCGGCACCCATGCCCAGAGGGTGACTGGAAAACTCTTCTGTACCACCCCAGCTGCTTCTGTCTTTGATAGGCAGCTATCCAGCCTCTGCTTGAAAACTTCTAACAAAAAGAAGACCCACCACCTTGCAAGGCAACCTGGTCCACTCTCAAACAACTCGTACCATTCAAGATCACCCCAGGAGCATGCGCAGAGTCACTGCCCCGCATCACTCACGATGCAAGACCCTGCAGACTTAGGACAGAGGAGAACACCTTCTAGTTCAAAGGCTACGGCTTTCCCACAAGCCTGAGTCACACCACTTCTCTTTTCAAGAAAACAAGTGCCAAATCCTTATATATAACCCCAGCTAAGATAAAAAAGAATTAGCAGTCTGATCCTATGCACATCATGGTGTGGCATTGTGTCACTAGCTCTGACGTCTTTTGAAGGGAATTAGGCCAATGCACAGAGGATCTGTCTGTCAACCCTGGTTGCCGAAGAGGTCTGCATTACTCAGTGGCAGATGGAATGGAATCTAGGTGCCTGGCACCACCTTAAATTGAGCTCAGGCTTGGTTTGCCCTGCATGGAAACCTGGCTCCTGTGTACTTGCAGTGGTGAGATTACTTTGGTGTGTGACTTTTGCTGGGAAAAGCAGAGACGTCACCTTGCCAACAAAGGTCCGTATAGTTAAAGCTATGGTTTTCCCAGTAGTGATGTATGGAAGTGAGAGCTGGACCATAAAGAAGGCTGATTGTCGGAAGAATTGATGCTTTTGAATTATGGTGCTGGAGGAGACTCTTGAGAGTCCCATGGACTGCAAGAAGATCAAACCTATCCATTCTGAAGGAAATCAGCCCTGAGTGCTCACTGGAAGGACAGATCGTGAAGCTGGGCCACCTCATGAGAAGAGAAGACTCCCTGGAAAAGACCCTGATGTTGGGAAAGATGGAGGGCACAAGGAGAAGGGGACGACAGAGGACGAGATGGTTGGACAGTGTTCTTGGAACTACCAGCATGAGTTTGACCAAACTGCGGGAGGCAGTGGAAGACAGGAGTGCCTGGCGTGCTCTGGTCCATGGGGTCATGAAGAGTCGGACATGACTAAATGACTAAACAACAACAGACAACGGGAGTGTATTCCTGTTGATTCTGGTGGACCTCTCAGTGACGCTTCAGTACCATTATCAGCCACACTATCCTTCTGAGCACGTGGCTGGGATGTAACTGCTTCGAAGCTGCTTTGGTCCCTCCTGGAGGGTGTCTCTCTCTCTCTCTCTCTCTCTCTCTGTGTGTGTGTGTGTATGAGTAAGTCAACTGGCACAGGGTAGTCATTTATTTATTATTATTTTAATGCTATTGTTATCATTGTGAGAGCTGCATTGAGCTTGACACTGTTGTTGAGAAAGCTAAGTGCACATGTTAAACCAATCAGTCACTGGATATTATTATTAGTTACATCACATTTTTTTGACAGGAGAGCACAGCAGCAATTTATGGCATCACAATCTTTCATGATTTTGTGCCACAATCTCACTCAACAAGCTTTCCCCCCCCCTCTCCAGGGCTGTGAACTTGTGTGGCCCTCCAAAACATGTGTTTTGGGGCATCATGCTCTCATGCAAGCACATGGGCCTGAAAAAGTGCTTTTTAGGAGGCTGCAATCTCGCACAGGTTATGTGAGTCACCTGTGAGCATGGCCCAAAAGCTCAACAACTTTGTGGGGTGTCCTGGTTTTTACTTTTTTGCAATATGGCAACCCTAGGATTGAGGAATATGGCAGAGCTGGTGCAATTAGTACCAAAATCGGGCCTCCACAACCGGTGACCCACCAAGCTGAACACAGTCCACTTCCCCAATGTGTTGTGGTCTGCCTTGTACTCAACAACCCCATCTTTCAGCTCTCCCAGGAAAACAAGGAAAACATCAATTTGAATGACTTTCTAGCAGACTATGGTTTGTGGCTGATGAGCTGAGGCCAGCTTGGTGGTTCGTGTTGCACAGGGATAGGCAACCACCATCCTTGTAGATGGCCTTTAATTTCAAGAAGAAAGGAGTCATCAGATGTCAATACCTGTCTCTAATCTTCCTTTCACAGTGTTGGGATACTCCTTAGTGGTTTGTCAATTTCATCTGTTTTTACTTCATCTGTTTCAGGCTTCAGAGAGGCATAACACTGAAAAACAGATGCCTGGGAAGAACCCTGGCATGAATTAAACCCTAGCCTTCCCTAAATCAGCTCAAGTGTATTTGGACTTCTCTGGATTATAAATGGAGACATTAAGAGTGCCTGGAATTCAGCCACCTCTGGGGGGGAATACAACCTGGTTGCCATGTAAGGGGAATGGTGGAAACTGGGATTGCACTTGCCCACAAAATGGGGAAAGAAGACAGGAAGTTCATTTGCAGCTCCCTTGGGTGGCGAGATACATGAACCATGTGCTCTGCAGACACCTGAGGGCTGTTTCACCTGCTGCATTAAGAGCTTCAGCTCATCACATCTGATCATGCAACCCCATGGTTACTCATTCCTCTGAATACCATTTGCTGGGAATAAAAAGTGGGTAGAGTTGTTCTTGAACTCAGTTCCATCTTGCAGGCTTCCCATAGGCATCTGGTTGGTCAGTGTGAGATCAAGGTGCTGGAACAGATGTGTCTTTGGTCTAAACCAGAATGGCCTTCTTATATTCTTATGTTAACTACGGTAGTTGTCAGTTGTCAGTTCCATAGAGGCCGGGCTCCAACAGGTGTTATCTTGGGGCAGATGCCACAGGAGTCTGCATGTATTTTAGGGGTGGAGGCAGAAGTTAAATACTGAAAGAGGAGATCAGGGTCATCTCTCCTAGCAAAAATGAGAAGATAGTTCCTGTATATGGTGTCTCAGGTTCTACAAATGCTTGAAACTTACTCTTTTTCTTTCTTTTTTAAAGGAAGGTGGGAAATCTGGGGATAATTCATCCAGCGGGAACAAGCACACTTCCTTGCTGACACCATGCTAGCACCAGTGCCCTATGCCCTATGATCAACAAGGATGCAAGCCACCAAGTCACCATTTTGATTTCCTCCAATGAAGCATTGCTGCAGGGCATTGTGGGAAATTTAAATGGCCGCCTGCCGCTTGGCTCTGATGGCAGTTCTGATGTCACTGCCATTTCTACCGCAGCCAGGTGAGTCCACCAGGGTGCTCAATGACTCCTGCATGAGCCCATCCAGACACTTTGCCAAGGATCCCGTCAAACTTGGAGCCTCTGTTGGAGGTTGAGAGTTTCAGCGGGATGTCCTTCTGGAGGGGAAACCATGTTTGTGGGTTACAGGAAACATAGAGTCTTACTGCATCTTGAAGGTGAACAAGCTTATCGCGGCATATGTTTTTATGGCTTTAGTTAAAGCCATGGTTTTCCCAGTAGTGATGTATGGAAGTGAGAGCTGGACCATAAAGAAGGCTGATCACCAAAGAATTGATTCTTTTGAATTATGGTGCTGGAGGAGACTCCTGAGAGTCCCATGGACTGCAAGAAGATCAAACCTATCCATTCTGAAGGAAATCAGCCCTGAGTGCTCACTGGAAGGACAGATCATGAAGCTGAGGCTCCAATACTTTGGCCACCTCATGAGAAGAGAAGACTCCTTGGAAAAGACCCTGATGTTGGGAAAGATTGAGAGCACAAGGAGAAGGGGACGACAGAGGATGAGATGGTTGGACAGTGTTTTCGAAGCTACAAACATGAGTCTGACCAAACTGCGGGAGGCAGTGGAAGACAGGAGTGCCTGGCGTGCTCTGGTCCATGGGGTCACGAAGAGTCGGACACGACTAAACGACTAAACAACAAAACGTTTTTATGGGCCAGAGCATGCATAAAGCAATAACTTATAGGGTATAAATATCCTGGCTACACGCACAATAAGAAAAAATATTGCCCCTCAAACACCAACAGTGTAAGAGTTAGATGGTTGGAGGAGTGCCAAAGTACTTATGCAGAGCCTGAATGAAAACAGAATCCAATCAAATGAATCTAAGACTTTGTTGGTATAGGCACAAGTCATCTAGCTGCTAGTGACTAATGGGGTGCTCAGCAGTGAAAGCAAGCATGTCCAGAAAGGGAATTGCTCTCTGCTGTGAGCTTACCACTTACAGGAATGGTTGAGAACAAGATCCAAGGATATAAATTCCTATATGCTGGGATTCACTTAGACACATGGACTTGGTATGCCTCTTGGCACCACAGGCTGAAGCCAGCCTTCTCCAAGTTCTTGGGTGTTTGCAGCACGTCGGAAGGGGCTCTACACATGCTCCTATGTGCTTGCAGAGAGCTTATGCACTGTGGGAACTGGAAACCCCATTTTTGGAAGTCAGTTTCACAGAAGGTATGTCATCCTTGGAGATGGAACTCCAGTAGTTGCTTCCTTCCCACCCCAACCCCCTCCTGATATCACTTCTGGAAGTGTAGAATAGGCAACAGCTCTAGAGTTTCTGGCCAATATCCCAAACCACCACCCAACAAATCGTGCAAACTCAACAGAACTTTAGATGTGTGGCTTCTTGCACAGCAGGAAGCCCTGGGTTCAAATCCTCACTCAGCAGCAAAGCTTACTGCCTTGAGTAAGCTTCTTCTACCTTTTTCTCCCAGGAGCTCAAGGTGGCTACATGGTTCTTCCCCCTGCCATCTGCCCTTTAATCTGAACAACAACCCTCTGAGGTAGGTTAGGCTGAGAGGCAGTGACTGGTCCCAGGTGGGCTTTGTGGCTAAGTGGGGATTTGAACCTTGATCTCCCAGGTCCTAGTCCGATGCTCTAACTGCTACACCACACTGCCTCCAATAATTCTCATCTATCTGTATATGACTAAACCTCACAAGGTTGTTGTGCAGATAATCCCCACTCCTGATACGCCATCTCTGAGCTTCTTGGACTGAAAGAGACAGATACAAAATGATGAATAAATGCCATGTGTATCTCTTGCCTTTCACAGGCATAATCAGGACCCTTTTTCTTTTGCTCTCTTCCCAGCTGGCTCTGCAGCAGATTACAAAGATTTCTCTCTTTTTGTGGGGTGTGGGGTGGGAAATGCATATGTATTTGGAGGACAAGTTTTGGAGCACAAGTTTTGGAGGACCTGAATCAACAACTGGTTACTCATTTCTTGGTTTGTTAAGAGAATGGGGATCAGAAATGCAGGAGAATCTTAGATATTAGAAATCAATCACTCAGCACCTCCCGAACATATATTTGACATCCACCTTAGCACTTACCTCCCTGGGTTGGGGAAACCGGACACCTGGGTCCCTTAAGGAAAGGAGGAAGGAAAACCTCTATTGCATCACCACCGCCCAGTCTTGTCCTCGATATTTCTTTTGCAAGATTCTCTGCTCTGTAAATTTGGAGGTAGCAGACCCCTTGCTGGCTTCTCTTCGCTCGAGTCCTGGATCTCGCCCGCCGCTCCACCTGGACCCTTTGCATCCAACCGAAAAGTGTCCCAGCGGACCGCTTGGAAGACGTCTGACTCGCGAAGAGCCAGGGGGCGGAGCTGCCAAGAGGGTGGGCGGGACTTCGAGGAGAGCCGTGGCGCGGGAGATGCTGAATGGGGCTTGCCAGGAGAGCGCCCGTGAGTGAGCGCGCCTCCCGATCCTCTTCGTGCTTACTCGGAAGTAACTCCCGGCACGTTCAGCGTGCGAGGCCATCTTCCCAGGTAAGCAGATCCTGGAACCTTCCCGAGCCATATCTGGAAAATGGGGCTGGGGAGGCAATCCTACCCGCGCACATCCTTGCTCCGAGTAAGCCTCCTGGGACTCAGCAGGAGTTACTTCCGAGTAAACACGCAGAGGATCGGGCTGCAGGCTGCTGGGATGCAAACAGAAGGATGAGGGACAGGTCAACCGGCAATGGGAAGGAAGCGGTGTTCATCTTAACGCAAAGAGGAACAAGATTAACACGATAACAACTCGCAGGCGAACTCTGAGCAGGTGCACTTTTCCCTGGCGCGGGCTGAGCTATTCCTGATCCTCATCAGTTGGCCATAGATGGATCATTACATTCACAGCAGTGGCTCTCCAAGGTTCCAGACAGCAGTATTTCCAAATCCTACCTGAGTTGAACATGTGACCTTAAAGCATTTTGTCACTGACTACTCCTTTTGCCCAGAATCAGCAAAAACGGAAGATGACGGCCCCATCTGCACTATACGTTTAAAGCGGGATCTTCCCCTCTCCTTTCTGTCCCTGAGACAGCCAGGTTGAAAGAGGTGTGCAGCACAAGACGTGGTTTTATTGTCCAGACCAGCAAAACACCAGCTGGCTGGCAACCACTACCTCCTTCATGAATTTAACAAGCATTGGCGCTTTCTCTGGGCGAGAACCTAGCAACCCCGCCTAGTGGTTAGGGCAGCCCTGCATAGCCAAATGAGCTCGGAATGGAGCGAGAGCTGCTTCTGGCTGCTTTAAGCAGCCCCTTGGTAACTCGGTCGAGCCGCGTTGACTCTTTCACCCCTGTGCACCTGCTCCTCCTGTGCCAATATTTGTGTACCTTTCCACCCCACTCCAACCCGCTTTTACACTCTTCCTATTATGTTAAATGACTTCCCCAATAAAAGAGCCTTCGTTCCTCCAGCAACCTTGTGACTCAATATCACTAGTTATCTGTGTTCTTCACCGTTTTACAGCTTGTTCCTTAAAGGATTAATAATGCCTCTCAAGCAAACAGGAAAGGGGGGAGGGAGGTTTATAAGTGCACCAATGTGCCCGGGACAACGTTGTCCTGGCTTTCTTACCCACGGTGCATCTGGTGCCAGCTTCAGGAAGTGGTTTGAGTAGAAACAGGGTTGTCAACCATTTCGTTTTTTATTGGTTCAGTGTCTCCAGAAAAAAGCCAGTAAACATCAGAACAACACAACAAAGCTTTTTCTTTTCTTTTAATGCCGTATAGTCCAGGCACCACTTATGATGCATCTAAATTCTTCTCTAGCTCCAGAGCGTGTCCTGCATTACAGAGGACAGTTCTCTGTTTGAACGGTCTTCCATCAGGCTGCAAAAGAGGAGGGGTGCAGGGTTGCACCATCAGCGCAGCTGAAAGTTCAGCCTTGAATTTGTCCACCCCAGCTGGTCATTAGATGAACTTACATAACTAAGAACTTTAACCCTAGTTCGCTTCTCTCCTCCTCCTTCCCAGTCCATTTTCCTTTTGTGTTTCATGTCTTCTTAGATTGTAAGCCTGAACCCAGGGACTGTTTATATGTTCATTTTATAGTAAGTTGCTCAGGGGGCCTTTTTTGGTTGAAGAGAAGGACAGAAAAAATAAAATGAATACATACCTTTATTGAAAGCATCTTCTGTTTGAAGGGCTGTTCTTTCAAAGACCAGTTGTGGGAAGGTTTAGCAGCTTTTAAAGGGCCAAAGAAGCCAATATGGATTAGGTGTTCCATTACCTAGTTTAAGTTTGTCTCTGGGAAATTCTTCCATATGCTTTTCGGAAATTATCTGTTGGGTGAAGACTGCATGCTCAGTTGCTCCACCTAGAGGCCTGGTGCAGCAATGCTTCATTACCAAGCTTGGCACAGTAATATCCCTGGGATCGGACTGGTATACTTGGTGTTGGGTAAATTTTCGCCCTTGTATGTAGAATTCCATGCTATCTTGCCTGATTAATCTGGAGCCATCTAGCCTATCCCTGTGCTTCTTGCCCACATGGTAGAATAGTTAATTGGGTTGGCTTGGGGGGCCATGCAGAATTGAGACTGGGTACCCACTTTTGGATGTAACCCATTCACGCCCATAAAAGATTTTCTGCTGCTGGCAGAAAGGGAGAATTCAGAGGGGAGGGGTTATTGGGGGGAGTTGTTGTTGTTACCTGTGGAATATCTCATTTGGTAGAGCATGAGATTCTTAATCTCAGGGTCTGATCCTCCTTTAATGCCATTCAAGAGTTAACTGTCCGTACAGTTGTACCTTGGATCCCAAACGCTTTGCAAGTCAAACGTTTTGGCTCCGGAATGCCGCAAACCCAGAAGTGAGTGTTCCAGTTTGCGAACGTTCTTTGGAAGCCGAACGTCCGGCGCAGCTTCCACGGCTTCCAATTGTGTGCAGGAAGCTCCTGCAGCCAATCGGAAGCCACACCTTGGTTGTTGAACGTTTTTGGAAGTCAAATGAACTTCCGGAACAGATTCTGTTTGACAACCAAGGTACGACTGTAACACTGAAGAGCAGCATGTGATGCACAACACTCTAACCAACAGAGCTATTGGGAAAGGTCCTCCTTGCCAAGAAATGAATAACAAATTACATCTGTAAGACAGGAGCATATATTGCAAGAATGCAGAGCCAGTGGTCTTCCATCTGTTGGACTGCAAGCCCCACCCCCACCGTCCCCAACCTTGCTGGTTTGGGCTGATGGGATTTGGAATCCAACAACATCTTGAGCTCCACCATTACCTCTTCCCTGGTTTATAGATGACATGGCCTGTTGTTCTCCTCCTGCCTCATCCAAGGAGAATGATATCCCTTATTGCAGAAATAAAATTTCATAAACTTCAGTATGCATAAAACTGCAGTTCCAGGAAACGAAAAGTTCCTTTTTGTGTGAAATTCTCAGTTTGACAACTGGTTCTTTCCAGGGAAAGAAAAAGGCCCCAGGAAGTACCTAGACCCTTAGGATGGGCTCCCAAGCACACGAGGGGCAGGGTGGATGGGAGGAGCACACTGTCTCTAGATGTGACATGCCGGTGCCCTCTTGTGTTTGTGATGTACATCGCAGTCTAGGGACCAGCAAATTCTCCAGGCCTATAGATATTATGCTCAAAGAACAGGGTTCGATGGTGACCTTTAGTACAGGAGGGAGAATTTTTAGTATGTGTTGCTTCTCCTGCCGTGGCACTTTCATAGTGGGAGAGAGAAGATAGCCCTGCTTCCAAATAATCATTTTATGCAATTATTCAAAGCTGTTTCCAGTGCTGCATCTGGCACCCTTACAACGTTTAACAGGAGCTGAACCTCTGTTCACTTTGTGCACCAACCACAACTACCCCAGCCAACAACGACCCCAAGAGTGGCGTTCCCTTGTGGGTGACCTTCCAGGGGCCTCAAGCCAGTTGTAGATTCAGCAAACCACTTGCCATCCTCCATCCATGCAAGATACAGTTCGAGGTCACATTTCAGCCCAGTGAAATCTCTGAAGGAGAGAGAATAACAGGACCAGTGAAGGCTTGGAGGGCTGTAGCCTTCCCAGAGTTCCAAGGGCCACATATAGAGAGGACAGGAGGGCCACATTCAGCTCCATCCCCCCAACCTGTGGTTACCTATCCCTTGTTCTACACTAATCATAATTTTATAAGCAGAGATGGCAAAACTGACGGAACTGATTAAAGATACAGATTTAGAATCTTTTGAAGAAGACTGGAAATCTTTTCTGGTCTATATAAAAAGTTATTTCCCATACGTGAAGCAGGGTTTGAAGCGAAAGAAAACAGCAGAACGTATTAAGAAACATGCTAGAGAGGATTAAATTAGATAAGGCGGAACCTTAAAATGCAATTGTATGTAGTATGGATTATAAACATCAGTGTTGTGTGAGTGGGACGTCACTCGTTTTGTTGAATTGGAATATAATTGTTGAGTAACAGTAACATTCTTTTTTTAGAGTATCTGTTTTTCTTTTTTTATATATATAATTTTTATTAAATTTTCTGTTTTACAATTTAAAATACTCATTTAAACATCCTTAAGATATCAGTGACTTCCCTTCTTCTCTTTCCATGGTTCATTTTGCATTTCATAAATCCCTGCATATTTTACATAAACTAAACCATTCCGTATTCCGTTATTGCATCCATCAAAACTAACAAATGTAACATTCTATATGGAAAAAATAAAATATTTTTATTAAAATAAAATAAACTCATTTCTCCACACCTTTCAAAATATATTTAAGAAGTGCTAAGCAACTTCTAGCGGAGATTTGGAATGACCCAGATTTTTTATGTCAGGTTCTAGTACTCTAGTTTCTGCCCCACCCTGAACCTCCAGTCAACCGACTCCAGACTTTGCATGTTAGGTTTCTGATTAATTCCTTTGGGTGTACCCTGCAGCTCTTTATTGTTATGACTGTACAGCATGGGGCTGTGAACTCTTCTCTTAAGCTTTTTTTAACATGCATCTAGCTCAGGGGCATGGGTGACTAGAAGATGCTTGCTTGAAGGAGCTTTTATGGCTGGTGACTACCAGGTAGTGGAAGCACTCCATTTCTTAGGACCAGGGATTGGAGGAAACACTTTGGAGATCAGAATGTAGTCCAGCAAAGGAGACAGACATTTCGAGCTGTGTATCTGATTGGTGAGCGTGAGGACAGGAGAGGGGAGCACAGGGGAACATAGAAGTCAGACTCACTGGTTTGCCTCATCCAGTGTTTCTCAAACGTGGGTTCCCAGCTGTTGTTGGACTACAATTCCCATAATCCCTAGCCAGCAGGACCAGTGATTAAGGATGGTGGGAGTTGTAGTCCAAAACAGCTGGGGACCCACGTTTGAGAAACACTGGTCTGGTTCAGTATTATCTATGTTGTTGTTTAGTTGATTAGTCATGTCCGACTCTTCTTGACACCATGAACCAGAGCACGTCAGGCACTCCTGTCTTCCACTGCCTCCCACTGTTTGGTCAAACTCATCCTGGTAGCTTCAAGAACACTGTCCAACCATCTCGTCCTCTGTCGTCCCCTTCTCCTTGTGCCCTCCATCTTTCCCAACATCAGGGTCTTTTCCAGGGAGTCTTCTCTTCTCATGAGGTGGCCAAAGTATTGGAGCCTCAGCTTCACGATCTGTCCTTCCAGTGAGCACTCAGGGCTGATTTCCTGAAGAATGGATAGGTTTGATCTAGTATAGGGCAGTATATAAATTCGATGATGGAGGAGGAGGAGGAGGAGGAGGCGACCCAGGGATAGTGTTATTTAAGTACACAATGAGAGAGTGTATAGAACTAACAGCTGGGTTTTGGGTTGTTGCTTGCGACATTAGCTTTCTTTACAAATATCCAAGCAGATAGTGGGAAGGGTGGTGTGTGTGTGTGTGTGTGTGTGTGTGAGAGAGAGAGAGAGAGAGAGAGAGAGAGAGAGAGAGAGAAGAGAGAGAGAATTCAACCCTTCAGGCCTTTCGATCTGGTCCGCAGTCAGGATTTTTTTGATTTGACAACCAATCCTTCTTCTCAAGGACCTCTTGGAACTGTAGCTAAGTGAAGGGGAATAGGGGCTCTACTGGTTTTTCTCAGGACACTCCTAACAAACCACAGCTCCCATAATCCTTTGGGGGAAGCCATGACTGTTTATAGTGGCATCATAGTTCTTCAAACGTGAATGTTGTCTAAGTTACATCCAGCCCAGGAGGTGGCACTGCCTGTCAGATTCCTCTTCTGTAGTCTCAGTGTTTCCCTCCAAGTGCTCAGCAGGGAGGAGATGGTGGCAAAGTTACAGTTAGTTGTTCTGCCTGTCATTGGCTCTGGCTCCACCTTCAGCTGGCCTCTCTGTCTTCTTCCCCACAAGTCTCAAAGGACAATGGCCACCACGGGGCCCAGCCCAGCTCAAATATTTAGAGATGACAGCCAAGTTGTTTTCGCCCTTGAGCTTCCCATAGCACAGGTAGCAGACATTGTCTAGCACCTGTTATTCATTAACCTGCAGTTAATATTGTTTTCTCAGTTAAATATATATCTACTATTACTATCCCTTTCTTTCTCTGATGTTCATTAGAAGGAGCTGGTGGCTTTTCAGCATTTTCTCAGAATGAGAGCCATTGGGATGTGCGGCCATGGGCGAATCTGTCCATTAAAGTTTCTCTCGGTTTCTAATTTTTCCACATTTCCGTGTCAATTTGTGGTTTTTTGTTTTGAAAGCCTTCGCCAGCATCTAAGTGTGACTTTCTCCAAATAAGACAATTACACTCTTTCTTTCTTTCTTTCTTTCTTTCTTTCTTTCTTTCTTTCCTTCCTTCCTTCCTTCCTTCCTTCCTTCCTTCCTTCCTTCCTTCCTTCGCAAAGCGATTTTCCTCACCTCAGAAAGGATATTATAAAGTTGGAATAACTTTAGAAGAGAGCAACCAAACCGATGAGGGGGATGACTCTCCTATGAGGAAAGATTGAAGCTTCTGGGATTTTTTAGTTTTGAGAAAGGCACGTAAGAGGTGACATGATCGAACCTTATATAACTATGCATGACATGGAGACAGTGGATAAAGAAAAGTGTTTTATTCCACCCTCCATAACACTAGCAGTACTGCCTAGCAGTAGGATCAACACTGAACCTTGAGACATGAAGACTCCATAAAAGTTGCTGTTTGTACATTGCTACCTTTGCTCTCTCCTGCAGGAAATAAGCAATTCATTAAAACGTGGGAAGAGAGGAGTTAAAATGCTGTATGCAGATTTCCTTGCTTCGAATGAACAACCCCTCGTTATACAGCCAAGATTAATCAAAAGTTTCTTTGTCAATGTATTGAATTCTCTCTGATAAAATGCCTTATGTGTTAATACCACAGACAAAATTATCTTCCTGATATGCTTAATACTAATGGGCAATGTTTTGTTTTGCTTTTAAAATCTATGATTGCATTAATGGGCCAGAGGGCACCTTTTTGTGCCATCTGTCTGGAAGATAACAACCTTGGCTCTTGATAAACAACAGATGCCAGACTCTTGAGCCAGTGTGGTGTAGTGGTTAAGAGCAGTAGTCTCGTAATCTGGGGAACCAGGTTTGAGCCTCCGCTCCTCCACATGCAGCTGCTGGGTGACCTTGGGCCAGTCACACTTCTTTGAAGTCTCTCAGCCCCACTCACCTCACAGAGTGTTTGTTGTGGGGGAGGAAGGGAAAGGAGATTGTTAGCCGCTTTGAGACTCCTTAAAGGGAGTGAAAGGCGGGATATCAAATCCAAACTCCTCCTCCTCCTCTTCTTCTTCTTCTTCTTCTTCTTCTTCTTCTTCTTCTTCTTCTTCATAGCACAGGAAGTGTGAGACCTGCTTTTCCCTGTCTGCACCCAAAACAGAACAGCCTACTTTTGTTGCTAGCAAATCAGCAAAGCAGTAAGCTTTGACACCAGTTGACTAGGGTTCAAATTCTGAGACAGCCTGCATAAGGTGTTAGTTTCATTGACATGACAACAATAACAGATGAAGGACAAAGTGCAATATATTGGCTGTGAACTGGGGGTGAATACTAGACCTGTAACAAACAAGCTGGTGGAAGGTTGAAAGGTAAAGATTTTGGGGAACCTGTCACCTTCCAGATGTTACGCTAAATGACACCATTTCCATCATCCATGCCAACGAGCCATGCTGGCTGGGCCTGGTGGCAACTATAGTCCAACAACATCTGGAAAGCTATATCTCATTGAAACATGACTCTACCTAATTCACATTTTCCGAAACATTACATAGACAAAAGACCAGCCATCCTTGAAAATTTCTCTGAATTTTGCAACGCAGTTCTAATGTATAGATTAGGGAACAGTGTGCATATAAATGCATATAGTGGTTAAAATAACATGGGTATATTGGGCAAAATGACAGACATATGTGTTTGTTTGGAGAAATATGCCCTAAAATCCTGATGAATTTTAATGAAGACTGTAAAAAAAAAAAAAAATAGCAAACTGATTTGGAAATGAGAACTGAACCTCTGCATTTCCATTCTCCCCAGCTGGTTCCATCCCAGACGGATCTTTTCCTTCCTTTTGGAAATTTGACAATATAAAACAACCTGGCTGCAGATTTGTAATTAAGCAAAGACTATCTCCATAGGTGCATAAGGGAGAACCAAAATAAACAAGCACATAAAATACCCTTAGTCTTCAGATGTTAAGGGAGGAGGCTTTGCCCTTGTGCTCTCCCCAAAGCAGCTTCCCCAAAGGGACATTATCCTTTCCTCTCATTCTTTGGGGTCACCGCCAGCAGGTTGCCACTGCCTGGAAGTAATATAGCCCCAGCATCCCTGGGAGTTGAGCTCAGGTGGGCTCTCGGCCAGTCAATCAGGAGGGATGAGGCAGGAGTCCCTCTGCTGGCCAGAGATGGGGAAAGACCAGCTTCACTGGGAGCAGGGAATGAAGGTCACTGCGGATGGGGCTAGGTGAGCAGCTCAGCTCCTCTACCAATGGTCTCCAGCTGCTGCTGCTTCTAAGGGAAGAAATACCAGGCTTCCCTGATATCTAATATCATGTATTACACCAGGACCTTGGTCTTGATCTTAATCCATTCGGGGAGTCCATTCGACTCCTGAAACCAAGGCGTGGCTTCCAGTTGACTGCAGGAGCTTCCTGCACTCAAGCAGAAGCCGTGTCAGATGTTCGGCATCTGAAAAATGTTCGCAAACCGAAACACTTACTTCTGGGTTTGCAGCATTCAGGAGCTGATTAGTTCGGGAGCCATGCCATTCAAGTACCAAGGTACCACTGTACTAAGAGTATATTTGCATCAGGAAATGATTAAAAAAGCAACTTGCTCATAAGTTAGCAAAAGAATGCCATTAGTTCCCCAGATGGAAAATGTTTGCATAACCCTGATGAGGAAATAGCAGAAGAATGGGCCTTTGCATATTACAAGATTTATATGCACGTATAAGCACGTTCTTCTTTAATTTAATAATGTTTAATAATAATAATAATGTTCTAAGTACAGTGGTACCTCGGGTTACATACGCTGTAGGTTACAGACTCCGCTAACTGAGAAATATTGCTTCAGGTTAAGAACTTTGCTTCAGGATGAGAACAGAAATTGTGCTCCAGCGGTGCGGCGGCAGCAGGAGGCCCCATTAGCTAAAGTGGTGCTTCAGGTTAAGAACAGTTTCAGGTTAAGTACGGACCTCTGGAACGAATTAAGTACTTAACCTGAGGTACCACTGTACAGGGATGAGAATAAGCAAGTAAGGTTTCAAAGTTTCATTTGACGAAGTGCATCATGTGATATGAAGCATTCAGAACCAGCAAAAATTGAAACAGAAAGACCCTCTTGCATACTTGTCTCTCTTAGGCAAATGATAATTAGAGAAAATGTGGCCTATAAGTCAATTAGAATTTAGGTTGAATAAAGTCGGAGCGGGGAGGTTGATCAAACAAGAGTTATACTGAGGTATGAGCAAAGCTGTCAGTTTTGGTTTCTCTCAATTTCTCATTTTTCCAATCTTCAGTTCTCTACATTTCCATATCTCACTGATGATGATGATGATGATGATGATGATGATTAGCAATTTTGGGTGAGAATTTCTGTCATTTTGCAAAGCAAACTTAAGAAACAGAATGCTGATCTGTATGTCATTTTCACGAATGTATGCATATATTTTTGTTTGTTTCAGCCCTAGCCAGTGTTGTAAATACTGGGAGTTGTCATCTAGAAATAGCTGAGCAGACCACCCGTTTCCCACAGCAGCCTAATAAAATGTAAAGTGTTATCACAGGTAGCAAGTCTGTATGTCAATCTATACTGCACTGTATGAAGTAGATTAGTTTTGGTTCAAGGGAAGCCATTATCTTCCCTACCTCCTTTATCTGAGCAGGAAAAGGCAGGAACTTCAGGGAAGATGTGAGAAATGTTTTACAGTGTACTGCCAACAGCATAGCTGCTCTTTGTGTTCTCGTAATCTTGGTCCTGATTTGCATGCAGCCAGGTATTCTGCTCTTCAAACATTTCTCAAGAACTGGATTTTCCTAGGCATCAGTGCTGCAGCTGTGCTTCTGAACTGAACATAGCCAAATGAGAATAATTCTGTTTTTTCCAAGGTATTTATTTTCAATGACACTGTTTTTGTTTTGTTTGGGTTTTGTTTTGGATTTTTTTCCCCAGTCTGAAGTTCAGTTCTCTACTGTAGCTTGTGGTTTTTTTACAAATATTTTAAAGTCCACATTAAAATTCATCAGTGTTTTAGTTCGAATTTTTCCAGGCATATACATCTTTCTATGTCATTTTGCCTAATACCCACATTTCTGGAAAGGAATTTCCCCCGCTGTGATGTATAGCTGTGTGATATTTTCACCAATGCACTCATTTTTATGGACACTTTCCACTAGAATTGCTTGTTTGTAGACATTCCTGCGCTGGGGAACTGCATAGCAAAAAATCAGAGAAGATGTGGATTTTGAAGGGTGGCTGTTTCAGGTGACATATTGCTTTGGAAATCAAGCATGATAACCTATAAGTGCAAAATCCTGTCTGTCGGGGACTGGGCAGAGGAGGAATGGTGGAGACTGCCTCCCCATCCTGACCCTTCCAGGGAGGAAGAGGAAGACAGTCTAGATTTACAACAGGGGGTTGAGGGAGGTCGCAGCTCAGAGGCAGATGAAGGGGAAAGCTGGGAAATCATGCGAGAGCCCGAACAACACCCAGCTGACACGTTGTTACTAGAAAGCATCCCAGACCCTCCATCTCCCAGAACCCGGTGAGCCTTAAAAGTAGGAGAGCAAAGAGCTCAAAGACATAGGGCACGTAGCAGCACCCGTAGAAGTGACGAACAAGGAAGTGGGAGAGACGGAGATTCACTTGGGACAATACCATTATCCAAGAGGCTGGGATCTATAGCCCCTCTCTGTAAAGGTTGAAATAAAAAAGGACAGTAAGAAACCTTTCCTTGTCTTTATACTTTCCTGGGCAACCAGCCGGGAGCCACTGACAGCATCCTGACACTGTCCCTCTGTGCAGGCCATTGCTTGGCTTGTGTATAGCCATAGGATCATATGAAGAGCCCTGCTGGATCCGGCCAAAGGCTCACCAAGCCCACCATCTTGTTCTCAAAGTGGTCAGCCAGATGTCTGCACAGACTGCGCACACAGAATAGGCGTGAGGCTTGCTGAAGCATACTACAACTACGTATTTATTAATCATAACTCAGGACAAAGAAATATGTCATCTCTCTTTGTCTTCTCAGAGAGACAGAAAAAAGCAAAAGCTATACACACAACGGACGTTCCCAGCAACCTGTGCTGGTATGTAAACAGACATGTGACATGCAACAGTTCCATGTCTGCAACTAAAGGTGGAATGGAATTTTCCAACAGGAAACATGGTAGCAGGACCCGAGCAGAAGGGCACTCTGCCCTCTGGTTGTGTCCAGCAACTGGTATTCAGAGACATTCCCGCCTCCAACTGAGGAGGGAGAGCATAGTCATCATGCATGGTAGCTACTGATGGCCGCCGCCTCCTCTCTTTTGGAGCCTTCGAAGTTGGTGGCCATCACTGCCTCTTGTGGGTGTGAGTTGTGCTAGTGATCCCAGCTGGGCTAGATTATCAGGAGACTTTGGAGGTCCCTGCCAGGTTGTGGGCCTTGGCAGAAGATTCTGGCACCCACTGTTTGCTCTGCAGTCTCTGCAGCCGGTACCTTGTCAGGGTGTGGCAGGGAACAGATGCTGTCCGCTCCTAAACATGACTCATGCTCTGAGCAATGTGCTAGAGCACCAAAACAGGACTTTGGGGGTCGCCCCCTCTAATCCCCATAGGGTAGCCAGGGACTTTCCCTGCTTACAAAGACAGGCTCCAGTGGATTGAGTGGATGAGAACAATAGTGGGTCCAATGGTCAAGAAAGTGGTTTCCGCACGTGCTCCAGAGAGAAGTGAGGGGCAGATAGGGCTCATCAACCTGGGAAGGTAGTCCATCTAGGAAAAGGAAAACTCTGATCCTAAACCTCTGCTGCCTTGTCGGTCATCTTCAGGAGAAGAAAAGACCAAGGAGTAAACACTACACAAATTAGGAGTGGAGTCCCTAAGATGGTTGAATGGTGCCTTCTATGCCTCCTTCTGGCAAGTCCTGCAGCCAAGTTGCTCTCCTTTCCTTTGGACCACATCTGTGAGGTCAAAAGGGAGGGGGGGTCTTGTCATTTGGGCAGCCCGGGACCTACATGCACACTGCCCAGGGTTGCGCTCTGGGGAGGTCACTTTGGTGCTGCTAATGCAGCTGTTTGACTTCACCCCCAGAGAACCAGGACCACTCCAGGAAGATATTGTTGCTCAAGCAAGGTTCTCAGCTTCTATGAGGAAGTCCTCTTAGCCTCCTTCCTGACCAGGAGGGTAAAATGGCCAACCAAGGTGAGTCAGTCTAGGGCCTGAGGGTCCTTCACAGGGAAAATGCCAGCAGCAATTCAGTGGTTGACCACACGGGGCAGCTTTCCACAGTTCCCTTCTGCTCTTGATAAATTCTCACAGGTGATAAACATCTATCTGGAGTGGTCTACTTCATATAAAATAAGCCTGTCAGCAACAAGGATCACTTGTCTCTGGCAAACTGCCTTTCTGTATTCAAGATTTACATATATTCCTATTTTAATGTGGAGCAGCACTCAATTGTGTGAGCCTCCAGCTCAGTTCAGAGACAGATTGACTGCCTCATCTTCTGTTTGCAAGGACTACGGCTTCTGTCCATCATCATTAAGTTCCTAAGTGTGCTGTGTTCAGCTGACCTGTATCTTGATATATCTGTATTTATTTAGCTCCACTTCCTGCTCAGATACAGCAAGGCTGAAGAGGCAGCAGGAAGGGACGCAGGAAATAGACTCAAAATGCAGTTTGAAAAACTGCAGTAATAAATATTCATAGATCCATAAAACATGTTGCATCCCATGGATGGAGAATCACTGCACATTTCCCCCAAGGTTTGCCACCTATAAACCTGGCAAATTGTGTAGGGGAAATGGTGTACATTGATCATGCCCATGCTTAATCCACAGCAAATCTCACCAGTGTATCTTGTGGAGCATGAACCCCTGCCAGTGTATATGGAACTGAAGCATAGGTACTATGGTCACTACATCATGGGTATAGCTAATAACATCATTTTAACCACTGTTTTAATAAATGTAAACAGTTTTTTATATAATTATTAAGAAGATTAAATACTGAATTGAGGAAAACAACAACTGGAGACCCCCCTGGCACTGTGGGTAGCATTCTCTGCCCAAACAATCACTTATGCTTCTTGAGACATGAAGACTCCATAAAAGTTATGAAGACCAGGTGGTTGCCTTCTCCTGTAATTTATAAGCAATTTATTAAAATGTGAGGAGAGAGGGGTTAAAATCCCATGTGAAGCTTTCCTTGTTTTAAATGAACAACCCCCCAGTCATAAAGCCAGGACTAATCAAAAGTTTATGTGTCAATGTATTGAATTCTCTCCAATAAAAGAATAAAATGCCTTCTGTGTTAATATCACAGGCAAAATTCCCTTCCTGATACACTTAATAACAATGGACGGTGTTTTCCCATCTTTTTGGAATGTGTGATTGCATTAATGGGCCAGAGGGAACCCATTTGTGCAATCTGTTGGGAAGATAACAACCCTGGCTCTTGAGAAGCAACTGCCAAACTCTTAGTTGGCACAGGAATTCAGAGACCCACATTTCCCTGTCTGCACCCGAAGAAGAACAGCCTACTTCTGTTGCTAGCAAAACATCACTCATACCTTACCATTAAGCACTGAGCATCCTGGGAAGACAGATCCAAAACAACACAAGGATGGTAAAGACTCTCCTCCATGGAAGAGAGGGGAGTGGTTGTGGGCGGGAGCCCGAGCTCCGCCCCTAGCAGGGGGCGTTAGCCCCCTGCCTCCTCCTCTCACCTGGCTGGCGCCCACGCCCCTCGGCAGGCACCCAACCAGGTGCCTCCGAGGGGGCGTTTACAGCAGCCTTTTGCTGCGGCGCCAGCTCCTCCTCGGCCTCATTCTTCTGCCACGTTCGGCCCTCCCAACATCCTTGTCATTCAATTAGGGGGAAATGACCTTGCTAACAGAAGGAGTGCGGACTTGTTGTGGAACATAAAAAGAGACTTGGATGTGTTTGCTGCCTTGTGTCCCAGAACGACGGTGTTCTGGTCCTCCTTCTTGAAGAGAATTTTTTGGCGCGGTGCGCAGAACTATATGGCCATTGAAAAAACCAGGAAACTCGTAAATCGGGCAGTGGCCCGTTGGGTGCGCTTCATGAATGGCCGAGTCATTTATCATGACCGTATCTGGATCGGCGACCAGGCCTTATACCGGAATGACGGGGTGCATCTCTCAGACCAGGGGAACGACATTTGGCTAGATAGTGTCATCAGCAGCATTTGGAATTGGTTGCAGCCATGAGGGTATTGGCGGCGAGCCTTTTTTGGCTCGGGTGGCGGTTAGGCATTGGAATAATGTGTTGTGGTGTGTCAAAGGCCTAGGTGTGGCCATCACCTATGCCTTCAATTTTTGGGTATTCCGTTAAAGGAATCTGGCGGTCGTGTACTCTGTCCGATGCCTGCTTGGCGGGAGGCCATGGCACGACCCTCGATGACATCAGGGGAGAGCCTATAGTTGGATTAGCATCAACAGGCTCCACCTACTGGTGAATAAACCCCCTTGTTTTAGACATCCAATGCCTAAGCCAATACCTTTTCACTGCTGTAATCAATAAAGTTGTGGCCTTTTCTTGCCCATTAACCTTATATCATGTGTCCTTGCGTATTCATTTCACATTGCGGGGGTCGGGTCCTCAAACCACAACAGACATTATAGGATATTTTGAAATGAGGCCAGACACAAAGGCAGCCCTATTGTTCGTAGATGCCGAGAAGGCATTTGATAAAGTATCTTGGAAGTTTATGCATAAAACTATTGAGACAATGAAATTAGGTGAAAAAATCTGCAGTGGGATCCAAGCAATATATAAAACTCAAAAAGCTAGATTGTTCATAAATGGTGAATTATCAAAACCTTTTAATGTTTCCAAAGGAACAAAACAAGACTGCCCTTTGTCGCCCCTTCTCTTTATAACGGTCTTAGAAACATATTTAACAGTATTAAGAAATGATCCAGAGATAGAAGGAATAAAATTGGGGAAAAGAGCCTACAAAGTTAAGGCATTTGCAGATGAATTGATAATAACAACAGAAAACCCAATAACTGAATTTTAGAAACATTGGCGAAAATGAAGGAATTTGGCCATCTATCTGGTTTTAATATTAATAAAGAGAAAACAAAACTTATGGTTAAAAATTTGGACATACAAGAAAAAGCAGAGTTAGAAAATTAGACAGGACCAAAAGTGACAAATAAAGCCAAGTATCTAGGAATCTGGATCACCATGAAAAGCATTAATCTCTATAAGGATAACTATGTAAGGGTCTGGGGTGAGATAAAAAAAGAGCTAGAACACTGGAGTAGACTTAAATTATCATTATGGGGAAGATTTTCAACAATTAAAATGGCCGTCCTCCCGAAAATGCTGTTTCTCTTTTAATCTATCCCAATTATCAATGGACTCAAATGTTTCAATGTATCAATGGACTCAAATGTTTGCTAGGTACCTAACAAGGTATATTTGGCAAGGCAAAAAACCCAGAATAAATTTAAATTACTAACAGATTTAAAAGATAGAGGAGGTTTCGCGCTCCCCAATCTAAAGTTGTATTATGAAGCCGCATACTTGGCTTGGTTGAAGGAGTGGACGAGCCTAAAAAAAACGCTAAGTTACTCAATATGGAGGGGTGGGATAATAGAGTAGGATGGCATGGCTATTTGGGGTACAATAAAATCAAAATACATAAAGGATTTCTTAACCATATTATCAGGAAAGCTTTATATGAGGTCTGGGACAGAAATAAAAGGTTGTTGGAGCTGAAAACTCCTTATTGCTTATCACAAATGGAGGTGGTTGCTGTGAAAAGGAATAATATGGACACCAACTGGCAGACATATAAAGATTTATTAGTAGAAGAAAACAATAAAATAAAATTGAAAAATTATGATGAACTTAAACAAATGGGGCTAAGCTGGTTACAATATCATCAGTTAAACTGAATTTTTGAGGAAGACAGAAAAACAAATGGATTTGACAACAGAATATCAGATCTAGATAGGGAATTGCTCTCAAATGATAAAAAGAATTTGTCCAAAATGTACAACTTATTATTAAACTGGCATCTAAAACATGAAGAGGTTAAGGATGTGATAGTAAAATGGGCCCAAGATTTCAGATATACTATAGAATTAGAGAAAATGGAAAATCTTTGGAAACGTGATATCAAATTTACAGCCTGCTACCTAATTAAAGAAATTGTTTTAAAGATGATGTATAGGTGGTACCTGACTCCATCAAAATTGGCAAAAATAAATTTTTAAAAAATAGCAGCAAGTGCTGGAGGTGTAACCATAAAGATGAGAATTTATTTCACATGTGGTGGACATGCCCCAGAATGAAATTATTCTGAGAACATGATATACAAAGAATTAAAAAAATGTTAAAACACAGCTTTAAAAAACAAAAAAACAAAAACAGAGTTATTCATTTAGATATCTTTACAACAGATACCCCTAAGGAAAACAAAAGAGTCTTTCTATACGCAGTTATGGCCGCCGGGATTGTGATTGCAAAGTACTGGAAAAGCTACACAATCCCTACAAAAGAAGAACAGTTATTAAAATTACGTGGATATCTTGAATTGGCGAAATTAATAGAATTAATAAGAAACCAACCAAGTGAGAAAATTAGAAGAGAATGGGATGTCTTTACAAATTATATGAAGAAAGTAGGTTCCCAAAACTATGGCTGGCTTAGTCTAGATTAAAAACTCCACAGGCAAACAAATTAGCTCTCCACTAAATTTAAACTGATTACAGACAACCAAAGATATGAGATTATGGGAACAGTATAGGGGTCAAAGGAAGTCAATGTACTAATCAGGGAATCAAACCAGAAAATCAGTGAAGGCTTGTATTCCTTAAAAGATGTGTATAAGAGGCAGTTTCCCCGCTCTGCTTTTCTTTTATATTTTTTCATTTTTCTTTTCTTTTCATTTTTAAGTTATTCATATACTTACATTTTCTATTTTTTATTTAAGTACTTTTCGTTTTATTATTCATGCTTCGGTATATGTTAGTTTTGTCGCAGGTCAAGTTAAGATAACATATATCTTGTTTACTCTCTTTATTATTTGTACAACTGATTCTTTTCTGAATGTAACATGTATAAAGCAAATAAAATTTATTAATAAATAAATAAATAAATAAAAAACGGAGGGGGGGGGAGCACTGAGTATCCTTGCTAATTGTCCAGAACTCAAATCTTGAGAAGGCCCGTGCAAGGTCTGAGCTTGAGTACCATAACCAGCAGTAGCAGATTAAGGCCAAGGACAAGATGTCAACTGCGAAATGGGGGCCAATATTACTTTTGTAGCAAATAGACCAGCTCACATAGGTGAGAGATGGGCACTTTTCTTAGTCTGAGGGCCACCTTTCCTGTTGGGCAGCCCTCTGGCGAGCCAGTGTGGCATAGTGGTTAAGAGTGGTGAACCGGGTTCACATCTCCGCTCCTCCACATGCAGCTGCTGGGTGACCTTGGGCTAGTCACACTTCTTTGAAGTCTCTCAGCCCCACTCACCTCACAGAGTGTTTGTTGTGGGGGAGGAAGGGAAAAGAGAATGTTGGCTGCTTTGAGACTCCTTCGGATAGTGATAAAGCGGGATATCAAATCCAAACTCTTCTTCTATGTGCCAGTGGCAGGTGTGGCAAAGATGGGTGTGACCAGTCATACATTATAATTAAATATTAGATTTATTATGTATCATTTCCCCAGGATGCGCCACAACCATTTAAAACATCACATTCACAATTGTTTAAAACAAATCAGTCCTTCTCCATCCTCCAGCTAGGGAAACAAGGTATTATCATGCATTCCAGCCACATAAAATTGCTATAGGAGGGAGCAGAGCAAGAACAGTGATGGGTGTGACCTGCATAGTCCCAAGGGCTAGGCAGAAGCAGTGTGAGTCACCACTGACCACAAGAACTAAGGTTCCCCTGTCAAAAGGGGGAGTTCTGAAGAGGTAGCTTCTCTCTCAGCTCCTTCTCTGGCAACTGGGAGGTGGAGTGATTCATGAACCAACAAAAGGTTCCTTCTGTAGTGTTGACCATGCATCTTTACCCCCTAGGCAAGCCAAAATGCTTCATTTAGTCCCCTGAAGCACATTACATAAGCCAACCATTGCTTCCAATAAGCCTTTCAGTCATCTGTGGAGAAACTCCATGCTGACCTTCCATATGTATTAGAGGCTGAAACTTGGTGGAGTTTGCAAAAGTGTGCTGAGAGGCACAGAAAAGAAGGTCCTTCATTTCTCCATATTGACATCCTCTTTCATTCCAAGTCCCAAAGTATGGACAAAGCAGGCTACCAGCCCCTCACAATCCTTTCAGAAGGCAGCTCCCCCAGGTTAGAAATAGAAATAGAAGATTTATCAACCCCACTGTTGTCTATCTCGATGTCACAGCAGAACCCGCAAAACTGATAACACCATGGCATGATGGCATGGATTTTGTGCCCCAGGCTGGAAAAACATTTGGCTAAGTTTTGTTGGATAGCAGTGGAGGAGAAGTAGAAGATTGCTGGGTCCATGGAAGCACTGAGGGTGCTAAGGAGCAAAGCATGAACCCTCCAGGAAGGACTCTCATTCTGGATGAAGCCCACAATGTGGGAGATGTTGAAGGGAGCAAAGCAGATGGCAAAGTTGAGCAAAGTGGTAACAGTGATCCCCACAGCCCGTTTCTTCCTGCGGGCGTGGATGTTGGGCAAGGAGGCTAGGATGCGGACTAAGTTGACATAGCAGAAAAGGGTGATGAGGAAAGGGAGGAAGAAGAGGGTGATGCAGAGCTCCATGCGGACAGGGAGGAGGATGTCGAGCTGGTTGGGGGAGAAACTCTCATAACATTTGGAGGCGTTGGCATAGTTGGGGTTGGTTTCGTTATTATGGCCTGGCACCGCGAGTTCCACAACATAGATAATGCTGCAATGGGAGCAAGCGAGGAACCAGAACAAGATGCTGGCAAACACTGCATACATTGGCCTCCGGTTCAACTTGTACCTGATAGGATAGGCAACGCCCAGGTAGCGCTCCACGCTGATGGCCATGAGGAACAGGGTGCTGATGTAGATGCTGCTGTAGTAACAGAAGTTGGTCAGAGGGCAAAGGAACATGGGGAGAGGCCACGTCATGTCCGAAGCGGCCTCCACCATCTTGAAGGGCAGAAAGAGGAGCAGGGTGACATCAGACACAGTCAAGTTGAACAAGAGGATTTCTATTGGGGTTGCCTTCTGGCGCACCTTGGCTTGGAATGTGTAGAAGGCCAAGAGGTTAGCAGGGAGGCCAGCCAGGAAGGCAAAGATGTAGACAGCAAGGACCATGATGTTGTATAACGACATCATTTCTGTACCTGCAAAATAAATATAGACATTGCTTTACCTATGCAAGGATACTGCCCCATGAAACCCCAATTCATCTCACTCTCAACCAGGGCTGGAGAACCTGTGCCCCTCCAGATGTTACAATGAACTACACAATTCCCATCACCCTTGGCCTTTAACCCTGCTTGCTGGGGCTAGTGGGAACTATAGTCCAGCCAGTGTGGTGTAGAGTGTAGGAGACCAACGTTGAAATCCCCACTCAACCAGGAAGCTCTCACTGGGTGGACTTTGGCCAGTTGCTGCCTCTCTGGGTAACGTACCTCACAGAGTTGTTGTGGGGATTAAATAAAAATGGGGAGAACTATGCATACCAGCAGAGATCCTTGGAAGAAAAGGACGGAAATGAATGCAATGAATAAAATAACAAATACAACTTCTAGAGGGCCACGTCAGGAGGATACATTTGACTGAGATCTCATGGAATGGTGAACCGAAAGGAAGCCATCCTCCAAAATTTGCACATCTCTGAATTTTGCAGTGCATTTCCTCAACCAAGAAATGAGTACAATATGCATAGATTACTGGAGAATGTGCATATAAATGCATATACAGTGGTACCTCTGGTTGTGAATGGGATCTGTTCCAGAGGCCCATTCACAACATGAAAAGAGCACAAGCCGCAGCGGTGCATCTGCACACACGCAGGTTGCGATTTGCTGCTTCTGCGCATGCGTGTGACATCATTTTTGTGCTTCTGTGCATGCGCGAGCGGCAAAACCCAGAAGTAACCCTTTCTGGTACTTCCGGGTCGCCCCGGGACATAACCTGAAAGAACGTAACATGAAGCAAACGTAACATGAGTTATGACTGTAATAGTAAAAATAGCCTGAATTTTAATGAGGACTTTAAAAAAATTAAAAAATTGCAAGCTGATTTCGAAAGGAGGAGAAATAAACCACTGCAACTCCCTTGGCTGGTCCTGTCCCAGACACATCTTTCCCTCCCTCTTGGAAATTCAACAATATTAAACAACCTGACTGCAAATTTATAATAAAGCAAAGACCATCAGCGTAGGAGAAGGGAGGAGAAACAAAGCAAACAAGCACAACCAATACCAGATTTTAATCCTTGAACTGCCCTAAGACCTCTGGGTATAGGGCGAGATATAAATTCATTAACTAATAAAATAATAATAATAATAATAATAATAATAATAATAATAGTCTCCAAATGTTTAAGAAGGTGACTCTTGCGCTCTCCCCAAGCAGATCCCCCAATTGTGCATGCCCTTTTCTTCTCATCCTTTGCGTTCACCATCAGCAATTTGCCTCGGCTTGAGTCAGCCCAGGAACCAATATAGTCCCAACTCCCTCTGTCAGTCACTCACACAGGGATGGTGCAGGCTTCTCTCTGCTGGCAAGAGATGGGGAAGCACCAGCTTAATTGGGAGCAGCGAATGAAGGCCACTGTGGACCAGGGCGAGGTGGGCAGCTCATCTCCTCCACCGATGTCCTCCAGCTGCTTCTGCCTCCGGGGGAAAAGATAGCAGGCCTCCCTGATATCTAATAGTATATATTATTCAGAGTTTATTTGCATCAGGAATCAACTGAAAAAGTGAACTGCTGACAGGTTAGCAAAGAATTCCATTATTCATCCAGACGGGAAATGTTTGCATAACTCTAATAAGGACACAGCAGAATAATGGGACCAGACATCTGTGGTCTGCATATCACAACATCCATATGCAAAACACTAAATCCACTGGAAAAGAAGTCAACCAACAAGAGTTCTACGGAGGCACAAGCAAATCCATCAGTTTGGTTTCTCTCAGTTTCACGTTTCCCCAATCTTCAGTCCTCTACATTTCCACAGTGGCAGACCTTGGGGTCTCACTGGCACCCTGTATGACGCTAAAATCTGCCTCCGCTTGCCTCTCACCTTCCATTCTACATCTTAGTTATGGTGCCCCCTGCAGTAGCCCCCAAGTGAGACCTGACTGGTTGCGTGCCCTTAAATCCACCTCTGATTTCCAGATCACACTCATTTTTCATAAAGGATCATGTGGTGGGAATTTCTCTAAGAGACACGTTTTTGTATGGAATTTCGTGTAAGAGACGAAAAATTGGTTTTGTCGAAAAAGAATTTTCCTGATATAATGCATTTTTGTTTTTCACTGATGTTTGCATAAGGTTTGTTTGCCTTTTTGCACGTTTTACCTATCAGCTCCTAACAGCATTCAGCATCCATTAACAGCCAAGCAGGCCACCTGTCCCCCAACACAGCCCCCCCCAATGTAAAGTATTATCACATGTTGCAGGTTTGTAAGTCTATCTAGACTACAGTGTATGGGGTAGATTAGTTTTGGTTCAAGGGAAGCCATAATCTTCCCTACCTCCTTTATCTGAACAGGAAAAGGCAGGAACTTCAGGGGAGATGAGAGAAATGTTTTACAGTGTGCTGCCAACAGCATAGCTGCTCTTTGTGTTCTCGTAATCTTGGTCCTGATTTGCATGTAGCCAGATGTTCTGCTATTCAAATACATCTCCAGAACTGGATTCTCTTAGGCACAAGGGTGGTGGCTATGCTCCTAAACTACACATAGCCAAATGAGAGTAATTGTGTTTTTTCACGCTATTTATTCTCCATTATTGTTTGTTTTCATTTGGGTGTTGTTGTTTTTAAAAGCTTTTTCAGAGGGAGCACTAGGCATATTGTCAGTAGTACTCTGATTTTAAATTGGGAAGGGAAATAAATCTTCTGCAGGAGTCCAGGTTTTTAATTTATTTTCAAACTCAGAGGTACCAAACAAACTCTCCAGTTCCTAAACTTCAGCTCCAGCCATTTGGGACTCACGGGGAGGGATAGGCATATATGTCCATTTCATTTTTTTCCAGGCTCACGTTGAAGTCTCCACATTCCCACATTAATTTTTGATTTATTTTTTTTAAAGTCCTCATTAAAATTCAGAATTTCAGTTCAAATGTCACCTGACATACAGTGGTACCTCAGGTTACATATGCTTCAGGTTACAGACTCCGCTAACCCAGAAATAGTGCTTCAGATTAAGAACTTTGCTTCAGGATGAGAACAGAAATCGGGCTCCGGCGGCGCAGCAGCAGCAGGAGTCCCCATTAGCTAAAGTGGTGCTTCAGGTTAAGAACACTTTCAGGTTAAGTATGGACCTCCGAAACGAATTAAGTACTTAACCCGAGGTACCACTGTATATCCACATGCAATTTTGCCTAATATCCATACTTTTGCAAAGCGGTTCTCCCCTGATAATACACTTTTCTGTGATATTTTCACCAATGTGCATGTTTTCAAGCATTTCCTCCCCAGACTATGAATTTTTAAAGAAATTCCTGTGCTGGAAAATAGCACTGAAAGATTCAGAGAAGATATGGAATTTGAAGGATGTCTGAGTCTCAGTTTGCATATTGCTTCTGAAATCAAACAGGTTCATGTATAAATGCAAAATGAATCAAATTCCCCCCAACCCATCTTTCCTTGCAGGCCATAAGAAGAGCCTGCTGGATCAGGATTACTTATCTCCCGCAAGCTACCTTTCTATATTCAGGAGTTATTCTTATTTTCGTTCTGAGAAGCACTCAGTTGTGTGAGCCTCCAGCTCAGTCCAGAGACAGATTGACTGCCTCAGCTTCTGCCCATCAGCAGAAGTCCCTACGTTATAGGGTTTATTTAGCTGAACTGTATATTTATTTAACTGTATTTATTTAGCTCCACTTCCTGCTGAGATACAGCAAGTCTGAAAAGGCAGCAGGAAAGGATGCAGCGAATCAACTGAAAATGCAGTTTGAAAAACAGGGAGCTCCAGGAGAAAAAGACAAATCAAAAGGCACACTCCTTGGTAGAGTAAGGGAGCATTCCTAGGAACAAGTAGAAGGTGTAACACAAAGCCAGTGCAAAGTTACACCAGATCCAAACTGCATTCAGGAGTGAGGCTCCTGCTGCTGCTCTGCCATAATAATAATAATAATGATGATGATGATGATGATGATGATGATGATGATGATGATGTATTTATACCACACCCATCTGGCTGGCTTTCCCCAGTCACTCTGGGCGGCTCCCAACAGAATATGAAAAATACAATAAAATATCAAACATTAAAAGCATCCCTACACAGGGCTGCCTTCAGATGTCTTCTAAAAGTCAGATGGCTCTTTATTTCCTTGACATCTGATGGGAGGACGTTCCCCAGTATGGGCACAACTACTGAGAAGGCCCTCAGAAAACAAACACTGAAAATCATCACATGGCCAAGCTTAGGATCCAGACTAAATCCCTTCCCTCTGGTATGGCCCCTGCCACACCACTTAAACCCCCCTTTTGAGGGGCCTTACACCAGGCTCAGCTTAGCCAGCTAAGCTTGGTCTCAGTCAAGATGAGCAAGGGGTGCTGGTGTATCTTCAGCTGAGCTGGGATTCGGGACTTAATGCCAGCTGAGCTCAGCCGAGCTGGGAATTGGCTCCACCACATCTCATTCTAGTGCATCTTGTCATAGGATCGCCCCCTAAATGGAATGAGCAACTGTATCTGCAGATGCCAGCAAACTGAGGAAAGGGACTGGAGCCAGAAGTTAGTGATCAGGATACAAAGGATTTTGTGATTAGTTCCGTGAGGCTAAAGGGACTCTGGGTGTGTTTTTCTTGAACAGCAGCCCTCAATGCCACAGGCCATCAAAGCACAGGGATGGTTCACAAGCACTGCCATAGAGATGTGCCAGGTTCATTCATTCATTCATTCAGAGCATTCTTGGAAAACAAAATGTGAACAGTTACCCTGAGAAGGGGAAGGTACATGCACACACACAACACAACACAACACAACACAACACAACACAACAACACAACACAACACACCTCACTTATAGTCCAGAATTCAAATCTTGAGAAGGCCTGTGCAAGGTCTTAGCTTCAGTACCATAACCAGCAGTAGCAGATGAAGGCCAAAGCACAAGATGTCAACTGTGAAATGGGGGCCAATATTGCTTTTGTAGCAAATAGACCAGCTCACATAGGTGAGAGATGGGCACTTTTCTCAATCTGAGGGCCACCTTTCCTGTTGGGCAGCTCTCTGGAGGCTATGTGCCAGTGGCAGGTGTGGCAAAGATGGGTGTGGTCAGTCATACATTATCATTAAAAATTAGATTTATTACGTATTTTTTCCCCAGGGTGGGTCACAACCATTTAAAACACAACATTCAAAATGGTTTAAAACAAATTAGTCCTTCTCCATCCTCCAGCTAGGGAAACAAGGTATTATCACACATTCCAGTCACATAAAATGGCTATAGGAGGGAGCAGAGCAAGACCAGTGATGGGTGTGGCCTGCATAGTTCCAAGGACTAGGCAGAGGCAGTGTGGGCCACCATTGGCCACCAGAACTAAGGTTCCCCTGTCAAAAGGGGGAGTTCGGAAGAGGTAGATTCTCTCTCAGCTCCTTCTCTGGCAACTGGGAGGTGGAGTGATTCATGAACCAACAGAAGGTTCCTTCTGTGGTGTTGACCACGCATCTTTACCCCCAGGCAAGCCAAAATGCTTCATTTAGTCCTCTGAAGCACATTACATAGACCAACCATTGCTTCCAATAAGCCTTTCAGTCATCTGTGGAGAAATTCCATGCTGACCTTCCATATGTATTAGAGGCTGAAACTTGGTGGAGTTTGCAAAAGTCTGCTGAGAGGCACAGAAAAGAAGGTCCTTCATTTCTCCATATGGACATCCTCTTTCATTCCAAGTCCCAAAGTATGGACAAAGCAGGCTACCAGCCCCTCACAATCCTTTCAGAAGGCAGCTCCCCCAGGTTAGAAATAGAAATAGAAGATTTATCAACCCCACTGTTGTCTATCTCGATGTCACAGCAGAACCCGCAAAACTGATAACACCATGGCATGATGGCATGGAACTTGCGTCCCAGGCCGGAAAAACATTTGGCAAAGGTTTGTTGGATGGCAGTGGAGGAGAAGTAGAAGATTGCTGGGTCCATGGAAGCATTGAGGGTGCTAAGGAGCAAAGCATAAACCCTCCAGGAAGGACTCTCATTCTGGATGAAGCCCACAATGTGGGAAATGTTGTAGGGAGCAAAGCAGACTGCAAAGTTGAGCAAAGTAGCCACAGCGAGCCCCACAGCCCGTTGCTTCCTGCGGGCATGGATGTTAGGCAAGGAAGTTAGGATGCGGACTAAGTTGACATAGCAAAAAAGGGTGATGAGGAAAGGGAGGAAGAAGAGGGTGATGCAGAGCTCCAGGCGGACAGGGAGGAGGATGTGGAGCTGGTTGGGGGAGAAACTCTCATAACATTTGGAGGCGTTGGCAGAGTTGGAGATGGTTTCGTTATTATGGCCTGGCACCGCGAGTTCCACGATGTAGACAATGCTGCAATGGGAGCAAGCGAGGAACCAGAACAAGATGCTGGCAAACACTGCATACATTGGCCTCCGGTTCAACTTGTACCTGATAGGATAGGCAACGCCCAGGTAGCGCTCCACGCTGATGGCCATGAGGAACAGGGTGCTGATGTAGATGCTGCTGTAGTAACAGAAGTTGGTCAGAGGGCAAAGGAACATGGGCAGAGGCCACGTCATGTCCGAAGCGGCCTCCACCATCTTGAAGGGCAGAAAGAGGAGCAGGATGACATCAGACACAGTCAAGTTGAACAAGAGGATTTCTATTGGGGTTGCCTTCTGGCGCACCTTGGCTTGGAATGTGTAGAAGGCCAGGAGGTTGGCTGGGAGGCCAGCCAGGAAGGCAAAGATGTAGACAGCAAGGACCATGGCATTGTATAACGACATCCTTTCAGTACCTGCAAAATAAATAAAGGCTTTGCTTTACCTATGCAAGGATACTGCCCCATGAAACCCCAATTTATCTCACTCACAACCAGGGCTGGAGAACCCCCCCCCCATGTTACTTTTAACTACACAATTCCAATCACTTTTGACCTTTAACCCTACTGGCTAGGGCTAGTGGGAACTACACTGGTACCTCGGGTTACAGACGCTTCAGGTTACAGACTCTGCTAAACTTGAAATAGTACCTCGAGTTAAGAACTTTACCTCAGGATGAAAACAGAAATCGTGCACCAGCGGCGTGGTGGCAGCAGGAGGCCCCATTAGCTAAAGTGGCACCTCAGGTTAAGAACAGTTTCAGGTTAAGAATGGACTTCTGGAACGAATTCTTAACCCGATGTACCACTGTATAGTCCAACCAGTGTGGTGTGGAGTGTTGGAGACCAACTTTCAAATCCCCACTCAACCAGGAAGCTCCCACTGGGTGGACTTTGGCCATTCGCTGCCTCTCAGGGTAACCTACTTCACAGAGTTGTTGTGGGGATTAAATAAAAATGGGGAGAACCATGCACACCAGCGGAGGTCCTTGGAAGGAAAGGTGGGATATAAATTCAATGAATAAAATAACAAATGCAACTTCTAGAGGGCCACGTCAGGAGGGTAAATTTGATTGAGATCTCATGGAATGGTGAACCGAAAGGAAGCCATCCTCCAAAATTTGCACATCTCTGAATTTTGCAGTGCATTTCCTCAACCAAGAAATAAGTACAATATGCATAGATTACTGGAGAATGTGCATATAAATGCATACTATAGTAAATATAGCCTGAATTTTAATGAGGACTTTTTTAAAAATTAAAAATTGCAAGCTGATTTGGCAGGAGGAGAAAGAACCCACTGCAACTCCCTCGGCTGGTCCTGTCCCAGACACATCTTTCCCTCCCTCTTGGAAATTCAACACTATTAAACAACCTGACTGCAAATTTATAATAAAGCAAAGACCATCAGCGTAGGAAAAGAAAGGAGAAACAAAGCAAACAAGCACAACCAATTCCAATACCAGATTTTAATCCTTGAACTGCCCTGAGACCTCCGGGTATAGGGCAATATATAAATTCATTAACTAATAAAATAAGAATAAAAATAATAGTCTCCAAATGTTTAAGGAAGCGACTCTTGCACTCTCCCCAAAGCAGATCCCCCAACTGTGCATGCCCTTTTCTTCTCATCCTTTGGGTTCACCACCGGCAGTTTGCCTCAGCTTCAGTCAGCCCAGGAAGCAATATAGTCCCAACTCCCTCTGTCAGTCACTCACACAGGGATGGTGCAGGCTTCTTTCTGCTGGCAAGAGATGGGGAAACACCAGCTTAATTGGGAGCAGCGAATGAAGGCCACTGTGGACCAGGGCGAGGTGGACAGCTCATCTCCTACACTGATGGCCTCCAGCTGCTTCTGCCACCAGGGGAAAAGATAGCAAGCCTCCCTGATATCTAATATTATATATTATTCAGAGTTTATTTGCATCAGGAATCAACTGAAAAAGTGAACTGCTCACAGGTTAGCAAAGAATTCCATTATTCCCCCAGAGGGGAAATGTTTGCATAACTCTAATAAGAAAAGAGCAGAATAATGGGACCAGACATCTGTGGTCTGCATATCACAACATCCATATGCAAAATGAAAGATCCACTGGAAAAGAGTTGTACAGAGGCACAAGCAAATCCATCAATTGGGTACCAGGGTGGTGGCTATTCTTCTAAACTACTTGTAGCCAAATGAGAGTACAGTGGTACCTCGGGTTACATACGCTTCAGGTTACAGACTCCGCTAACCCAGAAATAGTACCTCGGGTTAAGAACTTTGCTTCAGGATGAGAACAGAAATCGTGCTCCGGCGGCGCGGCAGCAGCAGGAGGCCCCATTAGCTAAAGTGGTGCTTCAGGTTAAGAACAGTTTCAGGTTAAGTACAGACGTCTGGAACGAATTAAGTACTTAACCCGAGGTACCACTGTACTGAACTTTTCTGTGTATAAGTCAAGGATATTTCCTGTTAACTTAATGTTGAAAAATTTGACCCGTATTATAGACGGATAGTGCAGAGTGGGGGAAGGGGGATTGGTTGCTGCCGGGAGCTGGAGATTGCCATAGGCAGTATTGCAGTATTGTGGGTGATTGTTGGCTGTGTCCAGGCCTTTTTTTTATTGGCTGTTGCAGCAGATGCCCGGTGAGACATTTGGTTGCTTTTGCGTCATGTGCGATAGGAAGCGTTGTTCAGATGGGCAATCCTCCCCCTAAAAAGCTCAACAACTCTGGGAAATCTCCCCCCCCCCCATTTTATTAATTTTTAGTCCCTCGAAATAGGGGGCATCTTATACACGGGGGCATGTTATACATGGAAAACAATGGTAATTATGTTTTTTCAAGGTATTTATTCATTATTGTTTGATTTCATTTGGGTGCTGTTGTTTTTAAAAGCTTTTTTTTCAGAGGGAACACTATGCAGATTGTCAATAGTACTCTGATTTTAAAATTGGGAAGGAAAATAAATCTTCTGCAGGAGTCCAGGTTTTTAATTTATTTTCAAACTCAGAGGTACCAAACAAACTCTCCAGTTCCTATAGTTCAGCTCCAGCCATTTGGGACTCTCGGGGAGGGATAGGTACATATATGTCCATTTCATTTTTTTCCAGGCTCACGTTGAAGTCTCCACATTTCCACATTAATTTTTGATTTTTCTAAAAAAAGTCCTCATTAAAATTCAGCAGAATTTCAGTTCAAATGTCACCTGACATACATATATTTGTATGCAATTTTGCCTAATATCCATACTTTTGCAAAATGGCTCTCCCCTGATAATACACCTCTGTGTGATATTTTCCACTAATTTGCATGTTTTCAAGCATTTCCTCCCCAGTCTATGAATTTGTAAAAATCTCTTGTGCTGGAGAATAGCATTGAAAGATTCAGAGAAGATATAGATTTTGAAGGATGTCTGAGTCTCAGTTTGCATATCGCTTCTGAAATCAAACAGCTTCATGTATAAATGCAAAATGAATCAAATTCCCCCCAACCCATCTTTCCTTGTAGGCCATAAGAAGAGCCTGCTGGATCAGGATTACTTATCTCCAGCAAGCTACCTTTCTATATTCAGGATTTATTCTTATTTTCATGTGGAGAAGCACTCGGTTGTGTGAGCCTCCAGCTCAGTCCAGAGACAGATTGACTGCCTCGGCTTCTGCCCATCAGCAGAAGTCCCTACGTTATAGGGTTTATTTAGCTGACCTGTATATTTATTTGACTGTATTTATTTAGCTCCACTTCCTGCTCAGATAGAGCGGGGCTGAAGAGGGAACAGGAAGAGAGCGAGGAAAGGGGCTCAGAATGCAGTTTGAATAACAGGGAGCTCCAGGACTAAAAGACAAATCAAAAGACACACTTCTTGGTAGGATAAGGGAGTGGTTCCTACGCACAAGTAGATGGTGCAAAGTTTCACCAGATGCAAACCACATTCAGGAGTGAGTCTCCTGCTGCTGCTGCTCTTCTTGAACGTTAAACAGAGAAAACTATCCTTGAAAGTCATGTTCAGCACAGAGTTGCCAGCACAAATGGCCAAGCTTAAATGACTTAGGATCCGGCCTAAAAAAACCTCTCCGGCCCCACCCCTGCCACACAACCAGTTCCTCCCACCATTCCTCTGCATCCAACCAGTGCATGACACCTCCCCCCCTTCTACACTGCTTTTCTCAACCTTTTCCAAATTTACAATACCTTTTTATAAGCATCAAGCAGGTAGGAGATCTTATTCCTGATTTTAGTGGGAGCCAGTGCTTTTTTTCTTTTAAAAAAGAAATGTTTAGGGTACTCTCATTTTGACTCGTTAAAATCACTGGGAATGGAAGTGAAGCTGCCATCGGAGGTGGTAACAACGAAACTGACCAATCACCATGCTACATTCCAACTGCTACTTCACACATTAAACGCCCGCTTCCGTCTGAGACTCAGGAAACACGGTGACAGGAAATGAGGCCGCCATTGGGGGTAGCAATGGAAATGACGATTCACCGTGCTAGAGAAGAAACTGGTTTTTTTTATTTTAGTTTCTTCTCCCGTTAGATTCACAAAATGTTTAGGAGTATGCATACCCCTGCGTACCCCCAGAAAAAAGCACCAATGGGAACACCGTACCCTTGTCAAAGAGCTTTGCAAACAGGTATAGCAGCCTGTTTTGAGCCATCAACTGAGCCATTGCAAAAGTCCTGAACTACCTTCCTTGTCTGGCATGGGAGTGGCAAGTAAAAGCTGATCGTGGGGGCTCAAATCCTGAGCTGAAGAAGGAAACTGGAATAAATGCCAAGACAAACACTGTTAAGATATTGTTACCAGATTTTTTTCAATGAATCTGGGGGCACTCCCCCCCCTTGTTTTTTGAAGCTGAGTAGCAACAGGGAGTCAGTAGTGGGGATGGTGAGGCAAAAGACCCTGGCCCAAGCACACATGCATATTGTATAAAGGTGCAAAGCCCTTCTTTTGCACCCTGTGAAACATAAATGCAAAGAGTTTTTAAAAAACTGGGCAACAGCATGCCGCTGACCCGTGACTCCCCAGCCTCCTCCCAGTTTCCTGCCCCCTTCCCCCTTTGTTTTGACAGATTGGGGGAGGCTCGGGAGTCACGGGCCGGCGGGTGTTTTTTTAAAAAATAACTCTGCACATTTATGTTTCACAGGGTGCAAAAGAAGGGCTTTACACCTTGCCTGGCAGAAAAATCATGTGCCTTGTGCCCCTCCTGGGTAACGCCCGCCCGTCCGTGACTCCTGAGCCTCCCCCTATCCCTCAAAACAAAGGGGAAAGGGGGCAGGAGATCTGTACCACTGGACGCCCCTGGTTCTCCTTCTGCAGTGGCGGCAGCAGCGAGCAGCGAGCAGCTCCTGAAGCCAGCCAGAGCCAACTGCACTACCAGGCTGGCTCTGGGCTGCTGAGGCTGCCACTGCCACATTTCCCAGGACATATTTGCAAATATGGGGACATTCCGGGGACGGAATTTGTCCAGGGACAGATTTGCAAATCCAGGGACTGTCCCTGGGAACTGGGGACGTCTGGTAACCCTATGTTAAAAGCCTTGTAATCTGGCCTGGCAACCAGTGCAAGCTTTTAAATTATATGGGCAGCCAGTGCAAGCTTTTAAATTGGCAGACATACACCAAAAGGCCTGGCCGGCCCTGCAAGGGACCCCAGAAACTTAGACCTTTGGCCCTTCTGTGTCTGCCTTCCCGCGGCTGACATTGCTTCCCATCTCCCCCTCAAGCTTCTCCCAGCACACCTCTCTGCTGCTGCTGTTGCTTATCTCCAGTCTAAACAGTGTGTGGTGAAGGAGGAGGGATCGCCTCCCAAGTGAGGGGAATTATTTATCCATTAGTGTCTCTGAGGGATAAATCATGGGATGGGAAGTCAATACAATCCCTTGGGGGAAAGTGAAAAGCTAGGAGCCTGAATGTAAACACACCGGGAATAGAACGCTTTTGTACAATACCCAGCTAGAGTCCCGGCTTGTAAAATTGTTCATGAATACACGTCCCCTCGCTTGTTTTGAGAACCTTGGCAGAGCCTCTCGCTTCCCAGTCAGCCTGTTTCATTTTCACCTGCTGCTCAAGATGCAGATGATGAAGAAAGAGCCACCAACTGCTATGGTTAAACCCTCCCCCCCCCCCCACACAAATTGTCACAGAAACCGACTTTCCAGAAGGTTGTGGAAAACTGATTTAAAATTTTTGGCGTGCTGTACGCTGAAAGAAAACTGTACAGTGGTTCCTCAGGTTACATACGCTTCAGGTTACATATGCTTTAGGTTACAGACTCTGCTAACCCAGAAATAGTGCTTCAGGTCAAGAACTTTGCTTCAGGATGAGAACAGAAATCATGCTCCAGCAGCGCGGCGGCAGCGGGAGGCCCCATTAGCTAAAGTGGCACTTCAGGTTAAGAACAGTTTCAGGTTAAGTACGGACCTCAGGAACGAATTAAGTACTTAACCCGAGGTACCACTGTATATGGAAATGATGTACCAATGGCATCTGACTCCTAGTAAGTTAGCAAAAATGTGTAAGACAGATACAAATATCTGCTGGAAATGTAAAGAAAAAGAAGGCACCTTTTATCATACATGGTAGTATTGTAAGGTAACAAAAGCATTCTGGGAAATGATATATAATGAGTTGGAAAAAAATGTTTAAAATAGCTTTTCTTTTATTTTTAAAAAAGAGGCTTTTTATTAGGAATTGTAGGTGCTGATATTCCAAGGGAGCAGAAAAGACTGTTTTATGTATGCGATGACAGCTGTACAGATACTATTAGCCCAGAGATGGAAAGAAGATAAAGTCCCTACCAGAGAAGAAAGGAAAATTAAACTTGGATTATGCCAAAATGGCAAAACTGACTAGAAGACTCAGGAACCAAGAAGACTAAAGCTTTGACAAAGAAAGGGAAAATGTTTATAATTTATCTTGGAGACCACTGCAAACAGATGGAAACCTTAGCAGGATTGCAATAACACTTGTAATGTAGAAGTATTAGGGAGATAACGGAGATATAAAATATGAACTATTGAAAAATATACAGTAGAAAAAGGTTAACAATAGGACCCACAGAGGGGAAGATGGGAAGTCCAGAGATTCGGAGGAATCTTTAAATGTGTATGTGTATGGTCGAATTGTTATAATTTTATAAATAAATTTTTTTCAAAAAAATAAAAAGGAACTGCCGTTCTAGGCCCCCCCCCCCTTATCTTTTGGTGGAGTCTCCAACAGGGTTTTTTCATATCATTTTGTAGGACTGTGCATTCCCTCCCTCACTTCAATCTCCCACCCCGTTGGGCCAACCCAGAGACTACCTCCTTCAAATCCAGTCTCAAATTAGTCTGAGGTGGGGCTAATGTGGAATAAGAGGTTTTCTAAATCCCTTATTAAACGTGTAGCTGGGAGCAGGGAGGGAGTTAGAGGCTGCATCTCCCCACCTCCACCCCAACAGAGAGCATGTTTGGGGGGGTCGGTTTTGTAGGGTGCTGTTTTGCTTTCATCCAGGGAAACTGCTACTCAGCATCTGATGCGTGGAAAGTGAAGGGTGCTCCTTCGGGAATGGTCATTAAGCTGGAAGGAGAGGCCTCTGGTAGCAGGCATCTATCTTCTCCCAAGAAGATGCAGTGGCGTAGCGTGGGTTGTCAGCACCCGGGGCAAGGCAAGTAATTTGCGCCCCCTAACCTGTGGATTTGCGCCCCCTAACCCGTGGATTTGCGCCCCCTAACCCCCAGATGTTGCGCCCGGTGCAGCCGGGCCCCCCCCCTGCACCCCCCACGCTACGCCACTGAGAAGATGCATCCAGCGGTCAGGTAAGCCTTGCAGGTTTGTCCACCTTGTGCCCCCTGGAGTGCCCCGAACCACTCAGGGCCATCCAGTTTAACCTGCAACAATCTGCAGCTGCCCCAGCCCAACTTGACTGACACCAAACTTGGCTTGGGATTTGAGCCTCAGCACAGTCCTATCACTTACTAAGCTTTTAACTAGAGCAAGGGGGAGGAATGTATATGATCCTTGAGGTCCCTATATCTGGAGACCCTTGAGGTCTCTTTATCCTTAGGCCAGACCTCTCACAAGCCCTGGTCTATACCCTTTCTGAATTATTTTGCACAACCGAAACACATTCTTGAATTCTAATGAAGCCCCTTGTTCACCAGGATGGAGGATGGAGGGTGTGTGTGTGAGAGAGAGGGAGAGAGTGTGTGTGTGTGTGTGTGTGTGTGTGAGAGAGAGAGAGAGAGAGAGAGAGAGAGAGAGAGATGTTCAGCAAGTGAAGCTTTTCCCTTTTATCTTAGCTCTGCACCCAAAAATGCTTCACTTGTTGAATTTAATGTGTGTTGGGCTGATTTTAAAGGCAGAAGAGCAGGATGAGGAAAAGCCCCCCCCCCAATTAAAAGAAGCATGGCATAAATGATACAAATGGCACATGAGATAATGCCATGCACTTGGTTTGTACATTTAGATATTTGTCTGGGGAGCATGCAAATGATAGGTCCGAACAGGATGACAAGTTTGGATATGTGGCAGCTCTTCTTCCACCTTCTCTCGCTTCAGAAATGCCACTCCATGCAGAAAACGACACACACCTGTTGATGGTGGTTTTGAACATGCAAAATAAGCCTTGCAGCATCCTGGGGTAAATGCCACCGGGAAAGGACCTCTTTGTTGACTGCGATATGCATGGGGACAGAGTAGAACTGACCGTGACAGCTGCAAAATGGGAGGGAGATGCAGAATTTGGCTGCGTCCCTTGATGCCCTAGGTCTCCAGCTGCACTACGCATTCAAAGCAGTATCGTGCCACTATAAAGAGTCCTTGGTTGACCCTGGGAGCTGTCATTTTTAAACTGTGGGGTGAGGTGCTAAGAGACCTCTCCCCTAGCTACAATTCCTAGAGGGCTTGAACAATCAACCCCTCTTCCTAAGGAACTCTGGGAATTGTAGCTCCAGGAGTGGAATAGGGGTCTCCTAACAACTCTCAGCCACTGGCGGAGGAAGAGGGGGGCGGGAGGAGCACACTGCCCCCTGGCAGTGGGATCCCAGTGGGGTTCCATAGCAGCTGCCCCCCCCCCCATGCTGAAGCTCCGCCACTGCTCTCAGCACCCTTTTGCAAATGAGACTTCCTAGGATTCTTTGGCGGAAGCCATGATGGTGGTATGATGATGATGCTTTAAATGTATGGTGCAGATATGGCCTTTATCACTTGGAGCTTGGGATGGGGGCATGGCAATTTCTCCAGTTTGCAAATGGGCCCATGGGCCCAAAAAGGTTGGTGACTCTTGCTATGCACCCTCACTTTGGTAGGGGGGAGGAGCCCCATTAAACAGAAGGGGCCTTACTTCTGAATAAGCCTGCACTGTGAATGAAAAAGTGAAGTGAGCCCATGATTTACTGTGAGCTATTGTGTAACTGTCACAAGGGGATTGCTACGTGCCTCAAACCCTGACTGCTACAGATAAATAATTGGATGGCAAACGCTCGTTAAATATCAGGTATTTTGATGAGTATACACCCACTCAGAAAGTATTTTGTATCCAGCGTTTGCGAAAGGGAATGACGAGAAAGGGTGTGTTCCTTTTCGAATCTAGTTGCCACTGAAGTCAGAAAGTGCTGAACACGCCTGTATAAATTAGCCCTTGAACCAGGCAATCAAACCAGCCACCTTGAGAGACAGAAACCTGACAATAGGCTTTGGCACTGTCCCTTGGAAATTTACCCAGAAGGGAAAGTGGCCCTTTGGCCAGAAAAGGTTTCCAATCCCTGGCCTATGCAGTGATTAACAGTTTCTCTGGTCCCCCAGAAGCAACCATAACTCTCTAGGGACAGCCTGCCCTTGGATGTCCATCATGGAATGGGAGACTCCCTTCCTTCAACTCTATTCATCACACAGAGGAGATGAGGAGTCCCTTGCTTATGCTGGATAAGAGAGACCAGCAGACCTGGTCCTTCTTCATTTCCCCAAGTTCTCTAACAAATACACTGAACTCAAAGAAGGGAAAGGCGAGTTTCACTTTACTCCAAGCTGAAGAGACACTTGGGAGCATCAAAATGCAGGGCTGGTTTGGAAGCTCCAGCTGGTACATACTGCTGTTGGGGGCATATGGCCGAGAACATGTGGCACCATCATTAAGGTACTGCACTGTCTGCCCATCTGCTTCCAAGCCAGGCTCAAACAACTTTGGTCCAGGGTCCCTCAAGGACCACCTGAACCCTTCTACCTGAACACCACAATTTAAGAAGGATGTTGACAAGCTGGAACGGGTGCAAAGGAGGGTGACCAAGATAAACAAGGATCTGGAAGCCAATCCTTATGAGGAGCAGTTGAAGAAGCTGGGTATGTTTAGCCTGGAAAAGAAGAGACTGAAGGGAGATATGATAGCCATCTTCAAATATCTAAAGGGCTATCACATGGAAGATGGAGCAAGCTAGTTTTCTCCTGTTCCAGAGGTTAGGAACGAAACAAATGGATTCAAGTTACAAGAAAGGAGATTCCAACTAAACCCCAAGAAGAACTTTCCAACAGCAAGAGCCAATCAACAGTGGAATGGACTCCCTCTGAAGGTGGTGGTCTCTTGTTCATTGGAGGGGTTTAAGCAGAGGTTGGATGGCCACCTGTCATGGATGCTTTAGCTGAGATTCCTGCATTTCAGGGGGTTGGACTAGATGTCCTTTTGGTCCCTTCCAACTCTACAATTCTATAATCCCAGCTCCACTGAAACCCTCTTCACCTTCTGTTACAGCCTGCTCCACTAGGCTTATGCAGCCAACTAAGAATACTAAGAACCTACCATATTTAAGTGATCTCTGGTTATTAAATGTTTATATGGTTTTTATGGTGCAGTTTTATGCATCACGGGTATAAACTGCTCTGATACTTATTTTTTATTTGTTGAATAGCGGCGTAGAAATATTTTCAGAAATACGCAAGTAAATATTACTTTCATAGCTCCCAAGAGTCCTTCTGAAGTGAGAGATTAACCCCATGCCTCAAGGTCTGGACTCTAGTGATGTCCTACAGCAATAAAGCCCTCTCTTTCTGTCACTGAGCTCCTGCAAAGCCTGTTGTTGAGGACATGAGTGAGACCAAGCTCTTAGGAAATGTTGTGGCTGCCACAAGTGGCTCTCTATCAATAGCAGCCAAAATGTGTCCGCCCTGTGTGATACGGGGTATATAGTTCAATATCCCAGCAAACTGAAAATTAGGGAGGAGAGTTGCCTGACAAAAGGCATTTGCTAAAATTCCTTCTTCTACATGACTATGAAAAGGATGGGGGTCTTGTTCTCTTATCATCTGGTCACCCTCCATGCAGAGTGACACTGCAACAGGACCCCCCCACACACACACACTGCTGACCTCCAGAGCCTTATACTTTCTAATTATTATTCTCCCTGCTGTGGCTGTTTGTTCACCTGCCCTCCCCTGCCAGGTGAACAGTGGCAAGAGCAAGTTGAAGGGGCAGCTGAACGTCTCCTTTTCTTATCTACTGCTGCTGGGCAACAGCAAGGATTGGGTCCAGAGGGTGTGGGCAAGCAAAGAGGCAGTGGGGATGCTGACAAGAAGGGTGGCCACTTGGGAGTGGGGAAGGCCTACCAAGCAGATATTGCCCTGATGCCATGGGAGATCTGGCAGCCCTCCAGATGTCGTTGAGCAACTGTGTGTAGAACATAATGAATTCAAACTTTAATCACTGTTCTAGTCTTTCCACTGCTGGTAACAGGTCTGGCTTTGGATAGCTCAGTTGGGAGAGCATGGGACTCTTAATCTCAAGGTCATGTGTTCAAGCCCAATGTTGGGCAAAAGATTCTTGCTTTGCAGGGGGTTGCACTACATGACTCTCATCACCCGTTCCAACTCTACAATTTTATGGTACTTTTTCATGCACCAGAAAAACATTTCTGAGAGGAGGATAGTGATAGAAAGTACCCAGGGCAAGGACAGGGAACCTTCAGGTTGTGGACCCACCAAGCACCCCCCCGCACACACACACACACTTGGCCCACAAAGCTGATTAGGAACCACTAATCAGCTGATCAGTCCTGTTCACAGCCCAGGTCTGGCCCAAGACATTTTGGCACCTGAGGTGAACCACAAAATGGCATCCCTTTTCCATGCCTGCCACCAAGGAAGAAGGAGTGAGTGAGTGGAGATCTAAACTGGGAACAAGGGTGAGAGGAGATGAACAGTGCCTCTAATTTGCCAAGAGGCCTCTGTAGAGGTGGCATGCATGGTGGCGGTCAGATTCGGCCTCCAAGGAACATGGCACAGCTGTCACTGCTAGGGCAGCAGCAGCAGACGATGCATTCCTTGGAGTCTGGATCTACTACCCGAGGTGGTAGCCTCCCCTTGTTTCATGGATAGGCTGGCCCTGGCCCAGCCCTTTGCAAGTCCTGACAACCAGCTGATCAGCCCCTGTTCATGGTGCATTGCTTCAGCAATTCATTGGATGCAGAGCAGGCATTCGCTCTGCAGAATCTTTTCATCAAAGCCTCTCCAAGTCTGGTCTTGAGGGCCAAAACAGAAACCGCACAGGTGAGTGGTGATCAGATCTCTCAACTCCCCCTCCCCTACAAAGGGGAGTGTGCTATGATTTTTATCAGAGCAGAGGAGCTGGGAGATAAGTGTTTCTTCGTCCAGTCCCCCTGCACTTTCAAGCCTCTATTCACCTCGTCACAGACAAGAAACATAACCCACACAGTTGTTGGGATGCCAGTATTTTTGCATCAGGTTTGGGAAGGAGTTGGGAAGCAGTTTAGATCTCGAAAATGGCACTGGGTGGATTATGCTGAAATGGCAAAACTGACTGGGAGACTCAGGAATCAAGAAGGTAATGACTATTAAAAAGAATGGGGAAAATTCATAACTTACTTAGGAGACCATTGTAAACAAAAACGTTAGCTGGACTTTAAAATAATTTGTAAAGGAATTAAAAATATGGAAAATTCAGAGAGATGAAAACTGTGGAGAATGTAATGATACGTAGTTTTAGAAAAAAATATTTTAAGGACCCTGTAGGAGATGGGGGGAAGTGACGAGATTCAGAGAATCTTGTAAATGGATATGTTAAAAGTTTTTTTTTCTTTTTTCTTTTGATTTTGTTCTTGTAAAAACCAATTAAAAATATTTATTACACTTATTACACTTATTACACTTACACCTATTACACTTATACCGAAAACAGAGTTTGAGAAGACACAGCTTAAGAACTACCGCCCCATATCTTTGCTTAATGTGGATTATAAAATTTTCGCAGATATTTTGGCTAAAAGACTAAAAAAGGTACTAGTAGAAGAAATTTATAAAGATCAAGCGGGCTTTCTCCCGGGCAGACACTTGTCTGACAATACGAGGAACATAATTAACATTCTAGAAAAACTACAAGTGAATATTAATACTAAAGCAGTTCTGATATTTGTGGATGCGGAGAAAGCCTTTGACAACATTTCTTGGAGTTTTATGAAGAAGAATTTACAGGGGATGGGGGTTGGTCAAGGTTTTGGAAATGGTATAGGTGCAATTTACTCAGAACAAAAGGCCAAATTAATTGTGAATAATGTAGTGATGGAAGAATTTAAGATAGAGAAAGGAACACGACAAGGGTGCCCAATCTCTCCATTGCTTTTTATATCGGTCCTGGAGGTCCTTTTAAACATGATTAGAAGGGACCAATTGGTTAAAGGTATACAAGTCGGAGCTAAACAGTACAAATTGAAAGCATTTGCCGATGATTTGGTATTGACATTACAGGAGCCAGAATCTAGTACTAAAAGAGTACTGGAACTAATTCAAGAATTTGGTCAGGTAGCAGGTTTTAAGTTGAACAAGATGAAAACTAAGGTTTTAGAGAAAAATCTAACAGTGACTGAGAGAGAGAGGTTTCAGAAGGAGACAGGATTAACACTGGTTAAGAAAGTGAAATACCTAGGGGTTAATATGACTCTAAGAATGTGAATTTATTTAAGGACAACTATGAAAAATGTTGGATGGAAGTGAAAAAGGATTTAGAAATATGGTCAAATCTGAAGCTATCATTGCTAGGCCGAATTGCTGAGATAAAAATGAATGTACTGCCAAGGATGTTGTTTTTGTTTCAAACATTGCAAATTTTGGATAAAATGGATTGTTTCAAGAAGTGGCGGAGAGATATTTCTAGATTTGTCTGGCAGGGCAAGAAGCCTCGAATAAAATTTAAGATATTAACTGATGCTAAAGAAAGAGGTGGATTTGCCCTGCCAGACTTTAAACTTTATTATGAATCAGCCGCTTTTTGCTGGCTGAGAGAATGGCTGCTTCTTGAAAACACTGACGTGCTGGACCTAGAAGGTTTTAACAATGTATTTGGGTGGCATGCATATTTGTGGTATGATAAGGTCAAAGCACATAAAGCGTTTAAAAACCATATTGTCAGAAAAGCACTGTTTAATGTTTGGATAAGATATAAGGATTTGCTTGAAAATAAAATCCCAAGGTGGTTGTCACCAATGGAAGCGAAGGCTCAGAAAAAGCTCAATATGGAGGCCAAATGGCCGAAATATTGGGAAATTTTGGAACAAGAGGGAGATAGATTAAAACTACAGAGTTTTGAAAAACTAAAAAATAGAGTGCGAAACTGGCTCCATTATTACTAAATAATGGAGGTGTCAGGTAACTGCCATCGGAACTAGCGGAGGAGGCGAGGCTCCACAGCGATGCTGGAGAGGGGCCAAGCAGGGAGAGAGGCAGGTCTCCGGCTGGGGAAGAAAATCAGCGCAACACCAGGGATAGAGGGGGGCCGATGGGGGAAGCAGAGAGGGGGCTCCAGGACTCTTCGCAGGAGACCAGCGAGGAGAGCACAGGTCCTCCGCTGCCCACACCCACCCTGCACAGAAGACTTCTGCGCAGGGAAAGTAGGCGGCGACTTGGCGTCAAAGAGCTTTTTTGCTGGAAGAGGTTTAAGAAACGCCCACTGACGGATCCTGACAGCGACTGAACAGCCACGGAGTGGATGGCTGTTCAGTGAGAAACGGTTTAACCAGCCAACCTAGCCCAGAGCGGCGGTAACTTACGCACAAGCAACCCCTAAAGCCATTACAGGAGGCATGTAATTTGGACAAAAAAATTGGCTTCCAGGTGGAAAAATCAAAATTGGAAACAGAACTGTTAGATCCCAAAATTAAGAATTTGTCAAGAATGTATAACTTGCTGTTGAAATGGAACACTCAGGATGAAACGGTGAAATCAGCTATGATTAAATGGGCACAAGATGTTGGACATAATATTATGATGGCTGACTGGGAACAGTTATGGACCACAGGTATGAAGTTCATGGCATGTAATGCCTTAAGAGAGAATATAATGAAAATGATCTACAGGTGGTACATGACACCAGTCAAGCTTGCAAAAATCTATCATTTGCCCGATAATAAATGTTGGAAATGTAAAGAGACTGAAGGTACATTCTTTCACCTTTGGTGGACATGCCCAAGGATTAAGACTTTCTGGGAGATGATCTATAATAAAATGAAAAAGGTATTTAAATATACCTTTCTGAAGAAACCAGAGGCCTTTCTCCTGGGCATGGTCAGCCAATTGATGCCAAAGAAGGATAGAACTTTCTTTATGTATGCCACAACAGCAGCAAGAATACTTATTGCAAAGTACTGGAAGACACAAGATTTGCCCACCCGGGAAGAATGGCAGATGAAGGTGATGGACTACATGGAACTGGCGGAAATGACTGGCAGAATCCGAGACCAGGGAGAAGAGTCGGTGGAAGAAGATTAAAGAAATGTAAAGTTTATTTACAGAAACATTGTAAAATTAAGGAATGTTAGAAGGATGTTGGAATGAAGATATGTGGCTTTAGCAGAAATGTTATAAAGGATTAAGTAAAAATAGATTGTTAATTGGTGAAAAGAGGGAAAGTAAAGTTACATTATATTAAGATAAATTATAGGACAAAAATTGGGAAAGATGGAAAGGATTTGCTGAAATAGCTAACTGAACTAGAATACAAAAAAGGGAGGTATGAGGAGGTCAAGGAAACAAGCAAATGAAAGATAAGTTATGGGAAGGTTCGTTGTGTTTTTTAATTGTTTCTATTTTTCTGTTTTTTCTTTCTCTTTCGTTTTTTTTTCTTTTTTCTTATTATGATGTATTGTACTGTTTTTGTTTAATTTGGTGTTTTCTCTTTTTTCTTTTTGTAACCTTTAAAATTTTAATAAATATTACTTTAAAAAAATATTTTTTAAAAAAATGGCACTGGGTGGAAAGCTTGAACTAAATACATTTTCCTCTAATATTGCTGCCCCATTCAAAAGAAACCCTCACAACCCTTTCTGTGGCTGCTTCAAAGTTAGGAAACACAGCCGCAAAATGGGAGGTCAGATCTCTGTTTGACCCTCTGAGTCCAATAATCCTTAGATCTTTATTCACTCAAGAAAGTTGCCATCCAAAATTATATGGATTTCACACACACTCTGTCTATGTCCCAGGAAATATAAACACAATTTCATTGTTTCGTGCCCTTGATGTGGGGAGTGTTATACCTAGCACCGTGCTGAATTTTTCTCTTTCCCCTTTACCATTCTCCATGCATTTAAAGGTTATCAAGCAGGAAAGAAAATATTTGTGCAGTTCTCATGGATGGGGTGCAAGATTTTTGTCAGATTGGTTTTAAGATGGTTGTGGCATGTGAGCTGACTCTTCCCTTGGGGCTTTTCAGATCTGGCAGCCCCAGCAGTCAGGGTGGCTGCAGAGTTCCTGATAAATGTTTACTGGGAAGAACAAAACACTCTCAGCCTGTAGCCACCTTGGAATGATAAAATAAGCTCAAAGTTCAGCACTGTCTGAAATTTTCACTGTCGAGAAATTCTAAAGTGAGTCAGAAGAAGGAAGTGTGTTTCATGGTTGGGGGGGGGGGCAGATTTAACTGCAGCACCAATTACAACTGACAATATAATCCTGGACATGCCTACTCAGAAGTAAGTCTTGTTGAGTTCAAATTTGGTTTATTCCTAAGAAAGTGGGTAAAGGGTTGCAACAACCTGCGGAGCACACCATTCAAATCTTGACACTGCCATGAAATCACTTGATGGTAAGAATGTGGTGAGAATTTGATGCAGTTCACATTTATAGGCAAAGTCACACTTTTTGAAATCATACACAAACCAAAACAGCCTCCTTCGAAATTCTTTGAATTTTGCAGTGCATGTCTCTAGCCAAGGAATATGCACAAAATATGTACATATTAGTGGACATAGCATAGAAAACTGCATCTTATCAGAGGAAATTGCTTTGCAAAAGTATGTGTCTTAGGCAAAATTACATACCAAGATGTGCACATTAGGAAAAATTCACACTAAAATGATGCTGAATTTTCATGAGAACTTAAAAAATAAAATACAAATTGGTGTGGAAATGTGGAGAGCTGAACTTAGGAATGCAAAAATGAGAAAATCAGCTGAAAGTCCCTACTCGGTGGACTTAGGGAAGCTGTTCCCTCCTTTCATAGATCCAGGATCAGCACTTCCTTCTGCAACATGGGTACAAGAACACTGACCTACTTTACAAGATTTTTGTATGGAAGGATGTGAGGCACAAAGATATTCCAGAGGTGTGTTGCTGCAAAGAGTCTTAGCACATCTTAAAAGGCTGGCAGATTTCTTGCAGCAGAACCCTTCATGGATTAGAACCCATTTAGTTAGATGCACTGAGGCTTTCCGTCAGTGGGCAGGTTTTGACCCTATCCTTCCTCCAAGGACATTCTAGACACACAACAATCCTCAGAGGAAGATTGGGAGAGGGAATGGAGGCTAGTCCACAGTGGCAGAATGGGGTTTTATGGCAGAATGGGGTTTTCATCCTGAGTCTCCCAAGTCTTAGCCAAGTACTCTAACCATTGTTTCACACTGTCCATTTTTTATTTAGAGCTCTGTGCGTCTTCTATGAAGAGAAGAAAGATAGATGATGATGATGATTGATAGATAGATAGATAGATAGATAGATAGATAGATGATAGATAAATGATAGATAGATAGATAGATGATAGATAGATAGATAGATGATAGATAGATAGATGATAGATAGATGATAGATAGATAGATGATAGATTAGATAGATAGATGATAGATAGATGATAGATAGATAGATAGATAGATAGATAGATAGACAGATAATAGATGATAGATGTTAGATGATAGATAGATAGATGATAGATAGATAGATAGATGATAGACAGATAGATATATATAGACTATATACACATATAATACCAACTTCATGCATCTGATCTCAATGACAGCTTCCCAATGATGCTTGTGGGAGAAGGGTGGATTTTAATTTTAATTCAACCCTCCCTGTGCACAAAGGTCCTGATTCAGACTCCACGTCTCCCCATTCTGTTTTTCTTACACACAGCTTACTTTATGGCTGATATTTAAATAACAAACACCAGAGAACTTTAATTCAGATAAGTTAACATATCATCTACTTTGGCAGAATGCCAGCCATGGATCACATTTCCATGCCTCGCGGGTAAGGGAGAGAGACTCTAGCCCATGAAAGCTTTTGCCACAATAAACCTGCTTGTCTTTAATGCGCCACAAGACTTCTTCACTGCTTATAACTGTGATTCATATTGAAACACCCCCCTGAACTCTCCAAAAGCCCCTATCGAACCCATCGCCAATAAATAATTCTGCTTTTATTCCTCACCTCCTCTACAAGCTCAGACTTTGCTCTGCCTGTCTTCTCCACCGATGGACGAGGGTTTCTCCCACGATGGATCCAGCCACCTTCTGCCCTCGCAGGAGTCGAAAGGCTTTGCTCAGCTCCCACACCCTGAAGGAGAGAGGAAAGCAGCCTGCCTGGTGCAGTAGAATCACTCGTGATCATTTGACAGAAGAAGCCCAACAGGCGCAGCAGCAGCAGGAAACTGACCTGTCTCCTCTTGTAACACAAGGGGATTTACTTCTTGGTTTCAAAACCGGGAAACAAACTCTTGGATGGAGAAGAGAGGCGGAGGAGGAATCCAATTTCAGCTGCACGCAGAGGGTGCCACCCACAGCCTTTCTAATCTACTTTTTAGAATCAATGATGCCTCTAGATTCAAGAGTCCAGCCTTATTTCTCCGCACTGTAACCTGACCATTGAGGGGAAATCTATACAAAGTTGTTCTTCTTGTGGTTTGCATTTATATCCCACCTTCTTCTCTGAAGAGCTCAGGGTGGCGTACGTGGTTCTCACCCTCTCCATTTAATCCCCACAACAATCCTGTGAGGTAGGTTAGGCTGAGAGGCAACAACTGGCCAAAGTCCAACCAGTGAGAGCTTGATGGTTGGGTGGGGATTTGAACCTTGGTCTCTTAGGTCCTAATCCAGCACTGACCACTCCAGCACACTAGGTCTCAGTGGAGACACAGAAATGATGGATACTGTTTTTCTCTTCCCTGGTTAGAAAACGAACTCATGCCACATATATAAGAAGAAACAAGTGTTTGGCCTCAACACATGAGTGGGAAATGTGTGTAAGATGCCAAGGACCTGAGCAACAGGCTGTCCTTTTCCCCAAAAATATTTTTATTAATTTTCCACATTTGTAACAAATATAACATATAAAAAACACAAAACAAAGCATCTTACAATACTACAAAAGAAAAGAAAAAGAATAAAAAGTCATTACTTCCAAAATCCAAGTTAACTTTCATTATAGTCTGACTTCCTCGATTCCCCCCTAACTGAATTTCATTGTAACACCTTTGTAGCAGTTCTCTAAAATCCTCTTTCTAACACAATTAACTCCTTCTACTGACTTCATCACTTGTCTTATTGACTTGTCCTTAAAGCCCCCCACATCACAACACCTTTAGACCTCCCAGTGTTTGGTGCAAAGGTCTAAATGCAGATTCTAAGCACATTTGGGGGAAAGGGACTCCCTGGAGTGTAGGGGGTGGCAGAACATGTGTGGAAGGTAGGGCTGGGTGACCAATGCTCATCAGGTCTCCTTTGGAGCTGAATCTATCAAACCTGCACTTTCCAAACTATATATGAATCCAAACACTTCCAATCCCTCAAGGAAACGGGTAATGCAAAAGACTAAAATAGTTTATCTTATAGAAATCTGCCGTTGTTAGATGTATTGTGGTTTGTGGGTTTATTTATGTTTTCAAAGAAGTCACAAGCAAACTTGAATGGTTCAGGCACAGTAATGGTTCCCAGCATGTCATAAGGCCCCAAACCTGAATGACAAGATGGATGTCATGATGTCAAGATGGGTGCTCTACGGGGAGGTGGTTTCAGGCAAAAGGCCCATCGGCGGACCAACTCTGTGAAAAATTAATAATCAAAAATTGGATTACAATTTGGTCTTTTTTATTTTTGTTTTTTTATTTTTAATTGGATTATGATGTGGACATGTTGATTGGCTGCTTTTATTGGAAAATCAATAAAAATGATTTAAAAAACAACAACAAAGATGTCTGAAATGAGCACTCACACTTTACATTGTGGGTGCTTTTTGCGGGATCGTGCGTGGTGCTACAGTTCCCAGGGAACTTACTGGCAAACAGGGACTGCCCTGCCTCTCAGTGTTAATTTTTGGAGGTTCACACCCAGCCTCAATAGTCAAGTTCCATTGCTGGGAGGTGGGGCCAGTCCCATATATATAAGGGGGTGGAGCTGACAGTATCCAGGTAGTCAGCTTAGGAGATTCACCCTCCCTACCCTCCCTTAGTTTAATGTTTTCTTGTTTACAGGTTACCTTTTTCTACCTGTTTAGTGGGCGCTGCTATGGTCTATGGCTGGTTGCTGTTGAAGGACCGGGAAGAAATTTCCCTGCATTGGCAGGTTTTGTCTTCCCCCTAGAAATCCATCACAACTTTGGTGGTTATGGCCTTGGGTGGAATCCTTTAGTCTTTTCTTCCCTATATGGGGGGGGGGCATGAAGTGGTGACTCACCCCCCTGCGGCGGCGATTCCAGGGTCCCCCTCTTAAAGGGATTATAATGGGTGTCACTGGCCATACACTGAAACGTTGTCAGTGAACTACCCTGCGTGCGGGGATATGGGCTGGGCTGCCTGCTACACTTACGTCTCACAGAGCACCCCCATATCCCATTTATCCTGATGTGCCCCAGTTCCCCCGGCTGGGGGGCTGGGAGGGATACACACCCAAGGCCTGAGCCAAGGTCTTCCTACATCCGGAAGTTTAATAAAGTTGTGGCTTAATTTTAATTTCATATAATGTTGTCAGAGTCTTTATTCCTTATGATCCCTGGGAGCTGGGGCTGTCGCCGCATGATCACGCAAATGCAACATGAGGGCTGGCAACATCAACCCCACCAAGTGGGAAACCTTGCAGATGACCACAATGCCTGGAGACAGTCAACTTGTGTACCCACAGTAGTGACCAGAGAAGGAATGACCACTGGGAGGAGCACAGAGAGAATAAACACCATGGTGCATCTTCAGCAGCACAACTGGACGCCTTCATCTGCCCCAGCTGCAGCAAAACATGTCTCTCCCATATCGGCCTCTCGAGCCACAGCAGGCACTTCAACCTTCCAACAGTTTGACTCTGATCTTGCTTCTAGCTCACATGCATGAGGATTGCACACAACAATGGCACATTGCATTCAAGCTTCATCCCAGCTCAGTGTTGCTCACTTCCCACCACTGAAGCTCCACGACAGCTAAGCTGCAAGCCTCTCCTGCTCCAAGAGATATTCTTGGCTTCTGCGTCAGCGGCCACAGCCAACACAGCGACAGTATAAACTGACATGTCCCTGATGTTTATGTGTCCTCGGGTGACAGCTTCCAAGAAACTGCTCCAGAAGAGGACACCTACCCTGTGTGGCTTGTTCTCAGTTGGACTGAGGAGGAAATATCTGTAGAACCACTGGCATTTGTCCAAATCTTGTTCATCACAGCCAGGGCAGTCTGAGCTCTAAAATGGAAAGATTCTCAGGTTCCAACTATATGAGAATGGCTATAAATATACAGCACTGATATGCAGAGACCAGAGAGGAATGACCTCTCAGAGGAGCACAGTGAGAGAAAACGCCATGGCGTGCCTGTAGCAGCAAAACTGAAAGCCTTCATCTGTCCCACCTGCAACAAAACATGTCTCTCCCCTATCAGTCTCTACAGCCACAGCAGGCGCCGTAACTCTCCAATGGTTTGACTTTACCCTTGAAGGCACACTCTTCCATTGTCTCCTGAGACAGATGGATGCCAGCAACTGATATGCTGTCATAACCATGACGCAGGTCCCAAAAGCCCAAACCACTAAAACTGGAACTAAACTGGAACTAATTAATATGGGTCTAATGCATTGCTCACTTTTATTTTTCATCTTTAGTTTCGCTTTTATCTCATTTCTTAATCTGGTTTTACAGAAAGCTTTTTGAATTTTGCCATTGTATTTTAATGTAAAGCACTTGGGGATTTTTTAAAAAATAAACTGTATTAAAATGTTACGAATTAAAAAGAATTGATCAGTAGTTCAGACACATTTTTAGCATGTCTACCAGATGAGTTTGGCCACTACATCCTTAGTAGACCTCCTCACTTGGAAAAGGTAAAAAGGTAAAGGACCCCTGGACAGTTAAGTCCAGTCAAAGGCCACTATGGGGTTGCGGTGTTCATCTCGCTTTCAGGCCGAGGGAGCTGGCATTAGTCCTGTTATGTACTGAGTTGAATAGGATCCAAAATGCAGCAGTCTGATTGGTCCTAGAACAATAGGATCCAAAATGCAGCAGTATGATTGGTCCTAGAACAATGCAGCAGTATGATTGGTCCAAAGGAGCCACCCAATCCAGCTCCAGGTGGAAGTGAATCCACAAACTGATTGGCCTACAGGAGAATCCCGGAATTAGCCAATCATGTGCAGCCCATTGTGTAAATAATGTATATAAAGCAGATATTTTGGGGGAACATTCATTCCTCCTCACCACTATGAGCTGAATAAAGAGCATGAAATCCACTCTCGACTCCGAGTATATTTCAAGTCCACAGACAGCTTTCTGGGTCATGTGGCCAGCATGACTAAACCACTTCCGGCGCAACAGGACACAATGACAGAAACCAGAGTGCACAGAAACACCATTTACCTTCCTGCCGCAGTGGTACCTATTTATCTACTTGCACTGGCGTGCTTTCGAACTGCTAGGTTGGCAGGAGCTGGGGCAGAGCAACGGGAGCTCACCCCGTCGCAGGGATTCAAACCACTGACCTTCCAATAGGCAAGCCCAAGGCGCTCAGTGGTTTAAACCACAGCGCCACCCTTGGAGGACAGGCAAACTGAGGGTTTCCTTAGGCTGCATCTTAGCTTATTATGTGGTCTATGCAAGGAAGCACTCTTAGTGCAGATATTCTTGGCTTCTGTATCAGCACCCACAGTCAAAAGCAGGGACAGTATATGCAGATGCCTCCGGTGTTTATGTGTCCTCAGATAACTTTACACAAACTGCTCCAGAAGAGGACACCTATAATCTGGAGTGAGCGTGGAAGTCTCTAGCAGAAGGGTGCAGAGGCGTTACAGCAGGAATGGGGAAACCACAGCACACCAGTTGGATTATAGCTCCCCAAACCCTTGACCACTGGCCACACTGTCCAGTGCTGGTGGGAGTTGGGCCCCATCAACATGCAGAGGGCCATGCAGTCTCCATCTCTGTGTTCCAACACAAGGGTAGGCAGAAAGGGGAAGGGGAGGTCGGAAGAGTAGGAGGCCCTGTTAGAGCAGTCAGGGATGGGAGAGAGAGTCTGCGTTGCTTCCATTTTAATAAGAAACTACCTAATTTGAACCAAAACGCAAACCAAAACACAACTATCCATTGAAATTCACACGTCTCCAAATCCTGTGATCGAGTTCTTCAATGTGTACACAAATGAACATATTAGGGAAAGCCTGGGTAAAAAGTGAAACAAACAAACCAAAATGCAGTATACTTAGGGAAATTCACACACACACACACACACACACACACACACACACACACATATATGCAGTGCTTTTTTCTGGGGGGACGCAGGGGTACGCATACCCCTAAACATTTCATAAATCTAAGTTTGGCCTCATTGAGGGGCAGTGTTTCAATATGAGCAGGAAAATGAGAGTACCCCTAAATGTTTTTTAATAGAAAAAAAGCACTGTTTTACAATTTAAAATACTCATTTTACATCCTTAACATATCAACGAATTCTCTTTCCATGGTTCATTTTTACATATCATAAATCCCTTCATATTTTACAAAAACTATACCATTCAGTATTTCATTTTTGCATCCGTCAAAACTTATTTATCTTAATGCTGCCAGCGTTTTCAGCTGTACACAATTATTTCCCATATATTCAATAAACGTTGAATGTTGACTACTTAGGGGAATTCTTTACATAAATGTGTATATCTGTCAAAACCACATACAAAATGTGTCTATTAGGAGAAAGCCTCCCTTAAATGTGGACAAATTGTCAGGCAAATTTAGAAAACAAGAACAACATACAAATTGCTACAGAAATGCGGCAAACCCAACTGACAAAATGAGAAGATGCAAGAAACCAAAAGTGACTGATTCACCCATCTCCAAGCAGGCTTTCTAGACACCCTGCCAAATTCTCAGCCTTGACACACCCTGTAGCAGATATCTGATAAACTCGTCCAGTTGCAACCTGTCATTACCTGGAGTGAAACGGTGTGGAAATGAGAAAAAGGTGCCACTTTTAGAGGAGTAAAGTATGATTAAATATAGCAGGGAAGTAGATCAGCTGTCTCTCATGAGATGAATCAGGGAGCTTCAAGAAATCAGTGGAGGAAATGATGACTGTAGCATGAATTAATTTCACTGGAGTGAGAGGATGGGAAATGAAGCCATCACAATAATCACATGAAGAGGAGGACAAATTTTCATTCCAATTGTTGAAACGTAGCCAGAAAGTCTTCCTCCATAATACTTACTGGACCCCTGCCAGCTGTCACTAAGCTCTGTCCACCTCCTTGAACTGGGACGCATCAATGTTGCAACACTCGGGCTAATAATAATCCGGGCTTTTGTCCAAACGTGGACGTGAAACTTCTGCATTTAGTGCCTGCCTTGGTTTTTGCAATTAATTCCTGGAAGGCGTAGAACTTCTCTTATTTGCCATTAGAGAAATACAATCGAGGGATTGTGTCAATGCAGCCATCTTCAGATCCGATGTTGGTGAAGCAACAAGGAAGCTGCAAATAAAGTTCCCTGACTGGCAATTTTGTTTTCTCTCATTTTTTTCAATCGTACATTCAGTTCTCCATATTTCTGCATCAGTTTGCAATTAAATGAGAACAATTCTCAAGAAAATCCAGCAACATTTTAGTGTGAATTTCTTTTCATATGCATTCTCTACATGTAAGATACACATTTTAGCAAAGCGGTCTTCCCTGTGCTTGCAACTACTTAACATCTCATGTATTCGGTGGGAGTAGGTTCCTAGTTCTATGGAAGGGCAAGCGATTTGCGGGTTGAAGTCCCCATGTTCATCCCTCGATATCTCCAGGGGGGTTGTTATGTATGTGAGTGTTTTGTATGTATGAATTGTCAGTGTTTGTGTGAGAATATTTTCAATTATTTCTATTATTATTATGAAAAGCCACCTCCGACCTCGGGAGGAGGTGGTTTTGCTGGCTTCATGCCCCCAACACGCACGCGGAGGCTGGCTCCCAGCCCCAGTGCGACCTGGGGAATCCTTGGCCGCGTCATCTCCTGGCCAACTAATCGGCTGGCCCAGGGGATGTGGCTTGCCTCATTTAAGGCAAGCGCGGCCGGGGATCTCCCTCTTTGGCCACTTAGCTGCTGTGGTTTCCCACCCGCCCACCCTTCAAGGTTCCCCTTTTGACCTTGCTATGGACCTCGGTTGGTCACCGTTAAGGGGCCTGGTAGGAATTTTTTCCGCTTCGCAAATTGGCACCAGCCATTTGGTTTTTCACCTACCTCGTAGCAAATCATCACAATTTTCTCGGTTTTGGCGGTTAGGCATTGGTATGGGTATTGTTATGTAGGGGGGGAGCACCATCACCTCCCCCAGATATTGAAGGGTAGTCTGGTAAAGGATTCCAGGGGGCATGACCTCGTCCGAAGCCTATGGAGGTCAGGGCTTAAAGCACGCCCCCGAGCAGTCACCCTGGGAGAGTCCCTAGTTGATGTGCATCAGCAGGGCTCCCACTGCTGGTGTTAACCCTTCCCGATCTTCAAGCAAACAGGCTGAAGCCGGATAGTTGGATAGGACCAATGCCTAATCCAATAATGTTCACCACCTGTAACCAATAAAGTTGTGGCGAATTTTAGCCCATTAACCTAAAATAATGGTGTCATGTGTCTTTATTCCTACTGGTGGGAGGCGGGAACTCGCCACGCAATGTACTAACCATCCATCACCAGCTGGTCCCAAGGTGGGTTACAGCCATTTTTAAAAATTTGGAATTAAAAACTGTTAAAATATTACACTCACAAGAACAGGGTGGGTCCTGAACAAACATGACTCTCGGATGCCCAAGGCTGTTTGCACTCTACTTGTCCTTTGCTGCTGTTTGTAACAAATCTAGCCAGTTCTGCATAGATTAGAAGAGGCTGGTTTAGAGTGGAGACCACCAACAATGGTTGCGTCCTAAACTGGTTTTGGGCCATCTCCAAGGGACTTCAGTTCCCAGAGTCCCACCCCTGGATTCCATAAAGAAGTTGTGGGGTGACTGTCCTGTCACACAGCTGGTGCTATCGAATGTCCACCCCTCAGTCTGTATTTTTACCCAGTGCTGCATCTGACACTTTTCCTTCTGTAATTGCTGCACATTGTGACCAGCTTCCTGTTTGAGAAGGCACCCATCACCCAAAATATCTAAAGAAGTGCACATGCCTATATGCCCCATAGCCAGGGATGGTTGAGAGCTGCAGTCCAGCCACAGTTGGAGGGCCACAAGTTCCCAATTCCTTGATAAAGAACAGCTGGGTAAAGAATGAAGTGGGACATGACATCACTTCTAGTCACTCTGTGGTTGGAACTGAGGATTCCTGACAGTGGCTTAATGGCCACTAAGTGCTTGCCCTCCAAAGTTCTACTTTCCATGCAATTTCCCCAAACAACGTGCTCGCCAGTAAGATCCAGGCACCATAAACATCCTTTCCTCATTTCCCCTAATGGAAGCTGGTTACAAAGTGCTGCTTAATCCTGGGAAGGCCAAACAAAGAACTGAGTGATATTGATTGGGGTCGGGTGCAGATACCAAAGATGGTTTTCAGAGAAGATGGGAAAGTAGAGCAAAGAGCTGCAAATGCCCCTGAATTCCTGTTGCTGGAGAATGACAGTAGGAGAAGACTATTGTGTTCCTGTCCTAGTTATGAACTTCCCATAGACATCTGGGTGGTCTTTGTGGGGAAGTAGGATTCTGGATTAGATCAAAGCTGGATGTTATGTTGTTAGAGATCAGGTTAAGACAGATGAATAAGGCCTACTGGAAACCCCTGCTACCTCTGGGCATGTGCAGAGCTCCCTTTTCCTTTTCCAATGAAATGAAAGAGGAGCTCTAGCTCAGCAGCTGAGCACATGCCTTGCATGCAGAAGATCCCAGGTTCAATCATTAGCGCCAACAACATCTGGAGAGCCATGAGTTCCCCTTCTCTGCTGTATACAGAGTCATACTATTGGGCCACCTAGTCAGATGTTGACTACTTTAACTGGCAACCATTCTTCCAAGGTCCAATCAAAGGTCTTTTCCAGACCTGCTACCTGAGATTTCTTCAGATGCCAGATCATCTGCACACAAAGCATGAGCTTTATTGTGGATGTACAGCCTCACCCAAAATGCCACTGAGCACTCTGAATAATGTGTCCTTTCTGCATAAAGGAAAAAGGAAGGAGAGGGCTGTGCCAGAAGCATCCCATTCCCATGGCACATCACAAGAATTAAGACAATCCTACTGGATCAAGCCAAGAGCCCATCTAGTCCAGCATCCTATCTCAGTGTGGCTGACCAGATGCATGTGAGAAGTCTGCAAGATGGACATGAGCGTGACATCACTCTGCCCACCTCTGATTCCCATAGTGCCTCTCACAGTGGAGGTAGAACACAGCAGTCGTAGTTAATTGATAGCTGTATTCTCCATTAATTTGTCCCATCCTTTTTTAAGGCCATCCATGTTGGTAGCCATCACTCCTTCCTTCAGAAATGTTGGGAGGACCTGACCAGCTCTGTGCATTGTTTATTTCTCTCCCATTGGAATAAAAGAGAGAAAAGCTGGTTCTAGATAACTAGAATGAGTTGACTCTGCCTGTCATTGGCTCTGGGTCCATTTACTGTTGGTCTCTCTGCCTGATACCCCACCAGTTCCAATACCACCAGCCACTATTGTTAAACCCAGGGGTGGACGTTGGTAATATGGTGAGTGCCCTGTGCAAGGCCAAAATTTGGTACCCCTCTCCAAGCCCTTGCAATACCTTCCCAAAGCTGGGTAAGGGAGGCACTGGTCTTTGGTAAGGAGACATGAGGGCTCTGACAGGGTCCTAGAGCCCTCCTCTTCCTTCCCAAACCTGGAAAAGCAAGGGGGGAGGAGGAGGACTCTAGACCCTGCCAGATCCCTCACGCCTCCTTCCCAAAGCACAGCTCTTACTAGGCTTCAGGAAGGAGGCAGGAAAGTGCTCTCTTGACTCCTATGTCCTGTGGGGCGGGGACCGGTAGCACTGCCTTAAATCTGCCTCTGATGAAACCACCCACCGCACCTCACTTGGTGGGGGCACCCAGATTTGGTTCATCTCACAATTTGGATTTCTGAGGGGGGGGCGCGGTTCTGGAGGACACACTGGCACCTGTGGGTGTTGGTGACCCATCATGAGGGAGTGGAATAGATCAAGTTCCAGAGCCTGAGAAACCCTGGCTTCACAAGGACACAGCGAGTTACTAGGAAAAACACAATTTCCTCAAAATGCATTGGAGCCACTCAGTCAAATCCAGTCCGCTTTCAGGATGTGGGCTATTTTAAGGTATTTCCTCTTTTAGCCTAACCTAAAAGTTAACTAATTTAGGGGAAGTCAACTCCAGTTTCTTGCTTCTTTGCAGTGCTTCCCAAATTGGCTTTCGTCAGGTGCATCGCTGACTGGCTGCACAGTTCACCATGTGATCCCTGGCTCGTTGCCTGACCAGCAGTGGTGGATAAGGATCACCTCTGAGCCACCAAGCAGGGAAGCTTTGTAAAGTGGAAAACAGCTGGTTCTTTCAGGGTGTCAATGGGCTACCCCTGGCTAATAGCAGTGGACTCTGGCTGTTAAGCAGAGGCTGTATGGCCACCTATCAGGGATGCTGTAGTTGGGATTTCTGACATCAGCAAGTGGTTGGTCTAGAAGACCTTTGAAGTCCCTTCCAACAATACAGTTGGGGGGGTGTTTTGACAACTGAGTTTTCATGATCTTCTTTCTTCAAACACAGATGAATCTCAGTGCAATACATCCCATGCCACATCCTTATTTACAAGTTCTCCTTTGTCCTACAAGCAAATGCTGTCTTCCTCCTCTGATGGCAGCAACGCTGCAGGCATGAAGAAGGAGTTACAGGTGTGCTTGTCTTGTCTCCCCACAACCACCAATTTTTAAAATTTTCAACTGTAAAGGTAAAAGGAAAAATAAACAATGGTGGTGGTGATTATAAGGACAGAAAAAACAAAAATCCATTCATACGTGTGTGTGTGTTTGAACATATCATTTTAAACAATTATTAAACATACTTTCATATCTTATACATTTTTTTTGACTTCCATCAATAACATCTGAAAATTTTCCAATCTTTTCACTTAATTTACATTTCTTACTTTCACTATTACAGAAATATCATAACTAATATCTCTTCTTTCTCTTCTTTGCAATATTTCATATATTTCTCCTTACAAAACTTCTTGTAGTCCTACTAGTGTAATTTGTTGATTACAGTTGCCCTTCAAATAATTCGTATATTTCTTCCAATCTTCTGTGAATCTCTGGTCCCACAGGTTTTGAAAGCTTCCTGTCATTTTATCCACTTCTGCGTAGTCCATTAATTTTGTCTGCGATTCTTCTTTCATCAGGATTTCTTCTTGTTTCCATTTCTGGGCCAACACTTGCTGCTGTTGTTGCGTATAAAAACAGTTTAATATCCTGTCTATTAATGTCCTCACTTATAATACCAAGTAAAAATGCTTCTGGTCTTTTTAAAAATGTATATTTCAACATCTTTTTCATCTCATTATATATCATTTCCCAGAAGTTTTTTACTTTCTTACATTCCCACCACATATGATAAAATGATACTTCTTTTTCTTTACATTTCCAACATTTATTACTTGTCTTATACATTTTAGCTAGTTTCACAGGTGTGATATACCAACAAAAATCCATTCCTAGCTGCCATTGGCAAGAAGACTTTCCCATCAATCCTGCATTAAACATGTATGTTAATGCAAGTTGTCCAAACAGGTCTCCAAATGAAATTGACAATTATAAACCATACCTTATAAGTGGCAAGATCTTCAAGCCACCACGGTGGATGGTCTGCAACAGTTCCTCTGAGCAGCTGTGGATTGCATTTTCCTTAGTCTCCAAGTTACTCCAGAGACTATCCCCCCCCCAAAAAAAAAAAATTAATTGGCAGAAGGACTCCGGATGAGTTGCTGTTGTTGCCAGATGTATACAAGTCCCAGCGTCTGCTTTTCCAGAAACTCAATGCTGCAACAAGCCTTATAGAAAATATGTCACATGTGAACTCAAACAGGCTTCAACTACACTTCATTAAAAGGGCACATTCTCTTCTAAAATGGAAGCCGCATCACTAGTTCCCTCTCATCTAACTACAGATTCTAGTTAGGGAATTGTGTTTTGTGATATCTATCATCAGTAATGTGGAACAGGGGCATGCAGTCACATAGATTCAGAGAAAACTGGTCCACTGGAACGTACCCTCAGTGAGCCCTCACCCTCAGGGGCACTGGCTGTTTGTTTCTTCCTTGGTTGTAATGTTGCACTTCTGGAACTCATGAGTAAGGAGGACAGGGACAGAAGTAGAATTAGTTGGCTCTGCCTATCACTGGCTCTAGCTCTGCCTACTGTGGGCCTCTCTGCCTTCTGCCCACCAGCCCCTATGGGCACCAGTCACCACTGTATACATTTCTTTGAGGCATATACAGTGGTACCTCAGGTTAAGAACTTAATTCGTTCCGGAGGTCCGTTCTTAACCTGAAACTGTTCTTAACCTGAGGTACCACTTTAGCTAATGGGGCCTCCTGCTGCCACCACGCGATTTCTGTGCTCATCCTGAAACAAAGTTCTTAACCCGAGGTACTATTTCTGGTTCTGTAACCTGAAGCGTCTGTAATCTGAAGCGTCTGTAACCCAAGGTACCACTGTATATTCTGCCCATTGGCCATAATGAAGGGTTGTTGGCATCTGTCTGTCTCAAGAGACAGTGGAGTATGTCTCCAGGGGCAAAGTTAAACCACTATGTTAGCAGCACCTCTCCAGGGTGTAAGTGACCACTTTGGGGTATAAGCCTGGGCTGTGCGTATGGGGGTCAAGGTCATAATCGAAATAGACTTGATTAGGTTGTGGATGGACCTATCAAAGTCTGACCCATCTCAGTTCTACATGGGGTTGAGACTAGACATGCATGAGTCAGTCAGTTTCAGTTTCTTTTTGTAATCTTAAGTTCTGTTCTCCACATTCATTTGCCATTTTTTTAAAGAAGTCCTTGTGGAAATTGATCACCATTTTAGTGTGACTTTCCCCCTAAAATAACGTTTGAGGAAATGTAAGGTTATAAAAAGAATTCTGGGAAATGATATATAATAAATTGGAAAAAAAATGTTTAAAATAACTTTTGTTTAAAAAACCAGAAGCTTTTTTGTTAGGAATTATAGGTGCAGAAATAACAAAGGAGTACAAAAGACTTTTAATGTACGCAACACCAGCTGCGTGGATGCTCTCAGCCCAGAGATGGAAGGATGAAAAAGTTCCCACAGGATGGGAATGGCAGACCAAACTGATGGACTATGCGGAGATGGTGAAAATGACTGGGAAAATCAGAAACCAGGAAGAACAGAATTTCAATTAAGAATGGGGAAAATTTATAACTTACCTTGGAGACCACTGTAAACAGCTGAGCTCTTAAGCAGGTTTTGAATAACACTTGTAATGTAACAAGAACTAGGGATGCAATGGATATATAAAAATTGAACTGACTTAAAATATGCAGTGGAAAAAGACTGGCAATGGAACCCATGGAGGGGTGGGAGGAAGTCCAGAGATTCAGTAAAATCTTTGTTTGCTTATTTTTTAATATATATATATATATTCATGAGTTTGTATGTAAATTTTAATTTGTAAAACTAAAATGTGTGTATGTGTTTGCATGCCATTTTGCCCAATATAGATATTTTTGCAAAGCAATTTCTTCTAAATTAATGCATTCTTGTACAGTGGTACCTCAGGTTAAGTATTTAATTCGTTCCGGAAGTCCGTACTTAACCTGAAACTGTTCTCAACCTGAAGCACCAATTTAGCTAATGGGGCCTCCTGCTGCTGCCACGCCGCCGAAGCACGATTTCTGTTCTCATCCTGAAGCAAAGTTTAACCTGAAGCAGTATTTCTGGGTTAGCGGAGTCTGTAACCTGAAGCGTATGTAACCTGAAGCATATGTAACCTGAGGTACCACTGTATGTTACTTTCACTAATATTCACATTTTATACAGATTTTATCCTAGTGCATGCTTTTTTTGTACAAAAGAGCCAGTGTGGTGTGGTGGTTAAGAGCGGTGGACTCGTAATCTGGTGAACCGGGTTCGCTTCCCCGCTCCTCCACATGCAGCTGCTGGGTGACCTTGGGCTAGTCACACTTCTCTGAAGTCTCTCAGCCCCACTCACCTCACAGAGTGTTTGCTGTGGGGGAGGAAGGGAAAGGAGATTGTGAGCCACTTTGAGACTCCTTAGGGTAGTGATAAAGCGGGATATCAAATCCAAACTGTTGTTGTTGTTGTTGTTGTTGTTGTTGTTGTTGTTAGACTGGAGAACTGCACTGCAAAATTCAAAGACATGCACATTTTGAAAGCTGGCAGTGTTTGCATTTTCATGTTGTTTTGTGAATTAAGCCAACTCACCTTTAAATGTGAAGTGAATTGAATTTTTCCACCATCCCTAAATAGGACTAAGTCCACAAGACATTGGTCATGACATTATGTTTGCTGACTGGGAACAGTTATGGACTACCGGTATAAAGTTTACGGCATGTAATGCCTTAAGAGAGAACATTATGAAAATGATTTATAGGTAGTACATGACCCCAGTCAAGCTTGCAAAAATCTATCACACGCCCAATAATAAATGCTGGAAATGTAAGGAAACTGAAGGTACTTTCTACCACCTTTGGTGGACGTGCCCAAGGATCAAGGCCTTCTGGGAAATGATCTATAATGAAATTAAGAAGGTACTTAAGTGTACTTTTCATAAGAAACCAGAGGCCTTCCTCCTGGGCATGGTAGGCCAATTGGTGTCAAGGAAAGATAGGACGTTCTTTATGTATGCTACAACAGCAGCAAGAGTTCTTTTAGCAAAGTATTGGAAGACACAAGAACTACCCATGCTGGAAGAGTGGCAGACGAAGGTGATTGACTATATGGGACTGGCTGAGATGACTGGCAGAATCCGTGACCAAGGGAAAGAGACGGTGGAAGAAGATTGGAAGAAATTTAAAGTTTATCTTAAGAACTGTTGTAAAATTATTGAGTGCTAAAATGTTATGGGTAATGTAAAATAGAATTGCAGTGATAAGTAATTGGATAAGAGAAAAAAGATCAGAAATTGTATTACAAGTATTGAAATTAGGGGTTGCTGGGAAAATTTAAAACAGGGATGCAGAAAAGGGAGGTATGGGGAAGTCGTTGAAACAGGGTTTAAGAAAGAGAGGTTAAGAAATTATATGTGTTTATATGTTTGTTTGTTAATGTGTTATGTTGTGAATTGTTAGTTGTCTTGTGTGTTAATATATGTTGTAAAACCAATAAAAATTTATTATAAAAAAACAACAACAAAGATTCATCAAGTCCTGCTTCTCCATGGGGACTAGCTCCTTGATTCTATGAAAAGCGTGTGATGGCAAAAAGAAGCCCACACATGCTAGTCAATCCAGTCTGAAAGAGTCTTGGAGGCTAGACCTTTATTAAAAAAAAAAGGAGGGTGGAATGAAATGAGGGCAATGGCAAAACTGAGGCATTCAGGCCACTTTGTAAAGGAATCCACTAGATTGTAAATTCTAAAGGGGGCTCCTGAACTGATCCAAGTCATAATCTGCCAGGATCAAAATGGACAAGTCTGCTTTGGGATCCACATTTTGTGTGTTTCCAATCCATCCTTCCCTAGACATGATACATAACGGGGGGGGGGGGGAGAGAATGGAAGTGTGTAGGTAGAAGCAATCTCAATGCAAAGGTTTTAAAGTTGCCGGTCTTATAACAGTCATTTAGCTGTGTCTATGAGGACCCTTGCTGTCTAGAAGGGAAGCAATGCCTCTCCATTGTCGCTGGTGGTTCTGGCTGCCTTGCCCTTGAATAAGAGCAGTCTCTGCTCAGAAGAACACACAGATCTCTCAAAAAAATAAAGCAGATTCAGGAGCAGAGCAGGTGGCAATGTCCATGTCATAAGGTCTCCTGTTACAGCTCTTCCATCGGGCACCTGACTTTGTGGAACTGAAGTCATATATCACATGCCCCTTAACTAGTCATCAGTGCATGAAAGGGGAATGAGAGGGATACTGCATGATTACCAAAAATGGCAATGAGAAATATAAAACATCTTGTTGCAGCTCGAGACTGTGAATTAAGTGTGCTCAAAAGATCCCCTGCTTTTAATCTGCTATGTTAAGTAACTCGTAACACATTTCAGCTTCTTGGTTCATTCTCTGTAGCCCCAGACACAGAGAAGTCCCTCAGCTTAGGGGAACAACACAAGTTGTCAATGCAGAAGGTGCAAAATTCAATCCTTGGTTTCTTCACAAGTGACTGGGAAAGACCCCTGTCTGAAACCCTGGAATGTGTCTTGCAAGTCAGTTGGACCAAGCATCTCATTCAACGTAATGGGATGTTTTTACCACCTTGTGTTGTTCCTCAAAATCACTTTTTGCACTTGGTTTCTCTGCCTTTTTAGTCATGCAAGAAAGACCAATTACTGAACTTCTTTGATTCCAACATCACCAAGGCAGGGATAGCCAATGTGGTGCCATCTGCATGTTACCTGACTACAACTCCCATCATCCTTGATTATTGGTCATATTGGCTGAGGCTGATGGGAGTTGGAGTCCAGCAGCATCTAGTGGTTACCCCATTGGCTATCCCTGGTCTATCTCCCACAGTGACCAACCAACCAACCAACCAACCAACCAGATGCCTATGGGAAGCCTAAAGCGTCATCTAGTCCAACCCCCTGCAATGCAGGAATCTCATCTAAAGTGTCCATGACAGATGGCCATCCAACCTCTGCTTAAAAACCTCCAAGGAAGGAGAGTTCACAACCTCCTGAGAGAGACCGTTCCAATGTCAAACTGCTTTTATTGACAGAAAGTTCCTCCTTATGTTTCATCAAAATCTCCTATCTTGTAACTTGAAGCCATTGGTTCAGGTCCTAGCCATCAGAACAGGAGAAAGCAAGCTTGCTCCATCTACCATGCAACAGCCCTTGATATACTATTTGAAGATGGCTATGATATCTCTTCTCAGTCTCCTATTTTCCAAGCTAAACATACCCAGCACCTTCAACCATTTCTCATAAGGCTTGGCTTCCAGATCATCTTGGTTGCCCTCCTCCGCACATGTTCCAGCTTGTCAATATCCTTCTTAAATTGTCCAGAACTGGACACAGTACTTGAGGTGCGGTCTGACCAAGGAATAAAAGATTGGTACTGGTTAAAACAAATTAAAAATCAAGACAAAACAAATTATAATAGGGTGGGTCCTGAACTAGACAACTCAAGCATCTGGCATGGGCATAGAGAGATGGATTGAGTTAGATCTTTGGTCCACGTAGCTCAGTACTGTCTACCTAGACTGGCAGAGATTCTCCAGGGTTTTGGGTAGGATTCTTTCCCTAACCCTATCTGGAGATGCCAGAGATTGAACAAAGCAAATCAGGTGCTCTACCACTGTCTTCTGCATCCAATGAAAATGACATAATGAAGGTGTTGGGTGCACCTCTTTGGAGAGGGAATTCCACAGCTTAGGGGCTGCTACAAAGAATCTTCTCTCTCTGGTTGCCACCACCACCCTAAATTTCTAAGGGCAACGTAACTAGCCAAAACTTCTGACAATCTTAATATCCAGGAGGGTCTGTATGAAAGACCTATTAAGTTCAGAAGGAGATGGAGCCCGGTGGCACTTTTAAAAAAATGCAGAACTTTTCCACTGTAGTCAAAATAGAGTTCCTCCCACTCTGCCAAGTGATTTCTACCTAAATTGGTTCCATTGTAAAGACAATCTAGTTCCTTTTTCTACTGGTTAACTCAGTTGCCCAATACATCTGCTTCCACCACGCCCGCTCCCAAACACCACATAAAACTGTACCAGGCAGCTTTTAGGCTTCCAGATGGGGGTTACATGCATGTCCATCCACTTGCTTACACAGGTGGGAGCACAGACCAGCCACTGGAGAAGTCACTGCAGAAGCCTGAGGTTCTTTCTCAACAAAGTGGTATTTTTCTCAACAAGAACACAAGTAAGATTTGAAACTGTTACTGGGATTTATATTGCTTTTTTTAAAAAAGACATATAGTAAAAGAAAGAAAGACAGAGAGAGATAGTTTGGTTCATTAATAGAACAGGAATTAATTGATATTCCTCATGGATGAGAAGTATTTGCTCAGATGTCATAGGGAAGATTTTTTTCCCCTGAACAGGTTCCAAGATAGAGCTACAAGGGCATTTTGCAAAGCATTGACATTTGAAATTTGACTGTAGAAGTAGACCTGCATGCAAATAAGAAAACCTGTGTCCCTACTGAGTTATGCCCTGCATTATCTCTTTATAATTTAGGCTATGTTTGGTTAAGATTTACGAATTTTGGGTGGGAGTTTTAGTAGGAAGAGAGACCCAACGAGGCAAATAGATGGAATGCAGCTGCTTTATAGTTATTTAGTGATTTGTTATGAGCTGGTGTGCTATTATTTTTAAAGATTGTGTTATTTTATGGATTTTTAAAAATCTTATTTTGTTATGAATTGCTTTATTTGCATTTTTATGATTATATTATGCAGCTGTTTTAATACATATGCTGTAACCAATTCTGGATTCAAAATAAGGGTGGTATAATTTCAATGGCAAAAGTCCCTGAACCCAAAACATTTAAGAAGGACTGAAAGAGCATGCATTTGAATTTGGAATCCTCCATTTCGAAGGCAGTGATTTATTTCAATTTAGCTGCAGCAAAATGTAGAACTGTCAGAGAGGTGGTGCTGAATTATAGAGCTAAATCATTGAAAAGAGACACTGCAGGGCCCAGATGCCTGGCCGCAATGCCACCCACCCGAAAAGGTGAGCGGTCTTTCTCAAGGCACTGATTGGTCTCCAGTGTGGTCACCCTCAGGGACTAGGGTCTCAGTAATCAGGATTCTAAGTGCAGTTTAGTCTCAACTAGCCAAGACCAACCACACAGAATCAGGCTAGGTCCCAAAAATGATCTGGAAGTAAAGTCAAGACACAGTCCAAGGTTAATGTCACATGGGATTCACCAAAAGAGGTGAGTTGACAAGGAGCCAGAGAAATGTGTTGTTTCCATCCACCACACAATGATCACAGCTGCTGGCAGTGAAGGAATATCAAGGATAGGTTATTCCTTAGTAGTGTCACAAGTAGACTGACAACTCTGAGCCCATTGGTGCATATTGGTGCATATTCTCTGAAGGTTCCAGTTCTTCATCAGGTGTCAGCCTAGAGGGCCCCTCAAGGAGATCCTTGATATTCGATTCAGGGGGCTCTGCCTGCTCCTCAAGGTCCTTGTCTTTTGATTCATCCTCTCAGGTTTCTGTGTTTGGCACCACCTCAGTGCTGGGAATGGAACCCTCCAAACACAATTATTTTGGAGAAGGATTAAAAACTGTGTTTGATTTCCACATGGGTTTGTGCCTTTCCCTATGCAAGTCAATGGAGAGCTATCCATTGTATTTCCAACCCCCCCCCCAAAAAAAAAAATCTATGGGAAAAGCTTGATCCCACCCACCACCAATGACCTCGGGGAAATAGGGACACTGCTGGTGGGGGGGGGAGCATTTATTTCACTCCAATCTTTCTTGGGAATACATTCCCCACACAAACACCACCCCCCAGCCCTTCATAATTCCTATTTTAATTACTCCAGCATGGTAAAGGCTTGAACCACTCTGGAGGACTGCCGTGCCTACAAATTCTACTCACTTCTTTGAAAAGAAATGTTATAGCTGTTTTTAGATCTCCCATTGCAGTTGTATCTCGGAAGTCAAACAGAATCTGTTTCAGAATTCCACTTGACTTCTGAAACATTCGACTTCCAAAGCGCGGCTGGTGGAGTGAACCCTTACGTCTTTTAACCTGGGTTCATGTGCTTTGCTCATCCTTGGGGTAATCCAGAGACGTCATTATGATGATGGAAACTCCTCTTGGACATGTTGTACTCCTCAGGGCCTCATATTATATTGATTTCAGAACTGCAAACTCCTAAAGACTCAAAATACGCTGCAATTAATACAGTAAAAACTGTATTATGGCCATTACCCATATACAGCAGTTAGCACTGATGAGCAAATTGCACCACCAAAAAAAGAAACATTAATCAAGCTAAAACAAACCACAGAGCTCAAAACAAACTCTCTGGCCACCATCTAGCCGGAAATTGCTTGCTAGTGAGGGTTTTTTTCTTTATCAACTTTAAGGAGTAGGTTGATTCTCCATATCCTCCAAAATACCACAGACTTTCTTCCCCTGGACAGATGCTTCAGTGAATGTAAAAATCTTGTCTCTTTGGTTTTGCAATACAGGCTTCACACTGTTCACTGGATTATCTCTGGAAAGTGCGTCATCTCGGCGAACAGACAGGGGTTCCTGAGTGGAAACGCAGGTGTAAGTGTTTCCTTCCTTTATTTAACGCAGTCAGAATTGGGTATACTTCTTTTTAAATTATTCACAAAATACAGTGGTACCTTGGGTTACAGATGCTTCAGGTTAGAGACCCTTCAGGTTACAAACTCCACTAACCCAGAAATCGTACCTCGGGTTAAGAACGTTTCCTCAGGATGAGAACAGTAATCACGGGCCAGCGGCGCAGCAGCAGCGGGAGGCCCCATTAGCTAAAGTGGTACCTCAGGTTAAGAACAGTTTCAGGTTAAGAACGGACCTCCAGAACGAATTAAGTTCTTAACCCGAGGTACCCTGGAGGGATGTCATTGGACTACAAATCCCATCATCTCTTGGCTACTGTGAGAGTATAATGCTGGCCCACTGGCTTGATTTAGCAGCCTCATCTTATCTTGTTCAGATCATTGGCCATGTTGGCTGGGATTGATGGGTATATAGCAGTCCAGCAGGCTCTGCAGAGCATCATATTGGGTACTCTTGCAGTAAACTGCTGGTGGTGTCTTCACTCCTTCTCTGAAGGTTCCAGTTCTTCATCAAGTGTCAGCCTAGAGGGTTTCGCAAGAGGATCCTTGATATTGGATTCAGGGGTCTCTGCCTGCTCCTCTAGGTCTTTGTCTTCTGATTCATCCTCTCAGGTTTCCATGTTTGGCACTACCTCAGGGCTAAGAATGGCACCCTCCAAACACAATTATTTTGGAGAAGGATTTAAAACTTCCTGGAGCCAACTCGAAGGCGCAGAAGCCCCGTCAGATGTTCAGCTTCCGAAAGAACATTCAAAAACCGGAACACTCACTTCCGATTTTTGATTGTTTGGGAGCCGGAACATTCGAATCCCAAGGAGTTCGGGAGCTGAGGGACAACTGTATAGTGAATGGGGAGGAGGCAGGACTAAAAGATACCATGGTGCTCCAAAACAGATCAGATGGCTTCCTAGAACTCTGGATACAAGTCGAATTTTACAGTTGGTACCAATCCAAGATAGAGATATATTGCCATCTCCATGTCTCTGGAAGGACAGGGTGCAGAAAGAGGTCACATCTATCTCATACATTTAAAGCACTCTAATTCTCCTAACTAGAGAAGAGATGCGAGAGAGAGAGAGAGAAACGAAAAGTTTCACAATGATTATTGTTATTTACTTTATGTTTATTTGAGGTGTTCATACACTGCTCAGTCATTAACATTTCTAAATGGTGTACATAATGGTGTTTTGAGGTGCATATGTTTTAATTTTACTAATCCTAATTTTACTAAGGATAAATTTCAAATGGTAAATAGTGATGTTTTCATGCAAGTTCATCTACATTTTGTTCTCCAGTTTATATTTTGCTCTTTCTCTCTGTGCTGCTGCGTCTAAGGACTGATGCTACAGAAATTATTCTGACTCAGAACATGCTGGAAGAAGTGACCTCAGCCTCTGAGTGACACCGGGAGAGGCTGCAAGCATATTCTGCCCCCTGGTGATTTCCTTGAGGGATAGGAATCAGGCTTCCTGATATTTTAATATCCTTCCTTTTACAGCAGAATGGCCACAAAGCCTCTTATCCTTGCCATCTACATCGTCACCTTCCTGACTGGCCTCCCTTCCAACCTGCTGGCTGGCTACACCTTCCTGAGGAAAGTGCGCCAGAAGGCAACCCCCATGGATGTCTTCTTGCTCAACTTGACCATCTCTGATCTTATCCTTCTGCTGATTTTGCCTTTCAAGATGGCAGAGGCCTCTTCAGATGTCCCCTGGCCTCTCCCTGCCTTCCTTTGCCCCCTCACCAACTTCTGTTTCTTCAGCAGCATTTACAGCAGCACCCTCTTCCTTACAGGGGTCAGCATAGAGCGCTACCTGTGCATCGCCTACCCCATCAAGTTCAAGTCGGAACGTAGACCGACCTATGTAATAGTGGCCAGTCTCTTCTTCTGGTTTCTGGCTTGTTTCCACTGCACCATCATCTACACTGTTCAATACCACCCCGAGTCCCAACCCATGTCTCACAACTCCACGTGTTATGAGTCATTCTCCAATGGCCAGCTTAAAATCCTCCTCCCTGTCCGACTGCAACTCTGCATTCTCCTCTTCTTCCTCCCTTTCATCATCACCCTTTTCTGCTACATTAGGATCATTTGCATCCTGACCTCCTTGCCCCACATCAAACCCCAGAGGAAGAAAAGGGCTGTGGGCCTGGCAGTGGCCACTCTGCTCAATTTTGCTGTTTGCTTTGGGCCCTTTAACATCTCTCACCTTGTGGGCTACATTCAGTTCTGGAGCCCTGAATGGAGGGTGTATGGCTTCCTCCTCAGCTCTTTCAACAGCACTTTGGACCCTGTCATCTTCTACTTCTCCTCCACTGCCATCCAACAAACCTTTGCTCACTGCTGGCAGGCAATGCACTGCAAGCTGCTGACTGTTGCATCCCAGTGGTCTTTGCCTTGCTGCAGGACTGCTGGAGAACCCGACAAAGAAGCAGGAGCAGGTGGTATATCGACATCTGGTGAACTGGCAGGGGCTGCCATCCCTACGGAAGCCTCCTTTGTCCAAACTGCAAGGGCCTGTGAGATCAGAGCCTTGAGCCCCCAGCAAGTACAAGTGCTTCGCGCAGGACTACGAGGCTACACAGAAGCCATCCTACATTGCCCAGAGCTGCAAGAGTATAAAGAACAGAACGGCGCAGATACAAATCTTCCAGATGGATCAGATCTTTCCTAAATGGGAACTTTAACCTGAAATCGTGAGTGTGAACCTTGACATTTGAAATCTGAGACCTTGGGAGGTTGCTGTGGTCCAGATCATCTTCACCAGCATCAAATATGTGATCGTGTAAGTGGTTAGCAGGACCAGCCCCACGCGCTTTGCTGCCTCCTTCCAAATCCATGTACAGAAGGCAGTTGGTCTGGCGTTTGGAGCTTACCTCAAGACTGGCAACAGACAGAGACTTCCACAACATCTGGGGGTGAAAGGGTAACTTAGAGCAGGCCATATATGGCACTCAGCTCTCTCCACCAACACTTTGGCACCACTCCCTACCACCCAGGATTTGTCATCTGAGGCAGCTGCCTCAAGACCAACCCTTGTCTGTGGTTTTTCATACTTCCAACTTCAAATGACCTCTTTCCGTGCCAGTTTGCTTGTCAAACTTATTTCCTCTCTTGAACATCAACTTCCTCCTGATCACACTTGGAAATGCTGATTTTAACTTACGTTTGCATAAGGAAATACACACACAAATTGGAAAGTTAATAGAGGTGTATTAAAATAAATACATTGAAGCAGAAATAGTTAACCACCACCACAACAACAACACTGGAGTGTATATGATAGAAGACAACATGGGTGAGGGGGAAAAGAAAAAAGGAAGGGGGGAACGCAGAAGAGCAGTCCAAGTATTTTGGGGTCCTCTGGCAAACAATCCAACACTCTTTGGAGTAGGCCGTTGGGGGTGGGGTTGGCAGCAGTGAACACATTACATTTTACAGACATTTGTCCACCATGACTGATTTCGGGGGGGGGGACATGATAAGTTTCCCCGAAATCCCAGGTTTCTTTAGACCACAGTTCCACATCCTTCTTACTAATGCATCTTTCCCTGTGACCTATGTCAGAACTCGGCTCTCAAAGAGATAAAGAGGATCTGCAACCTCTCTATCTCACCTATGCCTGGGTTTAGATGAAGGTCAAGATGAAGCTCTTGAAGCTGAAGGCTTGCAACACAGAAGATGTCTGATATGCATCCATCGTTTGGAAACACCACTCCAGTACAGGAACGATCGCATTTGCAGACTCTCTTATAGTGCAAACACTTGGGTTTTTATTAGATTTCCCATTTCCTCAGCCTTCTGAAAACTTTCTGGCTCTAATTGGCAACAGGTAGTTCCACATGTCGGGAAGGATCAACTAATTTAAGTGCTGCCCGCCATCCCTGCAACATGGTCCACCACAGACTCAAAAAAACTCCTTTTTCTCATACCTGTCTACAACTGCAGAAACAGTGACATTTATCCAAGTTGTGGTAGGTCACTGTCCATGGTTGTGATTGGTTTGATGGGTCTATGGGGTCTGCAGCCCAGGCCAAAATTGAAATGAGCCAATTGCATTGGTGGACTAATAAAATATATATGACTTGAAGGGACACAAGTACCACAGGTGATCATTACTTATTGAAGTAGGGATGTATTTGCTGATACTGGCAGGGCATTAGATCTTAGAGCACGGCTGAGCAGGAGCATAGCTGGAACCACATCAGGTATATCAGGAGCAATGTACTACGTCTAAGTGCCAATTTTTCATATAATGATGCACCACCTCCCATCTTATGCCTTTCTGAAGATAGTAACCAATCACAGTGCTTCCTAGTACCTAGGACATACAGGGTCAGAAAATACAGACACTGGCTTTGAAGAAAACCATTTGCAAGGACCACAAGTCAGGATTTCTCAGTTATGGTCCAAGAAAAAGGAATGGGAGGAACTTCACTCTGAGGAACAGGCTGCTCTGAGTCTGGTAGATCTGACCCAGGCAAAAGCTAACATGTTTTATCAAATCTACAGAAACTCAGAGTGTGTAATGTTTATAAACTATGGTCTAGGTATCAGATCATAAGATATCACTTGTGCTATGCTGTAAAAAAATAAAAAGTGTATGTGTATGTGTGTGTTTTCAACTATTCTGCAACACTAAAGGGATGTGGGAAGAAATGTACCTCAGGTTAAGTACTTAATTAGTTCTGGAGGTCCGTTCTTAAATTGAAACTGTTTTTAACCTGAGGTACCACTTTAGCTAATGGGGCCTCCCACTGCCGCAGCGCGATTTCTGTTCTCATCCTGAAGCAAAGTTCTTAACCCGAGGTACTATTTCTGGGTTAACGGAGTCTGTAACCTGAAGCGTATGTAACCTGAAGCATCTGTAACCTGAGGTACCACTGTATTTGAAAATAAGCAAATAGGAGAAAACATTTCAGTGAAATTGTCATAGGTGGAGCTCACCTTACTTTTGAACCAGACAAAGGGACTGAGAGTCTTTTATTTCAATTTACAAAAACAGTATCTCCAAGGGTCTGAATTCTGTATCCTTCCCAAGTGCCAACGCTTCCTGAAAACCCCATAGCATCATCATATATATATTACCCTTAATGAAATCACTGCTGAAAGTTTTTGTAAAAGGTAAAAGGAATAAGGTAAAGGTAAAGGGACCCCTGACCATTAGGTCCAGTCGTGGCCGACTCTGAGGTTGTGGCGCTCATCTCGCTTTATTGGCCGAGGGAGCCGGCGTACAGCTTCCAGGTCATGTGGCCAGCATGACTAAGCCGCTTCTGGCGAACCAGAGCTGCGCACGGAAACGTTGTTGTTGACAAAGAACAGTTGAACATATAAAGAGCCCCATTACTTTCAGTAGCTTAGGGCCTCATCAAACCTAAATCCAGCCCTGGTAGCAATTCATGACACTCATAAAGAAATTATTTTATCAGCTTCATATTTTCCAAGATGTCTTTGGCCAATTGAAATTGTGAGTTAATGTCTTTTTCCTCCCCCTGCTCCTCTCTAGATAGGGGAACCTAATTCTCTGATTTAATATGGCACTTTGCCTGCTCATTCACCTGCTTTAACATGAAATCACCCACTAGCTTCCCTCATACCACCCATTTCATCCTACCAGTAGCACGTGCTGTTTCAGTCAATGCCATCTCCATAGCCAAGCTAATGGCATATTCTTCCCATTTAGCCTCTTTTACTATATACCTGTAGTCAATAGACCAGTCCAAATTGCAGGCAGAAAGAGATGGAGATATGCATTTATTGACAGCGGGTGGCGCTGTGGTCTAAACCACTGAGCCTTGGGCTTGCCAATCAAAAGGTTGGCGGTTCAAATCCCCACGATGGGGTGAGCTCCCGCTGCTTGGTCCCAGCTCCTGCCAACCTAGCAGTTTGAAAGCACCCCAAAAAGTGCAAGTAGATAAATAGGTACCGCTCCGGTGGGAAGGTAAATGGCGTTTCCGTGCACTGCTCTGGTGTTGGTGTTTCGTTGCGCCAGAAGCGGCTTAGTCATGCTGGCCACATGACCCGGAAATCTGTCTGCGGACAAACGCCGGCTCCCTCGACCTGTAAAGCAAGATGAGCACCTCAACCCCAGAGTCATCTGTGGCTGGACTTAACTGTCAGGGGTCCTGTCCCTTTATCTTATCCCTTGGGGGGAAGAAGTTGGTCATTTTATTTTGTCTCCTTTCTCTTACATGTGCAGCATTCTCAGATACAGGTAGTGCCCCCTGTTTCTTGTATCCTTGCCTCATAAGAACCATTATTCCAGGTTATGCACCCACAAGGCTGGCGAGGCAAATGAGCAGACGTGCAAATAAAATGTCCTCCCAGGTCTTCTCTGAGCGTTTGGCTTGCAGCATCCTCTGCTCCATCCTTCAAGGTCCTCTTACTTCAGGGTGGGGTGGAGTGAACCTTTACCTGTTTTAACCAGGGTTCATGTGCTTTGCTCATCCTTGGGGTAATCCAGAGCAGTCAATATGATGATGGAAAATCCTCTTGGATATATTGTACTCCTCAGGGCCTCATATTATATTGATTTCAGAACTGCAAACTCCTAAAGACTCAAAATACGCTGCAATTAATACAGTAAAAACTTTGGAGTCTGCAAAAAAGAATATGAGTCAAATATGCCCATTACCCAGATACAGCAGTTAGCACTGATGAGCAAATCGCACCACCAAAAAAAAAGAAACATTAATCAAGCTAAAACAAACCACAGAACTCAGAACAAACTCTCTGGCCACCATCTAGCCGGAAACTGCCTGCTAGTGAGGTTTTTTTCTTTATCAACTTTAAGGAGTAGGTTGATTCTCCAAATCCTCCATAATACCACAGACTTTCTTCCCCTGGACAGATGCTTCAGTGAATGTAAAAATCTTGTCTCTTTGGTTTTGCAAGGCAGGCTTCAGACTGTTCGCTGGATTATCTCTGGAAAGTGCCTCATCTTTTCCTTGGCGATCATACAGAGGGGTTCCTGAGTGACAACACAGGTAAGTGTTTCCTTCCTTGCTTTAATGCAACCAGAATTGGGTATACCTCTTTTAAAATTATTCACAAATGCATACTATGGATGGATGCCATTGGACTACAAATCCCATCGTCTCTTGGCCACTGTGAGAATATAATGCTGGCCCACTGGCTTGATTCAGCAGCCTCATCTTATCTTGTTCAGATCATTGGCCATGTTGGCTGGGATTGATGGGTATATAGCAGTCCAGCAGGCTCTGTAGAGCACCACGTTGGGTACTCTTGCAGTAAACTAAGGAGTCACAATCAAGTTCTTTAATGGGAATTAACTTATACTTCTGAAAATTTGAAAGTTTTTAAAAAAGAGAAACTGCCCAGAACTTGTTGGGCAGGATTTGTACCTTTTCTGAACAATGCTGTCAAATGAAGGAAGAACCTGAGAAGACACATGCTGGGATAGACCAAAGATTTGTCTTATTTAACATCTTATTTCTCACAGAGGACAAGCAGAGAATAGTTCCATGATGCCACTATACCTAGCAACTAGTATTCAAAATACGTATGGTGCCATGGATATTGGAGGTCCTAGATACTGCTCATGATTAGCAGACCTCTATTTCCATCTCCTCCATTTGTTTTTCCAAGCGCTAGCTTCCATTCGTATCATGCAAGGTAGTTCTCAGATTACATTTGGCACATATCTGAAATTCGGCATTATTAGGAACTCAAGTTCAAATACATCAGACATTTATAAGATTCAGGTTTGATGTTCGATTGTGAAAGTTAATCAAAGACAACTTAAATCCTTCAGCTTACTTCTTAATTTGAAGACAACAATTTTGTGTGCCAACTTCCATTCCTAAATCAAACTTGATGGGCAGGATATAAAGCACTACATGATTAAGGTGGTTGTGGGCAGACCAAGACTGGTGGCCCAATACCCCATTCACCTTAATTGACCAGCCTCCTCTGCTCACACTGGTATACAGTTCCTGGTAGGGACTTACCATCTCTCCCTTTTGTTACAGACTCCGAGAAGATGGCACATAAGGGTGTGGTCCTTGCTTTCTACATCTTCACCTTTCTGACTGGTCTCCCTTCCAACCTCCTGGCCTGCTACACGTTCTTCAGAAAAGTGTCCCAGAAGCCTGTCCCCATGGACATCCTCTTGCTCAACTTGACCGTGTCTGATATCACCCTTTTGCTTTTCCTTCCCTTCAAGATGGTGGAAGCCACCTGGGACATGACTTGGCATCTCCCTGTCTTCCTATGCCCCCTCACCAACTTCTGTTTCTACAGCAGCATCTACATCAGCACCCTTTTTCTGATGGGGGTCAGCGTGGAGCGCTACCTGTGTGTCCTCTACCCTGTCAAGTACAAGTTGAATCGCAGGCCAATTTACGCAATAGCAGCCAGCCTCTTCTTCTGGTTGTTGGCCTATTCCCACTGCAGTATTGTCTACATTGTCCAAAACCGCAACACCACCATGCTGCCTTCTGACAAAAACTTCTCATGCTATGAGAAGTTCTCCTCCAGCCAGCTCCAAATCCTCCTTCCTGTCCGGCTGGAAATCAGCCTTCTCCTCTTCTGGCTACCTTTCGCCATCACCTTGTTTTGCTATATCAATGTTATCCGCATCCTGGCCTCCCTGCCCAACATCCCATCCCATAAAAAGAAACGAGCCATGGGCCTGGCTCTGGTGACTCTGCTCAATTTCACCATCTGCTTCGCTCCCTACAATACATCCCATATTTTTGGCTTCATTCAGAAGCAAAGCCCTTCCTGGAGAGTGGATGCTTTCCTCCTCAGTGCCCTCAACACCACTTTGGACCCGGTTCTCTTTTTATTCTCCTCTACTGCCATACGGCGGACTTTTTCTAGTTGCTGGGTTGGTATGTCCAAGAGTCTCTGGACCATGGTGTCAGCCTGCTGCTCTCCTTGCTGTAAAGTTCCTGGAGATGATGGTGGTGGTGAAGAAGATGCAGGAGCAGGTCAAACTGTTCCAAATCTCCCAAGTGGATTGGCACAAGCCAGGGATTCCACTCTTTGTACTAGCCGGCAGAGGTCAGGGATATCTGAGCACTGAGCACATACTGAAAGATGTTCCCTGCACATAACAAGACATGTGACTCTAAAACATGCCAACTGAAATGAACCTTTACACACCTTCAAAAGTTTTGAATAACCCCAAGCAGATTTTGACTTTGAAACCATGAATTCAAACATTTCCAGCTTGCATTTTGAAAGAGAAATTATTGACCCAACATTCTCGAACTCCTTGGATCTTCCAGTTTGTTTGTCCATTTGCTTCTGAAGGTATCAACTATGAGATCACATCAGCCAGATGCTTCCAGACATTCTGCCTTCAAAGAAACCTTTCTACTTATTTCAGAGGGATTACCTAGAATACATGGCACATTCATATGGATCACCAGCTATGTCAATTGAGTTATCTAATGTCCCTGTATGCACCCGATAACAGTCCAAAACATTCAGGGTTGCCAATTTGTTTTCATCCCCTTCTCCCCAGCCTTACCTTTATTGGCATTAGTGTCAAGTCCTCTCTCTGAAATCGTAAACAGGCTGATTTCTCCAAATCAAATTCCTACCTTTAAAAGTACAAGAGCAGTTCAGGTCATTTTTGGTCAGTTGGCTGAGGACAACTGATTCGTCTCGGCACACACAAGAGACAGACAGCTCTGCCCCCCAGCTATTCTGTGCTAAGGACGGGGTTATCACTTCAACTCCACTCTTCAAATGATCAATCTGATGGTCATGAAGGGAACAATTTGTTTCCCCACTAAGGTGCTACACTCTAGCTCTGTGTCTACTTTATTTATTTTTCTCTTATCTGCTGGCACCATCCAAATCAGTAGTGTCTTGTGGTGGGCAGAAAAAAATGCTTGAGAGCTGAATCAGACCCTCCCCCTCCAAAAAGCAAACAAACCTGGGGAAGAGGTTAGCCTGCATTAAGAGTGCCTATTCTATGGGACCAAGGTGTATTTGGGGGCCCTAATATCTACTGGGAGGAGCTGGGGACCCTCAATGTTGAGTGGGTGGAGGAGGCAGTGCAAGGAGCCAAATGTGGTGCAGCTTCAGTGGCCAGCTCCTCCTGAGTGTGATAAAGGAGGAGCTGCTGGCCATTGAAGGCACACCATGCTGGACTCTGCACTTTGTCTCCTCTCCATGATGTGGCTTTGTGCATGCAATGGACACTGGATGTGTGTACCACATGCAATGCACACTGAGTGTGCAATGCACACTGGGCCCTCTCAATCTTGGGCACATGTGGCCTGCATTAATTAAATCCATACGTTGAATACTATTTATTGTATTGAACTTAGTGTTTTTTATGGCTTGGTTGTTTCCTTGTATGTTAAAGTCTGATGTGTCTGCATTTGGGAGTGTTTGGCTTTTTTACCTAGCATGTTAGAAATCTTAAATAAAATAAATTGCATATGAAATGTTTTCTGCAATTTAATATTGTCCCCATACCTGGAAGGAAGATGGAAGACCATGTTAAAGGCCACAACTTTACTAATGAGAACTCTGAGAAGACAAAACAAAATAAAACAAATCCTTCCAGTAGCACCTTAGAGACCAACTAAGTTTGTTATTGGTATGAGCTTTCGTGTGCATGCACAGTTCTTCAGATTCGTATCTAAGGTGCTACTGGAAGGATTTTTGTTTGTTTGTTTTGACTATGGCAGAGCAACATGGCTACCTACCTGTAATCTGAGAAGACATGCAGCCACCAACTCAATGGCTACTAGCCAGAATGCATATGTTCTACAACCAATGTTGGAGGCAGCATGTTTCAAAGGCCAGTTGCTGAGAATCAGAAGTGAGGAGAATGCTCTGGTACTCAGATCCTACTTTGGGAGTTCCCAGAGACATCTGGTTGTCCACTGTGAGAACCAGATGCTGGACTAGATGGGCTGTTGATCTGATCCAGCAGCCTCTTCTAATCTTCTTAATACAGAACCCCAGCATTTGTGGGCCTAAACGTAATGAAGAGGTAGAAGGGAGAATCCCTTCTCTTCCTCAGGTAGGTGACATGGCCCTGACTTGTGAAGCAGCATACTAATAGGGATGGACATTCTGTCAATTTTGGATTCTCCTTTTCCCAGTCCTAAATTCAGATTTCCGTATCAGTTTATAATTTATTTATTTTCCGTATCAGTTTGTGATTTTAAAACCTCACTTAAATTTTAAAACCTCACTTATTTTAAAACCTCACTTAAAAACTCACCAGCAAATCTATCCTAATATGTACACCTTTGCCTGCACTTTCCTGTAATATAATGCAAGTTTGTGTGTTATTTTCACTAACATTTTTATGAACACGTCACTGTAGTATATGCATTTTTTGTAAATGCTACTTGGCTGGAAAACTACACTGCAAAATTCAGCAAAGTGCCAATTTTGCAGGATTTCAAAGAATTCTGCTTTGTGTATTGTGCCAGGAAGTGCAAATCATTGAGTAAGTTCACATTTAAACACCAACTGAACCAAATCCCTCCCACCCCCACTCCTCCATACTATACAATGGCAGATGGGTAGGCTCACAAAATAAGCCAAGGGTGGGGGCAGTGCCACCATTAAATAGGGCAGCACAGAATGCTCTGCAATTAGCTGCAAAGCAGTTGGGAGGAGTCTCCCTCCCTCCATGTTCACAGACAAATCTCAGAGGGATGCACTGAATGCATCTTCCATGTAGGAACAGAGCAGGCTCGCCCCTGTTGCACTTCCAGCTTAATGTTTGTTTTGCAGTCCTTGTGCTTGCTCCAGAAAGAGGGGATCAAATAATAGGGGCGGGAGAAAATTCAATTCAGGTCTGATTTAAAACTGACTCTATTAAATTCACACAACCATCCTTCAAAATTCACACTTCTCTGAATTTTGCACTGCAGTTCGCCAACCAAACCATGTTTACAAAAATGTCTTTATTAGGGGAAACTGCTTACAAAAATTTGTACATTCATCAAATGTACTGCATAGTCAAAGCTGCATAGAAAGTGTGATTTATCTGGGGATATTTTCACTAAAATGCTGGTGAATTTGGGGAAATTTTTAAGAAAATAAATGCATATTGTTGCAAAACATGAAGAACTGAATTTAAGGTTGGGAAAAATGAGAAACTGAGAGAACTTAAACTGATGTGTCCTTCTATTTCTATCAGGGAACAGGCATGAGTTTTGCAGATGTGAGCTCTTTCCTGGCAAACTGGAAATACCACTTCTTTCTTGTGGTCTGGTGGTTGGAGTTAAGGTCGGTAGCTGTTCTGCCAGCCCTGGCATTCAGCTCTTTTAACCGCAACTTGATGCATGAAGCAATATTAAAGTTTTTGCAGCTCGAGTTGCTGTTAAACCACAAGAATGGGCCAGGCTATATATTTGTTGCTGACATCCGTCTGTCTCAAGAGGCATTGGAGGGCACCTCTGGGGGGCAAAGGCAAACCTCTGGGATAGCAGCACCAAAGTGGCCTCCCCAAGCTGCAAACCTGGGCAGTGCATATGGAGGTCCCTGGCTGCCCAGACGACAAGACCCTCCTCTTGACCTCACTGATTTATCCAAATGAAAGCAAAGCAATATATTTGGCACTAACTTGGCTGAAGAAGTTGTCGGAAGGAGACACACAAGCCACCATCCAACCATCTTAAGGACTACACTCTGGATACGTGCAGGCTTTAGCCTTTTCTTCTCCTGAAGTTATCCTGCAAGGCAGCAGAAGTTTAGGGTTAGAGTTTTCCTTCTCCTGGATAGGCTACCTTCCCAGGTTGATGAGCCCCACCTGCCTCTCACTCCTCTCTGCACTAAGTAAGTTCCATTGGAAGGATGTCCAGTTGCCGAAGTATATCGCTAAGGCTACCCTAAAATACCCACCAAAATCAATAGCTGTCCCAGCCTACTGAGCTACAAGGCTAGTAGGGTTCTTCCAGCACAAGAGAGAGAGAGAGCACCAGCTGGAATGCCAAGTTACAACTCTGCCAGCTTATAATATTCGCTTGCTTAAGTCATGCAGGGGATTAGCAAACTATTTTGCACTATCTTGGCTGAGAGGTCCAGACAAGAGGCAAGAACAAATGACCCAGAACACTCTTGGATAAGAACTCACAAAATTCGCTAAGATTCACTAACAGAAATGTACAAAGCAGAATGCGGTCAAGCAAAACCGAGACAATGTTTTTGGTGCTAACTTCTAGGACTTGCTCTGCCTCAGGAGTGCGGAATCTTTTTCATCCCGAGGGCCACTTTGCCTTCTGGGGGCCACATGACAGTGGTGAGCAGGTCCAGAGGCAAAGGGGGATGGAAAAATGAATGTAATTCTTGCCTTTATACAGCCAGATAATTTCTTTTTCTTTTTTTGCATATCATTTTTATTAGTTTTACATTAATACTTCCCATTACAATATCTCCTCTTATCTTATATTATACATTTCGGCTTTTTAGGGCCCTGACTTCCTTCAAACCTTCCTTGTGAGTTTCTATCTTTCATTTCAAATTTCTGCATTTTCACTATCTATGTTTTTGATTTTACAGCCAGATAATTTCTACCCAGAATCACACTCTAAGATTCCTCCAGGCAGCAAGAGTGATTATCACAATTGAAGGAAGCAGTCCAGACAGGCAAAAACACTCAATGAGGATGTGAAACAAAGTTTCTGAGTGGTGTGTCCTTAGGAGAAGGGTCATGGTTGAGGAAGGGGGGTGTCCTGGGAAAGAATCTTAGGGACCAGGCAGGGAGATCTGGAGGGCTGCTTTCAGCTCCCAGGCTTGAGGTTCGTCAGCTGATCCAAGTAGGTCTAGTAGGTAGGCAGGCTAGATCACCCACACAGCAAAAGAGGAGGATCCCTAGGAAAATGCAATACAGAAATCTAAAGTCTGTCATAAAAGCACCAGGGAGTCCAGCTTCCTCTAAATACAGTCATACCTCGGGTTACAGCTGTGTCAGGTTGCGGTTTTTTGGGTTACGGACCGCCAAAACCCGGAAGTACCGGAACGGGTTACTTCTGGGTTTCGGTGGTCACACATGCGCAGAAGCACTAAATCGTGCTTTGCACGTGTTTGGAAGTGCCGAATCGCAACCCGCACGTGCGCAGGTGCGCAGACGCAGGTTGCAAATGCTGCGGGTTGCGAACGTGCATCCTGCACGGATCATGTTTGCAACCCGAGCATCCACTGTACAACTGAAACTGAAAGTAATTAAAGACAGACGTGCATACATATTTATAGGGCTTCCTCCAGAAAACAGAGAACAATACTCTTTTCCTTGTGCCTATTCTTATGGTTGTGCAACATCACTTGTTGTGCAACTATGGAATAAGTGTCACGGGAACTATGAGAAAAAGTCTCTGATACAAATAGTGACATGAAATAGTGACCTTCCTCTTTCAGCAGACCTTCCTCTGTCTGAATGTACGTATGTGGGAACTATTTTCAACTGCTTTTATATGGAATTAATTTTTAATGGTCATATTGTTTTTTTATATGGAATTGTTTTTCAGTATTGTATATACGACACTGTTTTTCATTCTTTTTAACTTTTTTTCTGGTTTCAACTTTTTTTTGTTTGTTGGATAACCGCAGCACAAGGTCTCTCACTTTCTGTCTGCATCATTCTTCAAAGGCTGCTTCTTATTTGGAGGCTGGATAGGCTTCACTGTATGACTCGGCTACAGATTCTTACTGTGTGTAAGAACCTGTGTAAGTACCTGTGTGTACCTGTGTTAGATTCAGGCAATAATAATAATAATAATAATAATAATAATAATAATAATAATAATAAAAAAAAATTATTATCTATACCCCGCCCATCTGGCTTGGGCCTCCCCAGCCACTCTGGGCGGCTTCCAAAAAAATATTAAAATATTGTAATACATCAAACATTAAAAGCTTCCCTAAACAGGTGTCTTCTAAAAGTCTGGTAGTTGTTCTCTTTGACATCTGGTGGGAGGGCGTTCCACAGGGAGGACGCCACTACTGAGAAGGCTCTCTGCCTGGTTCCCTGTAACTTGGCTTCTCGCAGTGAGGGAACCGCCAGAAGGCCCTCGGTGCTGGACCTCAGTGTCTGGGTAGAACGATGGGGGTGGAGACGCTCCTTCAGATATACTGGACCGAGGCCGTTTAGGGCTTTAAAGGTCAGCACCAACACTTTGAATTGTGCTCGGAAACGTACTGGGAGCCAATGTAGGTCTTTCAAGACCAGTGTTATATGGTCTCGGTGGCTGCTCCCAGTCACCAGTCTAGCTGCCGCATTCTGGATTAGTTGTAGTTTCCGGGTCACCTTCAAAGGTAGCCCCACGTAGAGCGCATTGCAGTAGTCCAGGCGGGAGATAACCAGAGCATGCACCACTCTGGCGAGACAGCCCGCAGGTAGATAGGGTCTCAGCCTACGTACCAGATGGAGCTGGTAAACAGCTGCCCTGGACACAGATTTGACCTGTGCCTCCATGGACAGCTGTGAGTCCAAAGTGACTCCCAGGCTGCGCACCTGGTCCTTCAGGGGCACAGTTACCCCATTCAGGACCAGGGAATCCTCCACACCTGCCCGCCTCCTGTCCCCCAAAAACAGTACTTCTGTCTTGTCAGGATTCAACCTCAATCTGTTAGCCGCCATCCATTCTCCAACCGCCTCCAGACACTCACACAGGACCTTCACCGCCTTCACTGGTTCTGATTTAAAAGAGAGGTAGAGCTGGGTATCATCCGCATACTGATGAACACCCAGCCCAAACCCCCTGATGATCTCTCCCAGCGGCTGCATGTAGATGTTGAAAAGCATGGGGGAGAGAACAGAACCCTGAGGCACCCCACAAGTGAGAGCCCAGGGGTCTGAACACTCATCCCCCACCACCACTTTCTGAACACGGCCCAGGAGGAAGGAGCGGAACTACTGTATGACAGTGCCCCCAGCTCCCAGCCCCTCAAGACGGTCCAGAAGGATGTCAAAACAAAATGACTACACATTGTCCCCTTAAATATAGCTCACCCAACAGGTAACTAAATCATGTGGCTGGGTCGGCTTGCAAAAACAGAAAATTGCTCAGTGGGTATCTAAAATGATACAGTGAGGGGGTTTCTGTAATGTCAATAGTTGCGGAGTTCCAAAGCTACATTAAAGGGCATCCAGGGCAGCTGTCTACCAGCTCCACCTGGTACGCAGGCTGAAACCCTACCTGCCCGTGGACTGTCTCGCCAGAGTGGTACATGCTCTAGTTATCTCCCGCTTGGACTACTGCAATGCGCTCTACATGGGGCTACCTTTTAAGATGACCAGGAAAACTGCAGTTAATCCAAATATGGCAGCTAGACTGGTGACTGGGAGTGGCCGCCAGGGCTACATGACACCGGTCCTGAGAGATCTGCATTGGCTCCCAGTATGTTTCCGAGCACAGTTCAAAGTGTAGGTGTTGACCTTTAAAGCCCTAAAAGGCCTCAGTCCTGTGTACCTGAAGGAGCGTCTCCACCCCCATTGTTCAGCCCGGACACTGAGATCCAGCACTGAGGGCCTTCTGGTGGTTACCTCATTGCGAGAAGTGAGCTTACAGGGAACCAGACAGAGGGCCTTCTTGGTAGTGGCCCCCACCCTGTGGAATGCCCTCCCTTCAGATGTAAAGGAAATAAGCAGCTCCATGCTAATGCCGAACAGCCAGCTTGCTGCACTTGCAGCAAGTGAACATTGCACAGATCTAAGTGATCAAATCAGCACGCCATCTGTTTGTTATTATCCTATGCATCATTTGTTATACAGTAGCATTGTGTAACCCACTGGTATGTATTGTTTAATGACTCTGTACATGCTGAGTAAGACAGCTGAAGCAGAGAGCAGCCACCATAATGGACAGTTAGCAGGCCTCGTCTTAGCCACACTGAGGTATCTCTTGTATGTAAGACCCTGAACCTTTAAGAGCAGTTAATGAGGATCCCTTCATAGCTTTAAAAGGAGTTTTGAATTTCCCCAGCACTGCAAGTTCCTTCTCTGTTTGTTTTCTCTGTGTTAGAAAGAGGTGTAAGTTTCAGCTTCCTGAGATGTCTGCCATGGAGCTTAGGTGATTTTCTGTCTCCAGCCAGCAGACAGATCGAGCTTCAGGAAGTGGTTTTGTGGTGGCACAACCTGAAAGACAGAACCTGGGGAGAAGGATGCTCTGTACATAGAATAATAGAATCGTAGAATTGTAGAATTGAAAGGGACCCAGAGGAACATCTACCATATTTTTTGCTCCATAAACAAAAAAAGTACAGTGGTACCTCGCAAGACGAATGCCTCGTAAGACGAAAAACTCGCAAGACGAAAGAGTTTTTCGTTTTTTGAGTTGCTTCGCAAGATGAATTTCCCTATGGGCTTGCTTCGCAAGACGAAAATGTCTTGCGAGTTTGTTTCCTTTTTCTTAAAACCGTTAATACCCAGGGAATCCGTGCTTCGCAAGATGAAAAATTTGCAAGACGAAAAAACTCGCAGAACAAATTAATTTTGTCTTGCGAGGTACCACTGTAAGGGGAAATGTGAGTGCGTCTTATGGAGCGAATGGTGCTGCGCAGAGAGGGAGAACAGCGCAGCGCCCCTTCAGCGATGTGCCTGTCCTGCAAAGCCGGAGGAGGAACATGGGGGCTCCTTCTGTTCCTCCTCCCGCTTCGCTAAAGGGGCATCTCCTGACTTCTGCCTTAGCTGTGTGCAGCCTCTTCGGGCAGAGGGAGCCTTCATCCCGCTGCCCAGGAGAGGCTGCGCACGGCTATCCCATGAGGTAAGACAGCAAGACGGATCACTGCACAGCAATCCCGCTTGCTGTTCTGGCTTATGGGGTTCAGAATATTTTTTTTCTTGTTTTCCTCCTCCCAAAACTAGGTGCACGTTATGGTCTGGTGCATCTTATGGAGTGAAAAATATGGTAGTCCAAGCTCTAGAACAGTAGAAAACAAGTTTGCTCCATCTTCCCTGTAACAGCACGTTACATATTTGAAGATGACTAGCAAATATCCACTCTGTCTATACACACACACACACACATTAGGGGAAAGTGCACAAAAATGAATATATTATAGAAAACAACATGCAAACATGCTGATGTATTTTCATGATTTTTTTTTCTAAACCACAAATTGCTGCGGAAATATGGAACACTCATTTTTCAATTTTAAACCAAGAGCACCAAAACTGAGCAGTCCTTCCACCTCCATCTCTTAAAAAATATATTTTTAATCGTTTCCAAAGGGGAAATTTTGTGAAAGGGGTACATACAACTTTTTCCCATCTGCAACTTCTCAGCCATTTCTGATTGGGGTAGTCACAGAAGTTAATTTGTTAGGATGCGTAGTGTAGCAAAAGCATGCCTCTGTGAAGGGGTGTTGGCTCTCATTACAGGACTGTTGACATGGCTTTGAAGGTGTGGAAGAAGAAGGATGCTACTTTTCTGATCTATCTGTGGTTAGGCAGAAAAAAGTCCTAGTAGCAGCAACTTAAAGCCACAAAGTGTGTCCTTTCCTAGCAATTTCCCTGTAATTTGCTCAGAACATCCTCCTTCATTTCCTTAATTGAACCTGGTTTCAAAACACACCTCTTGCCAAGGCAGTTCTTGCAAGCAGGGATGGGAGATGCAGAAGCTGGCTTTGAGAGTGAATAATAGAATTGTAGAGTTGGAAGTGATCCTGAGGATCATCTTGTCCAAAACATTGTGATGAAGGAATCAAATAGCATAGGTGGGGAAGAGAAAGAAACTAGATGCAAGGACTGGAAGGCTACATTTCATTATGGACGATTATGGGTCTTGTGGGATTTTCAGCTAGACTGCTCCAGAACACAGGAGCTCATCTAATTCTGCCATGTTGGGGAGTGGGGAGGGAAATGGAAAAACTTAGTTAAAAAGAAGATTGGAGAGGGTTTCATTAAAGGTTTGCACAATGGTTGACTTTCATAGTGACGTTGAAATCAGTTTCCTCCCCCTCTGCCGCAGGGTTTCCAGTTTATTTGTTGCTATTTATGATGGGTTCCTTTTTCTGCAAATGACCTCACTTCCTCCAGATTGTCTCATAAGGACTTGCACTTTTGTCTGTTGGACAGATGCTCCAACTTTCTCAAGGCACATGTGAATATGCCCACTGGCATCTTTTTGAAAGAAAGAATTCAATCTGGTCTTTGAGTCATCTCTGGAAGGTTGTGGTTCTAGTCCTCCGTGGAGACAGAGCAGAGTGATTGATCCCCTAGAACACAAGTAAGTTTAGAAGAAAAAAATTTTTTGAAACGCTTAATATAGTGAAATAGTTAGAATTATGATTATTGGTAGACATGAATCCAGAAGTTGAAGCAACTCCCATATTAGGAAAATTACAATGTTTGGGGGCTTTTAAGTTGGTTTTTAGATGTAAACGGGGAATGATCAAGGTGTAGGAAATTTTGTGCTGTATGGAGAAAACGCTAGAGAGGAACTGTTCTCCTTTCTCATAATACTAGAACTCATAAGTGCTGGAGCCTGAGAAGATTTAGGGCAGATAACAAAAAGTATTTCTTCATGCTGCACGTAGTCAAGCCAAGAAATTTCCTACCGCAAAATGTGGTGACAGCCACCAATTTGGGTAGCTTTAAAAGTGAACGAGACAAATGCACAGTAGATAAGGCTATGAATTTCTACAAGGATGTGGGGAAGCCTTGCCTGTTTAATGTGGTATCCTACTGCTTTAAATGTATGGTGTGACCGTGGCCTCAGGCAGGTGGAAAACCCAAACTGGGAAAACTCAAAGGCAGACCTTGCGCTGAGAAGGAATAATGGGGTTGGGGTTTATGAAGCACATCTGTTTAAGCTGGGAGACTAGCTGAGCCTCATTCATGAACCAGTATATTTTACCTTGTTGAGACATCTGCTCTCCATTCACAACACGCAGCTGGGCCACCTCCTTGGTGCAATGCAAATCATGGCCACTGAATTTATGAATGAATTAAGATCCAACCCAACATGAAGCGACAGCCAACACAACACAGCACTGCAATGCACAGTTAGAGTTGGGAACTGATACGCATTCTCTTTTTTTATTACAAATAAAAAAGGAAACTCTAGACTGTTCTTGTGCTTTGGCAACAGCTTGAGCTGCAAAATCTTCAACATTGCATCACACATCAAGCTGCTGTTGAAAGATTTCACTGAAGGGGCTGACAAAACAGCAGTTTACCTACCAACCCACAAAAAAAGAAGTGGTATTTCCAGCTTACTTTAAGACTCACAGAGCTCACGCCTGCTTAGCTCATGCCTGTTCCGTGATGGCAATGGAAGGATTTGTCCATTTCATCCCTCCGTTGTACTTGCCTGATGCTTTGCACTCCAACTCCCAACAGACCCAGCCCTTTGGCCAGTGGTAATGGATGATGGGGGTTGTGATCTGATGACATCCAGAGGGTACCACATTGACCACCCCGGATCTATCCACTGGGGAACCATTATAGTTCATACTATGCAGGAGACTGAGTGCGTTCCAAGAGAGAGGACAGTCATCTCTGAATGATACTTTAAGCATTAGAGACAGCTTTCCTCACTTAACGTTCTTATCTCATAATCTCACCCTTCTTTTGCAGAAGCTGAGATGACACCCATGAAGAAGGCTCTTGTCCTTGCAATCTATACCTTCTCCTTCCTGACAGGCTTGCCTTCCAATCTACTGGCTGGCTACGCATTCCTGAAGAAAGTGAGGCAGAAGCCAGTGCCCATCGACATCTTCTTGTGCAACTTGACCATCTCCGACCTTTTCCTGCTGTGCTTCCTGCCCTTTAAAATGGTGGAGGTTGCCAGTGACATGACTTGGCCTCTTCCTGGTTTCCTTTGCCCACTCACCAACTTCTTCTTCTACAGCAGCATCTACCTCAGCACCCTTTTCCTCATGGCGGTCAGTGTGGAACGCTATCTCTGTGTTGCCCATCCGGTCAAGCACAAGCTGAACCGCAAGCCAACCTCGGCAAGAGCAGCCAGCATCTTCTTCTGGTTCCTGGCCTGCTCCCACTGTGCCAGCATTGTCTATGCTGTCGAATACCACAACAGGACCCCGTCAGACCTTAACATCACCACGTGTTACTACAGCTTCTCCCCAGACCAGCTCCGCATCCTTCTCCCTTTCCGGCTGGAGCTCTGCCTCCTCCTCTTCTGCCTGCCTCTCGCCATCACCCTTTTCTGCTATGTCAACGTGATCTGCATCTTGAGCACCATGCCCAACATCCCTCCCCACAAAAAGAAACGGGCGGTGTGCCTGGCGGTGGCCACGTTGCTCAATTTCGCCATTGCTTTTGCACCATACAACATCTCCCACATTGTGGGCTTCATTAATAAGGAGAGTCCTTCCTGGAGAGTAGAGACTTTCTTCCTCACCTCCCTGAACACCACCTTGGACCCTATCATCTTCTTCTTCTCCTCCCACACCATCCGACGAACCTTCGGCAACTGCTGGTTTGGCATGTGTAGCAAGATCCAGGCTGTTGTGTCGCCCTGCTGTTTGTGTTGCTGCAAGACTCCTGAAGACAACAAAGCAGAAGCTGGACATGTAACTGCTTCAGATCTCCCCAGTGGACTGGCAGGGGCTCCCACCCCTACTCCTTTTACGACTCAGCAAAGATCTGGGTCATCAGATGACTGAGCAGTCTGGAGCAAGCACGCCACACAAGGAAGCAAACCTGGTGCTTAAGCTCACAGGAAGCAGAGAACATTCAAATCCAAACAGTATCCCCATCCATAATCTGCCAGTTGTTCTAGTTTCCCAACGCAAGTTTTCCATCTGAAGCCATGAACTTACCATTTCAACCTGCATTTTGAACTGGAAATTAACATCACCTTGAAAATGGGGAAACTTGGTGGCTTTTGGCTGGCAGGAATGTCTCAGTTGTCGTCGTTTGCAAACATCAAGGATGAGACGGCATCTTCCAGTGATTTCCAGGTGTTCTACCTCCAGAGTAGGGATGGAGGGAAATCCGTTTTAAATGGATTTATAGGTGGACTTGGTAGTTCTGACATGACTGAACTTTTCCTGTGTCAGACTGCCTCTTGCACTGAGAACTCACATGTCTGAGCTGCTTATGTGGTGTCAGTTTTCTTTTTTTAAAAAGCCTGGTTATATGCAAATGGTATGCAGGGGTACAGACATCAGTCTCTGCCAGTACTTGGGAGAACTCTCTCCACCCACTGGCCACATTTGCCCCCACCTTGGGTTTACGGTCTAATACCTGCTGGTGGAAGGGACGCAAGTGGTGCTGTGGGTTAAACCACAGAGCCTAGGACTTGCCGATCAGAAGGTCGGCGGTTTGAATCCCCGTGACGGGGTGAGCTCCTGTTGCTCGGTCCCTGCTCCTGCCAACCTAGCAGTTCGAAAGCACGTCAAAGTGCAAGTAGATAAACAGGTACAGCTCCAGCGGGAAGGTAAATGGCGTTTCCGTGCGCTGCTCTGGTTTGCCAGAAGCTGCTCTGGTTCGTCAGAAGTGGCTTAGTCATGCCTTGGCCAATAAAGCGAGATGAGCGCCACAACCCCAGAGTCAGCCACGACTGGACCTAATGGTCAGGGATCCCTTTACCTTTACTTTACCTGTTGGTGGGGCTGTCCAGATAAGGGCACTTATAGGCATATGTGCTGGGACCATCCGCAATTGCATCCATAATTGGTAAGCTGATAGCTGGCAACCCAAAGTTAGACAATAAATAGCACCCCAATTGTTCTCACCTTTGATTACATTCCTCCTGCTTGCAGCCCATCTGGCTATAATTCAGAGCTGGAAGGATGCCTTGGCTTTTACACAGGAGGTGTGGCATAAAAGGGGTCTGTACATTGTTTACTTGGAGAAGCTTAATCATGAACTCAAAATCACCAAGGTCTCTGCTGCACCGAGAGACTTTGTGACCAAATGGTGGATTTTTTTTTATTTAAATGAATGCGATGGACCACCTTGTTCCAGCCAAGTATGATCTTATTTGGAAGAATCACAGAATTTATTTGGCCCTTTGTCTCCTCCCCATGCCCTTTGAACTCTTTTTCTTTTCTTTTCCTGCTTTCCTACCAGTATTAGTTATTGCTACCCTGATAATAATGTTGCTTTTTGATGATTTCATGTTTTATATTTTTGTATGGTTGTTTTAATGGTGTACCATTCTTGTCCCTTTAATATGTACCATATAAGTTATATGGATAAAATTTAAAAAATAAATTTAAAAGATACATGTATGAAATGTCAAGCCACAAGTGGCATTATATTTCTGCAGCGGGGTTTTTCTAAATATTAACATTCATTATGCATATAGTTCTATGCAGTGTTGTATGCATTTGTTTATGTGCTGGTTGCTTGAGGAAACCTGCAGTGAATGTGCATGTGGGGATTTTTTTTTTTATGAAAGTGATTAAAAAAAAATTCTCAGAAAGAATTGATTGTATTTTTAGTGGACGTTGTAAACAAAAACACCCTTGTTTCTCAAAAGGATCAAGGAGGAAGACAGGAATTGGGGGGGTGGGAGTGTGTGGCTAAACTCAACATCAATATTTCCAGAAAATTCAATCCCTTGGGACATGATGGCAGGTGGAAGATTAATTCACATGGGCACCTACCAGACCTCCTTAGAATCATAGAATTGTAGAGTTGGAGGGGACTGTGAGGGTCATCTAGTCCAACCCTGGCAATGCAAAATCGTTTTGCTCAATGTGGGGCTTGAACCCACCAGCCTGAGATTAAGAGTCTCATGCTCTACTACCTGAGCTATCCCATAGGGCCTCATCATTGCCCCATATAAACAGAGTGTGTGCCAGAGAACATCCCAAAACACAAAGGGTTCTCTCTTCCCCCTTTCAGTGGCGTAGCGTGGGGGGTGCAGGGGGGGCTGGCCGCACCGGGCGCAACATCTGGGGTTAGGGCAAATCCACGGGTTAGGGGGCGCAAATCCACGGGTTAGGGGGCGCAAATCCATGGGTTAGGGGGCGCAAATTACTTGCCTTGCCCCGGGTGCTGACAACCCACGCTACGCCACTGCCCCCTTTTAAAAGCTACCTCTGCTCCTGGCTTTTCTAAAATAGAAGCTTTAGCAGGTGATAATATACACCTCCGTGTGCTGGAAACAGTCTGCAGACAGTCTACCACTGTTAAAAGCACAACAGCCAATTTGACCAATTTAGGAGGGCAGCCAGTGATTGCACCTACCTTCTCCTCTGACTGCCCAGTGCAAGACTGCAGTGGGCACTTCACATTTCAGAAAGGTTTGTCTGTTTTCTTTCAGGCAAACCCTGGAAATCTTCCCAGAACAAGGGGTTGCTTGATCAAATTGCACATCCTTTCCACTCTATTGTTCCTGGGCCTAAGTCAGAATTGGGCTGGCATATGTGGTGCAGTGATTACAGTGCCAAGCAAGAGATCAGGAGAGAAGGTTCAAATCCTACTCACTGAGTGACTTTGCACCAGTTGCTATCTCTCAGGATAACCAATACACAGGGTTGTTGTGAGAATCGCATGGAGTGGGGTAGTCAGGTATGCTGCCTTTCACTCTTAAGATGTTTTCTATATGTGCTGCTATGTTGTGATATTTTTGTATAGAAGGGATTTTATTATTTGACCCAGTATTGTATTTTGTATTATTATTTTTTTAGCTTCTGTTATATTTTTTACCTTTCTGTAAACCAATAGGAGACTGTTTTGGTGTTAAGTCACATAGAAGCATATGAAATAAAATAAAGGAATAAGAATGTTGCGTTCATTTTATTTATAAAAATTATTGTATACTGCAATTTCATTTTATAAGATAGCAAGGTGGTTTACAGCGTGTGTATTTGTGTGTGTGGTGAAAACCACCTAAACATTCAAATTGTCAGCTAACTTGCACAGAATATGTTTTCTTAATTGTCTGCATAAGTCTTTGTCTGCATAGAAAAGTTTTCATTACATGGTGGAAAGCATTCCACAGAACTGGAGTTGATGGCGCTAAAGGTTTGGTTTTGTGTCAATATCAAATTATCCTCACCAACTCAGGGAATGACCGAAACTCCTGCAGATGATCTTAGTGATCATAGAATCAAAGAATCGTAGAGTTGGAAGGGGTCCTGGGAGTTATGTAGTCCAAACTCCTGCAATGCATTGATGAAAGGTGGCCATCTAACCTCTGCTTAAAAACCTCAAATGAAGGAGAGTTCACCAGCTCCTGAGGGAGATCGTTCTACCATCAAACAGCTCTTACTGTCATAAAGTTCTTCCTGATGTTCAGTCAGATTCTTGTACTTGGGTCATTGGATCACACTGGGATATAAGGGTCCAGGCAGTCCTTAGGTACCCTGCATTTCTGTTGGTCAAAGTTTTGTAAATTAATTCAAAGACCTTGAAGTATGGCTAGTATTAGACCTGGGCATGATATAGGCACCCTCCCATCATTTGCTTCTTTGAAGATAGTTACAAAATCTAGCTATTCCAAGGCAAGGAGAGGAGGTACAGGAGCTGACCGTGAGAATGGGGAAGAGAAGTCAACCAGCTGCAAGGGCTAGAGGTAAGAGAAGAAATTCGCATTGTTCTAGTTTTATTATAAACCTACGCAATTCATATTTCCCAAACCGTTGACTTCAGATTTACATCTATGTTTGTTCACTGTGTGTGTGATATTCGTCTATGCACAGAGTCGCGAACATCCTGACATTGAATTAGGACTTGCCAGACAAACATGCAAAAGCAAATTTGCAAATTACCATTTACCAGGTTGCCTGTGGTGAGCAAAGATTGACTCTAGGTCACTAGACAGTAAAATGTTTGTAAAAAACACACAAAATAGCTTATAGGCGAGAGAGTGTTGCTGTGTTGCTGTGCTACAGATGACTAGCAGTACTTAAAACAGTGGAGTTTTTATTCCTTTCCCCCCTATCAGATGTTGTTTTTGTGCTAATTTCTACGTCACATGCTTACTGAAGAGGTAAGATTTGTCACGCAGCCCTCCTTAATTCTTCCTCCTCTGATGGAGCTAGCAAGGAAGGTACATCGAAATGGGCACACATCTACTCTTCGGACATGTGCGCTACATGTCGTTGTTTGATGAACACATGGGGGTACATCACATTCCCAGCACTGCTCCAGGGCTTTGTTTGTGCCATGGCTGGCCACAGCTTTGCCCTGGACATGTCTTTTCCATGCCAAGTTTCAACCCTAGATAATGCCAGATAAGAATTTGGACAGCTCCTTTGGAAAGAAGCAGAGTGCATTGTTTCAACGGTAACGCGGATGGCACTGTGGTCTACACCACTGAGCCTCTTGGGCTTGCCAATTAAAAGGTTGGGGGTTCAAATCCCCACAACAGGGTGAGCTCCCATTGCTCTGTCCCAGCGGCTGCTAACCTAGCAGTTCGAAAGTGCTCCAGTGCAAGTAGATAAATAGGTACCATTACAGCGGGAAGGTAAACGGTGTCATGGTGTTCCATTGCGCCAGAAGTGGTTTAGTCATGCTGGCTACATGGCCCAGAAAGTTGTGGACAAACATCGGCTCCCTCGGCTTGAAAGCGAGATGAGCGCTGCAACCCCAGAGTTCCCTTTGACTGGACTTAACCATCCAGGGGTCCTTTACCTTTTTACCTATTGTTTCAACTCTTGAGCGGCTACAGGAAGTCCCCAGTCAAGACATCAGCAACCAGCAGAAGGAATTTTTAAAGACAACAACAACAATAATGCTGAAATATTGTTATGTTTGCTTCATTGATTGATTGATTGATTGATTGATTGCTGCATTTATATCCCTTTTTTTTCCCAAGGACCTCAAGGTAATGTACATGATTCCCCCCCCCTCCTTATTTAACCCTCACAACAATTCTGTGGGGGAGGTTCTGCTAAAAGCCAGTGACTGACCCAAGGTCACCCAGTGAGCTTAATGGCCAAGTGGCGATTTGAACCCTGGTCTCTAACCTCTCTAACCACAACACAACACTACCCTGAATATATTTTTGCTCCCCCGGGCTTTCCCAGTGGGGGTTTCAGTTTTGTTTTAACAATATTTGTTGGTTTTGTGTTTTTAACCATTTTTATTATTTTATGTCTTGAGATTGCGGTTTATAACGTGATTAATAAATTAGTGGTATTATTAAGACATACCTCTCCCACCTTTCCTCCAAGAAGCCCAAAGGGGCCTACATGGTTTCTCCCTGTCTTCGATTTACCTTCACGATGGCCCTGTAGGGTAGGTTAGGCTAAGAGCTTCATAATTGAGTGGGAATTTGAACTCTGGTCTCCACAGTCCTAGCCCAGTGCCCTAAATTACTATGCTATGCCAGCTCTCAGTATTTCAGTCACTCTTATTCTGGAAATTCACCAGCACACTCGGGGAAAAACCAGTGCAGAATTTTTTTCCCATATGAACTGGGCCACGAGCTTGGTAGATCTCATGGTCGACGTGCTGGAATCAGCAGCCACACACAGCTACTTCCCCTTCCACTTCCTGTGATGTCTAGTTAAGCTGAAACCTAAGCGTTTGCATCACTACAGAGTGTATTTTCAGTTCTCTCCCCTCCCTACCCGGTTTCAACTAATGCATTGGAATGGTGACAGGGAGACAAAATGATGACATCATGCTGCTACACATTTCCCCTAAGTAGGTGTTAACAGTGAGAAAATGGAGAATCAGGGGAAGCCAAGGCTGACATTTATGGCAGCAAATTCACCTTGTTTAACAGCGCTGGGGCAAAAGGTGCACTTTACATTGCAGAATTTGCACAAAAGTGCCACATCCCCGATTTCCAACCACGTCAAAGAAATATAAATTTCCCCAGATAGAATACAGCGTTGGTTGCATCCTTTCCTAAATTTGTCGTTCATGTGTGTGTTAGTTATTTGTTTTACAAATAAATCAGTTTAGCTGTAAAAATTAAGTGACGTACATGAATTGAGATGCAGATGAGCCATTATCTTCAGATGGAGTTATTCTGAGAGTTGAGCCACACAGCCAGGAAAATCACGTGCTGTCGCTTAATGTGAAGACTATCCCACTTCTACCTGCAAGTATGGAATTGTGACTTTCAACTCTTCCCCCAATGCAAAGCAGACTTTCTGGATGAAGAATACGTCTTCGTGGCATTTTTTTTACAATATTCATTGACAGGTGTTCTTACCCGCCCTTCACCTTCGGACCCCAGGGCAGGTTACAACAATATGAAAATGCTGTACACGAGAATGGGGGAGGGCTGTAGCTCAGCACTTGAGGTTCCGCTCGCCATGCAGAAGGTCCCAGGTTAAATCCCAGGTAGGGCTGGGAGAGACCTCCTGTCTGAAACTCTGGAGAGCCACTGCCAGTCAGTGTTGGAGAATACTGAGCTAGATATCCCAATGGTCTGCCTCTGTATAAGGCAGCCTCCTAAGTTTATAATATTAAAATCAGTTAAAGCAATTTACAATCAAGGAAATAGGGTGGGTTCTGATACTGGTATATTTTAGATGCTAAAGTTCAGAGTAAAGAGGTGTGACATCAGCATGTAATGAAACTATATCATATACAACGAAAGTGCCAGGCACACCTCTGTGGGGAAGATCAAAATTCTGCAGTTTAGGGGCTGCCCCAGAGAATGCCCTCTGCAAGTCTCCCACCCAATGGACTTCCAAGGACAGTGGAAATATCTACCAATCTTCCAGCTATTTGGGAGCAAAGTTGTTTAGGGTTGCATTCACATGGCAACTTATCTCGTTTTTCCTGACGTTCCCCTAACTGTTATTTTCAACATTATATTTGAGTTTTTGTACAATGTAAATGCTTGTTTCTGTATTCTTTGATTCTGGGTGTGGGGTAGAGAGATCATTTCCTTAACCTGGAAAAATCACAGGGGTAAAGTGACAAAATTTGGGTTGTTATACCAGCATAATTTCCCCCCCTGCTGTCTTCATCGGGGAACCATAGGGGAACCAGTGCTGCATTTATGTATAAGCTAAACAAGCTATAGCTTAGGGCCCCACTCTCTTGGGGACCCAAGAAGAATTTAAAGGGGGGGAAACAGGATGAATGTACATTTCCAAAATATATGATAAGAAACAAATAAAATAAAACCTACATATAGCAATAGTGTTTTGTGTTGTATAGGCTCCTATGATGTAAGTAATGGGTCCCCAATCATTTTAAATTGGAGCTTAATAATTATTTCACTATTAATAAACTTCTTTTTAATTGTATTTCAGTTCAACAATTGCTTTGATAAAATACATATTTTGTTATGTGCAAATGGCTTTAGATACCGATTAGGTCCATAAATTACCATATAGCATATATTCAACACAAAAAAACAGTGACAATTTGTTATTGACAAAGGACAGCTGGACATATAAAGGGCCCCATTACCTTTAGTAACTTAAACCTAAATCAAACCTAAATCCAGCCCTGACAGGAACAAAAGAACACATATGCAGAAAAGCAGGAAATAGCAATATTGCCTAATGATGTTCATTGTCTCTCCCAACCCTATCTAGAGTTGCTGGGGATTAAACCTGGGACCTTCTGCATGCAAAGCATATGCTCTGCCAATGAGCTGTGGCCCAACCATTTCAAAAAGTTTTTTTTTAAAAAAAGACATCAGATCAATCACAGTGTAATGTGACATTTTACCCTAATTAGCCCTTAAGTCATATGCAATCCACAACTCGCCTCCCTCCATTCATCGACCCCCATTCCATGACTCACATCTCTATTTTCATGTAGTGTCTTTAAAAATGAGAACATTGTTACGTTTGCTGGTCCCACCTGAATTGCAGGTTAATCTAATAAACTAGTTTATCGTTACCTAGAACAGCTGGATGCTGAAGATAAAATTCTTTGACTCAGACCGTCAAACAATCAGGATGAAGACATTCAAACAAGCTACACCCATGTTCCGTGCACCTTATCTGTGCTCCTGTTCATGGCTGCTGAGAACATTTGCTCTCCTCATGCCTTTCTGAATTGGCAACATCCTGGCTAATGTACTGTCCCGTCCCAGACTGAAGCCTGCATTTCTCCTAAGGTTTTGGAGGCCACGGAGGCTTGAGCTCCAGAAGGAACCCCCCCACAACTCAGGCAATGGCAAGTACTCCCTGGCTGCTATCTCCTTTCCCATGGGCCACAGCAATCTTCAGCCGGATGGAATTACACTTCTCCATCATGGAGCGCCATACTTTCGTGATCCCATCATCCATGGCGGAGGAGAGGAAGAAGAAGATGAAGGGGTCCAGGAAAGCATTGCATACACTGGGCAGCACAGCCACACTGCGCCACCAGACATTATCCATCACGATGAAGCCCACCACGTGGGACACATTGTAAGGACCAAAGCAGAGAACAAAGAAGGAGAGTGTGGCTGTGGCCACCCGCACCGCACGGCGTTTCTTTCTCATGTGGAGATGCGACCCAACCAGGACACGGATGCTGCCGGCGTAGCAGAAAGAGGTGATGACCAAAGGAAGGAAGAACAGGACCATGGACAGCTCCAGCCTCACAGGTGCCAACACGGCCAGCTGCTCTTTGCTGAAGTTGCTGTAGCAAGAGGACCCATTGCTCTCAAAGACCCTGGACGGGATGTCCCTGTTGGTCTCCAGGGCAAAGATGAGAAGCCCATGGAATCCGACGAGACTCCATATCCCCAAGGAGACCAGGCATGAGTAGCACGGCTTTTTGTAAGCCTGATAATGGATGGGATATGCAGCTCCTAGGAAGCGCCCCACGCTGACCACAGTCAGGAAGCAGGCACTGGTGTAGATGGTGCCAAAGTGGATCAGGTTGTAAAGGGGACAGACAAAGTCTGGCTTGACCCAGTTCACCTTGCTTATCTCCAGCATCTTGAGCGGTAGGAAAAGGACAAAGACCAAGTCCGACAGGCAAAGGTTCATCATGTAGATGAGGTTGGGGGTCAGGCGAGCCTTGGCCCGGCAACAGAAGACATAGAGGGCCAGAAGATTGGAGGGCAGTCCCAGGAGGATGGTAACCCCATAGACAACCAAAGAGACCAATGTCTCCCACTCTTCCATAGCATCGGGATCAGAGGGCAGGCTGAGCCAAAGGCATTTCCTTTAATCACTGCTTGCCTACCTGCTTGTCCATTCTCCAGCAACTTCTCGAGTCGTACCGGAGGGGTCCCAAACTGAGTGCTGAGTAGCTCTGTGTGTGCGTCAAAGAGAGAAAGAGAGAGAGTCGAGACACAGGGAGCAAACCGCGCTTAAGGTGAAATGGACTGTGAGAGATTGTTCGGTGCAGGTGACCATGAGCCGAGGCAATAAAGCCATAAACTCCCGGAAAGGTAGGCAAGAGCAGGAATTGTTAATGGCCCATTGGGCTTTTAAATACACCTGGATTGAATGGTGGGGGTGGGGTGGGGAGAACAAGTGACTCAGAAGCAGGAAGAGACCTCCTTGAACATTTGGAGTTACATTTAGGGAAAGTGTTGGGAGCATCAGCTGGGCTCAAGACTGTGGGGCTTTGTTGCCTTCTACAAAATTTTGCATCCCTGAAAATCTCAACTAACATTTGACATAAACCAAGCTACCAGCCCCTGGGGTTTTAGAGATAAAGCTCAAATATATACAGTCATGGGGAAAATAAAGTGCACCCTCTTTTACATAGGTAAAGGTAAAGGGACCCCTGACCATTAGGTCCAGTCGTGGCCGACTCTGGGGTTGTGGCACTCATCTCGCTTTACTGGCCAAGGGAGCCAGCGTACAGCTTCCGGGTCATGTGGCCACCATGACTAAGCCGCTTCTGGCAAACCAGAGCAGTGCACGGAAACGCCGTTTACCTTCCCGTCAGAGCGGTACCTATTTATCTACTTGCACTTTGACGTGCTTTTGAACTGCTAGGTTGGCAGGAGCAGGGACAGAGCAACGGGAACTCACCCTGTCGCGGGGATTCGAACCACCGACCTTCTGATCAGCAAGTCCTAGGCTCTGTGGTTTAACCCACAGCGCCACCCGTGTCCCCTCTTTTACATATGAAGACATAATAACAATCATCTGTTCCTTAGCACGTCTTAAAATTAGGTAAATACAACTTCAGATGAATAACACATGACATATTATACTGTGTCATGATTTATTTAACAGAAATAAAGCCAAAATGGAAAACCCATGTGTGAAAAACTAAGTGCACCTTATGATACAATAGCCTCAACAGAGTCAATAGAATCACTTTTAGAAGCAATAACATGAAGCAATTGCTTTCTGTAGGACTTCATCCTTCTCTCACATCATTGTGGAGGAATTTTGGCCCACTCTTCTTTACAAAGTTGCTTCAGCTCATTGAGGCTTGCTGGCATTTGTTTATTCACAGCTCTCTTAAAGTCTCACAGCATTTCAATTGGGTTGAAATCTGGATTTTGACTGGGCCATTGCAACACTTTGGTTCTGTTCTTCTTCAGCCATTCTGTTCTAGATTCCCTGGTGTGCTTGGGATCCTTGTCCTGTTGACCCAATTTCAGCCAAGCTTCAGCCATCGTGCAGATGGTCTCACATTTGACTGTAGAATACTTTGGTATACAGAGGAGCTCTTAGTTGACTCAATGACTGCCAGGTTCTCAGGTCCTGTGGCTGCAAAACAAGCCCAAATTATCACCCTTCCACCACTGTGCTTGATAGTTGGTATGAGGTCCTTGTGCTGATATGCTGTGTCTGGTTTTTGCTAAACATGCCGCTATGCATTATGGCCAAACATCTCCACTTTGGCCTCATGTGTCCAAAGGACATTGTTTTGCAGCTTCTCTGAGCATTGCATTCACCTTGGAGTGAATTTGTTGGGACGTCCACTCCTGAGAAGATTGGCAATTGTCTTGAATGTTTTCCACTTTTGCCTAATCTTTCTCACTGTAGAATGATGGACTTAAAATTGGTTGGAGATGACCATAGAACCCTTCCCAGTTTCATGGGCAGCAGCACTTGCTTCTCTAAGAACATTGTGTCATCTTTCCTCCTTGGCATTGTGTTAAAGCACACCTGAATGCTCCAGACCAACAAACTGCCAAAACTTCAGCTTTTATAGAGGTGGGCACACTAGCTGATGATCAATTAAGCAAGGGCATTTGATTATCAGTTCCTGTCTGCTACTTAGCTGCTGAATTCCTATAGAAGCAGTATGGGTGTACTTAGTTTTTCCACACATGATTTCTCCATCTTGGCTTTATTTCTGCGAAATAAATCATGACACACAGTAATATGTCATGGTTCTTGTTCATCTGAGGTTGCATTTACCTAATTGTAAGACCTACTAAGGAAACAATGATTGCTATTATGTCCTGATATGTAAAACCACAGAATTCAAAGCAAGTGCACTTTCTTTTTCCCATTACAGGTAGGTAGCTGTGTTAGTCTGCCGTAGTTGAAACAAAATAAAAAAATTCCGTCCAGTAGCACCTTAGAGACCAAATAAGTTTGTTATTGGTATGAGCTTTCGTGTGAATCTGAAGAAGTGTGCATGCACACAAAAGCTCATACCAATAACAAACTTAAAGGTAAAGGTAAAAGGACCCCTGACCATTAGGACTAGTCATGGCCGACTCTGGGGTTGTGGCACTCATTTTGCTTTATTGGCTGAGGGAGCCGGCGTACAGCTTCCGGGTCATGTGGCCAGCATGACTAAGCCGCTTCTGGAGAACCAGAGCACTGCACGAAAAAGCCGTTTACCTTCCCACTGGAGCGGTACCTATTTATCTATTTGCACTTTGAGGTGCTTTCGAACTGCTAGGTTGGCAGGAGCAGGGACCGAGTAACGGGAGCTCACCCCGTCACTGGGATTCGAACCGCCAACCTTCTGATTGACAAGTCCTAGGCTCAGTGGTTTAACCCATAGCGTCACTCTGAGGTGGTGCCAAACACAGAAACCTGAGAGAATGAATCAGAAGACAAGAGCCCCCTGAATCCAATATCAAGGATCCCCTTGAGGAGCCTTTTAGGCTGACACTTGATGAAGAAGAAGGAGGAGGTGAAGGCACCACTGTCCCAATCTTCAAGAGCACCAATGCCAAAAGTGCCCACAGTGCCACCCGTGTCTTTCCATAACAAACTTAGTTGGTCTCTAAGGTGCTAATGGATGGAATTTTTTTTATTTTGTTTCTTTTTCCCATTACTGTATATGTGAAGAGATTTGATACATTTCAAACTTTGTAAGGTACCTGTCAGGTATGAAGAACCACATTGGAGACCATTCTGTGGGTCCCGCGATTAGCTCCTAAGGGCCTGATGACCTGGACCAGCCTGCTCTGTTATCTCATCTCTGGAATTCTTCCCCAAGGAAGCTTGCCTGTCATCACCCACAGTTTCTTTTTAACACCAGGTGAATGCCTGTTTTTCATTGTTTTGATTTGCCATTGCTTTCTTTTGCCATTCTGCTTTTGCTATTTATTGCATCATCATTGTTGTTGTCATTTATTTACCTTTTTTATAAAAAAGGGGGGGAGAATTGTTTTGGGAGCTTTACCAAACTAGACATTATATCAAATGAGTCTTTGATGCCAGTAGGGAATTATTCCGCTTCTCTAAAGCCAAAAAACATCTTTTAAGAGCAGGTATGGGAAAGCTTTGGCATTGCTGAACTGCACCTCTCATCAGCCCCAGCAAACATGGCCAATCACGGGGGGGGGGGCTGTAGTCCAGCAACATCTGGAGAGCCAAAGATTCCCCAAAGGCAAAAGTGGTCAGAACACTAAATATAAAATCTACCTTTATGAAGTAGGCTAGTTTCTACACGCACTCACACATTCCTATCTATCCTGCATCTTAGCAAGCAAATGGCATTATCAGGGTGCAAAGACATATTACAGCCTGGTAAAAACTGTCAAGAAGGGAGACAAGGAAGGATGATGCCTGGGGAGAAGGGGTGTGGCTTGGGGTTGAGGTGAGATTTGGCTTCCAAGAGGCTTGGGGGCTGCATTTCCTCCTGGGCCTGTTTAAGTTCCCCCCATCCCTGTTTTATGGCTGTGATTCTTCCCTTGTGTGCCAGTTTTGAAGTGTTTTTTCTAAGTGAGTAACCAATCACTGATTAAAATAAAAAATAAGTTATTTCCTAATGAATATACAGTCTGATTCCTCAGCTTCTCTTTGCCCCATTTCATACATTATTCTTTGGTTTATTGACTCTCTGCGATTGTTAACTATACCGCTCACCCTTCCGCTATTTTAGTCTTTATGGGCCATCATTTTTTTAAAAAAAAAAGCATTTCAAATAATGTTTATTTTAGTGACATATCACATGGCATTATTTCCACCAGGGTGAGAAAACAGATTCAGTGACTCAGTGAGGAAGCATGCTCTGCTGACTGATGGAAAGTTTACTCTCCAAAGAGAGCCAATCAGAGAAGCACAAGCCGGGGAAATGTCCCCACCCCGGAGATGACATTTCCCTGTTATTTTTTTCCCCCTTCGAGTTTGAATAATCACCAGCCTACGTGATTCAGTCAAGATGCCACTGTGGGAAACGGTTCTCACAGAAACCTAAAAAGCTGCCCCATGCCAGCTCAGAGCTAACTCGGTACTGTGTGCCCAGGATGGGAGCAGATCTCCAAGATTTCAATCATATGTCTGTCCCAAACATGGGCATCTATGCAGGGGTGGGGTGGTGGTTAGGCAAGAGGCAGCCCCTTGAAACAGACCAGAATCCCCAGATACCCAGCTTTCTTCCTTTTTTAAAAGTGAGTTTCTAGCATTTCCAAAACCTGAGATATGGGACAAAAGGTACAGGCAGTATTCTTCTGATTTAGGGCTGGGGGGAACCAGCAGTTTCTACTTTTCAGTGTTTGTCTCCCACCCAAACCAGGAGATGCCTGTGCTTGAACTTGGAATCTTTAACACACAAAGCAACAGCTCTGCCACTGAGCTATGGGCCTTACCATAAGCTGTGGCTGCAGTGACGCAGCAGTTTATTCCCCCAACTGTTAATTTCCGCATTGTATTTGAGATTTCCCATAACATAGTAGCCACTTCCTGAAAACAAATGAAACAAGCTGTTTGCAGCCCCCTTAACCAAAAAAAAATCCCCTGGAAGTAAAGTAACTAAACTTGGGTTTGTATACCAGCTTACAGTTCTTTCCTGCTATTTTCATGGGGGAATCAAGGGGGAACAAAAGCACGGATGTGCAGAAAAGGTACAGGAGAGTGAGGTATTGAAGCTCAGGACAGCAACACCTATCCCCATATGAACTAACCTTTACCCTGTGATCACAATTCATGTGCCTCCTCAAGAAGTCCAGGGGTGGCAACACAAGAACGGGTCTTTTTGTGGTGGTTTCCTGTTTGTGGAATGCTTTCCCCAGAGAGGCTGACCTGGTGCCTTCTTTACATATCTTTAGGCGCCAGGCAAAAAAGTTTGTCTTCAACTAGGCATTTGGCTTATTAACATTCTTTGGCCTTTTAAATGGGTCTCTAAGAGGGGTTTGTTTTGCTTTTGTTTTATTATGTATTCTGTGTTTTCATTCTGTACAATGGTACCTCGGGTTACATACGCTTCAGGTTACATACGCTTCAGGTTACAGACTCCGCTAACCCAGTAATAGTACCTCAGGTTAAGAACTTTGCTTCAGGATGAGAACAGAAATCATGCTCCGGTGGCACGGTGGCAGTGGGAGGCTCCATTAGCTAAAGTGGTACCTCAGGTCAAGAACAGTTTCAGGTTAGGAACGCACCTCCAGAATGAATTAAGTACTTAACCTGAGGTACCACTGTATTTTTATGTTGTGAACTGCCCTGAGATATTCAAATGAAGGGCAGCATACTAATTCTAACAACAAAAACAACTTTGGAAATTGTAGCTCTTTGAGGGATCTCCTAATTGATGGACAGTGTATTGCAGTACAGTCATATCTCGGGATGAATACGCTTCGGGTTAGGCAAATTCGGGTTGTGCTCCACGGCAACCTGGAAGTAACGGAGTGCATTACTTCCTTGTTTCGTCACGCACATGCGCAGAAGTGCCAAAACATGACCGTGCATGCGCAGACACGGGTTGCGTTCGCTTCGGGATGCAAACGGGGCTCCGGAATGGATCCTGTTTGCATCCCAAGGTACCACTGTAAATAAAAAAGACCATGCAGAGTCAAAGGTCCAAAAGAAAAAACTTTTACTAAAAAGGCAAAAGCTTGTTACAAAAACTTCAGAAAAAAACTTCAGACACACGAAGTACAAATGAAAGTAAGAGAGAGATACAGAGTAGCTCACTGAGTGCAGAAATTTATCTCTGCTGGCTCAGCATGACCTTGAAGTAGTCATTCGCATAGGAACTGAACCTTCTAGAAGCTTCCAGAATTTTCCAGCACTTTCCAGTTTCTGCCCTCAAAGACTTTAGTTGTGACACTAATAACTCCCAGCACACTTAACAAACTGCAGTTCCCATGATTCTTCAGGAAACGCCATGACTGTTAAAGTGGTCTAAGAGCGTTTTAAATGTATGGTATGAATTTACCAAAAAAATAATGTTTGCAAAAAAATCTATTCATTCCTTCTTCCCTTAGTAAAGTAAGGTTAGGGGGGTATGCTTGTCAAAGTGAGCTACCACCACCACCAGACCATGTAAAGCAAGTTTCTGGATTAAAGACCATCTCCAGATGACAGGTATTAGCCCTAACCCAATTTAGATGATCCCCTACATCAACAGTGTCTCTGTCTTATCTGGATTAAGTTTCAGCTGTTGCTGCTGCTTCTTTTAATACCGACATTATCCATTCAAATTTAGCATATGTTGCCTTTTCAACAATATTATCCCCATATGAGGTAAAGCCTTCTCATTTAATTTTGTGTGTGTTAAACAGCACAGCAGCAAGACCATTATAAAAGCTAGCAACCCACAGGGGTTAGGAGTCTTCACAGCTTCTGGAAGCTTCCAGGCTAATCCCCAAAGAGTGTGGTCCACAGATAACTATGTACTTTGCTACACTACATTTAACTGTGTGTGTGTGTGTGTTTTCCACCCTGTCAACAAAACAGCTTCTTTAAACCAGTAACACATTTACAGCAGGTCATCGTGCTGAACGATTGCATGGCATTTAAAAAGAAAAACGCAAACACAATCACATTAACCGATAAAAGTGTCTGAAGATCAGGATTGGTTGGAAGGGAAAGAGGGCCTCTTAATGAAGTGTCTGACACATGCACAGCCAATGAAACAGGAATATTGACTTGGTAGCGTTTCATGGCTCTCCTGCTCACAGCTGTTGTTTGTATTCCCTCCAGCTTGTTGCAGAGGAGATCTAGCCCACTTCTAGAGTGTTTGTTGGTTTGCTCACTCCTGTCCCTGTTAATAGCCTATAAAATGCTTCCTTTGATAGGGCCTCCTGCTTCCCCATGCAGGAAGGGTATGAGAACTGCTCCCAACATGCATGTCCCTGTTTGCACACCCAACACTAAGGCCACAAGAGGTAGATGGGAAGGAACAAGCAGGTGAGCTTTGCTGAGAGCTACATCCTGATTAAAGGTAAATGTAAAGGGACCCCTGACCATTAGGTCCAGTCGTGGCCGACTCTGGGGTTGCGGCATTCATCTCACTTTATTGGCCAAGGGAGCCGGCGTACAGCTTTCGGGTCATGTGACCAGCATGACTAAGCCACTTCTGGCGAACCAGAGCAGTGCACGGAAACGCCATTTACCTAAGCGGTACCTATTTATCTACTTGCATTTTGACGTGCTTTCGAACTGCTAGGTTGGCAGGAGCAGGGACCGAACAATGGGAGCTCACTCCGTCGCAGGGATTTGAACTGCCGACCTTCTGATCGGCAAGTCCTAGGCTCTGTGGTTTAACCCACAGCGCCACCCGCGTCCCTTACATCCTGATTAGGCATCAGCAAATTTGCCAATTTCAGTTTCTCATTTTGTCCTTTCTTATGTTCAGTTCTCCACAGCAGCGTGATGGTGATGGTGATGGTTTTAACAGTCCTCCTGAAAACCCTTTAGTGTTTAGAGTGCATATTTCTCCCAATGAAAAGCATTTTTAACCGTGCTTTGCCAAACACACACATTTTTGCAGAGCAATATTCCCCAGTAGATTCTCTGTGTGTTTGTGTGATTGTCACAGACATATGAATTTGTGTACACAATACTTGGTCAGAGAACTGCATTGCAAAATTCAGAATTTCAAATGATGGCTGTGTTTCTTATTATGGTCTCAGTCTTTAAACTGGCATCTGTCTGTAAAGAAAGGTACACAACCACCCTAATGTGTAGATTAAGTTGATGTTTAGATCCATACAGTGAAAAGTTTCACAGTCTGATTTTTGTATGTTAGATTCTATAAAAGTGACAGAAGGCAGGCTCTTCATCATATCCAGCATCTTTTAGCAGGTCCCACAGCCACTGACACCCAGTGCCTCAGAGCTTCCTCCAGGGGACTGTGGTAGAATAAATTTTGGGCCCCTACCTAGCTCTGATCAAAGTATTTCTGCTCCCAGGTCAGCCCACAGAGGCCCTAGAATGGAAGCCATCATTAAGAGGGGCAAGAGGCACTGGCAGGTGCCAAGAAAGTCTCTGGGGATGCTGTAATATTCATGAGCATCATGTTATAGTTCCCAGGTGTAGGTGATGGTCCACTCAAGTTTGGAAGAAGACCATGGGTGGTGATGGGGTCCCTGCTCAGTGACATCCCTAGCTGTTAAGATCTAAAACCTCTACCTGGGGTGGGGTGGGGGAGTGGCAGGCCTGAGTCAACAAAGGTAGCAGTCTGGATACATAGTCTTGGAAAAGGCTGAAGTCATCTTCCACTTGATTTCCCTGGAACCCAGACGTCACAGATTTACTTATTTTTATTGTTTCATAACCTCTTGCTTTCAAAACACAAAACAGTGTCAAGCTCCTAACTGTACAGGCCAGCAAAGTTGTGAAAGATGGTCTGTTTACTGAGGAAGACAGGCATTGTGATATTGCGACATAGCTAAATAGGTGCAGTTGGGGAAGTAAGTTCCTAGAAGTGAGAGCAATGTTCGGTAACACACAAACACACACTGGGGGAAGGACTGTAAAAGAGGGGAGAAAATCTGTTCCGTTCCTTTTCTTGTCATTTTGTAAAATTCCATGTATACATGCAAAGTATTGCACCGCAATACAGTATTTGTAGCAAAAAAATAAATAAAACAAATCGCATACTTGTGCAGCATAGGTGTTTGTTTTTAACCCCCTCCAGTCCATGATGCTTACTGTAGCTTGTTAGGGGTTTGAGTAGGTCAGTTCTCTCTTCCCCCCATCAATTCACCCAGTTTCCTTCCCCATATGTAAGAAAAGCCTGCTGGATCAGGCCAATGGCCCATCTAGTCCAGCATCCTGTTCTCACACTGGACAGCCAGACGCCCATGAGAAACCCATAAGCAGGACCTAAGTGCAACAACACTACCCTCTCCTGCATTTTCAGACATCCTATGATGGCCTGGGATTCGGACTCAGATGCTGAACCTGAGGGATCCCAGCCTGCACAGGATTCCCCACCTCCAGAACCAGCTGGGCTGGGGCATGAGCCTGAAGGGTCCTCACCCGTGCTGGATCCTCAGGTGCAGGCACCAGCTGAGTCTGCTCTGGCTCCTGAGGTGATGGAGGACCCATTGCCTGCAGGTGTTCCGCTCTCAGCCCCGTCAGAGGAAGCTGAGGTTGCCTCTGGGTCCCGTAACCCTCCAGCCTCTCCTGAGATGCAGAGGCTCAGGGCAGAGAGGCGGAAGGAACTAAGTTCCTGCAGGAGGAGTGCTCGCCTCCAGGCCAGGAGAGGCGAGTCACCAGAGGATCGGGGCCACCCTATGCCTCAGGGCAGATAAAAGCTGGCCAGCCCCAGTCCCAAGTTGCAGGAGCAACATTGTTGGTTGCTAGTTCCTGCCTGAACCCTGTCTTGCTTTCCTGCCTGAGCGCCTGACCTGCCCTGGCTCCCTGCTTGCATGCCTGTTCCTGACTTCACCCGGCTCCCTGCCCTGCACCCAGCTTCAGCTACTACGGACTGCCTCCACGTTGCACCTTTGACCACGGACTGGACTTGGACCTCGCCTCTCGGGTAACCCACGGGACCAGCACACATCCAGTATTCAGAATCATTACCACCCCCATCTATGGAGGTAGAACATGGTAGCCAAGGATAGCCTTATCTGCAATGAATTTGTCCAATCTTCTTTTAAAGCCAACCTAGTTGTTGGTATCGCCCTTTCAACTGTCACCTCAATATTTTGTAGATCCCAAAGAGTCATAGTCCTTGCCATATTGCTAAGAGGGTTTTAATTATCTGTCACTATTTATTGTATTGTATCGCCCTTCCTTTTGTAGAACAACTTCCATCGGTATGTACATGTGCATACCATGGGAACCTCTCAAGTACTTAGAAACAACTCCCTTAGTTTTTGCTGGTCCCAATTTGCTGCCAAACTGATCAGGCTGTCACTCAACCTTCTGTGTTGGCTGCTGCAGGGAAGGACAGTAGCTGAAGACAAAAACCTGTTTTCCATTTTGATACAGGGGATTATATATATAGAACAGTGTGTGGATTTCCATTACGTACTACTCAAACAGTAATGTGTTTTAAATGAATTGCAGGATGGCATACGACACTGAGGAATGTATGCCAGGTATCAGATATATGCACTCCCCATTTGCTGGAAGCATCATAAGGAAGGAGGTGGTTATTGATATTGCGTACATTTGCGGTGGACCTGTCCACTAGCCTTGACATTTTAGAACAAAATGAATGGGGTTATTGAGATATGATACCTGGATTCAAGCTGTTCTGGGAACCATTAGTATTTCCACCATGTGATACAAAGGATATATAAGCGGACTGCCATAAACTTCTTTCAGATACAATCAGTGCTGCTAGGAGAAAGTTTTGCAAAACATTGGAGACAACTGTTTGTTCAATCAATAGACAGATTCAAAAGCAAACTCCATGGATACACTTGCATGTCAAAACTGATGGATTACATCTGAGTGACAGAAGGAAGGCAAGGCTGTAGCAATACCATTCAGAACCAGATGCCTTGTCACTGACCATATAGGGCTCGTAGGTCCACAAATGTGACTACGAGCTTAGTAATGGCTGCGGCTCAGCAAGAGTATATATGCTTGGTTGGTATGCAGTATGTCCTATGATCTCTTCAGTACATATGTATCTTCTGGCCTAAGGAGGACAAATGACCAGTAGTTTAATCATTTATTGATAAAGCACACACTTAATGTAGCTCCTAATGGGCACGGCACCCGGACACACAGTTTTGGCAAAGAAATAGCTGGCATCGCCGCCCCACACTTGTGACCCAAACTAGGCTGTTGGTGCAATGGTGTGACCATGCCCGCCTTCAGACTCAAGTACCCCTTGCCTGATAGGGCATGCACAAGCATCTTGCGACCTACACAAGATGCCTGCCTCTTCCAGCCCTCCTGGTCCTTGGAGACTGTGGGGAAGGGGGCAGCAACAGTCTCCTCCTCCACTTCTGACACCTCCTACCTCATCACCAACTGCTTGGACTCTCCCTCTTCCTCCAGCCCTAGCTCATGCCCCTTGGGTAGCATAAAAGCTCATATATCACCCATCCCCTCCCCTGGGTCAGCCTCTGGCCCTCTTGCCTCTGCAAGATGATCCTGGCAGTATAGGTGAATGTGTCAGTTTTAATTTCTCTCAGTTTCTCATTCTTTCCAAGCTCAGTTCTTCACATTTTTTACATCAGTCCTCATGAAAATTCATAACCCATTTTAGTGTGAATCTCTCCAAAATGCACATATTTGTCTGCAATTTTGCCTAATGCACATTTTGCAAAACAACTTCCCTTTATACACTACATTTTCCCATGTTGTTTTCACTAATAGATGCACGCACGCACGCGCACACCTGGGTGGTCCACTGTGGTCTTTCTCTCAAGGTTTCATGGTCTTTTATGGCAGCCCTCAACAACATTTGATGTTCCCCCACAGCTCTTGCACTGCCTTCCCAAAGCCAGGTAAGCAAGGCACTGGGCTTTGAGAAGGAGGCACAAGGGCTCTCATGGCGTCCTAGAGTCTTGCCACCTCCTTCCCAAAGTCAGCACCTTGCTTACACAGCTTTGGGAAGGTAGAATGAGGGCTGACAGGGGGTCAAAAGTTGGCCTTGTCATCCCCCCCCCCCATTTGCACGACAAGGCAGTGTGAGGCTCACGGGCTTCATGTCAAAGTACCCTTGTGGCCCACTTGATATGAAAAGTTGGGACACACACAAAGAGGTATATATGCCCACTTTGCATATACCTTTTTATATGCGTCGCATGGTTGGAGAACTACATTGCAAAATTTGCAGAAGTGAGAATTTTGAGGGACAACTGTGTTTCGGTTTGTGTGCGGCTTTGGGAAATGAGAATTCTTTAAGTTTACCGTAAAACATGATCTGAATCAAATATCTTCCCCATCCGTTTCAAGGCACAGCGGGACCCCACCCAGTTTGGGAATCCCTGAGCCAAATGCAACCATAGCTGAGTGGAAGGATCCACGCAGAGGTTTGATCTGTGACATGTCCAGTTCAAAGGATCAGGCAGCAGATGATAGGAAAGACCTCTGAGCCTGCAGAGCTGCTTCTAGCCAAGATTGATGATACCGGACTGGATGAATGAATAGCCTCACCTGGAATATACAGAGAGCAGTTTTCTATGTTGCAAGTATGAATTGACTTGTTGGAAGGAAGGAAGGAAGGAAGGAAGGAAGGAAGGAAGGAAGGAAGGAATAGCAGATCTTTCCCATATGATCTGATGGGAAAGACAAGACTTGGGGATACTGATCTCGATCACCAATGAAATGTGTTGATAGGTGGAGCACTGTGCTGGCAGTGATGCACCATATCTATCTAAACCTCAGCCTTGCTTGTCTCCCAGTACAGTCAGATCATCTGCGCTACCCGCTCAAGTTCTGCTGCATTTGATTGCAAACAGCAAGCTATAATACAGGCCCAGCCGCTGGCACCACCTCAACACAGATGGGAAAGAGTCTAGGAGTAGTTCCTGATCTCTGCTAGTTCCAAGAGGATCAGTGCTTCAAGGATGCATACTGGATGCTCTCCTCCGATTCAGAGTCTGTTTCAGAGTCTACATAGGTGGGGGGAGGCCGTGGGCCCAGGTTCACCAAGGATGAGTAATGCAGTTCCTCTTCACTCTTGTTCACCACGTTCTCGTAGTCAGGTTTGGTGTCTCCCTAAAGCAGAAGGAGATACAAGTTGAGGGGAAGGAGTGTAGCTTAGTGGTGGAGCAGAGGGTCTACTCTAAAGGCAAAAGGTCTCAGATACAACCCCTGGCATCATGCAGGGCTGAGAAAGAACCCTGGCTTCAAATTCCAGAGAGCTGCTGCCAGTAGACCATGGGTAGGCAATTCTCATCAGCCCAAGCATGCAGGACCATTGGTCAGGGATGATGGGAGCTGTAGTCCAACAGCATCTGGAAGGCACTCAGTCAGTGAAGACTGCTCTACTGTGTTAGAGAGACGCAGGGTTACACTGAAATGAAAGTCCAAAGAAGGTCAATAAATGCCCATTTTTCAAAATGCGATATTTGGATTGAGTTGTATGGGGGGGGGGATCTCAAAATATTACAACTTGCCTGTTTTGATTGGATAACTGGCTGACTGACTAAATTATTATATAAACTGGAGTACATTTCATTGCATGCCATCTACCAACTTTCATACATCAATTGTTGGCTAGTATATTGCAGAAGCAAAACTGGTGGCGGCTGCATAACAACTGTCCTGTGAGATGCTGTCAAATAGTGACCTCTATTGCACAGCTGAGGAACCTGTAGTCCTTCCAATTCTGTTGGACTACAGCTCCCATCATCCTTGACCATTGGGTGTTCTGGCTGGGGCTGATGGGAGCTCTGCATCCTTGCTCTAATACTTATAGAATATCACAAATGGTCAAATATTAGCTGCTGCTAGATTATAGCTGTTAAAATCATGCCTAATATCAAACAGTGTCCGCTGCTGCAGCTTTGCATTGTCAGGTACTATCTTCTGCATGCCAGATGCTGTCAGAATCCCAACAGCTGCAGAGAATGTCCATTATCAAAATCTGTGGAGAAGAAATGCTGACAACAAGGGTGGTGTTTGTTTGATGTTTGCAGCGCACACATAGCAAGCTGCCTTCTACTGAGTCAGATCATTGGTCCATTTTCTGTACTTCAGTGCTGTCTGCAAGTACTGTCTTTCCAGGGTTTCAGACTAAGAATCCTCCCCAGCCCTCCCTGGCCCTTCATCAAAGCTCAGTAGCATAGAATCTGCCTTGCATGGCAGATTCAATTCCCAGCATCTCCAGGGCTGGAAGAGACTCCTGTCTGAAATCCTGGGGAGCTTCTACCAATCAGAATATACCAGGGGTAGGCAACCTAAGGCCCGTGGACCGGATGCAGCCCAATCGCCTTCTCAATCTGGCCCATGGACGGCCCGGGAATCAGCATGTTTTTACATGAGTAGAATGTGTGCTTTTATTTTAAATGCATCTCTGGGTTATTTGTGGGGCATAGGAATTTGTTCATATTTTTTTCCCAAAATATAGTTCGGCCCCCACAAGGTCTGAGGGACGGTGGACCGGCCCATGGCTGAAAAAGGTTGCTGGAATAGACAATACAGAGCTAAAAAGGCCAATGGTTTGGCTAGGTTTAAGACAGCTTCCACCCAAAGCCTTGGAATATTTAGTAGAAACCACCTACACATTTTTCAGGGTGCTCGCTGCAAACTTAAGGACTAACAGCTTGGTTTTTTCGTGTGTTTTTTAAGGACCACAGTTTTTCATGATACTACATCTGCACTCCCACCCAGCCAAGCTACAACAGGTATCCCTATGAAGTTGATAAAACTTTCACATTTTGGATTTAGTGGTTAAGCTTCCTGGATGCAACAGAGCATCGTTCCCCACCTCAGTGCCTTCCAGACATCATTGGACTGTAACTCCCACCAGTCCCAGCCAGAATGGCCAACATTCAGGGGTGGTGAGATGTGTACATAGCTGTCAAGCGTCCCTTATTTGGCGGGACAGTCCCTTATCCCAGCACCATGTCCCGCTGCTGTCCCTTATTGATGATGTCCCTTAAATAAGCTACTGAAGGTAATGGAGCCCTTTCTATGTCCAGCAGTGCTTTGTCAACAACAAATTGTTGCTGTTTTTTGTGTTGAATATATGCTATATGGTAATTTATGGACCTAACAGGTATCTAAAGCCATTTCCACACAACAAAATATGTATTTTATCAAAGTAATTGTTGATCCCTTATTTTGGCTGCTGATCCCTTATTTTCGAGGCTGCTGGTCCCTTATTTTCAAATCTGCAAGTTGACAGCTATGGATTTGTAGCTTCATTAGAAGTGCCAATTAATACAGATCTAGGTTTGTTGTCGTCCCCCCCCCCATCTTTAGGGCAGGTTTTCTGCCCCAAAACTTTTATTAAACAGTTGCTTGACCAGACCTCAAGAGATTTCTCTCCTCTCTCCCGTCTCACCACTATGGCAAGGAAAGCCTCCTTTACCTATTGAATTTCTGCTTCTCATGCAGATAGCAGAAGGCACTGGCATACTGTAATGATTTTAAAAAGTAGCACAGCTAGGAGGAGATGCTGTTGACAGTGCATATCCCTGGGGCCATGTTACGCTCTGCAGAGATTCTATCTGGGCCTTACAAAGGAAACACATGCTCGTCTTTTTTAAGAAAAATGGTTCTCACTTCAAGGGTGACGATTTCTTGTAAATTGCCAACAAGGGGGTGGGACAGCATAAGAAACCAGAAGCTGAATCAGGACAGCATGGCCCTGTGCATTAGCAAGCCTGATGATATGAGTTTCAAAGCAAATTAAAATTAAAAAAATAAATGGTACCCACTCAGTTCAGTTTTCACTTGTCCTAAAACAAATGCCATGAGCAACAAATCACTATGAAGGCAGTTCATTATCTATCCAGAAGTGGATTACCTGGGAAGGTTAGGGATGGTTTACCTTTCTCTCATGGTTGTGACATTAGCCCAGCTAATTAAAGGTATCTGGCATTTTATTTTGCCAGATTCGGGTGCTCTTTGTTTTTGAAGGTCCTTTAAAACAAAAACCACCTTCTCAAGTTGCTTTACAAAAACAGGGTGGAATTAAACCTGACTTTTTCATTGACTCCAAAGGAGGGTGCTACTAAGGCAACTTCCCTAATCTGATGTTCTCCAGCTGCTTTTGACTACAACTCCCATCATTCCTAGTCAGCATGGCCAATCATCAGGCATGATGGGAGTTTTAGTCCAAAACAGGTGGAGGGTACCAGGTTGGGGGAAATTGCATCAGGGCTTCCCCTGTTCTGTTCTTCTCACCACACACCTATTCTACAGCTGACCACAAAGTTGAGAAAAATATTCTAGTGACAGCTTGAATTCCCTGTACTAAACTGAAAGCCGCAATTCTCTCTCTCTCTCTCTCTCTCTCTCTCTCTCTCTCTCCCCCCCCTCTCTTTAATATATATTTAATTTTCTGTTTTACAATTTAAAATACTCATTTTACACCCTTGAGATATCCATGACTTCCATTCTTCTCTTTCCGTGGTTGATTTTGCATATAATAAATCCCTGCACATTTTACAAAAACTATACCTATCTGTGTTCCGTTATTGCGTTCATCAAAACTTATTTACACTGTTAAATTTATCTTAATGCTGACAGCGTTTTCAGCTGTACACAGTTATTTCCCGTATATTCAATACACATTTATTGAAAGCCGCAACTCTCTGTGATGCTTTAAAAGACATATTGCTCTTAAATCTGTTTCTCTACAGTGTGAGTCAAACTGCCATTTGCAGCCTGAATGACAACCAAATTTAGTACATTACCTGAAACATTGGTCATGCTTGTGTTGGGACCAGACCCCTTTGAAGCCCCTACCTCCACCTTGCATGGACCAGACCTCACAGCGTTTTGGAGTTATGGGGGATACCTTGAGAGGACACCCTCCGTGGTCCTCTTTCCCTCTGTGAGTCTACCTCCTCACTGCAGCATCTCCAGGGTTCTCTGGTCAGTGGAGAACCTGCTAGGATGTGGGCCCCTGGCATACTTCCAACCATATGTCCAGACATGCCAACCATAGGAGATCATGGGCTACAATACTGGAGAAGCCAAGTCATTCACACATCCCATGGGATTCTGTCTTACAATGAAGATGTACCTTTGTGGGGAGCTGGGGTTTCTTTACCACACTGTAGATCACGGCATCATCCAAAGGTTGCGGTGCTTTGACACTGTAAAGAATTGAAGATTCCAGTTAGAAAAGCATTCGGAGTATGGAAGAGGAATTTAGTGCTTAGGCTGTCTGAATGCAATATAGCAGCCTTTGTCAACTTTATGCCCTCCATTAGACCACAACTCCCATCATCCCCAGCCAGCATGGTCAATGGTGAAGGATGGTTGGAGTTGTAATCTACATCCAGAATGCACCATGTTGCATTTTGTTGATTGTCAGTGGGTGGGTCCCTTACTGACTTTATACACTTTCCCATTCACAGGAGATGAGCAACAGAAGTACCAGATGCAAAGAAGAACCGGGGTTGCTGAGTCTTTAATCATCATGCAAACGATGTGGTTTCAGGATGGGCACATTTTCCCCACCCACCACATGAGAAGCTGTACCAACTGAAATCCCCTCTTCTACACCAGTGATAAACTCACAGGAGCTCTGGTGACCTCCTTTGTATCTGGTCCATCATAGGGAAGGAAGGAGAGAGAAAATATGGGCACTGGCAGTGTATAAAGGTAAAGGGATCCCTGACCATTAGGTCCAGTCGTGGCCGACTCTGGGGTTGCGGTGCTCATCTCGCTTTATTGACCAAGGGAGCCGGCGTACAGCTTCCAGGTCATGTGGCCAGCATGACTAAGCCACTTCTGGCAAATCAGAGCAGCGGACGGAAACGCTGTTTACCTTCCCACTGGAGCAGTACCTATTTATCTACTTGCACTTTGACGTGCTTTCGAACTGCTAGGTTGGCAGGAGCAGGGACCGAGCAACGGGAGCTCACCCCGTCGTCGCGGGGATTCGAACTGCCAACGTTCTGGTCGGCAAATCCTAGGCTCTGTGGTTTAACCCAGAGCGCCACCCGTGTCCCTTACAGGCAGTGTATAGGAAGGGCCTATTCAGTGGTGGCTCCTTGCATGTGGAAGCCCCTTCCTACTGCAGTTCATCTAAACCCATCACTTGTCTGACTCCCCCTTCTTCCAAAAAAGGCAACGTATCTACCACAGCTTCCCGCAACCCTCTAGTCTGCTCCCCATCATACCTGGCATAAACAGTGCGTTCCTCAGACAAACTTGGAGGGAACCTGAGCACCGCATAAGAAATTGAAGTTTCTGCACCCTGGTTCAGGAATCCAATGGAGCCATCTGCTCCATTTTCTCTCAGCCTGTTGTTACCATTACACAGTTTTTCTCTCTTGGCCTAAGAAACAAAGCAGTGTTTACTCTCTTGCCTAGGACACCTTCATTTTCTCTGCAGGGACATATATTCCACCTGCCCACCCACCCCTCCATGCAAAGGATGAGAGGCTCCTGTGCCTTTTGAGATGTATTTCATGGGGTGCCCCACGTGTCACTCAGGGCTGAGAAAAGCCACCAGCTCCTGAAATTCAGAGCTACCCTGCCTCTGACTGTAAAGGTGGAACATAGTCATTGTGGCTAGTACCCACTGATATCTCCCACAAACTTGTCCAATTCTCTTTCAAAGCAAGGGGACGGCAACCAATTCCCACTGCACCACAGTCCCAATTGCAAGGCTGGGGGGATGACTTCCAGAGGTTGCTACTTGCCACAAGGGAGAAGAAGCAACCACTGTCATCATACTTGGGACTGTGGTGCAGCTTCTTCTAATTTGTCCTATTAATTCATGCTGATCGTCACGACTGCCAACAACATCTAGAGGTCATTGGCTGGTCACAGAAGCAGCCATGTCACTTGTTATTTGCAAACAGATTCAATACCCTCACCCTCCCACAATGTACTGATGCCAGTGGAAAATAAGACTTAACCTTCTTCACAAAAAATGAGCCTGATCTCCGTGCCCTTCCAGTGCCGGGGTCTAATGTTTTCTTCCTGCAATGGTAGAAAAGATACAGTTCTGTCCCACTGGGGCAGTTCACCAGAAGACTACCACCACTTCCAAACCCCTTCACCAAACAGAAGGTGTGTGTGATTTATAGAAAGTTGATAGGCATTATTTAAACTGTCAGATCATTGGTCAATCTCTTCTGCTACATATTTTGGAAACTGGTCTGTCTGTCTGTTTGTTCTCTACAGGTTTTCCCAGCTATCAAGCTATCGTTGCTAAATTCAGCATGAGAATTCTCAAGGTGGGGTAGTGGTTTTTGTCATTGTTGGGATGCCAAATGCCCTTCTGAATCAAGATGACAGACTGAAGCTGGACATGGGTATGACTTTGATCATTTTTTGCCATAGGTTTGGCCACCTCTCCAGATTTCATCACAAAACTTAGCATGAGGTGTCAAGAAGTGAGGGAAGGAGGCTTCATCAAAGTTTGGGTGCAGGAGCCATTGTGTAGCAGGATGGCAGGCCCAAATGTGACTTTGTCTGGTTTTGGGTGTGATGGGCCACTACACTATCTATTTAAAAAACACTTTTTTTTTTACAAATACCTGGGCAATACCAGACATTACCCACTAGTTATTTACAGTTACATACTGCTTACGTGCCAAAATGGCTTCTAAGCAGTTTACAAGCATTAACTCGATTATAAAATCCATACATAATTAAATGCACAATAATACAATGCCAGCAGAACAGGGAAGCCTACCTCCTTCAGAAACACCACCAGTTAATGACCTACCTGGGTCAAAGAGGCTCTCCCCACAACCACTTACCATCTCTGCACCAAGTGCGACAGCAACCCCAGGAGGAAAACCGCAAGTAGGACACTGCCCAGGCCAATCAGGGCACGCTTCAACACAGTAGCTCTGCTGTCTACATGACACAGAAAGGGAGAAAGAGCAGAATTTGCAACACCTGGCTGTAACGGCAAAAAGATTGTTGCCTGATCCCAAGCAGGCTTTTGTTCAGTTGCACACTGAAGTCCACCAGGTTCCTCTCCTTGGCATCCATCTGCCTTGCAAGCAGTGAGAAGGGCCTGAGCTCAGCTGCAGAACATTGGCTTTGCATGCAGAAGGTCCCAGGCAGGGCTGTGTATACCCACTTTCTGCACCCGACCACCACCATCTAATGCTCTGAGTGGCTGGGTTTGCTGCCATGTTTATTTCCCACAATAACTCTGACACTACAGCAGATCTGTATAGATTAGCAGTGGGGAACCTCTGGTCCTGGGCTCAAATACAGCCCTCCAGAACTATCTGTCTAGCTCTCAAGATTCTCCTTTGTCCATGCTCCTTGGTCAGGTCACAATACTCTCCCAAAATCATAGGCTGTTGGAAATGCATTGGCCATTATATCCATGGATCGTCCTTCCACAATAATTATCAACATGCAATTCTTGACAAAGGATGGTCATGCAGCTACTAAAACAACAATTTGCAAGGTAGAATTCTTGACCTGCCATTAATAACTACTCTAAGGTCCCCCGTTTCCCAGGGACAGTCCCCGGATTTACAAATCAGTCCGCATACAAAATCCTATCATTCCTATTGAAGTTGAAAAGTGTCCCCGGATTCATTGGAAAAAATCTGGTAACCTTAAACTACTTACAGGACACAGTGATGCCCATGGGCGGTGACTCCTGCTCAGAGATGCTATTGGAAGTTTTGCAGTGATAGGATCCTGACTGGTCGACCTGGATTTTCTTAAGCTGAAGTATCTTGGAAGTTTCCTGGAGCCTCTGTTTGTTCCAGTACCATGTGTAAACATCAGCTGGTGGGGAGGCATCATTATCGCATCTCAATGAGATACTCATTCCCTCAATGATAGCATCCTGGGTGCTCAGGAGTAAATGGACATTGCGAGGCCCATCTGCCAAGAAGAAAGGCAGGGAAGATACATTCAGCACTGTCCAGTATTTGTCTTAAGGCTCTCAATATGACTCAAGGTTGAAGAAAAGATCTTGGAAGCTTGTCCTCCGCTAGAAGCAATGCTTGGAGGACAAGCAGGGTGATGTGCCATTTGGTGGGGTGGGGATGCTGCCTCAGGTAGCAATAGCTACCTAAGCAGACCCCACCTGCCCCACTGCCCCCATTTATAGGGGTGAAGTGGGGCTGGTATTGACCCCGATTTCAGCTGAAATCTCACTGAAATTGGACAAGCTCTTGTGAAGTGCACAATATCTTGCATGGTTTCAGGCTAGATCTCGCCTGAAATTGGGGAGATCTCGCCTGAAATCAGCACACCTCCACCAGTGAAGGAAACGGCAGGGAGGGTGGTGGAGGCAGCGGTGCCAACGGCAGGGCAGAGTGGCACTTCCCATTTTGGCTCAAGCAGCGAGAATGGACGGGCCACCCCTGAGGACAGAGTAAGGGAATCAGATACTCGGGGTGGGGTCCTCATCAGCCATCTCCAGCACTCTCTCCTTTCCATACTCACAACGGACACTCAGCCAAACTGGTGAGGACTGTGCTGAGCCTACTTGGTTGCTTGCTTCACAATAGTAACTGCCAGAATGCTCAGGGGTCACTTTCAGGATGGTCACCGTAGAGTCCAGCTGCAGCTGTTGCCCGTCTTTGTACCATATGTAGGTGAGCTCCTGGGGGTTGGCTTCTCTCACTTCGCATCTCAGCTTAACAAAGCTGCCTTCTTTGATCAGCCCCAGGGGTTCTCGCACAGCTTTCACATCCTTGGGACCAACTGCAGGTGGAGAGACCAAAGGCAATGTATCACATGAGGTGCCTCACCTGCCCTCGCACCTGAACACACACACAAAACCCGCCACACACACACAACAACCGCTGAATACAGATTCCTCTGCAGTAAATCTGAGTGATCAACCTCAATTTTCAGCTTGAAAAGCACATGCCTGCTGCACTCAACAGCCCTGCTTTTGGCACTGAAGTTTTATTAAATGTTGCAAACAGTGGGTGCTCACCCCTTGAGGAGCATCAGAAAAAAACATTCTCCAAAATCTTTCTGCCATAGCGGGTCTGCCTGTGTAAGTCGTGACTGATAATGGCTCACAATTTCTATAGGCAAGCATCCTGGCTTTTGTCATGTATAAGGCTGCTAACAAGTTGAGATCTCAGGTGTAAGATCAGTCTACGCCAAGAGGCTCTATATGCCAAAGAGTACACACTTCTCGTGATTTGGCTAAGTTATTTAAGTTCAACCTGCAATTCTCCAAACACGTAGTGGAGCCACATAGCCTGTGTGGCTCAAGTTTGCGGAATGACTGCACCTGCCTTCCCATAACCTCTGCTTGACTGGTGCATGTGTTCCAGGTCTTCCAGTAGCATTACTTACAGAGTGTTGTCACAGAGATGGGTGCAGATGCTGTACAGCTGATCTCGTTGCAAACTTGACATTTGTAAATGCTGACCTTTTCAGGTGGTGCAGTAAAGGTGTACAGTTCCTGAGTATGAGTTATACTTTTCCCTGACTTGTACCAGTAATACCGTTTGTGACTGGGGTTACTGCTGCCCACAGAGCAGTTCAGTGGGACAGTGTCTCCTTCTGTGATGGGCTGACGACTATTAAGGATAAGCTGGACATTCTTGGGAGCATCTGGAAAATCAAATCAATGCTTTTTTTATTTCTGAGAAACATCATCCATGATGTGCGTAGTTGGGAGATGTGCACAATAATCAGTCACACACAAAATAGCAAAGAATGAGCATAAATACCTATAAATACAAATGTTGCACATTGACAAGTTAATATTGATAATCTCCAAGCTGTTCATGTGCACGGGTGCTGGTCATTTTCCAGAAGTATTTCTGCATTTATACCCACTTTCCAAAAGTTAAGAGTTATATTCACAATAACATGGGAAAGGTTGCAGCTTAAAGATTGTAGTTCAATCTCTGACGTCTCCCACAATCTACTGGGAAGAGTTACTGTGTCCCCTAGGCCTGGAATCCTGAGCTGTTTGTTTCTTTGAATAAAGAGTTAACTTCACTGACATCATGTGAGTTATTACTGACCAGCTCCTGGCACCTGCCCTGACAGAATGGCTACCCAATTTCCCAGTCCCACTAGCATGATCAGCATCATTCAAATATCACCAGCAGAAGCATGGGAGCAGTCAACACACATGGGCTGCTAGTTTGCCGCACTGTGGACGCCCCCAAGTAGAAATTATGTAGGAGCAGGTGAGCAAGAAATTGCTTATACTGAAAATGCAGTGGTGGCCTTGCACATTCAGATTTACAGCCTTTAAAAGGAAGGGCCATAGCTCAGTGGTAGGGCATCTGTCTTGCATGTGGAAGGTACCAGGTTCAATCCCCAGTATCTCCACACAGGGTTAGGAGAGTCTCCTGCATGGAACTTTGCAGAGCCATGGCCAGTTTAGACAACATAGAACTAGATGGGACCAGTGGTCTGACTCTGTATAAGGCAGCCACCTCTGTTCTTAACTGAAGGATTCAATGGCCTTAATTCACTCTACACTAGCCAGCAAAGGAGGATCATGAACATGGAGAACATCAATAGAGGAAGGTTGGTGGTGCCCAACTCTCTCCATAAGCTCTAACCAGAGAGTAAAGGATTCACCCTCCACCTCCGCCAGCATGGTATTCAAGGGCTGTGCACAAGCAGGATTGGGACAAGATTCACTCAAGGTGGCTGGTGCTACTATCCCAATTCAGCTTGCAGAAATCAAGCAGAGCTGCTCGTTTATACAAACAGCCTTGCTTGACCTCTCATTGCATCCCAAGATAAGAGCTTCAGGACAGCCCATAGGAATCAGGCCAAAGGCCCATCTCACAGTGGTCAATAACCAAGATGCTTATGGGAAGTCCTTAAGCAGGACATGAACACAAGAACACTGTCCCCACTTGAGATTTCCAGCACATAGCCTCTGATGGTGGAGGTACAACAAAGCTGTCATGTCCAGCTGCCATTGATAATCTTCTCCAGCTAATACGCCCAACTGTCTTTTAAATTTGTATATGATGTGCCATATACTTTGCATGCAAGTGGTCAATATTCCTGGTACCTCCAGGGTTTTTATAAGGATCAGGTGGCAGCTGATGCAGAGCACAGCTATGACCCTGCCAGTCAAAGTCCAAGCTACAGACCCTTCACTTCCTGAAACTGAGGTTACTTACACTGAACGTCCAGGGTGACGGATGAGGATGTTGAATTTCCAATGGTGTTGCTGGCTATGCAGTAATAGGTACTGGAGTCTCTGGCCTGGATCGCCTCAAAACGCAGCTCCTTGTCAGTTCCAATTATGCCAGACTCCCCATCTTTATACCAGCCATGGCGGTTGGTGGCAGGATTCCCTCGGGAAGAGCACCGCAAAACCACGTTGTTCCCTTCTTTGATTATCCCCGGTGGCACGTCAATCTTCACATCCTTTGGGGGATCTGGGGTAGAGATATTATGGACACTGAAATCAGGACTCTTGTTTCAGGGCAAGAAAATGTGTGTGCTGCCTTGGGGGACAAGAGAACTGTGAGAGAGTAACGTGTGTATTCAGGGATTGGTGAAGGTAGCAAAACTGGCCCCACCATATGGAAGGGTGAGTCAGCCCACTCCAGCAGGGACATTTTGGGATACTGTTAGAAGACAGATCATTACTATGCTGATGGTGACTGTTTTTGGCATCCACCTGTCTTGAGAGACAACAGACCGTGTTTCCAGGGGTTTAGTCAAACTGCTGCGTTAGCAGCATCCAAGTGACCTCCATATGGCGCGAGCCTGGGCAGTGTGTATGGAGGTCCTGGGCTGCCCAGATGAGAAGACCCCATTCTCCGATTTGCTTGTGTGGTCCACAAAAAAACAGAGCAATATGTTTGGCACCAGCTTGGCTGCAGGAATTGCTGGAAGGAGGCATACATGGCACCATCTAACCATCATAGAGACTCCACTCTAGATCAGAGTTTTCCTTCTCCTAGATGGGCTACCTTCCCAGTGTTAATGAGCCCATCTGCCCCTCACTCCCCTCTACAGCAAGTGCAGAAACCGTCTGCTTAACCATTGGACCCACTTTGGTCTCATCTGTACAGTCTGCAAGAGCCTGTCTTCACACACTGGGGAAGTCAGAGTAAGACTTCCCTTTTATCATCACCATTGACTGCCACATCTGCTACCACCGTGTCAACAGAATCACTACTGCCCCCTCTATCATCATCAGTTAATTAATTGATGGTGATTATGATGTTTACTGCTGTGGTATTAATTTGGCCAACCATTATTTATGTACAGTATATATTTTCATTCCACCTTTCCTCCCAGGAGCTCAAGCTGCTGAGTGTGGTTCTCCACCTCCCCATTTCATCCTCACATCAATCCTGTGAAGTAAGCTAGGCTGAGAAATGGTGACTGGGATCCAGCAACTCCCAGTGAACTGCATGTCTGAGTGGGGATTATAATCCTGCTGCTGAAGATCCTGGTCCAGCATGCCACATTAATCAGGCTGAGTCAACCCAACCCCAGGAGGGAGATTTTGGGATAGCATTAAATAATTTTATCATCATATCTGTTATTTCTCATTTGGGGGTGCTGGGAAAGTCCACAGAAAGGTGTTCAGATACTGCAGTTCGGCACCTATGGGGTTAAATGAGGCCATGTCTATGCTTCCTCCAGACCCAGCCAGCCACCAGCCAGCCCTGGATGCAACCCTGCCCATCTTTGAAGAAGAGAAGAGTTTGGATTTGATATCCCGCTTTATCACTACCTGAAGGAGTCTCAAAGCGGCTAACATTCTCCTTTCCCTTCCTCCCCCACAACAAACACTCTGTGAGGTGAGTGAGGCTGAAGGTGATCGGACTTAAGATTGTATTCTAAAGGTACATTTTATGCAAGACCAATGATGCAGGTTTACAAACTATATTGGTGTGTGTATAGAATTGGAGATAAAGAAGCTTTTTCCTGTTTCCTGTCCTGATAGTCACACAATGCATGAAAATCAGAAGGAGAAAGTAGTTCTCTTCTGAAATAAGAAAAGTCCCTCAGAAGAGGAAGGAAGAGGCGAGTAATGTCTGTAAATCTTGATGGTCATCATTCACCAGCCCAACAAAGAAACTCACACTGGACATTGATGGTCAGTTCTGAGCTACCAGATCCAACTGTGTTTTCAGCTGTACAGCGATAGACACCAGAATCTTGCTCTCCTACAGATTCAAATTCCTTTATTGGGCTCGTCCATTCATATTTCCGCATATCCTTCCAGTACCATTGGTATGTAACTTCAGGGTTGCTACTGTTGACTGTACATGCAAGAGAGAGTTTCTCCCCTTCTCGGACTGTGATTCCAGGCATAGCGCTCAGCTTAACTCTTTGGGGACCATCTGAAATAAATAAAATTGGGAAGTCATAAGTACCATCACAAACTGACACAAGCTGCAAGGCTGGAGGTCCTAGAATATAATCAGGGACCCTTAATTATAACCCCCTCCCATCTTGCAAGGATCCCCTCACATTTTGTACTCAATAACAGACATCCTTTCAAATGTGACAATCACATGCTTCTTGCTATTGTAAATGCCTAAGCCAAAGCCCACCATCCCTCACAAGATTCAGAATTCAGACAATGGCTTTTCAGAGGAACAGAATCTTGTGCAGTTCAGGCGGAATATCTTTTTTCCAGATTTCCCCCACATAGCCCAGTTTCATCTCCCCTGAATACTCACATTTCACATCCAATGTCATGGTGCTCCTGGATATCTCTGTCCCATTGTGGCTTTTTAGAGTGCATGTCAGTGTTTTCCCATGATCCTCCCAAGTTGGAGTAAAACTCAGAACAGTCTGGAGTTTTCCATCTCTATTGGTAGTTTTTGGGGAAGACATACGCCTCTCCTCCAAGCCGCTGAAAATCAACATAATTGGCTCATCGGGGCAGTGGTAAAATACCCAGCAGGTCACTGTCGCTGGCATCTGTTCTTGGATTTGTGCCATTCTGCTTTCTATCTTGGGTTTGGGTGGTGACACTGCATGCAGAAAATTAAAAAGGGAAATTCCAAGTCATTGGTCAGGCAAAGCTGTAGACCAGAGATGGAGAACTTGTGACTCTCCACATGTTCTTGGACCCCAACTCCCATCAGCCTCAGCCAGCATGGTCAGGGGTGATGGGGGTTCTAATCCTGCAACTTCTGGAAGTTTAAAGGTTCCCCTCCCTGATCTAAAAGGAAGCTGTGGAGCAAATAAGAGCCTTGATCATCTATCCAAAAATGGCAAGAAGTATCCATGCCTACCTTTTACCCCTTCTGTGATGCAGCATGTTAGCATAGTTATACCTGCCTCTGAGTTGATATTTGTCAAATGGACATTTGCAGAAATGATTTTATTCTTTTTTTGTAGAACTTGCAGAGGTGGTTTTCTTGATTTGAAGTTCATCTGAATTTTTTATTTTATTTTTTAAAGCTGAACTTGTGTATATAGTATCCCTATATTTAACTTGCACGCCAATTCAGGGCCTTCAGGCTATAAAGCAGATTATAAATTTGTTACGTAGTAAAATAAATAAATATTTGATTCTTTTTGCATAACAAAGTGCTGTGAAAAACTCAGCACTAGATCTGGCAAGGCAAATAAGAACACAGTGCATTGTATCTATAGTAGTTAATCTACTTAGGTCCATTATTTTCATTGGGTCTACTCTGAGTGGACTAACGTTTGATGCAACACAATGTAGCTGATGAATGACACATTAGTTTCACACAAAGATATGGCATGGCTGCCTAGCCAATACATTATTAGTGTCATTGAACAAACCCTTAGGAGGGGATTCCAGAAATGTTCTTCAGTTACCAGTCTACCCATTACTGTTAGTCTACTCTTGAGATCCCTTCCAGTTCCATAATTCTTTGATTCTATGACTCCTATAGGATTATAATTACAGCATTAGAAAAGTGAAAGTTTAGGACTCCACCCGAAGACCTATTTATTGAACGTTCATCTTTATAGTGGTATCTCGGGTTACATACGCTTCAGGTTACAGACTCCGCTAACCCAGAAATATTACCTCAGGTTAAGAACTTTGCTTCAGGATGAGAACAGAAATCGCGCCGCGGCGGCATGGCAGCAGCAGGAGGCCCCATTAGCTAAAGTGGTGCTTCAGGTTAAGAACAGTTTCAGGTTAAGAATGGACCTCCGGAACGAATTAAGTACTTAACCCGAGGTACCACTGTATTTCCTTGCATTAAACCTACGCAGAGTATTTCCTTGTTGACCATTTGTTCTGATTTAATCACAGGGCAGTTATGCATCTGTTATTCATATTGATTTCTTTATGAGGTATTTACTCATCTTCCCACATTAGTCATTTGCTCACCCCACACATTTCAGTGCATGACTCGGTCACTTGCCAAGCTACAGAAAGGCTGATTCTTTTTAAAAGTGATTTCTTGCGCTAGGGCAACAGAGCACTTAAAAAAGCATAAATCTACATTTGTAGTATGCACTTGAATGTCTCCCACAAAACAGTGACAACCTGGAGGTGCCCTTGGTTTCAAGACTACTTGACCACTTTGGCATGAATGGAGGACAAATCATCTCTGAAAGTTTCTTACCGTTAACATTAACAGAAGCAGCAGCAAACCACTTTTCTAGATGACGATTGTTTCCAACAATGCCATAAAGTCTTCCTCCATATGTGCCACTGTCATTTTTCTGGAGATGAGAGATCTTCAGGCTGCAGTTTCTGCTGTTTAAATTCCCAACAAACCTCACCCGATCCAGAAAGTGGGGACTTGTTGGAGTCAGGTAGTTCTCTGAGGTCGAAGAGCCATTGTATAACATGATACCAGTATAATCTTTCAGAGTTTCTTCATACTCAGGGTCAAAATACCAAATCAGGAAGAAGTTGTCAACCCGAAGCTTCTTATATGTTAGGCTGATCTTGCATGGAATCAGAATACAGGATCCTTCCCACGCAGCCAGATTATTCGGTGCAATAGTCAACATATTTTCCGTACCCAAGATACCTAAATCGGAGAACAACATGTGATATTTTGCTCAGCTGCCACAATGCATTCAGAAGGATGGTGAAAATGATCTGAAGGCAGTGCTCTCTAATCAAAACTAAACTAAACTTCTCGTGGAATTTTAGTGTCGCAAAGGGCACTGCTGAAATCTGAGAGCCCAACATCCACTACTGCCTTCTCCTCATTCTTTTCTAAAGACCAAAGAGAGCAGTGGTGCTTAAATGAGACCAGAAGCCCAATTTGCTTTTGTTGGCACAAATCAAACCTGCATCACACTTGCATTACCTGGAAGGAAGAGCAGACAAAAGAAGCTCCTCATTGTGAATTCATGCAAGGGCCAAATCTGGAAGCAAGGGGGTGGAAATGGATTATTGATTCATTCAGTAACAGTTATTTACCATCAAAAATATATTCCCAGAGTCATAAGAATGTGTATGGAAATGTGCTTTTATGCACCTTGGTGGAAGGAGAACCTGTCACAAGCTCTATTCCTGTCTATTGAGCTTCTTCTCCCATAGTACTCCTATGGGAAGGGCCGTAGCTCAGAGACAGAGCACATGATTTGCATGCAAAAGTCCCAGATCCAATGCTTGTCATCGCAAGGCATGGAGAGATTCCTACCTCAAGTCCTGGAGATTTGCTGCCAGTCAGTAGGCAATATTGACTTGAATGGACCAATGAGCCCGTGTGGTGTAATGGTTAGAGTGCTGGACTATGACTTGGGAGACCGGGGTTCAAATCCCCACTCTGCCCTGAAACTCACAGGGTGACCTTGGGCCAGTCACCATCTCTTCGCCTTACCTACCTCACATGGTTGTAGTGAGGATGAAAGGGAGGAGGGAACCATGTGCACCACCTTGAGCGCCTTAGAAAAAGAAAGGTGGTATATAAATGTAATAAGTAAACAATAAATAATACCAATGGGCTGACTCTGTGTATGCACTTTTCAATGTCCCTAACTACCAGGAAGACAGCCATCTCCAGTAAGCATAAAGAATGTGTGTGGGGGAGGAATACAAATTCAAATCCATTATGTTCACAGGAGCCAGAAAGTTTTGCATGCTGCTGGGAGTTGTCTTTGAATTTCATCCTTGCTTTCATAAACAATAAAAATCACCAAACCAGTACAAAAGAAAATTAATATTTTGTTTCTTTAAGCAGATTATTGGGGGAGGGGTCACCAAAGCGACTCCCCAAACCGCTTTCTGCCAATCAGCTAATGTAGTGCCCTTCCTATTTAACAGTAGTGTTTCCAGAGATTTCAATACCGTATTTTTCGTTCTATAGGACGCACATTTTCCCCTCCAAAAATTAAGGGGAAATGTGTGTGCGTCCTATAGAGCGAATGCAGGCTGCGCCGCTAAGCCCAAAGCCAGAACAGGAAGACGGAGCACTGCGGAGCGCTCCGTCTCGCTGTTCTAGCTCGGGGATGGCTGCGCGCACAGCCTCTCCAGGGCAGCGGGGTGCCTTCACCCTGCTGTCCTGCAGAGGCTAGCAAGGCTGTTCTCAAGCCAGAACAGCGAGGCGGAGAGCTCCGTCTTGCTGCTCTAGCTTGGGGACGGCTGCGCACACAGCCTCTCCAGGGCAGCGGGGTGCCTTCACCCTGCTGTCCTGCAGAGGCTAGCAAGGCTGTTCCCAAGCCAGAACAGCGAGACGGAGGGCTCCGTCTTGCTGCTCTAGCTTGGGGATGGCTGCGCGCACAGCCTCTCCAGGGCAGCGGGGTGCCTTCACCCTGCTGTCCTGCAGAGGCTAGCAAGGCTGTTCCCAAGCCAGAATAGCGAGGCGGAGAGCTCCATCTTGCTGCTCTAGCTTGGGGATGGCTGCGCGCACAGCCTCTCCAGGGCAGCGGGGTGCCTTCACCCTGCTGTCCTGCAGGGGCTAGCAAGGCTGTTCCCAAGCCAGAACAGCGAGACGGAGGGCTCCGTCTTGCTGCTCTAGCTTGGGGATGGCTGCGCGCACAGCCTCTCCAGGGCTGCGGGGTGCCTTCACCCTGCTGTCCTGCAGAGGCTAGCAAGGCTGTTCCCAAGCCAGAACAGCGAGACGGAGGGCTCCGTCTTGCTGCTCTAGCTTGGGGACGGCTGCGCGCAAAGCTTCTGCAAGGCAGCGGGGCGCTGCGCTCCAAAGGCTTCAGGGATCTTTGAGGCTGGCGGTGGGGGAAAGCAGCGCTTCCCCCCACCACCAGCCCCACAAGCTCTGGTGAATGTACCTTGAAGGCACCTTGTTTTAGAGCGGGAGAACAAGAAAAAAAAATTTCCCTGTTCCCCCCCTCCTATGGTCCGGTGCGTCCAATGGAGCGAAAAATACGGTACTTGTTGTCCAATCACTATAGAAATTTCTGCAAAGACCACAGTCCAAAACTCTGACACTTTGTCCTCCACCTGACCTTAAATTACCTCGGCTCCTTATATCCTCTCCAACAGGATCTCTAATTAGACACCTTCGTTTGAAACAGTCTCATAGCAGTCTTATACCATTTTTGCATTATTTTCAATGCATGTTCTCTCATGGTAGATAAAATGGATGTCAATGGGAACCTTAACCACATAGAAGTCCAAACATTGTCTTCAATCAAAATATTCCAGTCTGACTCCCACATTCATTTCAGGCCTTCTGCAGAGCCCACATCAGTGCTCAGAAGTAGGATATACCAGTAAATAGGAGACACCAACCTCTCCACTTCCCCCTCAGAGCTCAGAAATACTAGCTTGAATGGCATGAGAGCAAGGAGATTTCTTAAGAACATTTCCAAAACAATGCAGCTATATTGCAAACAGAAATTGTGATTCTAAATAAGGAGAAACCAAAAGGGACCAATTTCACCAACCATAGTGAACATGCACTGAATTTGCCTTGCAAAATTGAAAGCCCCTTTTCAAACTCCTGCCTGTTTCGATCTGGCCACTGACAGCTACTGCTTCTCCGCCATGCTGAGATGCTGCAGGAAGTACAGTGAAGCTTGGATCAGAAGACTAAGACATGGAAGGCCCTGTGACATCCCCCCCCCCATGAGTGCAGGGCAGTGCAGGGGTCTCAGGCTGCCCCATCAGCTGCTCCTGTCTCTATCTCCTCTTTTTCGCAGAAGCAAGACTCAGCAGACTGAGCTGCTCTACTAGAGTTCATCCTCCCCTTGCAATAAATAGACTTTGCAACCTGTATGCCTGCCCACCCCAGTTGTAGCATCCCTTACAGAGTCAGGCCATCAATAGGATGTGCAGCTATACCCTCCGACATTCCTCAGATGAAAACAGGGACATTCTATTTCACATCAGTTTCTTTGCTTGAGCCTTTCCTCCTGATCAAGTTCAAAAGTTATTAGAGGAAGCAAACAAAATTGAAGTATTTTAAGCACAGAAAACTTTGAATTTATGTATTGCATTTGGGAAAGCCAGAGGGGGAAAAAATTAAAACCCCAAATCAATAAATACAACTAACTGTGTGTGCATATACACACACAACATGAACAATAAATGCAACATTGTAAAAATAAATCTTCTTCTTCTTTGGCGATCACTCGTAGCCGAGTAAGATTGTCTTCCATAGACACAGTTTTAACAATGAGTTGGTAAGTGACTGTGGAGGCCAATTCCGGACCCACATGTCCTTCCACAGTGCGGACATTGGTTTCTTGGGCCGGAGTTGATCACAGACAGACAGACAGACACATGGGTGAAAAGAGTTCTGAACCGAATTCAAAGGCTGCTTGTGGTTAGACCTCCCTAGGGTTGGGAGCGAAGTTTGGTTCAGTCTATATTTTAATGTTCAACTACCTACTTCTCATTTCCTGAAATAAAGTGTTGACCAAAACTCAGCTATCCTTTGGCCGTTCTCCAAATGCACAAGTCTTCCATCAAAACGCCCATTTAAAATGCACATGGAGGGGGAAGTATGCATTAAAATGCATATATTGGTAGGAACGACCACATTAAAAATGCTTTCTGTTAGGTAAATTTGCTTGGAAAAAATGTATCTATAAGGCAAAATGGCATACAAAGGTGTGCAATTTTTAAAAAAGATACTTTAAAGGAAAAAAGCAAACGAATGTGGAAATGTGGCAAACCAAAAATTAAGATAGGATACATGAGAAATGGAGCGAAGCCAACTTCAGCAAATCCGACTACCGCGTGACCTCCTACCAATCTTTCTAACACATGGGCCAAAGAACAGTTTGTATTACCTGTGTAGCTGTATCTTTAAGTGAAGAGAATGGAAGGGTTTCCCCACCCTGCTACACATTTTGACAGCATGATACTGGATCCAGATCGGAACCCAAGAGGCAGGGAGGAGTGCCTGTTAGAAGGCTTTAACTGTTTGCTTCAAATCTCAATCAGAATTGAGAGTCCCAAACCTACGCAACTGAGATAAACAAAATCTTGTTTTACTTTGCCAATTGCAGGTGAAGAGAAGCCACAGTGGGGGGTGAAGGGTTAACACTGCCTTGTTTCCTGATTGGGTCCCCCACAGTGACAATCTGTGTAAACAAACACACCTGCATTGAAAGGCACAGCTATGTAACATTTACATCTCCTTTACAGAGTTTCTCCCAGCAGGGAAGTGATGGGAAATGTTTCCCCAACTAAACCCTGTACATTGGGCTGCTGTCTGGAGGAGACAGTTTGCCCAGGGACCTGCCAAACCTACAGCCAGCCCTACATGGATCACAACTGCTAGTTGCCTTGTTCACACAATAGACTGAACAGAGGTGCCAGCTGCCTCTACACAGTACAAGGGTTTGCATGAAACAGTTTGCATGCGTTGATTTGCAAAGCTCCACTGTTGTGTACACAGACCCGACTCCCATTGAACATTAGATGTGAATATCTGCGAGCGTGTGCAGCTCAACTGCCTAGCTACACAGGTACACAGATTGTACCCTTGCTGTGTGTCACCTGCGAACACCCCTGGTGAGACATCCCCTTATGGGTTATTCATCAAAAAACCCTTAGAAGATCAAAGCTCTCAAGTAAGAGTTATTTCCCTAGGAATGATTCATTTGTATTCCTACCTGATAGTGAAGGTGCAGGCGAAGGCTGAGGAGCTCAGCTTAGCTGTGTTAAGAGTGCCCTTTCAGGGCTGAGTGCAGCTGTTTGCCAGGGTCCGATTCAGCCAAGCTGTGATGGCCCAAAATAACAATAAACCCAGCAGCAACTAAGGCTGTGCATCTGTCACAAGAACTTCCCTCTTTCTACCCTGAGCAGAAGATCTGGGGGCATCTGGTTCTGCTGCTTCAAGCTTGGCTGAGTCTCTGCGGTTCAGGGTGAGGTATTTTTGTTAGAAGAGTAGCCTACCCATGTTGCTGTGAGTTTGAGACCGGAGCAATGCATGGCTGGTCAGCAGGAACCCCTGACAGCAGAGGACCATCCAATGTCTCATTTAAGGAAGGGGTGGACCCAAACATCAGCTGCAGGCATCTGCCGGATTTCATGTGGGTGGCAAGAAAGGGGGGGTGGAAGAAGGAAAAACAGGGTAGCAGAGAGAGGGTAGCAAACGTAACTCCGTAGTGACCAATATAACATTTGTAAGCTGCTTTACATAACATTTTGTGTTTTAGCTAATATTATTTGAACTCCAGTTAAGATTAAACTGTTTCTGTGTTAACTGGCTTAATCCTCAAGCTGTATGTCATAGTTTAAATGCTTTCTTTTTACAGTATTTTAAAACTGATGTGACCAATATAACAATTTTGGAGCCTCCAGAATTCCATACCCTCCAAGTGTCCCTATTTTCCAGGGACAGTCCTCGATTTACGGAAGCTGTCCCAGTTATTGATTTAATCCCGGATTGTCCCGCTTTTCTTTAGAACCCATTTCCCCAAAGACAAGTCTACAATTTGAGTACAATTGAGGACACCAGAGGGATGCAAGCACAGGGTATACTGGACCCTTTGCCCTAGCCCTCCTCCCTTTACTGCTGGTCAAACACAACTCCCACCCCCAATTCTCTTCCCCAACTCCATTTGGGCTCTAATACTAAAGGCGATCTAAGCTGAAAGGAAAAACACCTTCAGCAGGAGTGAAGGGTGAGCAATAGACAGGGAGATGGTGCCCCTTGGAATTGCAGGTCTGCCTGAATGAACAATTATTCCTTGAGGCTTGTTTGGAGCAGAGTTCAATTGGAAGACAAGGTTGTGGAGTGGCCAGATGAAAGTGCAATTGAGGCTAATGAGGCTCCTGCAATTTTAAAGCTTTGTAGAATAAGTGTCAGCATGTTGCTTGTGTGACCTGGTCATCTTCTTGCATCTGCCGCCCCCCCTCGCCCCCCCCTCTTATAGACTCACTCACAGTGTCTCAATGCTGCTGAGCAAGAGAGATTTACAATTCCTTCCCAGAGCCAGCAGGTGGCCCAGAATACCTTGGAAGCTCTGTGTGTTTGCCTAATAACCTCTCGTGAATAAGGGGATTCCAGCTACTTATGTGACTCTGGCCAAAACTAACCTGATGAAAAAGAAAGAGCTCCGCCTACTGACTATCAAAGCGATTGCATGAGGGGCTTAAAATGATGTACTCTTCGCTTCAGTTCCATAAGAGCACCCTGGAATCCAGACTTAACCTACTTATCCAAAGAATTCTTCTCTTCTTTTTTTTAACTTGAAATTTTTATTATTTTTCAGGAAACATACAGAGCAACCCAAAGGAAGAATACAGCATTCTGTAAAAAACCAAAAACACACACCAAATCATGCAGACTAGCCATTGCTTTGTACAGCAGTATTCATTTTTAGTTAGCAATGCCAACACTAATGTTTAATATGTTATTTAAAGACACTTTGATCAGCTCAGCAAGCTACAGGAGGAAACTAACAGCTAAGAACAGAATTGCCAAATGAGGGTTAAATTTGGATTAGAACAGATGTGGTCAACCTTACTCATCCCAAGGACTGCACTCTGTCCTGGGCAACCTTCTATCAACTGTGCGCCAGTGGTGGGCAGGGCCAGAGATTAAGTAGGAGGAGCAATGGATGTTAATTTCAGTTTCAAACAGCCGGCTTGTTTTCACACACACTCATTAGAATCAAGACACCAGCTGTTCAGAAAACACAACAGTGCAGGGGTAGAATCAGAGTTCTGTTCATTTAACTGGTGTTCCCCATCATTAGTTTATTCTGCAAGGCAAAAAACAATAAAAATAAAAATGTGAATCTTGATTGCAGCCCTCAGCCAGCTTTTTAAATGGGTGTTAACACAAGGCAAAATTAGAAATAGGAATTGAACATAAGGCAGAAAAATCAAAACACATGAGAAAGGTGTTTGAATCATTCTCTTCTACTGCTTCATCTGACTCCGTCCACCTGACACCAATGGCCTAAGATTCAAGGTCCTGGATCCAGCGCCTTGCTTGCTGCAGCTCATTTATGAGTTTGTCAATTGCAGATCTTAATTCATTGATCATGCTAAGGATCTTGTTTTCTGGGGGAGAGAAAGAAAAACACTATGGTAAGTAGTCAGAGCCAGCCATAATATTGGACAGAGCAAGGAAACGTGTCTGAGGTGGCTTCTTTTGGAGTGCTGTTAAAAGACAACCATCTGAGTGGTGATGTGAAAGCCTCTGCTTCAGTTGCCTAAATCTTAGAATCGTAGAATTGTAGAGTTTGAAGGAATCACAAGGGTCATCTAGTCCAAACCCCGGCAAAGCAGGGATCTTTTGCCCAGGTGGGGCTCAAACCCATGACCCAAAAATTAAATGTCTCATGCTCTTCATTCCTCCCCACGTCCTGCTGCCAAAGCACTACCTAAAGCTAAGCCATAGTTTGCTTTCACATTGTGTGCAAACCCAGGCTTGCGGTGGTTTGTCTCAGTTCCAAGAAAACATGAGCTGTATCCAGGCCTTGTTCTTGGTTTATCGCTTTTGGCTTGCTGAGATAAAGGCAATCTATGAGCCTGAGTTTGGATGCAATACTAAAACATGCTGTGGCTTCACTCTGGGTAGCGTAGCTGGGTGAGGAACAAAGTGCCTAGGATTTTCTGGGTACACTTGATGCTTCTCACTTAACCCAAATTCGGCTTAGCATGGTGTCCAAACAATGTCACACTGTGGCGAGGGGTGTGTGGGTGTTAAAACAAAAGCAACAAGGGCAAGGAAGCCCACCTGGGGTGGTTTATTTTGAGGTACCATCAAAGGGCAACTAATTGTTCATTATTTTGATGGTTGTATTTTACCCACTATTTTTTGGAAATGTTCTGAGGAGGTCCCATTTAGCTCTTCTACAATTGCCCTAACATCAGAGAGGGAAAGGCACCACACCTCAGATGGCATATTTTGGGGCTGTTGAGCACAGTGCCACCTGCGTCCCTGGAGATGCCAAGGATTAAACATAGGACTGTCTGCATACAAAGTGGATGCATAAACTCCACGAAAAGATGAGGAAAATGCTAACATTAATGGATGCCTTCCATGGTGAATGGTGGAGGTCATACTTACTACCCTGCAATTTCCTGGTGGAGCAGAACTCTTCCCAGAAAGCATTGCACTTGCAGGGTGTCTGAGAAGAGGAAGGAAGAGCAAGAGGGGTTGGAGAGGATGGTTGAGGCTGGGGAGAAGCCTGAGTCGTCGGACACAAGGAGCGGATCTGTTCCAGGGTGCAGCCTGGTAACGAGGAGCCCTGTGTCTCATCTGAGAAGGGAAGGAGAAGTATCTAGGACAAGTGTGCACATACACCCCTCCAAGTATGAAGTCAAATAATGAAATCTGTTCAAACCTGTGATGTCGGCTTACCATCTTTTGTCTTGGGTTTGGGCCCAGAGGTGGCATGGGGTAGCACGTCCAGGCAGGTAGCTAGAAAAAGAAAATGATCCAATGAGTTATTTGGCCTATGGCTCATCCCACTATTATGACTCATGACCATTTAGATTTGATTCTTTTCTTTGATTTTGATTGTAGGCAGCCATCTACTTCTGGCTTACAACACAGCAAACCCACTGAGAGCAGGTGTGTGATCGTGCTTTGCCAGCCTTCGCAGCTGGGCTGCGCTTCCTGGGATGGTGGCCTGCCAAGCTGGGTCTCAAAGGCAAATGTCCACCATAGTATTTATCTTAAGGCTCTCACTACGACTCAGGGATTGCTGGTGCCCTTCAGGGCTTGTAGGGCAGAAGACAGAGAGACCAACAGCAGGTGAAGCCAGAGCCGTTGAGAGGCAGATCCAACTTTTTAACTTTAATTTTGTCCCCATCCCTTTTCCCTGCTGTGTTCTAGAAAGGAAACAATAAGACTAAGGAGAATGAATCAGACAGCACTGATTCTGATTAAAAGGCAAGGGCTGAAGACCCTTGGAAGACTCTTCAAAGCTTAGCTAGAAGCGAAGCTTAGAGGACAGGCAGGGCTGACATGCCATTTGGCAGGGTGAGGATGCTGCCTCAGCAGAAGCTGCCTAAGCAGACCCCACCTGCCCCACTGCCCCCATTTACAGGGGTGAGGTGGGGTTGGTGTTGACCCCGATTTCAGGAGAATTCTCACTGAAATTGCGCAAGATCTTGTGAAGTGCACAATATCTTGCATGGGTCAGGCTAGATCTCACCCAAAATCGGGGAGATCTCGCCTGAAATCAGCACTTCTCCACCAGTGAAGGAAATGGCAGGGTGGGTGGCGGAGGCAGCGGTGCCAACGGCAGGACAGAGTGGCACTTCCCATTTTGGCTCAAGCACCGAGAATGGATGGGCCTTCCCTGAGGACAGAGTCAGGGAATAAGATACTCGGGGTGGGGTCCTCATCAGCCATCTTCAGGAGTCTCTCCTTTCCATACTCACAACGGACACTCAGCCAAACTGGTGAGGACTGTGCTGAGCCTACTTGGTTGCTTGCTTCACAATAGTAACTGCCAGAATGCTCAGGGGTCACTTTCAGGATGGTCACCGTAGAGTCCAGCTGCAGCTGTTGCCCGTCTTTGTACCATATGTAGGTGAGCTCCTGGGGGTTGGCCTCTCTCACTTCGCATCTCAGCTTAACAAAGCTGCCTTCAGTGATCAGCCCCTGGGGTTCTCGCACAACTTTCACATCCTTGGGACCAACTGCAGGAGGAGAGACCAAAGGCAATGTATCACATGACATGCCCCACCTGTCCCAGCACCTGGACACACATGCAAAACCCGCCACACACACACAACAACCGCTGAATACAGATTCCTCTGTAGTAAATCTAAGTTAACAACCTCAATTTTCAGCTTGAAAAGCACATGCCTGCTGCACTCAACAGCCCTGCTTTTGGCACTGAAGTTTTATTAAATGTTGCCAACAGTGGGTGCTCACCCCTTGAGGAGCATCAGAAAAAAACATTCTCCAAAATATTTCTGCCATAGCGGGTCTGCCTGTGTAAGTTGCGACTAATAATGGTTCACAATTTCTATAGGCAAGCATCCTGGCTTCTGTCATATATAAGGCTGCTAACAAGTTGGGATCTAAGGTGTAAGATCAGTCTACGCTAAGAGGCTCTATATGCCAAAGAGTACACACTTCTCGTGATTTGGCTAAGTTATTTAAGTTCAACCTCCAATTCTCCAAACAGGTAGTGGAGTCACATAGCCTGTGTGGATCAAGTTTGTGAAATGACTGCACCTGCCTTCCCATAACCTCTGCTTGACTGGTGCATGTGCTCCAGGACTTCCGGTAACATTACTTACAGAGTGTTGTCTCGGGGACGGATGCAGATACAACATATCTGCCATAGATAACCTTTTCCAGTGATTACGTCTAACTCTCCCTTAAATTTGTATATTATGTTGCACTTCGCATGCAAGTGGTCAATTTTCCTGGTACCTCCAGGGTTTTAATTTTTAAAAGAATCAGGTGGTAGCTGATGCGGAGCACATCTGTGATCCTGCCAGTCAAAGTCTGAGCTGCTGGAAGGCAACTTCCTGTGTTCCTATAGACCCTTCACTTCCTGAAACTGAGGTTACTTACACTGAACGTCCAGGGTGACGGATGAGGATGTTGAATTTCCAATGGTGTTCCAGGCTATGCAGTAATAGGTACTGGAGTCTCTGGATTGGATCGCCTCAAAACGCAGCTCCTTGTCAGTTCCAATTATGCCAGACTCCCCATCTTTATACCAGCCATGGCGGTTGGTGGCAGGATTCCCTCGGGAAGAGCACCGCAAAACCACGTTGCCCCCTTCTTTGATTATCCCCGGTGGCACGTCAATCTTCACATCCTTTGGTGGATCTGGGGTAGAGATATTATGGACACTGAAATCAGGACTCTTGTTTCAGGGCAAGAAAATGTGTGTGCTGCCTTGGGGGACAAGAGAACTGTGAGAGAGTAACGTGTGTATTCAGGGATTGGTGAAGGCAGCAAAACTGGCCCCACCATATGGAAGGGTCAGCCAGCCCACTCCAGCAGGGACATTTTGAGATACTGTTAGAAGACAGATCATTACTATGCAGACAATGACTGCTGTTGGCATCCACCTCTGCTTCCGGGGGTTTGGTCAAATCACTGCGTTAGCAGCATCAAAGTGAACTCCATATGGCGCGAGCCTGGGCAGTGTGTATGGAGGTCCTGGGCTGCTCAGATTACAAGACCCCCTTCTCCGACTTGCTAATGTGGTCCACAAGAAAGCAGAGCAATATGTTTGGCACCAGCTTGGCTGCAGGAGTTGCCAGAAGGAGGAATACAAGGCACCATCTAACCATCATAGAGAGACCACTCCGAACCAGAGTTTTCCTTCTCAGAGTTGATGAGCCCATCTGCCCCTCACTCCCCTCTACAGCAAATGCAGAAACTGTCTTCTCCACCATTGAACCCACTTTGGTCTCATCTGTTCAATCTGCCACAGCCTGTCTTCACACACAGGGGAAGTCAGAGTATGACTACACTTTTATCATCATCATTCACCACCACCTCTGCTACCACTGTGTCAACAGAATCACTACTGCCACCTCTACTATATCATCATCATCATCAGTCAATTAATTGGTGGTGATTATGATGTTTACTGCTGTGGTATTAATTTGGCCAACCATTATTTATGTACAGTATATATTTTCATCCCACCTTTCCTCCCAGGAGCTCAGGCTGCTGCATGTGGTTCTCCACCTCCCCATTTCATCCTCACATCAATCCTGTGAAGTAGGTTAGGCTGAGAAATGGTGACTGGTCCAGGAATTCCCAGTGAACTGCATGTCTGAGTGGGGATTATAATCCTGCTGCTGAAGATCCTGGTCCAGCATGCCACATTAATCAGGGTGAGCCAACCCAACCCCAGGAGGGAGATTTTCGGATAGCATTATTTTCTAATCATATCTGTTATTTCTCATTTGGGGGTGCTGAGAAAGTCCATATATAAAGAAACATGCTCAAATACTGCAGTTCAGCACCTACAGGGTTAAGTGAGGCAATGTCTATGCCCCCTCCAGACCCAGCCAGCCACCAGATCACTAGCATGGCCTGGATGCAACCCTGCCCATCTTTGAAGGTGACCGGACTTAAGATTGTATTCTAAAAGTGCAAGACCAACAATGCAGGTTTAAAAACTATATTGGTGTGTGTGTAGAATTGGAGATAAAGAAGCTTTTTCCTGCTTCCATCCCAATAGTCACACAATGCATGAAAATAAGAAGGGGAAAGTAGTTCTCTTCTGAAATACAAAAAGACCCCAGAAGAGGAAAGAAGAGGCAAGCAATGTCTGTAAATCCTGATGATCATCATTCACCAGCCCAAAAAAGAAACTCACACTGGACATTGATGGTCAGTTCTGAACTACCAGATCCAACTGTGTTTTCAGCTGTACAGCGATAGACACCAGAATCTTGCTCTCCTACAGATTCAAAATCCTTTATTGGGCTCGTCCATTCATATTTCCGCATATCCTTCCAGTACCATTGGTATGTAACTTCAGGGTTGCTACTGTTGACTGTACATGCAAGAGAGAGTTTCTCCCCTTCTCGGACTGTGATTCCAGGCATAGCGCTCAGCTTAACTCTTTGGGGACCATCTGAAATAAATAAAATTGGGAAGTCATAAGTACCATCAGACACTGACACAAGCTGCAAGGCTGGAGGTCCTAGAATATAATCAGGGACCCTTAATTATAACCCCCTCCCATCTTGCAAGGATCCCCTCACATTTTGTACTCAATAACAGACATCCTTTCAAATGTGACAATCACATGCTTCTTGCTATTGTAAATGCCTAAGCCAAAGCCCACCATCCCTCACAAGGTTCAGAGTTCAGAAGATGGCTTTTCAGAGGAACAGAATCTTGTGCGGTTCAGACGGAATATTTTTTTCCAGATTTCCCCCACATAGCCCAGTTTCATCTCCCCTGAATACTCACATTTCACATCCAATGTCATGGTGCTCCTGGATATCTCTGTCCCATTGTGGCTTTTTAGAGTGCATGTCAGCGTTTTCCCGTGATCCTCCCAAGTTGGAGTAAAACTCAGAACAGTCTGAACTTTTCCACCTCTATTGGTTGTTTTTTGGGAAGACATACGACTCTCCTCCAAGCCGCTGAAAGTCAATATAATTGGCTCATCGGGGCAGTGGTAAAATACCCAGCAGGTCACTGTCACTGGCATCCGTTCTTGGATTTGTGCCATTCTGCTTTCTATCTTGGGTTTGGGTGGTGACACTGCATGCAGAAAATTAAAAAGGGAAATTCCAAGTCATTGGTCAGGCAAAGCTGTAGACCAGAGATGGAGAACTTGTGATTCTCCACATGTCCTTGGACCCCAACTCCCATCAGCCTCAGCCAGCATGGTCAGGGGGATGGGGGTTCTAATCCTGCAACTTCTGGAAGTTTAAAGGTTCCCCTCCCTGATCTAAAAGGAAGCTGTTGAGCAAATAAGAGCCTTGATCATCTATCCAAAAATGGCAAGAAACATCCAGGCCTATTTTGAACCCCTTCTGTGATGCTGCATGTTAGCATAGTTATACCTGCCTCTGAGTTGATATTTGTCAAATGGACATTTGCAGAAATGATTTTATTCTTTTTTTGTAGAACTTGCAGAGGTGGTTTTCTTGATCTGAAGTTCATATGAATTTTTTATTTTATTTTTTAAAGCTGCACTTGTGTATACAGTATCCCCATATTTAACTTGCACACCAATTCAGGGCCATCAGGCTATAAAGCAGATTATAAATTTGTTACGTAGTAAAATAAATAAATAAATATTTGATTCTTTTTGCATAACAAAGTGCTGTGAAAAACTCAGCACTAGGCAGACTTCCGGGTTGGCGCCTCCGGCAATGGCGGAGCTCCTCCAATCGGGAGGAAGTTGCTCTGTGAAAAGCAGGGTCTGACCGCCACGGCGAAGGCGGAGACCCATTGAAATCACAAGCGGGAGAAGCTTGTGAACCTGGGATTCGGCTGGCACCTTTTGCGCCTCCCCTACTCACGGGGAAACCCGGTTTTGGGGATCCGGAGCGACGTGGGGTGAGTGGCGCGGTGCTTTGAATCGACCGCTTCTTTCACGGAGTGAAGCCGCATTGCTGTTGCCGGAGAGCGCTGACTTTTTCCTGTGGACAATTGGATTTTAAAGAACTACCCGTGAGTAGAACGGAAAATTGGATTTTTAAATACCTTAATTTGGCACCGAAATGGGGAAGGTCTTAAACAGGAAGTCCGCCTTCCCCCTTTGTAAATAGATTGAAGCAAAGACGTTATAAGCTAAAGCCTTTGAAAGCTTTTGGCAAAAGATTAAATTTTCATCGGTTAAAACTACAAAACCCCCCTTAGAAGCAGGAGAAGAGGGGGGTATTTTGGACTTAGTGAGCCTGCAGGAGAGAGTGAAAAACCAAATTACCACTGCTCCGAACCTGGAAAGGGCTGCCAGAAAGAGTGAAGTTTTGGGAGAGTTCATTGACTGCGAACAAAACATTTTTGACAGCTAGTTAAATAAGAGAAAGATACTGTTTCCATTGTCCTCTTCTGCGTTTAAAAAGGAGGAAAAGTAACTGGAAATTGAAACTATTTCTATGGCTTGAATTGTGTCTGAAAGGAATGATACAAGTGGAGACTGTTTCCCTCTAGAGGGAGTTTTTGAAACTGTCACAGGAGTGCAACTGGGGAATCACCAGCTGCAAGATAAGTTATTGTGAGAACCAGAGATCGACCTTGGACCACTCAAAATGTTGACAGGAGAAGCCATTGTGACGGTATTATGCAAGATAAGCGACTCGCTGGAACAGCTTCATAAGAAGACGGATGACATGTCTTTTAAAATTGACAAATTGGATCAAAAAGTGACTAATTGGAGTCAAAAAGTGAGCACTAACACAGAAATAATTCAGGACTTGGTACAAGAATTTACTTTGGCAAGACAAATTGTGGAGGAGAAAGAGAAAGCTGTGGTTGTTGAGCCTAAAGTAATACAAGCGGGATCCTCAGTCTTACAGAAGCAAATTGAGGATTATAAGTTGAGGCCTTCTATGATTGAATCTAGAAAAAGCCAGATTTTGAGGATTGGATCCCGGCTTGGGCGGAAGAAAGAAAGTTGGAAAGATCCCTCTATGCAGGGATTAACTGACTTTTGGGACATGGACTTGGGTCTGGAGGAGATTGGAGTTCTGGGGGCCTTGGGATTTCGAGGAATTTTGAAACATGTCATGAAACATCTTATAGACCTCAGCTTCAACCATGGAAATTGGGCTGACCTGCCTGGAAGGAATAAAAGCATTGTTAGGTTGGAGTCTTCCCAAGATCTGCTCTTTGGCATTAAAGAATATGAAGTAAACCTGCAGAAGGGACCTGGAAAAGAGTTAAGAGCCTCAGACATAAGATCTCCAGGTTGATGGACTATATGGAATTGACGGAAAGGACTGGCAGAATCCGAAACCAGGGGGAGGAGATGGTGGAAGAAGATTAGAGAATTTAAAGTTTATATATAGAAATACTGTAAAATTAATGAATGATAGAAAAATGGTGAAAAGAAATTTTATGGCCTTAGCAGAAATGTTATAAGGAGTTAAGCATATATAAGTATTTTAGTTTTAATGATAAAAAATATGTCAAGATATTTATAATATGACAGAAAATAGATAAAGATGGAAACGATCTGCTGAAACAATTAATAGAAGTAGAATACAAAAAGGGAGGTGAGAGGAAGTCGGGGAAACAAGGGAATGAAAGATAGAGTATGGAAAAGGTGTGTTGTATGTTTTTAAATGGTTATTGTTTTGTTTTGTTTAGGGTTAAGGTGGGATAGGGTTACGTTTAGTTTAGTTTAATGTGTTTAGGTTGTGTTTTGTATTGTTTATATATTGTATTGGTTTTGCTTTCTTTCTTTGTTTTTTCTCTTTTGTTTTTTTTTTCTTTTTCTTTCCCTTTTCTGTAAACTTTAAAAGTAATAAATATTATTTAAAAAGAAAAAGAAAAACTCAGCACTAGATACTGGCAAGGCAAATAATAACACAGTGCATTGTATCTATAGTTAATCTACTTAGGTCCATTATTTTCAATGGGTCTGCTCTGAGTGGACTAACATTTGATGCAACACAATGTAGGGGGCTGGCTGATGAATGGCACATTAGTTTTCACACAAAGATGTGGCAAGGCCTCCTAGCAAATACATTATTTGTGTCATTGAACAAACCCTTATAGGAGGGGATTCCAGAAATGTTCTTCAGTTACCAGTCTACCCATTACTGTTAGTCTACTCCTGAGATCCCTTCCAGTTCCATAATTCTGCGATTCTATTATTCCTATAGGATTACAATTACAGCCTTAGAAAATTGAAAGTTTAGGACTCCACCCGAAGATCTATTTCTTGAGCGTTCATCTTTATTTGCTTGCATGAAACTTACGCAGAGTATATCCTTGTTGAGCATTTGTTCTGATTTGATCACAGGGCAGTTATGCATCTGTTATTCATATTGATTTCTTTATGAGGTATTTACTCATCTTCCCACATTAGTCATTTGCTCACCCCACACATTTCAGTGCATAATTAAAAAAGCATAAATCTATATTTGTAGTATGCACTTGAATGTCTCCCACAAAACAGTGACAGCCTGGAGGTGCCCTTGGTTTCAAGACTACTTGACCACTTTGGCATGAATGGAGGACAAATCATCTCTGAAAGTTTCTTACCGTTAACATTAACAGAAGCAGTAGCAAACCACTTGTCTAGATGACGCATGTTTCCAACGAAGCCATAAAATCTTGCTCCATATGTGCCACTGTCACTTTTCTGGAGATGAGAGATCTTCAGGCTGCAGTTTCTGCTGTTTAAATTCCCAACAAACCTCACCCGATCCAGAAAGTGGGGACTTGTTGGAGTCAGGTAGTTCTCTGAGGTCGAAGAGCCATTGTATAACATGATACCAGTATAATCTTTCAGAGTGTCTTCATACTCAGGGTCAAAATACCAAATCAGGAAGAAGTTGTCAACCCGAAGCCTCTTATTTGTTAGGCTGATCTTGCATGGAATCAGAATACAGGATCCTTCCCACGCAGCCAGATTATTCGGTGCAATAGTCAACATATTTTCATAACCCAAGATACCTAAATCGGAGAACAACATGTGATATTTTGCTCAGCTGCCACCATGCATTCAGAAGGATGGTGAAAATGATCTGAAGGCAGTGCTCTCTAATCAAAACTAAACTAAACTTCTGACTGGTGGCTTTTTAGCAGGAATATTCTGAAACATGTCAATAGCAGTGCATTAGTTGGGGTTTAAACTGGACCATCGTCATATCATCAGAGGCACTTTTAGGGTGGCAGGAGTGGTGTGGTCCCACTGAGCACTACACTGCAGGGTGCTTCAAGACACAGTTTCAGAATGGAGCTACGGGGGGGGGGGGGCTCGTGGAATTTTAGTGTTGCAAAGGGCACTGCTGAAATCTGAGAGCCCAACATCCACCACTGCCTTCTCCTCATTCTTTTCTAAAGACCAAAGAGAGCAGTGGTGCTTAAATGAGACCAGAAGCCCTATTTGCTTTTGTTGGCACAAATCAAACCTGCATCACACATCATGCATTACCTGGAAGGAAGAGCAGACAAAAGAAGCACCTCATTGTGGATTCATGCAAGGGCCAAATCTGGAAGCAAGGGGGTGGAAATGGATTATTGATTCATTCAGTAACAGTTATTTACCATCAGAAATATATTCCACGAGTCATAAGAATGTGTATGGACAATTCTAATCCATTATGTTCACATCAGCCAGAAAGTTTTGCAAACTGCTGAGAGATGTCTTTGAAATTCCTCTTCGCTTTCATAAACAATAAAAATCACCAAACCAGTACAAAAGAAACTTTTTTTAAAATTGATTTTAATTCATTTTACTACTACAATGTAGTGCCCTTCCTATTTAACAGGAGTCATTCCAGAGATTTCAATACTTGTTGTCCAATCGTTATAGAAATTTCTGCAAAGACCACAGTCCAAAACTCTGACACTTTGTCACAAGTCCTCTGCCTGACCTGAAATTACCTAGGCTCCTTATATCCTCTCCAACATGGTCTCTAATTGGACACCTTCTTTGAAACAGTCTCATAGGAGTCGTATACCATTTTTGCGTTATTTTCAATGCATGTTCTCTCATGGTAGATAAAACGGATGTCAATGGGAACCTTAACCACATAGAAGTCCAACCATTGTCTTCAATCAAAATATTCCACTCTGACTCCCACATCCATTTCAGGCCTTCTGCAGAGCCCATATCAATGATCAGAAGTAGGATATAAATAGGAGACACCAACCTGTCTACTTCACCCTCAGAGCTCAGAAATACTAGCTTGAACAGCATGAGAGCAAGGAGACTTCTTAAGAACATTTCCAAAACAATGCAGCTATATTGCAAACAGAACTTATGACTCTAAATAAGGAGAAACCAAAATGGACCAATTTCACCAACCATAGTGAACATGCACTGAATTTGCCTTGCAAAATTGAAAGCCCCTTTTCAAACTCCTGCCTGTTTCGATCTGGCCACTGACAGCTACTTCTTCTCCGCCATGCTGAGATGCTGCATGAAGTACAGTGAAGCTTGGATCAGAAGACTTAGACATGGCAGGCCCTGTGATATCTGCCCTATGTGCAAGGTAGTGCAGGGGTCTCAGGCTGCCCCATCAGCTGCTCCTGTCTATCTCCTCTTTTTTGCAGAGGCAAGACTCAGCAGACTGAGCTGTTCTACTAAGTTCATCCTCCCCTTGCAATAAATAGACTTTGCAACCGGTATGCTTGCCCACCACAGTTGTATTGGAAAGAAGAAGAAGAAGAAGAGTTTGATTTGATCCCACTTTATCACTACCCAAAGGAGTTTCAAAGTGGCTAACAATCTCCTTTCCATTTCTCCCACACAACAAACACCCTGTGAGGTGAGTGGGGCTGAGAGACTTCAGAGAAGTGTGACTAGCCCAAGGTCACCCAGCAGCTGCATGTGGAGGAGCGGGGAATCGAACCCGGTTCACCAGATTACGAGACTACCCCTCTTAACCACTACACCACATCCCTTACAGAGTAAATAGGAAGCGCAGCCATACCCTCCAACATTCCTCAGATGGAAACAGGGACCTTCTATTCTACATCAGTATCATTGCTGAAGCATTTCCTCCTGATCAAAAGTTATCAGAGGAAACAAACGGCATGCCCTCCTACCAATCCTTCTAACACATGGGCCAAAGAACAATTTGTATTACCTGTGTAGCTGTATCTTTAAGTGAATGGAATGGAAGGGTTTCCCCCACCACACCACACCCCACTACATATATAGACAGCATGATACTGGATCCAGATCGGGACCCAAGAGGCAGGGAGGAGTGCCTGTTAGAAGGCTTTAACTGTTTGCTTCAATTCTCACTCTGAATTGAGAGCCCCACACCTGCGCAACTGAGATAAACAAAATCTTATTTTACTTTGCAAATTGCAGATGAAAAGAGGCCACAGTGGGGGATGAAGGGTTAACACTGCCTTGTTTCCTGATTGGGTCCCCCACAGTGACAATCTGTAAACAAACACACCTGCATTGAAAGGCACAGCTATGTAACATTTACATCTCCTTTACAGAGTTTCTCCCAGTAGGGAAGAGATGGGAAATGTTTCCCCAACTAAACCCTGTACATTGGGCTGCTGTCTGGAGGAGACAGTTTGCCCAGGGACCTGCCAAACCTACAGCCAGCCCTACATGGATCACAACTGCTAGTTGCCTTTTTCACACAATAGACTGAACAGAGGTGCCAGCTGCCTCTACACAGTACAAGGGTTTGCATGAAACAGTTTGCATGCGTTGATTTGCAAAGCTCAACTCTTGTGTACACAGACCTGACTCCCCTTGAACATTAGATGTGAATAACTGTGCATGTGTACAGCTCAGCTGCCTAGCTACACAGGTACACAGAATGTACCCTTGCTGTGTGTCACCTGTGAACACCCCTTGTGAGACATCCGCTTATGGAGCATTCATTAAAAACCCCTTAGGAGATGAAAGCTCTCAAGTAAAAGTTATTTCCCTGGAAATCATTCATTTGTATTCTTACCTGATAGTGAAGATGCAGACGAAGGCTGAGGAGCTCAGCTTAGCTGAGTGCAACACTTTGCCAGGGTCCGATTCAGCCAAGCTGTGATGGCCCAAAATAACAATAAACCCAGCAGCAACTAAAGCTGTGCATCTGTGACAAGAACTTCCCCTTTTCTGCCCTGAGCAGAAGATCTGGGGCATCTGGTTCTGCTGCTTCAAGCTTGGCTGAGTCTCTGCGGTTCAGGGTGAGGTATTTTTGTTAGAAGAGTAGCCTACCCATGTTGCTGTGAGTTTGAGACCGGAGCAATGCATGGCTGGTCAGCAGGAACCCCTGACAGCAGAGGACCATCCAATGTTTCATTTAAGGAAGGGGTGGGCCCAAACATCAACTGCAGGCATTTGCCGGATTTCATGTGGGTGGCAAGAAGGGGGGGTGGAAGAAGGAAAAACAGGGTAGCAGAGAGAGGGTAGCAAACGTAACTCCATAGTGACCAACATAACATTTGTATGCTGCTTTGCATAATATTTTGTGTTTTAGCTAATATTATTTGAACTCCAGTTAAGATTAAACTGTTTGTGTGTTAACTGGCTTAATCCTCAAGCTGTATGTCATAGTTTAAATGCTTTCTTTTTACAGTATTTTAAAACTGATGTGACCAATATAACAATTTTGGAGCCTCCAGAATTCCATACCCTCCAAGTGTCCCTATTTTCCAGGGACAGTCCTGGATTTATGAAAGCCATCCAAGTTATTGATTTAATCCCAGGTTGTCCCACTTTTCTTTAGAATGTCCCTATTTTCATGGGAGAAATATTGGAAGGCATGGAGTTATGTGAAACCAAAGCCAAGGAGCTGAGTAACTTTACAACCTTAGATGACATCCGAAGGCAGCCATGTATAGGGAAGTTGTTAAATGTTTAGTGACATATTTTGTTTTCATATATCTTAGAAGAGACCCAGAGTGACTGGTGGGTGGGCCAGAGGCAAAAATGGGTGGAGCAAGGAATGTAAATTATACCTTTGTATAGTAGCCGAACACTCCCTCACCTTTCTGTACTCTCTGTATTCTCCAAGACACATGATCAGAGTTCAAGGACACATTCCAGCCAAGCAACAACACTCAGAGGGCAAAGTGTGTTTGTGGCTGGAGAGAGCTCTGAGAGAGAGATAAAAACACCCAGGAAGGCTGCATTCAGCCTCCAGGCCTGACGTTCCACATCCTAGTTAAAGACCACAGCGGCAGACCCATGTCTTCAAAAGCAAGTCTACAATTTAAGTACAATTGAGGACACCAGAGGGATGCAAGCACAGGGTATACTGGACCCTTTGCCCTAGCCCTCCTCCCTTTACTGCTGGTCAAACACAACTCCCACCCCCAATTCTCTTCCCCAACTCCATTTGGGCTCTAATACTAAAGGCGATCTAAGCTGAAAGGAAAAACACCTTCAGCAGGAGTGAAGGGTGAGCAATAGACAGGGAGATGGTGCCCCTTGGAATTGCAGGTCTGCCTGAGTGAACAATTGTTCCTTGAGGCTTGTTTGGAGCAGAGTTCAATTGGAAGACAAGGTTGTGGAGTGGCCAGATGAAAGTGCAATTGAGGCTAATGAGGCTCCTGCAATTTCAAAAGATTTGTAGAAGAGGGGTCAGCATATTGCTTGTGTGACCTGGTCATCTTCTTGCATCTGCCACCCCCCTCACTTATAGGCTCACGCACAGTGTCTCAATGCTGCTGAGCAACGGAGACTTACAGTTCCTTCCCAGAGCCAGCAGGTGACCCAGATTACCTTGGAAGCTCTGTGTGTTTGCCTAATAACCTCTTGTGAACAAGGGGACTCTAGTTGCTGATGTGGACAAAGCAGTGGTGTGACTCTGGCCAAAACTAGCCTGATGAAAAAGCAACAGCTCCTCCTACTGACTATCAAAGCGATAGAATGAGGGGCTCAAAATGATGTACTTCTCGCTACAGTTCCATGTCAGCACCTAGAGTCCAGACTTAATCTACCAGTACTTAGCCAAAGAATTCTTTCTTAAAACTGAAATTTTTATTATTTTTCAGAAAACAGAACAAAACATACAGAGCAACCCAAAGGATGAATACAACAGTCCGTTAAAAAACAAAAGCAAAACAAAAAACAAGTCAAATCGTGCAGACTAGCAATTGCTTTGTACAGCAGTATTCATGTTTAGTTAGCAATGCCAACACTAATGTTTAATATGTAATTGAAAGACACTTTGATCAGCTCAGCAAGCTCCAGGAGGAAACTAACAGCTAAGAACAGAATTACCAAATGAGGGTTAAAGTTGGATTAGAACAGATGTGGTCAATCTTACTCATCCCAAGGACTGCATTCTGTTCTGAGCGCCAGTGGTGGGTGGGGCCAGAGATTAAGTGGGAGGAGCAATGAATGTAAATTTCAGTTTCAAACAGTCGGCTGGTTTTCACACACACTCATTAGAATCAAGACAACAGCTGTTCAGAAAACACAACAGTGCAGGGGCGCCAAATTGAATAAAATACTGTGGGGGCCCAGGTAAGCCTCACCACACATAATCAGTCACATGATGCAGCACACATGTGGACATGTGGATTGACCCTGGACTAGGGACTTGCCTCCTGACTTCCCACATGGTAGGCCATGGCTTCAGGACATCAACAGAAGAAGCGCTCCCTACCAATTCATGGGGATACATTTATATTGTCCACAAAGCATTGGTACTGGCCATTCTACCATCTTTATCTCCTGACCTCCATCCCTTGTCTTGATAGTACAAGTGTGTAACCTTTTGCCCTCCAGACGTTGCTAAACTACAGCTCCCTTTAGCCCCAGCAAAGATGATCAATAGCCAGGGGGGATGGTGGGAGTTTGAAAAGTGAGTTCCATTTTTGCAAGTCATGTTCATGAGGGTAAGATAAATCTGCCCATTTTGGTTTCCCTCTCTTTCTCATGTTTTTCAGTCGTTAAGTTTTCACATCAATTTGTTTTGGTTTTTTTGTTGTTTTTTTACATCAATGATTTTTACATCGATTTGGGGAATGGGATCTTGTTTGCCTCTCCTCTTTTGTGGTTTCTTCTAGGTTCTCTTATCCAGACATATCCTCTGAGGCTTTGCTCTGCTTCTTTGTTCTCAAAAGGTGGTCACAATATTGATGACTGCTTGTTTCAGTTCTTTGAAATCCCTACAAATCAGGCTTTGGGGCAAAGAAAGAAAACATACTCAGCATCATATTCCGGAGATGTCAGAGAATTCTGACAAAAACAGAAACAGGAGAAGAAATTGTCTACGTCCACTTAATCATCCCATGCCATTCTGAATAACCCAGTCCAATGAATATGATTGCTTTGCTGTTGTTGTTGTTGCTTTCAGACTGCAAATGTTTAGGGAAGCTTTAAATGTTTGACAGACTATTGTATTTTAATATTTTGTTGGAAACCCAGCCAGATGGGCGGGTATAAATAATAAATTATTATTATTATTATTATTATTATTATTATTATTATTATTATTATTATGACGTATGTTTTGTTTTTGCTCCCATTTGCACTGTGTTTCCTTTATTTTGAAATAAATGAGATGGAATAATGTAATGACACCATAGTTAATTACATATATTGCATAAGCTACATAAATTTCCCACAGTGGAGAGGAAGACAAATAATGTAGTTTTTGGAGGAAGAACTGCAGCAGCATGGGAACAGTGCTGCATGTGGTGGACATGAAGGTGAGCTCTGCAGTTTACTCAGCCCCAAACCTAATTCCTAGGTTATTTGAGGTTCTATGCCTTTCAAAACCCCAAGACAAATTTTGGAAAGCAAAATGGAAAACATTGCTAGATGCAAAATTCAGAATCTGAATATGGGAATGCTTAATGTAGGCAACATTTCATTTTGGCCCCACAATCCTATTAGCAAATGAAGCTGGCTTTTTGCCTGAAGGATGTGTGACCTTCTACTAGCAATGACTTGGTTTCTATCAGCTGGGGTGGAGTGAGCATCCATGACCTCTGCTTGAAAATATGACATAAGAAAAAGGCCACTGGTACCTACAACAGAGATTCAGAGTCTGAGATGTTGGGATTCTGTGCTCAGCTGTGGGGTGCAATAAGATTAGTGCCTAGGTATTAGAACAAAGGAATCAAGCGTGAAGGCTTCAAACAACCCATCATTTCAATAAAACCAGCACCAGCAACTGGAACTTCCAGGAAGAAGAGGAATTACCACCATCATCCTCTACAGCATTTCCATTTTGCTGCCCTCAACCTCCTCTGGAGGAGAGATTATTATTATTAATCAGTCAGTCAATTATTACCCATCCTTCACCTTAAGATCCAGGGGTAAGCTACATCACTAAAACAGTATTAAAAACAATTTAGAACAACTTTAAGCCATAAGAACAAAGCAGATCCTAAAAGCGTACACCTCAACTGTTAAATGCGAGGGCAAAGAGGCTCATCTTCAGCATCCTCTGAAAGTTGTATAATGAAGGTGCCAGGTGTACCACTGTTGAGAGGGAGTTCCACAGTTTAGGGGCCACCACAAAGAATGCCCTGTCCAAGGCCTTCACCACATTCAGCCTCTGAGGGCAGAGGAACTACGAATAGGGCCAATCTCAGCACCCAAGTGAGGCTGTAGAGAAGGAGGCAGTCTTTCAGATATTTGAGGCCTGAGATGTTTAAGGGTTTTAAACGCCAGTGTGAACACCTTGAATTGGGCCCAGAAATGAACTGGCAACCCAATGCAGCTATTTCAAATAGAGGTTGTATCATATCTAAATGGAACACCAGCCAGTAATCTGGCTGCTGCATTTTGGACCAGCTGCAGCTTCCGAATCGCCTTCAAGGGCAGCCCCATGTTGAGTGTGTTGCAGTAATCCAATCTGGAAGATACCAGACCATGGAGTACAGTGACCGAGTCATCTCTATCCGAAAGGGTTCGTAGCTGGAGAACCAGCCATAATGGAAAAAAGGCAGTCCTAGCCACAACCACCACTGCAATTCTTTGTATTCTGGTAATAAAGGGATGTTTGTTGCAAGACACCTTGGGCCCAGCCCACTGTGGAAAGGTGACATATAAATAAGCTCAATCAATCTTACTCACAACGGACATCTATAAGAATGGCTGGGGAGCGTGATGGGCCTGCACTGTTGCTTGCTTCACAATGGTAGGTCCCAGAATCCTCTGGTTTCACTTCACGGATGGTCAACACATTATCTGCAGAGTCCTGCAGCAGCTGCTGCTCATCTTTGTACCATGCGTATTTCAGTTCTCGAGGGTTAGCTGCTCTCACTTCGCACGTCACCTGAAAACGGCTATACTGATGGACCACCTTTTCTGTCATTCCCAAAATGTATACTTCCTTGGGAGCAACTGCAGGAAGGGAGAACAAATACAAAGCATCACACAAAGACACAAGCAAATGAATGCAAAATCATCATCATCATCATCATCACTGCAGCACCAAGGGTTCTGCTGCACTGTCAGAGACTGGCTGGACACTGAGGAATGGGTGTTAGATGCTGAGGAGAGGACCCAGGAAAAGGGGGGTTGAAGTCAGAGGCAGGAGAAACTGCAGCGTTGGAGAGTGAAGAACAGGTGCAGGAGGAGAAAGAGATAGGTCAGGCTGGTGTAAAGTCAAGGACCCCCACGCTGCCACCACCTCCTGCCCCCACCTCTCCTGCTCCACTGTCTCCCAGGATCAGAAGAGAACTGAAATGGGAGACACAGAAACAGGTTACACACGGACATAGTCCTCGCCTGCTTGCACACAGCTAGAGTGCTTTTTTTCTGGGGGGACATGGGGGTATGCATACCCCTAAACATTTTGTGAACCTTTGTACTTTTGTCCATTTATTGTTTTTATTTTCCCCGATTTGAACTATAAAATGGTGATTTGCTTGAATCAAAATGAGAGTACCCCTAAACATTTTTTTAGGGGGGGAGCACTGGGGAGATACATAAGCTGAGGTTGAGGCCTCTCTGTCGCTGCAACTGCCTCATCAGGTGCACACCTAGGAGTAGCTGAGAGACGTAGAACTGGTGGACATGCCTTTTCCTAGCTTGCAAGTGTACTTCTAATAAAGAGTTAATTCCTCACGCTGGACATTCCTTGCCTGGCAGTGCCATGGCATGCATGAAAGCCAGTTGCACAAGAGAGGAATTTCCTGTACTGTCCCCAAAGACACATGCATACAGAATGTGGCAGCCCTACCCCAGGCACACACTACCTTCTTGTGCAATCAGCGAGAGCTTGCTGCTCACATCATCCTCAAACTCTCCAAAGCAAATTCTCCCCCCTCTGGTTGGTCTTTATGTATAAATTGTAACTGACAGTGGCCCACAGTTTCCATTGACATGTTTCAAAGCAAGGCTACAAAGCACCTGGAATCCACAGTGTACCAGCCGTCCACAAATGGACAGAGGATTTAGTTCCTTGAGCATTCAGGCTGTAACCCCTGAATTTGCTCCATGGGCTGTGCAGTGGCTGTGCCTGTCTTGGACATGTTAAATGTGTTAAATGAATACACTTGCCTCCAAAAGCTTTTCCTCTCCCTGTGAGCAAGTACATTAGTCAATGATGAGTGCTCCAGGACTTCTAGAAAGCAAATTAAGTAGCATTACTTACAATGAACATCCACAGTGACTGCTTGGGATGAGGTACAGCCAACATAGTTGCACACTTCACATGTGTAAGACGTTTCAGATCCAGGTGTCGCAGGGAAAGCCAATACATTTGAGCCACTATACTTATGTTCAACTGTATGTGAATCTGATTTAACCCAGTTGTACCAGTTGTTTCCAGGGTTACTTCTGCCCACAGAGCAGTTCAGCATGACGGCATCTCCTTCCTTTATTGGCAAATCATTCATAATGGTAAGCTGGACATCCTCGGGACGATCTGGAAAATCAGGTCAATTTTCCCTTTTTGAGGATTGCATACATAATAACAAACCGAGGTGATAAAGGGTCTGGAAACAAAGCCTTATGAGTTGGGGGAACAGTTGGGCATGTTTAGCCTGGTAAAGAGGAGAATGAGAGAAGATATGACAGCCATCTTCAAATATCTAAAGGGCTTTTCTGGAGGCTAAGACCCAAACCAGTGGATTCAACTTACAAGAAAGGAGATTCTGACTAAACATCAGGAAGTGGACTCTCCTTCCTTGGAGGTTTAAATGCAGAGCTTAGATAGCCCTTCGCGTGGAAAGGATTCCCTTTTTCACTACCCCTGGTGCATATTATTGCAGCCTTTGTGATGACGTGGCTAACTGCATTAGTTGAATTTTGCTCCCACCAGGCAGCATCTTCTCAATCCACAAAAAGACCCATCCTTTCCCACTGTGCACTCACATCTCACATCCAGTTTCATGGTACTGTGGGATATCTCTGACCCGTCCAGATTGCTCAGCGAGCAGCCCACCATTTTCCCGTTGTCCTCCCATGTGGGTTCAAACGTCACCTTCTTCATGATTCGATTTTCAAGCATGGTTATTTGTGGAGACAAGTGATGCTTCTCTAAGCCACTGAGAGTCAAGAGTATGAGCACATCAGTGCAATGGTAAGGCACCGAGCAGACCACTTCTGTAGTCCTCCCTTGATGGACTATCGCAGGGACTATTTCCAACCTGGGTTCTGGAGGTGACTCTGAATCCACAGAAGGAAAGAAAAGAAAAATAGCAGTAGTTAGGGCAAAGTGATGATAAAGAGTTACTGGATAAACTGATTGATACTGCTGAGAACCTGATGCCTTGGCCACCAATACATAGGAAGCTGTCATTTACTGAGCCAAACCATTGGTCCATCTACTCAATATTTTCTACACTGAACAGCTGCTGCTCTCTCCAGGATTTGAGTCAGGAGTCTCACCCAGTCCTACAATGTGTTTAAAACACCCTTATACCACTTTAACAGTCATGGAGAATCATAGGAGCTATGGTTTGTTAAAGGTGCTGACCTCATGGAGATATTACTTCCAAAACCATAACAAGCAGTGCTATTTTTCTAGGGTGGGGGGAGTTGGCGGAACCCACCATGAACGCCTCCTTTGTTCTCTTATAATGGCAATGGTGCTCACCTGAGAGATGCTGGAACTCAGTTCTGGTGAGTTCCAGCTAGGGGGGAAAGCCCTGGTAACAAGAAGAAGAAGAAGAGTTTGGATTTGATATCCCGCCTTTCACTCCTTTTAAGGAGTCTCAAAGCGGCTAACATCCTCCTTTCCCTTCCTCCCCCCCAACAAACACTCTGTGAGGTGAGTGAGGCTGAGAGACTTCAGAGAAGTGTGACTGGCCCAAGGTCACCCAGCAGCTGCATGTGGAGGAGCGGAGACGCGAACCCGGTTCCCCAGATTACGAGACTACCGCTGTTAACCACTACACCACATTGCCAACAGCTTTTTGTGACTGGAGATGCTGGGAACTGAGGCTGAGACCTTCTGCATGCAAAGCAGCTGCTCTACCACTGAGCTACAGAGTTTCTCCAAAACATCAGTATCCACCTGTGTTTTAGCACAGTTTCAGGCCTTGGGGGGCTGTTGGACACAATACACTGTGGGCCCACCTGCTTGTCTCTTTCTTGGGGCCCAGTCAGTTGTACCAACAAGATTGCACTCATACTTTCTTGATACAACTATCTAGGAAAGGACGGCATGTCATAATGTACCACCACTTCCATTTTCAGCATCATGTTCTAGGTGCTCCAGATGGCTAGAAACTGCTAAAGAAAAATTAAGGCAGTCCATCTCATTAAAAAAAAAAATAATGTATGCAATCGAAGAATTATCATTACATCTTCAGTAGTTTGATGTGAAGAAATTCAACAGGTGACATCAACATTCCATCAGCATTCCACGGCCACTGAGCATGCTCAGTTCTCTTTGGATTCTCACCTGCAAGCCCAGCAACATCTGCGGGGGTAGGGGTCACACAGGTTTGTAGGGATATCGCGGAGTGGGGAGTGGGGTCCAGAGGGAGCACACTTCCCCACCAGCAGGCAGCCACAATCTGCCTGCACGCGTGACCTTGGGGTGCAGGGAAACCCCCCCCCCAGACAAGCCACAGCTGTCTGTACATCGTTCCACCTCTGCCTGACCTTTCGCGATCTCAGCAGTTTGCGGTGTCCTGTCTGTAACCCTTTTCCATGAGACGTTTGTCTCCTACGTCATACACTGCGCAAGGGGAAAATGACGCTGTGGAACAGGTGCCAAAATAGCTTTGTACCACCCCACGATTTCGGGACAGAAGATGTGTAAAGGTCACAGCCCAAAAATGTATCTGCCTGGCTTGCATATTTGTCTCAATAAAAAGAGGCTCCACAGGGATGGTGGTAGCTCGCTCGCTCGCTTCAGACCACCTGTGCGCAGCTCACATAATGATCAACACCTGTCTTGGGCCTTCACTTCACAGGTTCCCTAAATCTGTCTTAGTATTTTTTTCTAGAGATCACTTGTACTTATGCCAACCTTGAACTGACCCCGAGCCTGCTAATACTCAGCACTCGTGCCTCTCTGTGAATCCCAGAGATTCACAGAAGACTGGTGTAAATTTACGGACTATTTGAAAAGTAATTCTGATGGGCAGATTACGTTTGTAGGTTTGCAAGAAGTTTTGTGAGGTAAATTATTTGAATTATTGCAAAAATGGTTAAAGAGGTGGATTGTGAGTTAAGATAATTAAAGGCAATAGGAATTTAAGAAATGCAGAAGAAATGATAAAAATGGTGGATCATCAGAGGTGCTGATGGAAGTCCAAAAAGATTGTATAAGATGTGAAGTTCTGTGGAATGTATAATAATTGGTATGTTGAAATTTTATATATATATATGTGTGTGTGTGTGTGTATATATATATATATATATATATATATATATATATATATATATATATATATATATATATATATATAGCATGATTTCTGGCCTGAAAGTTGACCACTCAAACACTGTTGATGATACTTTGAAAGGGAGGGTTCTGCATCTCAACTAAAAGACCGCTTTTATATGGGATGGAGCAAAAAAATCACAGCTGTTCTGCCAAGCTCTTACCTGTAACATTAACTGTGGCATCAAGGAACCACTTGAGTCTCCAAGGATAGTTTCCAACAGAAGCAACGACTCTTGCCCCATACCTGCCACTGTCACTTTTCTGGAGCTGAGTGATCATCAAGCTGCAATCTCTATTACCTAGGTCCCCTGAAAATTTCACCCGACCCTGAAAGGCAGCACTTCTTGCATTGCCTTCTGTGAATTTGAAGCTGTTGTACAACAAGGTACCATTATAATCTGGCAAATTGTGGTCCCAAAAAGGCTCAAAGTACCAAGCCACAGCTGTGGCGTTGACGGTGGCAAAGTTAAATGTTCCGCTGATCTCGCATGGAATCAGCACACAGGATCCTTTCCAGGCCACCAAAGAGTTAGCATGTTTCCTCAGTCCACTTTCATCAGACAAGAAACCTGAAATGGGAAAAGTTCAAGGAAGATGGTCATCACCTTGCGCCTGTCCACCTCATTATATCACAGAATGATGTATTTGTAATAATAGTCATATTTAAGAGGTTACAACACAGAAGTCAAGCTCTAAGATTTTATCATTAGTACAATTTCAATGTCTCTCTCTCTTTGTCTTACTCACCAATAACACTGAGTGTGACTGGTGAGGACCGCGATGTGCCTACACTATTCCCGGCTTCACACCTGTATCTGCCAGAGTGTGCTAAAGTAACTTCTGGAATGGACAACTCTTCAGTCGCAGAGTCCATCTCCAGCCATTCGCCATCTTTGTACCATGCGTATGTGAGATTCTGGGGTTTGGCCTTTCCGACTTCACACTTCAGCTGAACAGACTTCCCTTCCTGGATCTTGCCTGCTGGCGTCATTTTTATTTTTACATCTTTGGGGGCAACTTCAGGAAGAGAGGAGGACAAAGAGAAACCATCATATGAAGACACCCCACAACTGGTCAACTGAACCCGGGAAAGTCATGTCATCTAAGGATCTGTTGCATATCAAGTAAACAGCATTGAAGTCAGGAAAACAACATAATTTACCAACCCTGCAACTCTTGGCACTCATATTTTTTTCTTGGGCCAACTGTGAATGCTCACAGTTTACATTGCTCTCAGTTTCTAGGAGCATGGAAAAAGATCACCAAATTGTTTTTGCCTCAGTGGATCTATCTGACAACTAAAAATAGTCCACAGTTTCTATGGGTAAAGGTCCACACTTTCATAAAACACAACACTATCAAATATTTGACATCCACAGTGTATTATCTAGCTAATAATAATAAATAAATTATTATTTATACCCCGCCCATCTGACTCAGTTTCCCCAGCCACTCTGGGTGGCTCCCAACAGAATAATAATAATAATAATAATAATAATAATAATAATAGGCAATAAAGATCAAACATTAGAAACTTTCCTAAACAGGGCTGTCTTACAGATGTCTTCTAAAAGTCAGATAGTTGTTTATTTCCTTGACATCTGATGGGAGGGCATTCCACAGGGTGGGCACCACTCCCGAGAAGGCCCTCTGCCTGGTTCCCTGTAACTTCGCTTCTCACAGTGAGGGAACTGCCAGAAGGCCCTCAGAGCTGGACCTGATGCTGGAAGAAGAAAGCTCTGTCTGCAGGAACCTGGACTTCATCCATTTGTATTCAACCTGCAATCCCTGAATTGGCTGCACAAATAGGTAGACTGTGCATTTATGCTATGTACCTTGGATGGACCAAACATGCTGCTCTCCCTGTCCTTGTGGATTTGTCGGTGCAGAATGCCTTAGGGTCCCAACTAGTAAATAAAGTGGTGCTACTCACAGTGTACATCCACGGTGACCATTTGGGATAAAGTACAGCCAGCATTGTTGCATGCTTCACATTCATAAGATGTGACCGGTTCAGAGGTCGCAGGGAAGATTAAGAGCTCTGAAGCACTATACTTATGCTCAACTGAATGGTGATCTGACTTGACCCAATTGTACCAGTTGTCTCTGGAGTAATTTCTGCCTGAAGAGCAGCACAGCACAACCGTGTCTCCTTCTTTTATGGGCAGGTCATTCATAATGCCAACATGGACACCCTTGGGGCTGTCTGGAAAATCAGATCAAAATGTTTCTTTCTGGATGATACATATCACAACATTATTACAGTGCACCTGCATACTCAGGGTAACAGGAGAATGTGGCTAAAAACCAGTCAACAAAAAAGAGACTCATATAAGTAACTACCTGTTAGAAATAGGGACTGAGCACATTGGGCAATCAATTAATGTGCATCTTTAATTATCTAAATGTTGGCGTCTTTCCTACATCAATGTCGAGGCTTATATCCACCTAACTCCTACTCAGAGTAGGCCCACTGAAACTAATGGACATATCTAAGGCAACGTTCACACTATGCATTTTTGAGCAGTCATGGCTTCCCCCAAAGAATTCTGGGAGCTGTGGTTTATTACGGGCGCTGAGAGTTGTTAGGAGACCCCATTTGCCTCCCAGAGCTACAATTCCTAGGATTCCCTGCAAAGAGGGATTGATTGTTAATCTACTCTGGGAACCGTAGCTCTGGGAGGGGATTAGGAGTAAGCAGTAATGCATCCTAATACCAACTGCTGGGACCACAGGAGGGGAGAGTGCTCTTTTGCTCAGATCCTGGGATGGATTTCTCACAAGTCACTATGAGAACAGGGTGCTGGACTAGATGGGCCATTGGTCTGACCCAGCAGGCTCTTCTTAAGTTCTTAAGTGCAGTGGTACCTCGGGTTAAGAACTTAATTCATTCTGGAGGTCCGTTCTTAACCTGAAACTGTTCTTAACCTGAGGTACCACTTTAGCTAATGGGGTCTCCCGCTGCTGCCGCACTGCTGCTGCACAATTCCTGTTCTCATTCTGAAGCAAAGTTCTTAACCCGAGGTACTATTTCTGGGTTAGCGGAGTCTGTAACCTGAAGCATCTGTAACCTGAAGCGTCTGTAACCCAAGGTACCACTGTATAAGAGGAAGAGAATCTTTGGGTGTCCTACAGCCACAAGCCTACACATATCCTTTAACTAGTTTGCAACCTCCAGGCATCATTTCTGGGCTGAAACTTGCCATATTAAACGCTGCTGTCAACACTTTGAAAGAGAAGGGCTTGGGTCCCACATCCTTCATAAGTGATGAAGGCAAATTAGAACTGCTCTACAAAACTCTTACCTATAACATTGACCGTAGCGTTACGAAACCATTTGTTTCTCCAATTGTAGTTTCCAACGGAAGCAACAACTCTTGCCCCGTACGTGCCACTGTCCTTTGTCTGGAGCTGAGTAATCATCAGGCTGCAGTCTCTGTTGCCCAAATTGCCTATGAACTTCACCCGGTCCTGAAAGGCAGGACTTACTGCCATTGCGTTGCCTTTCCTCCTTTTGGAACTGTCATACAACAGACTGCCATCATAGTCAAATGAACTGTTATCCCAAACAGGCTGGAAAAACCAAGCCACAGCTGTGGCACGGACCTTAGCAGAATGATGTGTTTCACTGATCTGGCATGGAATCACCACGCAGGAGCCTTTCCAAGCAACCAAAGTATCAGGGCTTATTCTTAGGGGGTAATCGCAATATATATAACCTGAAACGGGAAAGCGGATGTGAAAGGTTGGTCAGTTACTCACTTACTATGAAAATTCGCTTCCAGCTCCTTGATGTCACCCATAAACTGAATTTGTCTCCAAGAACTGAGAAATTAACCAATACCTCTTAATGTTTTTATCATCCCCCATGAAGACAATGGATAAGTTTGCATCAGATTATGCAAAAGTACAAAATGTAGCTGGCTGCATTCTCCCACGGCCAACTTTCTGAGGGCCACATTCTAGCACTGGGTGGAGCCAAAACCAAAGTGGCCATGGCCAGAGAGAGCAGTGAGTGGGGCCACCACCCACTAGCTCACACTGCACAAATCCATTCACACTGTGCGTGTATACAGGCGCATACCCATACTCATTATTCTCTCACAAACATATACTTTGAGTCTCATGTTCTACCCTTCTTACCCTGCTGTAGTCAGGCTGGAAAAATGCCTTCTAGTCAAGGGGAGTAGTTTTTGCCAGAGATGTTGCAGCAGAGAGAGAGAATTAACCCTTCTCTTCAGAGCTGTGAGCCTTCCTCTCCCCCCCCCATGCTCCCTGTACAATAAAGCTTCCCAAAAAGTCTTCTATAGGCTTTAATAGATGGCCTTCCTGTCATGTGACAAAGGTATTTGAGAGCAGAAGCAGTAAAGGAGTCTAGAAATGCTGTGAAATGCTGAAAAGCTGCACAATCACTCAGCATGCTGAATCACTGTGACTCATCTTGAGGATGACTCATTATTTGTATAAGTATTGTATCTGCTTGCAGGCAGTGTCTCAGTCCCAGTCTCTCTCTGTCTCTGTCTGTGTGTGTGTGTGTGTGTGTGTGTGTGTGTGTGTGTGAGAGAGAGAGAGAGAGAGAGAGAGAGAGAGAGAGAGAGAGAGAGAGAGAGAGAGAGTCAGAGTATGGTGGAGCCTGTGCTCTGTGAAGCCTGTGCTCAATGGAGCCTCTGTGTGACTCAGTAACTCTGTGTATGCTCTGAAGCTAGTTTAATCTTCTGTTCACTATGCAGTTATTTGCAAACAAGTTTATTTTTAACTCAGTAAAGCTTTTATTCTTTTACTGAAGAAGGCTGTGTTATTAATTTATGCTGCGCGTCACTTCCCCCAAATCTAATTGCTGGAGCTGGGCGGGCAGGGCAAGAGGGTGCTATGGGCCAGATGAAGAGGGGCCATGGGCTCCATCCAGCTCATAGGCCACTGTTTCCCTGATAAATGCCTCTCTATTGTTTTTAAATGCAGTGGCCAGAATGCAAAGAACCCCATGATTTTAATCTGTGCAAGGAGGCTCTGGATGCCCACTGTGCAAAACATCCATCTCTCCACCACCCATGGTTGCATGGCCAGATATTTAGGAATCTGAGAGGAGTTTTGAAAGGAGGGCATCTGCTGTGCAAAGCAAAAATGTCGTATTAAGTGTGTTCAAGTCCCGAAAGTGACTTTCTAGCTTGGGGTTTAGCCTTTTCTCTTTTCTGCACGTGCTACTTCTTCTTATCGAGTCTTCCTTTGTCGGTGTCATGGCTGGTGCCCAGTCCCATGGGGAAGGCGGGAAGGCAGCCATTTCAGGACCATGGATAGCTCAAAGTGAGTTAAGCTACTCTAACAAAGGCTGGGAGCACTGAGGCCTTTTAAGCCCCTGTCTCCAGTCTACCTCCTCTGGGCTCCTTTTGCTTGTGGAGAACTTCAAAGTCTTAAAGGACACTTCTCCTCTATTTCATAGCCAGGGAGGTATCTGGTTCTTTTGCAGCCTCCAACTCTTTGGATTGCTGCTGGATTCTGGAACCATGGTATGTAGACTATTGCTTGGGAGTAAGTCCCACTGATTTTGATCTGAATGACTCCAGAGTCAATGCATGCAAGTATTGTTGCTTACTCTCTCATGAGCCACTCATATATTCTTCAATCCTTCCTCCAAATGCTACCCCACAGACCCAGGAGACCAACGGGGCTTGAGACATCCCAGACTGCTTTCCTTAGCACATACCGAAACCTGCATGTATTACCTGCAAGGAACAGCAGCCAAAGGAAATGCCTCATTATGAGTCCATGCAAGCGCAAACCCTGGGAAAGGAAAAGTGGATTATTACTTAGAGCCTTCACTCATTCACATTATGCTTCTCAGTAGGGGAGGAGGGAGGAGGAGGAGGATGGAATGGAACCAGTGTGGTGTAGTGGTTAAGGTGTCAGACTAGGACCTGGGAGATCAGGGATCATAGGCTAATTAAGACAGCAGGTTGGAATCTAGACACATGAAAATGCTGTGAAAATGCATTTTAAAGAGAGTTTTGAAAAATATATTGATTTTTCCATAAGCTCCCCATCACCATCTAGTGTCACATTTGTATAACGCACTTAAAATGTTACATTTGCAGCTGTATAGCTGAGTCCCAAGTAACTAGAGTCTTCCCAGCACTATAATTTGCAGGGTGCCCAGGGAAAAATATACTTTTTTTGTTTTTAAAAGGAGAGGGAGCTGCAAGAGACACCATTAGTTGTTGTTGTTGTTGTTGTTGTTGTTGTTATATTTGTATGTTGCCCATCTGACTCAGTTGCCCCAGCCACTCTGTGCAGCTCCAAACAGAATATTAAAAACATGATGAAACATCAAACATTAAAAACTTTCCCTTAAAAACAGGGCTGCCTTCAAATGCCTTCTAAAAGTCAAATAGTTGTTTATTTCCTTGACATCTGATGGGAGGGCATTGACTACCAAGAAGGCCCTCTGCCTGATTCCCTCTAACCTCACTTCTTGCAGTTAAGGAACTGCCAGAAGGCCCTCAGTGCTTGATCTCAGTATCTGGGCTGAGCAATGGTGGTGGAGACCTTCAGGTATATAGGGCCTCCTTCAGGTATATAGGGCCAAAGTCATTTAGAGCTTTAAAGGTCAGCACCAACACTTTGAATTGTGCTCGGAAACGTACTGAGAGCCAATGTAGATCCTATAAGACTGGCGTTATATGGTCCTGACGGCCATTCTCAGTCACCAGTTTAGCAGCCGCATTCTGAATTAATTGTAGTTTCCAAGTCACCTTCTGTATGCTTACACTAAGCATACAGGTATTGTCCAGGTAGATGGTTAGAGTCCAGTTTTGAGAGCTAGGGAGGCCTGCTGCATGCAAAGCAAGAGTTGTCAGGAGTTGTTGAGATTTGTGGAAATCTGTCCCATGTGGTGAATCGCTGAACTGCAGATGGTACTGCAAGCATTGTCAGGCACTGGGCTAAGTCCACCAGCCCAGTCTGGGGATTGGAAACTCTGGGATCTAGGAAGAATTTCCTGTGTCAAGTGAGCCTCGCTCAAGCCATGTGGTCTTCTTCGACTCAAGTATGGTCCTGTATATTTGTTGCTCCTGACTTGTGCCTCTGTCCTGGTTTGTTCTTTGACCGTCTCTGGCAGGCATAGAGAAGAGCGTTCCCCTGCCCGTGACTCACGCAGAAAGTGCAACTCTTCCTAGAATGGAGATGAAGGGATGGGAGCCGCTCCAGCAGCTAGATAAGCCATAGGACGCAAGGGTCACTATTGCCAATGCAATATTCTCCAGTGAATCATTAATAGAATCCATTGGGAAACAAAACCCCTTTAGAGTCAATCATCTCTAGAAATAAGCCATCCATTTCTCCTGCAGCTCAGGGTCTTAAAGTGACATTGCTTAGCCTAATGTTATCTGTCCATCCAGACAGGGGGTTCCCAAGTGACCAGAAAACCCCAGTCCAACCTGCTTCTGTACCTTTAACAATGGCTGTTTATACAGGAAACAGGATAGCCACATTTTCACAGCATGGAGGTCAGCAGCATCACCTGCTAATGTCCACAGTTCAAGTTTCTGATTGAGGCCTAGGAGCAGAACCCAATTTCTTTAAAAGTTGGTGACCTTGTAGATTGGGAGGTGAACTTGGCAGCCTGGTTTCTCTCCCCCTTTCTATGCTTAAGAAAGCAAACCCACCCCTTTCTATGCTTAAGAAAGCAAACCCAAGCTATCCTGAGCAACAACAGCAAAGGCAAACTCACCTGTGAATATGTAAGCTGAGAACTGGCAGCTGTTCTTGCCTGGAAATGAAGAAGTTGCTAAGTTGAGGTATGTCACATGGAGGAATCAAGCATCAGTTTGTCCCTTTGGTGTGTGCGTTTTCCCCCAGATCAAATGTTTGTATATGTGGAGAGAGTTGGGGCTGGTCCAGGAATAAGTCAAGGACGGTTGCTGGCATCTCAATGGCTTGCATTATAATTGCATGGCCAAACATTCTTATTTTCCTCTTCTCCAATAAGCAGCTTCTGTACTGGTGCAACCAGACTTGTTTTTGGGGGGTGCTGCAAATAATTGGAGAGCCACGTCTTCACAGTTTTGGCTTCCAGTGGCAAGTATCTCTGTTTTGCTCCTAATCTCTGCATTGGAAGCCACTGTAAATCTCCAGCTCTTTCTGAGACTATCCTGTGTGGTGAGTTACCAGAACTACAATGTGGAGCCTCTTCCTGACATAAGGATATGAGTTAGACCATCTTGCTCAGTGCTGTCCATACTGAATGGCAGTGGCTTCCAAGGGTTTCAGGCAGGGAACCCTACCTGGAGATGGTGGGGGTTGAACATGGGGGTGTGGGTAGCGCTGTGGTCTAAACCACTGAGCCTCTTGGGCTTGCCAATCAGAAGGTCAGCGGTTCAAATCCCTGCGAGCTCCTGTTGCTCTGTCCCAGCTCCTGCCAACCTAGCAGTTCAAAAGCACACCAGTGCAAGCAGATAAATAGGTACCGTTGCAGCGGGAAGGTAAATGGCATTTCTGTGCGCTCTGGTTTCCGTCACGGCATCCCGTTGCGCCAGAAACGGTTTAGTCATGCTGGCCACATGACCCGGAAAGCTGTCCGTGGACAAATGCTGGCTCCCTCAGTCTGAAAGCCAGATGAGCACCACAACCCCATAGTTGCCTTTGACTGGACTTAACCGTCCAGGGGTCCTTTATCTTACCTGAACATGGGACCATTTGACCGTGAAAAGCTTGATCACCACCCCATCCTGATTGGTCTCAAAAGCCCCACATGTCCCTCCCCCAGGAGAAACCACTTGAGGCTTGAGAAAAGGGGTATGTGGCAAAATTAACCCCACTTGAGAGTGGAAATGGCATTTTCTGTTTACAGGTTGCAAGATTAGGCCATTCACATATCCGCTGTGCACTGGGTCCAGTCTCCCAAAATGCTATTTGTTTCACATTTGAAATGGACAAATAATTGCTCTGAACACACCCATGAAAACTCCTCCTCCTGTGCAGGGGCAGCTGCCAAGTTGGTGCGGCAGAACTGACCACACAGCCTTGGACCTGGCAGTAGTCTCATTGTCACTTGCCTGGGCAGGGCGGCAGTGAAGTCAGGGTGCCACAGGTGCAATGGTAGAGCCACAGTGGGACTCAATTGTTCGTTTTTGTTTAAAAACATTTATACCCACCTTTCCTTCCTGAACCCAAGGCAGCTAACTATGAAAGCTAAGAGGAAACCAAGCACTGAAGGAGCTGCTCCTTCATCACCAATGGATGGAGCCAAGCTGGTTTCATGTCCTATGAAGCTGCCTTGTTTATAGTGAGTCGAACACCATTTTGTCCATCTCGTTTTGGACATGGCTCCCCGCCCCCCATCAGCACTACCTGGAAATGCCAGGGACCAAACCTGAGACCTTTTGCATAGAAAGCCCCTGAGCCACAGTCCTTCTTATGTCAGTGCAGGGAATGGTTTTCCCAGAACCATTTCACTTGCTTAACATGGCTCTGCTGTCCTTGCAGATATATGAAGCCTGAACCGATAGATGAACTTCTGGCTGCTTCCTCTGCCGCTGGTCTCCCTTTCTATACACACTAGGTGGTGCTGTCTGCATTGTAGCAGCATCTAGTAATGGGCGTTAGAGGGAATCAGTGGCCTTTTAAACTGTGGGTGGAGTATTGTTTTTGTTTGTTATTATGGTATGCATTTTTATGCTTTTATATTGTAAACCACCCTACTGCTCCTCAGATGAAGGGCAGTATAGAAATTTAGTTAATTGTTGTTGTTACTGTATGGGTGGTGCATGGACCAGTGTAATTTTGTTATCTTAAGCTCATTGTTGCTATTATTTCTCCAGAATTGAAATGTATTTTCTCAATCAGCTCCTGGAACAAATAGACAGGAGTGCTCAGTTCATGTTTCCTCTGCCAGGATGTGCCCATGGATGCCACTGTCCTAGGATTCCCCTGCCTTGTCACCTGTAATGCAGCCTGTGTCTGGGGATCCTGGTGTCTTTATTCTCCCAGGATGATGCCACTGCCAGTGGGGGTAGTGGTTTAGAGCATTGAACTTCAGATCTGGAAGACCAAGACCAGGTTTCAAATCCTCACTCAGCCATGAACCTCACTAGGTGACCTTGGGGCAGTCTCTCAGCCATAGCCTACCTTACAGGTTGGTAGTGAGAATAACATTGGGGGTGGCAGCCATATATGCTGCCTTGAACTCCTTAAAGAAATGGAATGCACAAGTACAATAGCCCAGGTGATTATTGCAGTTAATTTTTTTTTTTGCAGAAATCAACCATAAGTGTCCACTGCATAAAATGTATGACGACTCCCATTGATAATTGTATATTAATGATCCCTGTTTTTCAGGCCATTGATGCTTTTCATGCATACATGCACATTCATCACAATTGTACTGCATTATGGGCTTTGTAGTCAACCCCCAGATGTTTTGACATGTATGTGTTTCATGGTCACAGTGCACCATAATTGTGGTATACTACAAAACCCACCTATGTGGCGTGGTATGGTTGAAGTTTTCATATGTATGAAAACATTCATGGGCCTAACTGCAAAGTCCATAATACAGTGCAACTGTAATTTAACATACACATCCAGGGCCTTGGTAATAATGAAATCTGGGGTTGGCCAGGATGCAGTGTGTTTCCATTTCTTATGGCTGTCACCACCTCTTAATTTCCCCCCAGACATGACTGCTACTTACATCTAACATCTAACTAACAAATAACGCCTTCCTATTCCCCACTAGGCAAGCTGGCCTGTGTTCCTCATGTCAGATAAAGCCAGAATGAGCAATCAATCAGGCATGCAGGGAGCAGATCCTTGGGCTACTAAAGTATGCAGTCAAACCCAGGTTCCAATTTTGAAGCTTTATTGAGATTAAGGATCAGGGATGATGGAGAAGAGGTAGCATCAGAGGAATAAAAGTTTATTCTCTAAATGGCCATACAATTCTAAGGAGAAATCCCAGAACTTTTTTGCTTGAAACAAGGGCTCTGAGAAACAAAATGAGGTGGGGGGGATTTCTAGTCTGCTCCTGGTATAGAGAAACCATGAGGGTGGGGTTGGGGAGTCTGTGGCCCTCCAGATGTTGTTAGACCCTAATTCCTATCAGCCTCAGCTAGTATGGCCAGTGATCAAGGATGATGGGAGTTGTAGTCCAGTAACATTTGGAGGGTCAGAGGTTGACCATCCCTACACTGGAGCAGTTTTCCTCAACTTGGTGCCTTCCTGATGTCGCTAAACTACAGAACCCATCACCGCTGACTTAGGGATGGAGAAATACATCAATGTCAGTTTCTCTCAGTGTCTTGTTTATCTAATTTATCCAAAGTTCACTCCTCCATATTTCCACATCAATTGGTGATTTTTTTTAAAAAAAAAAAGGACTCACGAAAGATCATTAGCATTTTAGTGCAAATTTCTCCCATACACATTTTTTTGTATACAATTTGGCCTAACATGAACATTTTTGACAAGTGGCTTTTCCTAATATAAGACATAGCTGCATGTTATCTTCACTAGTATGCACTTTACACTAGTACCCACTACTCAGCTGAGCCACGGCATTTCCAAAATGTGGAGACAGGCGGATTTCAAAGGATGCCTGGCTTTCGTTCTGCATCTTGTTTCGGGAAGTGCAAATTAGGTAAGTTTGCTTTTAAATGAGAACGGAATCAAATTTCTCCCCCCAGCCCTATCCTTGACCGTTTGGGCCATGGTGGCTTGGAATTATGGGAGTTGGAATCCAACAACATCTAGAGAGCATAGAGTTGAGGAAGGCTGCATGAGGAGGGTGTTTCGCTCCCACTGGCTATTCTGAAAAGGAGAGTTAGGTCACTGGGCCACAGGCAGGAGGGTGTTAAGGAAAAAGTGAGATGAGAAAGAGAGACACTGTTTTCTCAGCTCTCCCATATGGGAAGTCGCCTTTTGTGTTTCCATTTTTGATGAAGAGCTCATCCAAGCTTGGCCATGGAGTCCCATCTCCATCCCTGCACAATCTAAGGTCATCGCTGTCGACTAATCAGGCCTCAATGCCAGAAACATTCACCACTGTGCTTTTCCCCGACTTAGAGAGCATTTTCCTGTGGAAACAAATAATGGAAAGCTAAAGCATGGGTGAGCATAGATAAAAATGCTTGTTTATGCATTTTTTTATTCCAATTTTTGAATCCTTTTTTATTCCAATCTTCAGCTGAAAAAAAGCTCCCAGAGCAACATACAGAGAGAAAAAATAAGACAAGTCAGGTTAACCTACCCTCTTTGAGGAAGCCAGTATGGCGTAGTGGTTAAGATTGTCAGCCTAGGTCCTGGGAGAGACCAGGCTTCAAATCCCCACTTGGCCATGAGGCTCATTGGGTGACCTTGAACCAGTCACCATATGTCAGCCTGGCCTACCTCACAGGGTGATTGTGATGATAAAACGGGGAGGAGAACCATGAGTGCCACCTTGGGCTCCTTGAATGAAAGGTGAAATATAAATGTGACAATAATTAAATTTCTATCGGGCGAGAGGCACAATTGCCATTCAAAATTAGTTGTGTGGGTTTTTTTGTTTTTTAAAAAGTCTGACATAGATGAAAGTATACTTGTGCTAAAAAAGAAAGAAACATGTGATAAAGAACAGTGATCAATAATATAAATAGGGCAATAATGTTATGGAACAACCAGTTATAGATCCAGCCAATCTTTTTCAGATATGTCCCAATTAGCCCGGTGTCCTTGGACTAACTGAACTACAGTGGTACCTCAGGTTAATTACTTAATTCACTCCGGAGGTCCGTACTTAACCTGAAACTGTTCTTAACCTGAAGCACCACTTTAGCTAATGGGGTCTCCCGCTGCTGCCGCACCACCGGAGCACAATTTCTGTTCTCATCCTGAAGCAAAGTGCTTAACCTGAAGCACTATTTCTGGGTTAACAGAGTCTGTAACCTGAAGCGTATGTAACCTGAGGTACCACTGTACTAGATTCGAAGAATTTGTGATATACAACATAAGGTTGTGTTTGTAGAGAACAGGCTCTCGACAAAAGGAAAAGTGCTCAGCTAAAAGACTTTTTTCAGCCACAGACACACTAGTGGAATTATTTGGACACCTTCCCCAAAGCAGATGGAGAAGGTTTTCTAAGCCAAGGACTCAGGACCAATTGGGACATATCTGAGAAAGTCTTAACGGTCAAAACATGTCTATAACTGATGGACCACGGAAATCACTACGAACTATCACCACCATCCCAATCAGGCTGCTGTGGGTGTCAACTGAAACATGGAATGGGATCAGTAGATGAAAGACTGGTGGAGGAAGATCACCACTGGAGAAGGTTAAGAAGAGATTCCCATCATCGCTATGCCAATATTTGGTCCTCGTTTCCTACCATGACTATTCTTCTCTTCCCCATATGAACTCACCCATTGTTTTCTGTGCCTGTTCCGGATGAGTTTTTGCCCAGGATATTGTTCCTACAATACATCAGCAAGCCACGCTGGCGCTTGTAGTAGCAGAAGACATCCATCACCAGCAAAGCCACCAAGAGGATGATCAACACAATGAGCACAAGGATGCCAGTTCCCAAACCTTGAGTGTCTGGAAAGGGGAGAAGGACATCCATTTGCAAGAGCAGATGGGAAGGACATCAGAATGCAGGAATCCTTTCGCTAGCCTTGAGCAGAGAATGACCCCCATTGTGAGCAAGGGCACCAGCCGGAGGGGGAAAGCTGAGGTGAAGGTAAGTCAGCCCAGACTCCTGGCATGTACTGTGGCTGTAAGAAAGACAGCCATTGAGAGCAACAGCAGGATTGTTGGCTGGGAGTGAGGCATACTGTGGTTCTCAAAGTTCTCTAGGACCTTTGATAGAGTGCAATTTCTCAAGCTGCAATTCCTTTGGACCTATATAAGATTTTATGACTGGCTCTTGATCTTTTGCTTTGTGCCACAAAGTAATTGAGTTTATTTTGCCATTTTTTAGTGAAGGGGAGGGGACTGGCAGTACCTGAAAGGGACATGAGAATCTAAGTAATACAGACATTTTTATTACCGCAATAACTGATCCAGCTTAGGTTAGTACGCTTCTATTTTATTTTATTTTAGATCCTGTTGCATGCTTTCAGAAACATTTGTATGGTTCCTTCATCCTATTTAAAGTCAAATATGAGAGCTATTCCTAGGTATTTAAAGCCACCAAGGGCTTATGGCTAGGAGAGAGTTAAGAGAGAAGCCAGTTGAGATCCCTTGTGTTCAGGCTGACCAGAAGGATTGTTGATTTTGAAAAAATTATTCATAAATCTGCCACTTAATTAATTTGCTTACCACCAGAAAGTTCTTAATTTTTAGTTGAAATCTCATTTCTTGTCATTTGAATCCATTGCCTCAGGTCCTACCTACCCACCCTCTGGAGCAGAAGAAAATAAGCTTGCTCCATGCTCCAACCCTTCAGATATTTGAAGATAGCTGGCATACCACCTCTCAAAATAAATTAAAAAATTGTCCAGTAGCACCTTAGAGACCAACTAAGTTTGTTCTGGGTATAAGTTTTTGTGTGCATCCACACTTCTTCAGATACACTGAAACAGAAGTCACCAGACCCTTATATATAGTGGGAGGGTGGGGTGGGGTTTTTCTAAGAGTGGTAATAGGAGATGGGTGATTGACTCAATGGGTATGGTAAACCTGTTGACAACAGCAATTAGTCCTACAGGAAAAAGCAGGGGATAGTATGCAGATGACCAAAACTAGCTTTAGCACATGCAATGAGACAAGAATCTAATATCTCTATTGAGACCAGGCTACCGACCTGAATCTAATATCACCTCTCAGTCTTCTCTTCTCCAGGTTAGTGTCAACATTCTGACATTAAGCCAATTGTTTGCAACTCACCTCCTTGAAGAGTAACCTTCTTCTTGCTGCTACCCTGATCATTGGCAGCTGTTATTAGCAGTTCTGAGAGATCCTCTTGTGATGTTGGCGTGAACTAGAACCAAAATTAAAAAGGAGAATTTAAGATGCATCAAAATGTGAAGTGGAATAGTATTCTGCTATGACAAGTGAAGGAACACTTAGGAGGTTTTCTTTTTCCAAAACTTGCACCTGCCTTCTCGAGCCTGCTGCCCTCCAGATGCTGCTAGACTACAACTCCCAGCATTCCTGACCATGGGGTTATAGTCTGAAACATCTGGAGGGCACCAGGTTGCAGAGTGGCTTACACTGCAGGTGTCCTCAGCAACCATTGGTGGCTTGATATTGTTCATTTACTAGGGCTGAGCAGAAACAGTGATCCAGTCTAAAATTCATGAACTTAACCCAACAATTCAAGGAGGGGTGATTTCATGGAGTAGCCCCTCACCCAACTCTTGTGGGGTTGAGTTTACCCTTTCATTGTGAAGTGAACAACTGGTGTGTGTGTGTGTGTGAGAGAGAGAGAGAGAGAGAGAGAGAGAGAGAGAGAGAGAGAGATCTTTCATTAAATGTTCTTCAAATGCTCTTCAGCCTCCCTAGCTGCCAGCACTTCCTTATCTGCAAATGCCTCAAGGGAAACGTTAAGCTGCTAGAACCACCAAGGGCAATTTGTCCATCTGCCTTGCCCCACGTTCCCTGTCTGGGTCCTTATAAGGTGGAGGCGCTGCTTAAGCATTCTTGCCATCTCTTTGCATTTTTACAGGGAATGTTCTTTGCCTTTTGGATGTGTTTGGTTTTTAAGACTTTAGAAATGTCTTGAATTGGTATAATCTATAGTGTTTGTTTTTACATTATTGTATTTGCCTGTATGTTTTGTGAGCTGTCTTGGGGGCCTTCTTGCCTGAAAGGCAGTGTATGAAGAAGCAGTTAGCATAACATATCAGCATGGGAAACTGAAAACGCTGGCTACTATGCACCTGCAATTGGTGGGCTCACTTATTTTGTTTTTGAATGAAGTTCTTCCTTTTACCTTACTTTTTTTATAAAAAAAAACCCACTCACTGATCTCCATAAAGTTTACATTAAAATTTTCATTTGATTTTCATTTTTTTAAAAACAAAAAACCAGGCACAGTAGACAGCTTCCCCAACTTACAGAAAAGGCCATCTGAGATCATCACTGAGTTTTCAAGAAGTGTTTAGTGGGATTTGGGGGTTCCTTTGAAGGGGGACCCCTGTAAGCTCACTCAGTCCAGAGTATGAAATGATCTAGCCACATCTCTGGGTGTTCCAATGTAAAAAAAAATGTTGCTGTTTTTCCTGCTTGGCAGGGGGTTGGACTCGATGGCCCTTGTGGTCTCTTCCAACTCTATGATTCTATGATTCTATTCTATGATTCTATGATTCTATAATGGTGTTGCTATGGTTGCACATTTTGGAAAAGAGAATTGAATGAAGATATTTATTTAAAAATCATTAATGGCAGACATGCTTTCCTGGCTTATATCTTATGAGTCAGTCCTTATAAGTGGATCCTAAGACAAATGTTTCACTGAGGAGTGCTCCTGTTCAGGATTCCATTCTAGTCAGTCATATCCCTTTCCAAGATGTTCCATTTGCTACCACCGCCAGTTTTAGATCCCAACACACACAAACACACACACATATGAAACAATTGGTTGGTCTTCCATGGCCACTGAACATGTTCAGTCCTCATTAGGGATGGAGGAGAAATCCAGTTCAGTTTGAATGAATGAATGAATGAATGAATGAATGAATGAACTTTATTACGGTCACAGACCAGGATAAAAAAACCACATATAAATAAAATAGCAGTTAAGATTTTTTTAAACTGATAAATGTTGGAGCAAATAAGGACAAAGGAACAAGCATAGGATAAAACATCTGAATAAAATACAAGATTAAACACGGATAATGGATGGATAAAAACTGATAATTAAAACAGATAAAAACTAAAAATAAATAAAAACATGCAGTTAAAACAACTGTAAGAGGCTGCAGAGTAGAAGCCTCTGAAACAGAGGACACTCACAGCATTAGAAACTGGTGTGCAAATATGGTTAAAACAGACAATTAAAACAATGTACAACAAGAAATTTAGAAACAATGTGCAACAATAAACTATCCCAGGGAGTTGACTCAGAGTCACCCATGGAACCTAGTTTGGGGATTTTCATGCCGGACTATTTTGATATAAAATGAAGCATAGCTCTCCCTCAGAGCTGAAACTTCTGCTAATTTTGTGATGCAATCCTCCAAATGAAAAGCATACACTTCCATAATAGGGGGGAACATGCATAGATGTGCATATGTTTGCAGAAATGACCGTGTTAAAAATATACTGTTGGCATCCATCTGTCTCAAGAGACAATGGAGTGTGCCTCGGGGGGGGGGAGTCAAACTGCTAGTTAGCAGCACCAAAGTGACCTCCCTAGGATGCAAGCCTGGACTGTGGGTGGATCTAGACACGGGGGGGGGGGGACTATAATTAAGTCAGAAATTAGATCGTTATAACAAAAGAAAATAAATCTCTATGGAAAATGGGGTTTTAAAATTTCCTGCTCTCTTGCGCCATCTGTTGTTGCATGTCTATAGTGCAGTCAAATCGCTGTTTCTTTACTAATGTAGCTGAGTCCTGTGTGTATGCAGGTCCTGGGCCCCACTCTGGCCATTGCTGATGTGGTCCAAAGGAAAGCAGAGCAATACCTTTGGCACCAGCCTGGCTGCAGGAGTTGCTGGAAGGAGACGTACAAGACGCCATCAAACCACCTTAGGGAGTCCACTCCAGATTTGTGTAGGGTTCACTCCTTAGCCTTTCCTTCTCCCATAGATGTCATACAAAGCAGTGGAGGTTTAGGATCAGCGTTTTCCTTCTTCTAGATGGGCTATCTTTCCAGGTTGAGGAGCCCCATCTGCCCCTCACTTCCCTCTACAGCACATGCAGAAATTGCCTGCTTAATTGTTGGACCCAGAATTGCTCTTGTCCGCTCAATCTGCCAGAGCCTGTCTTCACATGCAGAGGAAGCATCTTAACTCAGCAAGGATTCATTGGCTACCCGCACCTGGTTTAGTTGACCAGTCAAAGCCTTTCCTGGGGTTTGGCCGTTGTTGCATGCCGACAGATTCTAGCAGCCACATGTGAGAGCTGAGTGCAAGGTGGGGACCAAAGGTGAACAAACAACCCCAGAAGGAGCACAATGTGCCCCCAACCAGAAGAACTACCCCTCCCCTAACACCCCATACTATGTTAGGCAAAATAACACTCCAAAATTCATATATATTCTGACAACTGCTCCCTAAAATGCTGCTGAATTTTCATGAAGATTTTTTTTTTAAAAAAATGCAAACTGATAAGGGAAAGTGCAGAACTGAATTTAAGATTGGAGAAGTGGGGATGAGGAACTGAGAGAAACTGAAACTGAAACTGACCAATTTGTCGGGAATGAGTTGGCTGTTGACCAATGCTCAGGGACGATGCAAGTTGTAATTCAAAACAGCCTTACCTCAAAGGAATACGTATGTCTGTCTTGGTCCTGCACCACTTTCTTGATATCATCACCTTTGAAAACCTTCCCCTTCCAAGCAATGGAGACAGAGGGGGGAGGGTAAGCCAAGATGCTGAAGTTGTATTGGGCAGGTGTCCCAATCGGGGTGGCAAATGAGTCACCTGTGAGGAGCTCTATCCTTGGAGTGACTGGGAAAGCAAAGCAGATTGACATTTGTTACATAGGAAGCTAGCTTTTGCCATTATTTTACCTCTGGGTAAAACATAGTGACTGCCAAGTAATATATTTTCTGTATTTCTGATGTACTTTGCTTTTGAAAAATTGTTTGCTGGTCTTTGGACCGCAATAAAGAATGTGGGTATTATCTATACAGTGGTACCTCGGGTTAAGAACTTAATTCGTTCTGGAGGTCCATTCTTAACCTGAAACTGTTCTTAACCTGAGGTACCACTTTAGCTAATGGGGCTTCCCGCTGCTGCCGTGCAATTTCTGTTCTCATCCTGACATAAAGTTCTTAACCCGAGGTACTAATTCTGGGTTAGTGGAGTCTGTAAACTGAAGCATCTGTAACCTGAGGTACCACTGTACTGACTGGCAGCAGCTCTCCAAGGCCTCAGGCAGGAATCTCTCTCAGCCCTACCCTTCTCTTTCCAAATCAAAAGACCCATCCACTTCTTGCTTCCTAAACTTTACCTATGGTTAGGTCCATCCACTCTGCATACAACCAAATTTACAACCCTGGCAGCCCAACAGAGACCAAGGCTCCTATCTCCCAGCCCTGTGCTAAGAGACCCCAAACATCTCTTACATTTAATATTGAGGGAGACGTCCATGACAACAGTTTCATTCCGCTCTTTAATGCTGGCCTCGCAGGTGTGGACACCAGCATCTGAGGGTTGGGAGTCCTTTACCACCAACGTCCCATTTGCAAGCACGGAGACTCGTCCTCCTGCCCAGAAAGGAGAAGCAAATTAGCAGTGGTGATAGTGGGATATATATTTTTTGCAGGTACATACTAGCAAAATATCATAACAAATGCCAAAAGCAAAAGGGATTCCGAGAACTGAACATTGAGCAAGACAAATACCTGCACCTAAATCAAGATCAGCCAATAACAAATAACCAATGACAGATCAGTATAACACATTTCAAAGTAACACAAATGGGTTTGCATTATCCTGTACCTTATTGCTTCAAAATAAATTAGAAAGAGACTTCATTTCTCCATAAAGACATTGTCTATGCTCTGTCTGGTTCTAACCATATGTGTGAGCTTAACCCTGCATACAATGGTCAAGATTTTAGTCATCCATTCTCTTCCCCCCACCCAAGTTTTGTCAAATAATAATTTAGGCAGCGGTCAAGAGATGTTGTATTAACCCCTTGTCCTCTAATAGTACAGGAGAAGCAAAATAGCAGAGGTGCGAGTGGGTTTTCTATCTAGGGGCACCTCTGAACAGAATATCCTACTCACCATCTCCGATCTTACTGATTTCCTGGTTGCCAAAGGTCCATCGTACAGTCGGTGGTGGGATTCCAGTGGCTTGACAATCAAAGGCTACACTTGTGCCCTCAACAACTTCCTTCGTGGGCTCCATGGGGGTCACAAACTTCGGTCTCTCTATGGATAGGAACATGGGAAGTTGATTTGTACCGAGCCAAGCCATCTAGCTGACTGGCAGTACTTCTCCAGGATTTCTGGCCCCAACTGAAGACAATAACAATTGAACCTGGGACCTTCCACAGGCAAATCACAACTTGGGGTAAAAAGTCAGGGTCAGGTGGACTGGACTGCACTTGGTGACATCATGGTATGATGAGCTATGTACACGGTGTTCAAACCAGGGGGCAGAGGGAGCCTAACCTTATCTTTTGCGTTGACCTAATTGCCTGCTGTTTATAAGGATATGATGGGGGGACACAGAGAGTGGTTTAACAGTTCATCCGTCTTGAGAGCCAGTGTGGTGTAGTGGTTAAGAGCGACAGACTCATAATCTGGGGAACTGGGTTCGCGTCTCCGCTCCTCCACATGCAGCTGCTGGGTGACCTTGGGCTAGTCACACTTCTCTGAAGTCTGTCAGCCCCACTCACCTCACAGAGTGTTTGTTGTGGGGGAGGAAGGGAAAGGAGAATGTTAGCCGCTTTGAGACTCCGTCGGGTAGTGATAAAGCGGGATATCAAATCCAAACTCTTCTTCTTCTTCTTCTTCACAAGAAAATCTGGGAACTGTAGCTCTGTGGGGGGAATGGAGCCTCTTAACAGTCCTCTGCACCCTTAAGAAACTACAGCTCCCAGATTTCTTTGTGGGAAGCCATGAACTGTTCAAAGTGGTATCGTAGCACTGTAAACGTATGGTGTAAATGTGACCTACGGTGGGTTAGTTTCACCTAACACTCCCAATTTATTGTCACTCTAGACCAGGACTGGGGGACCCTTTTCAATATGAGGGATGCATTCCCTAATGGGCAAGTTTTCAGGGGCCACACGGCAAGCGAGGCCAGAGGCAAGAAATGGGGCAAATGTAGATGAGCCAGTCAACCAAGAGACATTGTCATCATTAAAGGGAACGTTTCAGTAAGGAGAGAGCCCTTGAGGTTGCGTGGCCTTGGGGGTCCCAAGGGCCAGGTCGAGAGGCCTGGGAGGCCGCATCCATCCCCTCCTCCCTGGATCTGAGCTTCTCGGTCCCTGCCCTAGCATATTGCAGGAATGTCAATAGAATGTCACTTACGGACCACACGGATTTTGATCTGGGCAGTTGCCGTGTCTCCAGACTCAAAGTCGCCTTTGCAGGTGAAGATCCCTCCCGCCTGTGGATCAGGAAGAGTCATCTCCAGCCCCTTAGACTGCTCGTCGATATGCCGCAATGTGTACAGCTCTGAATCCTCGATGTCAGTATCCTCTGGGTCAGTCCAGGTCAAGGTAGCTTCACCACCAGCTCTCACTGACATGCGGAGGAATTGAAATGCACAATTAATAGATCACCCAGGTGGGGTGGTAGCAAGGGAAGGAGGGATGATGAGAAACCTGACCTGATTGATAGGTAAAGGCAAAGGGACCCCTGACCATTAAGTCCAGTCGCGGATGACTCTGGGGTTGCGGTGCTCATCTCGCTTTATTGGCCGAGGGAGCCGGCGTACAGCTTCTGGGTCATGTGGCCAGCATGACTAAGTCGCTTCTGGCGAAACCAGAGCAGCGCATGGAAACACCGTTTACCTTCCTGCCGGAGCGGTACCTATTTATCTACTTGCACTTTGACGTGCTTTCGAACTGCTAGGTTGGCAGGAGCAGGGACCGGGCAACAGGAGCTCACCCCCGTCACAGGAGAGAGAGAGAGAGAGAGAGAGAGAGAGAGAGAGAGAGAGAGAGAGAGAAGAGAAGAGAAGAGAAGAGAAGAGAAGAGAAGAGAAGAGAAGAGAAGAGAAGAGAAGAGTGGAGTGTATACAGCAGTTTCTCTGTTTTGCAAACATGTCCACAGCGCACCCCCACCCCCCAGTTGGCAACCCTTCCATCAAATGAGTGGAGAGTTGTATAAGAGAAAGGTTGTACACACACATACAGACTATCTTAGATGAATGGGTGGGTTGTTGTTTTAAAGAAAGCTCAGATTTTCGCAAAAACAGGAGCCACTCCGCTCTGGAAAGGGCAGTGACTATATAGTTGTCAAACATATCCAATCATCTCTTGAAGACCGAAGCTATGTACAATTAAAGTCTGGACAAATCCCACCAAGGATCCCGGGAAGCAACAGAGATTACCCCTTACAGAGCTATAATTCCCAGCTGCCTTAACAGTTCCCATTATTCTTTGAGGTGGGTGGGAATATGATTTAAATGTATGCTGTGTACACAACTTGAGTGCAGGTGGGGAAGGAAGAGGTTCTGTGACTTTTAAACAAAAGGAAATGTGCAGATAGAACAGCGAGCGGCTGGGAGCCTGTCCCACCTCTGAGCCCTCTTCCTGTCGCCACAAACAATTGAAATTTAAAAAACAAACAAACCAGATGCCGCATGGTTATTTAAATGCATAAGCAGCAAATATAATTTTAAACAAGTTTTTTAAAGGCAGACCACACACACCCCCAGAAGCAGGGTGGGAGAGAGGCCAAACTGGCAACGCAAGCAACGTCCACTGTGGAGGAAAGCAGGTGTGTCCTCTGAAGGAGCATGTCAGACCATTGCTCTATTTAGCTCAGTGCTGCCTACACTGACCGGCAGCAGCTCTCTGGAGACTCAGATGTGGGGTGAGCTTTCCCTGCCCTATCTCGAGATGCTGGGGGTTGAACCTGTTTGCAAAAGATGTGCTCTGTCGCTGTGCTGTGGACCTTTCCAACAGGAAGCTTCCTTATACCGAGACAGACCATTGGTTTATCTCGCTCTTCACTGTCTAGCTCAGGGAATGGGAGCCTGAGGTCTTGCAGATGCTGTTGAACTACAGTGCCCATCATCTCTTGACTACTGGCCATGCTGGCTGTGGATAATGGGAACTAGAGTCCAATAATAATAATAATAATAATGAAATATACTCAGAGTCGCAAAGTGATTTCATGCTCTTTATTCAGCTCATAGTGGTGAGGAGGAATGAATGAAAGTCCCCTCAAGGTATCTGCTTTATATACATTATTTACACAATGGGCTGTACATGATTGGCTAATTCCGGAATTCTACTGTAAGTCAATCAGGTTGTGGATTCACTTCTATCTGGAGCATGATTGGGTGGTTCCTGCCAACCAATCATACTGCTGAATTGTTCTAGGACCAATCAGACTGCTGCATTCTGAATCCTATTGTTCTAGGACCAATCAGACTGCTGCCTTTTGGATCCTATTGTTCTAGGACCAATCAGACTGCTGCAGTTTGGATCCTATTCAACTCAGTACATAACAAATATTTATACCCCGCCCATCTGGCTGGGTTTCCCCAGTCACTCTGGGCGGCTTCCAACAAAATATTAAAATACAATAGTCTATTAAACATTAAAAGCTTCCCTAAACAGGGCTGCCTTCAGATGTCTTCTAAAAGTCTGGTAGTTGTTTTTCTCTTTGACATCTGGTGGGAGGGCATTCCACAGGGCGGGTGCCACTACCGAGAAGGCCCTCTGCCTGGTTCCCGTTGCTTTGCTTCTCGCAGCAAGGGAACTGCCAGAAGGCCCTCGGCTCTGGACCTCAGTGTCCGGGCAGAACGATGGGGGTGGAGACGCTCCTTCAGGTATACTGGACCGAGGCCGTTTAGGGCTTTAAAGATCAGCACCATCACTTTGAATTGTGCTTGGAAATGTACTGGGAGCCAGTGTAGGTCTTTCAAGACTGGTGTTAATGTGGTCTCGGCGGCCACTCCCAGTCACCAGTCTAGCTGCTGGATTCTGAATTAGTTGTAGTTTCCGGGTCACCTTCAAAGGTAGCCCCACATAGAGTGCATTGCAGTAGTCCAGGCGAGAGATACCAGTAACTAGAGCATGCACCACTCTGGTGAGAACTGGTGCACGTTTATTTGGCAAAGGCATTGGAGAAGCCACCATGGTGAGTCCCACAGACCCATAGGTATATACAGAGGCATTCTCTCACCTTAGCTTTACACATGTATAGAAATTAAGGGCTCACCCACACTTCTGTTTTTCCAGCAATTCCTTCCATTTGTCCCGTGATTCCTAGGCATGGGTCCAAAAGGTTCATGTTTTTTGTCCCACTGTTTTCCCTGGAAAAACCTGCTGTTTACCACTGAAATGAAACAAATGCTGATCTTCTGCCACAAACCCTTTGTTCTCATTGAGCAGTATGCAGCCGGTTTTGCCGGGGACAAAAAAAAAGAACCTCTCCTTCCCCTTCCAACTCTACAATTCTATGATAATCACGGGGCAAACAGGACTGTGGATGTGCCCCAAGTCCTGTTCACGGAGGGAAAGTCACCCTGCGCCATCACAGCTGGATGCCTGATCCAGCTGGAAGAAGAGGATGCTCACTCTTATCAGGCTGGGTCAAGGCTGAGCTTTTCCTGCACAAACGTCCTTGACACACCTCCTTAGTGCAGGCTGGGTAAGCAAATTCCCCTAACAATATTTTTAGAATCATAGAATTGTAGAGTTGGAAGGGAACCCGGGGGTCATCTAGTCCAACCCCTTCAAATGCAGGAATCATTTGCCCAATGTGCTGGGAATTATAGGGGACAGAACTACCTAAACTGTATAGAAACCTGTATGCTACTACAGCGGCAAGAATGTTACTCTCCCAGAAATGGAAAGAAGCAGAAGTCCCAGCAAAGGAAGAATGGATACAAAAACTTACAGAATATACAGAAATGGTGAAACTTACCGGAAGATAACAAACTTTTTAAATAAAAGAAATGTTCTATTGAATATTTACAGATAAATTGTAAACAAATAAGAACACTGGCAGTATTGTTGTAATAACCTGCAGTTTTATATAAGAGTATATATTTAAAGTAGATGACTAAATGAGGAAATTAAGTTAATTTGAAGAAGGTATTAAAAATAAATTTAAGGAACCGCAGAAAGAGAGGAAAGGAAGTCAAGTTCTGAAATGTTAAAATGATTGTAAAACTAGTGAAAAGCATAAATCTGAAAAGCATAAATACAATTTAAAAAAGCAACGGGGGGGGGGGCCTCAAACCCATGACCTTGAGATGAAGAGTCTCATTCTCTACCGGCTGAGCTATCCCAGACAGTCTGGGTAAGGGGAATCAACCAGTTCCCCACTGCTGGTCTCTATTGACTGGCAGCAGCAAATCTCTCAGGTTTCAGACAGGGAAGAGATGCTGGGGTTTTGAACCTGGGGCCTTCTATATGCAAGCAGGTGCTCTGCCACTCAGATCACCCTGCAGGGTCCCCAAATACTGTGCTGGCTCCTGCTTTGATGCATATTCATGCACAAGCTCTCCATTATCCGCTTTCACCTTTGCACAAGAAGTACGCTTTCTCGCCCAGCTGCACGTCCCCATTGCCAGGAATGATCTCCAGAGACGTCTTGGCGGAGTGAACAGCCCCTAGGAAGAGGAAAGAAGCACATTGTTTGGTCCAAGCACAAGGCAAAGTCCTTTTAGCTCAGAGCATCTAGTCAGGGCTGGCCAACCAGCACAAGCAAGCACTCCAAGCAGCCACAGCCAGTGGCAATAGTGCTCAGGGCACCACTTAAGCAGCAGATTATTGAAGAGGCATCCCCTCATGATCCTCAGCAACCTCACAGTGACGCCAGGGTGCAGCTGTATAATTGCATGGTGCAACAACAACAAAACATGCCCTGGACCACTTTGGAGTCCAGTAAAATTAATGGGTTGATTATCCACATTTCAGTCACTACACCGGTGAGTCAGCTAAATGTAAATACAGGGGAAATCACTCAAAAGGGGGAGAAAGTGTCCTTTCTTTGACCCCACTCACACCATACGTTTAAAGCATTATGATACCACTATAAACATTCCCCCAAAGAATTCTAGGAGCTGTTGTTTGTTAAGGTGCTGAGTTGTTAGGAAAGGCTCCCAATCCCCACCCCCACCCCCAGAGTTACATTTCTCAGAGTGGTTTATCAATCCCTCTTCCCAGGGGCATCTGGGAATTGTAGTTCTGGGGAGTCTCTTAACAATCCTCAACCAAGTATGCTTTCCAGGAATCTGGAGCTGGGGAAAACCATGACTATTGTTTTGATTGTATAGTGCAGTTGGAACCTAAGTCATGGCTATTAATTTCAGTGGTTCCAACTGCACTATACAATCAAAACAGTATCATGCCCCTTATCATAGTCATGGTTTTCGACGCGGGTGGCGCTGTGGGTTAAACCACAGAGCCTAGGACTTGCTGATCAGAAGGTTGGTGGTTTGAATCCCCGCGACAGGGTGAGCTCCCGTTGCTTGGTCCCTGCTCTGCCAACCTAGCAGTTCGAAAGCACGTCAAAGTGCAAATAGATAAATAGGTACCACTCTGGCGGGAAGGTAAACGGCGTTTCCGTGTGCTGCTCTGGTTCGCCAGAAGTGGCTTAGTCATGCTGGCCACATGATCCAGAAGCTGTACGCCGGCTCCCTCAGCCAATAAAGCGAGATGAGCGCCACAACCCCAGAGTCGGTCACGACTGGACCTAATGGTCAGGGGTCCCTTTACTTTACCCTGAATAGGTCTAGCATGAACTAGAACCCAAAATAGGTGTTGACTCGTTCAAAACTATCCTGTTAGGCATTCAGAAAACAGCAGCAGCAGCAGCAGCAGTAATTTGCCGTTAGAAAAACTAAGCAAAACATTTGCTTGCAGGTTTGAGCTAGGGCAAATGGCAGTTCAGCTGGCATCTCCAGTTAGCAGGATAGGGAGAGCAAGTAACGGGGAAAGACCTTTTTCTGCCTTAGATTCTGGAGAGTTTCTGCCAGTCAGAGCAGATATTGCTGGGTGAGATGGACAAACTGGCTGGCTTGGTACATTCCTAGATTTTCTAGATTTGAGATTACTTGCAGAAGCCTTCTGATCTAGAGGCACTTCAGCCCATCACGAACTCATCCTCTGTGCTTTTGTAGCCCAAATGCCCAGGCAGCCCACAATATCCCCATGCAAGAAGGAAGCATTGCTGGGCTTCAGAGATCCCCCAAAGTTTGCAGAAGTACCATTGGGGCAGAGAGGGGGTTGGAGAGGTAGGAAATATATCATAGATTAAAAGGCAAGAGACATCTGATTAGGACCATGCGTGGTCAGTGGCCACAAAGCACTGAGGAAAATTGGAGGAAGGATAATGGGATGCAGTATTCTGGGAGAGGGTATGCCAGACTGGCTAGGACCTTGAAGAGGGGCACATCGCACTGCAATATTTTGTTGCAGGTCTCACTTGCTCCCTTAAAGAAAAAGAGGAAGGAACAAAATAGCCAAAGAGCTAATACTAAGGGACTGTGGGGGGTGCAGTCTAGACACCCACAAACTCCCTTCATGGAACAGGAGCCCTTTCATTCATTCATTCATCTTACCTGCTGCAAACATGAAAATGAGGAATCTCCCTGGTTCCATCTTTAAAAGGTGGGGATAGGAATTAGGCTCCTTTGCCTTTCAGCACCAGCAGTTTGGAACAGGGACTCCTGGGTCCTGGGATATTTATAAGGCTTTTTCGCCCACCCACCACCCTCCCTCCCTCTCCCTCCCACCTTTTTCTTTCCTCCCTGCTGTGTGCCCCTGTGGCATGGGGGGGGGGGGAGGAAAACGGCTGGAGCAGGAAGTCAGGGTGGGAGGCGAGAAAGAAAATAGGAAGATTTGTGTACATGCACGCTTGTGCAGGCATGTGGATATGCATTTCCAAGTGTGCATTTGCCTATATTTCAGCAAACTCAGGTGCTCAGCTACGATGGCTACCTAGTCAAAACAGTACCATTAAGATGCAAGAGGGTAGCACCAGCATGCTCAAGTGGCAGAACTCCAAGATTTGGAGGAGAAAGAGAAAGAAAAAATTCAAAATAGAATATCTCAATGAGGATTGAGCATAATCCATCGCCACAGAATGCTGGGTGTTTGCTAGAGGGAGGCGGAATTAGGGGTGGCAGAATGGAATGGGATAAACTCGAAGGAAACTTGGGCTGTGTGGCCTAGCTGGAATTCTCAACAGCAGCACTACACACTGAAACATTTTGTTGCACTCCACACTTGCTATTTAGCTAGCGAAGTGTTACATTTGTTAGTCGCTTTATAAAAATAAATAGTGTCGATGCAACTTAATAACAAAATGCAGACAGATAAAATCAATTAAAAACCATTTTTTAAAAAAAAAAGGAAAGCCAAATGTACAATACAAAATTCATTTAAAAGCTCATTCAATAATACAATAGGAAGGACAAGTCCTAGTAGGGATGTGAACACACACACACACACACACCTTGATCCATCCCAAGGCCCCAATCCAGGCACCCAATCCGAGTTGCCCCAGGGAACACCTGCCCAGCCCCAGATCCATCCCTGAAACAAGTCGGGTGAAGGACTGATGTTTAATGAGAGCTTTTTAAACCCTAGTTAAACATACAGCCTTCCACCTGATGGAGAGCAGAGGGGCTCTGATCAGGTGAAGAAGCGCTGCATCACAAGACCCTGCCATACACGGAATACTCTTGAGGAGCAGTACTCTGTAGCAGCAGCCAGAGGATTCAATCTTGTGGGGTGCTGCTCCTCAAGAGCCACCCGCTATGGAGATCACTCACCCAGCCCGTCCTGGATCAGGCCATTGGTCCATCCAGCCCAGCACCCTGTTTTCAATGCAGCCAACCAGATACCTGTGGGAAATTCCTCTCCAAACACGAGCTCTTTCCCCATCCTGCAGCTTCCAACAACTGGTATTCAGAAGCATTTACCGCCTCCAACTGCGTAGGTAGAGCACCTCCACAAACTTGTCCAATCCTCTTTTAAAGCCATCCCAGTTCGTGCCCGTCACTGCCTCCTGTGGAAGTGAGTTCCACAGGTTAACTATGTACTGTGTGATTTTAAAACACTAATTAAACATAAAGTGTTGGTGGGAGAGAGATGCAGAGTCTCCTTCCCCCTCACCTGGCAGAGAGTGTGGGGTTCGATCTCATGGGGCACTGATACTATTGTTTATATAGGACTATAAAGCTTGGAGGGGGGTTGAGGTAGAGAGGAAATAGATAATTTACAGTTACAAAACCCTTGGCCAGGTTCCTATGCAACTGAATAATGCGACAGACTAGTAAATCTAAATATTTCCTTTCCCCCATTATATATATATAGACACTTAAAACAAGCAACAACAATCTCAGCTGACTTGGGCCAATATCTAATCCTGCAGAACAGCTCATAAAACAAAGGATAGCCCCTTCCCTTTCCTGGACACAATGAATATATAAAAATATAACCTGACTCTGAGTTGAATGTGGTATTGCAAGTTTATGTTGAATGGGGGAGTTCTTGTTCCTGCCAGGGGTTTCAAAGTATATTTTACGTTTGTGAATTGTGCCCTTTTGAGTGATTTTTCCTGCATTGCTTCAGGGATCACGAGCCATCATGGCCCCTTTGGCTCATTTGCAAAGTAGAGGAACCATTGTGACTCTCCCCAGCACACCAAAATTAACCCCATGCTGTGATTAGGCTGGCGAATGCTTCCTTCAAACCCGATTCCAGTGTCTGAGATTTCATTTACTGGTTTATTTAAACTTATTTACCACTTAATTGTTTTTTTAAAAAACACACCTCAAAGCAATTTACAAAAAAAAACCAGGAAAATGAAAATATCAGTAAAAGCAGTCCAAAACAGCTATTGAAAATATTTTTTAAAAAAAATGGAATCAACTACAGTGGTACCTCGGGTTACAGACGCTTCAGGCTACAGACTCCACTAACCCAGAAATGGTACCTCGGGTTAAGAACTTTGCTTCAGGATGAGAACAGAAATCGCTTGACGGCATCGCAGTGGCAGCTGGAGGCCCCATTAGCTAAAGTGGTGTTGTTGTTTAGTCATTTAGTCGTGTCCGACTCTTCGTGACCCCATGGACCAGAGCACGCCAGGAACTCCTGTCTTCCACTGCCTCCCACAATTTGGTCAAACTCATGCTGGTAGCTTTGAGAACACTGTCCAACTATCTCATCCTCTATCGTCCCCTTCTCCTTGTGCCCTCCATCTTTCCCAACATCAGGGTCTTTTCCAGGGAGTCTTCTCTTCTCATGAGGTGGCCCAAGTATTGGAGCCTCAGCTTCACGATCTGTCCTTCCAGTGAGCACTCAGGGCTGATTTCCTTCAGAATGGATTGGTTTGATCTTCTTGCAGTCCATGGGACTCTCAAGAGTCTTCTCCAGCACCATAATTCAAAGGCATCAATTCTTCAGCGATCAGCCTTCTTTATGGTCCAGCTCTCACTTCCATACATCACTACTGGGAAAACCATAGCTTTAACTATACGGACCTTTGTTGGCAAGGTGATGTCTCTGCTTTTTAAGATGCTGTCTAGGTTTGTCATTGCTTTTCTCCCAAGAAGCAGGCATCTTTTAATTTCATGACTGCTGTCTCCATCTGCAGTGATCATGGAGCCCAAGAAAGTAAAATGTCTCACTGCCTCCATTTCTTCCCCTTCTATTTGCCAGGAGGTGATGGGACCAGTGGCCATGATCTTAGTTATTTTGATGTTGAGCTTCAGACCATATTTTTTAAAGTGGTAGCTCAGGTTAAGAACAGTTTCAGGTTAAGAACGGACCTCCAGAACGAATTAAGTTCTTAACCTGAGGTACCACTGTATCAGCTAAAACCAGATTAAAACACACCAGCATTCTTGCATTGAAGGGAGCTGGACCAGATGGCCCTTGGAATCCCTTCCAATTCTACAATTCAGCGATTCTAGTAACATTCTACATTACCCAGTTGGGCTAAACAAAAACATTGACTCTCCCTCCCCCCCCCCAAGACCCTAGACCCCTATGCCACTGTCCCTCACAGCCAGTAGACCACCACACCCACCCCATGGGGGATGAGACGCAACAGGTCCTTGCAGTTGCAATCTACAGTCCTGTTCTCTGCCTCCATCCATCACCATGATGGGCATTTTGCTTATTATGTTTACAAGAGACAACTCCTTATCTCCACAAGGATCCACCATCTCAGGAAAGCAGGGGGACTTGGGGACATGAAGAGGAGGAGAGCAGGAAAGACAGGGTTTGGCGTTTGAGTTCCTTTTCAGAAAAGCTATTCACTTCTTCCCCGTCCGCTGCCCATCCCAGCCCTTGCCACCCCTCCTCTTCCTTCGAGACAGTGCCCCACCTAGTCAGCCTGTGATGGCAAGTACATGATGGAAGAACTTATGGGAAAGGTCAGCATGGCGTCATGTGGAACAATGCCATTGTTAGGGGTGGCCCAGGTGGACAAGAACTGGGATGGGTGTGTGCTGTGGCCCAGATCCGCCTACCTGTCCCCTGCTTTTAAACTTAAAAGTTTTAATTTTGTAAAAACAAAAAGACTTTGCCTATACTTTGAACATGCTGTAAAATGCAGTGCTGGTGGGACATGCAGGCACCCAGACAGCTGCAATCTTAATTTGCTTAGACATCTAGCCTAGAAACAGTGGCGTAGCGTGGGTTGTCAGCACCCGGGGCAAGGGAAGTAATTTGCGCCCCCTAACCCGTGGATTTGCGCCCCCTAACCCTAACCCCCAGATGTTGCGGCCGGTGCGGCCGGCCCCCCCTGCACCCCCCACACTACGCCACTGCCTAGAAAGCACTAACTAGGCTTTGGGAAGGAGCCCTCATGCCTCTCTCCCAATGCTGCTGACCCCCAGCTGCTTCTGTGGCCCCTGTCAGCTGGCCAGGAGAAATAGGGGTGCCCTGAATCAACCCAGAAGCCATAACAGCTTTAGGAATTCCAGGGCCGTCCAGGAAAATTGTGACACTTGAAGATTACATACCCTCCAGATGTCTCTACAGTGGTACCTTGGGTTACAGACGCTTCAGGTTACAGACTCCGCTAACCTGGAAGTAGTACCTTGGGTTAAGAACTTTGCTTCAGGATGAGAACAGAAATCGTGCTCCGGTGGCACGGCAGCAGCAGGAGGCCCCATTAGCTAAAGTGGTGCTTCAGGTTAAGAACGGACCTCCAGAACGAATTAAGTTCTTAACCCGAGGTACCACTGTATTTTCCAGGGACAGTCCCAGCTTTACAGAAGTTTCTGTAAATTTCCCAGTTTCTTATGTGAACCCAGAATGTCCCACTTTTCCTTAGGATGTCCCTATTTTCATCAGAGAAACGTTGGAGTGTATCATAGGATGTCCCTGTTTTCATTGGGGAAATGTTGGAGGTTATGGAGTTACGCAACCCCCCTGAGCCACCTGAAGGGAAGCTTTTTTAGAAAAAATGTTTAATGTTTTATTATGTTTTTATGTAAGATGTGTGGGGTATAAATAATAAAATTATCATTATGGAATGGAACGTCCCTATTTTCATCGGAGAAATGTTGGAGGGCATGCAACCCATTCGGCATACATGCCTAGCAACTTGCCCTCCCTTCTTTTGTCTGGACACTTCCCCCCCCCCCCAGCTTAAATAGGGACTATTATTGTTCTTTTGCTTAAAGTGTAGCTGTAAACCTGCTTTAAAGGTGGGAATGGTTTGCTTGCGTAGATTGGGCCGCATGCTGAACTTACGAGTGTTTTCGCTTCAGGGGTAAAACTCCCTCCCCGCTGGGATAGACGCAGGATAATTCCACAGGGAACCCTTAGGGAACGTGCAATTTGGAATGAAGGCACAGAAAACAATGGGAGATTACTGTGATGCAGGCCTGTGGTCTCATCCCTCCCAGGTGGTGAGGAGGGGCCTCTATCAGACTTGGATGCAAAGACAGGTTGGAAAACCATTATCTGCATCTCTGTGCACAGTAAACATCAGAGCAGAGGACAGCAGAGATAAATAAAGCATCCACCATACAATGGGCTTTGTTGGGAGACAGAAACATCCTGTCTTGTTTTCCCCTCAGCTATCCTGGTTATTGTCCCATCTCTGAAACCACACCCAGATATGTAAGGGGACAATGTAATATGATCCTGGGTGACGCAAGGAAAAACATGTGGCCTTGTAAATAAGCTTGGCACCGGCTGTTTAGATGTGGAAGTGAGAGGCCTCATCTTCCAAGCTCCCAATCTCTGGGCCCCTTTTCTCCTCAAAACTCTTGAGGCCCTTAATTATTAAGAACATAAGAAGAACATGCTGGTCAGGCCTGTGGCCCTTCTAGTCCAGCATCATGTTCTCACAGTGGCCAACCAGATGCTTATGGGAAACCTGAAAGCAAGAACCAAACACAACAGCTCTCTCCTCTCCTGCAATTTCCACCCAGTGTTCAGTGGTACTCTACAAAGGTCTTTGCACTCCAGCTTCCAGATTCTACACTGGTTTCCACACAGAAAAGTAAGTTGTGCCCTGAAACCGTACAGTTAGTTCTACCTAGGACAACCTTCCCCAGTTTGGTGATGACCTCTCAACGTTTTGGACTACAACTCCCATCATGCCTGACCATTGGCCATACTGGCTGGGGCAGGTTGGGGAAGACTGACATAGGAGGGTTGAAGCAGTTCCAAGCAGACACGCCATGTCTTCCAGGAGACATGGTTGAGCTTGAGGACAGAGCATGAAAGTGCTGCAGAAATCTCATAGCCATAATATAGTTGGGCATTCCATACTCTCCTGAGTGTTGCAGAATTCCAGGCTTACCACAACAGACGCAGAGTTGGTTTCCTTTGGAACAAGGAGCACTGGGGACTTTTCCCTTTGTGTGCAAATATATCAGCAGAACACTAGTGTTGGCCTGGGCTCCTTTACCTTAGAGTGCGAGTCATTGTTTCTGAAGCAAGAAGCATACTTCATTTGTTTTTAGACGTGTCACAACAGGCATCAACTCAGCAGAGGCATCTCCTCCTATGTGAAAGAAAAGGAGGTAATGCCTTGTGTACATCTAAACCATAGGGGATCACCAACAGAGAATCCCTTAAAGATCTCAGTCATTGGGCTGGGATACAAGGGATCAGGCGGTCAACATTATTATTAGTTAATTAAATTTGTATACCGCCCTTCATCCAAAGATTGCAGGGTGGTTCACAGCATAAAAATACAAAACGAAAACACAAAATATAAAGTAAACAAAAACAAACAAACCAATAATTCCCTTTCCACAAACACATCTTATTATTCGTAAAATGAACATATGCCTTTTAAAACAGCTGGTTTTATCCCTATCTTGATACATTTTGTTCTGCCGAAAAGACATAATGGTTTCTACCTAGCTAAGTTTTGCTCAAGAGTAGACTTACTGATCAACCAAAGTTAGCCATGTCCATTTAATTTCTATGCTGAGTAGGACCCACATTGGCTGCAGCCCAATAGAAGTTTTATTCTGTTAGTATTTTCTTATGGCTATTCTACATTGTTTTATGTAAATAGCTTCAAGTGTTTTCCTTTTTGACCATAGATAAGTCTTGTTAACTGAAATGGATGTGCTGGTCTTGCCTCAGTTCTGGATTGGGTCAGGGCCAAGAAGCTGAAGCTCAGTCCAGATAAGATGGAGGCCCTGTTAGTGGGTGGTTCCCAAGACTGGATGGACTGAAGGTGGCCTGGTCTTGATGGGGTTACCCTCCCTCTGAAGGAGCAGATAGGTAGCTTGGTAGCTTCTGGATCCTCTGCTGTCACTTGAGGCTCTCCATCATTCCTCTGATGAAAATGGGGACAACCTATTCCATAATAGATTTGACATCTTTCTACCAGGCCTTTGACCAGGGTTCAGTCTGACTCATTTTTTCTTTGTATAAGAACAAGCATGAAGGAGGTTTTCCAGCCCTCTCACAGGTCCTTATAATATCAGTGGAAACATTTGCTCCTGGCGAGTATTAACCGCTTCCAATTTAACCTGAGGACTGCCATTTGTTTAGTTTAATTATAATTATAATTTATTTGAATTAATTTTGGGATGCATTTTAATCAATTGAGTGCTTGTTTTTATATATATTGTGTTATTAATATGATGTTAGCTGCTCTGAGCCCAGCTCCGGCAGGGGAGGATGGGATACAAATAAATTATTATTATTATTATTATTTTACTATTTTACTATTTATACCCCATCCATCTGACTGGGTTGCCCCAGCCACTCTCAGCAACTTCCAGCATATATTTTTATTTTATTTTATTTATTGAATTTATATACTGCCCTATACCCGGAGTATCTCAGGGCAGTTCACAGAAAAGATCACAATATATAAAATCAAAATAAGAACTATAACCCAATAACACCCCTCCAAAAAAGAGCTACATTTTAAAAGAGTATAGGATGTAAATCAGGTCAGCCAAAGGCCTGGTTAAAAAGGAACATTTTTGCCTGGCACCTAAAGGTATATAATGAAGGGGCCAGGCAAACTTCCCTGGCACAAGCGGGAAGGTTTAAACAGGAAGTCTGCCTTCCGCTTTTTGTATATAGATTGAAGCAAAGACCTTGCAACCTAATAGCCTGGAAAACTGCTTTAAAGTTGGAAATTTCCTGCATTTACAACCAATAAAACCCCCTTGGAAAGCAGGAGAAAAGGGGGTGGGAATTTGACTGTCTAATCCTGCAGGAGGAGAGTAAAGGAATCTAAGTTTCCATCGTCCCAAACCTGGAGACAGGATGTCGGGACAGAAATTGCTTGTGACGTCCATTGATTGAAAGTGGAGTATTTTGACAGATAGGTAAAAAAAAGAGAAGAGAAACAAATTAACTTCAACGCTACCTTCTGCATTTCTGTATTTTAAAGATACAAAGTATTTGAAAATTGAAAGGACTTGAAATCGAAAGTAACTTTCTTTGTTGGATACTTTTTTTAAAAAAAAAGTGGATACAAATTGTATCCCCTAGAGGGAGCCTGTCAGTTTGCTATTGCTGTTTACCTGGGATCTACAGCTGCAAGTTTTTGGATCGTGGGATTTGCTGTCTGACCTTGAACAGAAATGAGTTGGAAGGAATGTTTGGTGTCTGCCCTTGGTATGACAAATGCCCTGCTGCAGCAGCTGCAGGACAAAATGAATTTGATGCATGAAAAATTGGATTTGATGAGTGCTGTCGCCAGTGAATATGATTTAACAGGGAATAAGGATAAAGAAGTTACACAACAACCAATTCAAGAAACTGGCTTGACAAGACAATTCCAAGGGCAGATGAAGAAGGAAGAGGCAGTAATTACTCCTCAAACAACACAAAAGGAGGGATTCAAAGTCCTGCAGGAACAAAAGTTACTGCGCTGGAAGATTGAACTTGGAGAGTGCTGGGATGGGTTTGAAGTAAATGAAGCTCTTAACTCTAGAGGGACTATGAAACAGGTGAATAACTATCTTTTGGAGAAATATTTTTTGGACTACAAAGATGACAGGGAGTGGGACTGGGGGGAAGGGGCCAGTCTGACAGAGGAAAAGGGAAACTATTACTGGATGGAAACCTCCGGAGACCCACTCCCTAAGAAATCAACAACAGACAAAGAAGTGTGTAAGCGCAAACAAGGACAAGAAATCGTGCAGAAGGGACCTAGAAGAGACTTAAGGGCCTCGGATATTAGAACACCAGATTGATGGACTGGAAGTAATGGACTGAAAGGACTGACATGACCCGAAACCAGGAAGAAGGGACGTTGGATAAAAATTAGAGATATCAAGGAAAATTCTTTTGTTAATTTTGGAATCAGTGTAACATTAATGAAACACCAAATATGCCGGAAAGGAATTAAATTGGCTTTAGTAGAAATGATTTAAGGAGATATGAATGAATATGACGTAAACTTTGAAATTTTAAGATTTTTAAGATAAGATAAGGTTAAAGAGATTAAGGTAAATTGAATTACAGATTAAATTAAAAGAGGGAAAGGTTATGTTGAATTAATAAACAAGATAGATCGTGAAGATTAATTATGTAAATTAAAATTGAGAAACATGGGAAGAATTTGCTGGAATAATGAATTAAACTAGAATACAAAAAGGAGGTGTGAGGAAGTTCAAGAAATAAGCAAATGAAAGGTTGTAAATTTGGGATTTGTATTTTTCTTTTTTCTTTTTTGGTTTTTTTATTTTTGTTTTATTTTTTGCTGTATTTTTCTGTTTTTCTTGTTTTTGTTTATGTATTGATGAAATTTGGAATAAATATCATTTAAAAAAAAAAAAAGAACAGTTTCAGGTTAAGAACAGACCTCCGGAATGAATTATGTTCTTAACCCGAGGTACCACTATACAATAAAATCCAAGAGGCTCCATCTGTACTGGTGGTTTTTATATCAAACCATTTTATCCATGGTAATTGTTTCACTACAAGTGAAATCAAAATTCTGCTAATGTTTCCATCTGTTTACAGTGGTCTTCTAAGTAACTTATAAGTTTTTCCCATTCTTTTATAAAGTATTTGTCCTCTTGGTTCCTGAGCTTTCGAGTCAGATTTGCCATTTTGGCGTAGTCCATCAGCTTGATTTGCCATTCCTCTCGGTAGGGACTTTGTATTCTTTCCATCTCTGGGCTAGTAACATCTCTTATACGATAATGTTTTGATGGGATCGTTTTGTGGTGTATTTTAAGTATGGATGATTATGTTTGTAAACGGAGAAATCTGAGGGCTCCCTTGGACAAAAAAACAAGGACACCAGCCAGGAATACCAGAGCAAAACAGCAGCCAGTAGGCTTGGTCTTTATTGAAGACTGTCGCGACAGGACTCCCACCTGCCACAAGGTGGAACAAGATGGAAGCCCTGAACAAAAGAGCCCCCAAACTTTTATTAGCTGCTAATCCCCATGTTACACCCCCCCAAACTACATCACTCATACATCATGGTTACATCATGAAAGGGGAGGTCTGGTGGCAGTAATCGGAGCATCCTGGACCCTGCCTCATGGTTCTCCTTGCCCTCCACCAAACACCCATCAAGTGTAACAAAAAAGATATTTACATTTCCCTGTTTCCCAGCCAAGTTAATCACACCCTTTTGTCTTCATCTGGGTTTGTTATTTCTGGAATGGCTACCTGTCTGGCACTCAGGTATCAGGATGCCAGGGATTATCACTCAGGCAGAGGGGCTGCTGACTAGCTGAGCTCACATGTCTATGTGAATTTCTGAAGTTTTCCCAGTGAGCCAGTACATAGATACATTTATCAGTGAATTGTTACATTTGGTATCGTGCAGCAAAGGCCCTTTGAATAGATAGGAAGAAACTGTGATGAAGTGTTTTGTGGGGACAAATCACAAAAGTCACAAAAGCGATTGTGCTGATTTTGGTAGTGGGCTGCATGTGCATGATATCTGCTGGAGGGGCAACCCCCCCCAACCTATACATAAATTCCTGCAACATAGCACAACAGCGTTTGGAGGGCATTAAGTTGGCAAGTTCAGTATTCAGTTAACAGTTTCCAATTTGTTGTGAATTTGCTATTCCTTAACCCCATTGCTATTGTATAATGTATTAGCTTCATCACAAAAGTATAGTCATTTCCTCCAGGTCCAGCTTGCCCCAGTGTAAACTGTGTCTGTGATCCAGTACATCAACATAGCTCCTCTGAAATTGTAGCACACTCTTTTTCTCATGCTGACCTAGCAGTATGCGTCAGTTTGCATTTCTTGGTACAGAAAGTGTTGATCTGATCTTTCCTATTCCAATTTATTCAAGAGGGTTCTCAAAGTTTCTCTGTGTGAAAGAAACTGGTGTAAGCTGGAAATTTCTAGTTGACATGTAAGTTTCTATTCTGCCTAGAAGCAAGCAGAAGGTTCATGATATTTGGGTCATTTATTCAGAGAAGCTGAGTACAGCTGGCTTAAGTTGGTTTTGTTCTCTCTTTTTGTCAAGGTCATGCTGGCTATAATCATAAGGCCAGAAGGAGCCTGGGTTTCACTTTCTGTCTCTCTTTCCTTTTGGTGTAAAAAGATAAAGGTAGAGGACCCCTGACAGTTAAGTCCAGTCGCAGGTGACTCTGGGGTTGCGGCTCTCATCTCGCTTTACAGGCTGAGGGAGCCAGCGTTTGTCTGCAGACAGTTTTTCCGGGTTATGTGGCCAGCATGACTAAGCCACTTCTGTGGCAACGTAACACCGAAACCAGAACAGAGCATGGAAGCACAGTTTACCTTCCCGCCAGAGTGGTAGCTATTTATCTACTTGCACTTTTTGACGTGCTTTTGAACTGCTAGGTTGGCAGGAGCAGGGACCGAGCAATGGGAGCTCACCCCGTCGTGGGGATTCGAAACGCTGACCTTCTGATCAGCAAGCCCAAGAGGCTCAGTGGTTTAAACCACAGCGCCACCCACGTCCTTTTGGTGTAGTGTTCTGTATATAGTATGCTTAGTGTTACAGTTTTAGTTTTAGTTTTATTATAAGTTATTATATTATAAGTTATTATATTATTATATTATAAGTTTAAATTAAGTCTGCTGCAACTGGATTTCTTATGGACAGTGCCAATCCTGAATGTATTGGATTTGTGACCATTATGCTCATTTGCCTTCTGTAGCAGTAAAGCTCTGCTGGATGAAATCTTAATTGCCTCTGGTCTCTTTATTGGCAATCCTGCAATGTGTTTAAGTTTTTACTCTGCTACGTATACATTGGAATGTGCTTTGGATAAATATTAGTAGAATGCATGTCAGTATGTCAGGGTTTGTGCTCAAATGACCCCAGCCACGCCTGCTTGGTTGGTAGCAGAGCAGAATAGCTTGCAAGACGATGCGTAATTCAAAACAACATCAACAACCTCAGTAAACTCTATTAGTAAAGGTTTACTAAAGGCATAACATGAGCTTGGTGGTACAATTCCAGCTCCCTGGAAGGTAAAAGTCTCTCAAAAATCTGGTTGCTGCACAATTTAACAGAAAAAACGAAACTTAAACGTCTATGTTGTTAACGGAGAAATCTGAGGGCTCTCTTGGACAAAAAAACAAGGACACCAGCCACGAATACCAGAGCAAAACAGCAGCCAGTAGGCTTGGTCTTTATTGAAGACTGTCGTGACAGGACTCCCACCTGCCACAAGGTGGAACAAGATGGAAGCCCTGAACAAAAGAAGACCCAACTTTTATTAGCTACTAATCCCCCATGCTACACCCCTAAGACTACATCATAACTACATCATGACTACATCATTGACACATCACAAAGAGGAGGGGTTCAGGGAGGAGTTGTGGTGGTAACCTGAGTGTCTTGTCACCTGTCCGGTTCCTCCTTTCCCCCTCCCCATGATTACATTCCTGAGGACAAAGAGGAGTTCACTGTTTCCTGCCCCCAGAGGGGAGGGCTGATCACTGTCCTTTGTTTCAGTCCGTACTGAATCCACTTCCATATGCAGGTCCTTTGTGAGTGTAATGATCTGTCTAGGGCCATCAAGGTTGGCATGCCAACTGGCTAGGGCTTGCTGCAGATGTGTTGATACGCTTGGGGATTATGGCTGCCTTGTGTCAAGTCTCCCCCCCCCCCTTTGATAGTCCTTCCTTCATGGTGTAAAATAAAAGTAGAACGGTACAGATCCGATGTATAGCTGATTTTTTATGAATTTAAAACGGAAGCGTCGTGTATGCTGTGTGTGAGTGTGTGTGTGTCGTGTTTGTACAAACTGAATGATTGGGGGTGGGGTTCCTGCAACATGTTTTAAAGTTTGTGTGATTGGCTTTGGTATTTTACGAACCACTTAGAAGCCTACTTAGTGGCAAGCTGTTGTTGCTAGTTCTTTTTTTCCTCAGGCTCCCCACATAGTGCGGTTTGATCACCTGCTGAAGACAGCAATAGCTATGACCTTTGCATCTTTCCGTTCTCCCTCAGCCCACTGCTTCCTTTGTGAACTAAGGCGAACTAACATTTCATTCGAGCCAAAATTTCCCAGAAGGGACTTTTCCAGGGATTTTCTTTTTCCCCTGCCCACCCACAAACTGCTGGGGATTTCCACCTCCCTCCAGAGAATATCATAGGAAGGTAAGAAGCTGCCTTGATCCAAGTCAGGTCATTCAGTTTGACCCCAGTAGGTTTGCAAACGTTTCTCTCCCTGGAATAGAGGCAGAAGTTCAACTGCTGCAACTGGTCCCCTGTTGAATTCCAGGGCTTACGTCCCTCCACCACGACCCTGGCCCCTCTTTGTCTAGCTTCCTCGCTCTTAAAACACTCATGTTTGTGTGAGGGGGTTTGTCAGATTTCTTTCCACAGTTCCGTTTAGTGCTGCAGCTAAAAATAACAGTCCTGGAAGCCTTCCCATTTCCTGCAAAGCTGCACCCCCTTTGCAGCGCCTTCCTCTAAGCTGCGTCCCTCTTTGCAATGATAGCTCTGTTGTGAGCCAGTAAAGTCTTCTGGGAAAGAGAAGACAGAGTCCGAGGTCGTCATGTAAACTGTTTAGCTTCAGTGTCTCTCTTTGGAGGAGACAAGGTGACTGACAGATCAGGAAGTGGGATCTAGCAGTCAGAGGTGAGGTGGGGCTGATCTGCAAGGGAATTGCATACTGATCTTGGAAAGGAGAGTAAAGTCGATGAAGCCTAGGAGTCAGGGAGGGTCCTAAGTTTTATTTCAGGCTCCAGCATCATGCAGAAACATGACAGTTGTCAGCTAGCATCTGTCCGAGCCAGACAGACTATGTTCCCTGGCTTGCGGCCAGTTTTACGCTCCTCAAAGAAACACACACACACACACACACGTCTCCAGGATCCAGCTGCTAATGCTTGACTTCTGCTTGTTGGAAGTGCCAACAGCAGAGATCATTCCATCTGTAACTAAAGGGTTAGTGTTAAAGTCAACTAGCCAAGAAGTGTACAGGTGGAAATGTTGCTTAGCAACCAGACCGAATGGCATGATGTTTGCTGAGACAATACACACCCTGATTGGCCGTGTAGTTTGGAGGTAGTTTTCCTCTGCATGTTTGATTCAATGTCTCCCTGCTATGTAGAAGGCCTGAAATAAGAAAGAAAAAAGCCTCTCTGTTTATTTTTCCTCATACACTGCTTTTGTTCATTTTCCTCCCTAAAATGTGAGCAGTATTTATTTTCTCTCTGGACTCAGCATTATTTATGTGACTCTTGCAAACACTGCTGTGGTCTTCCTTCTGTCCATAAATCTTCAGCAAATGGGGGTGTTGGGGTGGGCAAAATCCCTCTTCTGGAGCCAATATTTGTTTTTCAGGAATCCCCCATTGGCCAAATGGGCATCTCATTCAAAAGCACAGAGAGATTTCAGTCTATGAAGAGACCAGGCATTTCCTAACCTAACGGTTAGCTCACTGTGATGAGACTTCAGTCCTATCACCCTGGGCTATAAATATACAATCTGCCTTGCAAAGAAATGTTGAGCTAACAGCATTAAGGATCAAGCATAACTTATTCTAGTGACTATATTCTTTCTCAGTAACTCTGCATGCATTTGAGAGGGTTTGAGGAGGGCAGGAAAGTCTTTAGGGTAAACCCTCCCTAGCATAGCGTGAGAGTTGAAACAATCCTCTAAACCACAACAGCCAGAAGATAGCATATGCGTACTTCGTTCTCTCCCATGAATACACTATTTTTTTTTAAGTCCTTTCTTATGGCAGGGGAACTGAAAATTGCAAAACATTTGCGCAAAATGTCCATTTATCAGCCAGATTCAAAATCTGGTATGACCCGGGTCTTCTCTGTAAAGCACTGGACAAACCGACTGACGCCACGCACAAGAGATCTGTATTTCACTGAATAATAATGAAAACAAAAAAAAAATTTTCCTTCCAGTAGCACCTTAAAGACCAACTAAGTTATTTCTTGGTATGAGCTTTCGTGTGCATGCACACTTCTTCAGATACACTGAAAAAATTTAAATACTTCAGCTGGAATATCATCACTTCCACTGGTCTAGTTATTAGCAGTGCTTTCTAAGGCCCATTTGACTTCACTTGTGCGGCAGCGGCGTGTATATTCTTCAGTGTGTATCTGAAGAAGTGTGCATGCACACGAAAGCTCATACCAAGAACTAACTTAGTTGGTCTTTAAGGTGCTACTGGAAGGAAAAAAAAATTTTGTTTTGACTATGGCAGACCAACACGGCTACCTATCTGTAACTGTAATAATGAAAATATATGTTTGGGTCTGTTATTGGGGGGAAATCCTCACTCTCCACTGGCACAGGCTATTAAAACCCCTCGATAATCACTGCCAAGTCCAGGGGTTCAAATAACCCTTCATTCCCATATCAGAGGATATTTCAGCTTGTGTGCTAATTAGCCTCATGCTGTTGTGCTACATGCACCGCAGCCCGGCCGCCTTTCTCTTTGTGCTGTAAGCCCACATCCCATTTCTATTGATTTGGTTTGTTGCATGAGTGGTGGCTCAGGGTGACTGAATGCATACGTTGCGAAGTTAATGAAAGAAACAGTTGCAAAAGAATCAGAGACAAACCCAGACAGGAGTTCATTCTAGAATGGGATAACTTCAAGAACTACTTGTAAAATAGCTGTAATATAAGCACGGTAGTTGCCTTTGAATGATTTCTGTAAATGATATATATAAAGGAAAATAACTTCAAAATAGAAAAGAGAATTTTTACCAAATAATAATGACAAATTAAAGTAATGTGTTTATTACAAAGGGAAACATAGAGAGAATGGGAGGTCTTATGTTTGGGTAGAAAACACATAGTTGAAATTATATGTACTGTAGTTTTCTTTGTGAGCATAGATATCCTTATTGGACTGACTGAAATGAAGATAACTACATGTTGTATATACAGTGGCACCTTGGGTTAAGAACTTAATTCATTCTGGAGGTCCGTTCTTAACCTGAAACTGTTCTTAACCTGAGAAACCACTTTAGCTAATGGGGCCTCCTGCTGCCGCTGCCGCCACGCCGCTGCCGCACAAGTGAAGTCAAATGGGCCTTAGAAAGCACTGCTAATAACAAGACCAGTGGAAGTGATGATATTCCAGCTGAAGTATTTAAATTTTTAAAAGATGATACTGTTAAGGTGCTACACTCAATATGCCAGCAAGTTTGGAAAACTCAGCAGTGGCCAGAGGATTGGAGGAGATCAGTCTACATCCCAATCCCAAAGAAGGGCAGTGCCAAAGAATGCTCCAACTACCGCACAATTGCGCTCATTTCACACGCTAGCAAGGTTATGCTCAAAATTTTACAAGGCAGACTCAAGCAGTATGTGGACCGAGAACTCCCAGAAGTGCAAGCTGGATTTAGAAGGGGCAGAAGAACCAGAGACCAAATTGCAGACATGCGTTGGATTATGGAGAAAGCTAGAGAGTTCCAGAAAGACATCTACTTCTGTTTCATTGACTATGCAAAAGCATTTGACTGTGTCAACCACAGCAAACTATGGCAAGTTCTTAAAGAAATGGGAGTGCCTGATCACCTCATCTGTCTCCTGAGAAATCTCTATGTGGGACAAGAAGCTACAGTTAGAACTGGATATGGAACAACTGATTTGGTTCAAAATTGGGAAAGGAGTATGACAAGGCTGTATATTGTCTCCCTGGTTATTTAACTTATACAGTGGTTGCTCGGGTTACGAACGTGATCTGTGCGGGAGGCACATTCGCAACCCGCAGCATTTGCAACCTGCAGTGCCATGTCTGTGCACACGTGGGTTGCGATTCGGTGTTTCTGCGCATGCGCAAGCGCCGAAACCTGGAAGTAACCCATTCCGGTTCTCATCTGGGTTTGGCACGGTGTGCAACCCGAAAACGTGCGACCTGAAGCATCTGTAACCCGAGGTATGACTGTATGCAGAATTCATCATGCCAAAGGCTGGACTGAATGAATCCCAAACTGGAATTAAGATTGCCAGAAGAAATATCAACAACCTCAGATATGCAGAACCTTGATGGCAGAAAGTGAGGAGGAATTAAAGAACCTTTTAATGAGGGTGAAAGAGGAGAGCGCAAAATATGGTCTGAAGCTCAACATCAAAAAAACTAAAATCATGGCCACTGGTCCTATCACCTCCTGGCAAATAGAAGGGGAAGAAATGGAGGCAGCTTCCAGGCCGTTAACTGCAACACCCTTCCCCAACCTGGTGCCCTACTAAAATTGACACACACACACACACACACACACACACAAACCACTAGTCCTTGCAAAGAAATGTGTCATTGTAGGTTATGAGCAGGTGCTGGAGAAACAGTCTCAAACCTAGATGCACACCTTGTAAATACAGCATGAACCTACATACAATAAACAGTGGGGTTGAACTCAAGGGACCATGAACTCTATGTTTGGCAGGACAAAAAGCAGTGTGGGTTTCTTAGCAAAAGACGTTTATTTAATGATTGTATTTTTATCTCAGCCTCCATGCAAAGGGAAGAGATAGGGAGAGAAATGCAAGGTTGTTTGTATTTTGATGAGAAACAATCTGATTTGAACTTTTCAAACCAAAGCATGAACATACAGTTCAAAGCACAAACATACAGTTACCCTATGAAATTCAAATGTCTCCAAATTATCAACTGGCAAGCAACAGGTCAAGGTTTTCTGGGTAGGGCAGGTGCTTGAAGTCTAAAGTGAGCAGAGCTGTACTATCAAAGGATTATTAAAAGGAACAAAAATGGAAGTGAAGATGAAACGATTTACAAACACCATATCCTTTGCTTCGAAAGAGAACAGGTTCAAAGTGCAAGCAGAGGCTTGGTCTTCAAATATCAACCACCAGACTTTAGAATATATCTATGGCTCAAGCTACCCAGGTCCCAGAATGCAATAGTAGAATTCAGATATATTAGAATGGACTGTGCCTCTATAGTCTACAGATCATATTTTTGAAACAAAACAATGCAAAAAACTCCATACAAATAGAAGACCACCATGGCAATCCAAGGACCCTTTGTGCCAGACTGGAGCGGTGGGGTGTTGAATCTTTGCCCAGCCATCAGGTGATGCTGCACTTTGAAGGCCTGACTGCTAGGACTTCAAAGCACAGCGAGGGGCTCTTTGAAAGCCCTTTTGCAAACAGCTCATTAAATGGCAGGTTTTCAGAGGCCTAAAGAACAGCACAGGTCTGTTTGCAAAAGGGCTTTTAAACGCTTCTTGGTGCCCTTTGAACCTCTGGTTTTCAAAACACCCAGTAGCACTAAACCCTGCCCTCCTGCACATGATGGACAGGTGGGTGTGGTTTGAGGGGAAATAGCCTCTTTTGCCAGGTTGGAGCCCCTCATGGGCCAAGACTGACCCACATGCCGCCCAGTCAGTCTGACATCAATACCAGGGAAGATTCTGGAGCAGATCGTTAAGCAAACAGTCTGTGAGCACCTAGAAAGGAATGCTGTGATCACCAATAGTCAGCATGGATTTCTGAAAAATAAGTCATGTCAGACTAACCTGATCTCATTTTTTGACAGAATTACAAGCCTGGTAGATGAAGGGAACGCAGTGGATGTAGCCTACCTTGATTTCAGCAAGGAATTTGACAAGGTGCCCCATGATATTCTTGTAAAGAAGCTGGTAAAATGCGGTCTTGACTATGCTACCACTCAGTGGATTTGTAACTGGCTGACTGACCGAACCCAAAGGGTGCTCATCAATGGTTCCTCTTCATCCGGGAGAAGAGTGACTAGTGGGGTGCCACAGGGTTCTGTCTTGGGCCCGGTCTTATTCAACATCTTTATCAACGACTTGGATGATGGACTCAAGGGCATCCTGATCAAATTTGCAGATGACACCTAACTGGGAGGGGTGGCTAACACCCCAGAGGACAGGCTCACACTTCAAAACGACCTTGACAGATTAGAGAACTGGGCCAAAACAAACAAGATGAATTTTAACAGGGAGAAATGTAAAGTATTGCACTTGGGCAAAAAAAATGAGAGGCACAAATACAAGATGGGTGACACCTGGCTTGAGAGCAGTACATGTGAAAAGGATCTAGGAGTCTTGGTTGACCACAAACTTGACATGAGCCAACAGTGTGACGCGGCAGCTAAAAAAGCCAATGCAATTCTGGGCTGCCTCAATAGGAGTATAGCATCTAGATCAAGGGAAGTAATAGTGCCACTGTATTCTGCTCTGGTCAGACCTCACCTGGAGTACTGTGTCCAGTTCTGGGCACCACAGTTCAAGAAGGACACTGACAAACTGGAACGTGTCCAGAGGAGGGCAACCAAAATGGTCAAAGGCCTGGAAACGATGCCTTATGAGGAACGGCTAAGGGAGCTGGGCATGTTTAGCCTGGAGAAGAGGAGGTTAAGGGGTGATATGATAGCCATGTTCAAAAATATAAAAGGATGTCACATAGAGGAGGGAGAAAGGTTGTTTTCTGCTGCTCCAGAGAAGCGGACACGGAGCAATGGATCCAAACTACAAGAAAGAAGATTCCACCTAAACATTAGGAAGAACTTCCTGACAGTAAGAGCTGTTCGACAGTGGAATTTGCTGCCAAGGAGTGTGGTGGAGTCTCCTTCTTTGGAGGTCTTTAAGCAGAGGCTTGACAACCATATGTCAGGAGTGTTCTGATGGTGTTTCCTGCTTGGCAGGGGGTTGGACTCGATGGCCCTTGTGGTCTCTTCCAACTCTATGATTCTATGATTCTATGATTCTAGGGTCCCTGCCCACCCATGTAGTAAATTGTCTCAGCTCTGAGATGGAGGGAGACATTGGATGGATGTCCTCATTTGGAATTTGAACCGCTTTGGGAAACATACTGAGAAATCAAGTTAGTTGGAACAGGGCCTGTTAATAGTTAACAGAAGTTCACTAGAGAGCACTACAGCAATGTCGATGGATTTCTGTCGGGACGTTGACCATCTGTTGTACACACAAATCCAGGGGTAGCGAAAACCCAGCTCATTCAGCTCCTTCAGAGTATCAGATTTATAACCATGATGCTCCCACCAGCACTGGCCACCGCCAAGCTTAGGGAGAAGGGTGAGCCGGCACTTGTCCTGAGCAGAGGCATCTGTGAATGAGCATCCTGTTGCCTCTCCATGGATGCTCTGTGGCCACCATTGCTGGCCTCCTCCCTTGGGGCAGCTTGTAGCGGTTGCTGCTGGAGAGCAGGTGAGGAAGAGGAGAGGTGGCCTCTGCCAAGACCCAGCCCCGCCTTACGTGCTGGCTCTGAGGGGCAGGCAGAGGGCAGGGTTGCCCTGGGTGGGAAGAAAATGGATGTAGAGCAGAGCACAAGGGGCCTTGATTTAAACAAAAACATACAGTGGACACTCAGGTTGCGAACGTGATCCGTGCGGGAAGCACGTTCGCAACCCGCAGCGCCATGTGTGCACACATGCAGGTTGCAATTTGGTGCTTCTGTGCATGCGCAAAGCACGATTTAGCACTTCTGCGCATGCCCAAGCGCCGAAACCCAGAAGCAACCAGTTCCAGTACTTCTGGGTTTGGCGCAGTGTGCAACCCGAAATCGCACAACCCGAAGCGTCTGTAACCCAAGACTGTACATTGTATGTCAGTGTCTAATCTTGCCCCTTTCTAAAATTTATTTATTGGTGTGTGTTTTTCCTTTTTAAAAAATCTACCAAAGAATCAAATCGAATCGGGATTAAGAGGCTTCCTTGGGACAGTGGGGGGCAGGTGACTTCTTGGTGAAGTGGGGGGTGGCACTTGCCCTTCTAATAGGAAATGCTTGGGGGGCACACACAAAAATGGGGTGTCAAGGAGGGTCGGGGGGTGAGAAATGTCTCTACTTTCATCTGAGGAGTGTTGGAGGGTATGATCTCCATTCATTATTATTTTTTAACCACTGTAAATATGGAGACCAAATAAGGTCTGCTTACTAAATCATTTCAAACAGACCAGTCCAGTTGGGTTGGATTATATGAACCTGGGGCCCAGATTCAACATTCGTGAAATCCAGCACAACATTTGCGCTAGCAGAAGCGGGTTGTCCCACAGGAAGTACTGGCGTTACAGCAATCGGCTGTGCAACCAGCCACAAAAACTGTGGTGGCTTCCTGAATCTTCTTTTGCATGAGCCATTCTGCTAGCACAACCAGCACACCATGAAGGGACTTTAACTTAGCATGACAATGAACTCCTCCCATGATTATAGCATCTTAAAGTCACCATAAAGCAAACTGTCTGTCATTAAAACATGTCAACAGTAATATAACCTGCAGCCACTATATGGCAGTACGAATGGGACATAAGCTAACAAAGTATATACGTCATAGAGCCTACAAATCTAAAGTGCACACAGTTAATGTATTACTTTAACCTTCATATCAAATGAAACAGTATTTGTTAAAAGAAGCAGACCTACAAGGCCACACACAGGAGAAAGTCATTTGGATGATCCAGAAACACAGGCCACACACACGGCAGTAATCAATCTACATTTATTGTCCACCCTAAAAGTTTCAGATACAAGACAGAAAAATTTGACAGCAGTTCTTTCTTCAGTCTCTACATTGCTGGGTTAAAGGTTCTTCAAGCCATGAAGACAAGGGTGAACTTTCCCAGAGTGGAGATGGAATAAAGTAGATGGGGTGTGTACTAAAATTCTGGTGGGGATTTTATTTTTTTTAAGTAAATTGATATGGAAATAACCAATCAGTCATGTTATTTGTATGCCACCTTTCCAAGGTTAAAACCATGCTCAATGCAGCATACAATGAATTTAAAAATTACATAATTATAGACATAACAAAATATGCCATAAACAATAAAGACATCAAAAAGTACATAACCAAACTGAACCAATTCCACATAAATCATAAGAAAATCTAAAATGAGAAACTGAGTGAAAACACAACTGACAGATTCACTCATCCTTAATCTCAATGCCTGCCCACTGTCTCGCCAGAGGGTACATGCTCTGGTCATCTCCTGCTTGGACTACTGCAATGCGCTCTATGTGGGGCTACCTTTGAAGGCGACTCAGAAACTACAATTAATTCAGATTTCAGCTGCCAGACTGGTGACTGGGAGCAGCTGCCAGGACCATATAACACTAAAAGAGCTACATTGGCTCCCAGTACAATTCAACATGCTGGTATTGACCTTTAAAGCCCTAAACAGCTTTGGTTCTGTATACCTGAAAAAGCATCTCCATCCCCATCGTTCAGCCCAGACACTGAGGTCCAGCTCCAATGGCCTTCTGCTGGTTCCCTCATTGCGAGAAGTGAAGTTGCAGGGAACCAGGCAGAGAGCCTTCTCTGTAGTGGCGCCCACCCTGCGGAATGCCCCCCCCCATCAGAAGTCAAAGAGATAAATAAGTATGTGGCCTTCTGTAGACATCCGAAGGCAGTCTTGTATCGGGAAGTTTTTTATGTGTGATGTTGTGTTGTGTTTTTGTATGTTTTGTTGGAAGCCACCCAGAGTGGCTGGGCAACCCAATAAGATGGACGGGGTACAGAAAATAATTTTTTGTTGTGGCTGCTGCTGCTGTTATTTCATACCTCGATAAAAGACCATTTTGAGCAGTTGATATTGTAGGACAATTATTATTATTTTCTCCTAGGAAAAGAATTGCTTCCCCTTTGGTATTTTTCAATCAATGGAGGGCAGGGTTGTCGAATAATCAAGTAATACAGAAAGTGGTGAAGAGCCTTTCATTGCTCTGAAATGTATTTTTATTTATTTTTAATTGTCTTCTTTTAGCATCATAGTAATTGTTACTGTTATTAATTACATTGATATACAACCTTTTCCGGGGACATTTTATCATATGTGGTGGGACTGTAATGTAATTTTAAAAATTTGAGAAATGATATACAATGAATTGAAGAAAATGTTCCATCTAACATTTGTTTAAAAAACCCAAAGCATTTCTGTTAGGGATTGTAGGGAAAGACCTGCCAAAGAAGTTGAAAAACATCTTTATAGAGAAACCAGAGATTGGAACGGAGGGAAGTCGGGGGTGGGTGGGGAGGGGGGGTTGTTTTATGGGAAGGAGGGGAGGGGGGAAATGGGGGGAAATTAAGGATGATATGTGTTTAAGATAATACGTTTTGTTTAAATTCCTAATAAAAAAATTAATGAAAAAAGAGGGGGAAAGATATACAGTGGTACCTCGGGTTACATACGCTTCAGGTTACATACGCTTCAGGTTACAGACTCCGCTAACCAAGAAATAGTGCTTCAGGTTAAGAACTTTGCTTCAGGATAAGAACAGAAATCAGGCTCTGGCGGCGCGGTGGCAGCAGGAGGCCCCATTAGCTAAAGTGGTGCTTCAGGTTAAGAACAGTTTCAGGTTAAGAATGGACCTCCGGAACGAATTAAGTACTTAACCCGAGGTACCACTGTACAACCTTTTCCTCCAAGAAGTTCAAGAGGGTGGAAATGTTCCTCCCCCTCCCACAACAACCCTGTGAGGTAGCTTAGGCTGAGAGGCAATGGCTGGCCCAAAGTCACCTCACTGACGGGAACTGCTTTCCTGTTTTAACCGAGTAACCACACCCGGTAGCTGCCGGCTTGCTTGGATTATTCATCACCTAACCCCTCATTCTACCCACTTCCCTTCCAGATAGTGAGAAACAGGAAAGTCACCGAATCAAAGATCCCGAGTGATATCCAAGAGTCTGTTGAGCAAAGAAGAAGAAGAGCCCGGAGCCCTTCGCTGCAAAAGGCAGGCATCCTGAAGGAAGAAGATTCAGAGTGGTTGGTCAGGTACCACAACAGCAGGAAGGCAAAGTGCAGGGAAGGAATTGAAGGTACCACCTGAGAGAGAGAGAGAGACGGAGAGACAGCAGGTCACCCATCAGCTCATCGGGGCAGCCAGAACAGAAGAAGGATGGAGAAAGGAGAAGAAACTCTTGTTGCAGAACTGCAAAGTGGGGTAGAAGGAGGAGAGCAGGCGAACACTATGAGCAATGAGAAGCCACCTATTCTCCCATCTGAAGAAGAACCCTCACAAGTGTTCGATCCACTGATCCCGCCTGCTGGGCCAGCACCACCCATGGATTATGGGGCACCCCCCATGGGCTATGGGGCACCTCCTCCTTTCCAACCCCCATACCCAGTTTATTATGCCCCACCCGGTGCAGGGTCCACAGTAGATCCCATCCTTCAGCCACCACAGACCATCACCATCACACCTGTACAACCCTGCAATGAACCCGATCACCTGGGCTACTCCATCTTTACCATGCTCTGCTGCTGCCTACCCCTTGGTATTGCTGCCTTAGTTTACTCTCTGCAGGTGAGTGTGCAAGAAAGAGGGAGGGAAGGAGGGAGGGAAGCAGTGTTATGGGTACAAGGTGATTCCCTCATGATAAAATATCCAGGCAAACAGTTAAGCTTTAGTTTTTACTAAATTCAAGCTTGTTTCCATTTAGGTGAGTCAGAGCCTTCAATTCCCAGAGGGGGCCAAGCTCCCTACATTGTCCTCAGTCAATTGTCCATTCCTCAGGGGGAGGGGTCATTATCTTTGATGAACCAAGATCCTCACTTGCCATCCCCTGATCTACACATCTTATGACATTATACAATGATGCATTGTATTATATTTTCCAATCATGCAGAGACAATGCAAGACAAAAGCCAAAGCAAACATTGAGGTAATAATGAAATAATAATAATAATAATAATAATAATAATAATAATAATAATAATAATAAAGTTTGCTATGTTGAACTTTTCTAGATAAAGATCTCGAAGTATATGGATTTGATTGCCCTTGTTATATGAGTTCCTAATGAAAAGGCTCATTTTTCAGCAAAGTAGTCATAGTTCTGTCTGCCTCCTGTCACCCAAATTAGATTAGTCCTTTTCACCATCGAGGCTGTGTACCAGACTTCAATCAGCTAATTTTTCGAGATCAGCAATTGAATTTCCCCCGAATTATAACCATAAGCATAAATTATGGGGATGCTTACAAGGGAGCCCAACTCCATGAGCATGAAAGGAACCCTGGCTGAGGGAGCAGATGTCCTACTTTGCATCCCAAGTCCCATCTTTAAAATAAAGGAAGGAAGAGGAGGCAGTTGAAGTTGCCCTTCAGCAGTGACTAAGCAGGGGTGATGCTTGAGACCCACCTTGGATGCTCCACCCTGGTCATTTTCCTTTTGCCCACTCCCTTCTTTCTCCCCCAAAAGTTGCCTCAAGCAGCGTCTGGCTGCCTTGAGTCCTTGGGGCCCTCCCTGGGAGTGGGGTAGTCAAGGTTTTCTTGACTGCGAGGAGAAGCCCAGGTCGGTTCCTTTCCTGGGGTCAAACCCAGCAAGGCAAGTTGTGATGGACCATCGCAGCAAAAAATGAAAAATCCATCTGCCCTTCTCAGGAGCTGCACAGATCCAGAACCAAAGACTTCCCCACCTTAAAGCCTGACTGGCTTATTGTGTGGATGCCACAGGAAGGGCCACCATCACCAGCCTTGTGATGGGGGGCTTTCCCCCTGGAGTTGTGCAGCTTCCGCAGATGAGAGGGTACAGGCAAGCAAGCCTGGAGTTGGGATCTGGTCCAGCCTCCTTCAATGGCTCAAGCTGCAGCCTGTCTCTGTCTTTCTCCTGTAATCTCTGCGGTGGAAATGCTTTGGAACTGAGTATTCAAAGGCACCCTGGTGGTTCCCCGCAAGGAAGAGCCTCTTGTGGTTGGTTGCTCTGCCCTAACTCCTCTTAAGGGGTCTCTGATCAGGGGAGGGGGTTCTTGTGGCTGCTGCTCCCCCCACCCAGCAGCTTCCATATTGTGAAGGAAGAGGGACAGGGCCCACACAGATGTCCAAGATTCAGCCATGACAAGAGGGGCATACAGTAGCTAGGCAGGAGGTCTACGCTGACTCCTCAGTTCCTGGTCTTAGCAGCCCTACTGCCATCAGGAGATTGGGTGGGGTGGGGCACAGCCTCTTGAATAGCACAAAAAAGTATGCAGGCCCTGGAGTGAAGGGGCAACTCTGTGGGCTGAAATTATTGAGAATCATAGAATCATAGAATTGACAAGTTGGAAGGGACCCCAAGAGTCCAACCACCTGGAATGCAGAAATCTCAATGAGGTCATACATGACAGGTGGCCATCCAACCTTTACTTAAAAACCTCCATTGAGGTTCACCACCTCTCGTGGGAGTCCATCCCACCGCCAAACAGCTCTTACTGTCATCAAGTTTAGTCAGAATCTCCTTTCTTGCAACGTGAAGCCATTGGTTCAGGACGTACCCTCAGGAGCAGGAGAAAGCAAGCTTGCTCCATCCTCCAAGGTTGGGCTTGCAAGCTTTAGGACCATTACTTTAGGATCCACGTCTCTCACGGAAGGTGTGGAGATGTTGGAGATGGCGCAGGTATGGCAGGTGAGCTTGTGAGGCTGGAGTGCCCTTGGTACGCTTTGGACAATGGGCCAGGCCAGAGAAGAAAGGTTATCCAGTGTGGTGGTTATCCAGAGCCAGTGTGGTGTAGTGGTTAAGAGCGGTGGACTTGTAATCTGGTGAACTGGGTTCGCTTCCCTGCTCCTCCACATGCAGCTGCTGGGTGACCTTGGGCTAGTCACACTTCTTTGAAGTCTCTCAGCCCCACTCACCTCACCAGAGTGTTTGTTGTGGGGGAGGAAGGGAAAGGAGAATGTTAGCCGCTTTGAGACTCCTTCGGGTAGTGATAAAGCGAGATATCAAATCCAAACTCTTCTTCTTCTATCCAGTTCATCCCAGGCACTTTCACTTATCTCTCTCCCCAGACCCGAGATGCCAACCGCATGGGAAGGACCGTGGTTGCAAAGCAAAAATCCAGGCAGGCACTGAAGTTGGCCCACTCAGCAGTTGGCTTGGGGATTGTATTCCTCATTCTGAACATTGTCCGGCTGGTGTTTTTCCAGGACAAGAACTGAAGATAAACTGTGCATCGTTCATATTTGTAATGCACCACACTCATGCACACACACACCTATTCATGACACACTGCTTTTCAGCCTAACCTACCGCTCAGGGTTTTTGTGGGGATTCAATGGGAGATCTGGGACAGAGGCACCGGAATGGGATGCAAGATGCCTTGGACTCCAATGCTGCGCCACAGTGGGGAACAAGACAAGGTGCAAATGCCATAAACTCTGCACTCCCCCCATTGAAAGCTTCCAGTGTAGAATAAACCAAACTTCTTAAAGATACTATAGTCTCTGCTGCATCTTGATTCTCAACCATGGCTCAGCGGCTGGAACCCTTGATATCTTGCTACCGCCCAGCAGAGTGGGGGGGGGGGGACACAACCTTTGTAGCTATATAAGCAGCCCTTGAAGATGCATTTTTTAAAAATAAAATTATTAAATTTTCTGTTTTACATTTTAGAATATTCATTTTTACATCCTTAAGATAGCAATGGCTTCCCTTCTTCTCTTTCCGTGGTTCATTTTACATATCATAAATCCCTGCATATTTTACAGAAACTATACCTTTCAGTATTCCATTATTATGTACATCATAACTTATTTACACAGTTGAATTTATCTTAGTGCTGCCAGCATTTTCAGCTGTGCACAGTTATTTCCCATATATTCAATAAACGTTTTCCAATCTTCTCTAAACGTATGTTCTTCTTGTTCTCTTATTCTATACGTTAAGTCTGCAAGCTGCGCATATTCTGTCAACCAAAGTTGCCACTCTTCGTTGGTTGGGACCTCACTCATTTTCCATTTGGGGGCTAACGAAACATGGGCCGCAGTAGTGGCATACATGCAAGACATGTTTATTCACTCTAATGAATTCCTAATTCTGCACCAGTGTCAAATTGACCCATACTTTGCTTTCCTTTTAATATATCTCAATGCTGTCCTCTTGATGAAACCTGTTCTCCGGAGGCAGCCAGCTCCCAGCAAGGGAAGATTTGCTTGCCTCGATAAGAGGCTGAATGAGTTCCCACTGCTCAGCTTGAAGCCATCATTTCGGCAGCAATCGTGCTGCAGGGAAAGGACCTTGGGGCCGAGGTCTTGGAGGGTGGGGGAGGCAGTTCCAAATGACCACCAAGATGCATTATATTGTGCGAATTTGCTTGCAGAAATGTGTGCATTAGTCCAAACAGAATATGGAACTATGTTTCTTGGGAAAATTTCACAGTAAAGTATGGGTGAAATTTCATGAGGATTTAAAAAAATTAAATTAAATTGTTGCAGAAATGCGGAGAACTGAATTTACGACTGGAAAAATACAGAACCTGGAGAACCAAAATTGACAATTTGCCCGTTCCTGGCCAGCATTCATACCAACTCCATCCAGGCCCTGGGTGCTTGAGCACCCACAAAATTCCCCATGAAGGGACTGGCCACCCACAAATTTTGGCACCAGGGCTATGCACCCACGGTTGCGGGGCCAAGTTGGCACTCCTGCTGGCCAGGACAGAAGCTATCCCTTATTGTGACAAAGAAGATGCTGCCTGGGTTTCCTCCAGGGGGCAGAGCCTTCCACTGAACACCTCAAGCATTTGATAAATACCAGTTTATTTTTGTTTATTTTTCCATAGTTTTTATTAAATTTTCTGTTTTACATTTTAGAATATTCATTTTTACATCCTTAAAGTATCAATGGCTTCCCTTCTTCTCTTTCCATGGTTCATTTTGCATAACATAAATCCCTGCATATTTTATGTAATCTAAACCACTGAGTATTCCATTATTACATCCATCAAAACTTATTTACACTGCTGAATTTATCTTAATGCTGCCCACATTTTCAAATATACACCATTTCCCCCCATAAACATTTTCCAATCTTCTTTAAACATACGTTCTTCTTGTTCTCTTATTCTGTATGTTAACATGTGTTCTATATGTTAACATATAGAATAAGGTAAATACCAGTTTAGCTCCAGAGATTTCCTCCCATTCACCATGAGTTGTGGCAGGGCTATCCTTTGTCCCCATTGCTTTGTGCATCAAGCTGTTTGCTGCAAGTGTTGCTAGGAAGACAAGAACAAAGGTGATGCTGGCAAGGGCAGCAAGCCATAAAAACCAGTTTGCTAATGGTACCACATTATGCATTACAGAACCAGTTATCCTCTTTATCAGTTTTGCAAGGGGCTTATTACGCAGCTTCTGGGTTCCAAGTAAATCACATAAAACGAGAGATTCTGCCAGTCACTATTTCATTCCCTGGCTCAGGAGCCTCTTAAATCTAAATAATGCAAAGGGGTGAAATGGCATATGGAAGCACAAGGGAGTCTGCATTGTTTCAAATAGCCCCTGTCTCCTGGAAAACAATCTCATTAAGCTAATTGGCTTCATTAAGACAGAGCTGAAACAGTGGAGGTAACTGAATATAATGTGGCATGCAAATATGCTCCCTTAAAATGGTTGCATGGCCAGGGTTCCTGCTTTATTTTCTATCTCTACCAGTGAATCAGCAAAAGCTTTTGGATAATTTCATAGGGAATCCTAAGATATGGTTAACAGATGTCCCCATTTCCCGGGGACAGTCCCCGGATTTACAAATCTGTCCCCAGACAAAATCCATCCCCGGAATGTACCTGGATTTCATTTAATGTCCCCAGATTTATAGTTTAAGTGTTGTAGATTTTTTAGTAGGGGATGAATGTTGTGTGGTTGGTTCAATAGCACAAGACATATGGGGACTTCCGGCGAGGCAAAATGGCAGGCGCCATGGCAGTGAGCAGCTCCTGAAGCCAGCCAGAGCCAACTGCGCCACCAGGCTGGCTCCGGGCTGTTGAGAATGCCACCACCACTGCCAAGGGGGAACCAGGACCAGGGACGCCTGGCACATCAACTGGGGGAACCACTGGCAGGCACACACACACACAACCCAAATCGAGCCGGAAGCGAGAGTGCCCAGCCACCCGGCCAACTGCCCAGCAGCGCTCCGGGGCCAGGAAAATCCTGGAGCCGATGGAGGGAGAAGGAGGAGAGGAGAAGGAGAAGGAAGAGAGAGAAAGCGGAAGGAGATCGTGGCCCTGATCTGGTGGAACGCTCTGTCACAAAAGACTAGGGCCCTGCGGGACTTGACATCTTTCTGCAGGGTCTGCAAGACAGAGCTGTTCCACCAGGCCTTTGGCCAAGGTGCAGTCTGACCCCCTCATTCTGTAATCCTCATAGCACTCTAGCCCAATGGTTGCCATTAATTTGATTTCGAATTGATTTTAGAATGAATTGATTTTAGAATGTATTTCAATTAATTGATTGTGATTTTATGTAAACTGTGTTATTTTTACTGTTGTTAGCCGCTCTGAGCCCCGCTTTGGCTGGGGAGGGCGGGATATAATTTTTAAAAAATTATTATTATTATTATTATTATTACCTTGCCACGCTGCTGCTGCTGCCACCGACACTGAGGAGAAGTAGAAGAGCACTGGGAGGGCAAGGACACATGGCTGAGCCCAGGGCCAACCCGAGCCTACTTCACAGCAGCTAGTGCTCCAAGAGAGCAGGCCGGGGCCCAGAGGAAGGCAGCACAACAGAGGAGACCACAGAAGAGAAGATATTACTTCTTTATTTTTTTTAAAAAAAAAAACTTTTTAAAAATAACTTTTTTCTCTTTTAAAAAAAAAGTGTGTCCTCGGATTCTTTGAAAAAAATCTGGTAACCTTATCCTAAGAGAACTTGGATCATTTCAGGTATGCTTCAAACGGTGCTGGATTACCCAATAAACAGATTAAACACACACTCAGGGCAGCAGCAAAATAAGGGCAACCCCATTTTGGGGGGGAAAGAATTTGACATTTGTTATTTCAGAAGAAGTAGTCATCATTTTCTGATGTTGATGATTAAGATCTGTATATCAGAACACTCTTTTCCTCACCTAGGGGGAAAAAAACTCCTCAGAGAGCAACCATGTGGCGGGGCCAACTTAATTCACTTTCCGTACTCTGTATGGAATCAGACATGTTTTGTCAAGTGACTTCGATGAACTTATCCAGAATTTGGAAATCAGAAAACTGAGAAAAAAGAAGCTATTTTAATTGTAGCATACATGTAAATTTTGTGTCATTTAGGAAAAAAAGCTTTTTTATTTTAGTGTTTAGTTTTTATTTTGGATTACCTGTCTGCAGGGGGCACTATAATCTCTTCAGTGCTGAGAAGCTCTCAAGGTCTTAATCCAGCTCTGGCTTCAAAATGCAGTATCTCGGGAATGTTTAAACCGTTCCTCATCTCCAGTTGCACAGCAAAGCAGCCCAGCCCTAAGACAGCTTGTTTATGTCTTACTTTAACCATCATATTAAACTAAATACAGGCCTTTGGAAGCAATAAATCCTGCAGGCTACATGCTGGAGGGAGCCATTTCAATGGGCTATAAACACAGCCGCACAGTAACACAAACAATCTTTATTTACATTCCTACCTACTCTTTGACGATAGGTGGCAGAAAACATCAACACCATTGGCCTGATCCAACAAAACTCTTTTTATGCGCTAACTTTTTGGTTTTTTAAAAGCAAGGGAGATCTGATCAGAGAAAAGACAGCAACTCAGTGGCAAAGCATCTGCTTACATGCAGAAGAGCCCAGGTTTTTAAAAAAGGTTTTTATTAGCAATTTCAACATAACAACATATCAAAACATATCATATTCATTATTTTTTTCCCATTCCCCCCCCTCAAACCCTCCTCCCCCCCCCAAGAGACTTCCCTCAGCTCTTCTCTCTGATTTCTCAACCCATATTATTCTCTGCATGTTATAAAATTATACAGATCCTCACATTATCTACTATGTTATCGATCAATAAATTTGTGTATGTTTATTCAAAACCTGCCAAGGAGTCCAATTCATTTTGTTGTCTTTTTAACTAATTTGTGAAAAGTTCCCATTCTTCTTTAAAGTCACAGTTGTCCTTATCTGGCAGTTTGTATGTCCGTTTGGCCAGTTCTGCATAGTTCATCAATTTCTCTTGCCACTGTTCTTTTGTCGGGGTTTCCTCATTCTTCCATCCTCGTGCTATCAAGACTCTTGCCACTATTGCTGCATACATAAATAAATTCTTTGTTTCAGAAGAGCCCAGTTTTAATCCGCTGCATCTTCAGGTAAGGCTGGGACAAAATCCTGCCTGAAACCTTAGAGAGTCACTGCCAATCAGTGTAGACAATACTAAGCTAGATGGATCAATGGTCATACTTGGAATAAGTCATCTACTGCCACCTAGTGAGGGTCTCCCTGTATTCTGCCCTACCAGTTCCACTGGACAGCAGGCACCAATGGTTTGTATTGGGGGGGAGGTCTTTTCACAGGACTTTTTTTTTTATAAATTTTTTATTGGTTTTTCAACACATATTAAAGACAATACAACACAATACATAAACAGACAAACATATAAACACGTATAATTTCTTGACCTTTCTTTCCTAAAACCTTCTTTCAGCGACTTCCCCATACCTCCCCTTTCTGCATCCCTGTTTTCACAGGACTTTTCTCTTGATCCTGTAGCCCGAGACCTCCATGTTCAATCCAAAAGTCACAACTGCGGGGAGATAAAGGGGGAAGTGCAACTAGGAACGGACTGCTGGTTAATGACCCTGAATATAATGTCACCGAATTTGTGGAAAACAAGTTTCATTATAGCTATGATAAGAAGTTCCCTGTTGCATCACAACTATTGCATCAGACAGCTGTCCAGCACAAGACTTTCTTCCCAGAAGTGTTGCTCAGAAGCTTCTGGGACAGGGAAGGGGAATTTTTGTCCCTTGGCTTGTTGTTGGACTCTGACTCTCCTCATCTCTGATAAGAGGTGGAATCCAGCACCAACTGGAGGACCACTGGGGATTTCCCATCCCTTCTTCTAGAAGGTGACAAGCAGGGCATAAAGACAAATCCCATCCCTCACTGTCGCCCCCACTGCAATTGGTCTTCTAAGATATTGTGCCCCTAAGCATGGAGGTTCCTTGTTGCCATTGCTGCTAATTTATATCTGCATGCATTGATTTATAATTCCTTTGCCCAGTTCTTCAGCCAAAAACAGCTCCCAGAGCAGCTCACAGGTAAATTTCATAAAAGCCAAACAAAGCAATCTCAGCTCTCAGGCTTACGATCTAAAAGGCACAAAAGGAAAAGCAATGGGGAGGGAGGAGGGAAACTCAGCATTAGTTCTCAAAAGCTCTCCAGATGTCCTTTTATTTATATACTGCAGTCTCTGGGTGGTTCACGACAACAAAACGTAAAGCAATACCTGGCTAGTCAGGAAAAAAGAAAAAAGCTTCAAGCAGGCACATAGACCTGTCAACATAAAATAACAAAAGTATCCAAGGGAAACCTGAAATCAAAAGTGGGGATGCCTGAATCTTTGCTGGAAGGAGGTCCCACAGCATAGGACCGGCAGCCCCAAATCTCTGGCTTCTGGTTTAACAATCAGTCCCTTTCCCTGGGGTAAACAGAGCTGTCCCAAGACATTTCGGCACCTGAGGCAAACTGCAAAAATGGATGGAAGAGGGGATGAAGATCTGCACCAGGAATAAGGGAGGGAATCAAATCAACATTGAGAAGGGTTGGGGGTGAAGGAACAAAGGGCTGGGAGGATCCCAGCAGGAGCTCCTATTTGCCAAGAGGCTGAGGTGGAGACAACATTGGGGATTGACTGCTGAGGAGGCAGCAAGTCCAGGCCGACCCTGTCAGGGGGAATTGCGGGAGCCAACTCCTAAGGGCCAAAGTCCCTTTGCTCCCCATATATATATATATATATATATATATATATATATATATATATATATTTGAGGGGGCCACCCCCTCCCAAAGTTGAAGGGAATTCCCATTCAAATGGTGAGTGAGTGCCATGACATGTGATTGATTATGTGAGTGGGACTTACCTGCCCCCCTCCCCATATTTTATTCAAGTTGGCACCCCTGCTGGGAATTGTAGCTCTGGGAGGGGAGAATCCGTCTCCAAAGAACTCTCAATGCCCTTAATAAACGGGGGGGGGGCCCTTTGGGAGAAACCAATGACTGTTTAAAGTGGTAAAGTAGTGCTTTGCATGTATAGTGTGACCGTGACCCAAGTTTCTCATTTCTCCAAACTTAAGTTCAGTTCTCCATATTTCTGCAGCAATTTGTAGTTTCTTTTTTTCAGAACCTCATGCCATATATATATATGAGAAATCAAGAGAGATATAGCCACTCTGGCAGCATATCTCTTCTTTCTCGTATCCAAAAATGCTCTGCCCTCGATGGTCCTGGAAGGATCCTTTTAAAAAGTCCCATATGCTCAGAGACTTTGCACCTGTTCATTGGGGGATATAGGAAGCCCAGAGCACTTGTTCTTTAGATGTCCCTTTTATGAAGAGGCACGTAGTGAGACCATTGATCCCCTGCTGGTGAGGCTCGCTGACCTCCCAGAAAAGCAAAAATTAGACCTTTTCCTGTTAGGCAAAGATCATAAGACAACCAGGATGGTTGCCAGATTCTGTGTACAGATCTGCAGGCGCAGACCATCCCCTGACTCAAACTAGTTCGTTAAGAAAATCCCCAAACTCGGTTCCATGGGTGACTGAGTCATCTCTCTGCAGTAGCTTATCTTAAAGTTTTAAGTGTCTATACGCTTATCACATTTATAAATTTTAAATTTATTGTTCTACATTGCTTTAAATGCTTGTTTTCCTTCTGGGATTTTACCCCCAAGTGTGTTTTATAAGCTGGTCTCCGACCGTAATAAATTATCTACCTACCTACCTACCTACCTACCTACCTACCTACCTATCTATATACACCAGCATTTCAGTGTTAATTTCTCTCAATAAACACATTTTGACTAATGCACATATTTCTGCAATTTCCCCCCCAAAAAAAATGTATAATGCAGTTTTGTATATCATTTTTACTGAAGCATGCGTTTTTAGGCACCTCTCACCCTAATAAATGGATATTGTTTGGTTGTAGAACTGCTTTGCAAAATCTGGAGAAGTGTATATTGGTTTGAGAAGTACAGTTTAGGTAGTTCTGCATTGAAATGCAGAGAAAAACTAATTTATGCTCCATTCCTAGGGAAGGATAAGGGGATATCAAATGCTCCCTGGCGTTTCTACATTCGGTATCAATCGGCTGGGTTTATTCATTATCTAATTCCTCATTCCAAACACCCACACATTTTGCAGGGTGGGCGGGAGGACCACGGTGCCCAGTTGTTTTGTCCAAGGGCAGAGCATTGCACACAGCTCCCCTAAAGCAAGACAGCCAAGCAGATCAGCCTAGGTTATAGAGCAAGGACTCTTCTGAAAGAATATTCAGAGCAGTGGGTCTGGTACCACGGCAGGAGGAGGGGAAAGAGGAGGGGAAAGGGCTGGAGGTGCAACCCACCGAGGAGAGACGGGGACTGCAGGTCACGCAGCAGACAACCCAAGAAGCAGGGATACCGAGAGAAAAGGAAGAGAGACTTCACTAGCAGAACAGCAAGCCAGTGGAGAACGGAGGAGAGCAGGACCTGCACCATGAGTGACATCAAATATGAGAGGATGAACGAAAATGCTCTGCCCATGGATAATCCACCGCCCTACTCTGAAAAGAACGAGGAGCCTGGTCCTTCTGCTGGGATGGCACCCGCCACGGGCAGCAGAGGAACTCCCGCTATGCCGCACCAGTACACCCCTTACTATGGTCCAGCCAGCATAGCACAAACTTCGCAAACCATCGTCATCAGTTCCGTGCAGCCCAGCCGTGAACCGGATTACCTGGCCTACTCCATCTTCACCATGCTCTGCTGTTGCCTTCCCTTGGGTGTTGCTGCCCTTGCATACTCAATACAGGTGAGTGGGAGCCGAGTGAGTGTTTGAGAGAGGGCTGGGGGGACCTTAAAGGGCAGGGTCAGCTGCCTGTGCTGACATCTAAGGCCCCAACTGCACTATACACTTAAAACAGGATCATACCACTTTAAACAGTCGTGGCTTCCCCCTCCCCCAAAGAATCCCGGGGACTGTAACTTCTTAAGGGTGCTATTTTTCTAGAAAAAGAGGCGCTGGAACTCACCACGAACGCCTCCCTTGTTCTCTTATGATGACAATGGCACCCACCTGAGAGGTGTCAGAACTCGGTTCTGGTGAGATCCAGGTGGGGTGGAAAAAACCCTGGTGCTGAGAGTCCCCTAGTTAGAGCTAAAACAGGGCCTTAGCTACAGATGAGCCAGCCGGGTATTTTGCCCCGTGTGAACCCTCAAGGGGAAGCCCCCACTCAGTTTTCCTCTGAGACAATCTAGGCTACTCTGAGGGAAACTGGGGGGGGCTTACCCCTCAAGGGTTCACACAGGGCAAAATACCCAGCTAGCTCCCCTGTAGTTAAGGCCTCTGAGACAATCTAGGCCAGGCATAGGCAAACTCAGCCCTCCAGGTGTTTTGGGACTACAATTCCCATCATCCCTGACCACTGGCCTTGTTAGCTAGGGATGATGGGAGTTGTAGTCCCAAAACATCTGGAGGGCCAAGTCTGCCTATGCGTGATCTAGGCTGAGGACACCGTACCATCACCTGTGTTAAAGCAAGATGCTGTTGCCAGTATAGCTGGATTCCATACACTGAAATACGACGGTGCCGTCTGGTTCACGGGCAGCAAAATGTCTAGGCCCGGCCCTGGTAGCTGAGACAATATGTTGCAGCAAAACAAAGAGAGAAGCTCGTGGAAGCTTAAAGGCAAGCACGCTTATGGTGGCAACTGTTTTCATGGAACAGAGCCCCACTCTGCGTTTTATCTGAGCTGTGGCATGCCACCCATGAATCCATAACAGCCTAAGAAAAGCCTGCTGGACCAAGCCAATGGCCCTTCCAGTCCAGAATCCTCTTCTCACACTGGCCAACCAGATGTGCACTGGAAGCTTGCAAGCAGGACAGGAGCATAGCAGCCCCCTCCCCAGTTGGAATTCCCAGCAACAATTAGTGACTAAGGTAAAGGGACCCCCGACCATTAGGTCCAGTCGTGGCCGACTCTGGGGTTGCGGCGCTCATCTCGCTTTATTGGCCGAGGGAGCAGGCGTACAGCTTCCAGGTCATGTGGCCAGCATGACTAAGCCGCTTCTGGCAAACCAGAGCAGCGCACGGAAACGCCGTTTACCTTCCCACCGGAGCGGTACCTATTTATCTACTTGCACTTTGACGTGCTTTCGAACTGCTAGGTTGGCAGGAGCAGGGACCGAGCAACGGGAGCTCACCCCGTCGCGGGGATTCGAACTGCCGACCTTCTGATTGGCAAGTCCTAGGCTCTGTGGTTTAACCCACAGCGCCACCCGCGTCCCTTTTATTGTGGCTAGTAGCCACTATTCAGTCTTAACCACCTTAAAATCCTCTTTTAAAGCCATCCAAGCCATCACTCCCTCTTGAGGGAGTGAATTCCATAGCTGGAACTATTTGCTGTGTGCAGCACTGTTCTGAATGTTTCTTTTGCCTGGGTTTTGCTGATACGTTAAGTTACTGCATCTGGGAGTGTGGATAAATCAGAAAACATTGCATTTTGACAAGAGGCAATGTTTACCACGACAGTACTGCATGTTACCACTGGACCAGATAATCATCTGGAACCTCCTGTCAAGCAGCAAGGAGAATCGAACCTCCGCCTTGTATCTTTGGTTCGAGAGATGGTTCTTCACTTACCATGATGTTACAGTGGTCAGTTATACCCCTGCAGACTAGGACAAGTTACCACTTTGTACATGGGTGTCTGATTTTGCACTATGCCACACACATTCGGGAAGAGATAGGGGGTCAGTGTGCTCCTCCCCTGATCCAGTTTGTTCTCTTTCTCCCCAGACCCAAAACGCCAACCAAAATGGAAATTACATAAGCGCTCGACGAAACTCCAGGCTGGCACTCATACTGGCTCACACAGCACTCGGAGTGGGTCTTGGGTGCCTGATTATGTACATCATCTTCTGGATGAATATTTCTCACCAGATAATCGAAGTGCCAACCATCAGCCCCTGAGGATACACAACATTCATATGCTAAAAGTCCTTCCCTGCTCAAGATGCCCAAGTCTGAGAAGTCCTCCTAAATTGACGTCGTGCTCTTTGAATCGTTCTGTAAAGTGGTATGTTCTGAGCTGACTCCCATACCGTTGTTCTAACTAGGCATAGATTCAGTGGCGTAGCGTGGGTTGTCAGCACCCGGGGCAAGGCAAGTAATTTGCGCCCCCTAACCCGTGGATTTGCGCCCCCTAACCCGTGGATTTGCCCTAACCCCAGATGTTGCGCCCGGTGCGGCCGGCCCCCCCTGCACCCCCCACGCTACGCCACTGCATAGATTTACAATGTCAAGTGATGAACATCATGTGTGAGCCAGCTCTGTGATACCCAAAGATCTCAAACTCCTTCCAGGAGTATCTCTCCCCTCTCTCATTCTCCCACCCAGAGTTATTTCGCTTTTGAGAGTCTTCTAGTCTTGTCCTGTTCCTCTTCACTGCTGACCATTCTTCCAACATTTCACAGATAATAATTGGGACATGCACGTAACACAACAGTTGTCAGAGCACAAATTTCTACCCAAGCCCTATCCTTGACACCCATCCCATTCCCCATTGTCCTACTTCTTTGGCCTTATTTGTAAAAAATTTCGGAGACACCGTTGATGGAATCTTATAAATGCCATCTCCAACTCCTCGAAAGATTCCATCAAAGGTGTCTCCGAAAAATTGTACACATCCCTTGGGAAGACAGGCGAACTAATATCAGTGTACTGGAAGAAGCAAAGATCACCAGTGTTGAAACAATGATTCTTCAACATAAACTTCGTTGGACTGGTCATGTTGTGCGGATGCCTGATGATCGTCTTCCAAAGCAACTACTCTATTCCGAACTTAAAAATGGAAAGCATAATGCTGGTGGTCAACAAAAGAGGTTTAAAGACTGTCTCAAGGCAAATCTAAAAAAATGTAGTATAAACACCGACAACTGGGAAACACTGGCCTGCTAGTGCTCCAGTTGGAGAACAGCCTTTACCAAAGGTGTCATGGGCTTTGAAGATACAAACTCAGGACGTATGGGAGAAATGTGCTAAGAGGAAGGCACGCTTGGCAAATCCACACCATGATCAGCTCCCACCCGGAAACTAATGTCCCCACTGTGGAAAGACGTGTGGATGCAGAATTGGCCTCCACAGTCACCTACGGCTTCATTCTTAAAACCGTGTTTATGGAAGACAATCTTACTCGACTACGAGTGATCACCAAAGAAGAAGATCCTGTGATAACTTATCCTATGTGTTTTTAATGCAAAGAAGGCATTTGTGAGATGCTTAGAGAGCTATCTGAGGCAAAATAAATAAAAGATACATTGAAATCACCATGATTTTGTGTTGTGCAATGTTTTCACAAAACTGCTATTGGTTCCACATAGAGAAAGGACAGTGGGATAAATGATAAATGTTATTTATCTGTCACACACAGCTCTTTCTCCATTCTGCTGCAGTTCACCTTCTGCCCCAAACTCTGTTATTCCAGGGTTGTTATATCTTGTGCCTGGCGTGCTCTGGTCCATGGGGTCACGAAGAGTCGGACACGACTAAACAACAACAACAATATCTTGAAGAGCAAAAAAGAGGACAGCCTGAGCAGGGGAAAGAGGTGTGTGGGTGCACCTCTTTCCTCAGCTCGGACTGTCAGCAGCCATGGCATGCAGAGCATCCATGTGCCTCTTTCCCCGGCTCGGGCTGGCAGCAGCAGTGACATGCAGAGCAGCCTGAGCCCAATCCGCCCCAACCCAAGCCGCTGCCAAAAACAAAAAAAATCCTGGACATTTGCTTTAAAATGTATAAATCCGTCCTGATGGACATGTTGACCCCCAAAAGAGGGCATGTCTGTGTTTTCCCAGATGTATGGCAACCCTAGTTATTCGTCTTACTGTCCACTGTGGTGAAATTACATAAATTACTTACGTTACGTTGTCATTAAGTCATTCCACCCCATTCATTTTGACGCAAAGAAAACACAACGCAAATGGGGGGTGGTGAGAGGGGACATAATTTGTAGATTGAAAGCAGCAACAACAGGGGACACTGACTTAACCTGCTAGAGGGGTTTCCATTTCAGATATGGGGGCGAATGAGCCAACATTGTCCATTTCTGCTCTCGTTTCTGTTTTCATCAGAATTCCCTGACATGCTTAATCATGACACCTTCATGGCAGATTCACTGACCAGCTGTGAAGGTAGAACAAAGCCATCATGCCTAGCAGCCTTTGATAGCCCTCTCCTCCATGAAATTGTCTAATCCTCTTCTTTAAAGCTATCCAAGTTTGTGGCCATCCCTGCCTGCTGGGGGAGCAAGTTCCATAGTTGGACTAGGCACTACATGAAGAAATACATTCTGTTTATCTCTCCTTAATTATCCAACTTTCAGCTTTATTGGAGATCCATGAGTTCTAGTGTTATGGGAGAGAGGGAAACCTCCAAACTTCAACGGCTGTCCTTCAATCTAGACTGTCCTTATTCTGGGAGCGGGGGGCGGGAATGAATCACATAGCAGCAGTTTTGGTTCTCTTCTGCAATGAACCCACTTCCCCCAATAATCAGACTTTTTGCAATACAGGAAGAAATGAAGCAATGCACTGCAATGTCACCTAACCTTTCGCCATACAAATAAAAGCATGCACCATATAAATGTTCCATTAGCAGCTGATGTCATCAACGTTCCCCTGAAATTGTTGTGCAAATATATCAGGGCGAATGGTGCAATAAACAGGTCATCTAGAAGCAGCAGTGGTCAAGGGTCACAGGAGGTCAAATACCCAAAATACCCATTACGCCCTGCTGCAGGAAGGTCCCAGCACAGTCTCTGTCTCCAGTGTCCCAGAGCCTCCCAAACAGCATGGAAGGGGTTGGGGAGGGTTTAAGCAATGAAAAGAGCTCTTTTCACCATTTGTGTTGATTATAACCAAACAGAATGGAAAGAGGTGAGTTAGGATTGGCTCCTAGGGTCACTCTGGAAAAGGTGTGTGTGAAGAAACATTTAAGGGACACAGAAAATACAACGTGCTTTCACTTCAAGAGAACAGTGTGCAAGATTTGTTCCATGCAGTGGGGCTTCAAGGAAGAGACAACTTAAGTGGCTCTGAAAGAAGATATTGGAACATTCCAAATCATCTGCCCATGCACACACACACAGGAAATAGGACCCCTAACTGAAAGGCAACACGTGGAGATCTGCATTGATCATGGCAATGCAACCCTAATTATTATTATTGCAGAAGTCTTAGAAGGGGCATGGCTGGGAGGGGAGGCTACAATGAAAGGACCCTCCACTTACAAACTTGCCACTACTCTTCTGCTAGGAATCAACCTTTATCTCTATCTAAAAAGGCAATCTGGCCTTCATTTTCTGAAACCTAGGCAATAATAATAATAATTTATTTATACCCCGCCCATCTGGCTGGGTTTCCCCAGTCACTCTGGACGGCTTCCAACAAAATATTAAAATACAATAGTCCATCAAACATTAAAAGCTTCCCTAAACAGGGCTGCCTTCAGATGTTTTCTAAAAGTCTGGTAGTTGTTTTTCTCTTTGACATCTGGCGGGAGGGCGTTCCACAGGGCAGGTGCCACTACCGAGAAGGCCCTCTGCCTGGTTCCCTGTAACTTGGCTTCTCACAGGGCACTGGATGGGGGTGGAGACGCTCCTTCCATTCAGAGCAGGAATAATGGGGGGCGGGGAGGGAGAGGTCTCTCACTTTCATGTATTTCCTAGCCATTCAGACCACTCATCAAAAGCAATCCTATGGGTGGTTTTACCTTCACTCTGGATGAACTGGTGCCGGGGGTGGGGAAAAGAGAGATCAGCTTTCAAAACGTTGCAAAAAGTGAGGAGGGACAGTTGGAGGGATGAGTGAGCCGCTTGACACGTGCACGGCTGTGATCTGAATTAAGATCGTGCAACACGCCAATCTCCCTGGGGCTGTCTCGGGAGCGAGGTAGTGAGTGCTTGTGCGTTCTTCTTACACGAATGTAAATATGCGCAGTGCGCCCATTTCCACATGCGTTGCAACCCGATCTGTCTCCAGCTTCTGTGAGCCTCTCCTCCAGTTGGCTGCTCACCCTCCCTCTCCCCCCCAACATCCCCACCGCTCCCAAGTGTGGGCTGGTAGGAGAAAAGGCTAGGAAAGAGTGGAAGTTTCGGTGCCTTTCCCCGCTTTCTCCCTCCGTCCCCCTCGCCCGCTCCTGCTGCGCCTTTGCGCCAAACAGTAAAGGCCAGCGGGGCAGTCATTTATGCAGCTAACCTAGGGATATCCCCAGTTCTCCTCCGCAACCCTAAATGCCCACTCTGTTTCTCCCCATCCTCGCCCTGCCTTCCCCAGCTTCTCTTCCTGGGCTCCAGCGACAGGAAGCCACGGGGCCGCACAAACCCCGCACCCATGGCTTCCTCTCTCTCTTGCTCACGTAACCCGACGTGGCGCCGGCAGAAGCTGGGAGCGCAGCAGCGGGTGCCGTCCGTTCAGACTCCGGCTCTGCAAAAACGACGCGTAAAAGGAAGGGCGGTGGCGGACTCGGGTAACATGGGGCCCTGTGCGAGGCCAACAGTGGACTTCACCACCCCCCAGCGGACTTTCCAAACTTTGGAAAGGAGGCGCAAGCTTCTGGCAGGGTCCTGAAGCCTCCCTCACCCGGATTTGAAAAGGCTCCCCGCTGGCTCAGCGCTCAGTTCGTGTCGCACAGCCCTAAATCCGTTCTTACTAAAGGTTTATCCACACTCTGGAAAACTCGTTGTTCGAAGCTCAATCGGAGCAAACCGCAAAGCATGGAAAATCCGAACTGACCGAGCGCTAAAGTATGGGTTTTTGCTGGGGTGGGGGGGTGAGAACCACACTTCAATGTGAAGATTTGAAAAGAGCTAGGAAAAAGTTAAGTGCGGATAAGCCCTAAGAGCAGGGGTCAGCAAACTTTTTCAGCAGGGGGCCAGTCCACTGTCCCTCAGACCTTGTGAGGGACCAGAGTATATTTTTTGAGGGGAAATTTCTATGCCCCACAAATAACCCAGAGATGCATTTTAAATAAAAGGGCACATTCTAGTCATGCAAAAACACGCTGATTCCAGGACTGTCCGCCGGCCAGATTTAGAAGGTGATTGGGCCGTATCCGGCCCCCGGGCCTTAGTTTACCTACCCATGCCTAAGAGCATGGGCTACAGGAGCAGCCGCCACGGCTGCAGCCCCTCCAACAGTCCCAGTTCCAGCACCGGGCGCTGCAGACAGCTTCCCTGTGCTGGGGGTCCTTGCTTTGGTTTTTGTACCATACTGATCTGAGAATGTCTATGGTAGAAAATGAGATCTGAGTTGGCACTGAGTTGGGATAACGTTTTCTGATCTAAGAAGCGGGATGAGTGATTACTTAATAAACAGCTGCTGTCATCTTAATTTCCCCCGTAAACTTTGCACAAACAAATCAGGATGGGTGGCCAATAAGCGAGTCAGCTGGAAGCAACATTTACCTCTTTCTCAAAAGGCAATCTGTCCTTTGTTTGCTGAAACCTGGGCTACAACGTGTTCCCGGTCAGGAGTACTTGGAGAAAAGATTGGTGGACAGAGAGAGGCATCCCTATTTCATGCATTTCCTAGCCATTCGAAAAACTACTCATTGGGAGTGACCAGCCGGTCTCCAAAACAAAAGGAAGGTTTTTGGCAATTCTGCCAGGACTACTAAAGCAATTTCCAGCACCAGACCTGGTTCCAACAATCAATTTTTGCCTCAGTTTCTGACTTTGCGATAACATAAAATATGGAAGCATGTGCCCATTTGCAGCTTTGAAATGGTGTGGGGTGTGCTGTGTGTGGGTGTGTGCATGCATGTCCATTCAGTCACACAGAAAATATGAGGAAATTGAAGGCCACACTCAGTATTAATCTGACTGCTTTGGGTTACCAATTTCCTCATTCCTAGCCCCTTATACTTCTGGGCTGGAAGACCTGGTGGAGCTGCTGTTATATTCTTCCACAGCCAGAGCCCTGACTAGGGGTCAATTGAGCAGAGCAGCCAGCAATGTAAAGCCATCTCACAGGCAAAAAAAAAGACCGAACTTTGCAGAGAGAGGAAGAGGGGAGGGGAGGGGGAGAACGGCTGGAGGGGCAGCCGAGGGGAGGAAGCGTAAAGCACCAGCAGCTAATCACAGACAGCTGAGGAGGAGCAGAGCGAAAGACTTTAGAGGCTGCGTTCAGGGAACACCAAAAAAGAAAAGGAGAGCAGGCCATTCGCCATGAGCAACTACGAGAGGCTGAAAGACGATTCCACCATCACTCAGGATCCACCTCCTTATTCTGACAAAGACTCCCATGAAGACCATGAGCCAACTAAATCTCTTTCTGGATCAGAACCCCGTCGCATGGACTGGCCCTCTAACTCTGTGCCATCCCAGTACCAACATTATGTTGCAGCTGGTGCAGGATCCCACCAGTTTCCCATCCTTCAACCTCCGCAGGCCACCGTCATCATTTGTGGTCCACCTGCCAATGAGCCTGATTACCTGGCCTACTCTATCTGTACCATGCTTTGCTGCTGCCTCCCCCTGGGCATTGCTGCCTTAGTTTACTCTATAAAGGTGAGTGAGCCCCTCCCTCTTTTTCTTTGGGCTAAGGGAGATGTAGTGCTATAATAACAGGGAGTCCAAGAGGCCCCATGACCTTTACTGATGGCCCTTTTAGCAGAGGCCTGTAGAAGCTTACAGGGTGGGTTGTGTTGTAGCTGAAATTCAGGGGGGCAGGTGAGCCTAAGGCTTCTGGATTTCAAGGTTTGGGGGCCCTTTCTCCACCCCAATAATTCAAGCCACTGTGTTGTCTACAGGGACAGGGAGAAATGGCAGAACACAAAGTGGGTGGTGGTTTCAAAGAGAACAGGATAAGGGGATCGCTCAGATGTTGCTTTTGCTTAGTCAAGGCAAAACTGAGGCAGGGTGAGGTTCAGAGAGGGGGCTGAATCAAGTCTGTGTTCAGGAGGGTTCCAGCTGGCTGGAGGGGTTGAAGCTAAGATCTGCAACTCTGAATCTCCTACGCTTCAGCAGGAAATAAAATGAGCCTCAGCACAGCTGCCTCTGCCAGTGCTGAAAGTTTTTGTTTTGCTTAAAGGGGCCCAGGCCTTTGCTTTGGTCTCTTGTTGCTATGGTGGAGCAGAGGATTCCCTGCTTGTAGTGGGTCCTCCAAGTCTAAGTATGACATTGTCACAGCCTCTGGCCAGTGAGGAGTCAGACACTGGCCCCACAGGCACTTTGGGTAGCAATGTTTCTGGGCTGTCTCCTGCGTGGCCTTCCTCCTTTTGTTTCGGAGTCCTGCACCTCACCACCTAAAGAGGACTTGACTCCTGTTCCCTGGCAGGCGCAGGATGACTCTCAGGCAGCCAACATCCAGAGAGGCAGCTGGGTTAGCCTCTTGCAGCAAAACAGGAAAGAGTCTCTGATGACCACTTTAAAGTTGCATGGATTCTTTGGGGCATTTGTTTTCACAAACTAGGCCTGGTCTGAGCTGCTGGGCAGCTTTCTGAGTTAGGGGTGGGTGGCCTGTTTCATGGTGGCCCAGGTCCTACTCGGATGGTCATTTCTAGAAGGTGATGCTTAGGGAGTGCTCTTTGATCCCCTGGACCCTTTAGTGTGGGGTTCCTCTGGGTTTGATTTTATCCCCTCTGCTGTCTAACAGCGACATAAAACAACTGAGTGGGGTTATCTGGAGTTTTGGAGTACAGTAGTACCTTGGTTGTCAAACTCAGTCCATTCCGGGAGTCCCTTCGACTCCCAGAACCATTCGAAAACCAAGGTGCAGCTTCCAATTGGCTGCAAGAGCTTCCTGCACTCAATCGGAAGCCACAGAAGCCACGTCAGAAGTTCGCCTTCCCAAAAACATTCACAAACCAGAACACTTCCAGGTTTGAGGCGTTTGGGAGCCGATTTGTTCAGGATCCAAGCCGTTCGACTGTATCACTGTACCTTGCTGATGACGCACAGGTCTACTTCTCCTTTACATCTGCCATCAGTTCTCTCTCTCTTTCCCCACAGACCCAAGAAGGCAACTTTAATGGAGATGTGATAGCTGCCAAGCGAAACTCCAGGATGGCTCGCATCTTGAACCACACAGCCCTCGGAGTGGGGTGCTTCTGCTTCGTTATGTATATCATCATAATGGCAACTTTGTATTGGCAACTGCAAAACCAGCACCCACTTGACTGAGGATTCACTGCATAGCCTCCACATTTCGAAAGACCTCCCCACCGTTGCACTACTGAGAAGAAGGCCTGGCTGGACGCTGTGCTTTATGAATCATTCCATAGCAGGAAGTGCTAAAAGACTGAGTCGCACGTACAGGCTCATCACATGGTTTCTGTTTATTTTACTTGATGACCAACAATGGGATGTGTGAACTTCAAAGCATTCTCCCAAAGGGGACATCAAGTGCTCTTGGAAGTTCTACCTAGGGAAAAAAATATAATATCCTATACTCTGCCATATATTCCTATACAGTGGCACCTCAGGTTAAGTACTTAATTCGTTCTGGAGGTCTGTTCTTAACCTGAAACTGTTCTTAACCTGAAGCACCACTTTAGCTAATGGGGCCTCCCGCTGCTGCTGCGGCACCGGAGCACGATTTCTGTTCTCATCCTGAAGCAAAGTTCTTAACCTGAAGCACTATTTCTGGGTTAGCGGAGTCTGTAACCTGAAGCATATGTAACCCGAGGTACCAGTGTACACATAATAATTTTTTAAAACGGGGATGGGGTTTATAAGAGATTCTGAAAAACACAATGTTATCAAGCAGGATCTGGTGACAATATGCATACTCCATTTACAATTATAGATCAGAGATGGACAAATACAGACATAATATAAAGCCAAAATAAACCATCGGTATGTGAATGTGTGGAAGTGAGTGATGAGAACTGTTTATTATGTTGGTGTAATGGTTAAACAAGGCAAGGTTACAAAACATGAACCCTTACCTACCAAAGCAAAGTAATTAAAATATTCAAATGCTCTACACTACTTCTTCTTCTTTTGACATGTTTAGGGAAGTTTTTAAATGTGTGAGATTTTAATGTATTTTTAATCTTTGTTGGAAGCTGCCCACAGTGGCTGGGGAAACCCAACCAGATGGGCAGGGTACAAATAATAAATTACTATTGCATCTTTATTGAAAGTTCAAAAAGTACATAATTATATGTGCACTAAACATTGAGAGACGTAAATAAAAGAGAGAGAAAGAAAAAGAGAAACAGAACCCGTGTAGAAGGGAAAATAAAGGGGGGGGACCCCAAACTCTATGCTTTACAAGGTTGTTATTGTACTTCACCAGATCTTAACCTATTACAGTATTTGTAAGAATGGATTCCAAATATCATTGATTAAATCTTACGCAGCAAAGAAAACCTCAGCCATCAACATATATGAATCTTTGTTATTAGCAAACCAATTTGATATACAGGTACTGAGGGAGGATTGGAAGAATCAGAGATCTCCATTTCGACCACACAGTGGGCAACTGTTTTAAGTGATATAACAAGGGTGTCAATGGACCTTAGATTGAGGCTCATACAAGAAAAAATAATATTTAGAATATACTGGACCCCATTACATTTGTTTAAAAAAGGGCTATCTAATGTATCTAACTGTTGGAGATGCAATAGGATAATGCTTCTCTAAAACATAGGTTTTTTCATTGTCCTATATTGAAAGATTTTTGGCAGAGGGTAACTGGAACCATCAACAGAACTGTACGGAACAACCGTACATTTGCAGAAAAATAGCCTCTCGAATTATATAGCCAGCTCATGGAACCTTACAAAAGGACAATACGAGTGGACTCTCCGTGCCCTTACCACAGCAAAAAGACTGATCCTGATGAATTGGAAAAATAAAAATGCGGCTCCCTTCTACGATTGGATTGAAGACTTATGCAAACTCGCAACATATGAACAACTTGCATTACAAACGCAGACTTGTCATGGACAAATGCTCCACACTTAGCAAGTGACGGACATCACGGGTGATTCCTTTCTGATACACAAACATTCCAAGTAGGAATGATTAGGTTGTATCCAGTGCTTCCTCTGCTCAGAGTATACCCATTGAAATTAATGGATATGACTGACGTAGGTCCATTCTGTTCAGTGGGGCTACCCTGAGTAGAATTCAGTTGGATACCATGCAGAGTCCCATGGACAATGGACATGTTACTTGCCCCAGAACTGGCAACAATAAAATATAACGATCCATGCCCTTAAAACAAAGTTGGATTTAGGGCAGTGTGACTGCTTCTGCTGCACTGGGCACCACAACTATGGCATGGTGAATTGAGCAGAATGGAAAGTGAGAGGTGGGAGGCACGAAATGTTGGCCTTGGGCAGGGAGTCTCTGAAATCTGAAAGACCAAAGTCTGCCCCTGCCTTAAAATCATGATATGGGCTTAACCTTCTGGCTCCCAGCTGCAACTCTCCTCACTGGGGGACAGGAGGCGGGCAGGTGTGGAGGAGTCCCTGGTCCTGAATGGGGTAATTGTGCCCCTGAAGGACCAGGTGTGCAGCCCGGGAGTCATTCTGAACTCACAGCTGTCTATGGAGGTGCAGGTCAATTCTGTGTCCAGGGCAGCTGTTTATCAGCTCCATCTGGTACGCAGGCTGAGACCCTACCTGCCCGCAGACTGTCTCGCCAGAGTGGTGCATGCTCTAGTTATCGCTCACTTGGAGTACTGCAATGTGCTCTATGTGGGGCTACCTTTGAAGGTGACCTGGAAACTACAACTAATCCAGAATGCGGCAGCTAGACTGGTGACTGGGAATGGCCGCCGGGACCACATAAAACCGGTCTTGAAAGACCTACACTGGCTCCCAGTACGCTTCTGAGCACAATGCAAAGTGTTGGTGCTGACCTTTAAAGCCCTAAACGGCCTCGGTCCAGTATACCTGAAGGAGCGTCTCCACCCCCATCATTCTGCCCGGACACTGAGGTCCAGCATCGAGGGCCTTCTGGCAGTTCTCTTGCTGTGAGAAGCCAAGTTACAGGGAACCAGGCAGAGGGCCTTCTCGGTAGTGGCACCCGCCCTGTGGAACGCCCTCCCACCAGATGTCAAAGAGAAAAACAACTACCAGACTTTTAGAAGACATCTGAAGGCAGCCCTGTTTAGGGAAGCTTTTAATGTTTGATGGACTATTGTATTTTAATATTATGTTGGAAGCCGCCCAGAGTGACTGGGGAAACCCAGCCAGATGGGTGGGGTATAAATAAATTATTATTATTACTATTATTATTATTATTATTATTATTCCACCATCCTGCCCAGTTTTACCTTCCTATATAAGACTCCATCCTCCAGTTTTGTTCCCTTCCTCTTGTTATCCGGCAATTAACTCCCTTTTCCAACCCTCCTGCCACGTCTGCTCAGCACTGCTGGGCCTGGTGCCTAAATTCTCCCAACACTTCACCAACAGGAATACATGCCTATCATACCCGTCTTCTCATCCTACAAATTCCAGCCCAAGCCATGCAGAACACAGTCAGGGAAGGTGTGGCCTGGGGCCAAACAGTGAGGCCTGGGGCAGGACATTGGACACCCAGTCCCGAAGCACCCCATCCCTGCCTTAAAGCTAAAGAAAAAGATGTGCTTTGAACGTTAATTAGTAAATGCCATCTATTCTATTCGTGCAGTCTTGTGTTTCAAAGGCAAATACTGCAATTGTATGCCAGTGTGGCAATACTGCAATTGTATACCAGTGTGGTGTAGTGGTTAAGAGCAGTAGTCTCGTAATCTGGGGAACCGGGTTCGCGTCTCCGTTCCTCCACATGCAGCTGCTGGGTGACCTTGGGATAGTCACACTTCTCTGAAGTCTCTCAGCCCCACTCACCTCACAGAGTGTTTGTTGTGGGGGAGGAAGGGAAAGGAGAATGTTAGCCACTTTGGGACTCCTTAGGGTAGTGATAAAGCGGGATATCAAATCCAAACTCCTCCTCCTCCTCCTCTTCTTCTTCTTCTTCTTCTTCTTCTTCTTCTGCTTCTGCTTTGGGAGCCTCAGAGTGATATAAATAAATATGTGATATGATATAATATACAGTTGCAGCGTGGAAGTCAAATGGAATCCATTCTGGTCGTCCGTTCAACTGCCAAAACATTCGAAAACCAAATTGTGGCTTCTGATTGGCTGCAGGAAGCTCCAGCCAGTCAGAAGCCGCGGAAGCCCCTTAGAATGTTTGGCTTCCAAAAACAGTTCACAAACCAGAACAGTCACTTCCAGGTTTGCGACGTTCAGGAGCCAAAATGTTCGGGAACTAAGCTGTTCAAAAACCAAGGTACGATTGTACATATTTTATGATAGGGGTGTATGCAGTTTTAGGGGAGGAGTCATTACCAATTCTCTCGTTCCCAGCCACTCATACATCTGGGTTGAAAGACTCAGTGGAGCTGCTGTTCTAATTCCAGAGACAGAGCACGGACTAGCAGCCACCTGAGCAGAACAGCCAGCAATGTAAAGCCAACGCCTAGGCAAAAGAAGACCAAAGTTCACCGAAAGAGAAAGAGGAAGGGAGGGAGGCAGCAGGAGGTGGGGAGAAGAGTTAGAGGTGCAGCTGAGGAGAGGAAGAGCAGAGCACCTAGCAGCTAATCACAGACTGCCAGCTTCGGGGAGCAAAGGGGAGGAAAAGGAGAGCAGGCCGTTCGCCATGAGCAACTACGAGAGGCTGAAAGACGATTCCACCACCACTCAGGATCCACCTCCTTACGCTGACAAAGACTCCCATGAAAACCCTGAGCCAACGAAACCTCTTATTGGACCGGAACCCCGCCACATGGGCTGGCCCTCTAACGCTGTGCCATCCCAGTACCAACATTATGGTGCAGCTGGTGCAGGATCCTACCAGGTTCCGATCCTTCAACCTCCGCAGGCCACCGTCATCATTCGTGGTCCACCTGCCAATGAACCTGATTACCTGGCCTACTCTATCTGTACCATGCTTTGCTGCTGCCTCCCCCTGGGCATTGCTGCCTTAGTTTACTCTATGCAGGTGAGCTCCTCCCTCTTTTTCTTTGGGCTGGGGGAGATGTAGTGCTATAATAAGAGGGGGTCCAAAAGGCCCCATGACCTTTTCTGATTTCCTTTTAGCAACAGTCTGTAGAAGGCGGCTTGTGGTGTGGCTGAAATTCAGGAAGCAGGGGAGCCTAGGGATTTTGGATTCAGGCTTTGGGGACTCTTTCCTCACCCCAACTGATAGAGAAAAATAGGGGTGGTTGACTTTTGCTGCCCAACTTCTTAAGGGACCGAGTCCCCTTAGTCTATGATCAGTCAGAGATAAATGGATGGAGGCAGGAAGCAGTGAAAGCAAGGCAGATCTTTATTTTTCTGTTGCAACAGAGTTCCCTCCCCACCTAGCAAGGAGCGTAGAGAGACCCAGAACCAAGAAAAAACATCTCTTTTAAGGGTTTTCATTTTGGCATGGAGAAGAAGGACATCCCCTCTACAAACAGTCAGAAATTACATCACACATAATGTGGGGTAACTGTGGCTCAGGTAGGCCAAGGTTTCATATTCCTGAGGATTTGGCAAGATTTACATAGTTCCAGACACAGTTTGCAGAAAAGGCATTTGATAAGACCAGGGGTCAGCAACCTAAGGCCCATGGACCACAAGTGGACCGCGTGGATCGTATAACCAGCCCACAAGCCACCCCCAAACTGAGCCGCCTGCTCGGCGAGTCCCCGCGTGCTGTGCTAAACTGGTACAGGGACTCGCTTTCACAGCGCCAGAAATTGCGTCTGCGCAGATGCCGGAAATCACGGGCACCCGCACAATCTGGCCCACAGAGGGATTTCTGCTGGAGTGAACCAACCCAGGCAAGGTAAACCTTGCGGACCCCTGGATAAGACAATCAGGATGCCTGTCAGTCATCCCTCATCTGGGCAAACAGTGACACTTAATAAAAAGGAGGTTCAATAGATATAGGAGAGGAATCCCTTCAGGAACTTCCCCTCATTGCTACCTGCCCATGTGGTCTCAGGCAAGGGGGATTAAGGAAGCAGAGGAAATATTTAGAGTCTTTAGGAGACCCAAGCTGGCTTTTGGATTGCTCTCCTGCACTATTGTGGGATATAGACTTATGCATGTGTGCAATTACCAACATTTATTCCATATTTGAGACCTTAGAATTCCTACAACACCCATCATTTAAGCCACGGTGTTGTGCTACAGGAGAAACGGCAGAGCACAAAGTGGGTGGTGGTCTCAAAGAGAGCAGGATAAGGGGATCGCTCAGATGTTGCTTTTGCTCAGTCAAGGCAAAACTGAGGCAGGGTGAGGTTCAGAGAGGGGACTGAATCAAGTCTGTGTTCAGGAGGGTTCCAGCTGGCTGGAGGGGTTCAAGCTAAGATCTGCAACTCTGAATCTCCTACGCTTCAGCAGGAAATAAAGGCAGCCTCCGCCCTGTATAGTATCAGCACAGCTGCCTCTACCAGCAGTGTGAGTTGTTGTTTTGCTTAAATGGGCCCAGCCCTCTGTGTTACGGTGGAGCAAAGGAGTCTCTGCTTGCATTGGGTCTTCCAACTCCAAAGATGACATTGCCACAGCCTCTGGCCATTGGGGAAGACAAAACTCTGGATCCTTTATTTATTTATCTTTTAATTTTTTTATAATTTTCATTTAGATATATTACAACAATTATTCCATCATAATTTTAGCATTTCAAACTTTGACTCCCTTCCCCGTGTTTCTGTGGTTCTTTTCATTTCTTTTCATCTTCCTGCATACTCTTGTATAGGCTATATTAAAGGCTGAATTAAAAATACAAATTCCCCTGTAGTTATTTTCCCCACCACACTGTGTCGCCTCTGTTCCTCACTTTATGACCTCTTCTAGCAAGGTCACTTTTGCTTTCGTTTATCTTTCCTGCTTCCTGTTAGTCCTCCTTCACCCAAACACAGTCATGAACTTTCTCAGAAATGTGGGATTCCGCTGGGATATGATTTTATCCCCTCTGCTGTTTAACATCTACATGAAACCACTGAGTGGGGTTATCTGGAGTTCTGGAGCACAGTTGTCAGCAATAGGCCAATGACGCACAGCTGTACTTCTCCTTTACATCTGCCGTCAGTTCTCTCTCTCTCTCTCTTCCTCCGCAGACCCGAGAAGCCAACCTTAATGGAGATGTCATAGCTGCCAAGAGAAACTCCAAGATGGCGCGCATTTTGGCCAACACAGCCCTCGGGGTGGGATGCGTCTTAATTGTTGTGTATGTCATAATAATGACAATTGTGTATACAAATGCAAAAAATCAGCATCCGCATAACTAAGGATTTGCCGCACATTCTCCACCCCCTGAAAAACCTCCCCACCACTGCAATAATCAGAGAAGGCCTGGTTGGATGCTGTGCATTTTGATTCATTCCATAACTAAAGGGCTGGTATACACATGCATGCACATCACATGATTTCTATTGAATTTACGCAATGACGAGCAATGGGGTGCATGAACTTTCAGAGCACTTGATGTTGTCACTTTAGAGGCAATGCCTAGGAGCAATACCTAGGAGCAAATTTGTAATATATTCTGTAATACATCCTGTCATATATTCCAATACACATTGGAAATCTATTCCTAGGTATATATATAATTTTTGAAAAGGGGGGGGGGATTATAAGAGATTCTGAAAAATGCAATGTTATCAAACAGGATCTGATGACAGGATGCCGACTCCACTTATCATTATTGATCAGAGATGAACAACTGCAGACATAAAATAAAGCCGGGAGCCAGAATAAGCCATGGGTATGTGAATATGTTGAAGGTAATGACTCAAACTGTTGATAACATAGGTGTAATGGTTAAACAAGTCAAGGCAGAAAAATGTGAACCCAATTCTACCAAAGCAAAGTAATTAAAATATTCAAATGCTCTACACTTCTTCTTTTCTTGACATCTTTATTGAAAGTTCAAAAAGTACATAATTTTATGTGCACTAAACATTGTAAGACATAAATAAAAGAGAGAAAGAGAAACAGAACCCGTGTAGAAGGGAAAATAAAGGGGGGGACCCAAAACTCTATTCTACCGAGGGAAAGTAATCAAAGTATCCATATGCTCTACACATAGCAAGTGATGGACATCATGGGTGATTCCTTTCTGATACACAAACGATACAATTCCAAATAGGAAATATTAAGTTGCATTCGGTGCTTCAAATACCCGTATTCTCATCGCACAAATTTTAGCCCAAGCTCTGCGGAAGAGGTGCAGTGAAGGTGTGGCCGAGGGTCAAATAGTGAGGCTTACAGCAGCACATTTGGCCCCCAGTCCTGAACTGCTTCAGTCCCCCTCCCTTAACATGAAAGAGGAAGATGTGTCTTGAACATGAATTAAATGCCACCTCTTGTATTCATCCAGTCTGGTGTTTTATAGGCAAATAATGTGCATGTATGGTGCTTTGGAAGCCTCTCGGAGTGATAAAAATAAAAATGATGTGATGTAATATACATATTATATGATTGGGGTTTTATGCAGTGTTAGGGTAGGGGGCAGTACCTCTGGCGGGGGACATGCCGTGCTCCTTCCGGGGTAGTTTGCCCACCTTTGGTCCCCACCCTGCACCAGCTTGGGAGCGCGATGGAAGGGGGGGCAATGCCAGGCATGACGCCACACATGTGACTTCATGACATCTGGAAGAGCCAGGGGAACATCCAGCCAAACATGGCAGCCAGGTGGCTTCAATGGCCGGGGTTCAGACTCCACCTTCTCCTGGAGCAGCCACCAGCAGGAAGCTGCTTCGACCCTCTTTCCACTCCATGGCAGGAAGTGGAGAAGAAGGAGTCGCGCCCCCCCCCCCCCCATGGATGTAATGCCAGGAATCACTGTTTCTTGCTGCCGTTTGCACAAAAGGAGAAATACAGCAGAGTCATAAGAGCATTTGTAGAAAACCCTTATGTGCATATTGCTGTGGTGTTCAAATACAGCCAGTGCCTAGATACATGCATGCATACATACATACATACATACAACATAGCTACCTGCAAAGATAGATAGATGATATAGATAGATATAGATAGATAGATGATAGATAGATAGATATAGATAGATGATAGATAGATAGATAGATAGATAGATAGATAGATAGATAGATAGATAGATGATAGATAATATATGGGATTTGTATGTTTTCCATCCCATGGCATTCAGCAGCTGTCTTCTCTAGCATGAAAGGATCAGTATCTTTGGATTTCTACCCAAATTTAGGATTCAACATAGACTAGACTACATTCATTCATTTTATTAAACTTACATCCTGCCCTTCCTCCTAAAGAGTAGCAACCACATCAATAATGAAGAAATTTAATCTTACAAAAACAGGTTAAAACAACCCTCCAGTTTAAAAGAGTTAAAAACATCTTTTTAAAAAGCCTCTACTGCCACAGCAAATAATTTCAGGGTTGCCAAGAACAGATCTTTCAGCCAACAAATGCCTAAGGGAGCAGCAATGTTTTTGAATTCTTCCTAAAAGTTTATAATGACAGAGAGAGGTATGCCTTATTAGGAAACATCTCAGATTCTCCTGCGTGGGAGCCATATATCTGGCCTGGGAGAGACTACTAGACTCCCCAAATTTATGAACCTGCGCAGACCCGATGACATCTCATATACTTGAGAATTGCAAAATCTCTCTGCCGTGTGTGTCCATGTCCACAGCAAGGATGACGGAAAAGAACTACAGCACTACATGGCTAGGAAATATCCTCCACTTCCTGGACCTGTGTTGCAATACCCAGGACAAAACTGTCTCTTGCTCATTGCTTGCCCCTCATTCCACACGCTCTTCATCTGGAAAGCTAGACACAGCAAATCTGTCCTGTCTAAGAAGCTGCATATCTAGGAGTCTCCGAAGGAAGGACCCAGAGCCTGGCCTGCCTTGCAGAGGCAACACACGAACCTTAAAGAAGACCCAGACCACAGGAAGAGGGCTTTAAGGCAGAGGGTAGGAGAACAGAGGGGGGGAGAGAGAGAGAGCAGGACACCCAGCAGCTAACCAGGGCAGCCACAATGGAGGAACACCAAGAATTGAGCAGAGGTTGCAGAACTGAGAAGACGAAGGAAGAAGAAGAAAGCACCACAATGAGCAACCCAAAGCATGAAAAGCTGGGTGAGAAGGCACTTGCCGCTCAGAACCCCCCTGCCTACTCTGAAATAGATGCCTATACAGTGCCTGACCCACTGAAACAGCCTCCTGGGCCAGCACCCCAAGCAGGCTATGGGGCTATGCCAGCACCCAAAGCAGGCTATGGGGCAATGCCAGCACCTCAAGCAGGCTATGGGGCAATGCCAGCACCTCAAGCAGGCTATGGGGCAATGCCTTACTATGGCCCACCTGGTGTGGGATCTCACCTAGGCCCAGTCCTTCAACCTCCACAGGCGGTCTACGTCACACCTGTAGAGCCCACCAATGAACCCGATTACCTGATCTACTCCATGTTCACCATGCTCTGCTGCTGCTTACCCCTTGGTATTGCCGCCTTGGTCTACTCTATACAGGTAAGTATGTGTGAAAGGGAGAGACAAAGAAACGGGGGTGGGGGTGGGGGTGGGGCTCTGCTAGAAAACAAAGGAGTCAAAAAAGGCATGACCCCTCCTTAGTAACAAGGGGTTGCACCCAACTGAGTTCTACTCAGAGAAGACCCATTGCAAGTAATGGGTCCAAGTTTGTAATGGGCATTGATTTCAGTGGGTCTGCTCTGAGTAGGACTAGCATTGGCTTAAGTGCTGTTTTTGGAATCGCAAGCTATAATTTGGCTGTAATTGGGAGTGGGACTTCTGGATTTCATTGAAAGATATTTCCCTTTGCAGTTCAAGCATCAGCATGATGGGAGTGGGAGGGGAGTGAGGAGAGAAACTTGATGCAGTTTGAATTGAAAGGCAAACCTACCTAATTTGCTCTTTCCGAAATGATACACAAACCGAAAAACAGTCCTCCTCCCTAAATTCACACTTCTCTGAATTTTGCAACACAGTTCTCCGTCCAAGTTTATGTGTACCAAAATGCATACACTAGGGCAAAACGTGCGTAAAATGCATACACTCATAAAAGCAACATCTAAGAAAGGATTGCATCGTATTACGGGAAATTGCTTTGCAAATGTGTCTATCTGCTAGTCTGTTGCGGTGTGAGCAAGGGAGAGTCTCATAGCACCTTAAAGGGGAAAAAATGTTGCAGCATCTCTTTTGGTGGACCTGAGCCCCCTTTCATTGACTTGACCTTGATAGGTAGGTACCCACCATGTGATCCTCAGATAAAGGGCAGTATGTGCATTTAATAAATAATAACAAAATGAATATCATGCCACCACTTAGCGTCAGAATCCAGGCATGGTTAAAGGTGTGATGTGGAATCAAACTTTTTTATTTTAATGCAACTACGACTGTGGTTGGAAAACTGACTCTTTGGCAAGGGCTAACTAACCATGGATCTGTTTGCAACTTGGTGAGATGGTCACCCAGAACATCTTGACACACAGCTAGGAGATTGTTCCTCATATCCTTAGATCAAGGGCCAATTCTTCACTGGGCATGATGCTGCAGATGATCAGCTGCGGGGCAAAGAGCTCTCTATGCCACCCCAATACAGTACCAACCTGATTATGGCACAGCTAATGCTGGATCCAGCCTCAGTGCTCTGTGTTTCGAGAACTGGGATCCACCTTTGTCTTCCTTCCTTCCTCTTTTACTGCATGCATTCACAGAATCGTAGAACTGTAGAGACAGAAGGGACCCTGAGGGTCATCTAGTCCAAGCCCCTGCAATATAGAAATATGCAGTTCTCCCATACGAGGGTCAAACCTGCAACCTTGGCGTTATCAGCACTATGCTCTAGCAGACTGAGCTACCCATCTGATCTTTCTCTTGGGACATGTTTTATTTTCCTTTCTCTTTCTTCCTTATTCTCTCCTCCTCCTCTCCCCTTCACCTCCTCCTCTCTTCCTCCTTTTAAAACAATGTGCATGAAATTACCAGAGAGACAGAGAGAGTATGGCAGAAAGCCACTGGTGTGACCCAGCTTAAATGTGGATGTGATCCAGGATACGGCTCACGTCAATGGCCTCATTTCCCTTCTTTGTACATCGCCCCCGAGCAAGGAGTTGTGCAAATGCTCATTGTAAGCGAGTTCTCCATAACTGTGTCCCCAGGCACCGTGAACCCCACCATATCAGTAAAACAAGGACCACAGGCAACATTCAGTGAGGTTCAATTAGGCCACAACTTTGTTGATTACAAGTGTAACTGAGTTTTGGCTTGGCATTGGGCCATCTCCTCCAATCAGCCTCTGGGAGGGATTCTGGGGACCAAGCCTGATTTGGGGTCGACCCATGACATACATTAAATAAATGCAACCCACACAGACTTACAGCATTGGGAAGTGCTGTGGCTCTTAGCCTGGATTAATGGACAGAAGCTCCTCCTTGTGGATCTCTTTATCGGGACACCCCAGTGCCAAGGAGTGGGGAGCAGAGGCTCATAATCTCCTCTCCATCAAAGAATAGGCTACCTTCATCTGATCTTTCTCTAGAGTATATTTCATTTACCTTTCTCTAACCCACATATTCACTTTCTTTCTTATTCTCTCCTTCTTTGTTTAGTCGTTTAGTCGTGTCCGACTCTTCGTGACCCCATGCACCAGAGCACGCCAGGCATTCCTGTATTCCACTGCCTTCTGCAGTTTGGTCCGACTCATGCTGGTAGCTTCAAGAACACTGTCCAACCATCTCGTCCTCTGTCGTCCCCTTCTCCTTGTGCCCTCCATCTTTCCCAACATCAGGGTCTTTTCCAGGGAGTCTTCTCTTCTCATGAGGTGGCCAAAGTATTGGAGCCTCAGCTTCAGGATCTGTCCTTCCAGTAAGCACTCAGGGCTGATTTCCTTCAGAATGGATAGGTTTGATCTTCTTGCAGTCCATGGGACTCTCAAGAGTCTCCTCCAGCACCAGAATTCAAAAGCATCAATTCTTCGGCGATCAGCCTTCTTTATGGTCCAGCTCTCACCTTCATCTGATCTTTCTCTAGGGTATATTTCATTTACCTTTCTCTAACCCACATATTCACTTTCTTTCTTATTCTCTCCTTCTACCCTTCTAGTTTGCTACTGCTGCTGCTGCTCCCTCCTCCCTCCTCCTCTTCTCTTCCTCCTTTTGAAACAATGCATAATGTGAGAACATGATGCTTGGCTCGACAGGCTACTGGCCTGATCAGGGTTGCCATGCTCTTATGCAGTGGGGCTTGCCATAGAACTTGTAGCTACATATGCACCACACATTTCAAAAAGTCAACTTAAAGCACATTTCACCCTGAAGAATCCTGGGAACAGTAGCTTTCCCCTCCAGCAGGGCTGCAGTCCCAGCCACTCTTAACAAACTACAGCTCCCAGGATTTTTGTGGGGTGGGTGTTTTAAACATATGGTATGAACCCAACCAGAGTTGCCACCAACAGGCCTGGACCAACTGCGACAAGGGAGGAGGAGAGAGGGTCTTTAATCATGAGATACTTTAAGGGCAGGTCCCAGCCTGCCTGCTGGCGGTCGCTGAGAGCCTGATTTGCAAATTGCTCATGGAGAAACCTCACCACTGGTCAGATCTGTGCTGGTGAAAACTCAGAGGACCATCTAAACTGATGTCTTGAGCCTCAATGTGAGCTTACAGCAGGCATAAGCAAACCCGGCCCTCCAGATGTTTTGAGACTACAATTCCCATCATCCCTGACCACTGGTCCTGTTAGCTAGGGCCGATGGGACTGGTAGTCCCCAAACATCTGGGGGGCCAGGTTTGTCTATGCCTGGCTCACAGTCTTGCTCTGCTCTGCTAGGTTCCAGTCTAAAACCACAAGGTTACTGGTAAGTGACTGATAGCCTCAAGCAACAAGATTCTTCATTGGCTAACACCAGGCAGGTGTTTCTCAGCTTGCCATTTCTGCGTGCTGGAGGTGTTCTCCAGTTGCATGGTTTCTCACTCGCTTCTCTCTCTTTCTCTGCAGACAAGAGAAGCCAACTTTGCTGGAAATGCCGCGTCTGCCGAGAGAAACTCCCGAATGGCACGCCTCTTCTCTCACCTCGCTTTCGGCTTTGGGCTGGGGCTCATTATTTTATATATCATCATTGTTACAAGAAATTATAGATAAAAAATGTTCATAAATTTACAAGGCAAACATATACATGAGTATGTAAACCACGTGTCTGAAATAGTACAGGAGAACAATCCTGAAACCATTTTGACTCTCCCAAATTCACCTCAAATGTTTCTCTGCAAGGAGGAAGGAAATGAGAAAGCCTCTCCATTGTCTTTTGCTTACCTATCTTTAGGGCATCTTTCTGTATGAATAGGGTGAGCCTGTGACCTGGATTCAGGAATAAAAGTATTTACCATCACCAAAGAATGGCCAGGCTGCCCAAGTAAGCAATCACTGGCCATTGTCAGGTATCCTGGCAGACAGGATTTCTGTTGTAGACCGCCTCCTTCTGTGATGTATGTATGATGTTTTGGGGGGTGATCTTGAGATACAGGGTGGGCAATTTCAAAAGTCTATATAAGGGCTTGCACACCATTGTTCTGGGTTCCTCCTCTCTTCTGCTTGTGGTGAGTGAGGACCCAGTTGCAACAGTTTTATAAAGATCAAGCTCAGTAGCTGCTTTGCTCCTCAGTATTCTCTGGTTGGCCTGTTATTTTCTCCTACTGATAAGGAACTCGCTTAAGGACTCTATACAAGTCCTTGGATACCCCATAAGGAGAAAGGAGCAGATTTTGTTTACATCAATATGGTGAGCCAGGCAGGAGCTTTGGCTGTCCAGATTCTGGGGCAGTTACAGATAGGTAGCCGTGTTGGTCTGCCATAGTCAAAACAAAAATTTTTTTTCTTCCAGTAGCACCTTAAAGACCAACTAAGTTAGTTATTGGTATGAGCTTTCGTGTGCATGCACACTTCTTCAGATACACTGAAACAGAAGTTGCCAGATCCTTCTATATAGTGAGAAGGTGGGGAGGGGTATTACTCAGAAGGGTGGTGGGAATGGGTGATTGGCAGATAGCTGTGATGAGCCTGTTGACGACTCTTAACGACTGCAATAGGTCTTACAGGAAAAAGCAAGGGGTGAGAAGGTGAAAAATGGCTTTGTCATGTATAATTCTGGGGGTGAGGAAGGACTGGTGATCCAATGCGCACCAGGCCATTTGCCAGGAGGAGCCACCAGTCCACCAGCGATCCCAGGGTCTGGAAATAACTGGAGTTCCAGTGGGGCTAACCAGAGGAAGTAACACTTGATCAGGCCAGCCATAAATAATTCAGTAAAAGATCCCAGGATTGCCAGGAGCAGCGCTTGCAGAAGTGAGTATAAGGGACTGTGCATGGGGAAGAAGGTGGGCAGGACTCTCCAACCCCAGCAACTAAAAAAACTCTCCCTCTATCAATCCTTTTTCTGCTCTTTGTTTACAGATTTTTTTAATCTACCCCTTCCCTTCCATGAGTCCCTGGTGAGAAAAGCCAGTCATGGCTTTATTCAAATAGTAATTTAGTCAGGAGATGCAACACTTTAAATGATATAATAGATTTGCTGAATCATGAACTCTGTACATGTACAGAGGCTATGTCAGCTTAGAAAGAAAATAAAAAGAAGGTTTAAAACAAGAGGTGACAAAGCTATGCCCTGCACATGAAACTTTATTCAAATTTCTTAATGTAAAATTGGGAACCATTGAATGAACTGCAGTGAGAAATACCCCTTTGTGTGCTTTGTGTAAAAATGTAGGTTTTTTTCCTTCTTTTCTCCCACAACACCCAAAAACTAAGTGAAGGAAAGTAAACAGATGGAGCAGAAAATAACAGTAGTAATTATATGGAAAGGTGATAATAATAATTAAATGAATAAAATGCTTAACTCTAAAATTTTGTATTGTTTACAGCTTCCTAAGAAGAAATTTGAAGGATATTCTCCCCTTCCTTGGCTATTTATTTTCTTACTCCTTTTTTCTTTTAACTGATTGTGTCTTCAGACCCCAACCCTCTGCAGGCCTTTCTCTTCAAAGGAGGTGTTATTGGAAACTGAATGGTGAATCCAGCCTGTATTGCCTCAAGAGTATTGCCTGCCAAAAGGACATCAGCAATTTCTCTCCATAAAGGACTTGAGGGCAGTGGGGGAGGGGTGTTGAATAGTTGAATTGTTAAGGACATTTTCTCTTTTCTGACCACAACCTAAGAAGAAAAAGAACTTAGAAAGCTATAGGACTATCTTCCACTAGGGCCAGGGCTTTTTCAGTGACAGCTCCGACCTGGTGGAATGCTCCGTCCCACGAGACTAGGACAACTGCCCTTTTTTAAAAATGGTTTTTAACAGATTGGTTTGAAAAGTTGAGAACCATGGGGCTATATAAATTCTAATTGGACTCAGTTTGAATTAGGCAAGTGTATCCAGGCTGCAAATAGGGTTTTTTTGTTTGTTTTGTTTTTGTCCTTAAGAGCAAGTGAGCAACTTCCCTAGAGTGCAAGACCAGAGCCTATGATAATAAAAGCCCATAGAAAGTTCAAGGCAAAGACATCTCTCTCACGACATGTCCAAACTTGTGGCAGGTACAAGGTGACATGCTCCATGAAACCCCTAACACCAAGGTTTGTCGTTACTGTGGTAGGATGAAGGTGAAAGAGCTAACTTTGGCTCCTGAGAACACAAAAAAGGCAGAAACGAAACAAACTGTGTTTTTCAATCATTTTTGGACCCTGCTGAGTGAAAAGCATAGAACACTAGTGGTACCTCGGGTTAAGAACTTAATTCGTTTCAGAGGTCCATTCTTAACCTGAAACTGTTCTTAACCTGAGGTACCACTTTAGCTAATGGGGCCTCCCGCATGCCGCTGGTGCACGATTTCTGTTCTCATCCTGAAGCAAAATTCTTAACCTGAGGTACTATTTCTGGGTTAGTGGAGTCTGTAACCTGAAGCGTCTGTAACCTGAAGCGTCTGTAACCTGAAGCGTCTGCAACCCGAAGTACCACTGTATTGAGAAAATGTTTCTCCCAAAGTGCTAGAATGCCACAGGTGATTTAGTAAGAGAATGCAACACGTGTTATTTTTACGTGATATCCTTTGTCCAGCTATCTGCACTGCCACACTTGTGAATAGTCTTAAGAAGCCTGACATGCAACTCTCTTCAGATTTACACAAAAGCATCTATTTACAATATATCATAAGGTGGATACCAGGTTATTATAATTTTTTTTAGTAAAAATTATAGCTACAGAGGGAGGATTGTTATAAGAATTTAAGGTCTCGGATATATAAACATGGAGTCTGGGTGGCTTCAATGGCCGGTGGCTTGGACTCCACCTCCTCCTGGAACAGCCACCAGCAGGAAACTGCTTCAATCCTTCTTCCCCTCCATGGCAGGAGGTGGAGGAGAAGGAGTCAGCCACTGGAGCTGTGCCACTCTCAGCTCCACACTTCACCTCCATGCTTTTTGGACATGAAGGGCCCGGACTCTCCAAAAAATACTGAGGGGGCCAAATGGGCTCGGCTCCCAGGAGCTGGTTTCCCTGCCTTGCACTCAGCTCTCATCTGTGGCTCCTAGAAGCTATCAGCACGTGATAATGGCCACACCCTGAGAGTGGTTTCAATTGGCTGGCTAAACCAGGTGAGGGTAGCTGATGGGTCTCAGACCAATACAGTGGTACCTTGGGGTTCTCAAACTTAATCCTTTCCCGAAGTCCGTTCCAAAACCAAAGCGTTCCAAATATAAGGCACGCTTTCCCATAGAAAGTAATGCAAAATGGATTAATCCGTTCCAGACTTTTAAAAACAACCCCTAAAACAGCAATTTAATATGAATTTTACTATCTAACAAGACCATTGATCCATAAAATGAAAGCAATAAACAATGTACTACAGTCACACAATCAATCATTCAGTAGCCGAACTGGGTTCTAAACAGTCACAAAAACAAAACAAAAAGAGCCGCAAAAACAAAAATGCAAAATTAAATAGCAAAAACAGATGGACCTCAGTGTAACACTCAAAATGGAGCATGTTCGGCTTCCAAAAAAAAGTTCACAAACCAGAACACTTACTTGCGGTGTTTGCATTCCAAGTTGTTTGAGTAGCAAGGTGTTTGAGAACCAAGGTACCACTGTAGTGGGTCCAACATGTGGTATCCGCAAGTGCTGTAGAGGCAAGTGAGGGGCAGGTGGTGCTGGTCAACCTGTAAGGTACTCTACCTAGAAGAAGGAAAACTCTGATCCTAAACCTTCGCTGCTTTGCGGGATATCTTCAGGAGAAGGAAAGGCTAAGGAGTATCCCCTTCACAAATCTGGAGTGCAGTCGCCAAGACGGTTGGGTGGCGCCTTTTACACCTCCTTCCAGCAACTCCTGCAGCCAAGCTGGTGCCAAATGTATTGCTCTGCTTTCCAAAAGTCTTGTCATCTGAACAGCCCAGGACCACCTTACACACTGCCCAGGCTTGCACCCCAGGGAGGTGACTTTGGTGCTGCTAGCACAGCTGTTTGACTTCACCTCATTCTCTTGAGACAGGCGGGTGCCAACAACATAATGTGATGGAGGTGTTTTCAGTGGAGGCTGGTCCATGAGGGCAAATGGGGCAGTGGCCCACCAAACCTCAGGCAGCCCCCACCTGCCTGCCTTCTTACTTACAGCCAGTCAGGGGGCAGTTCTGCCTGTGATTGGCTCTGGCTCCACTTACTGCCTCCCGGCCCAGCAGTCCCATGGCTACATGCTTTATGGGATGAATACTATTAAAATAAAATGAATAAATCTGAAAGGTCCTGTTCCTGACCACAGTGAGGATTTGTCTGCCTAAAAGCATACCACACTCTATTTTTGGTTCCTTAAACAAAGGACTTGCAAACTACAGGCAGATGTCTTTGTCTCAGTTCCTGTAATTTCACTTTGGAGCTCGCCTAGTCATAACTAGTTTACATGGGTTTGCACAATTCGCATTCCAGGAACGCATTTCACATTCCTAGAACTATCAGCTTACATTCTTCATTCTGTAGATTCGAATAAGGACAGCAGTATTTAATCAGTCAGGCAGATTGATCAACTCAGCCGGTGCTCCCAACTCTGCGTGTGTGTGTGTGTGTGTGTGTGTGTGTACACACACTTACAAAAATGTAAACAGTAGGTGCCATTTTAGAAGAGTTCCTTCTCGTATCTCTTCTAAGATGGTTCCTGATGCAACACAGTGTGTGTGTGTGTGTGTGTGTGTGTGTGTGTGTGTGTTTCATCTGGGACCAGATGGACATGTTGTTCTAAGATGTTTGATACCACACTTGCATCTTAAAGACAAAGGAACTCTTTTTTCACCCTTCAGAAAAACTGTTTAATTCACACATGTTATGCAAGCTTACCTGTCTGTGTAATTAACCAACTGCAATTCAGATGGTGAACCCGTTCGTAAGAAATCCATGGGGAAGGGCAATTTACAAAACAGTTGTGCTCAGCTTTCTTACAGCAGAAAGAGTGGCTCAGTGTACACCACCTTTTTAAAGTCATTGTTGACTTTTCAGGAGGAATTTGACCCAGGCGTTTGATGGCTGAAAGACAATGTCCTTGACAACCATGAGATCACTGGATGAGATAATATTTTTCACTGCTTTTAGAACTTTTTTTTTTTAACTGTCGTGGTTTTTAGAATGTTTTCATACCGTCTGACATTTTACCCACAAAAATTAGAACGCTCCATTTTTTGTTCCAAGCTTTACGAATGCGCGAGAGCACAGAAACAAAACACACATTCTTTGACCTCGCAAGACCGAAAAACATTCCAGTGTTGTCGCATGACCCAGCTGATTCACACCGGAGCACCACATCGCCCACTACCCCTCACTGCCGCCCATCCCTCCCTTCTCCACACCATGACACAAAACCAAAGAGCTGAGGGACAAAGGCAGGGTACCCTCAAGGAAAGGAGGTCCATCCCACTGAAAATGGGGCACTTGGCAAATACCATATTGACCTGAATATAAGACTCACTTTTTCCCCACATTCCAACTGTGGAAAGTTAAAATGTGGCTTATATTCGCGACCATACAGTATGCAGCCAGGAGCATGGGGCAAACAGCACCAGGAGCATGGAAAAGCAGTGCCCGCCCCGCGCATAGTCCCCCATCCTCTCCCCCAAGGCCAGGAAGGGAGAGATCAAGGAAGGGGAAAGGCCAGTGGCAATGCAGCCTGGAGCAGCGAGGAATAGAAAGGCTTATATTTGGGTTTTGGGGTTCCCCCCCACTTTCCCCCTCTAATTTTAAAGGTATGGCTTATATTCAGGTGTGGCTTATATTCTGGCTAATACAGTATATGTTTTGACTGGGGGGGGGTTGCTGCCCTGTGCTGCTTTTAGGAGGAAGGGTGGGAGATAAATCATGACAGCAGCAAATGGCTTATTATTAATGTGGGAGCAATAAAACCATGACCCCTGGCTTAGCGCCACATCCAAACCAAGGGTGGGGGTTTGTGGCACTCAAACAAACCATGATTGCTAAAGCCAATGATTTCAGATTGTGGTTTGTTTGGAGTGAAATGAGCCACACACACACACCCCCCATGATGGATGTAATGCCAGAAATCACTGTGTCTTGCTGCTGTTTGCACAAAAGGAGAAATACAGCAGCGTCATAAGAGCATTTGTAGAAAGCCATTATCTGCATATTGCTGTGGTGTTCAAATACAGCCGGTGTCTAGATACATACATACATACATACATACATACATACATACATTATAGCTACCTGCAAAGATAGATAGATGATAGCTAGATAGCTAGATAGATAGATAGATAGATAGATAGATAGATGATAGATAAATAGATAGATAGATAGATAGATAGATAGATAGATAGATAGATAGATGATAGATAGATAGATAGATATAGATAGATAATATATGGTATCTGTATGTTTTCCATCCCAGGGTGATCAGCAGCTGTCTTTTGTGGCATGAAAGGATCAGTATCTTTCTACGCAAATTTAGGATTCGACATAGACTACCGTATTTTTCGCCCTATAGGACGCAATTTTTCCCCTCCAAAAATGAAGGGGAAATGTGTGTGTGTCCTATGGAGCGAATGCAGGCTTTCGCTGAAGCCTGGAGAGCAAGAGGGGTCGGTGCACAACGACCCCTCTCGCTCTCCAGGCTTCGCGGACCTCTCCGCAAGCAGCGGGAGCGCTCCCGCTGCTTGCGGAGAGTTGCCTGCAAGCCAAAGCCTGCGCGCACTAAGATCAGCGTGCCCAGGCTTCGCGGACCTCTCAGCAAGCAGCGGGAGCCAGCGCTGGGCTCCCACGGCTTGCAGAGAGCTGCCTGTTTGGGGGCTGGGGTCGGGGGAAGCTCGGGCCTCCCCCGCCGCAGCCCCGCGCCTGGGGGGGGGAAATAATTTTTTCCCCTTTATTTCCCCCCCAAAAAACTAGGTGCGCCTTATGGGATGGTGCGTCCTATAGGGCGAAAAATACGGTACATTCATTCATTCATTTTATTAAACTTACATCCCATCCTTCCTCCTGAAGATTAGCAACCACATCAATAATAAAGCGATTTAGTCTTACAAAAAATGGTTAAAACAACCCTCCAGTTTAAAACAGTTAAAAACCTTCTAAAAAAAGAAGCCTCTACTCCCACAGCAAATAATTTCAGGGCTGCCAAGAAAAAGTTTCAGCCAACAAATGCCTAAGGGAGCAGCAATGTTTTTGAATTCTTCCTAAAAGTTTATAATGAAAAAGAGAGGGATGCCTTATTAGGAAACATCTCAGATTCTCCTACGTGGGAGCCATATATCTGGCCTGGGAGAGACTACTAGACTCCCCAAATTTATGAACCTGCGCAGACCCGATGACATCTCAGATACTTGAGAATTGCAAAATCTCTCTGCCGTGTGTGTCCATTTCCACAGCAAGGATGACGAAAGAAACACTACAGCACTACATGGCTAGGAAATATCCTCCACTTCCTGGACCTATGTTGCAATACCCAGGACAAAACTGTCTCTTGCTCATTGCTTGCCCCTCATTCCACACACTCTTCTTCTGGAAAGCTAGACGCAGCAAATCTGTCCTGTCTAAGAAGCTGCGTATCTGAAGGAAGGACCAAAAGCCTGGCCTGCCTTGCAGAGGCAACACACACGCCTTAAAGAAGACTCAGACCACAGGAAGAGGGCGCTAAAGGCAGAGGAAAGGCAGAAGGTGAGGAAAGGGTAGGAGAACAGAGAAAGAGAGAGAAAAAGCAGGACATCCAGCAGCTAACCGGGGCAGGAGGAGGAACGCCAAGAACTGAGCAGAGGTTGCAGAACTGAGAAGACGAAGGAAGAAGGAAGCACCACCATGAGCAAACCAAACTATGAACAGCTGGGTGAGAAGGCACTTGCCGCTCAGAACCCCCCTGCCTACTCTGAAATAGAGGCCTATGCAGAGCCTGACCCACTGAAACAGCCTCCTGGGCCAGCACCCCAAGCAGGCTATGGGGCAATGCCAGGACCCCAAGCAGGCTATGGGGCAATGCCTTACTATGGCCCACCTGGTGCGGGATCTAACCTAGGCCCAGTCCTTCAACCTCCACAGGCGGTCTATGTCACACCTGTACAGCCCACCAATGAACCCGATTACTTGATCTACTCCATCTTCACCATGCTCTGCTGCTGCTTACCCCTTGGTATTGCTGCCTTGGTCTACTCTATACAGGTAAGTATGTGTGAAAGGGAGAGACAAAGAAACGGGGGTGGGGGTGGGGCTCTGCTAGAAAACAAAGGAGGCAAAAAAGGCATGCCCTCCTCCTTAGTAACAAGGGGTTGCACCCAACCAAGTTCTACTCAGAGAAGACCCATAGCAGGTAACAGGTCCAAATTCGTAATGGGCATTGAATTCAGTGGGTCTGCTCTGAGTAGGAGTGGCATTGGCTTAAGTGTTGTTTTTGGAAGGTGGCATCACAAGCTATAATTTGGCTATAATTTGGTTATAATTAGGAGTGGGGCTTCTGTCTTTCATTGAAAATATTTCCCTTTAAAGTTCAAGCACTGGCACTATGGGAGTGGGAGGGGAGTGAGGAGAGAAATCCAATGCAGTTTCAATTGAAGGCAAACCCACCTAATTTGTTCTTTCTGAAACGATACACAAACCAAAAAACAGCCCTCCTCCCAAAATTCACACTTTTCTGAATTTTGCAATGCAGTTCTCCAGCCCAGTGTGTGTGTACCAAAATGCATACGCTAGGGCAAAGCTAGGGTAAAATGCATATACTGGTAAAAGCAACACCTAAGAAAGGATTGCATTGTATTTGGGGAAATTGCTTTGCAAACATGTGTATCTGGTCTTCATGGGGTCTTTAAAAGAAAATGACAGTGTGGTGCAGAAAAGTGTAGGAGCGAAATTAAGATTGGGAAAATGAAAAACGGAGAGAAACCAAAACTGACAGAGGGGGCCATCCCACAGCCCTCCTACACAGTTACAAGGAATTAGGTAAATAAAGAAGAAACAGACACACATTGCTAAACTACATGTTTACTTAGCTGCATGTTACACTGCAACATCTGGAGGAGGCTAGCCTTGCTAGTCTGTTGCGGTGTGAGCAAGGGAGAGCCTCATAGCACCTTGAAGGGAACAAATTGTTGCGGCATCTGTTTTGGTGCACCAGAAACAAAAATATCATGCCACCACTTAGCTGCAGAATCCAGGCATGGTTAAGGGTGTGATGTGGTATCAAACTTTTTTATTTTAATGCAGCAAAGATTGTGGATGGAAAACCGACTGTTTGACAAGGGCTAACTTACCATGGATCTGTTTGCAACTTGTTGAGATGGTCACCCGGAACATCTTGTCACACAGCTAGGAGATTGTTCGTCATATCCTTAGATCAAGGGCCAATTCTTCACTGGGCATGATGCTGCAGATGATCAGCTGTGGGGCAAAGAGCTCTCTATGCCACCCCAATACAGTACCAACCTGATTATGGCACAGCTAATGCTGGATCCAGCCTCAGTGCTCTGTGTTTCGAGAACTGGGATCCACCTTTGTCTTCCTTCCTTCCTCTTTTACTGCATGCATTCACAGAATAGTAGAACTGTAGAGACAGAAGGGACCCTGAGGATCATCTAGTCCAACCCCCTGCAATACAGAAATATGCAGCTCTCCCATACGAGGTCGAACCTGCAACCTTGGCGTTATCAGCACTATGCTCTAGCAGACTGAGCTACCCATCTGATCTTTCTCTTGGGACATGTTTTATTATCCTTTCCCTTTCTTCCTTATTCTCTCCTCCTCCTCCTTGTCCTTCTAGTTCCCCGCTCCTCCTCTCCCCTCCTCCTCCTCCTCCTATCTTTTAAAACAATGTGCACGAAATTACCAGAGAGAGATAAAGAGTATGGCAGAAAGCCACTGGTGTGACCCAGCTTAAATGAGGATGTGATCCAGGATACGGCTCATGTCAATGGGTGCATTTCCCTTCTTTGTACATCGCCCCCGAGCAAGGAGTTATGCAAATGCTCATCATAAGTGAGTTCTCCATAACTGTGTGCCCAGGGACCTTGAACCCCTCCCTATCGGGCCATATCAGTAAAACAAGGACCACAGGTAACATTCAGTGAGGTTCAATTAGGCCACAACTTTGTTGATTACGAGTTTTGGGTTGGCATTAAGCAGCCACCATCTCCTCCAGTCAGCCTACTGGAGGGATTCTGGGGACCAACCCTGATTTGGGGTCGACCCATGACATACATCAAATAAATGCAACCCGCAAAGACTTGCGGCATTGGGGAGTGCTGTGGCTCTTAGCCCGGATGTATGGACAGAAGCTCCTCCTTGTGGATCTCTTTATTGGGATACCCCAACGCCAAGGAGTGGGGAGCAGAGGCTCATAATCTCCTTTCCATCAAAGAATAGGCTACCTTCATCTGATCTTTCTCTAGGGTGTATTTTATTTACCTTTCTCTAACCCACATTCACTTTCTTTCTTAATTCTCTCCTTCTACCCTTCTAGTTCCATGCTGCTGTTGCTGCTGCTGCTCCCTCCTCCCTTCTCCTCTTCTCTTTTTCCTTTTAGAACAATGCAAAATGAAATGACCAAAAGGCAGGGAGAGAAAGAGAGAGAGAGAGAATGGCAGAAAGCCACTGATGTGACCCATCTTAGAACAGGATGCGGTCCAGGATATGGCTCAGTGTCCGTTCCCCCTCTTTGTACCTCACCTCTGAGCAATGTGTTGTGCAACTGCTCATTGTAAGTGAGCTCTCCGTATTTCTCAACAGAAATATCTGTACATGCACCCAATAGACATTCAGAATACCACAACACACACGTAACTGGCTGTAAAGTAACATAACATTATATATAATGAAACTGTAATATAATCATCATATCAAAAAATTGCAAAGCACTGTTCCTCATGGCAATAACATATCATATTACTATTAATCTTCTATATGTTTTTATTGTTGCAAAGTCCAAGGATAGTCAAGTCCAAAGATTGTCAAATCCAAGGATTACAACGGACAGTTCCTGTTGGTTAATAGTGTGTGTGTTGACTCAATAGACATTCAAGCATTAAAACATGCTTAAAGTCCATATAAATCATTAATCATAATTCTAAAAAATATTTCCTCCAGTGCAACTTAACCATCATGCCTTTATGCGTTTGCAGCATTCTAATTAATAATACTAATTAGAGTACCTTCTTTAGCCCTAGCATTCTGTTCAAGTTTTACTAGCCCCTCATTGATCCAGAAAAATCTCCTGATCTGCCTTGTTATGCAATTCCCTTTTCACAAAACATTTGGGCGGCTTTTAAAGCACATTAAACACATTCATAGAGAAGGCTGTCAGAGATTACTAGCCACAATGGCTGATGTTCTACCTTGACAGTCAGAAGAATTATGCCTCTGAATACCAATTGCTGAGAATTGCAGGTAGACAGACGGCTGCTGTTGCATTCTTGTCCAGTTTGCAGGCTTCCCACAGGCATCTGGTCAGACACTGTGAGCACAAGATACTGGGCTAGACATGCCCCTGCTCTTACCATAGAACCTCTAGCTGCATATGCACCATACATTTTAAAAAGTCCACTTAAAGCACATTTCTCCATGAAGAATCCTGGGAACAGTAGCTTTCCCCTCCAACAGGGTAGGAGGGGTACTTAACAAACTACAGCTCCCAGGATTTTTGTGGGGTGGGTGTTTCAACAGGCCTACACCAACTGCGACAAGGGAGGAGGAGAGAGGGTCTCTCATGAGATACTTTAAGGGCAGGTCCCAGCCTGCCTGCTGGTGGTCGCTGAGAGCCTGATTTGCAAATTGCTCATAGAGAAACCTCACCACTGGTCAGATCTGTGCTGGTGAAAACTCAGAGAACCATCCAAACTGATGTCTTGAGCCTCAATGTGAGCTTACAGCAGGCATAGGCAAACTCGCCCTCCAGATGTTTTGAGACTACAATTCCCATCATCCCTGACCACTGGTCCTGTTAGCTAGGGATGATGGGACTTGTCCCAAAACATCCGGAGGGCCGGGTTTGCCTATGCCTGGCTTACAGTCTTGCTCTGCTCTGCTAGGTTCCAGTCTAAAAACCACAAGGTTACTGGTAAGTGACTGATAGCCTCAAGCAACAAGATTCTTCATTTGATAACACCAAGGCAGCTGTTTCTCAGCTTGCCACTTCTGCATGCTGGAGGTGTTCTCCAGTTGAATGGTTTCTCACTCACTTCTCTCTCTTTCTCTGCAGACAAGAGAAGCCAACTTTGCTGGAAATGCCGCATCCGCCAAGAGAAATTCCCGAATGGCACGCCTCTTCGGTCACATCGCTCTGGGGATTGGGCTGGGGTGCCTTGTCATATATATCATCATCGTAGTGATTGTTTCTACCACAGCAGCCTACCTTCCACCGCAGAAGCCCTGATGATGCCCTCTGCAGCCTTCAGATTCCAAAAGACCTTCCCCACCCCACCCCAGCAGACAGGCAAGAGAAGTCCCCCTTTGACAATCGTCTTCCATAACAGGATACGCCATGGGCTAGATGGCATGCGTGTGTGCCCTCGCATCACTTGATTTCTATAAAGTCGACTTGGTCGCCATCAATGGGGCACAGGGCTGCAGAGCACTGCATCTGAGCCAGCGTTAGCTGACCTGAAAGTTCCACCTAGCAAGAGCTTTGCTGCAGCCCAAACACATTAAACGAGAAGTGTTGTCTGTGCTCCAGCTCTACAACACGCAAGCATCCCGAACAGAAACAACAGAAGAGGGACAGGCAAATGGATTTGGGCACTGAGGATCTGAAACAGTGTCCTGCCTGATGGTTTGGGAAATGCCCGCGTCAATTGCCTTGCTCTTGCCAATGTTAAAGTAGAATTACGGTACCTGTTTAGACCATATCCCTTCCAGAGCCCAGATGTACCTCTCCTCCATCTGACACCTCTGGTCCAGGTTTCTCCCCTGGGCCTTTAGTGTAGTGACGTTTGAAACACCCTCCCATTATATATCTGCCTTTTAAAAGTCTTTATTAACTTTCCAGTGCACTGTTGAATGCCTTTCTTTTATCCCTGCCTATGTCTGTATTCGGTTCAAAATTGTCTTTTATGAATGAACAAGCCAATCTATGTTTACTTGTGGGGTTGCTTTACCCCATATATGCCAACTCAACCATTTTGATCTGTGGAACTGACACTGTTACAAGGGCTACATAATGTTCCCTTTGCTTCTGTAAGGAATCAATATTTTAGTGTGGCAACGCTCACACTTTGGAACTCCCGACCTATTGACACCAGGCAGGTGCCTTTCCTGTATTCTTTTTTGGTGCCCACTAAAAACATTTTTATTTAGGCAAGCCTATATAGACATGTAGAAGGTCGGGTTGTGTTTTAATCAGCTTTCAAGATTATCGTTGATTCAATTATTTTTTAATGTTTTAAATAGCTGTTAACAAGGGGCACACTTCTTATTCTTTTCTCTTTCTTTACACCGCTTTGAGGGTTGTCTGTTTGCTATGTGCTCCGGCAGGATATAAATTTTGTGAAATAAAAATAAATAAGGAATAATCAGTTGGCACAAGCTGCTCTTTAAACCACGGCATAAGATGGTCCCCCTGTAGCCCCAGACCACATTTTGTGCGCTTAACAAATCGTGTATATCATCTAATATTGCTTAATCCAGGAATTAAGATGATTTTCAGTGTTAGTGAAGAGAAGCGGTCAGTTTCATTAAAAATATTTGAAATACCTTCTGCCTCCAAATGATATTGTATTTACTTCAAATGAGCAAACTGTATGCTATTGTGATCAGTGGGGCGAGTCTACATATTGCAGAGACCTGGGGAGGGACAACACATTTGTCTTTGCACAGCATATTTGTTCCCCACCCCCAAATTTTCCCTGTTAGTGGGGAACAGGCCAGTAACACCAACACTAATGGGCAGATGTTTTTCCCCTGCTACAACGAGACATTGCCAGGCTCAGGAATGGAGTGGCAAGCTCAGAAGAATGAGGAGCGGGAACAGGAGGATGACATGGGACCTGCACTGTGGGGTTGCCAAGCCAGGGACATTCCAGACTCTGAGATTTCACAGCCCAAAGCTGAGACCTGGAGGGCGGGCCCTGGAGATGTCATGGAGATGGACCCTAGTGATGTCATTAAACATGACACATTAAGTGAAATATACTCGGAGTCGAGTGTGGATTTCATGCTCTTTATTCAGCTCATAGTAGTGAGGAATGGAAGTTCCCCCAAAATGTCTGCTTTATATACATTATTTACACAATGGGCCCCACGTGATTGGCTAATTCTGGGATTCTCCTGTAGGCCAATCAGGTTGCGGATTCACTTCCACCTGGAGTTGGATTGGGTGGCTCCTGCAGACCAATCAGACTGCTGCATTCTGAATCCTATTGTTCTAGGACCAATCAGACTGCTGCATTTTGGATCCTATTCAACTCAGTACATAACATTAAGCCACAGAACAGCATCTGAAAAGGAAGAGCAGAGCCCCTTGAAACCAATACTAGTGAACTGCCAGCGTTAAGGATGCAATTGCCAAATAGTACAGTATGCATTTAATTTCCTCCTGATCTCACTGTCTACACACAATCTCACCAGGGCTGGAAGAACCACAGTCAGAAGAGGAGGGGCACAGCCTAGTCACCCAGGACCCATTGCAATGACTCATCTGTCTTGCAAGGCACAAGAGTTGCACGAGTAGGCTCGCCTTGCCCTTTCTTCAAAAGCTTGGCAGGTGGGTGTGTCAACCCACTGGGATTACTCCATTGCTTCTGCACAGTTGTGAACTCCTTGCCCTGATCTTGCCCTGAAATCACAGCTTCTAACCTGGCTAATCTCACCTATCCTGTCACCTAGCCTGAGCGTAAAGGCTGCCTTGACTCAACACCATTGCTGAGCCGGACCCTCTATGTCAGTAAAGATCTCTTCCTTGCTCTTGCCTCTGTTGTCACAGTCCAAGCGGGAGTCAGGACAACGTTATACCCAAGTGTCCCCTCTTTCATTTTTTAAACATTGCAGTTGGAGTGAATGAAAGCCATCTATCTCTATCAGGAGTGCGCAACTTGTGGCTACTCAGTTGTTGCTGGACTACAAATCCCATCATTCCTGGCCACTGGCTCTGCTGGCTGGGGATGATGGGAATTGGAGTTCAGCAGCAGCTGGAGGACCAAATATTCCCCACCGCAGGCTGGATCCATGCTAGCAGACGACCAGCCAGCAGCCACAGCTGAGAAGTGCATGTTGTCTCCACTACTGCAACATTACCCCAAATGCCACTGATGATAATGATAATGATAATGATAATGATAATCATAATGATAGTGATAGTGATAGTGATAGTGATAGTGATAGTGATAGTGATGATGATTCCCTGCTGGAGGAGTTCGTAGCTTCCGCCTGCCCCTCCTTGCTTATGGGTATCTCATTAAAGGAATCCATGAGGAGTTGCCAGGGCCATAGAACTCCTCCAGGGGGACCTCTTGGGGGGAGTGGTGTTCCCCTATTTGATGTAGGTCATAGGCCTCCCCCATTTGTGGTTTCCCCTTAGATACACTCCCAGCAGATGGGCTGGAAATAATTAAATGGCTTTACCCAATAGCTTTGCCAAAACTTTCACAACTGTATCAAATAGTTGTGGCCTATTTCAACCCCCAAAACCCCCTTTCTTCTGCTGTCTTGCCTGCTTATTTCATCACATAGGGAGTGACTGGGTCATGGGGCTTTGGCATCCAACAGGAATCTTTGTTGGCCAACACAGAGGCGACTGTTTCTCAACTTCTCAAGAGGACCACCCACTTCTGCATGCACGCAATGTTTTGCATTTTTCCACTAATCCGTTGCTTCTCTCTTTTTCTGCACAGACACGCGAAGCAAATATCACTGAAAACAGCTTGGCTGCTCAGCAAAAGTCTCACTTGACACCCCTCTTGGCTCAAACAGCTCTCCTGGTAGGGATTGGATTCCTAACTCTGTAGCTTTCCTTGCTGTTCCTCTCTGATCTTTGCTCAGTAGCTGACATTTCCTGAAGATGCATTGCACAGCATTAATATCTGAAAAGATGGACCAGTTATCCTGGTTTGACGCCATGCCTTTTGAATCCTTCTGTTGGTACAGGCTGGTACACATTGCATGCTCACCCTGTGATTTCCGTATAACATTAAAAATACATTAAAATATCAGTCTTTTAAAACTTCCCTAAACAGGGCTGCCTTCAGATGTCTTCTAAAAGTCAGATAGTTATTTATTTCCTTGACATCTGATGGGAGGACATTCCACAGGGTGGGCGCCACTACTGAGAAGGCCCTCTGCCTGGTTCCCTGTGGCTTCGCTTCTCAAAGTGAGAGAACCACCAGAAGGCCCTTGGTGCTGGACAGTGTCCAGGCTGAACGATGGGTGGGGAAACATTCCTTCAGGTATACTGGGTCTGAACCCTTTGAATTGTGCTCAGAAACGTACTGGGAGCCAATGTAGGTCTTTCAAGACCAGTGTTATGTGATCTCGGCAGCCACTCCCAGTCACTAGTCTAGCTGCTGCATTATGGATTAGTTGTAGTTTCCGGGTCACCTTCAAAGGTAGCCCCACGTAGAGCACATTGCAGTAGTCCAAGTGGGAGATAACCAGAGCATGCACGACTCTGGCGAGACAGTCTGTGGGCAGGTAGGGTCTCAGCCTGCATATAAGATAGAGCTGGTAGACAGCTGCCCTGGACACAGAATGGACCTGCACCTCCATGGACAGCTGTGAGTCCAAAATGACTCCCAGGCTGCGCAGCTGGTCCTTCAGGGGCACATTTACCCCATTCAGGACCAGGGAGTCCTCCACACCCACCCACTCCCTGTCCCCCAAAAACAGTACTTCTGTCTTGTCAGGATTCAACCTCAATCTGTTAGCCACCATCCATCCACCAACAGCCTCAAAACACTCACACAGGACCTTCACCACCTTTACTGGTTCAAATTTGAAAGATATGTATCATCCGCATATTGATGGACACTCAGCCCAAACCTCCTGATGATCTCTCCCAGCGGCTGCATGTGGATGTTAAAAAGCATGAGGGGAGGATGGAACCCTGAGGTTTGATGAACAGCAGTAGAATGTAAGAACTTCAAAACAGTCTTTGAGGCAACTTCAGGGGAAACAAATTGTAAAGCTGACCAAAGGTCAGGAACCACAGCTAAACGATCCTGACCTAACCTCTGTCTGAAAACCTCCAATGAAGGAGAATCCACCACCTTCCAAGATACTCCACTGTCAAACAGCTCTTACTGTCAGAAAGTTCTTCCTAATGTTTAGTCGGAATCTCCTTTCTTATAACTTCAATCCTTTCTTGCAATTTGAATCCTCTGGAGGAGCAGAAAACAATCTTGCTGTGTTTTCCATATGACAGTCCTTCAGACACTTGAAGATGGCTATCAGTCTTCTCTTCTCCAGCTGTGTCTTGACCCTTTGTGATCATTGGAGAAGCTTCAGCCAATCACTGTCTGCAGTTTCATCACCATGAAATGTCAAGAGAGAGTGAATTTCAAGCTAGAAGTTTCTTTTTTCTCTCTCCTAATGCAAAATATCACCAGGATTACACCTGGGAAGGGAAGAGCTCAACCTCTTCCATTTCTGCCTACATGGTACTGTCACCCTTGATATTGTCCCCAGGCCCTGTATTATTATTTTTATTTTTTTAAAAAAAACCAGACATGACTGCAAACCATTCAATTAAAGAAATGTCTAGTTTGGCTCCAAGATGCATACTGAGATGTGCAATGCATTTTTATTTGCTCCAGTAAATTTCCAATTCTGCACCAGCTGAACAGCTCGACTCTCTTTGCTTTGCTTTCATTTTCTTGATGCTGTTATTTTTCACTGCCAACAAGGGAAGACTTGCCTCTACCATATGCTAACCCAGTTCTAACAACTCAGGGAACCCCTCCAGACTAGTGGTGGTGCTGGGGTTTATGAGTATATTTTGCAATATGTGTCTGACGCTATAGCAGTGGTGGGTTCACACTGAACCATCCGCTCTGCAGCTCCAGGAGGAAAACTCAGATCGGGACAATGGTGCAGGGAACAAATGGTTAATCTCTCCTTCCCTTCCCCAGTATTGTGGCCCAGATCTGAATTTGCCAGCTCCATGGGTCTGATGGGAGCAGCATCTGGAGGACCACAGCTCTCCTAGCCCTGGTTTAAATGAAGGGATGGAGGTACTCTGTCTCAAATTAACAGGTGAGAGGCTAGCTAGCAAGACAGGAATAATATCCCAAATGTCCTAGATAGAGTGGGAAACTGGGCAGAAACTAAAATGAAATTCATCAGAGACCAATGCATTTAGGTATCAAGAAAAAATTAAATGCCCATGAGTCAGCAACGCAATGCGGCTTGGAAGGTTAATGTGGTTTTTGGCTGGATTCCACTTCATTTGTTTCAAAAGAAAACACCATGAAAATGGAGGGGTGGGGGAAACGTAATCAATTACATATCATTTGCCGTTTGCAAGCACAACAGAGAACGCTTGTCATATTTGTTGCCTTGATTCCCCTTCCAGGCTTGTTTTATATATTGCATAGGGCAAGGTTTTTAATTTTATGTATAATTCTTATGTATATTATTATGCTATGTTATTCCGTTTGGCCACAACCTGTATTTGGCTGCCTTAGGAGTACATTTGAAATCTGAATCCTGTTAGATGCTTAATCCAAAGGATTGTCCTCTCAGTGTTTTCTATTGCGGAGACAATTACGGTAATACAGGAAACGCTGGAGAGGTTTAAGAAACATCTAATGATCAGGAATAAACAGAGGCTCTGAAAGGGGTTCTAGTGGCCTCCTCCAGACTGTCAGTGATGTTGCATGCACCCCAGTCTCCAAGTGGTGAGAGATTCCAGGAATTCCAAGCACTTTTCCCCGGGTTTGGTTTCCTTGGAATGACAGTCAGTGGAGACTGTGGTGTCTTTAGGACATATGGTTTTATTGAGTCGTGTGTGTGTGTGTGTGTGTGTGTGTGTGTAGGGCTCACAGCATTAGAAGAGAAGAAGAAGAGTTTAGATTTGATATCCCGCTTTATCACTACCTGAAGGAGTCTCAAAGCGGCTAACATTCTCCTTTCCCTTCCTCCCCACAACAAACACTCTGTGAGGTGAGTGGGGCTAAGAGACTTCAAAGAAGTGTCACTGGCCCAAGGTCACCCAGCAGCTGCATGTGGAGGAGCGGAGACGCGAACCCGGTTCACCAGATTACGAGTCTTCTGCTCTTAACCACTACACCACACTAGCTCATTAATACTCCAATGGGCCTTGCCTCCCTGTTCGCTTTCCAGGAAACCCCACTCCCCAGGCTACCACTTTGGGATTCAGCCTACAGAGAAGGCCAAGCACCTCTGTGTTTGCTTTCAGTTCCCAGCATCAGCCCAACTCACTCCTGAAACTAACCCCTAACCAGTGGTGGAGCATATGCCCACACTGCCCAGGGTGGGTGCGCTCCCGAGGGGTGCTGGGGGTGGAGGGTGCCCTCCCAGGGGCAGGAGAGCCGCTTGGATGCATGGAGTGGCACGTGCACCCTGCAGCCGGGGGCAGAGCGAGCCGCCGATGGCGGACATTCGGCGGGCCACCCACCCGCAACACCCAAACAGAGGAGGAATGGGGAAATGCCAATGGCAAAGCAGCAAAGCTCTCCCCTCCCCCGCCCAATGGCTCAATGTAGGCTTGGAAGTTGCGGGCAGACAGCTGGAGGAGACTCTTGAGAGTCCCATGGACTGCAAAAAGATCAAACCTATCCATTCTTAAGGAAATCAGCCCTGAGTGCTCACTAGAAGGACAGATCCTGAAGCTGAGGCTCCAATACTTGGGCCACTTCATGAGAAGAGAAGACTCCCTGGAAAAGACCCTGATGTTGGGAAAGATGGAGGAGAAGGGGACGAGAGAGGACGAGATGGTTGGACAGTGTTCTCGAAGCTACGAACATGAGTTTGACCAAACTGCGGGAGGCAGTGGAAGACAGGGGTGCCTGGCGTGCTCTGGGCCATGGGGTCACAAAGAGTCGGACACAACTAAACAACAACAAAATGCGCCAAATGTCACTCCCCTTAGTGAAGGCACCTGGGGCAGACCAGCCCCACTGCACCCGCCTTCATCTGCCCCTGCCCCCAACACTGGTATATTGTTCTCCCTAGGATGATGTGACTTCCAGCCAGTTGAGGTGGGGAAAAGACACCACCACCTAGATGCATCTTCAGTTGTCAATGTGGCCACACAATTCCCTTTCAGATGGTGGTGATGCTACTTAGCAGGACTGGCTCTGACTGTTAGCTATGGAGTTTGTCCATGCTTCCACTTGCCCTGTGCCTAGAAAGCAAGGTCTGAGCAGTCTTCCCCCTTGCCACCGTCCTTTTCAGACAAACCCCACCCCCTCTTTAGCGCTAAATCAGAGCAAACATCAATACAAGAAAACCTGAATTTGCTGTGTGCTCTCCTTGAGCCCTAAAGAGTGGTTTTACCCAGGGAATAAATGACCAACAGGAATATGCATAACCACTGTGCAAGCAAATCAGCATCACTGCACACTGCTGTCTAATCTCCCCGCAAACAAATCAAGACAAATACTCATAGACTAACCTCTGCATAACCCAGTCAGGATGAATGCTCAAGAAACACCTGCAAGAGCTCAAGGAATAGATTCCTGTTCTTATTTTCAGCTGTAAAATGGGGAAGAGTGTATTTGTATCTATGTATGAAAGAGCCCATCCGTTCACAGTGCCCTACATCAATAAGTCTTCACCCATATCACAGTACGTGAGTCTGTCTCTCTGTCTGTCTGGGTTGCTTGTTCTCTGCCTTATTCCACCCACACATCTGCCTAGGCTCCGAGAAATCATGAAGTCATCCTGTCCGAGAGCCAGGGCAATCAGTAAATCGTTCATTAAGCAGACGGGCAGACCAACCAGCATTATAAGGCAAGCGTCCAGCCATAGAGAAGATTCAGAGGGATTGGTTGGGCGCCACGAGAGGAGGAAGGCAAAAGGCACAGAGAGGATTGGAGGAGGTGAGAAGAAGAGAAGAAGATACCCAGCAGCAAGTCAGGGTGGCCAGCAAGGAGGAACGTGAAGAACTGAGAAAGGCAGAGAAACTGTACTTGGAGAACTGGGAAGAGCTGAAGGGGAAAGAGGGCAGTAGACTGGCCAAATGAGTGACCCGAACTATGAGAAGAAGTCCAGCAACTGGCCTGACCCTCAGGCTCCACCACCCTTCTCTGAAAACCAGCCCTTTGAGTCAGAGGCTGATCCGCTGGCACCTCCTGGTCAGCCTCCACCCGCCCCGGGCTATGGGTCAGCTCCCTCTATGCCACCTCTTTACCAAGCTTATTATGGCCCACCAGATTCAGGAGGCTACCAAGGTTCGGATCAAACCCCGCAGGCCATCTTCATTGTGCCTCCTCAGCCCACCAATGAGCCCGATCACCTGTACTACTCTATCTTCACCATGCTGTGCTGCTGCCTACCTCTGGGCATCGCTGCCTTGATTTTCTCTATAAAGGTGAGAAACAAGAGAGGGAAAGTGAGCGTGGGAGGGCATTATGCAGTGCTAGAATACAAGGGGGCAGAGATGGCATGCCCCACTTAACTTTTACCTCTTGAGAACTGTGTTTTAGAAGACTTCAGGGCTGGCACTGGTTGGGCCAAAACTGGCATTCTGGGTGGAAGAGTCTAAGCTTGTGGCTTTCACTATGAGCCGTTTCCCCACAATGTCAAGGACTGTTGTGATGTGCTACAGGCTAGGGAGTCAATGAAGGCGAAAGCACTATAAGGCACAGACTGGGTGGTGTTTGCAGACAGAGCAGGCTTGTCAAGGTGCATGTTTACTCTTCCAGAGTAGCTTCTGAGGGGCAGGAAATCAGAAAGAGAGTCTCCTGGCAACTTAAAGATGAACAGGTGGGTATGGGTTGGTGGCATCCATTTTCGTGGACTAGACTGCAGTAGTCTTCAACCTTGGGTCCCCAGATGTCATTGGACTACAACTCCCATCACCCACAGCCAGCTTAGTCAATGGTCAAGGATGATGGGAACTGTAATCCACCAATATATGGGCACCTAAGGTTGAAGAGCAATGAACTAGAGCCTCATTCCAAGTTTAAGCTGGGCCACCACTAAATTCTAACATCTAAGTGTTCTTTTGGGTGGTAGCTTTGCCTGAGTTTTGCTGATATGCATGGAGTCGTTTACTGCAGCTGGGAATCAGCTGGCCAAATCAGATGCCCATTTCCCCAAGTGGTGGTGGATTGCAGCTGCTCTGCATTGCACAACCTGAACATCCTTTCAAAACAGTTACAAGAATTGCACCCCTTCCTTCCATCTTTGCAGCAGCGGCTGGTTGGTTCTCCACTTAGCATCATGTTATAGATGATCCGTAAGATATCTGAAAGGAGTCCTGTATCAGCAGGTTTTTAATGTTTGGCGTTTTTATTATGTTTTTATATGTGTTGGCTGGGGCAGCCCAGCCAGATGGGTGTGGTATTATTACTGCTGCTGCTGCTACTACTACTACTACTACTACTACTACTACTACTACTACTGCCACCACCAAATAACCTAATGAAGACTGTGGAACATTATCACTTAATATGTGGGTGTCTGTGTTGCCCTACTGGGGTTAAAAGGAATAGCGGCTGGGTATTGCAACTGATAGGAAGGACAAAATCTTAACCTATGCTGCACTGCAGAGCAAATAGATTGACACAATGGAAGGAACTTTTAATCACAAGACCCTTACCTTGATAGTCCTTGGAAACAGATAGCAGATGGCCTGTTTGAACTGGTAAATCAACACTGGTTGTAGAAGCATAGCGCCTTGACTGATATTACTGGCAGTAGCATTGTTGCACAACTGATGGGTATGTTTGATCATTGTGGCAATCCAGATAAGCTTGTGGCTGATGGTGCAACCAAGTTTGTGGCAGCATAAATCTCAGCCATTTCAAACTGATGTGACTGGGGGGGGAGGAGTTGCCTTTTCAGATTACATGGCCAAGCAAAGTCAGGAGCCTTTTTTATATAACTGGCAAACCTCAGTAACCACATTTACAACTGGAATAGTGGGTTGATATCATACTTGGAGAATAAAAGGCACAGCAGACTCGGGGGAAGATTAATTAATTAGATAATCCATACATTGTGTAATAAAAAAATTAAGGTCTTATATATATAATAAATGTTCATAAATGTACCAACCGAGCACGTACATAGATATGTGGACCACATGTATGGAGCAGCACATGAAGACCAACCTGAAACCATTTTGACTCCCAAACTGACCAAATGTTTTCTCTGCGAGGAGGGAGGGGGTGAGGGAGCCTCTCCATTGTCTCAGGAATTGGGTAATCACCACCTCAAAGGAATGGGCAGACTACCAGGAAAGGCAATCAGATAAGGCAGACAGGAAAAACAACAACATTCAAATTTCTGCTGTAGACCGCCTTTTTCTGTGATGTAGGCATGAAGTTTTGTGGGGGGTGGTCTTAGGTTACACCCCTTCTGTGATGTATGTATGATGTATGGAGGGGTGGTCTTGAGCTCCAGGGCAGAGAACTTAAAATGTCTATATAAGGGCAGGCACACCTTTGTTCTGGGTCCTCCTCCTTTCCTGCGTGTGAGGGGAGCACCCTGTTGCAACAGCTTTAATAAAGATCAGGCTTACTAGCTGCTTTGTTTCTCAATATTCTTTGGTTGGCCTCTGTTATTTTCTCCTACCGATAGGGAACTCACTTAAGGACTCTATACAAGCTCTTGGATACCCCATAAGGAAAGAAGGGCAGATTTTGTTTACAACACATCGTTACTCTGAATAAGTCAATAATGTCCAAATTGCTGATGAATAGATCTCATCAGTGTGCAGACTGTGTTTGCAGAAACCCAAAGGAGTGTCCAGTTCTGAGACTCAGTCAGAGCATACAGCCCAAGCTCTGAGTCTTGTTGTGCTCTGCTATGTTCCAGTCTTAAACCATCTGGTTAGGAACATAGGAAACTGCCTTGTCCCAAGTCAGGCCATTGGTTTATCCAGCTCAGTATTCCCAATAGTGACTGCCAGAGGCTCTCCAGGGTTTCAGGCTCTATCACAGCCCCACCTGGAGATGCCAGGGATTGGAGCTGGGACTTTCTGCATGCCAAGCAGATGCGCTGCCACGGAGCAATGACTCTTCCCCTAAATTATTGGTAGGTGCAAATTATTATTAATTGTGATTGTGTTTGTGATTACTGCTACTACCAGGGCCGGATTTAGGTTTGATGAGGCCCTAAGCTACTGAAGATAATGGGGCCCTTTATATGTCCAGCTGTCCTTTATCAACAACAAATTGTTGCTGTTTTTTGCATTGGATATATGCTATATGGTAATTTATGGACCTAATAGGTATCTAAAGCCATTTGCACATGTTGCCATGCAACCAGTCCATGCAGAATGTAGGTACCCTACATATAGAAATGAGCAAACCAGTGATATTTTAGGGAGCAGGCTAGCAGATGGGGCCCATTTTTGTTGTTTGTTTAGTCGTTTAGTCGTGTCCGACTCTTCGTGACCCCATGGACCAGAGCACGACAGGCATAGGAGTCTACACAAAACAAAACACTGTTGCTGTATGCAGGTTTTATTTTATTTATTTTTTATCTTATATTTTGGGAATGTACATCCAGGTTATTGTTTTCTTTAAATTTTTTTTGGGGGGGGGCAAGAGAGTGAGGCCCTAAGCTATAGCTTGTTTAGCTTATATGTAAATCCAGCACTGACTACAACTATAATTTATTTTATTATGTGCCCTTCACCCTAAGGTCTTGGAATGTGTTACAACAATGAAAGCACAATGTTGAGAACAGTTTAAAACATCTCCAACATCTCTTGTTGGAGATGTAGATTAAATGAAGGAGATCACATACATATCTGCTGGAATTGCTCTCAGATAGAAATATTCTGGAAATCCGTGCATGTCCATATCCATCTCTGATACGTTAGGATATCATGTGCCCTTGGAACCTAAAACATCCCCGCTTGGTTATCTAAATGATGCTATTCTGAGAAATGATCAAAAAATAGTGTTCCACCTTATAACTGCTGCTAAGATTGTAACAGCTAAAAATTGTGAGGGAAGCAGATCTGCTACTGCCATCTGAATGGATCGAGATAGTAACTATGATTAAGCTAACTAATTCTAAAAGAATACATATAAACCAGGGCTGCCAGTTGTTTGGACATTACCAGGATTTCAAAGGCAGAATTGATGTCCCGTGGGGTGGGGTGGGGATTTCCGAAATACAGAGCTTTGTCCTGGGATCTTAGGTATGTCAGTCACATTTATTTCCTTTAAAAGGCTCAGCAATTTTGGGGGGTATCCTGGTTTTTACTTTTTGAAATATGGGAACCCGATAAACCAGCCTACAGGTTTATGGAAACATTACAAAAGATATGTTTTGGAACAGCAAGTTCATATAATCACAAAGATAATCTGTTGGCTATTGGTTAGTGCCTCACAGCCTGAGACAAAAGGATTGTTTGCTAGCTACCAGCCATTCCTGCATTCCGGACAAGGTCTCTAGTTGCATTTTTTTTCATGGGTTTTCTCTCTTCTTCCCCAGACTCGCGATGCCAACCTTGCTGGAAACGGAACAGTCGCTCGGCAGCATTCCCGGACAGCGCAGCTCTTGTCCCACCTGGCAGTCGGGGCGGGGCTCACATTCATATGTCTGTATATCATCTTAACTGTGATTATGTTTAAGGCAAGAAGTTATGAGCTACAAAACCCTTGAAGATGTGTGACACAGCGTGCATATCCTAAAAGATCTCCCCTTCTCTCCAGCCTACCCTCACGCACAGAGAAATTCTCCTCTGATGTCATGCCCTTTTGAATCGGTCCCCCCAAAAAGGAAAAAAGAGATGTGCTACAGGCTGGTTCACACACACACACACACACACACACACACACACACACACACACCATGAAATGTCTATGCACTTCACTCAAGGACCAACAGAAGATGTGAACTGCATAGGACTGCATTTGAGGTGATATCAGGTGCTATGAATGTTCTTTCTGGTAGATTTGGTGGGGGGGCTGCTTTGCGCATCAAGAGATGGGTGCTGTGTGTGATCCAGCTGCACAATAACACAAAGATCCCAGACCAAAACAGGATTTGAACTATAAAATTGTGATATTCTTGAGTCAAAATGAGAGTACCCCTAAACATTTTTTAGAAAAAAGCGCTGTGTGTGAATATATATACACATACACACACACACACAATAAAAAAAAATTAAGTGAATTGATGAATACCAGAAATGAATCAATATAAAATGGCAAAACTTCAAAATGAATCATATTGGATATACATTTACAGTAGTAAATGAATACATAAATAAATAAACCAATGCTAACTAGACTTGGAAACGGGGGGATCCTGCAAAACCCACCCACCTCCTGTATCTCAGTGACAGTGCCATGATCCACGACAGCAGACCCTCACCGTGGAGTGTGGAGCAACCTCCGCTCTTGCCCTGCTAAAGTCCTCACCAGCACATAATACACATGCTGCAAAACCACTGCATTGATCTACCGTTGCCAGTGATAACACCATGAAATGGGTTCAGATCTCCTCCTCTCCAGCCTACATTCCCTCCCCCCCCTCCCGCCCAATTTCCTTCCCATTTCAGATTTCTTTCTTTGGACTACCAGTCTTCCTCGTTTTCTCCTGGGCTGTTCCCAGTCCTTCTGCCAAAGCTCCCCATTGATCTCCCATTCAGGTTCTCCAGTATTTCACAGGCAAAAGCTGGGACATGCAGCTGCCCGTCACCTGAAATCTCATACCACAAATTGATGCTCTCTTGCCCCGCTACGCAGGACTTTGTTTCAGCGGCAGCTGCTCCATTGGTGTGAGTGAAGCAGTGCCCCTCTAACCATAGTCTGCCCTTGGCCAGTACCCACCTGCCTGCCTTGCTACTTACATCCAGCCAAGGGGGTTGGGTTTATTATTGGCTCTCTCCCCTATTAACCTCAGCATTGCTCTTGTATGGGGAGGATGGAGCAGGCAAAACTAGAATTAGTTGGCTCTGCCTCGCATTAGCTGTGGCTCTGCCTGTCATTGCCTCTGGTGCCCCCTGCTGTTGAACTCCCTGCCGCCCACCCTATCAGCCCCAATGGGCACCAGCCCCTTGCTTTGTTTTGTCGGCCCCGGTGTTCATTAAGGCTGTTACTGTAGCATGTTTTCAATGCGTAGAAGCTGGTTGTGCTTTCGGTGAAAATATATGCTAGATGGACAAATTTGCTTTAATGATTCGTGATCAGCCTCGTCGCCAGCATGTGACTTGGAAGGCCGTGTGCACTACATAATCAGGTGCCTTAATGTCTGTACTTGTGAGCTCTGCTCATCCTCCTCTCCTTGGATGCATTTGTCTTGTGAGAATGTTTTGTAAGCTGCTTTGAGAGCCGCTGTGGGCAATGTAAATAAATCTTGAAAGTGTGAGAGATAAACCATTGCCACTCTCCCAAGGCCACGTCTTCAGCTTTGTTCCTAAGGCTTTGTAAAAGTTAAAAAATAAAAATACAAAAGAACAGAAGAATAACACAGAGTGACATCAAACGAATGTTGTAAGTAGGACGGGGGATCTTCTTGTCCTAATCTTGTAGCCCCAGGGCTGAGGAACCTCAGGCTTATAGACCAAATGCGGCCCTCTAAACCTCCCAAGGTGGCCCTTGGGGCTCTTCCCACACCTCACCCAGCTCCCTAGCTGGACCCCAACTCACAAGTCCTCCTTCACACTCTCCTCAAAGACTTTTGCTTGGTTCCTATGTGTCTTTGAACTCTGACGATGCCTCTTGTTTATCTAGATTAGTGTTTCCCAAACTTAGTTCTCCAGCTGTTTTGGACTACAGTTCCCATCATCCCTGACCACTGCTCCTGCTAGCTAGGGATGATGGGAGTGGTAGTCTAAAAACCGCTGGGGACCCAAATTTGAGAAACAAATAGCGGACTTTTACAATAAGGGAAATGGTGAGGAAATGCGGTGGAGCGTGTGGGATACCACTTGCTTTGACACAGCATCATCTAGCCTCCTGGCAGACAAATGAGGGTGAATATCTTAAGTCGTCTATCGAATCTGGATGAGTCAATAAACAGGTTGTCTCTGGAAAGTGCCTTCAGATTCCAGGGGCATTTCTGATCAGAAATATGTCGGGAGCTACCAAACGGACACTTGAAATGGTGGTGATGTTGCAAGTCCCAGTGACAATCAGCAGATTGTTGCCACGTGCAAAGCACAGCTTTTGGCAGGGGTTGCCAATCAGCCGATTGATAATGTCTGAAAGCCCCCCATGGCCCAAACATGTCTTTTCCTCTACAACTTCATAGCAGAAGTAGCTTGGCTAAAACAGCCTTGAATGTCAAAGATGGAGGCCTGCCCAGCCTGATTATACCCATAGGCCAGAGCTTCCCCACCCTTTGGGGATTTTATTTTTAAACCCTCAGCCTCCCTTTAAGGCAAGAGAAATATAGCAGAAATTCATGAACTTTGTCCACTTCCCAAAGGCTAATACAATATTCACCAGGGCCATGTGAATGCATCCTTATGGCCCAGTGGTCTGACTTGGTATAAAGCAGTTTCCTGTGGGTGGCGCTGTGGGTTAAACCACTGATCCTCCTGGGCTTGCCGATCAGAAGGTCAGCGGTTCAAATCCCCACGACGGGGTGAGCTCCCGTTGCTCGGTCCCAGCTCCTGCCAACCTCGCAGTTCGAAAGCACGCCAAAAATGCAAGTAGATAAATAGGTGGCGCTCCGGCAGGAAGGTAAACGGTGTTTCCATGCATTGCTCTGGTTTCGCCAGAAGTGGCTCAGTCATGCTGGCCACATACCGGGAAAAACTGTGGACAAAACGCTGGCTCCCTTGGCCTGTAAAGCGAGATGAGCGCTGCAAACCCAGAGTTTTCTGTGACTGGACTTGTCAGGGGTCCTTTACATTTACCTTTTTAGGTTCCTAAGATCTACCTCTCCTATGAGTCCATATTGATTGGCTCGTTTCCATGTGCATTATTATAGATGGGTCCAGCCCACAAATCCCTTCCATAAAATCCCCTTCCTGTGCAGGGGTCAAGGGACAAGTTATCCAGAGCGTAGAAACAGCTCAGCCTTGAAACCAAACTCAGTTCAAGTCATGTGGTGCAACAGTAATTTGAGCAAGCTACAATTTTGCCATTCGCAGCCTGGTTAGCACATGGGAAGATGATGGGACTTTCCCAATAAGCAGTATCTGATAAACTAAAATGTTGACATTTCCTGCTTCCCGCAACTGCTAGGAGATGAAGCTGAGAGTTTCCCAACAACCCACTCCCTGTAGACACATCTTCGACTTTGTACACACCATATATTTCAAGCACATTCACCCAAAACCCTGGGAACTGCATTTCTTACATTTTCCACTTCCTTAGCAAACTACAGCTTCCAGGATTCGGGATGGCTTTAAATGCATGGTGTGTGCAGCCTAAATGAGAGAGGAACCGCAGGCTCAGGGAAACTGGCAAACCAGCATAGGTCTTATGCGCTGCTCACTTCTCCTATGTGGTGACTGTTGCTACCCTGCACCTTTGTTACCTCGGCAAATGTGGGACTGAGCACCTGGTTCAAACCTCACCTCTGCCAATAGCTCCAGGCACTCTGGTCTCTTAGACTTAGTCACTGCGTCTGCATTACAGGCATGGCTGTAAGGGCTGCCGCAAGATTGGAAATACCACGAAGACAAGAACCTTGGTTCCTCTTTGCTTTCTGGAAAGGAAGGGAAACCTTTTTCAGCCCAAAAGGTCACATTCCCTTCTGGACACCCCTCCAGGAGGCGCCTGGGGCAAAAGGGTGTGGGGAAACCAATGTAAGTTTTACTGTTGACTAGTAAGCTTCCCCATCCCTGCTTCATTCCATCTGGACGCTCCTTTCTAGGGCTCTTGACTCATAGAATTGTACCCTGAGGATCATCTAGTCCAACCCCCTGCAATGCAGGAATATGTAGCTGTCCCTTCCAGAGATTGAACATGCAACCTTGGCGTTATATCAGCATCTTTCCCTGAAAAAACCTGCCCCTTGTTTTAAGACTCTTACGTCCTCCAAGGAACCAAACTACCCCATTTTAGCCTCACATCAGACCTGTGAGGCAGGCTATGTGGAAAGACAGGGGCGTGCCTATGGTAGCAAGGGCCTTCTGGCAGTTCCCTCACTGTGGAAAGTGAAGCTACAGGGAACCAAGCACAGGGCCTTCTCGGTAGTGGCGCCCGCCCTGTGGAACGCCCTCCCATTATATGTCAAGGAAATAAACAACTACCTGACTTTTAGAAGACATCTGAAGGCAGTTTTGTGTAGGGAAGTTTTTAATGTTTGAGATTTTATCGTGTTTTTAATATTCTGTTGGAAGCTGACCAGAGTGGGTGGGGAAACCTAGCCAGATAGGTGGGGTAAGAATAAGAATAAGAATAAGAAGTTGTTGTTGTTGTTGCAATCAGCAGCTATCCCTGTTACATGTCATCCACACAGCAGTGGCGAAACTCCAGTAATCACATAGCAGCCGTGTTTGCCAATAGTGTACACTGCTGCCTTCCACAAGTTTCTTGGAGAATATGAAAGCAACTGATTACACACCCATGCTGTGCTGTGCTCTCCGTTCAGTACAATCACTTCCATATTTCCCTAAAGTGTTTGGCAGTGGCAATCTCAGTGGCACGTCTGCAGCTGCCACTGTACTCACAGCTAACTTGACCTCGGCAAACATCTTCTGCTTTTGTGCAAGTCGAGTCATTATATTTGTAGCAGGATTAGGCTGGCCGTGTGTCCAGCCTACAGAGGGTAATCCTCTATTTGTAGAATTATTTTAAGGGGTGCTAGGCCCAAGTCCGGTTTTAAAGATAAAGAACTGTGTGTGCACCATACATTTAGAGCATGGTTAAAGCACAACCCTCCCTCCAAAGAACCCTGGAAGCTGTAGTTTGTTATGGGTGCTGGGAATTGTAGCTCTGTGTGTGATAAACTACAGTTCCCAGGATTCTTGGGAGGGTCCTGTTTTAAATGTACTTTAAATGTATTGTGTATACACAGCCAAAGGACCCTAAGGAGGGAGATCAGAGGCCTTGAAGGTGCCAATCAACGGTTAGCTCCTGGACTAGGCTCCCAGGTCATCAGATCACAGTCTTCCCCATTCTGATGACCACCTGCCATGGATGTTTTGGCTGAGATTCCTGCATAGCAGGGGGTTAGACTAGATGGCCCTTGGGGTCCCTTACAACTCTGTGATTCCATGAGGAGATGCATTGCATTTCTATTTAAAACAAATGATATTTCTCAATTTGCATTTAGAAATAACACATGCAAAGTTTGTGCAGAGCTGTGTCCTCATTTTGAAGGACAACGCAGAAGAAGGTCCTTAAATCAGCTGAAGTGGCTTTGGGGCTTTGCAAGCCCAACGAATGTTGGACAATCAGCAGCTATGGGGACTTGCAGCTGATGAACCCAACTTGAACCACCGGTTTGACAGCTTAGCCCATGGGACTATGTGGCTTGGTAAGGTAAATAGGTAAATGATCCCTGGACAGTTAAGTGCAGTCAAAGGCTACTATGGCTGAGGAAGCCAGCATTTGTCCACAGACAGCTTTCCAGGTCATGTGGCCAGCATGACTAAACCGCTTCTGGCGCAATGGGACACTGTGATGGAAACCAGAGCGTACAGAAATGTCGTTAACCTTCCCACCGCAAAGGTACCGACTTATCTACTTACACTGGCGTGCTTTCGAACTGCTAGGTTGACAAAAGCTGGGACGGGAGCTCACTCCATCAAGCAGATTTGAACTGCTGAACTTCTGAGCAGGAAACCCAAGAAGCTCAGTGGTTTAGACCACAGCGCCACCCACGCTGTGGATTTGTCCTCCCTTCAGACTGAAGATCTGGCCTTGTGTAGTGATGCAAGCAGTGACTCGATAAGCAGCCTTGAGCTCGTCGCCTTGAGAACAATTTGGCCATGTACAATGCAAGGAAAGTCACAAGGCCAGGAAACAAAATTCCAGAAGGAAAGATAGCAATGTATGGCGTATTAACTTGCTCAGCTCAAGGGTGCGGCTCCTATGAAATATAGGAGAGTCAAAATCTACTGACGGCTGCGTTCATATCTGCCTTCCTGTTGACACATGATACAACAGAGTGAGCTTCAAGGCAGAGAAGTGATTTGAAACTGGATTGAAAGCCTTTGTGATACAGTGGACTGGATCCAGGAGATCAGGGTTCAAATCCCCACTCAGCAACAAAGTTTAGTGGGCAACCATGAGCCAGTCACCATCTCTCAGCCTAACCAGGGTTGCTGTAAAGATAAAATGGGGAGGGAGGAAACCCTGTATGCTGTTTTATGGGTTTTTTGGTAACATATTTATTGAAAGTTCAAAAAGTACATAATTATATGTGCACTAAACATGGTGAGATGCAAACAAAAAATAGAAAGAGAAACAGAACCCACGAGGAAGGGAAAACAAAGTGGGGAGGGGGAAAACCCAAAACTGTATACAAGGTTGTTATAGTACTTCACCAGATCTTAACCTATTACAGTATTTGTAAGATTGGATTCCAAATACCATTGAATTTGTCCATGGCAAGTCTATATGCAAATCGTTCATATGTTGCGAGTTTGTACAAGTCTTCAATCCAATCATAGAAGGGAGCCACATTTTTATTTTTCCAGTTCATCAGGATCAGTCTTTTTGCTGTGGTAAGGGCATGGAGAGTCCACTCATATTGTCGCTTTGTAAGGTTCCATGTGCTGGCTATACAATTCAAGAGGATATTTTGCTCTGCAAATGTACAGTTGTTCCATACAGTTCTGTTGATGGTTCCACTTACCTTCTGCCAAAAATCTTTCAATATAGGACAATGAAAAAACATATGTTTTAGAGAAGCATTATCCCTATTGCATGCTTTTGAATTATGGTGCTGGAGGAGACTCTTGAGAGTCCCATGGACTGCAAGATCAAACCAATCCATTCTGAAGGAAATCAGCCCTGAGTGCTCACTGGAAGGACAGATCCTGAAGCAGAGGCTCCAATACTTTGGCCACCTCATGAGAAGAGAAGACTCCCTGGAAAAGACCCTGATGTTGGGAAAGATGGAGGGCACAAGGAGAAGGGGACGACAGAGGACGAGATGGTTGGACAGTGTTCTCGAAGCTACCAGCATGCGTTTGACCATACTGCGGGAGGCAGTGGAAGACAGGAGTGCCTTGCGTTCTCTGATCCATGGGGTCACGAAGAGTCGGACACGACTAAACGACTAAACAACAACAAATCCCAACATATATAAAAAAATTAAACATTTTTAAAAAGCTTTTCTATACAGGGCTGCCTTCAGATGAGGTTGGATAACTCCATAATCTCCACCATTTCTCCAATGAAAATAGGGATTTCCTAAGGAAAAGCGGGACATTCTGGGATCAAATAAAAAACCAGCATGGCTTCTGTAAATCCGGGACTTGCCCTGGAAAACAGGGGCATCTGGAGGGTCTTTGGGGAAGGAATTTCACAGTTTAGGGGCTGGCCAAGAGAGAAGGCCCTTTCCTGAGTCACCACCACCCAGCACTTCTGAGGGAAGGAGGCAGGTTTTCTGGTATGTGGGACCCAAATCATTTAGGGCTTTAAGTCCTGACATGAACACCTTGAACTGGGCCCAGAAATGAACTGGAAGTCAATGCAGCTAATCTTAGAACGGGGTCATACATGCGTACATGGGGTGGTTTGCAGTTGGTTACATGGCTCCCAGCAGGGCTTCTAACACAAATTTGTAGCCCGTGACCTGGAATAGAAGGCTATTGGGCAGGCGGCACACTGAGTAACAGCGGAGAAGGCAAACTGACGCTTTCACATCTCACATACGCGAATTGTGTTTGCCTACGTTAATCCTTCAGCTTCCCTATCTCTCCTTCCTCTTTGTAAGGTCACCAGCTGATAAGCCAGGGTCGGGGAGGAGGGCCCTGTTCCCCAGAGATTTCTGGCTCCAGGACAAGGCGAAGCTCTGTGAACATGCCAGAGGCAGCTCTGGACTCAAGGCTGGGGCATTTTAGTGCAAGGTCCTGTCAAGGTCCCTCAGGGGGGAAAGGAACGACAGCGAAGAACCGGGAGGGAAAGGGCAGCCCGCTAAGAGTTACTGAGGAAAGTGGGACGTGAGGAGCCTCCGTTATTGTATATGAACAAAATAAAAGCCACATTCACACCACCACCTTGAGGTCCCTTCCAACTCTGCAATTCTATGAGCACAAATCCTAAAAAGAGGATGTGGTGTGGGCCTTCTGCTTATGTTTTAAAATATGCTGTAAATTGCTTGGAGATTTATTTATTTATTTATTTATTTATTTATTTATTTATTTATTTATTTATTTATTTATTTGCATAAAAAGCAACTGTAAAAGGAAAATTCCTGGGCTCACTTGGATTCCCAAACAAAGACACCAGCCAAGAAAATAGGAGCAAAACAGCAGCCTGTAGGCCTGATCTTTATTTAAAAGACTGTTCCAACAAAACTTCCACCCACCCCACAGAAGGAGCAGGGAGAAGCCCCGAACAAAGGGATGCTTCCTCTTTTATCAGTTTCCCCTTTTCCCATAAACACCTCATGTGAAGCATCATGCATACATCCCAGATACATCATGCATACATTACAAACAGGGACGGGTTTTCTGGTAGAAACCAGTTCGTCAGGTTTGCCCCCAACCTCCCTTGCCCACCACCCACCAAGTGATACGATAGGGATATTTACAAGTTCCTGGTTTCCCCATCAGGTAATCACACTCCTTTGTCCTGACCGAGGACCTAATCCATTCCTGGATGGTTTGCCATTGTCCATGAGACGACTGCCTGTCTGGCACCCATTTGCCAGGGTGCCAGTGATCTTCTCTTGTGCAAGAGGCTGCTGTATATGTGATCCCATGTTTCAGGGATTGTGGCTGCCCACATCCCAGACTCCCTCCTTGGTAGCCATTCCTTTCCTGAACAGAACAAAGTTGGAATGGCGCAAATCCATACTGGAGCGATTTTATATGACTTTCTAAAGTTTTTCCAGTGAGCCAGTACATAGATGCAGAGGTACCTCAGGTTACATACGCTTCAGGTTACAGACACTGCTAACCCAGAAATAGTACCTCGGGTTAAAAACTTTGCTTCAGGATGAGAACAGAAATCATGCTCCGGTGGCACGGCGGCAGCAGGAGGCCCCATTAGCTAAAGTGGTGCTTCAGGTTAAGAACAGTTTCAGGTTAAGAACGGACCTCCGGAACGAATTAAGTACTTAACCTGAGGTACCACTGTACATTTATCAGTGAATTGTTGTATTTGTTGAATAGAGATAGGGAAAAACTGTGATGAAGTGTTTTGTGGGGACATATGCAGGAGTGATTGTGTTGAGTTTGGTAGTCAGGGGGGTGTGTGTTGTCTGCTGGAGGGGCAACCCCCCCACACACACAACCTTTACATAAATTCCTGTGACATAACTAACAGGTTTTAATTATATTATTGTTATATTTCTATCAACATTGGTAGCTTATTAGTAGCTGCAAGACAAACAATCCCTGGAAGGATGAGGAGAGTTGTACAGTGCAAAAATGGTCTAAGTGAGGCCCAGCCCAACCATGAGGCAAATTGGGGCAACGGCCTTCGGGCGACAGGATCAATAGGGGCAGCAGATCTGGCCTCCAAGGAATTTCCTCTCTTTCAAATAGGGAAGTGTAACCTGATGCACTGTGGGGGTATTTTGGGTTTTTTGTGCTTCTTGTTTGTCGGTTAAATAATGTGTTTAACAAAGGGAGGGGAATGAGAAATCTCTTCAGATGCTAGCAGAAGTCGCTTGCCCTCAAACTTCTCCTGTTCTCCTACTCAAGAACCACAAACTGAAAGCTCAACGTTGAGAGGCATGATCAACGCCAAATCCCACAGAAAGGCTGACCACGTAGGATCCTTGCTGTGAGGCTATATCAGTTTCCACTTGACGTGGCTACCACAGCTGTGGTTCTTTCGCAAAGCTTCGTGCCAGAGGAAGGGGGACGAAATTTGATTCATTTCCCATTTAGGTCACATTCACACCATGCCGCAAAACCACTATTAAAAGCACTTTAAACAACCGCAGCTCCCCGCCCCGCCCCCCCCCCAAGAATTCTGGGAGCCGATGTTTGTTAAGGGTGCTGAGAGTTACCTTGTATTTTTATCTTGTGAACCGCCTTGAGATCTTGTGATGAAGGATGCTATATGAATCTGATAAATAAAATAAATATGGCAACCGCTAGTCCCCTCATAGAACTACAGTTTCCAAAGTCGTTTCTCAACCATTGTCTCTTCCTGAGGAACTCTGGGAACCGCAGCTCCGTGAGGGGAATCAGAGTCTCCCAACAACTCTCAGCGCTCTTAACAAATATTGTAATTGCCATACTTCCATCGCCTTCTTTTTATGTGTCATTGCCACGGTGGCATCACCAAGAGAATTTTTTTGGGGGGGGGTCGCTGTTGACGGTCCTTCATGGCTCAGTTGCACAGCTCATAACTAGTGGCCTACCGACCAGACCTTACTATTCCTGTCTCCCCTCTTGGGGTATCTGTTGCAGCGATCAAGGGTGCTTACATGTAGAAATAATAATAAACTGCACCCCACAGCTTGAAATCAAATCCATTAATCATAACACATTGAGGGGCCTGCAACAAAATGTTGCAGTGTGGTGTGCTCATGTTCCGGCCAAAATGGCACGGGGGGGGGGGGGAATATAAACAAGGTTTGCAGAAATATAATCTAATCTTGGGGAGGGGGGACCCAAAAACAGCCTGGTGAGAACTGAGTATGCTCAGTGGCCACTAATACTGGGGGGAAATCAAGAGGTCTCTTCCAGCCACACAGGGAGATGGCAGGGATCGAACCTGGAACCTTTCAGCATGCAAAGTAGATTTTTTACCACTGAGCCACAGCCGTGCCACCGCTTTCCCCCAGAGCCTTGTATTTAATGGCACCAGCTCCGTCCTTTTATATGGCCTGTTCCTTCATCCCCCTCACCTTCAAGGTCTTTGCCTTCGACGCCTGGATGTGTTTGCTCCAGAGGGAGTTGCCATGGGTGGAAAGGGGAGTCCAAGGTGAAGCCTGCTGCCCTGGGTGTTTGTTTTCTCCCTTCCGAGGCTGTCGCCTCCTGGTGCGTGACTTCAAAAAAGCACGCAAGAGGGCTTGGCATCCCCTGTCCTTCCTGGGACAAGGTGGCACCCAGAGGAATTGATAAAAGGGGGACACCCAAGAGGGGTCACCGTTTACCCTCCCTGAGCCACAGAGCACCTGCAGCAGCCTCAGACACTCGAGACCCACCCAGGTCTGTCTTGTTGGCCTTAGAGAAGACCAGGCCCAAAGGAATCAAAATGGGGAAGGCGGTAAGGAGCTTCTGCTTTCATCTAGACACCACCGTTTTACAGAGGTTTTAGGTTTCCATCTCTGGCCTCCTTTTTCTTGTGAATTCTTGATGATCTGTGACCGTGGTGGGACCAGGGACGCTATACGTGATCCCACTTCCAATACTAATTGTGGCTGCAGATGTTTCAGGGCAGATATACCACTTGGTTTCCAAATTCTGAAGCCCCGTAGTTTCCAGCTGAAGTCTGGTAATTTTTCATACCACAAATGTTCTGTTGTGTAGGGGGGCGGTGTTCCACTTTTGTTGCACTGTTACAGCGCAAGAACTGCCCTCCTGGTGGCAGTGACATTGGAGAGGTGTTGCAGAACAGCTAATAAAGCAGAATGGTTTGTGGATGGCCCAGCCTGAACCCACCACTAATTCACTATTATTGCATAAATATCACGGGGCAGGCAAAATAGACCAGCAAAGATGGTGCAGAATCTGGAAAATCAAGTTCTATGAAGAACAATTGAGTTGGCTGCTTTTAATTCGGAGAAGAGAAGATAAAGAGGAGACAGGATAACTGCCTTCAAATATCTGAAATTCTGTCATGCCAAAGGGGGGGTGACTTGTTTATTGCTACTTCAAGAGACAGGAATAGACTGAATGTATGGGGAAGGCAACAGAGCAGCTTTGTGCTACACATTAAGAGAAACTTCCTAATGGAATGAGTTGTGTGACAGTAGAACAGATTGCCTTGCAAGATGGCAGGGTCTCCTTCACTGGAAGTATCATCAGTCAGGGATGCTGCAGTTGCAAGATCCCTGCATTGATCAGGGGTTGGACTAGAATCATAGAATCATAGAATCATAGAGTTGGAAGAGACCACAAGGGCCATCGAGTCCAACCCCCTGCCAAGCAGGAATCACCATCAGAGCACTCCTGACATATGGTTGTCAAGCCTCTGCTTAAAGACCTCCAAAGAAGGAGACTCCACTAAATGTCCTATGTGGTCCTTACAGTTCTGCATTTCTTGGTGTCACAGTCTTCTGAACCCTACCCACTCGATTCATGCACAAATCTGCAGAAAAGCAACAGTACCAGAGTTAAACCTGCACTCTGCTATGATGGTTTCCAAAGGTCCCCCTTGACAAGAGATGAGGGAGAAATTCTACCCAGTTCATATTTAAAGGGAAATCCTCCTAACGTTCAACACAATGAAAATTAAAATACAGGAATTACTTTGAAATTCTCACTGCTCTGAATTTTTCAATGCAGTTCTCCAGCCAAGTGATGTGTACAGAATTGCATTTACAGTCAAACCTCGGATCCCGAACACCTCCATTTTGGAATGTTTTGGCTCCCGAATGCCAGAAGTAAATACTCCGGTTTTCGAATGCTTTTCAGAAGCCAAACATTCGACGTGGCTTCCGCTTGAGTGCAGGAAGCTCCCGCAGCCAGTCGGAAGCCATGCCTCGGTTGTCAAACATTTCAGAAGCCGAAAGGGCTTCTGGAATGGATTACGTTCGACAACTGAGGTTTGACTGTACTAGGGTACAGTTTGTATTAAAATGCATACAGGCAAAGTGATGTGGGAATGTGGAGAGCTGAAAAGAAGAGTGGAAAATGAGAAGGTGAAATTGGCAGGTTTGCTTCTTCCTGCCCTTGGCATCTTATAAATCACCCTGTCGTGTTCGACATCTAGCTAGTGAAAGTGAGCCAACAGGGCAAGGTATTGCCACCTTTCAATGCATGCTTTTAGGAAAAGTGAGGGTTCTAGTCCTTTTTGTTAATTGTGAATGCAACACCCATATAGAAGATTAGATGTTGCATAAGTTGAATAAGTGGCAGCCGACGGACATAGCAAGGCTGAGAACAATCATAACAATTTGTAATACAGTTTCCGTCATTCTGGGTTTAGGAAGTTGAGCCAGTTGTTGAGTCTTGCACAGATGTAAGATTTCATAAGTTGGCTTCATTTCACATATCCTGGGGTTATCCAAGCAGTGAACTCACAGCAGAACATAGAACAGGGTAGAAATAGGAATCCAACCATCTGAGCAGAATCTCAGCTTCCGGCAGGGGTGTTAAAAAAATTTCTAAACCTCATAACTATTAATTAATTAATCTTTTTATTTGTATGCCACCTTTCCATAGTTAAAACCATGCTCATGTTGGCTTTCAACATGAAAAAATGTGCATTTTTTTTAAAAAAAAAAAACAAAACGAAAGTAGTCATAAACAATAAATAAAACTCACCAAAAAGTAAACAACCAAATGGAACATTTTCCACATAACTCTAAAAAGATATACAGTGGTACCTCGGGTTACATACGCTTCAGGTTACATACACTTCAGGTTACAGACTCGGCTAACCAAGAAATAGTGCTTCAGGTTAAGAACTTTGCTTCAGGATGAGAACAGAAATTGTGCTCCAGTGGCGCGGCAGCAGCAGGAGGCCCCATTAGCTAAAGTGGTGCTTCAGGTTAAGAACAGTTTCAGGTTAAGAACGGACCTCCGGAACAAATTAAGTACTTAACCCAAGGTACCAGTGTAAAAATAAAGATACGGTACAAAAAAATTAATATCAATGAACAACCCCTCTCCCAACTAGAGAGAAGAATATGAAGAGAAATCTTGAGAGAATTGCTATGTGTAGGGAGAGAGGAGAGAGAGAAAGAGAGATGTCCCACATGTTAAATGGGCGGGGGGGGGGGTCAAGTACACTATCCCACTGAAATCAGCAGGGTTTAAAAATCCTCGATCCTGAACCAATCAAACTGATTTGGGCTGACCTGTGGTTTGGCCATGGTTCAATTAATTTTGGTTGCAATCTTAAATCCACTTATCCCTGGAGTAAACTGCATCCAACCCACAGAAAGGACCAAAATGCCCCTCCCCCCCCCCCCCCCCCCGCTTAGAACTACTGATTTTGTTCTCCTACGCAAATGCAGGCAGATTAATCCACTCGAGTTGTGGTTGTTTTTTCTTATGCTGAGGAACAGATGCAGCCAAGCTCGTGACCACCACCACCCAGTTCCTCAGGCACAAAGAAAGGGTGCCCTCACAAGAACCCTCAGTTTGAGAAAATCTCCTATATTGTCGAATTTGAATTCAGTCTCTACTGCAAGGGAGATTGTTGGGTTTGAGCTCCGAAATACGATAAAGGACAGGGCCCCTGAACATGTGTGAAGTGCCTTTCCTTCCCATTAATAGTGCCTCTCAGCTTGTGCCACCTGCATTCCCCCATTCATGAAAGGCAGTGCCTCTGCACATGTGCAAAGTACCCTTTCCCCAGCACTTAATGAAAGACAGCGCCTCTGAGCATGTATGAAGTGCCTTTCCCAGCAGTTAATAGATGATAATGCCTCTATTCATAAGTCCCTTCCCCTTGCGGTTAATAAAAGGATGTGCTTCTGAGCATGTGCAGAGTGCCTTTCCCCGAAACTAAAGTTTCAGCTGATTACATTGCCATGGTGCATCAGTTCAAGTTCACAAATCTCTATTTTCCCCTCACTCTTGGCTCCAGGACAAGTACGAGATGTACTCGGTGGAAATGGAGAAACATCCTGGTGGGGAAATGGATGTCAAGATCAAGAAGAAGAAGAAAGGGGAAAAGAAGAAAGAGAAGTTGGAGAGTATGAAGAAAGAGATGGATGTGGTAAGTCAGCTGAATGCTGATTCGGACGTTCTCAAAGAGGCAACTGAGGAAAGGCCCTTGCTTGCAGTCACACCTCCAGAATATTTATTTATCATATTTACCATCCTATCTACTGCTGCCAGTGTTACTTGTTATCTGGAAAGACAACATGGTGACTTGGCAAAAGGCGTAGGTTTAAATCTCTGTTCAGCCACCAAGCTCATTGGGTGACCTTGGCAGGGATGGCGGCTGCTTTAAGGTGGGGTCCCTTCTGCTCTGAGGGGCTCCTGTAGGCTTACCACTGAGCCTCTTGGGCTTGCCGATCAGAAGGTTGGCAGTTCGAATCCCCGTGACAGGGTGAGCTGCCGTTGCTCTGTCCCAGCTCCTGCCAACCTAGCAATTCGAAATCACACCAGTGCAAGTAGATAAATAGGGAAGGTAAACGGCGTTTCCATGCGCTCTGGTTTCCATCATGGTGTTCTGTTGCACCAGAAGCTGTTTAGTCATGCTGGCCACATGACCCGGAAAGACGCCAGGTCCCTCGGGCTGAAAGTGAAATGAGCGCCGCAACCCCATAGTCGCCTTTGACTGGACTTAACCATCCAGGGGCCCTTTACCTTTTCTCTCTTTTTTTACCTTTTATTTGGTAGTTGTGAGGCAGCGGCAGCTGCAGGCAGTCCCTGCCACCCAATATCCCTTTCCCTCCCCCCTCTGAAGCCACTCTCTCTTCATCTTGGGTCTGCTTTCCCTTTTAGGATGATCACCAGTTGTCCATAGAAGACCTGGAGCTCAAGCATCGGACCAGCGTCACCAAGGTGATGCCCACGGGTTTAAAGAGGGGATATGCGACAATATGAGTGTGGTGTATTCTTGTCTGGGGTCCTCCCGATCTGAATGTTTGTGCGCCATCTAGTGTTGAAACAAAATATTACAGGGATTTTAAAAATGTGTCCAAAATGTCAAAATTCATACTCAAAGCACATATTACCTCACAACGTCAGTGGCATATTATGCTTTTTCTTTTTTCTTTTTTCTTTTGACAAAGTAATAATAATTAATAAATAAGAATAAAAATGTGCACCCCCACCCCCAACCATTCCAACCTCGCAAAATTTCAATACCCCTTGTGATGGTTTGACCCCTTTCTGTTTAACAGTACAGATTCTACAAACACCTTCCATATTTCCTCTGTTATGTACTGAGTTGAATAGGATCCAAACTGCAGCAGTCTGATTGGTCCTAGAACAATAGGATCCAAAAGGCAGCAGTCTGATTGGTCCTAGAACAATGCAGCAGTATGATTGGTTGGCAGGAACCACCCAATCATGCTCCAGATAAAAGTGAATCCACAACCTGATTGGCTTACAGTAGAATTCCGGAATTAGCCAATCATGTGCAGCCCATTGTGTAAATAATGTATATAAAGCAGATACTTTGAGGGGAAATTCATTCATTCCTCCTCACCACTATGAGCTGAATAAAGAGCATGAAATCACTTTGCGACTCTGAGTATATTTCATCCTCGAAATCATTTCTCCTGCGTATTCCCCATCTTACCTTAATGCAGTGGCGTAGCGTGGGTTGTCAGCACCTGGGGCAAGGCAAGTAATTTGCGCCCCCTAACCCGGTAGGGGCAGAGAGCTGCGAATGCGAGCGCGCCCCCCCCCCCCAGATGTTGCGCCCGGTACGGCCGGGCCCCCCTGCACCCCCCACGCTACGCCACTGCCTTAATGGCACATGTTTATTGGTCATTAATAGCTATATCCCCACACCTCTTTATAACATTCTCCTATTTTATATTCTGCTTGCCCCTTCCACTTCCTAGCTATCATAATTCGTGTAGCAGTCAATAAATTAGTGAGCAAGTCCTTTATAGCCTGTGAACCTTCCACCCCACCTTAAATTGATAATAATGCTACCTCTGGACCTTATATTATGCTTCTTAGGTAAGAAGGAGTACTTAAACTATCCAACTAACTTTATTTCCAAGAGAATTCAATTGTTGTGGTTTTTTGTTTTTGTTTTTAGCTAAAAGCCCCAGCTTTTCTGGCAAATATTGAGCTACTGTGTCAGAACTTTTAGAAACACAATCCGTTTGAAATCAGTTCTTTTGCCATATCGAGATTTGATCTCAAGGTGCATTTTTTTTCCAACCATGCATTTTTGTAAAAGAAAAGTTGAAGAAGCTTTCCCCCCACCACAACCCGCATTTGCTTTCATGCTCTCTTTAGAAGGAGCTTCGTAGTCTTGGGAGTAAAAGAACATAAGAAGAGCCTGCTGGATCAGGCCAATGGCCCATGTAATCTTGCATCCTGTTCTCACAGCAGCCACCCAGATAGCTGTGGAAAAACCCTCCAGCAGGACCTGAGAACATGAGTCTTCTCCCCTCCTGTAGCTTCCAGAAACTGTTGATTGAGAAGCATTACTGCCTCCAAGTATAGCAAGCTACCAAATGGGTTTTGGGGAGTGTTGTGTATTCAGTGGTCTGTGTTTGCCTAAACTTGAGTCTGGACTAAGGATTCTGAGGACCTATGTTCTGATTTGATACATGTTGTCCAATCACAGAACATTTCAGGATTTGGGCCTCTCCCACTAGCCACTGAACTCTGAGTCGTGATTCGCAGTCTGGAAGTTTAGACAGCCAATCACTGTCTAAATGTTGGGAGTGGAGTGGGAGCGGCCCAGACTTACAGAAATGTATACAGTGGTACCTCTGGTTACGTACTTAATTCGTTCCGGAGGTCCGTTCTTAACATGAAACTGTTCTTAACCTGAAGCACCACTTTAGCTAATGGGGCTTCCCGCTGCTGCTGCCGTGCCGCCGCCGCACGATTTCTGTTCTCATCCTGAAGCAAAGTTCTTAACCCAAGGTACTATTTCTGGGTTAGCGGAGTCTGTAACCTGAAATGTATGTAACCCAAGGTACCACTGTATAAGCAGTTGTTTTGACTCTATTTCCCAGTGATGTAGTTCAATAAAGGTTCTTCCTGTTATCACTCTGTCTTGCCTCGTGGGAACCCACCTACACTTCAGGGAGGTAGCCTTCTTGGACCCAAATATTTGGGACTGTCAAAGCAGAGGACAAGCTAGGGACTCAGAATTGTCTATTCCCCAACTCCAGTCCTGGGGGGAAGTATTTCTAATGGTCCTGCCTCCCCTTCTCTCTACTTCCAGGGCCTGAGCAGCACTGTGGCAGGAGAGATCCTTCTTCGTGATGGCCCCAATGAGCTGAAGCCCCCCAAGGGCACTCCTGAGTATGTGAAGTTTGCCCGCCAGCTGGCCGGGGGGCTGCAGTGTCTCATGTGGGTGGCAGCAGCCATCTGCCTCATTGCCTTTGGCATCCAGCTCGGGCAAGGTGACCTCACCAGTGCAGACAACGTAAGTGCCGAAAGCAGGGCTGGGAGAAGCTGTAGGCCCTCCAGGTGTGACTGGACTACAACTCCCATCATCCCTGAGCTTTGGCCATCCTGGCTGGGGCTGATGGGAGCTGGAGTCCTATGACACCTGGAGGGCCTTGTTGTCCATTCCCCTCTGCATCCCTGACTTAAAAGATGCTATGAGGAGGACACAGTGGCGAGAAATAAAACTGGTGAGCGAAAGGTTGTGAGGTTCAGGTCACCCAGCAGTGATGCTCCAACAAATGCAGAATTTTAAAGTGGAAACTGAAGGCGTAACAGCTGCTGGAGTGACAAAATACTACACAAAGATCATAGGCTCTTTTTTGCTTTCTTCCCCATATAGCTATACTTGGCTATTGCTCTCATTGCTGTCGTGGTCGTGACCGGCTGCTTCGGCTACTACCAGGAGTTCAAAAGCACCAACATCATTGCGAGCTTCAAGAATCTAGTGCCGCAGGTAAGGGGAAAGTTCCTGGGTGACTGCTGTTGCAAATGTGGCTGAAGGCAGTGAAGGATCAGGCCAGGTTTACACGCAGGTGTGCACACACAACCACAGATCAGGCTCCTGTAATTTGTAGAAGTGAAACTGGCAATTCCAAGTTCTTTCTTTCTTTCTTTCTTTCTTTCTTTCTTTCTTTTAATGAAAAATAGCCATAGGAGACTAAAGGAATGTAAGAGGGAGCATTTGATCTTTTCTACTCCTGCTGCACCCAAATAGTTGAAGGAAAGAAATCATAGGTCAGCAGCAGACCTCATGCTTTGAGTGCTTTCTTCTGTAGTCAGTAACTTATTTTGTTAAGAACAATTAAATGAGGGAATTCAGAGTTCCCCTGACTTCTCTTTATCTTCTGGGGAAGAGTTTCTGTTAGCATATGGAAGGAAGAATTCATTGCACCAAGCAGGAACCTTAAACTTGTTTTTATCCTATATTTTATTCTGCGAACCACTCTGAAATCTTATGATGAAGGGCTGTATATAAATCTAATTAATAATTATTATTATTAATAAGGAGTAATAATAATAAGGAGTGCCTGGCGTGCTCTGGTCCATGGGGTCACAAAGAGTCGGACACGACTAAACGACTAAACAACAACAATAATAATAATAAGTTTCATCCCAAGCATCTTCAGTTAAAGGGATGAGGCAGAAGATGTTGATGGGTAAACTGCAAGATAGCTACAAGACACCTATGGACTGTGGCTAATGTCATGACTATTCAGCTTCAAAAACACCAGCAGTGGGAGAACACTGGAACCAGAATAAGCAGTAATGTGTAGACAGCCATGGCGAGGCAGCAAATTACCAGCCAGTGCTGCTATTTCAGCAGAGGTGCGGCATGATCATGGCAGCAGGCTCAAATACAGTGCATTACAATAGGTAAAGGTAAAGGACCCCTGGATGGTTAAGTCCAGTGGGGTTATGGCGCTCATCTCACTTTCAGGCCGAGGGAGCCGACGTTTGTCCACAGGCGGCTTTCCAGGGCATGTGGCCAGCATGACCAAACTGCTTCTGGCGCAACGGAACACTGCGACAGAAACCAGAGTGCACGGAAATGCCATTTACCTTTCCGCCACAGCAGTACCTAATTATCTACTTGCACTGGCGTGCTTTCAAATTGCTAGGTTGGGACAGAGCAACGGGAGCTCGCCCCGTGGTGGGGATTCGAACAGCCAACCTTCTGATCGGCAAGCCCAAGAGGCACAGTGGTTTAGACCACGACCACAGCGCCACCGCGCCCCGCATTACAATAGTCCCATCTGGAGGTGTGGTTTGATTTATAGGTTTCCAAGTTTTAACGTCTGACTCTTGTTCCTCCCGACCACAGCAAGCCACAGTGATTCGAGATGGCGACAAGTTCCAGATCAACGCCAATCAGCTGGTGGTGGGCGACCTGGTGGAGATCAAAGGGGGAGACCGAGTCCCAGCAGACATCAGGATTATCACCTCACAAGGCTGCAAGGTACACAAGACCTTTTTTGGGAATGGGGAAAATTCTAAGCAAATGCTACCTTCTCACAAGCTTGTGCCTCTGCTGCCCTCTCCTGGATGAAGCAAACCATAAAGTCTGATTTTTTTTTGCCTGGGGAGAAGTAGATAAATTCATGGAAGACAAGGCTACCAATAGCTACAACGTATGATGGCTATGTACCACTTCCACTACCTGAGGCAGTATGCCTGTTGTTGGAGAAAGACAATGCAAGAAGGCTACAACCTTGCTTGGGGACTTCCCAGAAGCATCTGGTTGGCCACTCTGAGAAGAAAGTGCTGGACAAGATGGGACTGGGAAGGGAGCTGACGCATTACTTGGTCACTTGGAGCATGTGAATCCTGATAGCCACTTCTACGCAGTTGCAGCAGAGAAGCACAGGGCTTCACCCTTCTCCTTCTCCTATGCAACTGCAGCACAGTACTTCACCCTTCCCCCACTAGCCGCTTTTACCTAAACAAATCCCTCCCTGCCAACGAATTTTCACCTATCCAGGCGTCCATACTCACCTGTTCGTTACATGCAAGGAGTTTGTATCCAACTCAATTCTGCTCAGAATACACCCACTGAAATTGATGGGCCTAAGGTAATGGTGTCCTTTAATTTCCAAGGGTCTACTCTGAGGCTAAGAAACATTGGATAAAACCCACCTTTCTAGAATGCCATCTTGGTGCAGGAGGGTAAATTTCAGGGAGGAAAGCGAGGGGTAGGCAAGGGCTTTTGATATTAATATCAATATTCATTAGTCCCTTTTCTCACAGAGTGGCGCAAAACAAATTACATTTATAAAACCAAGGGGGAAAGCTAAAAACACAGTTATGCAGATATGCCCCTCTAATAGAGGCCACCATGCCACCCTTGAAATTAAGGACCAAAGCCCAGATAAAGAGAAAAATATTTGCCTGTAACATAAAAGTACACAAAGATGGTGTCAGGTATGCCTCCATGGGGAGAGCATTCCACAAGCAGGGGGCCACCACTGAAAAGGCTCCTTCTTGTGTCCCATGGAGAGGGCACACAAAGAAGGGCCTCAGATGATTATCTCGGTGAGGACCATGTCAGTTCATGTGGGGAGAGGCAGTCCATGGCAAATAGCCACATGCATGAATCACGCTTCTCTCTCTCCCTTTCAGGTGGATAATTCCTCTCTGACTGGGGAATCAGAGCCTCAGACAAGAGCGCCCGAATGCACCCACGAGAGCCCCCTGGAAACTAGAAACATTGCCTTCTTCTCTACCATGTGCTTAGAAGGTAGGAAGGTGTCAAAGTGTGTGTGAATGGGTGGGCAGTGTGTGTGTGTGTGTGTGTGTGTGAGAGAGAGAGAGAGAGAGAGAGAGAGAGAGAGAGAGAGAGAGAGAGAGAATAGTGTGTGTGTGTGTGTGTGTGTGTGTGTGGAGTGCATATATCTATATTATGGTCCTGCTTTGGGATTTGGCCCTGCCCACTGCCAGTATGCAGTCCTTGACCACTTTTCTTGAGGGTCTTCGTCCTGAGTGAGGCAGTGGGAGGACCATTAAAAGCTACTCAACCATCGCTGCTTCCCGTGATCTACAAAGCTGGCAGGGCCTGGCCCAAATCCACACAGAGTCTTTACGAATGGTTTCCCATCGTGAAGAATGCACCCTGGGGGGCCTGGCCATCTGGACATGCCCCTCCCTAAAGAAGTTTGGGGGGTCACGTTTATGAACCCATACCAGCTCTGTTTATCTGCCTGTGTCCTCTCAGGCACAGCCACGGGTATCATCATTAACACTGGGGACCGTACCATCATTGGGCGCATTGCCAGCCTGGCTTCGGGCGTGGAGAATGAGAAGACACCCATCGCCATCGAGATAGAGCACTTTGTCGACATCATTGCCGGCTTGGCCATCTTCTTTGGGGCCACCTTCTTTGTGGTCGCCATGGTGATTGGATACCCCTTTCTTAAGGCCATGGTCTTCTTCATGGCCATTGTGGTGGCATACGTCCCCGAGGGCCTTCTGGCAACTGTCACCGTAAGTATCGCTCTCCCTCAGTTTTAGGGCAGGGGTGGGGAGCCTGTGGCCCTTGACATGTTTCTTTTGTCTGTCCCAAATCTTCCAACATTCAGCTTCAGTGGATGCCTCAGAGTTACAGATTTATGAGAAAGAGAGAAAGCTAAATTCCCCCTGTCCACTTTCTTCATACTATGCATAATCTTCATAGATTTATCATGCCTCTCTTGCTCATTTTTAACAAATGTTGTGTACATGCTATTCCTTTGAAGCACATTCAAAGCAAATTTTGCCCCTCAAGGAATTCTGGGCATTGTAGTTTGTACAGGGTTGCTGGGAATTGCAACTCTATGAGGGATACACTACAATTCCCAGAATTCTTTGAGGGGAGAAATGTGTTTCAAATGTGATTTAGTGTTGTAGTATGCAGCCCCAAAGCCTGAAACATGGTAACCTTTCCTTCATTATAAGTATTTTCAGCTGAAGTTTTCTACATTTCCATCTCTCTGTCTTTGTCTCTCTCTCTTTCTTCATAGGTTTGTCTTTCCCTCACAGCCAAACGCCTGGCCCGGAAGAACTGTGTGGTGAAGAACTTGGAGGCCGTCGAGACGCTGGGCTCAACTTCCGTCATCTGCTCTGATAAAACAGGGACTCTCACTCAGAACCGCATGACTGTCTCCCACCTTTGGTTTGACAACCAGATCCATACAGCGGACACCACAGAGGATCAGTCAGGTGCAGAGTCTGGGCTTCACAAATGCTGGGCCAGAGGCACTTGTGTCCGAGAGACTAATGGATAGGGTTGGCCAGGAAGGGCAGGGTCAATTGATTTAAATCAGGGATGAGGAATATGTGTGTTATTGGACTACAGTTCCCATCATCCATGGCTATTGGTGGAGGCTGTTCCATTAGGGCGAATAGGGCACTGTTCCACCGTAGAATCATAGAGTTGGAAGAGACCACAAGGGCCATCGAGTCCAACCCCCTGCCAAGCAGGAAACACCATCAGAACACTCCTGACATATGGTTGTCAAGCCTCTGCTTAAAGACCTCCAAAGAAGGAGACTCCACCACACTCCTTGGCAGCAAATTCCACTGTCGAACAGCTCTTACTGTCAGGAAGTTCTTCCTAATGTTTAGGTGGAATCTTCTTTCTTGTAGTTTGGATCCATTGCTTCGTGTCCGCTTCTCTGGAGCAGCAGAAAACAACCTTTCTCCCTCCTCTATGTGACATCCTTTTATATATTTGAACATGGCTATCATATCACCCCTTAACCTCCTCTTCTCCAGGCTAAACATGCCCAGCTCCCTTAGCCGTTCCTCATAAGGCATCGTTTCCAGGCCTTTGACCATTTTGGTTGCCCTCCTCTGGACACATTCCAGTTTGTCAGTGTCCTTCTTGAACTGTGGTGCCCAGAACTAGACACAGTACTCCAGGTGAGGTCTGACCAGAGCAGAATACAGTGGCACTATTACTTCCCTTGATCTAGATGCTATACTCCTATTGATGCAGCCCAGAATTGCATTGGCTTTTTTAGCTGCCACGTCACACTGTTGGCTCATGTCAAGTTTGTGGTCAACCAAGACTCCTAGATCCTTTTCACATGTACTGCTCTCAAGCCAGGTGTCACCCATCTTGTATTTGTGCCTCTCATTTTTTTTGCCCAAGTGCAATACTTTACATTTCTCCCTGTTAAAATTCATCTTGTTTGTTTTGGCCCAGTTCTCTAATCTGTCAAGGTCGTTTTGAAGTGTGATCCTGTCCTCTGGGGTGTTAGCCACCCCTCCCAGTTTGGTGTCATCTGCAAATTTGATCAGGACGCCCTTGAGTCCATCATCCAAGTCGTTGATAAAGATGTTGAATAAGACCGGGCCCAAGACAGAACCCTGTGGCACCCCACTAGTCACTCTTCTCCAGGATGAAGAGGAACCATTGATGAGCACCCTTTGGGTTCGGTCAGTCAGCCAGTTACAAATCCACTGAGTGGTAGCATAGTCAAGACTGCATTTTACCAGCTTCTTTACAAGAATATCATGGGGCACCTTGTCAAATGCCTTGCTGAAATCAAGGTAGGCTACATCCACTGCGTTCCCTTCATCTACCAGGCTTGTAATTCTGTCAAAAAACGAGATCAGGTTCGTCTGACATGACTTATTTTTCAGAAATCCATGCTGACTATTGGTGATCACAGCATTCCTTTCTAGGTGCTCACAGACTGTTTGCTTAATGATCTGCTCCAGAATCTTCCCTGGTATTGATGTCAGACTGACTGGGCGGTAATTATTTGGGTCCTCTCTTTTCCCCTTTTTGAAAATAGGGACAACATTTGCCCTCCTCCAGTCTGCCGGGACTTCGCCTGTTCTCCAGGAATTCTGAAAGATGACTGCCAGTGGTTCTGAGATCACATCTGCCAGTTCTTTTAATACTCTTGGATGCAGTTCATCTGGCCCTGGAGACTTGAATACATCTAAACTAGCCAAGTATTCTTGTACTTAGTTATTCTGGGCTGTGTTTCCTCTGCTGAATCATTTGCTCCAAATTCTTCAGGTCGGGCATTGTTTTCTTTATCGGAGAAGACTGAGGCAGAGAAGGCATTGAGGAGTTCAGCCCTTTCTGTGTCCCCTGTTTGCATTTCACCATCTTCTCCTCTGAGTGACCCCACTGTTTCTTTGTTCTTCCTTTTGCTATGAACAAACCCATAAAAGCCTTTTTTGTTGCTTTTAACCTCTCTAGCAAGCCTGAGTTCATTCTGTGCTTTAGCTTTTCAGTCTCCATCTTCAGTCTTCTCCCACCTGCCCCCACCTGCCTGCCTTCCTACCTAGAAGCAGTCCAGCAGGTGACCATGGCTGTCAGCTCCCTCCTCCTGCCACCCAGCATGACCAATCATATCCAAACACAGCCAGAAACTTGCTCCTTGATGTCAGAAACCACCATGCAGTGTCACCATGTCAATTGTTATTTTAATTTCTGGTAGGTAGCCATGTTGGTCTGACACAGGCAAAATAAATAAATAAAAATAAAAAATTGTCCAGTAGCTCCTTAGAGACCAACTAAATTTGTTCTGGGTATAAGCTTTTGTGTGCATGCACACTTCTTCAGATACTCTGAAACAGAAATCACCAGACCCTTATATAGAGGAGGGTGGGGCATTTCTCAGAAGGGTAGTAGGAGATGGGTGATTGACTCAATGGGTATGGTAAACCTGTTGACGACTGTTAATTACTGCTATTATTCCTAAAGGAAAAAGCAAGAGATAGTATGCAGATGACCAAAAATAGCTTTAGCATGTATAATGAGACAAGAATCCACTATTTCTATTCGGACCAGGTCTCTCCATTGTTTTCAGTTTAGTAATAAGTTGTAATTCAGCAACTTCTCTTTCAAGTCTGTTTCTGAAATTCTTTTGTAATAAGACAGCTGCTTTGATATCTTGTATTGAATGTCCTGGGAGATTGAAGTGTTCTCCTACGGGTTTCTCTGTCTTGTGATTCCTGATGTCAGATTTATGTCCTCCCTCTATATATAAGGGTCTGGTGACTTCTGTTTCAGAGTATCTGAAGAAGTGTGCATGCACATGAAAGCTTATACCAAGAAAAAACTTAGTTGGTCTCTAAGGTGCTACTGGACAATTTTTTGTTATTTTAATGTAATGGTTGGCCACCCTGGGACTCTAAGGGTAGGGACCACAGGCACCTCAAACAAATCAATAATATCTGAACTATAATGGACATCAACATACCAGTTCATTAGAATCATTAAATGCTTGCAGTGAGCAAGGCCTCTGAGGCTAATGTCATTGCCCAGGCTGGTTCATATGGGTGAAAGCAATATTTTGGATAACTCAGTCCTAAGCCGTTTGATACAGAAAAAAACTATTACTGCCACCTCCGCTCACTCTGTCTCATTTTGTGTCTTCCAGGGCAAAGTTTTGATCAGTCCTCTGAGACCTGGAGAGCTCTCTGCAAAGTGGTGAGCCTCTGCAACCGAGCCTTTTTCAAATCAGGCCAGGATAGCGTCCCTGTCCCAAAGGTAAGGAAGAGCAGTGGGATATGGCTGGGATACGTTTCTGCTAGTAAATGTGGAGTCCAAAAGTACACAATGCAGCAATTTAGCTGAAGCTAATGTTTCAAATAGTAATTTTAAAAATATTTGCTTAAAATAATAATATACTTTTTAATTAAAGCAAGAAAAGAGAGTTAAAAAAAACACATTCTTGGGTTAACAGCAACAACAGCACCACAACTACACATCAGGCTGATGCAATAAAAATAGAAGCCTTTAAACACAGAATAACATAAAAGCCATTACTCTCATGGGTGGAATGAATCTTAAGGAGTAATCATATATTATTGAATCAACCAAATCCATCGATAAGCAGAGGCACTGTTGAACTATTATTCTTTGTTCTGTTTGTGAATTGCTTCTCATAAAGCATTCTGAAGCGATTCACAATATAATAACATATATGGAAAACACTACAAAGCCCATCGTCCACAACCTGCTTGGCAAATGCTCAGGGATGATGGGAGGTGGTCCAACAGCATCTGAGGATCCAGGGTTGGGGGAAGACTGTATCTCTGGTGCTTGTTTGTGTCAAATCAAGCCTGGAGGAGCCTGCACCCTGCCCACCAATCCTACATGTGTGGCAATAGCCTTCTTCTTATGCTCAGAGACTCTTCCATCTCCAGCCAATCTGTATGTAAACTTGTCAGTCCCTTTTGCGGAGATGGTGTCTCCAGATCATCAGGGCTGGTCCTAAAATGTGCCTTTTCTCTCCTCGCCCCCGAAATGGCGCTGCATTTCAGCTGTACTGACCTCTGTCCATTTTCTCTTTGGCATCTGACCCCAGCGGATCGTCATCGGAGACGCCTCAGAGACAGCCCTGCTGAAGTTCTCCGAGATCACCCTGGGCAACGTGATGGAGTACCGGGACCGCTACAAGAAAGCCTGCGAGATCCCCTTCAACTCTACCAACAAGTTCCAGGTCAGCTGCTGACTCTGCTCCGAAGGGCTGACTAGGCCTTTGCCTCAGTTATCTCAGAATGAACTGCAGAAAACTCTGAGGCAGCCCATTGGCCCATAAAGGCCCAGTTCTCTTCTGTACTCACCAACCCTGACCGCAAAGCAAGCTTCATCCCTGATAACGCCCCTTGCTGGCGTAGATGAAGGATATAGGAAACATTTACATGGGTTGCTGCTCCTGATTTTGCCTCAGACCCCCCACCACCACTACTGGCATGCGGCCTCCAGAAGGTTGCTTTGAAGGGAATGTGGCCCTCGGTCTAAAAATAAAAAGGTTCCCCACCCGTGTGCTAGAGTGCCAAGGTGGTGGAGTGGACTACATCGCTTCAGAATGCAAGGTCGCATTTTTGAATGCTGCTCTATGGGGGATGTTTGTCTTTTTTAAAAAGAAAAACTTCAGGCAAGTAGAAGTTTAGCACTGCAAGGAGTAGGTCGGGGATGAAGCTTTCTCTCTAATTTGCTCGTTGTTGTATTCAACTTGTGGGGAGATGTTGTTGTTGTTGTTTGTTTTTCACATGCTGCCCACATCCTGAAGCGGTGCAGTCTACCAGTTTCACTGTCAGTGTGTACCATTAGATCATTTTGGACTCTGGATTTTGAATAGCAGTGCCTATGACACCACTTACTTCAACATGTCGTAAGCCCACCCCTCTTTTGGGGGTGATGTTCTGCAGAATGCCCCCCCCCCCAAAAGTTCTGCCCTGATGGCACCATTGTCTGCCGTGTGCCCAGACTAGGCCTCAGTCCTGCTCTCCCCAATGAGAGGGCAAAAGAAAGGAGGCTAAAACGCCGGACATATTTTTTGTGGGTCCTCCTGAGTCTTCTGCTCCCCCTCTTTGCTCCAGCTGTCCATCCATGAGCTCGACGACCCTCGAGACCAGCGCTACCTGATGGTGATGAAAGGAGCTCCTGAGCGCATTCTGGAACGATGCTCCACCATCATGATCAAGGGTCAAGAGCTGCCCCTCGATGAACAGTGGAAGGAGGCTTTCCAAACAGCTTACATGGACCTTGGCGGGCTGGGCGAGCGTGTACTGGGTAAGGCAGGAGGGGGAGGTGTGGGTGGGTGGGTGGGTGTATGTGTGGGTGGGTGTGCTGTTGGTAGAACTTGGGACCTGATAAAGGCCAGGTTTGTATTGTGAGGTACTATCAAAGCCAGCTGTACGGATCTGAGGGAACACTTAGCAAAACCCTCTCACCCTCTCGTGGATTTTCTCAGTGTCAGTGTTCTCAGGAGTGATATGGAGTCCCCATTTCACTCTCCCACAACGGCTTGGGGTGTTGGAACTTCAAAGGGCATTGTGGCAAATGTCAATGACAGCTCCAAACCGCCCAGCACGCATCCTGAGGATGCCTGGTACTTGTGCTGATCCTGGCAACTGGCATGTCAACTGGCTGAAACACAAGGAGTTGCCTTGTACTGAGATGGACCATTGGCCCATCTAAGTTAGTATCATCTACACTGACCGGCAACTGCTGTCCAAGGTTTTAGATAAAGAATCTCTCGCAGCCCTACCTGGAGATGCTGGGGATTGAACCTAGGACCTTCTGCATGCAAGGCAGGTGCTCTGCCACTGAGCTATGACCTTCCTAAGCAAGTGTCCAACGAGACCACAAGGGTAGGAGGCCAGGAGGTCAGCAGTAGGTGGAGCCAGAGCCAAATTCTCTGTGTTTGGTTGTTAAACCACTCTGGGAATTGTAGCTCTGTGGGGGAATATAGGGGTCTCCGAATGACTCTCAGCACGCTTAGCAAACTACAGCTCCCAGAATTCTTTGGGGGAAGCCATGACTCTTCAAAGTGCATAGTGCTTTCAATGTATGGTGTGGATGTGGCCCAATTATTTCTAAATGCACATCTCTACACATTATTAATTGCATTTCTACCTTGCCACTTCCTTCCAAAGGTGGCACACAACCTAGTAGTAAAACAATACTGAAAAGGAAAATACTACCATATGCAGATTATATGCAGATTCATGTCCTCTTCTTTGGTGATATGTTTCCTCTTTTTCTGATGATGCCTCTAAGTGTGGTGTAGTGGTTAAGAGCGGTGGACTCGTAATCTGGTGAACCGGGTTCGATTCCCCGCTCCTCCACATGCAGCTGCTGGGTGACCTTGGGCCAGTCACACTTCTCTGAAGTCTCTCAGCCCCACTCACCTCACAGAGTGTTTGTTGTGGGGGAGGAAGGGAAAGTAGAATGTTAGCCGCTTTGAGACTCCTTAGGGTAGTGATAAAGCAGGATATCAAATCCAAACTCTTCTTCTTCTCTTCTTCCACCCTTGGTAGAGGCCTTACTGTGATTCTCTTTCCCCACAGGCTTCTGCCACCTGTACCTTCCCCAGAGCGAGTTCCCACGCGGCTACAACTTCGACAGCGATGAGATGAACTTCCCCACCAGTGGTCTCTGCTTTGCAGGCCTCATCTCCATGATTGATCCACCCAGAGCCACCGTGCCTGACGCCGTCATGAAATGCCGCACTGCTGGCATCCGGGTATGCTGCCAGCTGTTCCGGGGTGTTTCTGGCCCCGTCGGAAAAATTAACAGCCTTGGTCCCCCGGATGTTGTTGGACTACAACTCCCATCAGCCTCAGCCAGAATGGACTGGTGGTCAGGGATGATGGGAGTTGTAGTCCAACATCTGAGGATTCAAGACTAGGGAATACTGGAATAAGATTCACCTGCCAGTTCAGCCAGCTTCTGATTGTGGAAATGGGAGGCATGCAGGGCTTGGGGGTGGGCACCATCTTGTTCTTCACTGCAGGCTGCAAAATGTCTTAAGTCATCCCTAGTAACAAGCATCTTGGCGAAAAATAATAATTTACATTTTGTATGGGCAATAGGGATGATATCTCTAGTGGCCGTTAGTCATATATAGAGTTGCAGTGGTATGTAGCCAGTGTGGGTTAGTGGTCAGAATGTCAGACTTGGACTTGGGAGGCCAGAGTTCAAATCCTCACTCAGTCATGATGAACGTCACTGGGGGGACGAGGGACGGGACCGTGTGTGCCACCTTGGTGGGATATAAACTTAATAATAAAACAAACTAGTAAAGGTAAAGAGACCCCTGACCATTAGGTCCACTCGTGACCAACTCTGGGGTTGGGGTGCTCATCTCGCTTTACTGGCCAAGGGAGCCAGCGTACAGCTTCTGGTTCATGTGGCCAGCATGACTAAGCTGCTTCTGGCAAACCAGAGCAGCACACGGAAACGCCGTTTACCTTCCCGCCAGAGCAGTACCTATTTATCCACTTGCACTTTGATGTGCTTTCGAACTGTCGCAGGGATTCGAACCGCCGACCTTCTGATCAGCAAGCCCTAGGCTCAGTGTTTTAACTCACAGCGCCACCCGCATCCCGTAATAAAACAAACCATCATTAAATAAATAATTAAATTAGAGGCAGGGACTGAGCGTTCCTGAATATAAAATGATGGAATTCTGATTCACTGGGAAAGCTTTTTTTCTTTTTTTTTAAGGTCAGGGGCCTGACATTAAAACTACATATATTTCCTACCCTCCCTTGAGAAAAACTCAGGGACTATGACTGAGCCAAGGTCAGCTACCCAAGTAGCTTCATGGCTGAGCTAGGATTTGAACCCAGGACCCCCATCTGCAACATACAATATCATACCACTTTAAACACTCATTGGCTTCCCCCAAACAATCTTGGGAACTGTAGCTTGTTCAGGGTCTTGAGGTGTGCTAGGCGACCCCTATTCCCCTCACAGAACTGCACTCTATGAATTGTAGCTTTGTGGTGGGGAGGAGCGTCTTCTAGCATCACCTTAACCAGCTACAGTTCCCAGGACTCTTTTGGGGAAGCCGTAACTGTTTAATGTAGTCTCATTGTGCTTTATATGTACAGTGGTACCTCGGGTTAAGTACTTAATTCGTTACGGAGGTCTGTTCTTAACCTGAAACTGTTCTTAACCTGAAGCACCACTTTAGCTAATGGGGCCTCCTGCTGCCGCTGCGCCGCGGGAGCCCAATTTCTGTTCTCATCCTGAAGCAAAGTTCTTAACCTGAAGCACTATTTCTGGGTTAGCAGAGTCTGTAACCTGAAGCGTATGTAACCTGAGGTACCACTGTATAGTGCAGATGCCTCCCCAAACCTAGACCAACATTCTCATCAGCATTTTCCAGTCAGGCTTATTTGATCTGTGTTGATACAACAACCAAAGATCACTTCAGGAACGGCCATTTTGAACCGCTGCCCTGTCTTCTCCAGGTGATCATGGTGACAGGAGACCATCCCATCACCGCAAAGGCCATTGCTGCCAGTGTGGGCATCATCTCTGAGGGCAGCGAAACGGTCGAAGATATCGCCACCCGCCTGCGCATTCCTGTGGAGCAGGTCAACAAGCGGTGAGTATCTAAACCCAGAGAGCTTTGCCTCAGAAGCAGCATGGCTTTGTACCAGGAATATATATGATGATAATTATATTAATCTTCTTATATCTTATAGTGTGGTGGTTTGTTTGATTTTTCTGTTATTTGTTTGTTTGATTGTATGTTTGTTTACTTGTATGTACATCTGTTTTTCATAAATGTATTTATTTTAACTTAATAAAGATATATATTTTAAAAAGAAGCAGCATGGCTTTGATTTAAATCAAATCAATTTAAATCACGATTCAAATCACTAGTCAGTAAGACTTGATTTAAATCTCTTTTTTTACAGAAAGACTTATTCTTGCTGGTATAACCTTCATATTTACAACCAGATGAAGGTTTCATTTTTTGAATAATACTATTAGAAATACATGGACAGAGATAATTATAAAATTATTGTGAGGTTTAATAAGTTAACTGTTTATATTGGGACAACTTTTCTGCCATACTTTATTGGGAGGAGAAAAATAATCATTTCCTTATTAACAATTTAAACAATTTATTTAACTCAAACAATAACATTATAGCATATGTATCCATGTTTGTTAACTGATGTGGTTAAACATTTTTTTAAAAAAAACCAACAACTTAGACTGAGTTTTAGCACACATGAAAAACTTAAAACAAATTCTTATTTCCTAATGAATAGCCTTTGACTATAATGTAACTTAAACAGAAAACTATCTTTAGAAAGATTTTTTCATCCAAGAGCATTTTATTTAAAAAATCCGATTTAAATTTTTAAAAATCCGATTTAAATTTTTAAAAATCTGATATTTTAAATTATTTTTAAAAAATCTGATATTTTAAATTATTTTTTAAAATCATTGATTTTTATCCACCCTGCTCAGAAGCATCCCAAAGTGCAGTTAGGTGACTCTGGGTATAATAGTCACCATACAGGAGGAAGTTCTCCATCTACAGAGGGTCACTTCCTTCAAAATGTGGTAAGCCAGCCACACTGAAACAAAGGAAGGGCAGAGTTGTGTTTGTCCGGCATTGAAACCACCAACTCTACGTGTTGTTTGTCACTGAAGAGAGGCTCTCACTTGAAAACTTGAGGCTCTTTATTTATACAAAAAAACTTTTGTCTCACCCCTTCTAGTGCCCATGAATCACTCAGGGCAGATTTCAACAATGTAAGATTGCAGGACAATGTAAAATGGAAAGTGTTTTGCAACTATACAAATCCATAAAATACGCATTGAAAACCCAACTGATACAACAGTGGCATTGATCACATGTCAAAATGAACTTAGCAGGCAGTAGGCTGCTGAAATAAGAATGTCTTGACCAGCCAGCAAAAAGGCAATCAGAAAAGGGCTCATCCATGCCACTTTTTCCACAATTATTGGTGCAGCCACTACAAAGGCCCTGTCTATGTATGTGACCCTGGGGCTCTCCCTTTCTCTGCTTCGGCATCCAGGGACGCCCGAGCCTGTGTGGTCAACGGGGGCCAGCTGAAAGACATGGAGACCGAGGAGTTGGTGGAGATCCTCAAAATGCACCCAGAGATGGTCTTTGCTCGCACCTCCCCACAACAGAAGCTCATCATTGTGGAAAGCTGTCAAAAATTGGTAAGGGTCACAAAACCCTAACTGCAGAAGGTATTGTGGGCGCAGTGAATTTGGATCATCTGCTTCATACGATTACCATTCCCTCCATTTCCAGTCTTCAGGCATGAGTGTTGATGGTTGTGCATCAAAAATAACACTATCTGTGTAATAAGACAAAGCACCTGAGAAAACCTTAAAGTGTGCAGAAGTACAAAAAACTTTAGGAGGGGAAACTAAGCTGTCCAGGGTGTGTGGCAGCCCAATGAGAACTGAGCATGCTCAGTCCACATGGAATGATAACTGACTTTTGATGGGGGGAATGGAATGGAATATCCTGGAAAAGGGCAGGACTAGCTGGCTGGGACTCTGAACTCCATATGGCAACATTTTGTTGCAGGTTCCATCTGTAGATCCCTGAATGAGCCCATCCAGACATCCTATCTATTGCACATTAGTAATGATTTCTGCTCATAATGTCACACACAATCCCACTTTCAATACTGTTTGTGCCTGCAAAAGTTTTGGGGACGGTCACACTGCTTTGTTCCCAATCGCTGTGCATCCTGTAACTTCCTGCTGCAATCCTGTAACCTTTTACAGTGGTATCTTGGGTTATGAACTTAATTCGTTCTGGAGGTCCGTTCTTAACCTGAACCTGTTCTTAACCTGAGGTACCACTTTAGCTAATGGGGCCTCCAGCTGCCGCCACGCGATTTCTATTCTCACCCTGAAGCAAAGTTCTTAACCCGAGGTACTATTTCTGGGTTAGCGGAGTCTGTAACCTGAAGCGTCTGTAACCCAAGGTACCACTGTATTTCAAAAATGTTCCAGTTTGTTTATCTCCCACTTTTGTTGCACTGTTCCTGCTCAGGACAGCAGTAAATGTGGGATCACTGGGGAAACATAAAAGAACCAACAAGAATGGGGTAAATCCACCACAGATCCGCTAAGATTGTGTCGCAGACGTATTAACAGCATGCACCTGCAATAAAACACCCATCTACAGGAGGCCCATATCTCTCTCTCTCTCTCTCTCTCTCTCTCTCTCTCTCTCTCTCTCTCTCCTTGTTCGCAGGGTGCTATTGTGGCAGTAACAGGAGATGGGGTGAATGATTCCCCAGCGCTGAAGAAAGCTGACATTGGTGTGGCAATGGGCATTGCTGGATCCGACGCAGCCAAGAACGCTGCTGACATGATCCTGCTGGATGACAATTTCGCCTCCATCGTCACTGGCGTCGAGCAAGGTCTGTTCTCGGGAGGCTGTGGCACAAGGGGGCGGGTTAGTGCCCATCAGCATCTGATGGTGGCAACTTCGTGTGGGAAGGTAGGTGCCACCACCGAGAAGACCCACTTCCTAAGTGTCAGAAGGTGGCATTCCACTACTCATGGAAAAGCCAGCAGTCCCTCCTCCAGAGATCTTAGCAATTAGCCAGGGATGTCTAAAGGGGTCTACTAGGTTTGCATGAACCCTGACTGTGTGTCATGCAAGACAGCAGAAGATTGTACCATTTAGGGGTACATAGCAAGTTCAACAGCTTCATCTATTAGATTCCAAACTTTGCTGGACACAGAACCACAGGCCTGGAAGGGACCCGCAGATAACATCCAGAAAAGTTCGATGGAAGGAATCCCAGCTCAACGACAGGAGTCATCCATTAAACCCACCGCCATCTTTCTTTCATTCTTTTCTTCCTTTCAGGGCGCCTGATCTTTGACAATCTCAAGAAATCCATCGCATACACCCTGACCAAGAACATCCCAGAGCTGACGCCCTATCTGATCTACATCACTGTCAGTGTCCCACTCCCTCTGGGTTGTATCACCATCCTGTTCATCGAGCTGTGCACAGACATTGTGAGTGGCCAACACTAATCCAGCAGAGGCTCTTTCCCAGGGCTCCTCGGTCTTGTTTCCGACCCCCAACTCCAAAACCAAAACCTTTCTCATCTCTCTTCTCAGTTCCCCTCAGTTTCCCTGGCCTATGAAAGGGCTGAGAGCGACATCATGCACCTGAAACCACGCAACCCTCGACGGGACCGTCTGGTCAATGAAGCGCTAGCGGTCTATTCCTACTTCCAGATCGGTGCGTATTAGAGCTGGAAGGGGGGAGCCTAGAGGTTGGAAAGCGGGGGAGAGCAAGCTATGTTGCAGGGAAGCCTAGGTAGGCTCCATGTGGAGTGGAGTTTCTATAGGGAGTGGCAGGAATTGGCTTAGATACCTGCCCCATCATGCCTTATCCCGTGAGGCCACCACATGGGGAGGAGAAAGGCACATCATCTGAGCAGTGATGGACGGTTGTGCAGTGGCAAATTCAGAAGTGCAGGATCCGTTCATGATGAGCGCAGCCAGGCTCCCTCACAGCCACACCCCTTCTGAGATTATACAACCTTCTAAGATCATAAATAAACATATAATTATGCAATAATAATTAGGGTTCCACTACAGATATCCATGCAGATCTCCGTAGGACACCTTTCATCTAGATCAGTTTCCCAAATTTGGGTCTCCAGCTGTTTTTGGACTACAATTCCTATCATCTCTGACCATTGGTCCTGCTAGCTAGGAGATGATGGGAATGATCTAGAACCCTGATCTAGAGCTACTATTTTCTGTGCAAGTGCATGCAGGGTAATGATCTGAAGCTGCTCCAGTTTCTTCTTTCGGAGTGACTAAAGTTGTTTCTTCCATAAAGCTCAACTGTACATTACAGAACTTGCACACTGTTCTCTTGAAACTGATGTGCCTTATTTTCAGTGCTCAGCTTTGGAGCAAAGGGAACAACTTCTCCTCCTTGGTGTTCTTCCCACACACCTTCTCTGGGTAGACCCGAGGAGCCAATCCTCTGTGGCCGACTCACCTCCTTTCACTCTGATTGGTTCCAATCAGCAAGAAAGGTGGTAACACTTCTTCCCAGTGGCTTAAAAGCTCCCCTTTCATGCTGATTTGGGTGGCTCTGGGACTCTGGAGAAAGGGATGCTGCCAAGACCCTGCTGCAGAAATGGTAGCAGGTCCATGGCCCTTCCCAAAACCCCAGGCCCACTACACCAGGCAGGCAGGTTGGGAATGTTTTGGGGCAGCTTAGGTCAGGGGGGCAGTGGCTCCATGTGCTCTAATGGACCAGCCTTTGGGATTGGCCGCCCACTGACACAAACTCCCTTGTTCTTCCCTGCCACGCAGGAGCCATCCAGTCCTTTGCCGGCTTCACCGACTACTTCACCGCCATGGCCCAGGAAGGCTGGTACCCGCTGAAGTGTGTGGGTCTTCGGGCAGCCTGGGAGAATGACCATATCCAAGATGTTCAGGATAGCTACGGACAAGAGTGGGTGAGTGGAGGAGACATGCTGCTTCTGGCCTCCAGGCAGGATGGCCAGATGTCCTGCTTTGTTGGGAACAGTCCTGTCTCTGAAAGGCAGCCCATTTAAAGACAAAGAAATGTGAGGAGAACATGGGTCCTGAAGCACTTGGCCAGCTTACTGAGAAGGCAGAAAGAACACTGTTGATTTCCTATGATGCCTGTGTTCTACCTTGGGTTGGCCTATATCTTCCAATTCTAGAATTCTATGATTCTATGATTCTATACCTCCACTGTCAGAGGCAGTAAGCCTCTGAATGCCAGCTGCTGGAAATCACAAACTGTGTGATGAATGTGGGCCACAATGTTTAACTGAATTATCCGTTAAATTATTATTTAAAACAGCAACAACTTTAAATTGCCCTAATCGGGCAGGAACTTTGCGTCTGTGTATGGAGAGGTAGAGTAGGTTTAAAACATGAAGGTTTGCCCTAGATCCTGGACAGTGCAGCTAATCACTAGCGGTTCCCTCACTGTGAGAGGCCAAGTTACAGGGAACCAGGCAGAGGGCCTTCTCAGTAGTGGCGCCCGCCCTGTGGAACGCCCTCCCATCAGATGTCAAAGCGATAAACATCTACCTGACATTCAGAAGACATCTGAAGGCAGCCCTGTTCGGGGAAGTTTTTAATATGCGATATTTTAGTGTATCTTTCATCTTTGTTGGAAGCCGCCCAGAGTGGCTGGGGAAACCCAGCCAGATGGGCGGGGTACAAATAATAAATTATTATTATTATTATTATTATTATTATTATTATTATTATTATTATAAAATCATATTCAGTGGACGCTTGGGTTGCGAACATAATCCGTATGGGATGTACGTTTGCAACCTGCAGCATTTGTAACCTGCAGTGGCGCGTCTGCGCATGCGCAGGTTGCGATTCAGCACTTCTGCGCATGCACAACCACCGAAACCCGGAAGTAACCCATTCCAGTACTTCTGGGTTTTGGCAGGTCCGTAACCCAAAAAAACACAACCTGAAGCATCTGTAACCAGAGGTATGACTGTATAGTATTTTATCAGGGGTGGTTGGTGCCCTTGAGGACTGGTAGGGTGTAAGGCAGGGAGGTCAGCAGTAGGTGGAGCCAGAGATCCAATGGCAGGCAGAGCCAACTCATTCTGGTTTTGTCCTCCTCCTCCTCCTCCTACTCCTTGTTCAGTTCCACATGAGGCAGCACTGAGACCGAGCAGGAGGCACACTAACACCCAGGGTGGGTTGCACATAAGATGGGAGGCAGGTGGGGCAAGCAGACTGAGGTTGATGGGGCAGTGCCCCATCTGCCTGAATGGAAGTGCTCCCCGTCGTTTATTGGAATGACTCACAAAAGAGCCAGCATAGCCCACAGTAGGGAGTTGCAGCCCAACAGCACGTAGAAGGCAACAGGTTGTCCATCAGAGCCCAGATCCTGTGTAGGGAATGGGAAGCTCAGCCTTTCCCTTGCAGGAGGTGCCACTGGGCCCCCTAGGCTGGTGAGTGCAGCTGGTGCAGGGAGAGAGGGCAGAAGATAGCCAAGCATCACTCCGTCCTCACGATTCTTCCCACTTGCAGACTTTTGGGCAGCGCCTGTACCAGGAGTACACCTGCTACACCGTCTTCTTCATCAGCATTGAGATGTGCCAGATCGCCGATGTGCTCATCCGCAAAACGCGACGCCTTTCTGTCTTCCAGCAGGGATTCTTCCGGTACGTGGGAGCCGAATGAATCTCCAAGCCAAACATGGTTCTGTGCTATACAATATGCTGCATTTTCCATTCTTGTAACAGAAGTTATTGTGATAGAAGCACCCTGCCCCCATCTCCCCTCAATCATGCTACCTATTTTGCTGAAACCAAGAGCAGCCATATGCCTTCCTATTTGCCACCCACCCTGAAACACCCTCTTCCCTTTTCAGGAACAAAGTCTTGGTGATCGCCATCGTGTTCCAGCTCTGCCTGGGCTGCTTCCTCTGCTACTGCCCTGGGATGCCCAACATCTTCAACTTTATGCCTATAAGGTAAGACCTCACATGCCTCCATGGGGCAAATTTAGCCCTCCACGCCACTCCAAAAAACGAACCACCAATGGAGGATACTCTGTAGAAGAGAGCAGGGCAGCTGGATCTAATAAAGCTAGTAGGCTTATTTGAACTGATGTATCTCAAAAGGCAGTCAATGGAGGGCCATCCAGATGTTGTTGGTCAGCATCACCCCTGACCATTTTGCTCTGCCAACTGGAGCAGATGTCCATCAGTATACAAATGGCACCTCCAGATAGATGGAGCAAGGTAGCCTGACTTGGTATGACTTAGTATATCACCTTGTACAGAGTTGTGACACCACCACTTAACTCACCCATCCAGCTCAGCTTCCTAATTCTCCATGCTAACCTGAAAGGGGGAAAGCAGATGAGCACAGCCACTGTATACAGTAGATAGGGCTCTCTTTCGCCCAGCACCATGGACAGCAGCCCAGCAGCTTTGTTCTGTTAGTGGAAGCATCTCCTAGGCCAGCAAAGGGCAAATTGAGATCTACTGGTAAATCTCTGGTTAATTTTTAGATTACAGAAGAGATTTCACTCTGCTTTTATTTTGCAACAGTTATCCTTTTTGCAAGGTTATTTGCATATCATTGAGAAAGGATTCTGTTTCTGAAATGCATTGAAATAAACACTTATATGTAGCTCCTGGACTCCCCTCCCTTTGTTTGTCCTGCTAGTGATGCTACATTTTTGAGAATGGTTTTCTGTCTTGCCTTGGGCCAACTCAACGAAACAATAACTGAGCTCAGCTGGCTGGCTTAGCAACGTAGCACTAAATACCCTTTTTCCTGCTTAGATTCCAGTGGTGGCTGGTGCCGCTACCCTATGGCCTTCTCATCTTTGTCTATGATGAAATCCGAAAGCTGGGAGTCCGGAGACACCCTGGAAGTAAGTAACTGGGGGAAGAGAATTCACCTGTTGCATCTGCCAATGTAGAAATGACATGTGGGTCTTCAGGCACACTCTCCTGCCCTGTTGTGGCTACTGACCTTTGGGTCAACCTTCTGGTCTTGGTCCTGCATCTGGCAGCCAAAGCAGCACTCAGAACAGCAGGCAGGAATGTGATGCTCCAGCTCCCTGGGCTTTGTGAGGAAAGCCTGCAATGGTCTCTCTCCACGGTCGGAGGCAGCCTGCTTCTGAATTCCTGCTGTAGGACACAGAAGCCATTGGCAGCCTTGTCCTCCATGAATTTGCCCAAACCTCTTTTAAAGCCATCCGAGTTGGTGGCCATCACTGCCTCTTGTGGGAGTGAGTTCCATAGTTTAACTATGTGCTCCATGAAGTATTTTCTTTTATTTGTCCCAAATCTTCATTGGATACCCACGAGTTTTAGTGTTAAACTTTTCTTTATCCACCTTCTGCATGGCATGTGTCATTTTATATACTAATCTACACTTCTTATTCACCTTTTATCTGAACGAAGGGCAAGACAGCCAGAACCGACACTGACACTGGCTGTAATTTTTAAGGACTTGTTCCTCGGCTTGCTTTCTCTATCCTCCATCCTGTTACTTTTCCCCTCGTTTGTCTTGTTTTCTTAAATTATGGGGAGGGGACATCTTTGAAACTGATTTTTGTATGCAGCTGCAAGAGCCTTTTGGGGACAAGGGATGGGATACAAATTCTGCAAATTAATCGTAAAAAAATTCCCTTCCTCCAGGTTGGTGGGACAAAGAACTCTACTACTAAAAGGCAAAGCTTCTTTTGGGCGGAGCTTTTCCCCATTTTCCCTGCTTGTGCAACAGAGACAAGGAAATCAAGGATTTGCTTCTGTCATCAACAACCGTACTGCTGAGCCAAGCCTGCCACGTTTCACATCACAGAATCATAGAATCGTAAGGTTGGAAGGGACTCGAGGGCCATCCAGTCCAAACCTCTGCAATACAAGAATCTCAGCTAAAGAATTCCTGACAAATGGCCACCCAACCTCTGATGAAAAGCCTCCAAGGAAGGAGAGCTCACCAGCTTCCGAGGTTGTTCCACTATTGATCAGCTCTTACTGGTAGAAAGTTCTTCCTAATTTTTAGTCAGAATCTCCTTTCTTGTCCATTTGAATACATGGTTTAGGCTCTACTTTCTAGAGCAGCAGAAAACAATCTTGCTCCATATTCCACATGACAGCCCTTGAGATATTTGAAAGTGGCTGTCGTATCTCCTCTTAGCCTTCTCTTTTCCAGCCTAAACATACACAACTCCCCCAACCATTCAGCATAAGGCTTGGTTTCCAGACCCTTGACCATCTTGGTTGCCCTCCTCCACACATGTTCCTACTTGGCAATATTCTTCTTAGATTGTGGTGCCCAGAATTAGACACAGTATTCCAGGTGTGGTCTGACCAAGGCAGAATAGAGTGGTACTATTACTTCCCTTGATCTGGACACGATACTTCTGTTGATGCAAACAACACCTTTAAGACAAAACTTAACTTCAAGCTACCACAGTTCCCACTCAGCTACTTTGGGGGAAGATAGCTAGCCCTTCGTCAAGAAATGATTTAAGGGTGCTGATATGCAGAGTGGAGGGAAATTATATATGTATGATTGCAGGTGCTGAGATCACAGCCGTGTAACAAATTGGCACAGGATTTCTAGATCATGAGTTTTCATGTGCATTTTTTAAAAAATAAATACTAAGTTTATAACTCTGAAGGCTGTAAATATACATGTAAAAGCAGCATGCCAACAAAATCTGTATGTGACAGAGCAGAGGAGAGGAGGGCGAGCAAGGCATGAGAAACAGAATTAAAATAAAATGACATAAGATAAGCCAATGAATGCAGATTGGCATTTCGTTTATATGGGAGCTGCATTCAAGTTTTTGGTAATGTTGGGTCAGCATTATTTACTGAGGCCAGGAGCCCATGGCCTTCCAGATTTTGCTGGACTACAACTCCCATCAACCCCAGCAAACATGGCAGACAGCATGGCATCAACCCCAGCAAGCATGGCAGATGGTGTGTGCTGCAGTCCGTCATCATACGAAGGATTTCTGATTCAAGCAAAATTTGCACAACTGTGTAGCCCACTGAGTGTCAACGGGGTTGTAGCTATCCATGCTGCTGCTCACCCATGGTGAAGCAGGGTCTACTCCAGCTGACCAGGCACCTATGCAGATGTTTTTCTCCTTCTTTGTCTTAAGGTACAATTGACTAAAATTGCTATGTTGGCAAAGGCACCCTCTGAAGGATCCTCCCCTGCTCCTTTAAGCAAAGGGGCAGGTGGCAAGGCAGTGGGGGGTGGGATAACTTCTTCACTGCTCCTTTGAAGTAAGTCTGCACCCCAGGTTGGGCATCCCTGATATAAGTGTCGGTAGGCAAGAATGGGGCTGAGCCAGGCCAAAAAGGGCTTCTGAAGCACCACCAACCAGCAAATCCTTGGGCACTCCAGACCCCCTGCATGCCAACCAACCAAACGTCAAAGTGAGCATTTGTGCAAAGAGCTCTGAGCAGCGCTTTGAAGCCCCGGGCACCAGCTGATCCTTGGGTCTTCAAAGCACCGCTTCATGATGGCACTGAGTGATCTGACACTTGTAAAACCTGGCCCATGGGAGAGATAAGGACCTGGCCCGTCAGCCAAATCCAGTCCTACCTCCACCCCAGCAGATCTCAACCATGAGATGCACAATTATTTCTTCATACACCTTCGGTGGTGTGCATCGAAAATGTTTCCAACATCATGCAGAACTGCAGGGTCTGAATGAATCAAAATATGGCAGTCGCCCTCAACAGGGAGCAGAGTCGCCCACTGCCCTGTGTACCAGCTTATACGGAAAGTTAAAGGGTCCCTTTGCTATAGCTATGTACATTTTCAAGAACCTCCAACCAACTCACTAGGGAAAATATCACACTGTAGAGAGAGAGCTTGCTTGTTGTTGTTTAGCCGTGTCCGACTCTTGGTGACCCCATGGACCAGAGCACGCCAGGCACTCCTGTCTTCCACTGCCTCCCGCAGTTTGGTCAAACTCATGCTGGTAGTTTCAAGAACACTGTCCAACCATCTCATCCTCTGTCGTCCCCTTCTCCTTGTGCCCTCCATCTTTCCCAGCATCAGGGTCTTTTCCAGGGAGTCTTCTCTTCTCATGAGGTGGCCAAAGTATTGGAGCCTCAGCTTCAGGATCTGTCCTTCCAGTGAGCACTCAAGGCTGATTTCCTTAAGAATGGATAGGTTTGATCTTCTTGCAGTCCATGGGACTCTCAAGAGTCTCCTCCAGCACCATAATTCAAAAGCATCAATTCTTCGGCGATCAGCCTTCTTTATGGTCCAGCGCTCACTTCCATACATCACTAAGAGCTTGCTTAACTCTCTTCAACCTGATGGAAAGAATCCCACTTCCCCAGGAAGCTTTTGGGTGCACACACCCATGTAATTGTCACTTCCTGCTATTAGACTCTCCTATTATTCCACCCTAAATTTAGAGATGCGCAGGAAGCAATTATTTACACTTTTCACACAAAGCAAACCTATTCTGGGGTGGTGGGGCCCTCGAATTGACAAGGAGAAGGCAGATGGGAAGACACACTAGCAGGCATTTGGTTCCTGGGTCTAACACAGATGCTTTTCAGCAGCTACAATGCATTTACGCCTACCCTGCCTTACTCTGTGACAACTCAAGTCACCTCCTTGCAAAGCCACCACTGACTTGACACTGATCACGCCTACTTCAAGGAGAAAACAAAAACCCATGTTTGACGCCATTCCCATGCAGCGTAACAGGCCTGTTCAGACAACAGTCACAGAATCATAAAATTGTAGCACCGGAAGGGACCCCCAGGGGACATTTAGTCCAACCCCCCTGCAACACAGGAATTGCAGCTACGGAATCCCTGGCAAACGGCCACCCAACCTCCATTTAAAAACCTCCAATGAAGTCAAAAAGAACTTAACCATTGCAAACCACAGAAATACCAAAACCTGTTTATTATTATTATTCCCCTCGCCTGCAAGCAGAGGCTGCGCTGAGGCCGATCTCACCGCGGGCAGGATCAAACCGTGTCTCGACTTGGTGACAGCGACTTGGCCGGACAATCCCGCCGGGATGCAAAGGCAATGTCTCTTCCCCGAGTGGGAAGGAATGAACCCTCAGTTGCTGTGTACCAGAGTGACAAAGAGAGTCAGGGAGCTGAGGGAAAGGAGGCCGGTGATGACAGCCTTGACCAGGAGGGCTGTCCAGCTGCCCAGGAGAAAAACATGGACGAAAGACCTGGGAAGGGAAAGAAAAGGGAGAGGGTTGGTAAGGAGCAAAGGAACATCGGGAGCTGCCTTCTACCAAATCAAAGCACTGGTTCATCTAGAGCAGTGCTGTCCACTCTGACTGGCAGCAGCTCTCCAGGGTTTGAGATAGAAGCATTCCTCAGCCCTGCCTGGAGACACCAGGGATTGAACCTGTGACCTTCTGCATGCAAGGCAGATGCTCTACCACTGAACTACAGTCCTTCCGTGGCTGTAAGGATTTAGTGGGGCAGGAGAGCAGGAGGTCCCACTTAACTTCCGTGCTTAAAACTTCCACGCTTAAAAGAAAACATCCTGCAATGTTTAATGCTTATGTATTTGGGGAAGGGTCATAGCTCAGCAGCAGAGCACATGCTCCACATGCAGAACGTCCCCAGATTTAATCGCTAGGCTCTCGAGGTAGTAATGGGAAAGTAAAGGTAAAGGTAAAGGGACCCCTGACCATTAGGTCCAGTCGTGGCCGACTCTGGGGTTGTGGCGCTCATCTCGCTTTATTGGCCGAGGGAGCCAGCATACAGCTTCCGGGTCATGTGGCCAGCATGACTAAGCCGCTTCCGGCGAACCAGAGCAGCGCACGGAAACACCGTTTACCTTCCCGCCAGAGCGGTACCTATTTATCTACTTGCACTGTGACGTGCTTTCGAACTGCTAGGTTGGCAGGAGCAGGGACTGAGCAACGGGAGCTCATCCCGTCACGGGGATTTGAACCGCCGACCTTCTGATCGGCAAGTCCTAGGGTCTGTGGTTCAACCCACAGCACCACCCGCATGACTCTCAGCTAAAACCCTGGAGAGCCTCTTCTAGTCAGCGTAGACCCCTCTTTCGCCATCCTTGTGCATCCCTGACCACTGGGATGATATTGACCAAGGCTAACAGCGAGCCAATATGGTGCAGTGGTTAGAGTGTTGGACTAGGACCTGGGAGGCCCGGGTTCAAATCCCCGCTCGGCCATGAAAGCTCACTGAGTGAGCTTGGGCCAGTCCCTCAACTCTCAGCCTGACCTCCCTCGCAGGTTTGTTGTAAGGATAAAATGGGGACAAAGAGAACCACCACGTTGAGAAACTCGTAGGAAAGATGGGATGTGCATGCAATGAATAAAATAATAGGAGTCGCAGTCCAACATTATCTGGAAGGCTGGTGTAGAAAATACTGAACAAGGTATTGAAGGAATCGAAAAAGCTGCTTTATATCAGCTAATGGAAGCCACGGCCTGAAACGCACAAGCCCCAAGTCCCACCTCCAAGCTATGAGCACCCAGTGACTCACTCCATGAAGAAAGCCTTGTAGACACTGACTCCCAGCAGGAAAGTGAGGGGCAGTCGGTAGTGTTTGGGTAAATCGTAGCGTGTAAACATCCATACCAGGGCGGCCGTGGCAATATAGTGGACCTGGGAAAAGAAAAAGGGGGGGGCGAGGGGAGCAAACAGAGAGGTATGATTCCAAATCCTTTCTGTGGCACATCCCGCAAGGCAGCAGAGGTTTAGGACCAGAGTTTTTCTTCTCCTAGACAGGCTACATCATACACCCTGTACATCACTGTTATCCATAGTTGTAACTTGTAACTGGCCTTTATTGGCATAAGTTAAAACAATAAAATCATAAAAAGTCACCCAAATACTTTGATAAACCAAACACAGACAATACAGTATATAAAAGACTAGATACCCACCATTTAATAAATTGGGCAACTTTAGATTTAGCTTTAAAGAACTCGGCTAAGTACCACAAAACAATATTCGTAGTTTCAGGAGTATCATCCCTCAACAAATACTGGATTACAGAGCCTTTGCAAATTGATACTGTCAAACATTGGCTCCCGGACGCCTCCGTTTTGGAACGTTTCAGTTCTCGAACGCCGAAAACCCGGAAGTAAATGCTACGGTTTTCGAACGTTTTTCAGAAGCCAAACATCCGAAGCGGCTTCCGCTTGAGTGCAGGAAGCTCCTGCAACCAATTGGAAGCTGCGCCTCAGTTGTTGAACATTTTGGAAGCCGAATAGGCTTCCAGAACCGATTACATTCAACAACCAAGGTTTGACTGTATTTTGAGCTGTAAGGGAGTCACTAGGAGATTCTGCGATGGGTGTCGAGAAGAGGGCAATCCAAAATTATGTGATGCAATACTTTCCTTTTGTATACAGACAGTGGTGTTTTGGTTGCCTATGAATCCACACTCAGATAGTGACTTCGCTATAAGTATACACCTGTAAAATTTCCAGGCTGCCTGCTATACAAGCCTCATAGCAGGTATGGATTTTATTAAAATGCATTATTTTAAAATGCAACTAGTCCACTGTCACTTAAGAACAGCTCAGTTCAGAAGGAACGTTAACACTGAGAGTTATAGTCTCTTTTGAACTATTATTCTCACGCGCATTCAGACCCATATACAAAGTTTTGCAATTTTACTCAAACAGTTGCAGTGGTGCCCCGCAAGACGAACGCTTCGCAAGACGAAAAACCCGCTAGACAAAAGGGTTTTTCCGTTTTGGAGGCGCTTCGCAAAACGAATTTCCCTATGGGCTTCCTTCGCAAGACGAAAGCACATAGGGAAATCTGCAGGACAGCGGGGAAGCGCAGCGCGTCTTCCCCACTGTCCTCGGACCTCCTCCGAAGGCTGGCGGTGGGGCGGAGAGACCTCCTCCCGCCGCCAGCCTTCGGACGGCTCCTCCAAAGGCTGGCGGTGGGGCGGAGAGACCTCCCGCCGCCAGCCTTCGGAAGGCTCCTCCGAAGGGTGGCGGTGGGGCGGAGAGACCTGCTCGGAAGGCTGCTCGGAAGGCTGGCGGCGGGAGGAGGTCTCTCCGCCCCACCGCCAGCCTTCGGATGGCTGTCCTGAAGACTTGCGGTGGGAGGAGGGTTTTCCTTCCCACCGCCAACATTCAGAATGCTGTTCTGAATGTTGGCGGTGGGGAGGAAAAACCCTCCTCCCACCGCAAGCCCCGGGAACAGAGGAGAAGCGCTGCGCGCCTTCCCCTCTGTTCCGGTACCTGTCCTGAAGGCTTGCGATGGGGAGAAAAGCCCTTCTCCGCACCGCCAGCCTGGCAAGCGGTCTCCATAGGAACGCATTAATTGATTTTCAATGCATTCCTATGGGAAACCGTGCTTCGCAAGACGAAAAACTCGCAAGAAGAAAAAACTTGCGGAACGAATTAATTTCATCTTGTGAGGCACCACTGTAATTGGATTGATTCATTGGAACACACAGGGACACACACACAAAAGTGTATTTCTTCTGTCAACTCTACTGCTGTGTTTATACAAACACCACCACTAGAACAGCAGGGGAAGAAAACAAAAGCAGGGAAGACTATCCAAATGTCATGCTTCCTCCCTACCAGCAGGGGCACTGCTTTAGAGAAGCTCACATCAGGCAACAGCAGAATCAGCACTTACCAGACTGATGTTAGAGTCGATGCTCATCTGGATGTATTTCCAGTCAAACTCAATTCCACGAGCTCCCACCCAGAGCGGGATGCATCTGTCAAAAGCACAGCAGAGTCAGGCACAGTTCACACATTTATTTATTCATTTCTTCAGAGTAGTTGGTACCCACCCTTCAGTCAAAAGGACCCCCAGAGTGCCCCATGGGCAATCAGTTAAAACAAGACAATCCCTACCCTCAGGCTTGCAATCTAAAAAAGCATGGCACACAAAGGAAAGGGACAAGGAGGGAAGAGGGGAAAGTCAAACTCAGGCACCAATTTTTAAACAGCTGTTCTTACAATGATGGAGCTGGGCTTTTGGCAGAGGGAATGGAATGGGCCTTCTGCTTCCTGTCTCTCCCACAGAGGCAGCCTGATGGAATGGCTGCTCCAAGGTGACAGAAGCAGACCTGATGGAGCTGGTCTGTCACAGCTGATTGCATGCAGCTACATCCAAGGATCTCAAAACCAGACATTACACATGCACACACAGACACACTGGTTGCAAAAAGAAAAAGAAAAAAAGAGCAACCTTCCAAAAGCTCTTGCACAACCAGGGATCAGCCTGTAATTATGAGCCATGAAAGTCTTTCCAAATTCAAAATGAAACCTAGGGCTGCACACTCAGAGTTGCTCATCACAAAGGCTCCCTAGAATGTAGCACCAGAGCCTAATATTCTGTGTAAAAATAAAATTTAAAAATTGTCCAGTAGCACCTTAGAGACCAACTAAATTTCAGATACCAAGGTATCTGAAGAAGTCTGAATGCACACGAAAGCTTATACCCAGAACAAACTTAGTTGGTCTCTAAGATGCTACTGGACAATTTTATTTATTTATTCTGTGTCAAAGTTCAGCATGGGGACATCCAACACACTAAAGTTTCCACAGGCATGTGCAGAGTGTGTCTGCCTCAGTAATGAAGCAACAACAATCCACGCTATGCGGCAGCGTAAGGATTAGCCCCTCCAGGCAGATTCAAGTCCCAGTGCCTATCATTTTAGAAATGAACCATACCTTCATGAGAATGAACTCGCACCCCTTGACACCCTTTAAACAACTTAAAAGAGTTATTTAAATCATTGGGGGGAAGAGAAAGGAAAGAGAATATTTATTCCAGCTGGTTGCAGAAACATATCAGGCTTGTGGGGAAATTTACAAAAAATTGAAAGTGCAAAGAATTGGGCTGAAAGAGAGGAGGAAGGCAGAGTTCAGCAGCTGTAAGGGGATGATGAAAAAAGAAACAAAAATAGGGCTTTTTTAACAAACCATGCAATTGATGATCAAATAGGTACTATTCATTTTTAGTTGTTGGGGGCATTTTGTGGGTAAAGTCAGAATACTAGTGCCTGCTACGTTCATTTGAACGAGGGGTTTAATAGTTACTCCAGATGAATAAATGTGGATTAATAGTACGTAAAAAAATAAAATAAAAGCACGCAACCTTGCTGATGGAGGAGGGAGAGGCATAAAAACCCACACCAGAACCTTGCATTCACCTGGGATAAGTGGCTCCAACTGAGCTCCGCCCACATACCTCCTCCACTAGCTTTGGGCTCCGCCCCCTGAGGCGGGGCTAAGGCCCAACTCACCGGGACATGATGAGCTCCGCTGTGGCCCATCCCATGGCAGCCACCATGATCTTGTACTCCCCTTTCCCTGCGTTCCGCGACATGACCAGGTGCAAGCCTACCAGGTCGGCCAAGTCCACGGTGGCTTTCATGAATTCCTGGTACAAGAGGAAAGGTTTCAGAGCAGCAGACAGGAAAACCCCAATTCCCCCCGTCCTCCTGAATCCACATCCCTCAAGTTATGCAAGCATGGACGCTCCCAATTATGTAGGACAGTCAGTAGTATGTGATACAGGTAGTTGTACCTCCAACCTTGTAGGCTCCCACCCTGCCCTGCTTGCCCAAGTGCCAGACTTACTCCAATGAAGTCGTAAGCGCCTGCGCCGCCCTCCCAAGTCGGGAAGAAGGTGGCTAAGAACAGCATCTGTAAGAGAGGGAAGGCAGCAACCAACATTTATGAATGAAAACATTTATAAAAACAGGGAGGGAAATGTATAGTGGACAAGTGGACATAGCTATGTTCTACCAGAATCCTGAAAATATAGAACACTCTCCAATTCAAGCCTTCATTACAGCCCATGAGAATGAGCAGCAAAATTTCACGATTAACATTTTAAGGATTGTGGTGAAAGGCAACAGTCGGGGGGGGGGGCACTATTCCCAGGAAGGGCATGTCATAACAAGTACAGGGGCCACCACTGAAAAGGCTCTGTCCCTTTTGGGAAGAGCAAAAAAGTTAGCACAGCACAGCATTTTTTTTTAGAAAGGCTACTGAAATCACAGGTACAGGACTGGCCATTGAGTACCCATTGTTAGCTGGCTTCATGTGCCCAGATTCTAATATGCAAAGAGTCCTGCTGGATCAGGCTAATGGCTCACCTAGACCGGCATTCTGTTCTCACAGTGGCCAACCAGGTGCCTGTGACAAGCCCCCAAAGTAAGACCTGAGCATGAAAACACTCTGTCCCACTGTTTTCCCCAGTAACTGGCATTCAGAAGCGCATGGCAGCTAGTAGCCATTGATAGCCTTATCCTCCACAGATCTGTCTATAATCTTCTTTTAAAGCCATCCAGATTGGTGGCCATTCCTGCCTCCTGTGGAAGAGAGTTCCACAGTTTAACTCTGTGCTGTGTGAAGAAGCATTTTTCTTCTGTCTGCCTTGAATCTTCCAACATCCAGCTTCACTGACAAACTCGGGGGTTCTAGCGCTTTGAGAGAGGGAAGTAACAATTTCTCTGCTCACTTTCTGAGCTTCTGCAGGTGATCATCAGAATCAGGCTCTTAACAAATATATAGGACTGCCCAGTTTAGAGTGAAGTCCGACAGACTACAATGGCACTTACACCCAGCTTAGTGGATACAGAATTATGGCCCAAACAAGAACAAATATTCTCACCGCTGCAGTGACAGGCCTCCTAAATGTTGCTGAACTTCATCTCCCATCATCCCCCACCATTTGCCATGCTGCCCGGTGCCAAAGGGAGTTAAGAGTACAGCAACACTGAGAAAGACCCATATTCCCCAGTCCTGCCTTGCTGGACACCACACAGGAATCAAACTCAGAAAGTCCGTGGCACAACCCATCAAACTATGCACCAGCGCAAGGGTGTTGCCGAGAGAGCTGTGTGCCTCCTTTGCAATGGACTTCGCATTCTCGGCATCCAGATTCTCATGTGCTACTTCCTTAAAACTTCAAGAGAGCGAAGAGGTCGGGCAATACCTTGCAAAGCTGGACAAAGAGGTAGGTAGCTCCGGCTTGGACGCACCTCCAGAAGGCATTATACTCTGACCTGAAAGGGGGAGAAATAAAAAAGACAGCCCTTTGTGGGATGGGATACTACTGAAGCGGAAGGAGCTCTCTTGTTAATGACTGTTTTTCCCCTCCAGAGCTTTTATTTCTTGGTCCCTGGCCCCACAGAATGAGATGAAAGGACAGTACTGTGTCCAGATGTTTTGGACTCCAGTTCCCAGCCTGATGAGGGGGGCTGTAATCCGAAACAGCTGGAGGGCATCAGAGTGGGGACGGTTCACATAACTGCATGCAGCCCATAATAAGCTAAGCCCTGCTCCGAATTGAAATTAATGGACCTCTGTTAGCCATGTCTATTAGTTTCAGTGGGTGTAATTTGAGTCGGACCAGCACTTTATTTACCACCCTTTATATTTTGGAAATTTGGTTTGTTTACTTGCTACGCATTTGGGCACCTCTGAAGGTATCATAACCAAATTTTGCATGCAGTGCCTGAGATCAAACACCAAGTGCTCCTCTGCGTTTGGACACTCTCTCAAATCAAGAGAGTGGGCTGAGCCTTTGGAACTGCACTGATATTTCTGCTTCTTAGAATTCCCAAGCAACAACAAGCTTGAGGCTGCCAGTGGTTTACAAAAGGAGCGCATGCAGAAGATCCCAAGTTCAATCCCTGGAATTTCCAGGTAGGAACGGGAGAGAGAGAGAGAGAGAACACTTCCCAAAACACTGGGAAGCTGCTGCCAGTCAGTGTGGGCAATACTAAAATGGATGGACATATAAGGCAGCTTCCTGTGTCCCTACACATTAAAAGGCACGAGTATCACCTTCAGAGGTGGAACTGCCAGATCAACCTGCGTGGGAGAGTTTTGCTGAGGCTGGCCTTGAAACGCACAAAGTCTGGCCTGCCAGCATGCCCCCAACCAGTCTGTTTTGTATACCCCACAACCCCTGCTAAACAAATGAGGCCACACCATCCCATGTAAAGCCTGCTCCCATTCTAGCTTGCCATCCGTTATGTGCCCCTCGAAAGGCTACTGCTTTAATGCACTGCTCATAAAGGGTGACGCGGGTGGCGCTGTGGGTTAAACCACAGAGCCTAGGACTTGCTGATCAGAAGGTTGGTGGTTCGAATCCCCGCGACGGGGTGAGCTCCCATTGCTTGGTCCCTGTTCCTGCCAACCTAGCAGTTCGAAAGCACATCAAAGTGCAAGTAGATAAATAGGTACCGCTCCGGTGGGAAGGTAAACAGCGTTTCCATGCGCTGCTCTGATTCGCCAGAAGCGGCTTAGTCATGTTGGCCACATGACCTGGAAGCTGTACGCCGGCTCCCTCGGCCAATAAAGTGAGATGAGCACCGCAACCCCAGAGTCAGCCACGACTGGACCTAATGGTCAGGGGTCCCTTTACCTTTACCATAAAGGGTGAAGCAAATCCATCCCAGCTCGACCAGAACCTCCCCACATCACCCCCAACAATGCACCTCACATTCCCACCACCCCTCAAACACACACACACACACACAACACTTACAGGCCACTGCACTTGTAGGTGATGAAATAGGGGAAATAGGCGAGGGCAAAGCAATTCCCAAAGTGGAAGAGGGTCATCTCGCAGCCAGCCTGGCGGGTCGAGACTCGAGGTCGTCCCACCTGCCGCCTCCGGAAGGAAGGAAAGGGGAGGATGAGAAGCACAGCAAAGAACCAGGCGCAGCCTCCCCCACATCCTGACCCAGCACGGAGCCAAGGGGTCCCGACTCCCCCACTCGCGAAACCCATCTGGGGGTTGCTGGGCTCCAACTCGCGCCCACCTCCTGTCCAGGGATAATGATGGGAGTTGCAAGTCCAGCGACCCCCGGAGAGCCGCAGGTTCCCCTGCCAGGATTGCAAGTAACCTCGGGGTCGGGGAAAGGGGGACCTATCACAGAATTGTCGGGTTGGAAGGGACCCTCACGGTGATCTAGTTCAGGGATCCCAGCGAGATCACCCATGACAGGTGGCCATTCAGCCTCTGCTTAAAAGCCTACAAGGAAGCTTCGGCTTCTGCTACGGGAAAGCGAGCATTTACCCGGGAGCAAGCCCCATGGAACTGAGCGGGACTTACTCCTGAGTAGACGGGTCTAGAGGCTTGAACCGCCCTCCACTCCCGTTGACCCCCCGGTACTCACTGATCTCACGTCTTCCCTTCTTTCCCCCTCTGCATCTGCGCATGCGTGCAGCTTCGCGTCCCTCTCCCTCCCTTCCTTGAACTTCATTTGCATCATGGGGTTTGTAGTTCTTTCGAGTCCCTGCCTATCCTGCGTACGGAACGGGCGCAATACAACTCCCAAGGTGCACCGCGCGAGCGGCGCCCCAAGGGCATGGCGGGCGTCGTAGTTCTTCATTCGCAAGGCGATCGCACGCCTTTAAAAGCGTGTTGTTGCGCAAAGAAGGGCGGCGAGCGGCGCCTTGCGGCGACATCCGTGAACTGTCGCTGGAATCAACAGAAAGGCTCGATAGATTCACTGAGGCGACAGTTGCGTGCTGGAAATGGTAGTTCTCCGCCGCCCTTTCTGGAACTACGGGCGCAATTCACTTGGCAAAACCAGAGAGTTCCTGCTGCTACAGAGACTGTCCCTGTTTGCATGCGTGTCCTTTGTGCAAAAACGCCACATATTATATTTCTTGCACTTCGGCCTCAGTGGTCAAATGCTTACATTTTCCTCCTCTCTCTTCTGTATAGCACACATAACAATGACCTCTTCTTTGTTCATAAAAGCATTTGTGAACCGCCCTGAGACCGGGTATAGGGCGGTATATAAATTCAATAAATAATAATAATAATTTGCTGCAATAAATATCCACTGGGCCATGAAGGTCACTGGGTGACCTTGGGCCATCCAGCCTCTCTCAGCCTAACCTACCTCATGGGGTTCCTGTGGGGATTAAATGTGGAGGGAAAGAACCATGTACACCACACCTTGAGCTCTTTGGATAAAAAGGTGAGATATAAATGCAATTAATGATAGTAGTGCTTTTTAAGCTTTTGCTGCAGCTTACCATGGGGGTGAGAAATGGTGCGTGAGAACAGCCGCAGAGTGAGGGCCAGCCAGTTTAAAAAGTGGAAAGCTTTTCAAGAATCAAGCCTACGAATTTATGATGGCAAGGAATGGAACTTGCCAGGTTTGTGGCTGCAGCATTCCCCATTTCCTCTTGCCCTCAGCCCTTCCAAAGCCAAAGACAACTAAATCCATCCCTGCGTGGCCAGATGTTCCCTGCTGATGCCGCAGGAGCTGTGCGGGATTCGCTCTCTTCCTTATGCCTAATCCCCTTGCATAAACAGAGATTATCTCTGACCCTTTTATTAAGGCGGAGATGGAAGGATTGGAAGGGTGGGGTCAGAGAATACACTGGCGCAAAGATGGACCCTTCTCTTTCTGCTTTTACCAGACAGTTTTGCCGTGTCCATGCTGGGATCCCTTCATCCCCTTGGAACAGATTGCTTGATTTCCTGTTGAACTAAACCACCAGCCACCCAACACAAACAAAAGTGTCCTTTGAGGGCAAGGTGCTGCTTTGTTTGCAAAACATCCGGAAAGGAGATTCAATTCAACCCTCCTAAACTGCAAATCAGCTGAGTGATGAAGGGCTGGGCCTGTAGCTGTTTCGAAGGTTGCCGCTTAGGGATGGCCAAACAAGAGGAAATGTATCACACACACAAAAGTATGTCCAAATTGCATATTCTAATCTAATCTGGGCTGATGCAGGTTTAAATATAATTGCTAAATCCCTGGTAGAGGACAAGGCTCCTGAGATCACGTTAAGGGTAGCCAAATTCTGTGTGATTGCCATAAAACATAGGGAACAAGCTGTGCAATCATAATGATTAAGGCCTTAAATGATAATTTTAGGTTATATGTTAGTGACTAAGTTTTAATTTATATATTTTTTAACTGTTGCTATATCTGTATTGTCCCTGTTATACCTAATTGCAAATTTAAATGTATCCCTATCATGTTTTATGACTTCCTTGATACTGTGTGTGGGCTGGAACCGGTCTGTGACCGAAATAATAAAATTCATTCATTCATTCGATATAATTGCTGTAATTCAGGTAGACCTTTTATTTATTTACTGCATTTATGTGCCACCTTTTGCACCAAGGAGTTCAAGGTAGCATAACATGGTCCTCCCCTTCCTCACAGCAACCCTGTGAGGTAGGTTAGGCTAAGAGGCAGTGAATGGCCCAAAGTCGCTTCATGGCTAAGTGAGGCTTTGAACCCTGGTCTCTCAGGTCATAACCCCACACACTTTAACTGCTACACCACACTGGCTCTCAAGAGGTTAGGTTTCTGCTAGAGTTTCAGTTAGAGTTATTTCCATTACCTGTTGGTTCTTTCAACTGAGCTAGAATTCCCATCACCTGTGACCAATGGCCCTGCTGGCTGGGGCAGATAGGAGTCAGGCTCCAACAGCATCTGGAAGTTAGAAACATAGGACACTTCCTTAGATAGAGTTAGCCCATTGCTCTATCCAGCTCAGCAGCAGGCATGCTGACTGGCAGCAGATCTCCAGGATTTCAAAGATGATGTACTTTCCCAGTCCCACCTGGCGATGCCGGGGATTGAACGCAGGGCCTTCTGCATGCAAAGCAGATGCTCTGCCACAGAGCTACAGCCCTTCCCAAAACGTGGTGCATTTCAAACTGCTAGCAACTCTGTTGGTTAATAAAATCTCCCAGTATACAGAAAGGTGGGATATAAACTTAATAATAAAACTATCATTAAATGAATAATTAAATTAGAAGCAGGGACTGAGCATTCCAGAATATAAAATGATGTGATTCTGATTCACTGGGAAAGCTTTTTCTTTCTTTCTTTTTTAAAGGTCAGGGGCCTGACATTAAAACTACAGTGGTACCTCGTGCTAAGTACTTAATTTGTTCTGGAGGTCCATTCTTAACCTGAAACTGTTCTTAACCTGAAGCACCACTTTAGCTAATGGGGCCTTCTGCTGGCACGATTTCTGTTCTCATCCTGAAGCAAAGTTCTTAACCCGAGGTAATATTTCTGGGTTAGTGGAGTCTGTAACCTGAAGCGTATGTAACCTGAAGCGTATGTAACCCAAGGTACCACTGTATCCTCAAAGAACAAATACCTTCTTTGCTCCTAGAATTTGTGCAGAGCAAACTTACAGGCTTCACCAATCTGTGATAGTGGTAGCAGTAGGACATGCTTGGAGAAGGACAAGAATTAAAGGCACTGCAAGCATCTCCCCATTATCATTTGTGAAATGTTGGCAGGTATGTGATCTCAAGCACTACAGGCCTTTGGTTACCAACAGGGTAGGAGAATGCAGTTTAATTAGGTTGTTAATCCTCTAATCTGCTCCATGAGCCCAACTGGAGGCAGTTTTGGTCAATGGGGATGTAGCAAGAGATTTGCTCTTGTGATCATGGATCAGGAACACGTTCAGCTCCTAAATCAGCTGCTCCACTTTAGTGATTTTATCTCTCTGCTAAAGGACCTCATCATCCTCCAGCTGACGTGATCTCGTAAGTGGATGAGGCACCGCCCTCCTCCTCCTCCCACTCCTAGGCAGCGGCACCCAATGATACAGGATGACCTTGAACAGAACAGAAAGGGTTGGCTTGAGTGCAGTGAGAGGAGATGCCTCCAGGTGGCACTATGGATGAAGAGTTTCGGCATCCACATTTGGGCGATATGATTCCATCACAAATATTAGACTGTATACTAAATCATACTGAGGAGCCCATGTTTTCCAACTGCAAAGAGGGTACCTGGACAGGGATTTCAACCTTGATCACCAGTTTTCACCAGGAGCCTGGAAGACCACAAACCCTTTCGGGGGGGAAGATACAGTGCTGGGATTTCTTCCAGGCTGCTGTTTTGCATTTGTTCTGCAAATTCAAGAATGGATCACATGAAAACACAGGCATTCACCTGCACATTAAGAGATCTTGCATTATGACGGGGAGGAGGAGTTGCAACAGGTCTGTGGGTTTCTCTAGAAAAGGAAAGAGGGAGGCATGTTCCTTGCAAGGACGTTAGTTGCCTATGGCTTAATCCAAACACATTTGCATGAAATGCATGCAAGAGCGGGGATTGTGCAGTTGGGAAGACCTGGCTTTGCAGGCATTCTGGACAGGTCTCTGGCTTCATCCTCCAGCAATTCCCTTAATCACAACAAGGTAGCCATAGAATCCTGCCTTTGATCTGTCACAGCAGTTTTCAGCCACAATTGACTGAGCGGAGGAAACAACTCGAAAGGGAGCATCAGATCTGAGAGCATTCCACACAAGTTCAAATGAATCACGAAGCCTAATGAGAAGCGCTCAAGCAGGATTAAGATCAGAACAAGATGGTACAAGCACCATCTTCTGCCCTTGGTTGATCAACGCAGCATACAGGTTTGCCCCTCTGACCAAAGTGAAAACTAGAAGCCACTGGGCCGGGATATATTCCTTCGGTTGTGTATATTCCTTCGGTTGTGGCAAATCTTTGACTCCCTACTTGAAGAATATCAAGGGGAAATGGAACTGTCCTACTTGGTTCACAGCTAGTTATCCTTTGTGAAAGCTGAAAGGTGCCCAAAAAAATCACAAAAATGAAGATCATAAAAGCAAACAAGCAGCAGACAAAATAGTGAAAACAAGGCAGCAACTAGAAATCATACAACAGGTACGCTTCCCAAGCTGGGCAGGAGGGGGGTCAGATAGCATGCAAACAGCCAAATACTATTAAAAGCCAAAGAGAATAGGACAGATTTTGTCTCCCATCTGGAGAGGGACATAGGCAGTGACCTTACATTTAAATCAGACTACTGGTCCATCTGCCTTAGTGTTATCTGTTATCAGCCTCCCACAACCTGTGGGGAACCTCCGGCCCAGGGACTTTGCCCTCATGGGACTTGCTTTACGCTCTGCCCCAAGTGTTTTTGCCTAGCTGAAAGGTGTCCTTGAATTCTGGCAATGCCTCTTGCTTCCATGGGTGGTAGGGTAGTGTGTGTGCATGTAGAAACAAGCCCACAGTACAAAGTAAAATCTACAGCTGCTGCTCTGCCCATTGCTGCCTCTGGCCCCACTCACTGATAGATTGTGTCCCTCAGAAGGTTGCTGAGAAGAGTATGAGGCCCTCAGGCTGGAAGGCAGATACCTATTCCTGTTGTAGTGCAAAATATCTGGAGGGCAATATCTCCCGTCAGATTGGGAGGAAGCATCACCTGAGAATAAGAGATGCTGATGACAGGGGGTACCCAAACTTTTTTCAAAGAGGGCCAGATTTGATGAAGTGGAGATAAACTGCCACAGGGGCCGGATTAGGCCCCCAAAACATACATCAAGGGGAGGCCATGGCCCTCATGCCCTAAGCTCTAAGTGCTTCTCCCTAAAAGGTAAAGGTAAAGGGACCCCTGACCATTAGGTCCAGTCGTGGCCGACTCTGGGGTTGCGGCGCTCATCTCGCTTTATTGGCCGAGGGAGCCGGCGTACAGCTTCCAGGTCGTGTGGCCAGCAGGACTAAGCCGCTTCTGGCGAACCAGAGCAGAGCACAGAAACGCCGTTACCTTCCCGCCAGAGCGGTACCTATTTATCTACTTGCACTTCATGCTTTCGAACTGCTAGGTTGGCAGGAGCAGGGACCGAACAACAGGAGCTCATCCCGTCGCAGGGATTCGAACCGCTGACCTTCTGATTGGCAAGTCCTAGGCTCTGTGGTTTAAGCCACAGCACCACCCACGTCTTCTCCCTGCTATCACTTTACTCCATTCTAGTCTTATTTTTACTGCAGGGATAGGGAACTTGTGGCCTTGCTGATGATGTTGGACTCCAGCTGCCATCAGCTCCAGCCAGCATGACCTTTGGTCAGGGATTATGGGTGCTGTAGTCCAACAACATATGGAGGGCCACCCATGCAAAATCTTCCGAGAGCACAATAGCATCAACCCCCCAAAAAACCCAGACATGATCTTATCCTTCTTACCCTTCCCACCTAATTTGGTTTGGATGCTGAAACTTAAATGCAAGCGAGTTCACACAAGATGCACAATAGAGAAAACTGTCTGCTCTCGCTTTAGCATTGGACTGTGCAAGCAGTGCACAATGTGTTAATAAGGCCACAGTTTTCAGAGAATTCCATCCCATGCTGGAGGCAGGAAATATTTGCCAGGACTTCCAGCTCACAAAGACAGAGCTGTAACAATGGGCTGCGTTGAGGCATTTGACTTGGGAATGTGCTCCTTGCCAAGCCAAGAACTGAGAGCCTCTGTCATTGACATGACTTTGCGTTTGGAGGCAAGCTCTCTGCAGACACTGGATAGCTCTGTTCAAAAAACTAACCTGCAGCAGGCAGGACTTCATCTGAAACTACTGACAAGGTTGTTTAGGACGCCAATGCTTGCATAGCCAGTTAACAACCTTTAAAAGGTTACAAAACTGCAGAACTAGAACTAGATGTATGTCCATTCATATACACAATAAGTGCAGCATGAGTCTTTGCCTGCCATGCAGAAAATACCTGAAGGCAGCTGCTCAACATATTTGAAAGTGCTCCTCTAGTCCAGGTGTCAGGTATCTTTTTCAGCATTCCTTTGTGGGAAATCTTCCAAGGGTCACACACAAGATTTTCCTCTTTGTACCACAGGCTACATTACAGTTCTGCAAAAGCCAGGCCGCACCCCTAATTCACATACACATCCCTAACTCTCCATCCAGGCAGGCAAGAAGCTTCACCACAGCTCAAGAACTCATCTCAGCAAGGCAAAAACACTTGGAAAATGCAAAGTAGAACCAGTGAGGGGTGGGGCTTGGGGAGAGCCTCACGGGCAATGTAAGAAACTTGGAGAGGGGCTCCCTACCTGCTTGCTCTGCTCTCAACACTGGGTGGAATCCAAGGGTTGTTCCTGCTAACACAAGATCCCAGTCCTCATGAGGAAATTTTCAGAAGGCTACCATGGGCAGGCAATATGGATTAGCAGAGGGTCAGGGTCCTCCCTTACACAAAAGGAAGCACTTTTTGCTAGAGTGAAACACAGCACTGGATACAACAGTAACCAGCCAGCTGCCTCTGGAAGATTATAAGCAGGGCATGTGGAAGGTCAGCTCTGCACTTGCCTGCTTCCCTACTTTGTGGCTGGCCAGAGTACCCTCTGGATGTTGCTGGACTAGAGTCCAACATCTGGAGGATCATATTGCTGGCTATTCCTGTTCCACAGCTCTGCATCCTGTGGATGTTCATGCATCTGTTGCCTGGTCAGAAGCACCCAAATCTCATGACATCTGTTGCAGGCAATCTATACGCCCAGGACATGCTGAAATTGTCCCTGAGTGAGCTTTTCTGAAGTGGCAAACTGTCCCTAGTCACTCTTCCCTTTTTTTGCTGCTGCCATGTTATATTGTGAATCCATCTTGGCTCTTTAGATGTTGGGGGAAGACAACTCAATGCTATCGGTAGGCCCCACACCAAAGATTTCTCCCCGCCCCCCTGCAGAAACAATGGCAACAGTTTTTACAATATGGAAGAATGGAATCCACCTTATGTAGAGCCAGGGAGTCATTACCTCCATAAGCCATGCAGCCTTTCAAATAAACTTGGCATACTTTGAAATCTGGTGCAGCTATGAGCTAGGTTCAAATTCCTGGGTGCACTCTTTTGGTCTTAGCTGCTCTCCTGCAGTATCTACATTGTGGGGTTATAAGGATTGAGGGGTGTATTGCAAAATGGTATGAACCATCAAAAGTGTTATAGCATTCTGAAAGGCTTGTGATTCTTATGCTAGGAAAAGATCATAAGTTATGGCTACAGAGGTTTATAGAAAAGCCCAAGTTAGGAGTTTGACAGCCTCCTTGAGGGAGGTATCTGGACTTTCTACCAGGCAGATACTCTGAACAGCAGTACTTTTTACATTCTCATGGTGGTAGCGAAAAAAAGTTAAAAAGCTCAGTGGTGGAGCTTGTGCTTGCATGCAGAAAGGTCCCACGATCAGTTTGCAGCATCACCAGAGAGCCACTGCCACGAAACAGAATGCACCAGGCTACAGCAGAGGCAGGCTGCAGGTAGACCTGGCCCTGCTTAAATGATAGCTGGATGATTTGCAGATCAGCTCCTGTTCAACCACAGTAATAAAACATTTTTTCCCTCCCAATTGGTAGCAATTCAGATGGGTGTGTGTGTGTGTGTGTATATATATATATATTTAGATCATCTTACAGCTCTTCCAGCAGTCACTTGGGCTGTCCTCCAACCATCCAGCCACTATTTTGCACTTGGCTCTGACTGGTGGACCTCAGGATTTGAATAGAGACCAAGTAGATCTCACAAGCTTTAAGTCTGCCCATGTTTGAGCTAGAGGGACTATATAAAAGCTCAATATAAAAGGCAGCTTCCTGTCTTCCCTAAGTTTCTCAGCAAACTATAGCTGAGGAGACAGATTTCACACAAGTCCTGCACATAGATTAATGGCAACCAGGATTCTGATCTTCGCAAAAAATGAGCATTTTAATCAGAATGCTCCTTCGATAGAGACATTTAGGAATGCTCAAAAGGTGTCCAAGTTGATACACAGGTGTGGTCAAAATGCACATTTCAGCAGACTTACAGGGAGCTAAAATAAAAGCCCAGGAAAACGTTTCCAGGTTCACATAACTTCAGTGGTTTTATTTCAATGCTTACGAGATCTCAAGGACACTACAGCCACACAAACCAATGTGTAACCCCAAAAGCTAGACTCTTTCTCCAGGGGGAAATTCGGTGCATTTGTCTTCACTACGTTTTTAAAGCTCATACAAGCTGCTGTGGAAAGCAGGATTCACACTCACATGTACACACATACACACAAAGCTTTACACAGTGACAAAAGGTGCAGTGTTCAGGGTTCTGTGGTCGAAGCGAAGAACTGGCCAGGAGATCAAACCTATTGACTAAAGGGGTGAGAGGCCACTCTGTTGGATAGCCTGGAATGCAGAGTGTGGGCAGTGCTCATTCGTGCTCCTTGCTGTACATGTGCTTCAGGAGATCTACTACACGGCAGCTGTAGCCATATTCGTTATCATACCTACAGAACGGAAAGAAAACTGCATCTAAGTAATGTTCATAGCCCAAATGACTAATCACACAAATCCACAGTTCCCAGGTGCCTCTGATAGTGAGCCAGGAGATAATCAGTACCCCAGTTTTCAATTATAGAAGCACTTACTAGGGCCGGGCAATACAGTGTCCCAAACTGGTTTGAAGCCCATATTGTGATACTGGTTTCATAGTTTTTGATCTGGTAATATATCACGAATCATGAGATGTGGGTGGGTGGGTTTGCTTTGCAAAAATCACATTGTGGGCCAAACCTTGAAGTCAGCCAATGCCTCTACATAGCTCTATCCTTATTTCAGACATTGTAGCATATCAGTATATTCCATTGTTGAAAACCAGCCCTAATGCCTATGACACATACAACTCCCTCTCTCACGTAGACACAATATAACTCTGGTTATACAAATATTGAGCCTAGTTGGTAAGTTGTTCAGAGATGACAAAACCAAAATGTTCCAATTGCCTCAAGTCATCCCTGCTTGGTCAAAATTGGGTGTTCCTTGCTAGCAAGGCCAAGTCAGGGTGGCAAATTCTCCTTCTGAGAAGGGATTATCAGGCAACGCACCAACTATGCTCCAGTGTGGAAAAACACCTGCTCATTCTTACCAGGAGATGAGCTTCACAAAGTTATCATTGAGGGAGATCCCTGCTCCAGCATCAAAGATAGAGGAACGATTATCACCAATGAAATCAGTAGAAACAACCTGCAAAAGAAGTGTGAGAATTAAATTATATAGAAAAGAAAAACAAAAAAGACTGGTTCATCACAGATGTCAACCTGGTACCCTGGGATTCCAGCATTGTGAGATGTTGGTAAGATGCTCCAGCATGTAAAGACTGTTTGCCCAGTCCCTCAGGTTATGCTTTATTTATACTTTAAGCAGAGCATCCCACATTTTATTTTACTAGTGAATGAATGGCAGCAACTTTTGGCTAAGTGATTAAAAGTTTGGATGTTGGATTCCACAGTCAAAAATATATTACAGCTTTAAATGCCACACCTGGTGTAGAATAAAAGAAGCTTTTTGCTAAAAACAAACTTAGAATGTAACCGCATCCCCCAGCAGCGTAAATCAAAGCAGGCATTATTATTGTTCTGATGAACTGTATTGCCTGTAAGTGGCTCAATGGTGTGCCTTGGGATTTCTCTCCCTCCACAGCTTGTTCAACTGAGAAAACTATCCATACTCACCTCATCTTCTGTATACCCCAGGATTCCTGCCATTGGCCCTTTAGCTGCCTTCTTGACAGCTTCTTTGATCTGAGCATAGGAGGCTGGCTTGGAAAGGCGGCAGGTCAGGTCAACAACTGAGACATCACATACTGGCACACGGAACGCCATGCCAGTGAGCTTCCTGTTAAAAGAGGAGGTTAGTCATTAACGGGAGGGGGGGCGGAATTATCCTGGAGGATTACTACTAAATAGGAGCCAAAATTATATACACTTTAGGAGAGTGGTTCTGCACATTAAATTCTTAGCACCACCTGGATTCTATGCACTGCTCTTGGGAAAACATGGTAGAGGGCTTTCTCGGAAGTGGTGCCCGCCCTGTGGAACGCCCTCCCATCAGATGTTAAGGAAATAACCGACTATCTGACTTTTAGAAGACATCTGAAAGCAGCCCTGTTTAGGGAAGTTTTTAGTGTTTGATCTTTTATCGTGTTTTTAATATTCTGTTGGGAGGTGCCCAGAGTGGCTGGGGAAACCCAGCCAGATGGGCAGGGTAATAATAATAATAATAATAATAATAATAATAATAATAATAATAATAATGATGATGATGATAAATGGTTGTTGTTGTTGTTTTGTTGCTGTTGTAAGTCATGAAAAAAGTGCCACAATTGTTCTGCTAAAGGCTGCTAATCCATTCCATGGCAATCTAATGTATGGGCCAAGTGTTTGGGCTCTCATCAGAAAGCCAGGGCAGAAGGTATGGGGAAGAAATGTTGAGAGACCTCAAGCAACTACCCTAAGAAAATAATGCTGGGCAATGTCCTGTTTCTCTCTTCTGCATGAGCACAATTAACATACCTTGCCAATACTGCTTAACCTGTTTTGTAGTCAACGAACAGCTGCAATAACTACAAAGACACAGGAACTAGAAGCCTCTGAGAATAAGATATATTCCATACCCATTAAGCTCTGGAATGACCTTGCCCACAGCTTTTGCAGCACCAGTAGAAGCTGGAATGATATTTTGGTGGGCACCCCTGCCATCACGCCAAGCCTTGGCTGAGGGACCATCCACAGTCTTCTGAGTGGCAGTATAAGCATGAACTGTGGTCTGCAAACAGAAGAGGCCAGTTAAGGAGACATGCAAGACATTTTAGAGTAGATTCTGGTCTAACAAGCAATATCTGAGGTTTTCTTGGAAACCTAAACTTTTGCTTTACATGTAGAAACATGGGATTGACTCACACAAGATGCACATTTGTTAACTTTATGGGAGAGCAACTCTAATCTTGACTGGTGACAGGATTCAGAGTCCTAAAAACTAAGCTGCACATTTATAGTAAAAATGCCCTTTTTGCCTCTCAGCAGGCAGTTTGTGAAAGCAAAAGTGATTCACAAGAGTGTCAACACTTCTATAACCCACAAAGAATCAATACATGATCACACAACAGCTGCAGACAGGATTCAACTTCCCAATCATTTTATCTGGAAGCCTGGCCTCTAAGGACTGGATGGCACTGTTAGAATATTGTTTTGAATCCTCAAACAGCCACCAATTTGGATAAATGCTTTTTTATAGTCAGTAACTGAAAGCTATAGGAGTTGTGCACTGCGTAGGAAGTTCAGTTTCTTCTAGACCACACTATCTATAGGAAGACACCAGGGATTCACATATAATGTTCAACTGTCCCCTACATAGCATAGCCAGGGCTAAATTCCTGGGCCCTGCTTTACTGCGCTTGGTTGGCAGGCCTGTTGAGTCACACGCCGCACTGCTTTTGCAGGATACAGATCCTTCTGTAACTTTGCAGGTGGCGAGATTTCTGAATGCGGTTATCTCACACTCAAAAACCACCAAAAAACAACAACAACATCAAAACTAATTGGACTGTTACGTTGAGAGTGCACGTCGGAGTTCGTCTTTAGTTTTCCTTTTCTGTGTTCCATCCCTTGGAGCTCTCCTGGCCCCAAGCCGTCACTTGGCTCTGCTCAATGACCCACCCTTGCATCGTGGTGTTCACCTTCTGTTGTCGGATATATCTGTTTTTATGTCCCCGTGTTTTTATGTTTGTACATATTTTATGGGCTAATAGCCGTAAATAAATAAATAAAGACACCAGGGTGATAAAAGGTTTTGTCAGAAGTCCTGCTCTTGAATGCAAGCTCCATTCTCAAAGGCAATCCTGTGTTGCTCTTACCATAAGGCCCTCCAAAATGCCAAAGTTGTCGTTAATGACCTTGGCCAAAGGTGCCAGGCAGTTGGTGGTGCAGGAAGCATTGCTGAAAAGCAAGAGGGATACATTAAGCTGACCTGACAACCAGCCAAGGCAAAAAGCACAACCTTTGTGTGTGTAACACACCCAGGAGCCTGCATTGCAGGCAAAGACCTGTGGGTTGTCTCCAAAGCTAGGTAAAGTTCATGCCCCAAGCTCTGATTGTCGTGTCCCATTTTCCAGGCTTTTCTCTTAATCTGGGTATCTTGAACGAGTTTGTGTAAATCATCAGCTTTCCGGGTAGGCTAGAAGCTCCCACAACCATCAGGGGGTATGCTATGAATTACTACACCTCCCCCATTAGCACCTTGCTTTGCAACACAAGCTCAGCTATTCTGCAGAAAAAGAGAGAAAGCAAGGCCTTCTTGTCACCACCCTGCCAACCCAAACTCCTCTACCCCAGGGAGGACCTGAGCCCCCTGCCTACATGATTGTTCTTTCGCTGGAAAGCATCCACAGAGACCCATCCCTGGAGTGGCCATGCAGCAAACGACTTCTCAGAAGACGAAACGCTGGGGTGGAGAGGAGCCTTACCTCACAATCTTCATGCTGGAGGGATCGTACTTCTCATGGTTGACTCCCATAACAAACATTGGCGCGTCAGGAGACGGCGCACTCACCACTACTCGCTTGGCTCCACCATGGAGATGAGCCTGTGGAAAGCGGCAGGGGGTTTTTTTGGTCAGTCACTGAAGATCAAACTCAGGCCATGCAGAAAGCATTGTAAGTAGGATGGAAACACAGCACACAAAGGGGAGCGTGCTCCAGCACAGACATCTGCCCCTGTGCATTTAGAAACCAAGCATCCATGGAGGGAGTCCAGCATAGAGTCACGGAAAGGCCCAAGAATTGCTACCCTTTTCCGAGCAAGCTACACAGGTACTTACCGAAGCTTTCTCAACGGAGAGGAAGACTCCAGTGGATTCTACTACATACAAAGCTCCTGCCTCGCCCCATGGGATTTCATTTGGTTTCATGCTGCAAAATACAAGATTGCAAGGCCTTTTGTTAGTAGCTGTTTTAGTATGTGGAGGTGCGAAGAAATCTCTCACAAAAGTATTAGCTGCCAGAGGACACAGGCAGGTTAGCAGTCATGTACCTGCGGAACTGGGCTGTTGATTAACCATCTTTAAAACTATTCATCAAGAGCTTAGTAAAATTGAGGTATGAATAAACTGATACTCTCTGCACTGACGAAATGCTTTTAGAGTCTATATATAACTGTAAAGTGTAACGAATGGATGCTTTAAAATATTCCAGTGAGGACTAAATGGTAGAGTGTTGCTTTTTACAATCCCTGGTACAATCAACCGGCTAATGGCAAAGTCAGTCCCAGACAGGTTCACATCTATGTACATAGGAGGACCCAAGGGGGGTGGGAACCAAAACAGGATATCCGTAACATTTTATCCTGGCCTTCTCCAAAGAGGTCAGGGCATTGTATGTGGTTTTCCACCCCCAAGTTTTTCTAACAACCCCGTGAGGTGGGTTAGGTTTCAAAAATAGTGACTAGTTCAGTATCATGTGGCCACAAGGTTGATTTGAATCTGGTTTTCTCCAGTCCATCTGTTACAGCACACTGGCTCTCTGCATTCAACTCTATCACAGCCTGCTGTAGGATGATATGCATTTTATCAACGTGCCAGTGAGAAAGAGATGTAGTCTTCTGTGAGAATAGGGATGGTGCACAGGTACACGCACAATCCTTTAAAATGCATCTGTCACATGTTTGGTGCAGTCTTTGGGCCAGTCATCAGTTACACAAACCTTGGACAAAAATCTCAGAAGCCTGCTGCAGATTATTGCCAAGAGTGGGTACGCCTCTAGTCAAGACCCTGACTTTTATTCCCACTTACCTCTGGAATACAGAGATTTTTGAGCCATTCACTACCAGCTTGCCATCCTCAGCCTTCACTTCTCCCTTGAAGCGCCCATGTGTAGAATCATACTTGAACATGTAGACCTAAAGGAGGAAGAGAAGTGTCAACCGCAACCATATTGTGCCAGACAGAGGGCACTGGATTTATTTACTTATTTTTGCTTTCTTGGCTAGAAATAAAAGCTTATGCAGAAAGCATGAGGATGGTACAGATCACCCCAACCCAATACCCCCTATGGTATCCATATGTTAATATCATGCTTGAACAGGGCCTTACATAAAGTGCAGAAATCTGTACATTTCCAATTTTCTGATTGCAGTTTCACACACTTCACCTCTATGTGCACTGGGATTTACTTATGTAAACTAACATGCAAATGGGGTATAAATGCGTCTGTGTACATTTCACTTGAGATGGTGCCAGGATGCCAAGGACCAACCAGCATAATCTTGACCATTCACCACCACCACCACTCCCTAAAACCTTCCTTTTCAGTCTACCAAGGAAACAAACTAAGGGCCACTGTACATTTGGAGTTCAGTCAGACACCATTAAGCCATTACCATGTATTTGACGTCAATGAAAGGATCATTGATAGCCACAACTTTGACCCCCTTCTCCACACAGGCTCGGAGGACCAAGCGCCCGATACGCCCGAATCTGCAAAAAGACAAAAGCCAATCCATTAGAGTTGCAAATGCCCCTCAGCCCTTTCTACATAACTAAAGCAAGCAGAATATGTTACTAGAATAGACCTTCTTATAGGCAGCAATTAAGGCTTCCACAACATTAAAAAGCCTTTTTCCATGTTGCCTGGAACAGGGGTCGTCAGAAGGTAGATCTGGATCTACTGGCAGATTACTGGAAGATTTACAATGGAGTGGTGAGAATTCCAGATGCCCCCATTGTTTCACTACAACAATGAACACCCACACAAATTAAGCTGTTAAGAAACCCTAATCTGTAGCAACTCAAATACAGACTAGTACTTCTATGTGCTGGTCATCCTAGAGTATTGCTCATGGGGCACAAAAGGGAGCTGGCTCTGCTTTAGAGCCACCATTTTGCACATGGTTCTGCACAGTGAACCTCATCATTGTAGTGGGTCCAACAAGCCTGATGTTTGATCACACTTGTCCAAGAACAGGCCCAAAAATCCTCTGCAACATGCAAGGGTTCTGTGGTGGACATGGACGAAGCTCCTCAACTAGACAACTAGTGTAGAAAAAAGATTCCTTGAAAGCACAAAGTTTGGAAATCATAATTATGACCCAATCCTTCCAACTCCCTGAAAATGGTATTCAGAGACCTATCACCTTTAATATTGGAGGTAATGGACTGCACCACTGACTAATAGCCACCGATAGCTTTCTAGCCCATGAATTAAGTCTAAATCCCCATTGAAATTGGTGGCCATTATTACATTTTTGTGGCAGCAGGCTTCATAATTTATAACTATGCATTGACACATATTGTACTGTGTGAATGACTTCCTTTGATCTGTCCTGAATCATCAAACATTCAGGCTCATTAAATGTTCCTGGGTTTGGTTATTATGAGAGAGGGTTAAAAAAAAAACACCTTATCTCTATCCACTTTCCCCCCCACCAGGCATAATTTTATAATTTCCATCATGTCCCTCTGCTTACTTGCCTTTTTTCCACACTGAAAAACCCCTCCAGATTTTGTAACCTTTCCTCACAGGGGAGTTGTTCCAGTCTATATTATTTTGGTGGCCCTTTCCCATCTCTACAATATCCTTTTTGAGGTACAGCAAGCAGAACTGTACACAGTACGGTGCAGCCTCATCACAGATTATTCTAACAGCACTAGGATGTTGGCAGTTTTATCTTCAATCCCTTTCCTAACAATCCCTGGTAAGGAACTCCTGCCAGTTTCTTCACTGAGCTAGCTGCCCACTGTATTATACTGTGTTACAACAAACAAACCAGCAGGCAAATACTTCTTTTGAAAAATCCTTACCCATTGATCCCAACATGAAATTCCGCCATACGTTTCGGAGGTGGTGGAGGTGGAGGAGGAGGAGGTGGTGGAGCTTCTGGTTCTGGCTCTGGGGTAGGCGGTTCTGCCTCGGGGGTAGGTGGTTCTGCCTCGGGGGTAGAAGCCGGCTCTGGAGAGATTTTTGGAGGAGACCCTTCACTTATCTCGAGCCTGGAAGCATCAGAAAGGAGTAAGCATGCTGGCTTGGACAGAGGCAACTAAAGATCATATTGGCTAAACAGATTTTAATTGGTTTAAGTCATTCTCACTCCCCAGAACTAGAAGTCTACAGTAGGGGATGCCAGTAATAATCAGCCGCCTCCCTAAACTACCATTTCCAAGATTCTTTAAGGGGTCATCACACTCCCATGTGGGTTAACCCAAGGATATTCATTACAGTGGTGCCTCACAAGACGAAAACAATCAGTTCTGCGAGTCTCTTCGTCTTCCGGTGTTTTCGTCTTGCGAAGCAAGCCAATTAGCGGCTTAGCGCTATTAGCAGCTTAGCGGGCTTAGTGGATCAGCTGTTAAGCGGCTTAGCGGATCAGCTGTTAAGCGGCTTAGCGGCTTGGGGAAAAGGGGGGGGGGGAGGAAAAAAACCCTGCAGGAACTCGCAAGACATTTTCGTCTTGCGAAGCAAGCCCATAGGAAATTCGTTTTGCGAAGCACCTCCAAAACGGAAAACCCTTTCGTCTAGCGGGTTTTCCGTCTTGCAAGGCATTCGTCTTGCGGGGCACCACTGTATTCCTGCTCCCCCGCCTCCCAACATTCTTTATTCAACGGTTAGATCATTTATACAAGCCACGAAGATTTCACTTCAGGACTTTTATAACAAGGATGGACTTCATATTGTCCTATGTATCTCTCTCCTTCCCAGCAACCTTGGTTTACAAAGATCTACACTGTGACATGTGACTCAAATCCATTTGCAACAAAAGAAGGAAGAGACCCGCTACTTACTCAAAGAGAATTTCCTGATACTGTACTGGTCTACATACAAACTCTAGGCTTGTGCACATTTCTACTCATCCTGTGCCGGGGGGTCTGAGTGGTCTTCCACTTGTCCCACACTTTCCAGACATGGGTCTGAGTGGTTTTGCCTTGCCCCACCAGTTTCCCCCAGAAAATTCGCTCTTTAGCAATACAGTGGAACAAATGGCAATCTGCAGAAACCTCAATTGCCGATTGTTGCAATTCACCACTAAAGACTGGGTTTCCCAAGGGGAAAAGCAGTGGGGCAAATGGAGTATGCCACAAGCATTTTATTCTATGGTAATTTCTGCTCCAGGGTTGAGTTCAGGAACTTGAGCTTCAACTTTGGACCAGAGGCTGGCTGTACACAGCAATGCTTTGAAGGCTCCTGTGACATCATGAACCCCCTTCACTTCCATTAATTCCAGAGTCAGCTTAGCAGTTGCTCATATTGATATTTTTTAAGCCCTACATGTGATGCTTCAAAAAGATAGCCACCTAAAGCACAGGGGGAAGACTCATGACTAATCAACATTCACACTACTAGTATTCCTTTATTACAAAGATAGGAGAAAGCTTGGCTTACCACGCAGGAAAAATGAGCTCCTATCACTTCCATTATATTTATTCAGACCCTAACTTTGCAGATCCAATCCCTTCACTTGACTGTAAGAACTAATGTGTTGTATCAAACTAAGTTTAAGTAACCTGGGTTCATTACTTTCAATGGGTCTAACTCTGGATAAAATGCACAGCTACAACACACATTACAGGAATTATTTCTGGTGAGCAATGCATATTACATGGTTTGCATTGGGCCAGGCAACTTGAGTTTCAAAATGGGATTTACTGTGTAATTAGGAAGCTTGTTTGCTCATTCCAGGGCAAAACAACGAAATTAATGTAAACTTCCGATTTAGTATACAGTCATACCTTGGTTGTTGAACAGAATCCATTCTGGAAGTCCGTTTGATTTACGAAAATGTTCGACAACCAAGGTGCGGCTTCTGATTGGCTGCAGGAGCTTCCTGCACTCAATCGGAAGCCGCGGAAGTTGCCTCAGACGTTTGGCTTCCAAAAAACGTTTGCAAACAGGAACACTCACTTTCGGTTTGCGGCATTTGGGAGCCAAAATGTTTGAGTCGCAAGGCGTTCAAGATCCAATGTATGACTGTACATATCTCTGAGAGACTGTCCACTCCTTAATTTGCCAGTAGCTTTGTTTTGTTCTTGGAATAAACCAAGCATCCCGGAATAAGATCTTAAAATTGCTGCCTGCTAAGCTACTTCTGACAGGCCACATGCCCCAAAGGCTTGGAAATGGCAAACAGCTTCACTAATTGTGTCATGATGCAGCTCCTGTAAGACCACATTACACAGGACAGCCAAGTGGGGAACCCCAGTAAGTAACAATACATACCATCACAAGGCAAAATAGCCTTGTAGACTGAAAACCTGGAGGGAGGCCAAATATTTTAAGACTGAAGGGAGCCTCCAAGTCAAGGTTAACCAGAACACACAGTTTTCTCCGGAGTGAGATTCACTTTGCTATGCTTCTATGTAAAGTAGATGAATCCATGCCATAGCAAAAGCCAGGATACATGAGAGCATAGTTGTTTTCTGTAGTCTCATCCAAGAGTTGAAGACTCCATCACACAATACACTGAGGCAAGCAAGGATAAATGGCAATTCCAAAACATTCCAGTATTCCTGGCCACGCTAAAGATCACTAGGATCACTAACCCAAACGACAACTTTGGGTGCTTCTGAACATGTAAACAAGCCTTCAATATGGAGAACAGTGAAAAGGTTTAATAAAAATTATTTTCATATCCAGATAGAACATGCTTGCTTAACCAAATTTCAGTAAGCACACACTACAAGCTAAAGGAAGTTCCTAAATAACTTACATCTGCTTGGGAGAATCTCACTTGGAGAAAAGTTCTCTTAAATGGGTTTCACTGAGGTTCTGGAGTTTGCCTTACCCACTGTTGAACCTCATTTACAAATGAAGTTTAACAGACCTAGAACAGGGTGGCTTTCAAACCATATATTGTGAACCTGCAGGTTTTACTGTTATTTTTACCAAAATATATCTTACCTCTAGTTACATTGGCTTTACCAACTCACGGAGAAGGCTGCCGGTATTTAAACGTTCATCGGAACCCCCTCAAGAAATTTGCTTACCTGAAAACTTTGACACTAACTGATGTGCCGCCACAATCCGGTGGCGGTGAGCAACTGCGATTCATTCTGCTGGCTGACCTATCTACCGTTTCTCTACCTAGAAATACTGAAAGAGGATTTCAGGAGGCTGGTTAACTTCTGCTCGGCTAAGCTTGCTGCACCTATTATCAAAGATTCCTTTGCTTCCCAACATTTCTGTTTTTTCACCACCCATTCAAAACTGTGTTCTTAATAAGAATCAGGGACCGCTGGCCCAAAAGTGGTTATAAGAACAAAGAGCATTTGGGTAGTAGGGAGATAAGAAGGTCTGGCAATTTTTAGAAGTGCACCTCCAAATGTTCTCCAAGTAACTTGCTTTCCTGGAAATCTTATTCTGAAAGACTAGTTCCCACACTGGTAGCAAAAAAAAATGTTATTTAGAGGGATTACCAAAATTCAGATTGAAACAATAGATTTCTGGAGCCATCTTCAGAAGAACCACAGTCCAGTTCTACCCTACTGAGCAGATATTAGGAAAACATTGTCAAACACATCCCTGAAGATGAAGAGTAACAATGGAAAAATGCCTTATTACAGCAGCTCACTGATAGTTCCAAAGATTGTGAAATGGCTCTTTTTGTTATAACTTCAACAATGCAACATATATATTGTTATGTATATACTGCTTGTATGCCAAAATGGCAATAGCAATACGACACAGAGGTGATTTTATCAGTTGCCTATCAAGGCCTTCTCAGCTTTTAATCTACTTTTTTGCTACAGCAGCCTGTGCAGAACCCAAGAATAAGTGGAGAAACTTTTGCCCTGGAAGGCATAGCAGAATGCTAGACCAACAAGGACAGCTATTTGCACAGCGCTCCTGCCCAGACCAGAAAGCAGATGATAGCCAAGGTTATATATGAATCAAGAGAGCACAGCTTCACATTTGAAGACAGTTACATAAGCATGACTATCTACATTTGTGTTCCTGAGCCCCTTCGTTTGCATTCAGCAGGATGACTATGCAAGTTTGCTTTATGTCCTGTTGGCCCCATTTGTATTGAGTCTAAGCTACAGGTTTATATAACCATGATTATATGGTTTGCTACAAGCAGAACAAGTTGCTTCCCCTGGTCATTTTAACCTAGGCTTCTGCCAACGGCAAGTAGGAAAATACTCATAAAATACAAAAAGGCAGAGAAAAGAATAAATACATTCTCTTACCATCCTGAGGTTCCAGTATTAATTTCTCCCGCTGAGTTATAGTGGCTTTGTAATACAAAACCAGTATCACATTTGTGTATCTCACCACTTCAACCTTGAGCAGGATCACCTTAGTCATATATTATCTCTCACTTGTATAAAGATACTGGATGACTTTTCAAAACTGCAGGTGATGCCAGTAACACGTTACGGTGGGGGTTTTCCAACCTTCCCTGCTCCAGCCACCATCAATTATTTCTAGCAACACTGCTTGCCGGACTTTCAGCTCCACTAGTGATACTAGTGGAGCCATGCTTTGGAAATGGTACCTCTTTTGCCAACCAAGTACTTCCCATACAAGGAGATATTAAAATGAATCAAACCAAGGAAAGAAAGAAGCAAAGATCTTAGTCAATTGATCTTTTATTTAGAAATCCTGCATTTCCCCTGATTTTGTTAAAATGTTGCATGCCAAACAATAAATATCTTGGCAACCGCAACTGGAAGAACAGAAGCCATTTTGTTTCAGAACAGCTCAGGTCTGCAGCCTCTCAAGCATATTATTTCTAAATTGCTCGGTACAGAAACACCTTTCGATTCCTTGGCAGACAGCCCCATGGAATTTTGCAACCCACTGCAGATTTGCCAATGCATTTGCACAACAGTGTACGGTAAAATGGGGAACTTAGCAATAGCAATTTTGCAGCATTGCTGTGAAAACGACATTGGCCAAAGCTTCAATAATTTTACCACCGTTATTTGGTGTTCTTGGATCTTCCGGTTTACGCAGCTTCCATGAATGCAACAGCTTAGAACTGTATGACAGCCACAGAAGTTTGACAAAATGAGTATTAATCAGATATATTTTCTTCTATTGCTTCATTACCATTTTGGCCTTCCATATATGTACCTAGTACATCATGACAGAAGCAACAGTCCGTCACAGGAGTACATTCCCATCCTTCTGCAGGCATCTAAATGCTGCAGTGACGCTCTGTGGCCAACAGCAGAGTCCCAAACCCATCCAAGTGTACATTAAGCAGCAACCACAGCCCAGACAGAGCAGCCTCGGCAGGCGCATACTCACAGCCCCAGAGCATTTTACAACCATCACGTCCTGGCTGCAGATGCTGTGACCTTGAGACTGTATTGGTGCAGCAGAAAAGTCTGCCCATACCCTACTCCTATGCAGTTAGATGTGCCAAAGCTCATAGATGCCAATGGTCTTAGTCAGACCTTGAGCTATCTGCACAGTTCTAATCATGCTAAACATTTCTCAGTATAAACCTATGGCACCCATTGCAGTGTACCCTTGCTAACAACCGGGATCCATATTTTCAGTTAGAAAATGGGCTCTTATCTCCCTCCTGCATTCCTGGAACAAACAGTTTGCATTTGACCTCCATTGACCAGAGACAGGAAGTCTGTTTTATTTAGCCTTTAGTCTAAGGCATGTTTCCCTCCTTATTGTTTGTGGGGAGCCTGAAGCAAGATAACAGTTAGCTGTCTGCTCATATTAGCAACTGAGACTTACAACCTCCTTCACAGAAAGACTATATACTTGATCTGTAGATCACCTCTATTCTCCTGCTGTAGTCAATAATGCAGGCTTGCAGCATATTCATGGTCTCATTTCCAATGTCTCAATATTTCATTATGATTGCAGTTTTAAGTAGACATTGTGTGCACTTAAATTTTGAGCTACAGCTCCAAGAAAGTAGATTTTTTCAAACAGGCTATCAACGTATAAAAAGTGTAGAATTAAAAAAAAATGCTTTATATTCTGTCAACAGGTCACTGGATGAATTTATAATGGTGCAGCATATTTGAAGAGTCTCATTCTTGCAATGAGCACACGGTTCTGCAGCCTAGTTTCTACCAAAAATAAGTCAGATTAATTTCTCTTCTAACAATGGCATTATTTGTGAGGAAGTAGCTTTTCAGTTTCTGAAATCCCTGAGGGAGAATCCTGGCCATCTTTCAACTGCTGCTCTTTGGAGCGTGCCTGGCTGCACGCAGACATCACTGCTTCCTAATCTCACCGATGTGATGCGACAGTCACATGAACAGGACGGATCCATACAATTAGCAGTTGATCTGGAAGAAACCAACTCGATCGCTAGGTAACAGGGGTCTTTGCTTCCCTACCTCTGCAAAAATCCCTAGGTATTGAAAACTACCCAGCCAGGGTAAAGGCAACGTATATAAACAACAGCCAGTTCCTTCTCTCACCTGGAACTGATACAGAACAAATCTTTACAACTTCTTATATTTTGATTTATGCAAAATATATACAATAAAAATGATGTGATATTATTCCTCAAAGGGGATGAGCAGTTAAAAAAAAAAGATAGAAACCTGGGCTTATTTCTACAGAAGGGAGTAGGTGGGACAGAATCTTTCATTAATTTCCTGTTTTTTTAAAAAAAACACAGTAAAGGAGATTCTTCTTCCATTGATGAAGAAAAGTAAAAAGGCAGGAACTGCTCATCTAACAGTCCTCAAAATGGAATGGTCCAGGCTTGACTCTTCAGTGGTTTTTCTGACGCAGTTGCATTTCTAGAGAGATCCATGGTACAGAGGAAGAGCACTACCAGATGAATCTGCATCATCATCTCCTACTCTCAGTTGTTTAGTGCCTTCTCTAGCAGTAGCTGAAGCTCCCCCCCCCCCGCCCCGGCCCCTCACTATGGGGGAAGCTTCCTTGGTATCCAGCATTCGTGTCACTGCAAATATTTTCAAAGCAAGCCCTAAAGCTTCCTTACAGAACTCTTGCCATGCACCCATCAAGGGCAACATTCTCTCTCCAAACTGCTGCATTGTAGCATCAAGCAAACCTGCAATCCTGTAATTTATTCGCCTTTACACCCCAACCTTTCCTCCAAGGAGATCGAAGTGGCACACACGGCTCCCCTTCTCCTCCCACTCCATCCAAATTTAAGCCCTGAAACCACCTTGTGAGGTAGGTGTGTTTGTGTTTATTATGTTTAAATACTACTGTTTCTTCCAAGGAGCTCAAGGTGGTGTGCATGGTCCTCCTTCCCCATTTCATCCTCACAACAACCCTGTGAGGTAGGCTTAGCCTGAGAAGTGGTGACTGGCCCAAGGTCACCCAATACAGTGGACTGAGTGCGGGTTTGAACCTGGTTCCTGCCACTCTCACCGCTACAGCACGCTAGCTGAGCTTCCCCTTGCCCCACACCTCCTATCCTCCAAGTCCCCAAACCAGTCCACTACAACAGCACCCTCCACCATCTATTCCCTAAAGCCATTTAGGGACTGTTCCTGTCCGCAGGCCTGCCCCCCCCCCCGACCACAAGCCTCCTGCTATCTGCTTCATGGCACTGTAGAAAGAAGCACCATGTTGCTATGTGGTTGACTCATGCTTCTGAGCTCTCCTAATGCTCTAGCTCTTGAAGGCTACTCCCCGCAACAACCACACGTACAATCCACCCCACCCCAAAACATCACCCCTTCTCTGAAGACGACACACATCCACTTTGCCCCATGCCTCTCTTGCCCCCTCATGCATCCCTTCTCAAAACTGTACAGAGCCAAGCTCACGGTGGTCTTCTGGGGTCAACCCCCAACACAGCGCAGTCCTCTCAGACATCTTCTCTCCTTCCGCCTCCATTTTAGTTACCCAGCCACAACCTATTTCTTAACTGGAAAGATCCCTAAGCCACCTTTTCAATACCTCAGCCCACTAGTGTGGTTTTCAGGGGTTAGAGTGCCAGATTAGGGACCTAAGAGAGCAGGCGTCCCAGTGGCGGTTCAGCTGCTCACTTTAGGGGGGGGGACTCTTCCCCCCCCCAGCAACCTACCTCACAGAGTTGTTTGTGAGGTGCCAAAGAAGAACCATGTGCACCTTGAGGAAGAAATAGGAGTGCAAAAAACCCACACACGTAAGAAAAGAATGAATAAAAGTCATCAGAAGGCAACGAGCAATTTAAAAGCACTAAATACGGAGGATATAATGCATTAACAGGCAAATAAATGTCAAGACCATCGATTTTTAAATTAAACAATAATCCCCATTCGCCCAGCCTTGCAGCCCCCACCCACCCAGCTAGCATCTTCTATAGGGCGCCCCCTTTCTCCCTCCCAGCATCCTCTATACGACACCCCCCACCTTACCCCACCCCACCGTGGTCGACTGGACAACCCAGACCACCCTCCAGACCCCCTAAGGCCCAGCTTAAAGCTCCCTCTCCAACCGCAGCATCCCCCCACCCCGCCCCACTCACAAGTCTATCCAAGCGACAGACCAGATGGCATCGAACAAGCGAAAGCAACGGCCGGGTTGCAGCTTATATACCCTCCGCTGCCAGGCAACGCCTAAGCCCCCGCCCCCGCCTCCTCCTCCCCCCTCCCCGAACGCGCTCTTGCGGCACCTGCGCGCACGCGCCTGCGCTTGTTCTACTTAGCAAGTCAGCCAGAGGCGGCGCGTGCGCTCGCGCGCCCTCTCGCTCGAAGCCGATTGGTACCCGGCCCCATCCGCGCACAACGGCCGCGGCGCGCGCTTCCCTCCTTCCCGCATGCGTAGTTCTGCCCTCTTGGGCATCTTTCGCGGCTCGGGGTTTTATTTGCTGCCCAGGTGAGGGGAAGAGAGAGCAGGGAGGTAGGAAGGAAACCAGGGCCGCTGGGCATTCTATGTTTTCTGTGGCCTCCTCGCCTTGCGCATCTTTGAGGCGCTTTTACACGTGACGTGTTTCCTTTTTTAAAAGGAAAAGCTACCCTTTACCTGTAGGAATGCAGCAGGTGTGCTCTGTCGCGTGGAAGAAAAATATGTGGGCACCTTGAAGGCTTAGCAACGAATATATTGCATATTATTAAATTTATGACCCCGCCTTTCCAGCCAGAGGAGCGCAAACACACAAGTGATAAAGGAATTAAAACGTCTAAAAATAATTCCTATGCAGTTCCAAACTTTTTTGTGGGTTGGAGATAAGAAAATCAAAGGGTGTAGTCAATGAAAGATGTTGGAAAGGGTGGGGTGGAACTGGCTGGCATCTGGAAGCCTTGTGTTCGTGTCTTCTTTCAAAACGTACCTCAGGGCAGAAGTTTCTGAGAATGCTATAAAGTCACGAGCATCACAATCATAGCTGTTTGAAATATTTGCTTGCCAAATCCTCAAGGAAGATGATTTAGCAGCAGTTATATGTGGCTTGATTGCAAATTATTATGGCATGGGCTTTTGTGGCCTATAGCCTGTGTTAAAGTCTTGGCCTGGATTATAGTATACACAGATGCTCTGTGTGTGCATTGTTAAAACCGTGTTTATGGAAGACAATCTTACTCGGCTACGAGTGATTGCCAAAGAAGAAAGAAGCAGACAATGAGGTCAGAAGGAAAGGCAATGCAGAAGCACAGGTGGTGATAATTATTGCACTGGTGCGTTCTGAAGTGCAGGTGTTCCTCGTCAACACTTTCATTATTAACCCTTCGCTTAACAGCTAGCCTCAAGAAAAGTTCTGATGAACTCAAAAGCTTGCTTTGCAACACTTTGGTCATAATAAAGGAACTTGGGAGATATTGCATAATAAAAGTAGCAATTTAACCCTTAGCCATGTGTGCTAATGTAACCTCTCCCTTCCTCTGCTTAGCTTAATTGGTGGGTTTTTCTCTGAGAAAAGCTTACTGGCATGCAGAGGATTGGCAAAAAGTGTCCCAGGAGATGACATCACCCCTGCTGTGAAATAAATCAAGTACTTAGAACCTGGCCTGCTGCTCCACTACCTGATTACATTATTAACAGTAGTCATGCAGAATAAACATTCTTGTTTAAGCAGTAGTCTGATAGCTATAGTCAACCAGGAATTGCATGTAGGCAAATACATGGAATGCCAGAAAGGTGAGTAAGTGGACTGGCAGAAGAAGAATGAAGTGATTCATCATCCTCTGCCAACAGTGCTGAAACCATACAGCCTGCCAGATGACGAAAACTCCCTCTTCTGCACCATGCAGAGGCAGATGCAGCAGGTTGCCGGAGGAGGGACAGAAACCCTCTGCCAGCTCCCAGCAGCTTTCTGAAAAAATAAAATAAATAAAAATGGAAGGCTGGTAGCTTTTGTGGGCTAATTTCTCAGTTGCTTTTGAGAACACCAACCATGGTTTCCTTCTGGAGCAGCTATCCAAGTTAGGGGTGGGTGGCATCACTTTGCAGTGGTTCCTGTCCTACTTGGATGGCTGTTTGCAGAGGGTGTTGCTTGGGCGGTGTTCCTCAGCCCCATAGAGCCTTCATTGTGGGGTTCCTCGTGGTTCAGTTTTATCCCCTATGCAGTTTAACATCTACATGAAACCTGAGTGGGGTTATTGAGTTTTGGAGTACATTGTCAGATATATGCTGATGACATACAGCTCTGCTTCTCCATTACATCTGCAGGTGTGGCAATGGATGTGTTTGGACCGTTGTCTTGTCTTGGTAATGGACTGGATGAGCGCCAGTAAATTGAAGCTCAATCCAAGCAAGACTGAGACATTGTTAGTGGACAGTTCCCTTGACCAGATGGCTGGGTGTGTGGCCTGCTGTTGCTGGGGTTACAGTCCTTCGAAGGAGCAGGTACATAGCTTCAGGGTATTTCTGGATCCTTTGCTTCATTGAGGCTCAGATGGTGCGGACTGCATTCCATCAGCTTTGATTAGTGGTCCAGCTGCATTCCTACTTGGGCAGAGATAGCTTAAGTTCTGTCGTCTATGTAAACTCTAGGTTACACTGCTGCAATATGTTATACGTAGGGTACCTCTGAACATGGTTCGGCAACTTCAGCTAGTGCAGAATTCGGTGGCCAGGTTGCTCACTGGGGCAAGACGATTTGAGAATATTACACTAATCCTGGCCCAACTGCACTGGCTGCCAATTAACTTCCAGGCCCAATTCAAAGTGCTGGATTACACCTATAAAGCCTTAAATGGCTCAGGATTACAATACCTTCAGGACTGTCTCTCTCCATATGAACTGACCCAGACTCTGAGGCCCTTCTTCATGTGTCTCCTCCACCAGAAGTCCATACAGTGGCAACATGAAAATGGGTACTTTTCTGCAGCAGCTTCCCATTTGTAGAATGCTCTCCCCAGGGAGGCTCACCTGGCACCTTCATAACATATCTTCAGGTGCCAGGTGAAAACATTTCTCTATTACCAGGCCTTTGGCTGATTAACATTCTATGGCCTTTTAAATGTGTTTGTGGGAGGGGGCTTATTGGTTTGTTTTTGCTCCAATACGTATTTTGTGTTCTCATTTTGAATATTTATGTTGTGAACTGCCCTGCTGTCTTCAGTATACAAATTTAAGAAATAATAAAGTAATTATAATAAATAGACTGCTCTAAATGTAAGATCTGTTTGACAGTGGAACAGTCTCCCTCAGGAGGTTGTGGACTCTCCTTCCTTTAAGGTTTTTAAGCAGAGGTCGGATGGCCATCTGTCATGGATGCTTTAGCTGAGAGTCCTTCATTGCAGGAGGTTGGACTAGGCAACCATTGCAGTTCTATGATTGTACTGCAATTGCAGAATAATTTTAAAAAAGAACGCAGGAAGATGGAGGAAGAGGCAGAAATATTAATGGCAAATTAAGTATTTTACCTAAAAGATTACCATCACACTCGAAAGAGGGAAGGGACAAATAAATGCAGACACTGAGTTTGATTAAATGGAACAGAGAGACATACTGGGTAAAAGGGATGAAAACAGCAACAGCGGGAGGCAGACCCACAGGGGTGGTGGTGGAAGCCACAGAAGCAGATGAAAGCTGCAGGAGTTCTTTCAGGCTGCTATTGCTTCCCTGTTTTAAGTTGCTTTCCTCCATTCAGTCAGCCACAAGGGAGCAACAGAGGCGGAGCACCGCATCCGTGCTGACGTCTCCTTCGGCAGGATGAGCCAGCACTATTGAGCCATTAATAATTGAGAAGACGGGAGCAACAGGGTGGGAGGGGGGAGGACCGCAGAAGCAGCTGCCTGCCTCCATGTCTTTGAAAAGGCCTCAAGGAGACGTCTGCCTCCATGCAACCAGTATGGAGACACAACCGATGGTGATGGTGAAGAATGTGATTTATTTAAAGGAGAGCATCTTCAGCGTACGACAAAAACTGTACCAGGCACACCTCTGTGGAAAGGGGGTTCCATGCCACATATAATGCCCTCTCCCAGGTCACCACCACCCAAGCTTCTGAGAACTGTGGAACCACTCACAAGAGGGTCTGTAGGGAATTTTACTACAGACAGAAAACTACCCCATTTGTCCTTTTCGAAAGCTCAGGTTTCAATTGGTTGGGACAGTCTCTTTCCCAGGCCCTAACCAGTCCCTTTCCAGGCCCTTTCCCAAGGGGAATGCGAGAGAGTTGGCTAGGCTTGTGTCCTCATGCCATCAGCTCCTAGAAAACAAAGCATCAACAGACAAAGGAGTCTGCTTCTGTTTTATTGTTGTCTTTTGCATCTTTATCATAGGTAATTTTTAATTTTAAGCCACCACAGAGTTCCTTGGCAGAACATATATTCCAGTAAATATATGGAATATATATTGAGCATATAGTCCAATCAATCAGTCAATCAATCTTTGTCTTATGCAATTTGGGATGCTGGAATGAGGTCCGTATCTCTTGCTGTTTCCCATGACAGACAAAATCAGACTCAATTACGTAACTTTGATAAATAAGACAAGTAGCATCCTATTCCCTCTTACCTAGGAGTAAGTCTTGGCTGTGACTCCTGGAAGACCAGCTCCCTGCCTTGCAGGCTTTTTCCACCTGACCTAGGAGGGCAGGGCCTGAACTGACTCCAGCTACAAAAACAGGCTGCTGAACAGACCCTTGGGCTAGGGTATTGTTTAAAGTGCTTGTTGCTGTTACTTATCTTTCTGTATCTTTGTTTTTTTAAATTTTTAGTTCTTATGATCTAATGTGGAAATTGTTGACTTGGTTGTGTACTTTCTGATGTGTTTTTTAATTATTTATTACTATTTTTGTTATGTTTGTAATTATTTAATTGAGCATGGTTTTAACTATGGAAGGGTGGCATACAAATAAAATGTATTTATGTATGTATGTATGCATGCATGTTTTGTGGCTGAACAGGGTTTTGTTGCTTTTTTAACCAGAACCTCCAGCAGGTGTCAAGTACTGTATCTACCTCCTCCTTGAATTAAAAGTACCATTCCTTCCTTCCCCCAGTGATTGGGGTGCAAAAGGAAGAAGAGAGGTTGTGGTGTCAGAATCAATAACTGTGCTTGCAAGAACTCCTCTGCCAAGGCCACCATCACCCCTTGAGGTGTTGCACAATCCCCCATCCCACCCTGCCTTAACCACTTTCCTTCAAAACTGCCAACTTTGGGAAATGCCATGCAGTGCCCTTTTGCCCACCCTAGTCCTCTTCAAAGACACCCTGGTGCCGTCGAGAAAGGGGTGGGCGCAGCTGGAGTCTCTCGATGCGTTTCAACTCTGCAGCTTCTTTGCTGCAGATTGGTCAGGAGGCCCGGGGCAGTAGTAGAGCAGCACTAAAAATAACTCATCAGGAGCTCCAGTGGAGCGTGCGAGAGAGAGAAAAGGCAATGGAGAAAGAAGGAATCACATGAGAGAGAAAGAGGTGATGGCAGAAAGCAGTCTGATGGTGGAGGGTACACATGCAATATTCTGGGTTAACTGGGGCATTAGCATAAAATGAATGCAAACATATAGATTGGGGAAAGGTACCATCTAAATTTATAACTTGTGCTAGGCATTCAACATCAAAAGCATCCAAAGAAAACCACATTTTACAACAAAGTAAGTTTGATGCACTCAAAATAATAACACCAGTTTGCTTTTTTGCTCAGTGGGCTTACTTCATAGCTACTTTAGGCTTCAGTATATTTTTTTCATAAAAGGTAACACAAACCATTCTTGATTTAATTCTCACTCTATAGCTATTTTTTGTGGGGAAGTGGTGATGAAGCCATAGGCAACTCATGTGCTGAGCTTCCCAGATGTCACAAAAGGACAGGACAAGTCAAGGTTTGACGTTTTATTGTGCTTTTATATTTTGCTGGAAGTCACCCAGAGTGGCTGGGTAAACCCAGCCAGATGGTCAGGATATAAATAATAAAATTATTATTATTCAAATTATTAAACAGATAGTGCTCTGGCTTGAGCTGCCGATAGCCTACAACAGGGGCAAGGGACCTGCCAATGTTGGACTACAGTGCTCATCTTCCCTCACTATCGGCAAAGCTGGGTAGGGGCATTATGGGAGTTGAAGTCCAACAACATCTGGAAAGCCATATGTTCCGTCATTCATGGAGCATTAGAAGACAATGGAAGCCTAGGGCAGAAGTAGGCTAGGACCCGAGGCTGCAGCAGGATGTTTTAAACTTAAATGAAGGTTGAGATGTTTTTCTTTAAAATATAAAGCGTTATAGAAATGAAACTAATAATAATAATGAATCTGAAAATGACCAAGGCAAAAGCAGCAAGATCTTTCATGCAACGCATGGCTTTCACCCTTCACAATCGAAACCTGGGCATATCTATGCACATTGCATAGTTCTACTGCAATCTTTAAAACGGTGGAAACATCTTTGTTATGGCTAGGCCTTTTCCCAGCAGCAACTCAGTAAGACTCTGTTTCTGTATGTCTGCTAATGGGTGATATGTGGTAGAGGTCAACACACCACTCTCTCTACTAATGGTTGTACCATTTTTATTATCCTTTCAGCATCAGGTACAACATTATTTTTCGAGTGGGATCAGAGCCTTTTCTGGGGGGGGGGGGTTGTGTTGGTTGCATTTGTAGAGTTTCCAAATTTCATCAACCATATTGACAGTACACCTGAAAGCAGCATATAAAAAGTTTAAAATGTAACCATTAGTAAATATACCTCCCGAGGCCTTTTCTGTTTTGGAGTGAAGTAGTGAAAGCCTTTTTATGTTCTCCCTAGCAGTCCCTCTTGCAAAGTTTTAAAACAAAGACACACTGATATCTGCAAGCAAAGGGCCTGACAGCGGCCCATCTTCTTCTTGACCTGGAGTTTAGTGACTCAGCATTTTAAATAATTCAGCTTGGTGAGCATCAGGCAGAGGAAGGATGCTGGAGTGCACTTGGGGATTTAGGATAATTTGTTCTAGAAAAGCAAGACTAAGAATAGAAATACTCCACTGGGAGTGGCTGTTGGCATTTCTGATTGTTTCATTTTTCAATCCAAACCCAAATGCCACAGCAGCCTCCACAAGTATACAACTACTGGTGCCTATGATCTTCATTGCAATGTTGGTTTGTGCAATATAAAGTGGAGAGTACAACACAGCCCTTTTCCACTATCTTGAGCATTGTGCGGCAGTGGAAGCCAGTAAGGGTTTAAGGGCTGTGGTCAGTAATCTTAGTATCCCCTCCCTTGCAAGAGTTGCTACTGGTTTACTTTGAGCAGTCAAATTCCTGCACCATTTCAAAAATACATACACAAAACCATACAATCAAAAAAATATTTCTCCTCCATTAAAGCAGAGCAAGCTGCTCGTGTCAAGCTTCCTCATCTGTGCAATGAAGAAAGTTACAACGTGTATAGGATTGCAGTCTAACTGTGCAATCCAAGCCCAAGATCTGCTGGGAAGAGCAAGCTTGGCACAAGCACATCTCAGGTTGCTCAAAGCTGGTCAAACTCTTATTTTAAAGGCTTGTTTTCCCTGCGCTAGGCTCAGGCTGGCTTAACCAGCAGTAACCCCACTCCTGAACAAAGTTTGGAATAGGGGTAGCTTGCACCACCTTAAGTGCTGCTGGCTTCCTATATTGTTAGGACTTGTAGCCACTGTATGACTGAGACAAACCAAAATAAAACCAAATAAATAAATCTGAACCTTTCGTCACATCCATATTTTGTGGCACGCTATCAATCAAATATTGCCAGCTATTAGGTTCCATGGCATGCAAAGCAATCGAAAACTGTCAGATATAATCCTGGCTGACGTGCAATCAGATATATTGATATATTAAAGCACTACTGCATGCCAAATACTGGACACAGCTCTGCTTAAGAATACAAGGGTAAAGGCCCATCTAGTCCAGCATCCTGTTCTCACAATGGCCAGGTGCCTATGGGAAGCAGGCCCTGGGTGCAACAGCCCTCTCCCACCTGTGATTCCTAACAACTTGCATTTAGAGGCTTAGTGCCTCCCAAGAGGACAGGTAAAACATCACCCTAGCCTCCTTGAATTTTTCTAATCCTCTTTTAAAGCCAGCCAAGTTGGTGACCATACCTCTTGTGGGAGTGAATTCCATACTTTAACTATGCACCATATAAATCAGTAATTTTGTCTGTCCTGAATCTCCCAATATTCAGCTTCATTAGTGGACGGCCCCATGTTCTAGTATTATGCAAGGGAAAGTAAACTTCCCTCTACTCACATTCTCCGCATCATGTGGGTGGCGCTGTGGGTTAAACCACAGAGCCTAGGACTTGCTGATCAGAACATCGGCGGTTTGAATCCCCGTGACGGGGTGAGCTCCCGTTGCTCGGTCACTGCTCCTGCCAACCTAGCAGTTCGAAAGCACGTCAAAGTGCAAGTAGATAAATAGATACCGCTCCAGAAGGCAAATGGCATTTCCGTGCGCTGCTCTGGTTCGCCAGAAGCGGCTTAGTCATGCTGGCTCCCTCGGCCAATAAAGCGAGATGAGCGGCGCAACCCCAGAGTCGGCCACGACTGGACCTAACGTTCAGGGGTCCCTTTACCTTTACCTATCCTGCCTCTTACATACTTTTTCTCTAAAAAAAGCAAGCTCCATACCATTCCACATAGGGGAGACTCCCCATCCCTACAACCTGTTTCTGAATCTTTTCCAACTATCCAATATCCTTTTTGAGGGGAGACTACGTTGCAAGGACAGCCCTGCTGCAACCAGCTGCTGCTTAGTTGCGTAAGGGTTTTGGTCGTAAAGGTTTTATTATGAAGCAGGCGTTTGTGTGCAGAGACACACCGAAATATCGGAAGGGCTGTGCGCTTCTGTGGGCTAATACTGCTAACAATGCACATCCTAGTATTTAATACTCTTCATTCAAAAAAGTAACCCAACCAAAATCACACATCCTGGATTGAGAGGGCATCTGTGGCCTCTGTTGTCTCCGGGAGCGGAGGCTTTGGGCTGCATGCATCTCTTTGCAGTGCCTGGTCACGCAACACGACATGTGAATGTGCCAGCCCAAAAGTTGTCCCTCTCATGGCCAGCCTGGAAAACTGCAAGCTTCAGCATTTCACGACGCCACCCCAGCAAGCACACATTGCACAACCATCACTTCCAATATAGTAAGCCCAGTGGTTGCTGCTGTTGATTTGCCACCTGCTGGACAGTTTGAGAACATCAAAGCTCCTCTGCTTCTTTCCCCCACCGCTCTGCAACCATCACAAGGGATTCAAACTAGACATGGAAGATGGCGTTTTGTTTTTAAATGAAAAGCGCTTGCAAGAGGCTCCAGATATGAGTGGAAGGGAGAGGAAGAAAGGAAACGGAGTCTTTTCTGCTCTAGTCAAAGTATTTTCTCCAGGAGTGGATAAGCAGCTGTGAGTCGTAGATTTTGAGTGGGAAAAAAGGCACAGGAGGAAGGCCTTAATAATAACCTCTCTCCTCCCCCTGCAAGCCTTTCCTCCTCTCAAGGCTTCTCCTATGGCAAATTTTTACAAGTTCCTAAAATGGGTGTCCATTACAAACTTTACACCATCCTCAAACCAGCTTAAATATCACTGCTACCACTGGCAGAGGATCTTCCATAGGAAGTTTGGAAACACAGTTTGCAGCAAACAGTTGCCTTAGAACAACTTAATACTGTGGTCTCTAAAATGGAAAATGTCAATGCAAAAGATATAATTCTCAGCACTACAGGCATAGAACTCACCATTTTGTTGGGGGGAGGGGGAGAAATCTGTAGTATTCAACATTGCATGACCCTTTATTTATGCTGTTATGTTCAGCCTTTAATTAGTGGTGGCCTACGTGCACAAACATGAACATTTACGCAACTAACTTCAGAGTTGCTTTAACTCCTCTCTAAAATGCTCTACATGTGCTTTTTTTAAAAAAGAAACCCACCTCAGAATAATAATTATTTTTTTTAAAAAAATACACAAAAGCTAGTAAGAGGGATGTTTTTCACCCACCCTTTTCCAACATCACATCCTAGTCAAGAATTCAATCCTACTTGTTTTATTTTCATTTCTATAAAACAGCAATCTCAACAAAATTATAAACTCTTTGCGCTCTAGAAACAAGGGTTGGGAGCCTGTAGTGATGCCGCTGTTGTTAAGACTCCTATCAGCCCCAGAAAATGGGGTCAGGGGTGATGGAATTTGTAGTCCAGCAACATCTGCAAGGCCACAGGTTTCCCACGCCTGCCTTAGAATATTTACAGCACTGGCAGTCTATACTTTGTTTACAAAGGGAAAAAATCTTGCACGCACAAAATCACACAACTCATGTATAAACCACTTTCATAAACCGCTTTTGAGTTTGTTTGTTTTTTACAATCAAGCGGTACATAAATTTTACGGAATAAAAAATAAAATGAAAAGAAAAAAAATGTGTTTGAAGCACTTCAAAAACCTATGCGGAAAATGTAGTTCCGGTAGATTCTCTTTGGAATCATCTTCAAAATTATTCAAAAAGGTAAAGGGAGAGGAAGATCTCCTTTTGGCAGAATAAGACCACTGGTTTCTGTTTCCAGTACAGTACTGTAGGATCGCGTTCAAGTGCCCTCCTGAACACTACGTAAAAAATAAAACTAGGCCTGAAATTTAAAAGGAGCACCAAAAAAGGATCTTAAAAGTTCTCCTGCAGTGCAAACTCCTTAAGATTCTCAGCTGATATGCAATGAAGTTAAACCTAAGGCACCATGAGGTCCATTTCTCAAGTTTGGTCCAGTCGACTAGTCCCTGTTGTCAGCTGGGCATACACGAAAGCTCCACTTGCTCCACTTTATAGACTCCAGGTGAATAAAGCTCATATCAACAAGCCAAGACGCAGTTGTTGTAGCTGTCCAAGGCACAGGACTTCTCTCATCCACCCAAGGCAAAGGTATGGAAAGGGTTAAACCACCAAACTTTCCCTGCTGACAGCATGATTCTGTAGGGCAAAAAAAAAGTCAAGGTTCAGTAATACAATTTAAGACGTTTATATCTCACCAGATTTTTAGAACAACCCAAGGCTGTTAACACCACAAGATGTAACAAAAACACCACAAATAGAAGACACACATGCTTTTATTGACCAAGATCCAAACACGGGCCCCCTAAAACACCTTCGCACAGCTTCCTGAGCTTCAGTAATAAAGACAGATACTGGTGGGTCTCCAATTCTACTATCTTGGAGCCACTAACCAGAAAGCTAGTTTTGGTCTTCCTTTAAGCAACATTCCCATAGCAGATCCTAAAAAGCCCTAGCTGCTGGATAATCTTCCCCTATAAAGCTGACTGGGACACAGGTGGCGCTGTGGGTTAAACCACAGAGCCTAGGACTTGCCGAAGGTCGGCAGTTCGAATCCCCGCAACGGGGTGAGCTCCCTTTGCTTGGTCCCTGCTCCTGCCAACCTAGCAGTTCGAAAGCATGAAGTGCAAGTAGATAAATAGGCACCACTCCGGCGGGAAGGTAAAGGCGTTTCCGTGTGCTGCCCTGGTTTGCCAGAAGCGGCTTAGTCATGCTGGCCACATGACCTGGAAGCTCCCTCAGCCAATAAAGCGAGATGAGCACCGCAACCCCAGAGTCGGCCACGACTGGACCTAATGGTCAGGGGTCCCTTTACCTTTATAAAGCTGACTGAACCACTCCAATCACTTCAGTTACTCTTATCAGTACAACGCTGGGTCTTTCATTTGGGTCAGCCCCAAGAACAGGGGTGGGGAGAATGTGGCCTCCCTAGACATTACTAGACTCCAATTCCCATCATCCCTGAAGACCGGCTATGCCGGCTGGTGTGGATGGAAACTGGGAGTCCCACAACACCTGAAAGTACCCACTCCTACCCTGGAACATCTCCTCTGTTGAACCAACAGCAGCTCAATCTCCTCAGGAGAAAGAAACGAATCGCCCTTGAGGGCCTCATTCCTCCACTTCGCTAGCAACGTAAAAGGATCCAGCAGTCAACTGAAGGCCATGTTTCATCTGAAACTCCAAGGCAATTCTATCATGCACCATGTTGGCAGTGTTCTCTCCCTACCCCCCTACTCACCCTCCGGAGCTTGCGGTCATTCTTGCCACGGGAAGAAACAGACTCTGTCTCTGTGTACGGAGGTGGTGGCGGCGGCGGGGGGAACCCATTGCTATCGTCATCTCCGTTTCTCCTGTTGCCGGGCCTCCCACTTGATGTACTGGCATGATCCCGGTCCTCACGGCCGGCCGCCTTCTGCTTCCGCCGCAGCGCTTCCTGCAAGATCCGGTCATCGTAGTGCGATCGGTCCAGGTCCCTCAGGTCATCCCTGCTCCGGCTGCGCCGTCCGCCGTAGCGGTCATAGTCGTCGCGGGAGTCTGGGGAATAGTCGCGGCGGTGCCACTCGTCATCATCGGAGCCACGTCGGCCGCGGCTCCTGGGTCGGTCTGGATAAGGGTCCCGGTCCAGATCATCCAGAGCGTCCACCGAGCGGGATCGGGGCCGCCGGCCATAGCCTCGCGACGGAGGGTCCTCGTAGTGGCCGCGCTGCAAGGGAGGTAGCAAGCGCCTGGTCTCGCTGCTCCGCATGCTCTCCTCTTCCACGTCGCTGATGGGAGACATGGCCTGGCCGCGCAGACGGCCCAGCCCCTGCCGCAGTTCGTAGCGCCGATCGTCCTCATGCAGAGAGCTCAGTTCGCTCATCACGGAGGCTGGAAAGTAAGTGCAAGAGGGGGTCAAAAGCTTCTAGGCTGCAAATGAGTCATCAGCTAGTTATCATGCTCTCCTAAAAAACAGCTGTCCCTGAGGGCTGTTCTTGGGGAGCCCCGTGGTGTGCTTCCACACACAAAGAAGGACCCAACCAAAGTACCTTTCTCAAGCCTCCCATTAGGCTGGCCCGGGCGGGTGGGGTCAAAGTTGGCCAGCTCCTTCTCCATATAGTAGAGCACCCGCATGGAGTCATCCTGCTGGTTGGCTTGGATGCGGTAGCCGCTGCGCACAGCTGGGGAAGAGACATCAGGAGCAGGCTTTAGGACAGAGGCCCATTTCCCTATTTGCAGGGAGCCAAATGTCTTCCACGGGACAAAACGCAGCAAACAGGGCTACAACCAAGGGATTTGCCCACCACCAAGATCTTTAAATGCAGCGCTGAACTGGAAAGAGGCAACAGCTGTCCCTTCTCCTGCACCCTGCCTCTCCCAGTCTTTTGGTCTACAGCTGCCCCCCAACCTGCCTGCACAGCCTACAGCAGATGAAGGGTCTGGCTGCAGAAAAGTGGGAGAATAAACGGCAACCTCATCGCCTGCTTCAGCAGATTTAAAAATAAAGGGGGAATCTCCAGGATGCAACAGGCACTCTGTGAACAAGGGCACATTTCTCTGCATGTTGGGAAAGGTCCTCCCAACACAGCCTGGAAAATTCTCTCCTCTGCTGAGCATGATGTTTCTCCCCAAGAGGCAGTCGTTGTCTCCATGAATCCCTTTCCAAGGCTTTCTAAGTTCAAATGGCAGGATAGCATTCATATATCTGTGGCACTATGGCCCTAAACCATGTAGCGGCAAGTATTCAGCACAGCTATGTTTGGAACACAGAGTCCAAGCAACGGCTCAAACTAGGTGTGCTACTGAGTATCGGTACAAAGAGGGCAACAGCACCCTGCCTATGTTCTTTTGCCACCTCTGTTCCAAGCAGGAGTTTTTTAAATCTGTCCACTTTCTGCCAGTCTGTACATTTTCTGGCTTGTTTTTGCTGCTGCTGCATTTTTAGCTTTTTTTTCCGGCCACATACTTGCATTCCAGGAGCTTGAGGGTTCTATATAGGAACTTGTCCACCCAATATGGTCAGCAATGGCCCACTGGGGGAATTGAACTCTTCCCAGTTAAGATACTTTGGTGGGCGTGGGGTGCTATTCCTCCAAGTGGCACCATTACTGGCCCTGCTCAGCATAGAAGAGGTGGCGAGGAGCTGCCCAGGATCTTGCAAGTGCCATTCCTGGGCACTAAACAGGACAATATCTCAGAAGCCTATGTGGTATCCTCTCATACTATCCTAAAAAGTGTGCATCTGGAAGGTGAGAAGGAAATCCTAAGCAAACTCACTACATGAGCAATTTCCTGCTCTATCTTTATTAATTAGCAAGCAATTCTGCTTCTGTGCAGCAGAGGGAAGCATTAGCCCTCAATATCTCTCTCTCCACACCCCATAAGCTTTCAACCTCAGTTGCTTGCAAATACAAACAGCTGGATCACCCAAAAGCACAATTCCCCATGTGAGCTCATAGGCAGCTCTCCCACAATGAAGCAAGTTAGTTCAGCCAATGGTGAAGCACTTGTCCACCCAAAAGGTTGCCTGCTGTCACGACTTCATTTTTATATGCCCCTCAATGAAGGTCCAAGCAGACAGTTCTGCTTCTATCCCCAATACACATGTTTCTTACCAGCATTTGCAATACTATCTGTATCCCTCAGGAGGGGCACCTGGGAGCTGTTCGCACCAACTGCAATGAAATAAAGAGACAGCAAGGATTGTCAAAGAACTTTGGTATTCAGCCATGAGAATGACTGATCATCCCTACGCTCCTCAATCCTGCAAACTTGTACAAGCAGTATCAGGTCATTCTTGCAGTTCTGGGGCTCACTGTTGTACCCTGTAAACAAGACCCCTTTTACTTAGTGTTGCCTGTCAAGCACCTGATGCCAGGTGATTCGGCACTTTGAAGTCCCAAAAGCTGGGCCTTCAAAGCACTGTGTACAGCCAATTCTGGAGGCTTCAGCTCTACTTCCCATTAGTCACTGGGTGGCAGAGGTGAAGCCTGCCTTCTTTTGCCAATGCACAATCATTAATTCATTCATAATTTTATTTGTATGCTGCCTTTCCATAGGTTCAAACAATGTGCAAGGCAGCTTATAAAAAAAAAAATCAGATAATTACAAACATGGCAAAAGTAGGCATAAACAAATAAAACATCAAGAAGTACACAAATTGGACAATTTCCAGATAAATCATAGTAAGTTCCAAAATAAAATAAGTTCCCCTCAATAAACCCTACTCAGCTGTCTATTCAGCAGCCTCAGCTTTTGTAGCTGGAGTCAGTCAGGGCTGTGCCTTCCCAGGCCAGGGACAGGGGAAGGCCTGTAGGCAGGAACGAGGACTCACAGCCCAGATGGTCTCAGGCCTCTTCATTAGCCTCATATTTTGTAGCTGGAGTAAATCACTTTAAAGCCCCTGGTTGTGCACTGGCAGCACTTCTCTACTTGCCTGACCCCTGACATCACACATCAGGTGTGGGGAGGTGGGTGTGGTCTGGGGGAAAACAGCCTCAAAGGCCACATCTGACCTGCAAGCCAAAGGATCCTCACCACCTGCTCTGCCTGAAGAACTCCAGCTAAGAAGAAGAACTCCATCCCCTCTACATGATTGTTTCCAAAGCCGAATGTGCTTATCACTGTGTTCAGCAAGACAGCAGCTGCCCAACAGTTACAAGAAGTGAGGAACCAGCTCTATCACCCAGCAGACCAGGGTTAAGCCCAAATGAGAGCTCACAAGAGTCAGGCTCTAGGCTAGCACAAAGCCTTTTAGAACTATCAATTCAGTCCAGCAGGGAACTAGCTCTGGGACAGCAAGGATTTGGCTAGGAGAAGCCACTTACCTGAACTGGCTCTGTCGTAATCCACTCCATAACCATTGTACATGGCAGGCATTGGACCCATGGGGATCACAGTGGCTGGGGGCCCCTGCTTCAGATGGTTACTGGATGCATAGAGGGTGGGTGCATAAACACTGGGGGCCCCTGAAGTTGCAGCTTTCCCTGCAAGGTAGACTGAAGACATGCTTGTGTTAGGGATTACAATATATTAATGCTGGAAAAGAGGAATTCTAAGCCAAATGTTCAGGGCATTCCTCCAGCAACATTCAGGGGAATCACAAATTCAGGGTCAGTGATAACATTTGCCCTGCTCCGCTTTTCATCAGTGCAAATGTAGGCAGATGGCTTCCATATTGCCCATGTTTCCCTTACAGAAATATGCTGATATAATGCAGCATTAGGTAGCTTGGGAAAAGTTAGGGACTGCTCCGACACAGAGCCAAGGGTGTTTTACTAATAAGCCTATGGGCAGTCACACAAAGATGGGAGAACTTGTCCTAGGGTCAGGCAGAAGGTTCATGGCAGATCTGAGAACAGAAGCTGCTCTGCCTGCTCTCGCAGTTCAGGGAAAGAGAAGATCAAGACTTACGTGCTTCAGGGCAGCAGCACTTCTCAGAGCAGCAGGGGCATCGGACGTAGCAGCAGCAGGTGTGAGGGCAGCACTGACACCAGCAGATCCCAAAGAGTATTAAGACCAGAAAGAACCCTAACACCACCAGGACGACAAAGAGCCAGTCTGGGAAGAAAGGGGGGTGGGGAGGGAAAAGTCCTTTTGAGACAGAGCCTATGAATCAAGTTCCATCTAGAGAGAAGGGCTAGGCCATCTTGGCAGCTTCTACAAGGAGTCAACAAGCTTCAATTGAGGAGGAGAATGCTAGTTGTGATACCAGGCACTCCTTGCCCTAATATACAGCTCTCAGTGTGACAGCCTTAGCAAACTGACAATTTCTGCCCCCTCCTCACACAAGATCCTGCATTGCCCAGGCCTGGAAGTCCCTCCTCTCAAACCCTAACTGATCCTGTTGCATGCTGAGTGCATGCCAACAGATCCTCTTGAATCCTGAATCCCAAAGGGCTGATAAATCTCTAGACATTCATTCTACATCTATCCCATTCATTGCGCTGTTCTGTCTCCTATAGAATCAGGATCAGGCCTTCATCCCCCTCTTGCTGTTCCTAAGCAAAAGAACTGCTGCACCAAGATTGCTTTGCAGAGGCAAAATCCCTCCCATGTGTCAGTAATGTGCAAGTCCAGTGTCAATGCTGAACCTACACCTAACAAGTCGCCCAGGGAAGCAAAAGCTTTCAGCGTGCCACATTTTTTGCTCCTCTCATTCCTTCTCTTTCTATAGGGTGCTTTATCCACTGCTTTTATACATGGTTCTTTAAAGTCAAGGGCCCTACAGCTGCAAAATGAAATATGATCCTAGACTGGAAGACCAATTTCCATATATTACCAACACAGGTTCTGGGATTAGCCCAACAGATGAAGACCACAGAACTTGCAGTATGGATCGTGTTCTCTTTCGAACTCATACACACCACAACTCAAAGAGGGACAAGGCCTCACGGCACAGATCTCTCCACCTAGGTCTGTCAAATGCAGCAAGCTCTCAAGTGCTGGTGTCCATCATTCATGCTTTGAAGCCAGCCTCAGAAGTCCTCGTCATCTAAGGATAGTTTTCCAAGATGAGTTGGTTGTGTTCAGCTGGCTAGAGCATGGTTTTAAGTATAGCTCTCCCACCAACTTCTAATGGAGTGTTAGGGGACTGCCTTTCTGCTTCACAATCAGTTGCGTTCTGCGTGGGACACCAGTGTGGTTCACCCTTCCCTCTCATTAGCTGCTGGGGCAGAAAGGACTTGCATAGCAGCAGCCCCATAGCAAGTCCTGACAAACCAAAGCTGGGGACCCTTTGCTTATGCCCTCCAGCTAAAGAATATCAGAACAATGCATAACCCAGCCTTCACCAACCTGGCACCCTCCCAATGTTTTGCCCTACAATTCCCAGCACCCCAGCCAGTATGGCCAGTGATCAGGGACAACAGGGAACTCCAATACAAAGTTTATCGAGGGGGCTAGTGTTAAGACACAACAGCAACCCCTGTGCATACCACCATCATAACAATATCATGTGCAAATGAACACCAAGGTTTGCTATGAAGTTACACTTGGCAAGTAAACTGCAGCCAGTTCCAGCTTGCCCAAATGTGTTTTCTGCACAATCCAGATGCTGGTAACATTAAATAATAATAATAATAATAATAATAATAATAATAATAATAATACATTATTTATACTCCACCCATCTGGCTGGGTTTCCCCAGCCACTCTGGGCGGTTTCCAACAAAAGATTAAAAATACATTAAAACATCAGTCATTAATAACTTCTCTAAATAGGGCTGCCTTCAGATGTCTTCACACTTGACCTTTTTTTTTTTAGGTGAACACCCCCCCAATGTGTGTGAACCACTCCTAATTCAGTTACAGGCTCAAGGGACCCTGAATCGCACACTGCACTTAAGCCTGCATCTCTACAGCAGGGACATGAAAAGACAGGTTCTCTTATACATCACAGTTAGAGGTGGGTGGGTGGGTGGGTGGGTGGGTGGGTGGGGAGGTTGGAAGAAACGTAAAAGAAGCCTACAGAGTTCTGCAGTGTTAGCAAGTTAACAAAAGAAGTACCCTAAGAGACAGACATTTTCGACTCCTTTCCAAACCCAGGCACGCCTACTGCTACCCCGACAGATTCAAGGATAGGACATATTAAAGAACAAAGGAGTATTATCCACCCACCCCTCACAACCCCAGGAAAGACAGCATGGAAAAAGAAGCAAAGCCAGTACCTTCCATATGCCCTATCTGAAAGCCTGGCAAAAGCTCTGAGACACCGGAGGATTTGCCTACAGAACAAACAAAAACACAGGGAAAAGAAAGTTACTAAATACAGCTGGCTGCTCCTGGAGGCAGGCACTTCTGGGCCAGCTAAAGCGGTGGTTTGGAACCTAGGGCCAAATGCAGCCCCCTCCAGGCCTCTGTCCTTGGGACTCACCCCAGACCCATGCCGTCCCTGCTCTGCGCTTTCCTCAACAGCTTTGGTTGGCTAGAATGTCTCCTCCGACTATCATAATGCCCTGAGCTTGCACGAATGACGGGAGAGGTGTGTGTGTGGAAAACAAGAGACTTCTGCACAACTGGAACGAAGCCCACTGTACAAAGGCTAACCCATCCGGCATGCCGTGCTGGCATGTGGCCCCTGGAAGGCTGTTTATGAGGAAATGCGGCCCTCAGACTGAAAAGGAACCCTAGAGGGGCAAATGGTAATATCAGAAATTCCATCTGCAGTGATTTATCTGTGATGCACAGAAGTCCTTATTTAAATGCTGCAGTCAAGAAGTGATGAGCCTGCAATTGTTACCTTGTCCTAAGATAAGCCCATTGCTTTTGTCTTAAGGAAATGGAGAAGGCAGAGAGGTAAGGACTAACATTCCTGGGTGGGTGGGTGTTTGTGTGTGTGTCCCCATCCGTCCCCCTGATGGAGCAACTGCAAGCCAGGCACGCACTCTCACCTACAGAGTGGAATGTTTGGGAAAATATTTCCTTTCCCAGGCCCTGCTGTAAGCAACCGGCATTTTTTCAGAACATGCAACCCTGGCACAGCCAGGCACATCACCCTGCTGCAGTTCCTGAGCATGGGGGCGGAATATAGTTTCTGACATAAAAAAAATAGAGGAAAAATAAGAGTACAGGAACTGACAGGAAGCAGACACGTTCCACAGAGAGGGTACTATCTGGAAGAAAGCAGGTCTCCCAGTTTTAGCCAACTTGGGAGTAGAAAACCTCAAGACAATACTACACACAGTATGAAATAGCTGCCTGCACAGAGGCGTCCCAATATATTCCCTGCCTGCTCTGCTCCCTCTGGGGGGAGAACTCCTAGAGCCCCCCAGAGGAATGGATTGATGTAAACAACATAATTGCGTGGGACGAGAACCAGGTCACAGATCTGAACATTAGTTAACTTGGCAGTCAGGCAATGCCAGAAAGTTGCTCAGGAGCCTGCAGGATAGGACCAACGATCTGCCTAGTTGAAATCTTGGATTCTAATAGTGGCCACACAGATGACTTTGAGAAGCTCACCAGGGCCAGTAGCCCTCGCATGTTGTTGTTTTTTGCCCTAGACGTACAGTACACAGAGATATACTTGCTCTGGACATGGAGGTTCCATTTAGTCAAGAGCCATGAGTGCAAAAGTTAAGTAAAAATCACAGCACAAATTGCAAAATACAAATTAAAGAACGCAGTCACACGAACAAAGAACAGGAGCAGTTTGAAAACCAACTCAAACTGGGTCCCAAGGGCACGTTGCCCCCTTGGTATACAAAAGATGTTAATAAACAAAACAGATAAGATATGATGCTCCACACCCTTAATCCCTGCCACTGCAGGAAAGTCCATTCATGTTCATTTCCTCTCTGCTTCTCATAGTGGAAGATCTGCTCACAGCACACAACCACAAGCAGCGTGTTGGTGCACAAAATTCAACACTAAGGATCTGTGTTTGGTTTTGTTCTTTTAAGAACAAAACGAGCTTCTAGTCCTAATGTATGCAACAAGGAGCCTGAAAAGTACACAGGCAAAGCCTTATGAAATTAATCCAACTACAATGGAACTGGAAGGAAGATGGTGAGTGGAATTAGGCCAAGCAACATATTAAAAGGCCTTTCACCCAGTTAGACCACTGATCCATTTTCGACTGTCAACAATTCCCCAAGTCCTCAAACAAAACAAAAGGGTTGTTACCAGCTCTGCTACCCAAGACAGTCTTAACTGCAACTACTACTGCATATGCACAAGGTCCCAAAATCAATCTCGGACAACTCAAGCAATAATATTTCCAGCAGGTAGCATTAAGGCTTGTGTGCCCTTCGTAGCACACAATCACTCAGAAAGGCAGAAACATGTAGAATAAGCAAAATTCCATGCATTTTGCTTAAGTAACAATATACAAGAACAGTATTTTTTTAAGCTCCACAGAGGACACAAAATTCCTCATGACAGGGGCCAATGTTACAGGGCAGGGTGACACGGCACTGCCCACGATAAAGGGACACTTCAGAATGCCAGTCTCCACCCGCACTTAGAACTGGTTCCTCCAGTACAGTATCACAGACGTGCACACGCACACACAGAGGTTTTGCAAAGAAAGAGGCCTGTGTGCATAGCAAACAAAGATCAACCTGCACCTTGGCTCCAGTCCAGAGACCCTGCTTTGTTCCCAGAACACACACACACACACACACACACACACACACATTGGAGAGTATTTACATATGACTACAAGAGGACACCTGAGTAGCAAATTTTTGTGTGTCTACGAATGGGTGTCCCAGATAGGGTGTGGCATAGGTTGGGAGTGCGAGGGATCCAGTGCTGTAACAAAGCTGGGCATAAAGCAGTGGGGCTGATATGGCAGGCAATCAAACAGAAGGAATTATATGCCAGCCTGGATGCAGCTGGTGCTAGGACAGGAAGCACAGTGCTGGGGTCCCAGAAGCTGTTTCTTAGGCTGCTAGTGCAGTGCACAAAGCAGGCTAAGGCAGTAGAGAAGGTCGGCAAAGTTTTCGTGGCTTGGGCCGTATCACAGTCCCGCAGACACCGCTGTGGGCCAGAGTGTGCACGCACGCACGCGCAAACGCTATTTCCGGCACTCCTTCCAGCATGGAGGAGGCATGCACAGCTTCCCATTGGCTGCAGGAGCTTCCTGCAGCCAATGGGAAGCCAGCCAGTGTTGCGGAAGGCAGTCCCTACTCTGCTCCGGGCCGTAGCGTGGCACATGGGAGCTGACCGAGTGGGCGGCGGGGGTCCATGGGCCAGTTAAACAACCCCCATGGGCCGCTTGTGGCCCATGGGCCTTAGGTTGCCGACCCCTGCAGTAGAGCCTGGGCAACAGAATGGACTGCACCAGTTCAGACCCTGAGTTATTGAGGTGGGGAGAGAAACATTTTGGATGCTTCCTTACACTTAAAAAGTCTGAGTGAAAACTAGCACAGCACCTCTCTTCTCTCCTGTGTTGTTTTTCTCCTTGGTGTATTTTTGTAACCCAACAAATCTGGGCAAGCAGTAAAAAATAAAAGCTACCACCTGCAATATGAACTACATCACCTCATTCTTCTGTGGATGAACCCAAAGTGCGTGGGACTTGGAAAGCAAAGGTACACGCACCAGTTTTGCAGGGCAAACTAAGCTTGACAGCCATCCAGGTCTTCCTTTCCTCCTGGGGATTTACCCAGTAGGCCAGCTAGACTTGTGCGAGAGCATCCTCTCCTACGAAGCCTCCCACAGCATGCAATTAAGCTGCCGTGATCTGTCCTGAGAGATTCCTGTGTGCTCAACAGCAGCCTTGTCACTTACCCAAAACAATGAGCTCAGCGTAGGCCTCGTTGTTGCCTTGCAAGTCTTGACTGGAAGTCACTGTGCAGTAGTACACCCCACTGTCTCCCCAAGCTGTCTGGTCAATGCTAAGGTCAGCATCTAGAGAAGGATGAAAAAGAAGGCAGAGAAGAAGAAAAGGGTATCAACCCAGATGCTAAAAGTCAGCTCCTTGGATAGATGAATGTTAAGCAGAGTCACAGCATCTTCTCTCAAGGCTGCGCCTCTGTAGGGAAACCTTGTATATTCCTACATATGAAACCATAATATTGTTCTAAAGAAAAATAATATTCTTCCGCTGGTTATTATAAACTCTACCATCAGTTTGGTTTTTGTCTTGGGAATCTATGAGCATCACAGGAAGCTGCAAACCATTGCTCATGACGAGAAACCATACGGATACCTACCTTTCCAACCATTCATTTAAGGAAATTTACCTATATGTAAGAACTGGAAACTGCAGGGAGGTGGAGTATTTTGTGCACAAGTCTTGAATAGCACCTGTCTCTGAAAGCGAGCTCTGGACCCTAGAGAGAATCAGTGCCCCAATTTCAGCCTGAATTGTTTTCAAAAGTTTAACCTAGCTTTTCTGCTGCAAGGAGATCAGAAATAGGCAACCATACTGGGCCTCTCTCAATTGGTGGAAGACTCATTGTTCAAGAGGAACGCGAAAAGTAAAAAAGGAAATCTCCTGCAGAGGCGAGCCACCCCACCCTGCCAGGGGAAAAAGTCCTGGGATTAAGCCAGAAACTGACAGAGGGGCTTCTCCAGGAAACACATTCCAAATTTACAATTAAACTGCCCTTGAGTGCTCAGCCATGCAACCTCTTGCAAGAGGGCTTGATTTGTTTTTTGGGGGGAGGGGGGAGTCCCTGCTACACCTTCTTTTACAGACAAGAGACACAATATAAGGCGGCTCTCCTCCTTGCACTCAGTGAAGCAGCAGTCCAAGGTCGCAAAGGGTCGAACACCCATTACTATTTCTGCAGCAGTGTCCCTGTCTCCAGCATCCAAGAACAGCCCAATCAGACAAAAAGGAAGCTTCTTAGCCACTGTATGCTCGAAAGCCAAACATTTATGAAAACCGAAAACACAAGGCTATTCAGTTTTTTTTTTAAATGGTGTGCAAGTTCTTCTACACACAATTGAACTTCGTGTAGAGGACAAGCCACTATACTGGAGCACACCAAATCATTTGCCCATGTGTGTGCATAGAAAATAGATCTAACAGGAAGGGAGCACATGGAGATTGGCATTGATTGTTGCAATGTACCTCTGATGATTATTATTATTATTATTATTGTAAACTTGTATAATCTTAGAAGGGGTGTGGCTTGTGACCATGATGAAGGGACCCTGCACTTCTGAATATGCTACACTACTGCCCAATCTCTGTGCCTGACTGAAGATGGAGGTCTGCAAAGATGACGAGTTCTGCAGGTAAGCACTTCTATTTAGTAGGAGGGTACAAGAAGGGAGTATCCAGTGCAGTGGTAGTTCACGCTGGGACCACTCACCAGCAGTAGGAGGGGGGAAAGGTGTTTTTTTTAATAATTTTTATTAACTGGCCAATCACATCAAATTAAATCACATCACATAAATTCCAAATTACAAAGCCAAATTTTTAAATTTTGTTGGGGGAACCCATACTTCAAGATCCAAAGGGGGATTCAGATCATCTTCTTATTACTGCGTTAATGTCCAAATCAGTCCCAATCAGTCCAGACAAAATTCATAATTCTATCCAGTCTTATCTTGGTGTTTCCACATCATATCTTGTTCATATAATTTCTATTTTTCCTTTACGATCTCTTCTGTTAGTCTCCTTAAGCTGATAAGCAAAATAATAATCCTGTGTGGATTTCCCGTTCCTCCACTAAGTCCAGATGGTTTCCATATATCTCCTTCGTAGATAACATCGCTCTTTCCATCATAAATTTGGCATTTGTCGCTCTTAAGTCCCACTGAGAAGTTGATCCACGATATGTAAACAACTCTATTTCTCTCTTTCTCCTCCCAGACCCAAGAGCTCCAACAATGCCTCCCAAAATGGCGACGGCATTTTTAACTGCGTCATTCCAAAACTCTTAGCTTTCCAGCTTCATCTTGAAACATTGCTTTGGTTCGAAAGTTTATCTCCACACAGCCTTAAATCCACAGCTTAAGTCCTTAGTTTCTGACTCATTAGGGGAGGGGATTCTTGTTAAATCACATGGGGGAAAGGTTGTTTTGAGACTTTTACCGGATTCTCTGCCCAAAGTCTCAAGGAAAAAAGTATTCCCTGTACAAAATTCCATCCATCAACAGTGATACTTCCCTTCTTAAAAGGGAAATTACAATTTTAACACATTGCATTGGATGCTCTCGCTATGGTTAGGTAAGGGCTATTAGCAGATGCTCTTTTTTTTCCTTCTTTGAGTCATACCAGGATGCAGAAATGGTTGAACGTGAAGTAGAATTAAATCGCAAGCAGGCAAGGACCAGCCCACAGGATGTATTGAATCTCCCAAGTATTTATTTTTTCCTCATCTACACAACTCTGCACTGCTGTTGTGTGGCAATTCATGGGCCAGTTATTCTCCCTTCTCTGGAAAGTAGACAGCTTTGGCCCATCAAGGCTCTCCAAGGGAAAAGGCAGTGTGGAGAATGAATGACTCAATCCTGGAAAATATAGGAGGCATGAAATAGGGCGAGAGACAAGGAAGTGCAGGGAAAAGGGTTTTCTCTCAGCTGGTTTGGATTCTGGTACTCATTTGCTCCAAGGCTTCTGGCTGGGCCAGGTTAACAACAATTAGTTGGGTAGATCAAGCCATCAACACCTAAGATCACAGGGAAACCACTTCCTCACTTCCTTATACAGCCCAAAATAACATGCAATTATTCCCCACGTGCTAACTCACCTGGTGGCAATTTATGCCTTCAACTTCTTCCACTTTAACAAGTCCACAGAGGCAGCATTGGGTGAGGGAGAAGGAAATTGGTCACATACACATTCTAGCACAGTTGCTGAAGCAACAAGTACAGCTCCCTATCTCTGATTGTAAAAACCAGGGATAGCCAACATGGTGCCCTCTAGATGGTCTCTCCCATCAGCCACAGTGAAGATGCCCGACAGTCAGGGATGATGGGAGCTGTAGTCCAAGAACATCCTGAGGGCACCATGTCAACTAACCCTGGTACAAACAGCATCTCTGCTGTTTGGCAGGAATGAGAAACTGGGTCTTTTCAGGCAGGGAACCCGCAGCCTTGCTATAGGGGTTCACAGCTGCATAAATAAAATAGGGTTTGTTCTGCAACAGCACTCAGGAATGTTTCCCCATAGCAAACCAATATATGTGCAAATATCAGATACACCGGCAGTGGCAATACAAGAGTTGATGGGGTTGGCCTCACTTTTACAGAACTGCTTTCCAGGTCATGACTAAACTGCTTCTGATGCAACAGGACACTGTGAAGAGTACCAGAGTGCACGGAAAAGCCATTTACCTTCCTGCCGCAGTGGTACTTGCACTGGCATGCTTTTCAACTGCTAGGTTGGCAGGAGCTGGGACAGAGCAACGGGAGATCACTGCATCATGGGGATTCAAACCGCCGACCTTCTGATCGGCAAGCCCAAGAGGCTCAGCGGTTTAGACCACAGCGCCACCTGCATAAGCCCAGGAGATACTAGGGACATGCTCAAGCACAGCAACATAGAATCTTAGAATTGTAGAGTTGAACGGGACCATTAAAAACCTATATAGATGGGTTTTGCAAATACACATGTGTATTCTTTCCCCACCCTCTCCTGTTCCTTACTGAGCAAATGTTGCATCACTCTTAAGATTAAAATTCTGTACAAAGGCCAGGACCACACCAAGGTCTTGAGCCACCACTTCACCATCCCTGTTTCGAGTGCACCAACACTTGCAAATCAGCGGAATATCAGCATATTCTACAAACCAATTGTTTCCAGAACCTGAACATCAGCCTAAGCTGCACCAAGTTTTTAAGTAGACCTTCTGTGCTTCCTGAAATAACTGCAATTAGGTGCTTAGAAAGTGCTGCGAGGATGGAAAGTGCATTGCAATTATTTTTTTTAACTGCTGGTTATGGTGCTGCTGAAGGTTTCACAACTAAATTCACTCTGCCCATTACTAAGACGAGAACTATGCAGAGCTTAAGCAGCAGGGGGGGGCGGGAAACAGCACAGGTGTCCAAAAGGGTTGTTTTGGTTTTCTGCAATGTGAGTCAGACCTTAGTGTAGCAGGAGAGAAAAAACCCCTGTTATCACACTGCAATATTTTCCATGGGTTTGCAGGGAGGCAAGAAAGAGAACATGTCTGTGATGACTCCAAATCTGGCGATCGACACTTGTTTTGAAACTTGTTATCACAAGCCGTAGGTTTTTGCCATGGACTTTTGACCTGCTGGAACAGTAAATGCTGTTTATTCCTGTTTTGCCTCTCCTCTCAAGTCTTTGCTGATGTCAGAGTTCATAAGAGAGAGAAAAAGAAAGCAGCAGTACTTGCCAGAATTTAGCAGGGGTCGATTTTGTGATGCACAACAGCAGGAATGAGACAGTGAAAAGATTGCAAAATGGTTGCTGTTCTTGGTCCCAATTTGTAATTATTTTTATTTGGTTTATTTTATTTTAAACGAACTAGGGCTGCAATATATACAGCTTAATCCTATGCATGCTTACTGGGAAAACAGTCCCAATAATAAGACAATCTTTGGCTTAGAGGGAAAGAGCAAAAGTGCAGATACCCAGAGCAGAAACTTTGCTTCTTCCCTACTCCAGAGCCAGTGTGGTGTAGTAGTTAAGAGTGGTGGACTCGTAATCTGGTGAATCGGGTTCGCGTCCCGCTCTTCCACATGCAGTTGCTGGGTGACCTTGGGCAAGTCACACTTCTCTGAAGTCTCTCAGCCCCACTCACCTCACAGAGTGTTTGTTGTGGGGGAGGAAGGGAAAGGAGAATGTTAAGCCGCTTTGAGACTCCTTAGGGTAGTGATAAAGCAGAATATTAAATCCAAACTCCTCTCCTCCTTCCCAGAGCTAGTTCATGGTTTGCTTTAGAATAACGTGCAATCCCAGGCTTATGGTCTGTAAACCTCAGGCAAACCATAAGCAGTATACAAAGTGCAAACCTTGGTTACAGCTCTCAATTTGCTAGGAGACAAACCATTAAGCTGGCTTAGTTCTGGCCAGCGTGGCAACAGCAGGAATGGCGCTGGAGCAAAGCAGCTGCCATTTTCATTCCAGTTACCCACAAACATGGATTCTCTTGCAGAGTCATAGTCTGGCTCAGTGTTATGTGTGAACCAAGCCTCACCACGACCAATAGCGTTCACTCTCAACTAAGTGTGTTTAGGACTACAACCTTAAATCAGACTAAAAAGGTGTCTGATTAATCTGTTGGAAGTCATTTTGAGACAATTAAAAAAAAAAACAACAGAAGGCATTCTCCTCTCTGCAAGAGAGAAAGGGAAAATGGCTCTAAGATTTTACTTGCTGGAAAAGACAGGTATAAAATCAAGTATGATTCTTTTCCCCTTCAAAAACAATCTTCCATTCTCTCTTCCATTCTATCTCCTTAGAGCAGAAATGTGGGAACCTGGGCCCTCCAGATGCTGCAGGATTCCAACTCCTGGCAGCCTCAGCGAATGTGGGCAATGCTCACGGAAGATGCAAGTTGGCAGTCCAGCATGTTCCCTGCCCCTGGAATAGTGTTTTGCTGCTTTCAGAAGTCATGCTATCAACCAGTGAACTGTGCTGTTCTCCAGTTGTGCAATACCTACCAATATCATCAAAAAGCAGTTAACAGGGTTGTTGGGGTTTAGAAGTAGAACCGGATTCAAAGCCCTTTCAGGGTTGATAAGATTTGTTTTACGATTGATAAGATGTAGTTCGTAGTGAGCCCCAAGCAGTTCATTTGCTGGTTGCAAGAATACTTTAGGGTGTTAAAAAAACAACAACACTCAATCCATACAGAAGCAACAACTCAAAACCTACATAGAGTGAATGCAAGCGAAACATAAAGAAAGTACATTGCTTAAGTACTCCAGGGTTTGTGCAACCGAGGGTGGTGGGTTTGAAATAGAAGATTTGGCCCTACACATCTCAATGCCATGCTCCATCAATTACAACAGGGATCAGCAAATTTTTTTAGCCGCAGGCTGGTCCACTGTCCCTCAGACCTTGTGGCGGGCCAGAGAAGCAGCACCAGGGAGGAGGAGCTGGACGAAGAGGCGAGGGGGGCAAGTAGTCCTCCTCCCCACCACCCCAGCCCCCAGCCGCTGCGCTTACCTTCCCTGGGGCTGCCACAACCACCACCACTGCTTTTTCCCGTGGGTAGGCAGAGCGAGCCCATCCGCTCCGTTCCCTGGTCCACAGGAGCACCAGGGTGGCGGCGGAGGGAAGATGAGCGGCACGAAAGGGCTGACTCCGGAGGGGCTGCTTAAAATGGTGCTGAGCCAGCTCCCTTCCTCCTCTAGGTAGGGCAGGGAGAAACCAGGAGGAGGGAGGGAGGAGGCGCCACCACGGTGTGTGTGGAGGGGGGAATAGAATGGCACGGGGAGAAATGGTGCAGCCCGAACAAGCAGAATCCCCAAGCCGATCCACAGACAGTCTGCAGGCCGGATCCTGATTGGGCCTGATCCGGCCTGCAGACCTTAGTTTGCCGACCCCTGAATTACAATCAGATTTCTGACCCTCCCCAATCCTGCCATATCAAGTACCTGCTGCTTGCAGTTTGTGGTTCAAATCTACCAGCCCAGGCAAAACATTTTTCACTGAAGCCTGTGATTTGTCAAACTGTTAAGTGACTCAAGCACCTATCACTCAGTCTCTCTCTCCACCACAGAAGACTCCTAATACATACAATAATGTGAATACTGTTGCAACACCACAATTTCTCTTTAGAAGCTTAGAGGCATAGCATTCTTTGCCTGTATGCTCTCACACTGAATTCTTGGCACCTCCATTTAATCTCAAGTATCTGGGCTGAGAAAGACCCAGGAAGGGGAGGCTGTTACCAACAAGAGTTGACAAAAACTTAACTATCTAGGCTATTGGTTTTGGCTTTAACATGGATTACTGGGAACTCGTGCACTGAGTTTACTGAGTTTACATGACAAAATCAGTCTCTTGTCAAGTATAGCCTGTAGAGTGCTGCTACACAGAACTCTGGGGACTGCACTGCCTGCAAATTCAGCTTTTGTAGCTTGAGGCCAAATAATCAAAAATTCAATTTTCCAAAGGATTAAGTTTTCTCGCAGAACCGAAATGCTCTCTGCACATTAAGCGGTTGTATGTTAGGCTAGGGGAGGAGTTGCCTAGCCAGGAAGCACAGCTAATCATTCCAGCACTTGTAAACTTATTGTTCTCTAGCTCCAGCCAACAGAGAAACTGGGGCACAGGAAGGTGTGGAATCTGGTCGCACCCAGTTGTAATCCTGGCACTTTGCCTTTCTTCTTCCTTGTGCTACAGATAAGACGTAGGTTTAAAAAAGCCCCATGAAACTCAAAACAGAAAGCCTGGGGAAAGAATACTTTAGAAGTGAGACAGTGCTTTATGTGTTCAAAGCACTTCACATAATGTTACCCAGTAATCATTACAAGAGCCCTGTGATATTTTTATTTTACATGAAAATTTACACCCCATCCTTCTAGGGATTATGCACCACTGAAGACAGCTAAACATTTGACCAGGGGTGGCGAACCTCAGGCCAAATGCAGTCCTTCAACCCTCAGGCCATGCTCCTCTCTGGCACAACAGTTATTTTGTCTTTAGAATGCATATCCTGCTGTTCTCACCAAAGGAACCTATGGCACCTAGCAATCTGAGCCACAGCAAGAAGACCGCAAATACAACAGCCTGCACGAGTGAAACTGACAGAATCACAGGACAGCAGGAACTGGGTGCGAAAAAAATCAAGACAAACAGCAGAATAAAGCCACTGGGAAGCTGTATCAAGCTGTGAATCTGTAGCCACAAATAAGCGACAGTGTTTTAGGATCACGGCCTTTGTCTCCAAGATAAGCCAGATCTGACTGAAATACACTTCCAAAAAAACATCTTCCATTTGTCCAGCTTCCAGATCTTGGCTTCTATTCCATAATCCTGACCTGTCTACATTCTTAACTTATATCATCCTGTGCCCACCTAGAACATTGCTTTCTCTTCATACATACATACCTTCTTTGAGAAAGCCAATCTGATGCCACAGTTAGCCTATGGGACTTTGATCTAGGTTCAGATCCCTGCCCAAACAAGTTTTCTGGGTGACTTTGGCCCCAACATTCCCAACCTAACCTACCTCACAGAGCAGCTGCTATTAGGGTTCTTGGAGAACAGCCACCGCTCCTGTTGCTATTTACTTACTATTGGTGATGGTGATGCGCCGGCCCTGGTAGAAGTCCCCAAGGGTCACTGCATTGCCTTGCTTGGTAGCTACAACCCGCACTGTCCTGGAGTTGTCCTGACACTCCACATATGGGTTGTACCCGGGGTTGTTCTGCTGCAGCTGGTTGGTGATCTGGCTGTCCTGGCTGCTGGGGTTAAAGGCATCTGCCAGGCGGCTCCGGCAGTAAGACTTGTACTTCCACGTGACAATCGGTGGCGTGGTGGCCGAAGTCTGGTAGTTGCACTGGAGAGTGACAGGTTGAAATAGGATGACCACGTTGAATGGGTTCTGCACTGTGACTTGCATCGCAGAGGCAGGATCTGGAGATAAGAGCAGACAGTCAGATAGGACGACATCGTAATGAGCAGAAAAGTAGTAGAAAATGCCACAGAGCTCCCTCCTGGAATGTTTCTCCACCACAGTCAATTACTACGACCATTGCACACTAGAATCCAGGACTGTGAATACTCCTGCCTTATCCTCTTAGCAAACGCCCCTTACGCTTTTTAACAAATTCATTTCAGGGGCATGCAGTCAGCCCTACCACCTAGTTTAGCCAGTTTGGCTTCTCTGCTTCATCTTCCAAGAGGAAATAAACATTTAAGTCTCAAGTGTGGAAATCAGACATGGTGTTTGCAAGCTCAGTGAAAACACAGCATTTTCTGTAACTAAATGCTGGCCATCTAAACCTGTCAAATGTTGATGGACAAGGCAGGAAATATCCCACAGTCTAGCCTCCTGTGAATCTGATATATCTTTCTACATGTGAGGTGAGCTAGAGAGCTTTGCTGTCACAAATACAGAAGCAAATTTATTAAGCCAAAGGTTTTTATCACTACTTCAACAGGGAACAAGAACTGGCATTAGCACAGAGTGAGGAAATGCACTCTCACAGGCAAGAGAACCATTATGCATTTAATTTCATTCATACCCTTAACCTGTTTCTGGCTAACAGGCAGAAAAGAAAGCCAGAGAGCTGTTATCGGCATCTTTCAAACAAAAAATAATGCAGGATTGTGGGGTAAAAGAGAGAGACATGAACCCCATGAGCCTTTGTTTCTAGTCTGTCTTCAAGGAATCTTTCTCAAGACGATCTCTTTCCTTGACTCACCAGGCTTTATTTTATCTCCAATATTTATATACTCTACATTTCACAAAAAACAAGCACAAAGGTTTGAGAGTAACATTTTCTCCAGCTCTGCATTTTAGACACTTCCACAATCCAGCTGCCTTCTTTCTCTAAACCAGAGGTGGGAGACCTCCAGCACTAATCTGGCCTGCCACAGGACTCAATTTGACTTGCAAAAACATTTCCCACAAATCATCCCCACCTGCTCTACACCTGATGTCTGGAGCTTTTTTTTCCTTCTCCAAAGGAAACACTTTTGATTCAAAACACTGGAGGAAGCACTCTGAATCCAAACTGCTTCCTCTGCAGAGAGCGGGAAATGCTCCATTTTTAAATCAGCTGATTGGTGGCTACACCAAGCCTCTCTGAAGATGCACTCTCAGCACCAATCAGCTGAATGGTGCTGAAAGTACCTCTTCAAAGGAGGTTGCAGTCACTACTGATCAGCCTTCTAGGCAACCTCCAGTGAACTTTGACATGCATCACAACTGCATCATTAAGATAGCCAGAGGTCTTTCCCAGCAGTCAGCCTGCAAGGGGTGGGGGCAATTTAGTCCACCGCCAGCCAGTTCCTCACTCTGCTCTAAACACAGAACTAGAGCTATACATGCTAAACCAGGAGGGTTAATCAGTAACTGAAAAGCAGCCTGAAGAAGGGGAAACTTGCAGCAGCTTCTGGGTTACAGAAAATCGTTTCCCATTCTGAAAGGAACAAATGACTTCCTATCGATGGGCTGCTAACCCCAGCCTATGTTATTCTCATCTTCCCCAGTAATCCAACTGACTCATTAGCCAAGCCTTGTAAATAAGCCTACATAGAACTTGCGAATCCACAAAGACATTCTTGCAGTACATTAGCCACACAACAGTTTTTCCAGTTCAGCAGAGCATTCATACTTGCAGCTAATTTAGGTGAGCAGCTATTTGCAATACTACATAAACACACCTTCCATTTTCTTTTCTTTTTTTATAAATATTTATTCAGTTTTCCAATTTTATACAAACAATAAAGAAAAAGAAAAAGAAAAATATTAAAAACAAATCAATTTCGATATCAATTTTTCAATAACATGTTTCTTTGACTTCCTCATACCTCCCCTTCTTGTTTTCTAGTTCAAAATAATTATCCAGCAAATCCTAATCTCTTAACATTCCTTTTAACTAACACCTTATTTTCCAATCAACTTTTTTAAATTTTATAACTTAAACAGTATTTATCCCATTTCTTTTTATCATAACAGCTAGAGACCACATGAATTCAATCCAGCATCTTTCAAAGTTCATTAATTTTGCAATTAATTAACTTTTTGCATTTTCTTCCAATCAAACCAGTCAACATTCTAGCACTTAAATGAAGTGATGGGCCACAGCTACTTCTTAATCTATTCATAACACTTGTCAACACCAATTGCTACCTATTATTTATTGATGTAAAGCTCCAAAATGTATTCTGTATAGTTAAGTTTTTACCTCTGTCTTCAGTACATTTTATTGCTATGGCTAGTGGCTGATGCAAATAAAATTCTTCTGATCTGATTACCAAGTCATGCAACAACCACTGTTCATAATCAACCCTGAAACTCAAAACTCCAATAGGAGTCTCCCGCCCCAAGTATTTCACCTTTCCACATATGCAGCCAAGCTGGCATGCATAAATACTTCATGTACTGGCTGCGCTCAGACATCATGGTAGTCAATTATGGTTACATATGAACTCTGAAATATGCTTAATGTTAACTATGGTTTGTTAAAAGAAGCCAGTTTGTTTGTGTAGTAAAGTAAAATTAGTTTATTGTAAACAAATCCTAGTAAGTTAAACATATTATGTTCGGTTCAGACATCAACCAAAAATAGGAGCAAAAGTTTTTAACCTCTTCTTCAGAGCCCAACCAGGGAAGGATAGGGAAGGCCATACCTGGTCCTGTCACAATAAACTAGGGGTTCTGGTGCCTGTCAGTACCAAAGAACATTGGCTCAAGTCACAGATCCTCATGATTTTTACATATAGTCAGTTGAAAATCACAGAACAAATATATCTGTGTAAAAAGAGGTGACCTCTGATGTGATGGTGGTTTGAGGGGACCCCTTATAAAAAAAAATTGAGGATCCATGAGGAAATGTACCTCAGAGTTATGTGTCTGTGCCATGGCAGCTCCAAAAGCACCATATTTGCAGGGGGGGGGGATACTCATGAAACAATAATACAATTGCAAGAGGAACCACTTTATTTACAGTCATACCTCATGCTACGTTTGCTTCCTGTTACGTTCTTTCAGGTTATGTCCCGCGGCGACCCGGAAGTACCGGAAAGGGTTACTTCCAGGTTTCGCTGCTCGCACATGCACAGACACACAAAATGATGTAATGAGCAGAAGGGCCAATCGCAACCTGCGCGTGCGCAGACACGCCACTGCGGGTTGTGCTCTTTTCATGTTGCAAACGGGCCTCCGGAACAGATCCCGTTCGCAACCAGAGGTACCACTGTACTGAATTCAACTTGAGTGGGGGGGTTGGGGGGGGAGAGAGGAAGGCGCACACAATTCTCAGGAAGTGGGTAATCACCATCTCAAAGGAATGGGCAGACTACCAGGAAAGGCAATCAGATAAGGCATTATCAGATAACCTGGCAGATAGGAAAAACAACAACATTCAAATTCCTGTTGTAGACCACCTTTTCTGTGATGTAGGTATGATGTTTGTGGGGGGTGGTCTTGAGCTCCAGGGCAGGGAATTTAAAATGTCTATATAAGGGCAGGCACACCTTGGTTCTGGGTCCTCCTCCTTCTCCTGCGTGTGAGGGGAGCACCCTGTTGCAACAGTTCAATAAAGATCAGGCTTACAAGCTGCTTTGCTTCTCAATATTCTCTGGTTGGCCTCTGTTATTTTCTCCAACCGATGGAGAACCTACAAAGGACTCTATAAGGGCTCTTGTGTCCCCCATAAGGAAATAAGGGCAGATTTTTGTTTACGTATTACACTTTCAGTCATTTGCTTTCTGTTTAGCTTCTCAGGTAGCAAACAGTCTAGAAAAGCACAGAGTTCCCGCAAACCAGCAATATTCACACACAAAAAACCCTGACAGATCAAGGTGGTTTTTATTAGGTGCCTGAAGGATATTTACATTGTCCACTGCACTAGTATTTTCAATCCAAATATCCTTTTCACCGAAAAAAACAAACCCCTGTCCACTGCTTGCATCAACTTTCTTCCTTTTATTTGCTCCCGTGGTTTCGCCTGAAGGGGGGTGGGTTGGTACAGAGATCAGTTTCAGCAGGCGTGTCATGGCTTCCACAGCAGCCAAGATGAGACATCACCCGAGAAAAAGAGAGGAACGGAGATGACCACATTTCCCACAAGCTGGGTCTGAGTAGACTCCAGGCTTCTAAGCAAGACACCCACCACAAAAGTGACATCACCTGCTGCAGAAGAACCATCCCTCTCTCTAGGTCATGAAACTAGGATTACAGAAAAGGGTTCAGGTTTGAGCGAAAACAATTATCAGTCCTTTCCTGGGTGTTTACTTTGGAGGAAGGCCATTAAATGCAAAGCACACACCCTGCCATGTGGTAGACCTAATCCCAGCCAATAGTGGGGGAAGGGGTATAAAAGCATGCCTAAATTTAAGCCACCAATGGGTTGATCCCAATCTTTTCCCCTGGAGCAAATGTTTTTATCTCCCATGGGGCTGGAAACTTGTTAATGTACTTTTCTCAGCAAGCAAGGATTTCTTAGTTCCACCAACTATTAAATGCTGTTGAAATTCCAATGAGGCTTTCATAAGATTCCCATTACTACCTTTCCTTATATCCTTGAAAACACAGGCACTTTCTACAACACGTAGATGGGGTTACTAGGTCTTATTTTGGCCCCTGTTCCTTTAAATCTCCCAATGAGCCTTCTCTCCCAACAAACTGAGGGAGTCAAAGTCAACAAGGCAGATCATTGCGCTGTAACCAGACAAACCTATATGCAAAGAAAGACACAGACAATCCCTCAAGCTGAGAAAGGTTGTTGCCTTGCGGGAAGGGAGCCAACAAGACAACTTTGTTTTTCAATCCAAGAAGGTTGGCCCAGGAACTGAAGAGAAAAGGCATGTATTTTACATCCCAGAGGTACAGGGAGCAGATTAGGGAAAACTGAAGCTTCTTGGCCTCCCTACAGAACCAAGTTTCAAATCAGTGGGAGACCCTGGGCTGGTCACTGCCCCTAAGCCTAACGTACCTCACAGGGTTGTTGTGGCAATTAAATGTGGGGAAGTGAGAGAAAGAGAGAAAACTCTGTACGCCGCCTGCAATCCTTTGGAGAAAAAGATGGGAGCCAAATACAATAGATAAATCATCTCAGTTGCCAACTTCCTTATCTTTCGACAACTACGAAACAGCTAGAAAGCTAACAGGTGCTGATTTCCCTCATCACTTCCATAATAAGAAAAAGGCTTCACTCTGTTCATTTCTGCCTGTCGGAAACCCTATTTTCTTTTTTGTGAAAGGCGGGTGGGCGCAGAGAAAACAGCAGTCATATACCCTTTCCTCACCAGGAAGCCCACACCTTGGAACAGGTGGGTTTCCCAAGTTGCGAAATATCCCCATACCCTTTGGAAGACAGAAACCCCCTTTGAGCTCTCCAAACAAAACAAAACAAAAAAGGAGAAAGGAGCGCGAGCCCTTCGCCCAATCAGCTCTCGAGTTCTCTTCCCCCCCCCCGCCAAAAAAACAGAAGACCCCGGACGAGTTTCCCCCAGAGGAGGGTGGAGGGGCAAGGCAGAAGGGGGTCCCGCCGCTCGCGCTGTTTAAAAAAAAAAACTTTTAAAAGTTCTTTTTACCTAAGATCCAGGCGCTCCCCAAGAGCCACAGCAAGGGCAGCATGGCCGGCCGAGTCTCCATTTCCCACCCCGCGGGCTTGAGAGACGCGGGGAGGGGGGGTGGTCCGCAGGCAAAGGAGCGGGAAGCGAGAACTCCGTCGGATCCTTCACTACTTCGGCCCCTTCTTCCCTCCGCGGACTCTTCAGCCGAATCCTTCAGGAACAGCCGCGCCCCGCGCAAAGCTCCCCGAGTTACGTCCGACTGCCAAGCCCCTCTCAGGGCTCTCGCTCTCTCCGCGCGCCTCAGGTGCAGCGCTCGCTGTGGGTGCCTCGCCCGAACGACGGAAACTACCAACTCCCATAAAGGAGGAGAAAGGGGGGTGGCATGGAGGAGAGACGCGAACCTGCTGAGGCGCTTTCCGGCCACGGAAAGGCTTTCGGTGTGGTGTGGAAGCCCGTCCGTTTGTCGCCTTTGGGAGCCTCTTTTACATCGAGGTCATTGGTACGGAAGGCAAAAAGTAAAGCTCACCTGTACCTTCCCGACCCGACCCCCCCCAACCCTTTTAGTAGGTGGTTCAGCCCCCCCGAGGCCGTATTAAGGACGGGCCGGCCAACTTAAAGGAAAAGGGGTGGGAGAGGAAGGGTCCAGCTATTAAACTTTGCGGCGTCCGCCTCCCCCCACCCTTTATATGGAAGTGAACTTGCCCAGGTGCTGCCTTGGCAAGCGGAGGGATACAGAGGGCAGATTTCAAAAGCGCAAAGAACGTGATTGGTGGAGGACGGGTTGGCCCAAGAGGGTAGGGAGCGGGTTTCAGCCACTTTACTGTACCTGTAAAGCACATTTGAAGCGCGTTATTCCCTCAAAGAATCCTGGGCGCTGTAGTTCCCCCATCGCAGAAGTACAGTTCCCAGCAACCCTTAACAAACTACAGTGCCCAGGGTTCTTTGAGGGAAAGAACATACTTTACAGGTACAGATGAGACTCAACTTACACGGGCTTATATTGCGGGGATAAGTGCACAAAGCCAAACTTGTGTACAGTATTGTCAAAAGACATAGGGTGCAATGGCCAAATAATCCCGCCCCCTAGATTTCTGCCCTCTTTTATTAATTAATTACTTAATTTTTAGTCAAGCATCTAAAGCTCAGCTGAATGCACACAAGTTAAATGTGCATAAGTTGTGAGTGCCTTTTACTGAGCAAGAGCTGAAGGACTGCTTGATACAATCTCTGTGCGCTAGGTTTGTGAGAGATATTTCACCAGCTGTTAATGCCTACTATTATTGCCATTTTTTAATATTTATATCCCACCTCTCTTCCAAGGAGAACTCAAGGCAGTGTATGGGCTTCTCCTCCCATACCATTTTATCCTCATAATAAATAACCCTATGAGTTAAACTGAGAGATAATTTCCTTTTCCTGCGAGTGTGGTATAGTGGGTTCTGTCACGGTGTCCCGTTCTGCCAGAAGCAGTTTAATCATGCTGGCCACATGACCCAGAAAGCTGTCTGTGGACAAAGGCCGGCTCCTTCAGCCTGAAAGCAAGATGAGCGCCACAACCCCATAGTCGCCTTTGACTGGACTTAACCGTCCAGGGGTCCTTTACCTTTTGTACCTTTCACCTAGTGGTTAAATTGCTGGACCAGGACGTGGGAGAACAGAGTTCAAGTCAGCATTCAACGATATTTTTATGGATGCTTTTTGACGATTTTATTCTTATGTGCTGTATACCACCTTGATGTATTTTTATTTACGCGTGGGCTGTAAATATGTAGATAAATAAATAAAAATGCCCAGTTAGGCACAAAGCCCACTAGGTGCCTTTCAGCAATTCATTATCTCTCAGCCTTTCCTGCTTTTAAGGCAGGAGTAGACTACCTTCTGGAAGGAACTTGCTAGCAGTGGGTAGGCTCAGTTGTAAGAAGTAGTTAGAACAGCAAATGTGTTTGTTAGATTTGTGCAATCAATTACAGTGGCTACCATATTCAGGTCTCCATGAAACCTTAAGCTGGCCCTGAGTTCAGGAACTACGCTGGGGCTATGAGGCAAGCCCTCCAGAGCTGGATTGGGTCTTTTACACCCCCAGTGAATTTTTAAAATATTAATGGTTTGGCATCTTACTGTCAACACCCTTTTCTTTCCAACATTCCCAGTTTTGAGCTGTTTAGAAAATAGGACTAGTGTATGTTAATGTGTGGCAGCATGGGAAAGTGGTTAGAGTATCAGACAAGGGCAAGGAAAACTAGGGTTTAAACCCCCACTCATCCATGAAGCTTACTTTGGGAAATTGCCATCTCTCAGCCTGGCCTACCTTGCAGGGTTTTTGTGAAGTTACAATGTGTAAGGGGAGAGCCATGTATGAGGCTCTTTGAGAAAGAGAAGGATAAAAATGTGGGGGGGTTGTTTTTTGCTTTTGCAAAGGTGAAAAAATGTTCAGAATCCTCCCTCGGGGTGCCACAATTTAAGAAAGATATTGACAAGCTGGAACATGTGCAGAGGAAGGCAACCAAGATGACCAGGGGTCTGGAAAGCAAGCCTTATGAAGAGTGCTTGAAGGAGAGGGGTATGTTTAGCCTGGAAAAGAGGAGACTGAGAGGAGATATGATAGCCATCTTCAAATATCTCTGGGGCTGTCACACGGAAGATGGAGCAAGTTTGTTTTCTCCTGCTCTGAAGGCTAGGGCCCAAACCTACAGATTCAAATTACAAGAAAGGTGTAAACATCAGGAATGATTTTCTGACAGTAAGAGCTATTCAACAGTGGAACAGACTCCCTTGGGAGGTTGTGGACTCCCCTGGAGGTATTTAAGCAGAGGCTGGATGACCACCTGTCAGGTGTGTGTTAGTTGAGATTCCTGCATTGCAGAGGGTTTTCCTAGATGAACCTTGTGGTCCCTTCTAACACAACAATTCTCTGATTCTGTTGAAGTTTTGATTGTAAATTCTTTGGGGCAGGAGACCTACGTATCTTTCCCCTTCTGCTGTTGTATGATGGCACAATCTTTCAATCACAATCTTCCTATATACTGAATTGTTTCCCCTTCAGGAACTAGCCGGTGCAACTTGTGATAAATGAGTTTTCTGAAAGTTGGGGGAGAAATGCTAAAAGCGAATAAACAAAAGGAGTATTTTGATTTATTTTTTTTACAGCACCATCAATATATGTGGCCCTTTCCAACATAAGCAAGCAAAGAAGAAGAAGAAAGGCTTTGCTTGCTACTTGCCAGAAATAACTTCTGTTCTTGTTGTTTTAAAATTCTGCCACTTGGGATAAAAGGAGAAAGGAAAGGGAAGGAAAACATAAGCCAAAAGATAAAAGTCAGAGGCAGATGTTTTCCCATACATATAGCAAATGGCACAGGGGTCATTCCTACAATCTTGTGATTGCAGAGTTTCATGTTGGCACTGATCTGCAGTTTGGGAAACTGCTATAAGCAGAGTGGTTTAACCATCAATTTCTCTTCACAGGGAACTCTGGGTGCAAACCCCACTGAATTCAGTGCTACTTATGTCTGAATAAATATACATAGCCAGAATGGGGAACCTGTTGTTGAGCTCCAGCTCCCATCATCACAGATGAGCCAACCCCAACACAGACAGCCCATCCCTGGGTCGGAAACCTCAATTTGATTATTATTCCAGAAGATTAATAAGAGCTTAAAAAAAAAAAAGACTTTGAACTTACAGTTGCATTCCTGTTGTACCACATCATACTTTGTTTAAAACACTCTTTGTTTCCTTTAGTAAAAAGAAGAATTAGTCATTATTTATTTTCTTTTTCATCACTGTTTGCTGAATGAGCGGTGTATGTTTTCTATTCACAAGAGAGACCTTTTATGGTTAGAGAGATCTTTCGTGTCAACTGGTCTTTTGTGTGTGTGTGTGTGTGTGTGTGTGTGTGTGTTAAAAAATACTGGTGAATAGAAACATGAGGCCGTACTTAGGAGGATCAGGATACGTAGAGCCCCTGCCTAACACCCTGAGAGCTGCTGCCAGTCAGAGTGCAGGCCAGCCACCAACCTGAGCCCTGCCCTCATGTTTTGGACTACAATTCCCATCAGCCACAGCCAGCTGATGGGAGTTGTAGTCCTGAACAGTGCGAGTGAGAGAGCGCACCATGTTGGTGAAGGCTAGTGTAAACAAATACAACATCCTGTTATAAGGAAGTTCTCTACCATTTTATGGTGTGCATGTAGATCCCGCAGTTTTAAGCCCCACTTTTTTCCTGACCCTTTGGCTGCAGCCTCTCTCTCCCCCCCCCCTTGACATTTCTTCCCATCCTTCCCCAATTTAAGTGGCAAACACATTGGCCCCTCCACTAAGGCCCAACTCCCTTAAATGGAATCTCATAGCAGATTGTTGGTAATGTGAGTACAGGATTAAAACAGCATCCTTTGCTTCCATTCCCTTCTTGCTTCTCTCCCACTTCTGTATTCTTTCCCTTTATATTGTTATGAATTGGGGGGGGGGGAGTTCAGTTTGGATGAAAACCTTTCCAAACTTTTGATCCTCTGTCTCTGAGAGCAGAATGTATAAAAGGAGGCTTGCCAAACCAGTTCCTTTGTTTACGTGGCTAGTACCACAATTTAGCATATCCAAAGAGGTCGCTCTGCATCTAAGAACATCAGGGTGGGCCTTTCCCCCCACCCCCTTCACCTGAACAGTATGTAGGAGAACAATAGCCGCAGTTGGATTGTGAAGGAGCTGGAAGCTGGAGACAGAGAGACATTGCTTGCTCGCTGTGTTGCTCTGAGCTGAACTTGGGGGCTCCCCTCAAAACTTAAAAGGGAAGCGAGTCCTGTTGGGGTGTTAGTGCTGTGAGCCCCTCCATCCTATGCTCGTATGTGTAGGTAAGTGTAAATATATCCCAAAGTCTCTCAGAACTCCCAGAATCTCTCAGCATTCAAAGATTGAGGGGGTGCATAACAAAATTGTCTTTTTTCTAATGTTCTTCCCCCCTTTTTATTTCAATTTTTATTTTAGGTCTTTTAGTTAAAATATTTGTAAAATAAGAACATTAAAAATATTTTTAAGAATATATTTATATACAGTAAGGGAAAGAAGTCTTAGCACCTTCATAAACCATAATTCTGCACTTATCTGTACTGCCCACATTACCATTTTCTGTTGTTACATACATTTATAAAGGCAATGGCTGCATCTTTCCCCCCTTTTAGTAGGTTGCTGTTAAGAATGTTTATTATCTATAACAATAAATAAAACTGGCCGTGGGAAGGGATGAATCATGTGTGTTACACTAAACTCCTTGGAGAAAGAAACGTCTAATCATTTTATTCGTGTAAAAAATAAAATTGTCCAGCTTTTCAGCTGATAAAGCCTCCCAGATCAGATCAGGAATAAAACAAAAATAAGAATGAGTAATGACTCGCCACCCCCTGGCAGCAGTTGTGGAGAGAGGCATGTCTGGGTCTCCAGACAACCAAAGTCATGCTGAACATCAGCAGTTAGAATTACTCTGGCTAAGCCCCACACTCCATTATGACATCATCATCCTCTTGCCCACCTCAGTTACGATGTCATAGTGAGGTCAGCTAGAACCTTCCTTTCCAGTTGCCCATAGTGCGACAGTGCCCAGCTGGTCATGTCCTCTTGGGCATCTACTGTGGCTCTGCTCCTGGGTTTGGCCTTGGCCTTCACTGATGGTAGCCTGTACGAGGGCCACTCCCTGGGGCCGCCATGTGTCCCAGGCCAGCCTTGCACAGTAGCCTTCATCTCTGACAACCCAGTGATCCTACGCTGCCCCCATGTCTACTTCAAGATTTTCGTCAGTTGGCAATACCTGGACCCAGCCTGGGCGAAGGAGCAGCCTGTCACCTTCCTGCGCTCAGGGGGCCCCATCTGGCCCTTGCTCAGCCATGCCAAGTTGAGGAGGTTGCGCTTCAAATCCCAGCTAGTCGCTGGCAACCTGTATATCCCAAACCCCAGCGTGGAAGACTCCGGCTTGTACACCTGCCGGGCAGGCGATGCCACGATCGCCTACTACGACGTGGATTTCCAGGATGCCGGGAGCATCCACGTCTCGCACGCAGGCCTTGGGGAGATGACCCTGGGCAATTCCACCACCGAGCTAGAAGACGGAGCGCGGGCCAAGCTGTTCACCTCCTGGAGCCCTTGGCAGTCTTGCGACCGCTGCGGCAACCCCGGAGAAAGGAAGCGAGTGGGTTTCTGTTATGCCCAGGTGACCCGGGAGGACCAGCACGAAGAAGAGCCGCTGCCCTGTGGGATGGTCAGGAGGAAGCACCCGGCGTTGCCGCGAAGGGGCCCGGAGCTGCGAGTGGAAAGCTGCCAGGTGCCCTGCGATGCATCTTACCTGCTGTCCCAGGATCAGGCCAGCGCCGTTCCACTCCTCGTCTTCACCACCTACCACCCCCAGCTCAAAACCGTCGCCCACCTGCGCTGCCCAACCTCTTCCATCTATAGGTACAGACCTCAAGTTCGCTCTATGGTAGAGCCACGGGCCCTGGCTCAATCCCTGGCAACCCTAGTTAAAAGGAGCAGGTAGAAGGCAGCAGCATCTTTCTCTAAGACCTTGGAGAGAGAGCCACTGCCAGTCAGACACTAAGACAGGGGTCAGCAAACTAAGGCCCGGGGGCTGGATGCGGCCCACCAGGCTCAATCTGGCCTGCCACCTTGCGGACCCTGCCGCCCACTTGGTCAGTCCCCCCGCTAAACCAGTCTGGCGTGGAGACCGCGCCACGCGGGGTCTGACTTCTACGACGCTGGCACAGCTTTGGATTGGCTGCCAGAAGCTCCTGCAGCCAATCCGTAGCCATGGACGCCTCTGGGCAAAGCCCCTTCCTTCCCGCTGAGGTGGCCGCATATGGCCAAGAGCCAAGCGGGAGGAAGCAGCGGTGGTGGGGAGGCTGTCTCTGCCACCCAGGCCCCTGGCTGAGGCAGAGGACAATGATGACGCTGTCGAAGACGAGGCGGTGGCTGCGGCATGAGTGGCAGTGGTAGGGGGGTCTTTTCAGGAGGGGGGTCCTTTGGGGGGTGCTTTCAGGAGAGGGTGGGTCCAGCCCCCCACAAAGTCTGAGGGACAGTGGACCGGACCCCTCCTGAAAAAGTTTGCTGACCCCTGCACTAAGACTATACCAAATGCAAATGGACCAATGGTCTGTAAGGCAGCTTGATATGCTGTGTCTCCTTGATACATCGTGTCTCTAGCCCCACACTTGGCTAGCAGGGTTTTTGTGACGATAAAATTGGGGGAAGCCCTTGGCATCCCACCACGAGCTCTTCAAAGGGAGGGTGGGATGAAAGTGTAGTGAATAGGTGGAGCTCAGTGCTCCACAGAACAACTGCCTTCTGGCGCAGCACATCCCATTTGGCCGCCTGAGGCAAAACAGGAAGATCTCGCCGGCGGCTGGAACCCCAGAAGCTGCCACTGAAGCCACTTCTCGTGTGACAGTGGGTGGAGTTCCCGTGTTGGCTGCGGAGAAGCGAGGAGAAGCAGAAGTGGCTTTTGGCTAGACCCAGTGAAAGCCCTGAGAGAGCTCACCAGAAGCCGCAGCCGCTTCTCACTTCTCTGTTGAGGGAGGGCATCAATGGGCGCACCCCCCCCTTGGATTCCACCGCCTGAGGCGGTGGTTTCAGTTTGCCACACAGGCGGGTGGCTGCTGACTGCAAGGAACCGAAAGCATCTTATTCTTGCCTTGGTGTTGTTGCCATCAATGGCTATTCAGAAGCATTCCTCTTCCAGCAATGCAGGTAATGTGCCCCATGCCAGATCTCTAGAAAAGCAGCCAGCATCCTGAAATATACTCGGAGTCGAGCGTGGATTTCATGCTCTTTATTCAGCTCATAGTGGTGAGGCGGAATGAATGTTCCCCCAAAGTATCTGCTTTATATACATTATTTACACAATGGGCTGTACGTGATTGGCTAATTCCGGGATTCTCCTGTAAGCCAATCAGGTTCTGGATTCACTTCCATCTGGAGCTGGATTGAGTGGCTCCTGCGGACCAATCAGACTGCTGCATTCTGAATCCTATTGTTCTAGGACCAATCAGACTGCTGCATTTTGGATCCTATTCAACTCAGTACATAACAAATCCCAAAATGTCTCCAGAGCTTACAGCTGATCTCTCTCTCTCCCTCTCCTTCTCCCTCCCTCCCTCTCTCTCTCTCTTACACACACACACACACACACAGAGAGAGAGAGAGAGAGAGAGAGAGAGAGAGAGAGAGAGAGAGACCGACCCAGATTGCATCTTCCTTAGATGGGAAAGGGGAAATCCACCCTCCTTTCGTCCTGGCTGAAAATTTGATTTGTCAGACTATTTTAGCATTCCACCTGATCTTTTTCTTGTCCACGCCATGAACCTAAGACGCCATCTATGCATGGCTTTGCTATCCACGTCTTCCAGCAACCCATCCCACATGCTAGCCAGGAGGGCACAGAGGAACCTTTGCTCTTTTAATCTGCCCCCTTTTCACCCCAATAAAATAGTCAAATGGACACCGGGTCTCGTAGCACAGGCCCACATGTGTTTACTCAGAAGTAAGTTCCTCTGAATTCGATCCCATGTAGGCTGTGTAAACATTACGCAGCTAGGTACATGTTTCCCAATCCAGATCAAAACTGGTTTGAGGGGTGGAGGACACATCAAAATGCAGCCTTTCATAAGAAACTATAGAGTAAATATGGATTGTGGGAGCACCCTGGGTGCTGAGTAAATCATAGAATCATAGAGTTGGAAGGGGCCATGAGGATCATCTTGCCCAGCCCCCTGCAATGCAGGAATCTTTCGCCCAATGTGGGGCTCAAACCCACAACCCTGAGATTAGGGGTCTCATGCTCTACCAACTCAGCTGTGAGTGTGTACACAGCTTTCCGCCCCAAGAACCGTATTTTTCGCCCCATAGGGCGCACCAGCCCATAGGGTGCACCTAGTTTTTTGGGGAGAGCTGCGTGAAGCCCGGGCGCGCTCTTCAGCGCGCCCCAGGCTTCGGAATGCAGGCAGCTCTGCGCAACCCTTGGGAGACCGGCGCAAAGTTGCGCCGGTCTCCCAAGGGTTGCGCCGAGCTTCCTGAAGCCTGGAGAGCGAGAGGGGTCGGTGCGCACCGACCCCTCTCGCTCTCCAGGCTTCAGCGAAAGCCTGCATTCGCCCCATAGGATGCACACACATTTCCCCTTCATTTTTGGAGGGGGAAAAGTGTGTCCTATAGGGCGAAAAATACGGTAAGTCTGCATAGAATTAAAGTCGGCTGCACACACGTTGTACATTTAAAGCATGTTGTTTCTGCACAAAGAATCCTGGGAACTGTAGTTTATGCTTGACACAGCTACAATTCCCAGCTTCCATAACAAACTACCGTTCCCAGAATTCTTTGGAAGAAGCTATGCATGGTTTGTATGCAGCCATATATGGTTTGTTCCAATTCTTTCACCATCCTAGCCATTAGCTCCTCACCCACCACAATCTTCAGCACGAGGAAATGTTGGTGTGAATGAAGGGGAGAGGCTGTCCCATATAAGTGTTCTCATAGCACTTAAGTTTCGCCTGTCTATGTTCTCTCTCTCAAATAAAAGAAAAAGCCAGTTAATGATTGACAGGTGACTCGACTTTCACCTCCGGATGCCAGGCCAAAATGCCGATTAATAGCTGGGGGGTGGGAGGGGACTAGAAAAGTATCAGTAGCAGCAAACTGAATCCTACTCTTTAGTGAAGCAGGAAGCAGTTCACAGGAAAAGCAAGAAGTTATGTAGGAATAAAGACATTTGAGACAAGGCTAAAGCGAAAGTTTAACATCAGTCTGCTATGTTTGGCAAGATGGGAATCTAATGATCACTGGATCTGGCCCTGATAACGACCTGACTGCTGTTTATATTGCATCCTGATGAATATTTGAAAAAAGCCGGTCCTGCCCTGTCATTCTTGCTGTGTAGGACATTTGTAGCACAGCAGTGTCTTTTCTCAACCTGAAATTGTTTGTGCTCATCCTCAAGATGCTGCTTTTGATCTAGATAGATTTTAGCTCCTGTTGTATGCAATAGGGAATGTGGTCACTTGATGGGCTCTCCTTGATAAGGTAATCCACACCTTTTCCTACCTGCACGTTCTCCCAGGTGAAGGAAGAAGGAAGTGGTGGTTGCAGTCTTTGCATATGTATTCACCCACAGTGTTATTGGACAGGTGCGATGGATACACACACAAGCACATTTGTTTTTACCGGTTTTCAAACAGACACACACTGGGGCAATGCAGAATCAGTCTGCAACGAGCATCTATTTGATGAATGAAACCAGTTTTTCAAGAAGTGCTTTTCAGGGGCAAAAAATAAAAAATGCAGTTTATTTAGATAGCATGTGGACAATTTAGCAAGTCTCCATTGCTTCTAGAACAAAAGGTCATGTGTCAAAAGTACAAAGTTTTCAGCACTTGCTTAAACTTCTTGTTTTGTTTATTCAGGCATTCCCTGAAATGCAGCCCAACCACATAACTGCTGTATAGATAATCTGAATTAACTTATTCTGATGTTTGATTTGCATGTTATGGCATTTTGTGATATTATGCTGCATACCGCTTTGGCATTCTTTATGATAGGCGGTATAGACATTTGTAATAATTATAAGTAAGTCAGCCAGTGCAAAGCAAGACAATGAAACAAGGGCTGAATCTAGACATATATTAAAAAACGCTGTGAAAATGCTTTTTTTAAAAAAAGGTGTTAAAATATATATTGAATTTGCCATTAGCCCACCATCGCCATCTAGTGTCATGTTTGTATGATGCACTTGGAACGCACTTAAAACATTATATTTGCAGCTGTATAGCTAAGTCCAAAATATTGCTGCTACCTTTGTCTGCCAATCATTCCTGTGCCTTTCCACAAGACCAGAAACTTGGGAGGCAGCAGCTGTCTCGATTCTTGCTGAGCATTTGGGTAGAATATAGTCTGCATGGTTTTTCTTAATATTATCTGTAAGGTACAGCTGGGGACTCCAGGTCCCATCAACCCTAGCGAACATGGGGGCGGGGAATTATAAGCCACAAAATCTGGAAGGCCAAAGGTTCATGCCTGTGTCAACTGCCCCGGAAAAACTAAACACCTTGTTTTTTCCTGATTCAGGTAGGTAGCCGTGTTGGTCTGTTGTAGTCATAGCAAATAACAAGATGGAAGTCTGTGTGTGTGTGTGTGTGTGTGTGTGTGTGTGTGGAGAGAGAGAGAGAGAGAGAGGGAGTATATATATGATCCAAAAAGAACTCCCTTAAGAGAATCAAGTCTTTTTGTCTTAAGACAGTCTTTAAAAGAATCTTTAAAAAAAAAAAAAAATTTAATAATTCCGGTAGCACCTTAAAGACCAACTACAGTGGTACCTCGGGTTAAGAACTTAATTCGTTCCGGAGGTCCGTTCTTAACCTGAAACTGTTCTTAACCTGAGGTACCACTTTAGCTAATGGGGCCTCCTGCTGACGCTGTGCCGCCGGAGCACGATTTCTGTTCTCATCCTGAAGCAAAGTTCTTAACCTGAAGCACTATTTCTGGGTTGGCGGAGTCTGTAACCTGTAGCATATGTAACCTGAAGCGTATGTAACCCGAGGTACCACTGTAAGTATAAGCTTTCTAGGTATGAGCTTTCGTGTGTATACACATTTCTTCAGATACTTGTTTTTTCCTGCAAGTGTATGATGGCCATGTTGGGTGTCGTGCTCTCATGCAATTTCGGGCCAAGACCTTGCCCGCCCCCCAAAGCATTTTTTGGGGTCTGTGTGGTGCCCCAGAACATGTGTTTTTGTGTACTTTGCCCCCAAAGTACTTTTCCTGGGTTTACGATCTCACATGGGATTGCAGACCTCGAATAGGGTTTCCCAGTTTGGGGCCATGTTGTGTTGGGGGTGTGTGAAGTTGCCCTATCCCTGTCAGAAACAAAGTTATGCTTGGAATTACTGGATTGTATTTAATGTTGGTCCTACTCAGGGTAGACCCACTGAAAATAAAGGAGATGACTAAAGGAGGTTCACCAATTCATTTAAAAGCACTCTTTTACCACTTTAAAGGTTGTGGCTTCCCTCTGGGAAGAATTCTGGGAACAGTAGTTTGTTAAAGCTGTTGAACGTTGTTAGGAAATTCCCTCTCATAAATGCCCAACACCCTTAGCAAACTATAGTTCCCAGGATCCTTTCTTCCCATGACTGTTAAAGTGTTAGAAGAGTGCTTTACAGTGGTACCTTGGGTTAAGAACTTAATTTGTTCTGGAGGTCCGTTCTTAACCTGAAACTGTTCTTAACCTGAGGTACCACTTTAGCTAATGGGGCCTGCTGCCGCCGCGCGATTTCTGTTCTCATCCTGAAGCAAAGTTCTTAACTTGAGGTACTATTTCTGGGTTAGCGGAGTTTGTAACCTGAAGCATCTGTAACCTGAAGCGTCTGTAACCTGAGATACCACTGTATATGTATATCATGAATGAGAGCTGTAATTTAGTTCAATACAGCCTACTTTTTTAAAAAAAGCATCCTTGAGTAAGGCAATGAATTAATCACCTCAGGCATCTGTAGTTAATTGGCTAGGGTGCTAACTGGACAGTAACAGCCTGCATTTCTGTCTGCAAAATGTTGGGAGAGTCTGCCTGCCTGCACCCCTCCATCCAACGCCAACCCCATTTCTCCCCCCCCTTCTTTTCTTCAGTCCTGTGTACTGGCAAGCGGGCCCCACCATGCTGACCCGCCTTGAACTTCTCCAGAAGAATAGCTCCCAGAGCCTCGACAAGGCCACCGGCGGTGGGATCCTGCGCCTCTCCTTCCAGAACGAATCGCATGGGGCTTATTACCAGTGTTATGTCAACGGGCACCTGGTGGGCAAGTTCATTGTGGCTTCTTCCGGGGTCGTGCCAGTCTCTGGGGAGCACGGCCACACCTACTCCATCATCGAGGCGCTGATTGTTGGGCTCTCCATGTTCCTTGTTTTCCTTATGTTCCTCAGCATCATCCAGTCCTGCCGGAGAAAACCCGGAACCACCATGGTCTAACTGGGATGCAGACAACCACTTAAACATCCCAGAAAAGCAGGGCATGGATTGCTAACTAATAAAAAATATTGACTAGCAATACATTCGGAGTCAGTCTTGAACCCTGGAGCTGTGTGTAGGGAGGGGAGGGCTTGAAATCTGTGTTGGTTGGAGTGATGCTGTACAGTAAAAAAGGTAAAGGACCCCTGGACAGTTAAGTCCAGTCAAAGGCAACTATGGGATTGCGGCACTCATCCCGCTTTCAGGTCAAGGGAGCCAGTGTTTGTCAAAAGACAGCTTTCTGGGTCATGTAGCCAGCATGACTAAACCGCTTCTGGTGTAACGGAACACCATGACAGAAGCCAGAGCACAAGGAAAGGCCATTTACCTTCCCGCCGCAGTGGTACCTATTTATCTACTTGCACTGGCTTACTTTCAAACTGCTAGGTTGGCAGGAGCTGGGACAGTACCAGGCAGTAATGCAGAGGCAAATTCAGCTGTTCACAGCCATGCCCCCTCACAGCCACACACCTCTTCTAAGATTATACAACCTTCTTAAGATTATGCAATAATAATAACAACTATTAGGGACGCATTGCAACAATCTATGCAGATCTCCATGTCTTGTCTTTCAGCGATCAGCTATTTTCTGTGCACATACATGGGCAAATGGTTTGGAAAGCTCCAGTATCGTCTTTCGGAGCTGTGTTTTCCACTGCATGTAACAGAACTTGCACGTCCTTCTTTTGAAGCACCTTGCGTTTTCAGTGTCCCTAAATGCTTAGCTTTGGAGCACACAGAACTCCTCTTCCGTGTACTTTCTGTGCGCCTTCTCCCAAGTGACCCTAGGAGCCAGTCTTCAGCGGCTGACTCATGTCCTTTCACATTGATTTCCTTTCACATTGATGGTCTCCAATCAGAGCAGAGGGCCAGAAGAGTTCTTTAAGTTACCCAAGGGGTTCCCTTGTCATGTTGATTGGGAGGGTCTAGGACAGGCATAGGCAAGCTTGGCCCTCTAGATGTTTTGGGACTACAACTCCCATCATCCCTAGCTAACAGGACCAGTGGTCAGGGATGATGGGAACTGTAGTTCCAAAACATCTGGAGGGCCGAGTTTGCCTACGTCTGGTCTAAGATGCTGGAGGCAGGAGCCCTGCTTCAGAAATAGTAACAGGTCCTTGACCACCCATGACCAAGGACCGCTACTCCTCTGGTACCAGGAGAAGCTGTGCTGTATCAAGTATGTGAGCCAAACTACACATTGTGCACATTTTAAAAAAGGTGCACTTAACACCGCCAATTTTGAAAGAAAAGAAACCGCACAGGATTCACGTTCCAGATCAAGGTCCTGCACCACTTTCCTGCTTACCCACTGTTACTATTCCCTAAAGCTGCTATTTACTGCTTATAATGATCTGCAGGGAAGATTCCAGCAGAATCGGGATCAGGCTGCTTTCCTTTCGAAATAGGAGATTTTAAGCATGTTTCGTAGCAGTGTGATTAACGTGGGAATCTGTGGCCTTCAAGATGATGTTGGACCTCAGCTCTCATTGTCCCTGCTGGCTGGAACTGAGGGGAGTTGGAGTCCCACAAGATGTGGAGAGCCACAGGTCCCCCCACTGATGGAATAAGTAGTTTGGTCCACAATGGAGGCTGTGATGAGGAGCTTCATGTTCATGTTAGCACACCAACACAACACAAGAGGGCACTGTGGTATAAGGCACTCATCCACTGATTTTGATTGGGGTGCAGGTGCAGGTACAGGTACCCAGTGAGTTCAGTGGCAACCAACACTCCCTCTCCAAGCAACCCGCTGGGACCCTCCCCAGGGTGGTCAGGCATCAACTCCCCAAGCTCCTCCCATTCTTCCCCAGGATTGGACCATTCCGTCCATGAAATCTCCAAGGAACTCATGAAGACAATAGATCCAGCTAATCAGCTGCACTGGCTGAACCCTGAACAAGGTCTCCCACAAGTGCGACGGGCTTTCCTATCTGCTTTTTAACTGGTTGCACTTCCAGGTAGAGATTGAGGGGCGGGGGAAAGAGAGAACGAATTTAATTCAGTTCACGTTTAAAGGCAGATCTATAAAATCCACACGTTGCAAAACAATGAGTCACAGCCATCCTTTGAAGTCTGCACTGACCCAAATCGTGCAATGCGGTTCTCCCAATCAAACGATGTTTACAAAAAAATGCACACATTAAGTGAATTACATAAGATGTGTACAGATGAACAAACATTTTAGTGAAAATAGTATTTTAAAAGGCATGTCAGGGAAATTGCTTGCAAAAAAAAGTGCACACCAGTCAAAACTGCATACAAAATGTGCTTTGTTAGGAGAAATTTGCAAAATAAAAATAAAAATGCTAAAGAATTTTCATGAGGGTTTTTAAAAAAAATGCTGCAGAAATGGGGAGAATTTTAACTCTAGATGGGGGAAAGAGAGAACTGAAACTGATAGCTCCTTCCATCCCTGCTTTCAGGTTAAGGGGCAGAACTAGGGTGACCAGATTCAGTTCATTAGAAGCTGTCTTATATCACGGTTAGACTATTTGTCCATCTGGCCTGGTACCATTTACAGCCTTTTACCATTTACTCTGACTGGCAGCAGCCAATGTGTGCCCAGCGCAGTCTGTGGGGTGGCATTTTTCACCTCCAGAGTTCCAGTTAAGCACATCAATTTAAGAACGAAGCAGAGAGAGATCAAAAAATGAGAGACTGCATTTCAAAAGAAAACGGAAAGAAGAAGAAGAGGAGTCTGGATTTGATATCCCACTTTATCACTACCCTAAGGAGTCTCAAAGCAGCTAACAATCTCCTTTCCCTTCCTCCCCTGCAACAAACACTCTGTGAGGTGAGTGAGGCTGAGAGACTTCAGAGAAGTGTGCCTGGCCCAAGGTCACCCAGCAGCTGCATGTGGAGGAGCAGGGAATTGAACCTAGTTCACCAGATTACGAGTCCACTGCTCTTAACCACTACACTACACGGGAAACACAGAATTAACTAGCTATCAGGAAAACTAACACGTTTCCAAGCAGCCGACGAGGCAAGGTGAATTGAGATCCATGGACAATAAGAACTAGGTCAGATCCGTACTATACATTGAAAGCACACGGCTGCCCCCAACACATCTTGGGAGCTGTAGACTCAAGACTCCCATTATGCCCAGCCATCATGGCCAGGGCTGATGGGAGTTGTAGTCCAACAACACCTGGATGGCCACAGGTTCCCCAGCTCCCCGCTATATGTCTGTGCTTATTTACAAATAATGTGGCAGGGGGTGGACGCAGGGGCGATCCAGGCAGCTGGTTCAAACCAGAATGCCTTTGGGGTCAATTAAACTATCAGGCCCCTCCAGCGCGCAGAAAACATCCACACTCTTCTCTCAGAGACAATAGGTCAATTCTCTGCTGCCAACTGCTATGACTTAGTAGCCAGGGCAAACAGTCCCTGCAGCCTTTGTCTTCGCAATGAATCACCCTGGTGCGCACGGTAGCCGTTGCTTGACTCATGCCTGCTCACAACCGCGGCCTTTGTCTCCAGCTCTCGGGATGGCACGGTGGGTGACTGACACAGCCCTCTCTCGCCCTGTGCCAGGGACAGCAAAGAAGGGCACTTCCATCTTCCCACTGCCCAGGGCACAGAACTCCTAGCCTTTGGTTCCTGGGAGAGAAACCAGGCACATCCCTCAGGTGTCTGTTTCGTTTTTAATATTTCTCTTTGCTAACAGGCAGCGGGTGAGTTGAGAGATCCGGCACAAGGCCTTGCAATATATATATTTGCTATGGTGGTATCCAATTTTATTTTATTTTTTTTTTAAAAAAAAATTATTTGGTTTTTCAGATTAAAACTTTACAGCCACGTATTCAACATACAACATAAAAACAAGATTCCAAGGAATCTCTTGTACTTCCCTCCTTCCTCCCCTTTGTGGGTTCTATTGTTAATCATTTCCTCCTGCATCTTTTATAATAATCCAAATCTTTTATCTCTCCATTGTATCCAAAATTCGCCATTAAACTACAAGTGATATTCCAATCCTACTAATGGTTTTAACTGTTTACAATGGTCTTTAAGATAAGTTATAAATTTCCCCCATTCCTTATTAAAATTTTGGTCTTCCTGATTTCTGATTCTTCCAGTCATTTTTGCCATTTCGGCACAATCCATCGACTTGATCTGTCATTCTTTGGTAGGGATTTTATCTTCTTTCCATCTCTGGATGGTATCCAATGCTACTCACGGCAGACCCATTGAGCTTAATGTACATGAGTAGCTTATGTCCATCAGTTCCAATGGGTCTACATTTGAGTAGAACTTAGTTCGATACAATCCTATGGAATTGTCTCTGGGGCGAATGACTACATCCAGGCTTAGGTGGTGTTTGCACAATACATTTAAAGCACATGTCTTCCCTCCAAAGAATCCTGGGAACTGCAGTTTATCCCCTCAAAGGGCTTCAGTTCCCAGGTTTCTTTGGGGGAAGACATGTGCTTTCAAAGTGTTTTAATTGTATGGTGTGCACACAGCTTAACTAGTGTGTGTATTTATTAACTTATTATATATGTTTTAATGCCACCTCTCCTCCAAGGACCTTGAGGCAGCATACTTTGATCTCCCCCATGTTATTCTTGCCACAACCCTGTGAAGAAGGGTAGGCACAGAGAGAGGGAGTGACTGGTCTGAGGTCACCCAGTGAGCTTGGTGGCAATTTGGGGATTTGAACCCAGGCCTCCCCAGTCCTTGTAGTCCAGAACTGAGTCCAACCAAGGTGTCCCCAACATTTCTGAGCCTGGGGACACATCTAGAAATCTAAGGAGTTGTGTTTGGCGCACCACAGAATAACCATTTTGCAGAAGAAAAACTGGCAATGCTTAGAAGGCTCCCAAAAAGAACACCCAAGGCAGAACATCTACACACACATAAAAAACAACACAGACAAAAAAATGCAGATCACCCAACCAAAAAGCCCACCAACCCTCACACCCAAACAACTTGCAACATTAAAAAAAATAAAGGAGGGGCAAGTTGACTGGACAGGCACCATGGGGCATTTGTTGTGTTCCTGCCTGACCTCTGTGTTCCCTGCCAGAGGACTTTCTTCTAGTGGTACCGAGAATTCCTTTTATTCTAGGATTGCCGTATTTCAAAAAGTGGAAATCCGGACACAAAAGAGGGGGGGTGGGGGTGGGCAAAGTTGTTATTGCTTCCATTGCTAGTTTCTGAAGCTGCACACACGTTTGCTACCGATCCTGCAGTTTCTTGAGGCATAATGCTGTTTGAGGCACTATCCCTCAAATTAGCTGCCGTTTCGTAGTTCAATAACACCTGGTGGGCCACATGTTTTTTTCCACTCTGTCCAACACCACTCGTTGCCCCCCCTTTTTTCTTCCATTATATTCATACTGTTGCGAGTTCTGATGCTGAACTTGCTTGCTTCCATATTACTTTTTAGATAGACCCAGTACATTGTACTGGTCATTTGAAACCAACTCAAGTAATGCCTGTGAAGTGCTGTTTATGGTTAGAGTGCCGGACTAGGACCTGGGAGACCAGGGTTCGAATCCCCACCTCGCCATGTAGCTGACTGAGTGAATTTGGGCCAGTCATAATCTCTCAGCCCAAGCCTACCTCACAGAGTTGTTGTGAGGATGAAATGGGGAAAGGGAACCATGCACGTCTCCTGGAGCTCCTTGGAAGAAAAATGTGGCATATAAATGAATAATGCCCTCCTGGGGGATACAGAGGTTGGATGGCAATCTGTCACGCATGATCTAGTTAAGATTCCTGCATTGCACGGGGTTGGACTAGATGACCCGAAGGTCCCCTTCCTCCTCTACAATTCTAAGATTCTAGGGGGAAAACGTTACTAAGCACCAACTTGGGCAACTCCCCTCCCACCTCCCTTTCTCCCATTGGATCCCGCCCATTAAGACACGGTGAGTCGCGCGATTTGCTATATATTCTCCACATACAAGCCTCTCGTCCAATAAGCGGTCGCGAAAGACTGACAAGGCGAAGGGAGGGGCTCCTTCACATTTCCCCCCCAATCAGAATGGCCAAGGGGTGGATTCGTCATGGGGAATTGCCTGACGGGAGTTGAAGTTCTCTCTCCCTCTCGTTTGCTCGTCAGGCAGACCGCGGATCGAGCGGACTACAGTTCCCAAGTGCCTGTTCGGCAGCTGAGTTCAGCCTTAGGAAAAGGGAGTGCAAGAAGATTAGAAAAATCTCGGGTCAAAGAATGCGCTGGGTGGAATCGTAGAATTGCAGAGTTGGAAGGGAACCCGAGGGCCTTCTAGCCCAACCCCTTGCAATGCAGGAATCTTCCCTTTCCCTAATATAGTTTGGGGTCCTGTTCAGGACTATTCTACTCCCCATCCCGTTCAGTAGCAATGGCCAGGTGTGTCCTAGTTAATAAGAGGACAGTCCTCTGTCTAGTCCAAGTCTGGCTTAATGATCAAAAACATTATTATTATTATTACTTATACCCCACCCATTTGGCTGGGCCTCCCCAGCCACTCTAGGCGGCTTCCAACAGAATATTAAAAACGTAATACAGTGGACGCTCGGGTTGCAAATGTGATCCATGCGGGATGCACATTCACAACCGATTCGGCATTTCTGCACATGTGCAAAGCGCAATTTAGCACTTCTGCGCACGCACGACCGCCGAAACCCAGAAGTAACCCGTTCCGGTACTTCAGGGTTTCGGCGGGTGCGTAACCTGAAAAAACGCAATCTGAAGCGGCTGTAACCCGAGGTATGACTGTAAAACACCAAACTATAAAAACTTCCCTGAAAGCCTTGAAGCTGCCCAGACACAGCACAGTAGGCCCTTTCCAAATTTACATATGCATAAATAAATTAGGGGCATACAATTTTTACGCAGCTCTGTTTTCCTCTGCAGCCGTGACAGGGCTACATTCTCAGAGTTCATCGTGAGGAGGGATTGGTTTAACAACCAAACCCTCTTCACGGGGAGCTGCAGTTTTGTCAGGGCAGCAGCTTTCAAAGGTTTCTGGCAGGGGTTGCCAGCCCAGGACCTGAGACCCTTCTGCGTGCATTGGGAGAGTGTGTGCACGAATTCCATTGTGCTTAGTTTATTTTTTTGGCTGCTATTCTGTTAATGTTGTTAATATTGTTTTATTGATCATGATGCTGTAGTACGTTTTGAATGCTGTATATGACTTTTTTCGTAATGGTGCTGTTTAGCTTATTTCCCCCCGTCGTTTTGTTAATAGTGCTTTATTGACTGCAATTGTTTTACTGATGATTTACTGTATAATTGTTTTACTGAGGAATTGTTATGATTTATGTTGTATATATGAAGTTCTATTATGCTGTTGTTGTTTACTGTTCGTAAGCCGCTTTGCAATGCATGTGCATGAAAAGCAACATAAAAATATAATCAAGCAATCAAATCAATCAAAGCAGATGCTCTACCACTAATCTACCGCTTGGACCATGCTACCTGGAGCTGATGAGAGTTGGGATGTCCAAAAATATCTGGAGGGCAGCAGGTCCTGCATCTCCACCATAGAAAGTGTCCTGTAGAAATGCCTCCATATGCAGCTAAATGACACCCCAAATGGGACAGGAGGATCGAAACCTTGAGCTGGACCTGCAGAACCCTGCCAGGAAAATAGTGCTGCTTTTGTCAGTTCAGCCTGTATGACTGGCCCCCACACAAGCATTTATGTTATCCAGACCCCCACATGGGATTAACATGGATACATGTCTTCTAAAACAGACCCCAAATGTATATCTGAGTCCAGATTTCCCACATTCAAGCCAGAGCTCTGCTGTCTATCACTCCATGTTGGCTGCTATATTTTTATTTTTATCCATGGTATCAGGGGCATGGGACGCGGGTGGCGCTGTGGGTTGAACCACAGAGCACAGGACTTGCTGATCAGAAGGTTGGCAGTTCGAATCCCCGCAACAGGGTGAGCTCCCATTGCTCGGTCCCTGCTCCTGCCAACCTAGCAGTTCGAAAGCACGTCAAAGTGCAAGTAGATAAATAGGTCCGCTCCGGCAGGAAGGTAAACGGCGTTTCTGTGCACTGCTCTGGTTCACCAGAAGCGGCTTAGTCATGCTGGCCACATGACCCGGAAGCTGTGTGGCGGCTCCCTCAGCCAATAAAGCAAGATGAGCACCTCAACCCCAGAGTTGGTCACTGCTGGACCTAATGCTCAGGGGCATCAGGGGCATAGCTAGGCACAGGCTCAGGATGCAAATGGGCATGTGCCTGTTTACATGCTTGGATGCCTCTGGGCGAATTAAGGTGTCAGAGACCTTGGATCTTACCAGCCCTGTGCTCCATAGTATACCCAGTAAGCAAAAGAATATTTCTTTTTTAAAAAAATTAAAAAGGCAAAATGGGAAGATGTCTTGCACGTTGCTCTGTCCATTTGGTGCCACCTACACTAACTGGCAGCAACTCTCTAGTGCTCTAGGCAGGAGATATTCCCAGCCCTAGCTGGAGTTGCTGGGGACTGAACACTGGAACTTCTCCATGCAAGACAGATGCTCTGCCACCGAGGTGTGGCCCTTGGGAAAGGAGGGGGCAGGAGATCAGGGACCTGATGCGAAAGACCTGGGGCTCAGGCCCCTGGGCCACCCGCTGAGAACACCCCCAGCTCAGTTACAGGACCCCTGCTCAACAAAGCAACCCAATCCTAGACTTCTGTTTACTTCCGCAAGTCATTCCTTTCCTGGGTGTTTTGCTCCCACCCTCCGGTCCTCCCTGCCCCCATCTCCATCAATACTTAAGCCCGATCTCCACGTCTGGCACATCTGTGTGCATCACTTCATCCTGACATCTCGCCACTGCTGCTCCCTCTACGCCCAAAGTGTACACAGGGGCTCATTGTTCTGGATGCTCAGCTTCCCCTTGTGGGCTGATCTGCCTTGGCTTTCGCTGGCCACTGAGGCTGGCATAACCTGGTACCCTTGGCTGGGTCTGAGGACTTGTCTGGTTTCCCGGGACGTATTTGCTGGAGGAAGGACAGCAGCAATTCCACGAGAAGCCCATCCTCAGATTCTGGGTGAGTGCCGTTTTATTTTACTTTTGTGAGGGGCTTCTGTGGGAAGGCTCACCGATGAGGGCAAAGCACCTGGTTCTTTTTTGTGTATTGTCAGAGCATGGATTGATCTCCAAGCAGAGTCAGAGAGCAGTTTCGAATCAAAAGACAGCTGCTAAGGTATTTTTATAGCTTTGGGGGGAAAGGAGATTGCGGTTCGGAGCAGCGGTAGCCAACTTCTGGCTTATGAGCCACAACTGTGGCATCTGTCCCTTGGTGGAACCCCACCTTAACTCAGTCAATATGTGGGATAAAGCCTGCCTACTGCTTCACTATCAAGGGGAAGAGTCAGGGGGAGACATTTTTGTGGTATGTGTTCGCAAGATCTTAGCTCAGTGGCAGAATACCTGCATCACCCACAAAAAGATGCAACTTCAATCACCAGCAGCTCCAGGTACGGCTGGGAAAGACCCCTGTTAGAACTGATTTATTTACAATATGCCAAGGAACTCAAGACCCCGTACAGTGGTACCTCGGGTTACAGACGCTTCAGGTTACAGACTCCGCTAACCCAGAAATGATACCTCAGGTTAATAACTTTGCTTCAGGATGAGAACAGAAATTGCACGGTGGCAGCAGGAGGCCCCATTAGCTAAAGTTGTACCTCAGGTTAAGAACAGTTTCAGGTTAAGAACGGACCTCCAGAATGAATTAAGTTCTTAACCCGAGGTACCACTGTACATGGTTCTCCCTGCTCTGTTTTATGCTCGCAGCAACCCTGTGTAGTCGGTTAGGCAGAATGAGAGCGACTGGCCCCAGGTCAGCCTGCGAGCTTCATGGCCAAGTGGGAATTTGAACCCTGGTCTCCCAGGTCCTTGTCAAACATTCAACATCCCTGTGTTCGTCAGAGGAAGGGTGGTATATAAATTTAATAAAAATTAATAAGAAGCAGAACCAGTGTCAACGAGCATAGGATGTCCTGATTTTCTTTGGAGAAATGTTGGAGGGTATGGAGTTATGCAGTGCTTCTTTTCTATTAAAAATGTTTAGGGGTACTCTCATTTTCCTACTCATATTGAAATACTGCCTCTCAATGAGGCCAAACTTAGATGCACAAAATATTTAGGGGTATGCGTACCCCCAGAAAAATGCACTGGAGTTATGTGACCCTCAAGCCAAAGAGATAAATAACTATACAACCTTTAGAAGATATCTGAAATCAGCCTTGTCTAGGGAAGGTTTTTTTAATGTTTTATGTTTTTATGTATGTTGGAAGCCTCCCAGAGTGGCTGGGGCAACCCAGTCAGATGGGTGGGGTACTGTTATTGTTGAAATTATTATTATTATTCATTTGAGAAATGCTGGAGGGTGTGTAATACTGAGTCAGATGGACCAATAGTCTAACTCAGTGCAAGACAGGTTTGTATGTTCCAGTGATCTACATGCAGGAGAATGTGAAGACATAGGAACATAGGAATCTGCCTTATTCTGAGTCAGACCACTGGTCTATCTAGCTCAGCTTTGTCTACACTAACTGATAGCAGCTCTCAGGGTTTCAGACAAGATTCTATCCCAGCCCTACCTGGAGCTGTCAGGGATTGAACCTGTGACCTTCTGCTTGCAAGGCAGATGCTCCACCACTGAGCTACAGCACCTCGGTCCTGAAGTGATAGAAAAAGGGACAGTTTCATTAAAGATCGCATGCTGAGAATCACAGTTTTGACAGTTCCTTTCTGGCAGGGGTGGGGGCAATGTTCTTGCAACTAGAAAAATTACACTCTGCAGAAATGGGTGAAATAGAGCCCTAGCGCTAGGGTTATTTATACATTTATTATTTTCAGAAAATATTCCTATGAGGGTAGCCCCTCCAGGAGGTCACTGTTATGCAGGAGGAATTTTAGAAGTTTTGGTTTGCATAATGAAAGTGCCTTCTCACCCATGTCGTTTTAAATTTAAAATGCCCTTTTGCTGTTAGAAAAGTGCTGGGGAAATGCATTGAAAAGGGTGGGATGAATGAGCAATTGATGGGAAGCAGGTTCAGGCCACCCATGAGGCAAGGTGAGGAGACTGCCTCAGGTAACAGGATTCATTGGTGCAGCAGATCCCGATGTCAGAGCAAGAAGGGAGGTGCCATTTGGTGTGTGTGTGTCCACCTGAAGTGCCAAAATATCTTGGGCTGGCACTGATGGGAAGACATGTAACCACTTTGCATGTGGACCAGGATGAATGCTGAGTCAATGGCTTGTGAGTCCTATAAGAGTCTTTTTAAAATGGCATTCCTCCTCTCCACTCCATGTTAAAGTCAACTTTGCACCATTCTGCTGCATGTCTGCATCATGAGTAGGGATTTGGTTCAGTCCACATTTAAAGGCAAGCTTATCTACTTCACACTCTCTGAAACAATATGTGAACCAAAACACAGGCAACCTTCTGAATTCATACTTATCCAAATTTTGTGATACAGTTCTCCAGTTAAGTAATGCACCCAAAAAATGCATATACTTGGGTGTATATTCATGGAAAAAACAGGCAAAGATGCATGAGCTTAGGGGAAATTGCTCTAAAATGTGTATCTCAGGTAATATCGCATACAGCCTTGTGCATATTAGGAGACACTCTTTCTAAAATGTTGATGAATTTTCATGAGAACTGTATTTTAAAAAATGTGAAACTGAAAATGTTGAGAACTGAACTTAACATTGGAAAGATTGGAAACGGAAATGGACATTTTCACCCATTGCTAATCAGGGGAGGTCGTGTGTAAATTTAATGGTGAGCTTCTCTTTCCTTTTGTGCATTTAGTAGCCCTTGAGAGTGCAGAATTTGAGAATATTTAGCTTAGAGCAAGTGGCCAGGAATGGTGCAAAGGAATAGGTCTTCTTCGGATCCAAAAGGGTTAATTCAGCAGAACTGAAACTGAATTCTGAAAGTAGGTCAGCCATTTGAAATTGGTATATGAACAATACATTTGGAAATGTTTTAAAACATGGTGCTGAGAGGAAATCATTTGCAGTGTTCAGTGGTCAGGTTTGACACTTTTTCAGCTGGTGTTCCCAAAACTCTCAAATCGAATAGTGCCCGTTGCCAGGAATGTGGCATGGGAGAAAAATGGAATAAACATTTCAAGGTTGTGGTTTCCTTTGCAAGTAAATTTGATATGCCATAGTTTGCATGAGAATTCCACCCCACCCTCCCAATTCATTTCAGCAATAACCAGGAAAGCCAGGATGCCAGAGCCAGAATCTTGTCTCTGATGGGAACACTCTTGGCAAATTGTTTTGCAAATTGTAGAGTGAATGGGCAGGGTGTGTGTGTTGCATTTGAATTCTCAAAGCCTTCATCAAGTTTTGAAGTTCCCCAGGTTGGTGCGGTGGCTAATCATAAAGCCTTTAGCCTATTCAAAAACACATATTGTTCTGCACAATCCCAGTCTCTGAGTGGCGAGAAACGTTGGTGGTGGTTTCAAGCCCTTTTCTGAGGTCTGGAACGAAGGTGAATGGAGACTGTGGCATCTTTAGGTTATATTTACCCATATATACAACCTGGGCATGTGGGATGTGGGTGGCACTGTGGGTTAAACCACAGAGCCTAGGGCTTGCCGATCAGAAGTTCCGCGGTTCAAATCCCAATGATGGGGTGAGCTCCCATTGTTCAGTCTCAGCTCCTGCCAACCTAGCAGTTCGAAAGTATGTCAAAGTGCAAGTAGATAAATAAGTACCGCTCTGGTGGGAAGGTAAACGGCATTTCTGTGTGCTGCTCTGGTTTGCCAGAAGCGGCTTAGTCATGTTGGCCACATGATCTGGAATCTGTATGCCGGCTCCCTTGGCCAATAAAACAAGATGAGAGCTGCAACCCCAGAGTCGGCCACACCTGGACCTAATGGTCAGGGGTCCCTTTACCTTTACAACCTGAGCATAGTATGGAGGGCATCACAGCACTAATCCTCCAGCAAAGGAATTGGTTCAGCAGCCTCTTCTACTGGATTCTAAGTGTTTCCTGCGCACCATACATTTTGCAACGCATGTTTAAAATGCCCCAGGTTGAATCTCTCGCATTTACGAGAGCAGAGGATCTCGGCCAGTGTCAGGGGGACACAGTGAATGGATGGACTAGTGCTCTGAGTATAAGGCAGCTATTTCATATGTTTATACTGGATGTTAGCTGCAGGTCGCCCTATCACAATTATCTTGCATTTCCTCTGGATGTGCAGCCAATGCTGTTCAGCAAGGTATAATAATATAATAATAATTTATTATTTATACCCCGCCCATCTGGCTGGGTTTCCCCAGCCACTCTGGGCGGCTTCCAACAGAACACTAAAATACAATAACCTATTAAACATTAAAAGCTTCCCTAAACACTGCACGGCTGACAAAAAAGGCACACTGGTTGCTGCTGGGCGGCCTTGGAAAAGATGCTGCTGTCTTCTGAAGATCTGTTGGGTTGGGTTTGGTGGAGCGTTTCACTCCAGCCTAAGGACAGAACTTTTTGCCACGTTGTGTTGTTGTTTTCAGCAGTTGCTCGGAGTGAGTAGAAAATTCAGCATGTGGCTTCTTTTCTGTCACAGCACCCCCGTGACAGGAAAAGCATCACCTGCCGGATTACTGTTGCTGCTAAAACAACTGTGGCTGCCCTGTTGGCTCTCCAGTTGGGACTCCCTTCAAGTTCCGCCAACTCCAGCCCGCTTAGCCAGTGGGCCAGGGATGAGGGAAGTTGTTTTGTGCTCCAGAGGGTAGGACCCGAATCAATGGATTCAAATGCTAAGAAATGGGACTCCGGCTAAACATTACAAAGCACTTTCTGACTGTAAGAGCTGTTCGGCGGTGGAACAGACCCACCTCAGAAGGTGGTGGATTCTCCTTCGTTTGAGGTGTTTAAACAGAGGTTGGACAGCCATCTGTCAGGGATTCTACCCAAATGCAATTTTGGTTTTAAAACGTGTTGTAAGGAGTCTGTATGGGAGTATATTGTATTTAAACATGGGGTATCAGAGTTTTTAGGGGCTAACCAGGTTGGGATAGCTAGGATAGCAGGCTTGTTGGGTTTTGAATGTCTTATGTAGATTTTTCAATTTCTTTGTTCTGTATGGGACAATGACAATAAAGATTATCATATTGTATCGTATCAAAATTCTTTAGCTCTGATTCCTATGTTGCAGGGATTATAGATGACCTTTGGGGTCCTTTCCAACTCTACAAATCTATGATTCTATGAGTTGCAGCTCAAGACCCACCTCAGGAGGGGCAGGGTGTGTGTGTGGAGTTATCAACCCTTCCTGCTTCACACTGGAATGGAGGGAATTTATATAACAAGTCCCAAACTGAACAAGCTTTTTTTTCTTTTGGCATGGTGCACGTTTGATTTTATCCACCCGAGGGCAGCAGGGACCCATGAACAAACACAAAGGCCCGCTCAACAAAGGGAGCTTTGAACAAGCTGCAGCTCCTACATGGTGTTCAGATCCAAGCGTGAAGAGGAGAGCTTTTAATAGCAGACAAAGTGCGGGATTGCTCTTCCGCATCTATAGCTCTCCCAACCCCTTGTCAGCACCCTGGCAAGATGTATTTTTATGTTCTCTCACATTGGCCGCGCTTTGTGTTTAAACTGTTCTCGCTTGCAACGCTTGAAAGTGCAATACAAAGGCATAATAATAATACAAAGCCCCCAGTCTTGAGCTTTGAAAGGTTCCTAAGAGAGGGTATCATTCTCAACGATGAGGAGGCAGCATGAGTTCATTTATGCTGCCTCCTTGCTGGCCTGTTCTAAATTTGCAGAAAACAAACCTAAACAACAGTTTTTGTTATCCTCGTTTATTATATTTTTATCTCGCCCTTCCTCCAAGGAGCTCCAGGAAGTACAGTGGTACCACGGGTTAAGTACTTAATTCTTTCTGGAGGTCCGTTCTTAACCTGAAACTGTTCTTAACCTGAAGCACCACTTTAGCTAATGGGGCCTCCCGCTGCTGCCGTGCTGCCGGAGCATGATTTCTGTTCTCATCCTGAAGCAAAGTTCTTAACCTGAAGCACTATTTCTGGGTTAGTGGAGTCTGTAACCTGAAGCATATGTAACCTGAAGTGTATGTAAGCCGAGGTACCACTGTATTTCTTATTTATTTCATTCAGGGAAATTATACGCCACTTATTTACGCTTGTCTCTAAGCAGTGTACAAGGAATGCAATCCAATGAAAATTAAAAACTGATTAAAACTACGAAGTCAAAATTCAGTTTAAATGCTTTCTGGGATTTTTTTTTTTTTTAAGTATTCAGGTGCTGGAAGTTCAACAGGGAAAGTGGGGATTCTCTCTCACCTCAGATGGAAGAGGCTTCCATAAATTCGTGCCCCCGATATTCAACGTATAGCTCCTGATGAATATGAGCATAGAATCATAGAACCATTGAGCTGAAACAGACCCCAAGAGTGCATCCCATTAGATGCAGTGGATCTGAGCCATGGGGGACCACCAACAGTGATTCCCCAAAAGACCTCTGGGATCGGGCAGGGGTATAAGGGATCAGGTGGTCCCTGTGGTATGCTGGACCCAAGTTGTTAAGGGTCTTGCAAGGGTCTTGCAAGGACTTTGAACCTGGCCTGGTAGTATACAGTGGTACATCAAGTTACAGACGCTTCAGGTTACAGACTCCACTAACCCAGAAATAGTACCTCGGGTTAAGAACTTTGCTTCAGGATGAGAACAGAAATCGCGTGGTGGCGGCGCGGTTCGAAATACTACCCTTGAATTTCATTACTAATATGTATCCCAAGTGGCATTTCTGACAGCCAATCTTTCATCATTAGTTACGTTGCCTGGAAACATCGAGCATTCGGAGGCTTTCAAAATTATTTAAGAACTTCAAAATGTTCTTTTGAATTCTCCCAAAATGCTGAGCTGTAACAATATGAAAACACGATGAGCCTCATCGCCATATGCTGATTCTTCAAGACCTAGCAAAGCTGAGAGCCATTTCGATACAAGCACACCCACCTTCTGTTTACAGGAATGCATCTGTAAGATATTGCAATAATCTTTAATGTTTGTGCTGTTTTCTAACCTTTGGTAGAGAGAAGCCCTAGTGACAGATTTTTCTCTGCCAAGATCTAGCGGCCCATTATTTTGGCAGCAGCTAAAAGGCTTCCAAGATTCCAAGGTTAGGGTGGCCATGTGCCCTTTTTTACAGAGAGAGGGCAGCCCTCTGTTTGAAGGACTAGTCGGTCCAAGTCAGGTTTAACAAAAAAGAGTTGACTGAAGGGAGAGTAGGAGGACCATTAAAGGAGTTGTCCTAACAGCTCTCAGCACTATTGCTGTTGTTGTTGTTTTATTATTATTATTATTATAATAATTATTATTAAGAGAATTTCAGTTATACAAAATAAAGTGAAGAAAGTAAAGGAAAAATGGAGGAAAAATGCAAATGAGAACTAAAAATACAATAAGAAAAAGGGATATAATGTAATACACTAAATATAATCAATTACACTTCCATACATTGTTATATAGATATACAGTGGTACCTCGGTTTATGAACTTAATCCGTTCCGGAAGTCCGTTCTTAAACCAAAACTGTTCTTAAACCGAGGCGTGCTTTCCCTAATGAGGCCTCCCGTTGCCAGTTCCCTTCCACCGTTAGGCTTCCGTTCTTAGACTGACGTAAAGTTCTCAAACCGGGACACTACTTCCCGTTTTACAGAGTTTGTAAACCGAATCGTTCTTAAACCGAGGTACCACTGTATACGTAATGTTATTGTCCTAATACATATGATTATCAATAACCCACTATACTTTATATAAACTCGTTCCAAACATCAGTATATTTATCCAAACAAAACCTACATCAATAGGCAGCCCATTCATACATTGCGAATGTTGTCATGTTGTCAATCCATTGGTTAAAGGGGATCTTATCTTTATTCTTCCAGTTCATCGATGCCAATCTTTTAGCAATAGTCAAGGTGCATAGAATCCATGTTCATTGCTCAGCACTCTTTAACAAACTACAGCTCTCATAATTCTTTGTGGCTGTTCAAAGTAGTATAGCGTTGCTTCAAATGGATGGCCTCCCACAGGCTTGCTCAGGTGGCAGTGGCAAGCACGTAGCATCAGCTCTCATTTAACGCCATGCAGCTGGGAAGGGCTGTTTAAATTTCCCACAATGCCCCGGAGTGACGCAACATCAGTGGCATTGTGGGAAATAAAAATGGCAGTGCCCAAACACTTTATTAAACTGAGGCCTGAGGCAGGAAGGAAGGAAGCAGGGACGCTACCAGGCTCCTAGGGGGTTCTGTGGCTGCTCAAGGATGCATAACTTGAGCGGCACAGGGTCTATACCAGACATAGGCAAACTTGGCCCTCCAGATGTTTTGGGACTACAACTCCCATCATCCCTAGCTAACAGGACCAGTGGTCTGGGATGATGGGAGTTGTAGTCCCAAAACATTTGGAGGGCCGTGTTTGCCTATGCCTGGTCTGTACCATAGATGGGGAAGGTGTGGACCAGCAAAAGTGGCTGGATTGTTGTTGTTGTTGTTTAGTCGTTTAGTCATGTCCGACTCTTCGTGACCCCATGGACCAGAGCACGCCAGGCACTCCTGTCTTCCACTGCCTCCCGCAGTTTGGTCAAATTCATGTTGGTCTCTTCTATAACACTGTGCACCCACCTCGCCCTCTGTCGTCCCCTTCTCTTTGTGCCCTCCATCTTTCCCAACACCAGGGTCTTTTCCAGGGGGTCTTCTCTTCTCATGAGGTGGCCAAAGTACTGGAGCCTCAGCTTCAGGATCTGTCCTTCCAGTGAGCACTCAGGGCTGATTTCCTTAAGAATGGATAGGTTTGATCTTCTTGCAGTCTCCTCCAGCACTATAATTCAAAAGCATCAATTTTCCGGCAACCAGCCTTCTTTATGGTCCAAGTGGCTGGATTAAAACTCCCATAATCTCTGAGCAACATCCTGATGTGAGTCGGAGGGCACCAATATTGGGAGGGCTACAGGTTGTCCAATCACAATTTACACACAGACAGACAAACACATATCATTTTGCCCTGTTTAGATGACCCCCCCTCCCTTCGTGGTCCTGATTTCCCTCACTCCACTTAATTACTAAAGTGACCAGATGCAAAGAAGGACCAGGCCCTTATGTAACTTCAAGCTGGATTTCAGTGATGCGTTTTCCTCTTTCTTTGACATTGCGTCAGTTTCCAACCTATCGAGTATTTAAATTTCTTCAAATATCAATTTGCCTTTTGGAAAGCAAAGCCTGACAAGACTAGGCCTAGGACCATAACCAGTTATTATTATTTTCATAATCACCTTAAAAGAATTCTCTGATTTATGAGGCAAGAATTTAAAAAAATAGGACGTTAAGAGTTTTAATATACAGACGTAAAAACTGCAGTTTGCCGGTGGCAACCACCATCTTAGAAGTCATCAACCCCTGCCCCAGACCACTATTTCATAGGTCCTTCTTTGAGGAAGGGCGGTAGCTCAGTGGTAAAGAATCTGTTTGCATGCGGAAGGACCCTAGTTCAATTTCTGGCATTTCCTGTGCTCCGGGGCGGGGTGGGGGAGGCATTTTTATTCCAAAACAACTTATTTTCATCAAATGCTGGCACATGCCAGCTGAATCGATCCACTAATCTATTAAAACGAATGTCATTTATTGACTAAGATTTCTTTAACCGGGCAACAGGTTAGAAATGCTAAGTGTGGAGTTTCAGACATCAAGATTTTGCCAGGCTGTAAGATTTGTGCAACATTAAATAATAATAACAACGACAACAACAACAACAACAATCTTTATTACGGTCCAGAGACCCAACAAAACATTACAAATCAATACAGAGTTCATACAGCCTAAGTACTGCCAAACTTGTCGTATAATAATAATAAATCAGATTGCAAAAGGGTGCAACGACCCCAGAAGCCCCTCGCATCTGATCCGCAGCACGGCTGCACAATGTGATGTAAGCGAACAGAGTCTGGGCTCTGCAAGGGACGGGCTGAGCCTAGCTTGGACAAACAGCTTTGTTCTGTGACCTTTCCTTGAGTGGCGCTGCCAGGCTGTGCCATTCCAGAGCGGCTGCTTCGCGGCGCTGCGTTGAGCACGATCTGCTTTTAACACAAGCCATTGTCAAGAGGAAAGAAGGCAGAGCAGGGAAGGGCGCCGCTCTGCGAGCGGGAAAGAAACCTTTGCGAAACTAAGGGAATGAGCACCTAGAAAGTCCTTGACTGCACAGACCATTACTCCAGTGACCTACGTGTTAGATCAGTCCGCCTGGCCCGTTTCAAACCACAGCCACACAGGAGAGAGATGAGGAGCAGCCCTAGACTGAGGCCCCATCTGCATCATACAGTTAAAGCAGTATCAAAGCACGGTAAACACTCATGGCTTTGCCCTGGGAACTGTGTTTTTTTTGAGGGTGGCAAGAGTTGTTAGGAGACCCCTGTTCCCCTCTCTCAACTACAATTCTCAGAGTGGTTTAACAATCAACCCCTCTTTACAGGGAACTCTGGGAATTGTAGTTCAGCGAGGGGCATAAGGGTCTTAGCGCTCTTAACAAACTACAGTTCCCAGGATTCGGGGGGGGGGGGACTATGACTGCTTGCAGCAGTTCTCAACCTGTGTGTCCCCAGATGTTGTTGGACTACAACTCCCATCATCCCTGAGCTCTGGCCTTGCTAGCTAGGGTTCATGGGAGTTGTAGTTCAACAACATCTGGGGACCCACAGGTTGAGAAAGGCTGGAAAGGGATGTTGTTGTTGTTGTTTACTGGCAGATCCCAGGGCAGGTTGCAGAAATCGAACTTTCAGAATTCCAAACAGTGAGCGCTGCATTGGCATGAATTGGGTGCACTCTCAAAACACACATCTCAGGGGTCAAAAGTACAGCGTCTTCAACATTTGCCGAAAGCTGTCTAGTGAAGAAGCCAGACGGATCACTTTGTGAAGGGAATGCCACAGTTTAGGGGCTGCACCAGAGGATGCCCTCTTCCCAGTTGCCGCCGCCTCAGCTTCTGAGTGGGGTGGAACTACCAAGAGGGTCCCCTCTGCTGATAGCCACACCTGAAAAGGTCTGTAGGGAAGGTTTTGTGGATACAGTGGTACCTCAGGTTACAGACACTTCAAGTTACATACTCCGCTAACCCAGAAATAGTACCTCGGATTAAGAACTTTACTTCAGGATGAGAACAGAAATCACACGGCGGCAGCGGGAGGCCCCATTAGCTAAAGTGGTACCTCAGGTTAAGAACGGACTTGGGAATTGGGCTCGGAGAGAAACCGACAACCCGTTTCCATTCCGCTACTGCTTCTGCAGGCGTCGGCATCCTTTCCCGTCTTGTTCAATGCCTCCCGAGAGCTGCTCCAGCTTTCCTTCTCCGAAGGAGTCAGTCTGGGACATGCGCCTCCAGAGAGCTAGCAGGCCTGGGCCTCTTGCCAGGGGTAGGCGGGCACAGCTGGTGCCTGTAGGAGGGAAGTTAACACCAACAGCGGAGGCAGGAAAGGGAGAATCAGCTACAACCGAGACCTACGTGTGTGAGCACTCTTCGCACACAAACACACAGTCGCGGACACCCACACCTCGCAGAGGCACTCTTTCTTGCTTGTACAGAAGCTTCTGTGTGCATCCAGTTTGGAGCCTGAGCTTTAAGACTGCTTCTTGGGCCGACAGAGCATGTCAGTTTCGCCTGCGCTCTGTAGCCAGTTTGCCCATCGGAGTCATTTGCGGTCGATGGTGTACTAGAACGTAAGACAGGGATATCAAACCAGGACTTCAGATCCCATCAGCCCAGCCAGTATTTCACATCCCCTCCAACATTTCTGTGGTGAAACAGAGATGTCCTGTTCCACCCCTCTAGCTTTTATCTTATGAAAATGGGATGTCCTAATCCAGCCCCTCCTTTTCGCCAGTGAAGAGAGTGACGTCTCATCCCCTCCAGTGCTTCTGGAGAAATAGAGACAACCAAAGGGAAAGCAGGGCAGTCCAGGATCAAATCAGAAACCGGGAGGGCTTCTGCAAGTCAGGGATTGTCTTTGGAAAACCAGGACACTCGGAGGGTCTGATTTCATCCATGGGTCAAGGATGATGGGAATTTGGGGAGGGGGGCTTCCCTCGTGCTTGGTTCGGAAGCTGCAGTTAACGCAGGATGCTGCAGCACGATTGCTGACAGGAGTGAGAACCTGTCAGAATATAACACCTTTTGCCCAGAGAACTGCACCGGTTGCCAATTTGCTCCTGGGCCAAGTTGACGGTATTACTATTTGTATATAAAGCCCTTAACAACGTGGGATCCGTTTACCTGTGAGATTGCCTTACCCCTTAAAAGTCCACTCAACTGCAGAGCTGGCGCTGTTCCGCATAGTACTCATTCCACATTTGTAAGAAATTGATCTTCTGTTGACGTCACTGTATTCTGTGTAGTCTGATAAAACCTTTTCTCTTTGGGCAAACCTATCAGTAGTGTCGAATGTTGACATGTGTTTCAGTCTGGTTTTTAGCATATTGCTAATGTCAAATATTTCTTCAAATGTTTTGAATAATTGTTTTTAACCAGTTTGTTCTTTTTGTAAACCACTTTGAGGTTTTTGTTTGTGCAATCAAAGGGGATATAATTTTTATAAAATAAAACAGTCCAAAGCAGCTGGAGAGCTCAGTGTTGGCTATCAGAGACTCACAAACACCGTGGCACTTAGATTCTGCACGAGGGTCTCCATAGGCATCTGGTTGGTCGCTGTGAGAAAAGAACGCTAGATTAGATGGGCCTTTGGCCTGATCCAAGAAGCTCTTCTTACAAGAACACAATGAAAGTCCTTAGTAATTAGTAAGGTGCTGAAAAGTGGATTTGCATACTCATCAGCTGCCCTGGAAAACATTTTGTACCTGGAAGATGGCATTCTGGATTTGGGCTGTGTCACACCGGAGGGTATGGATTTGTTGTTCTGAATTACTGGAAACACACCTAATGCTATGGTTTGGTCCGTGAGTACTCTTGCTTAGAGCAGGGATAGCCGATAGAGTGCCTTTCGGATGTTGGGCTACAACATCAGGTCAAAGGCCTGGAAACGATGCCTTATGAGGAACGGCTAAGGGAGCTGGGCATGTTTAGCCTGGAGAAGAGGAGGTTATAAAAGGATGTCACATAGAGGAGGGAGAAAGGTTGTTTTCTGCTGCTCCAGAGAAGCGGACACGGAGCAATGGTTCCAAACTACAAGAAAGAAGATTCCACCTAAACATTAGGAAGAACTTCCTGACAGTAAGAGCTGTTTGACAGTGGAATTTGCTGCCAAGGAGTGTGGTGGAGTCTCCTTCTTTGGAGGTCTTTAAGCAGAGGCTTGACAACCATATGTCAGGAGTGCTCTGATGGTGTTTCCTGCTTGGCAGCGGGTTGGACTCGATGGCCCTTGTGGTCTCTTCCAACTCTATGATTCTATGATTCTATTCTATGATTCTATGATTCTATGAACTCCTATCAATCTCAGCTGGCATGGCCAATGGGCAGGGATTGTTTGTTTGTTTGTTTATCACGTTTATACCCCACTTTTCCTCCAAGGAGCTCAAGGTGGCATACATGGTTCTCTTCCTCTCCAGTGCATCATCCCAACAACCCTGTGAGGTTGGTTAGGCTGACTGGCCCAAGATCACCCAGTGAGTTCCATGGCTGAGCAGGGATTTGAACTCTAGTCTCCCAGGTCCTAGTCCATCACTCTAACCTGGCTCTTTATATTACCATATTACCTGGATAGCTCTGTTCGTTAAGAGTGTGGTGCTGACAATGCCAAGGTTTGCAGATTCGATCCCTGTATGGGAAAGCTGTATATTCCTGCACTGCAAGCGGTTGGTGTGTGTGTGTGTATATATATATATATATATATATATATATATATATATATATGTTTTACAATTTAGAATACTCATTTAAACATCCTTAAAATATCAATGACTTCCCTTCTTGCCTTTCCTTGGTTCATTTTGCATATCATAAATCCCTGCATATTTTACAGAAACTAAACAATTCAGAATAAAACTTATTTACACTCTTGAATTTATCTTCATGCTGCCAACGTTTTCAAGTGTACACAATTTCCCCCCATAGGACTAGATGATCCTTAGGGTCTCTTTCAACTCTACAGTTCTATGATTCAGTTACAGGAATGGTAGCAACTAATAGTCCATCAGTATCTAAGAGGACACCATGTTGAATATTCTGGCCCCAGCAAGGCCAGTGGTTGGGGATCATGGGAGTTGTAGTCCCACAACATCTGGAAGGCCACAGGCTAGCTATCTATGGCCTACACGACTTGACAAGAGAATGTCACTGTTCCTTTCGTGGCTGTGGGTGGTCTCTTGAAGGGCAATTCACACGGCAGTTCTGACATTCTGAGAACGGCTCCCGTAGAAAATTACGAATAGCGGTCTTGGTGACTACAGTGGAACACAGGAGCCAGGTCATCTCTGAAGTATACCTATGGTTGGTAACTTTGCCGAGGTACGAAGAGAGAGGAAATGCAGGCTAGAGCAGATAAGATTCATCGGTCTTGTGTCTGCTTTTTGTTCAACTAAATCACAAGGTTGGTTCCCTTGGATACAGATACAGATTTCCCCCTCCATACAGAATTCTAAACAAAGAGACAAAAACACACTAAAAATTAAAACCTAGCTATTGTCACAGCCCAACAGGATTGTTATGAATTTTGCCATGATTGGATGACACCATCTGTGGTACAGTTAGGTACCGTATTTTTCGCTCTATAACACGCACCAGACCATAACACGCACGTAGTTTTTAGAGGAGGAAAACAAGGAAAAAAATATTCTAAATGAAACAGAGGATATATGATTTTTGTGGTTCATGCTGTGGCCACAGACATGTGATCTGACAGTGAGTTTGGAGTAGCCCAATGCAAAAATCCTGAGGATCCATGTGGATCCATGCTTTGTAACCACGTTTTTGCACCACTGCGACCCCAGGCAACAGTGGGTGCGTGATTTTTTTTGGTGCAAGATGTAGCCATGGACATGCTATGTGATCTGATGGTGAATTTGGGGTGACCCAGTGCAAAAATCCTGAGGATCCATGTGGATCCGTGCTTTGTAACCACATTTTAAGTGGGGAGGGAAGGAAAAGCACTCAAGGGACAAGGAGCACGCATGGGGTGTGTGGAGAAGGATGCTGCTAATACTGCTATTTAGCGAGCTGAGTGGGGAGGAGAGAGGAACAGAGAGCCTGCTTGCTTTCAAGGAGCCAACCGGACAGGAGCCGCTTACACTCGTGTAAGCGGCTCCTCTCCTCTCCTGCTTTGCTCCTTTAAAGAAGCAGGCTCTCTGTCCCTCTCTCCTCCCCACTCCGCGGCTCTTGTCCCACTTTGCTGTTTCAAAGCGAGCCACGGAGGAGGGAAGGAAGGGGAACCATGGATCCTCTGCTCACAACTGCAGCAGATCCCCCCGCCATCCGTAGGCATTCGCTCCATAACACGCACAGACATTTCCCCTTACTTTCTAGGAGGAAAAAAGTGAGTGTTATGGTGCAAAAAATACGGTAATTCTGGATTCCAGACTTCAGCGGTCTGCCGTTGGGACCCCTTCTTTAGAGGGTAATAATGAGTTTTGCTTCAGAATGTGGTAGGAACATTGGAAGCTGCCTCAGACTCAGGTTCAGTCCCCAGCAACTTCTGGTAAGAATGGAAATGTCCCCTTCCTGAAACTTTGGAGAGCCGTTGCCCATCAGTGCAGACAGTACTGATCTAGATGGACCGCGGGTCTGACTCAGACCATACATTTAAAGCACATCTAATGCATGTTTTATATGTCTGTTGTTATTGTCCATGGAGTTTTCTTGGGATACTGGAGTGGATTGCTGGTCCCTTCTCCAGGTAGACCACATTTATTCTAAACTCTCAGCTATGACCTGTCCGTCCTGGGTGGTCCTGCACGGCATAGCTCATAGCTTCTCTGAGTTATTCAAGCCCCTTCGCCATGACAAGGCAGTGATCCTTTTGAATTGTGGTGCTGGAGGAGACTCTTGAGAGTCCCATGGACTGCTAAAAGTTCAAACCGATCCATTCTGAAGGAAATCAACCCTGAGTGCTCACTGGAAGGACAGATTCTGAAGCTGAGGCTGCAATACTTTGGCCACCTCATAGGAAGAAAAGACTCCCTGGAAAAGACCTTGATGTTGGGAAAGCTTGAGGGCACAAGGAGAAGGGGACGACAGAGGACGAGATGGTTGGACAGTGTTCTCGAAGCTACTAGCATGAATTTGACCAAACTGCGGGAGGCAATGGAAGACAGGAGTGCCTGGCGTGCTCTGGTCCATGGCGTCATGAAGAGATGGACACTACTAATCGACTAAACAACAACAACAATGCATCTTTAAAGCATATGACTTTCCCCAAGGAATTCTGGGAGCTGTAGCTTTCATAAGGGTGCTGGGAATGGTCACTCGGGGGGGGGGGGGACTGTAGTTCCCAGGATTATTAGGGAAGGGAAAATTGTGTGTGTTGAATGGTCTATATCTGGAAGGCAGCTTCTGATGGTCCTAGGCTGAATGCCCCCTCACACTCTTCCCTGCCTCAATGCTTTGCTCATTCGAATCCAGCTCCCTGCCTAGCGCTCTCCCTGCAGGAGGTAGATGGGACACTGGCAGCAGCTGACTAGGCAGCTGAGCCAACCTTTGCAGATCCTGCGTGATTAATGATCTGGCACCGTGATCCTTCCTGGTGGGTGTATTTACCGCTCGGTATCCTGCCAAGTCTTCCGAAGAGAGGAGCAGCCTCCATCTCGCTTCAGAAGCTGTCTCGAGCGGTGGCCCTCGAGATCTGTGGGGCCATGTTCACCTTGCCTTCTGGTCAGCCTTCCAGGAGTGGGAAAGTGGGACAGGCTAGTGCTGGGCAGCAGGGGGTCAGAACATGGATGTAAAATTTAGCTTGGTGCAGGGGGCTGGTTTCTACACACGCCCAACCCCCTTCTTTATCTCTGAGTACAGTAGTACCTTGGTTCTCGAACGCAATCCGTTCCGGGAGTCCATTCAACTCCCATAACTGTTCGAAAACCAAGGCTGCAGGAGCTTCCTTCACTCAAGCGGAAGCTGCGTCGGACATTCGGCTTCCAAAAAACATCCACAAACCAGAACATTTGCTTCCAAGTTTGCAGCGTTCAGGAGTCGATTTCTTCTACAACTAAGCCGTTCAAGGACCAAGGCACCACTGTATACATCCCAAACAGGCAAAAACACGATGAGAAGCAGGACCGGGAAGGGGGGGTGGCCTAGGGAGAGCCCCAGGGGCCACACAGAGAGGCCTGGAGGGCCACATGTGGACCCCAAGTTATGCAGCCCCCAAGCCAAGGAGATAAGTAACTATACAACCTGTAGAAGACATCTGAAGGCAACCCTGTATAGGGAAGTTTTTTTAATGTTTAATGTTTTATTATGTTTTTATATATGTTGGAAGCCGCCCAGAGTGGCTGGGGCAGCCCAGTCGGGCAGGGTAGAAATAATAAAATTGTTATTGTTATTATGGAATAGGACATTCCTATTTTCATCTGAGAAATATTGGAGGGTATGAAGACATTTTTCTTTCAACAACTCATTCTACCTCGATGATAGGCTCTGCCAGAGCTGTTCTTATTATGTTTGTAAATTGCCTTGACAAACATGTTAGAATGCAATTCATTAATATTAATAATAATTATAATAATTATAATTCCAGAAGGTTGGCCTGGTGGCCTGGAAACCACAACGCTGCTTACACAAAACACATTTAATACACACACTTAAAGCACATGTCTTTCCCCAAAGAATCCTGGGAACTGTAGTTTACCCCCATGAGCTATAATACCCAGCACCCTTAACAAACTACAATTCCCAGTATTCTTTAAGTGGAGGGGAGAGAGAATGTGCTTTAAAACATATGGTGTGTACACAACTTGAATGTTATGACAAATGGTTGAAAGAGCTGAATTTAGTTCAGCCCAGAGAAGGAAAATTAAGGAGACATAGCTTTCTTCTAAGATCTGGAGGGCTGTTTGGTTGCTTTTTGGTTGTTTGATGGGGGTGTTGAGTGGTTTTTCTTGCAGCAGCCTGCTTTGTGTGGGCGTTTCGTGTGTTGCAGTGAGGTCCTGAGCCTCACCGTTTTTCCGTCTGTGAAATGGGTCTTTTGTGATTCCCACGAGCGTTCCCGAGAATTCCAAATGTGCTATACGGTTGAGCTGCTGCCCTTTTCCATAGGAAGCTATCTTATGCTGAATCAGTATTATACAGAGTTGAGTCTCCAGCATTTCAGGCAGGCAATCGGTCCCAGCCCTGCGTGAAAATCCCTGGGCTTTGTATGCAGCCACCTTTGTATGCAGAGCAGGTGGCCTAATCTATGTGTCTTCTCCTTCGAAACCTCAGAGCTGGTGGAAGGGATTATCTCCATCAATGGCTCCATCTAGGTGCTGCTGTTGCCAACACTCATTTTTTCGCCCCCTTTGGTGGTGTTCCTGTGCCCTGAACGGCTACTTGGCAAGCAAATAAAATTTGGCAGCCAAACTGTTTCTCAGCAGGGAGGGAAGACGATAAGGGGAAGTTTCAGCTGCTGAGTTTCAGCTTGTTTCCTCATCCTTCTCCCACAGAGTAATTGCCTCTGATATTCCTCCTTCGATGCACTCCATGCTAATTTCTGTTCTTCTCCATCTACATACTGTAATTATCCCAGAGCAATTATAGTCTGCCTTCCTACTACCGTCCCCCTCACCCATCCTGATTTTCAGGAGATGGGTGCCTTTCTACCCTTTCGCTGACTCCTCCTGACTGGACAGCAGCCACCAGCTGAGTCTCTTTTCAGCCCTGCTACAAAAAACCAAACAAACCAGATTTCTGAGCTTATTCACTATGGAGCAGCGGTAGGCAACCTAAGGCCTGGGTCCCAATCTCCTTCTCAATCTGGCCCGCGGACGGTCCGGGAATCAGCATGTTTTTACATGAGTAGAATGTGTGCTTTTATTTAAAATGCATTTCTGGGTTATTTGTGGGGCATAGGAATTTGTTCATTCCCCCCTCCAAAAAAATATAGTCCGGCCCACCACGTGGTCTGAGGGACGGTGGACCGGCCCACAGCTGAAAAAGGTTGCTGACCCTTGCTATAGGGCATCAAGCATCAGGAGCTGTCTGTCTGGCCAGCCAGAGTTTATAATTTCAGCAGTCGGGGATGCCAGACTTGTGGAGGGGCTGCCTGGGCTGCCTGCACAATGACTGCCCACCCAACAGCTAAAACAAGCAGCCCAAACTGTTCATCTCCCCACTTAAAGTTGGCAGCACTGAACACTGTAAGTGCAGGACTGAGTGAGGGGTTGGCTAGAGGACCTCTAGGCGCACTTCCATCCTATAGATGCATGATTCTGAGACCTGTACGGCCAACGCTTTTTTTAACGTTCATTTTTGCTTTCAATTTGTGGAGCAATGTATGACATTTGTGTGCCCGTTTGAGTGATGTCCAGGCAAGCGATTGCGTTGAAACCCACGACATGCAAATGTCTAATCCTATAGGGCAGGGCTAAATCATGTATGCAAGAATGAAAGAAGAAGTTGCAGGATCAAGCCAGTGGCCCACCTAGTCCAGCATCCTGTTCTCACAGTGGCCAATCAGACGCTTGCGGGAAACCAGCAAGCAGGATTCAGTCGCAAGTACACTTTACCCTCCTGTGGTTTCCAGCAGGTAATATTCAGAAGCATTCATCCCTCCAGCTGTTGTGGCAGAGCCTAGCCATCATGCATTGCTAGTAGCCTTGGGTAGCCCTCTCCTTCACAAATTGGTCTAATCCTTTTGTTGTTGTTAAAAAATATAGTTTTTATAGAAGATTTTTTGTGATACAAAAAACAAGCAAGGAAAGATACATAAACTGTGGTGTCTCCACTTTCATTTCATAGAGTCTTTTTCATGGTTTGTTTGCATTCGGTGTGCCATCTTGTTTGGTGGCTGTTTTTGCCTCCTGCAGCGGTGAGTTCCACAGAGTAACCATGCTCCGGTGGGGGCTGTCGTCCCAAAGCAAAACAAAACCTGGCGGGCACCCAGTTGGGGAAGGCCGTTCTGGAACGTTACCTTTTATCACCCCACCGCACTGCACCCACCTCCGGACCATCTCACTCTGCTCCTTTGCGAGCTTGAGGGAGCATCCCCACGAAGGCCTGCCTGTTTACTCGGCTGCGAAAGTAACACGATTGAGTTCACCATGGCAATGTGCACACGGCACACGGGCCCAGGCAGATGGGGAGCTGCTGCTCACAGGAAGTCAGAGCTCGTTCCCCCATATGCTCTGCCGATTGATGCAGATTCACACTAATAATTAGGGCCCTATCCCTGCTTGCTTTACGCCAGCAGAGCTCGAGGAGGGTGCAAGAGCTGGAAAGGCAAGGGTAGGGAGGTGGGCTCCGTGCCAGTGACTCAGAGTTCAGTACAAAAGCCCGAGCGATTAAAACACACCCTTTTGCCTAATGCCTCCTTGTTTGAGGAGCTGGCACAGGGGGAGTCAGCTGGGTCACAGCTGCACAGGAGGTCTCTCTCTGCAAGGATTGCTTGGCTTGTTAAGATAAGATGCAGCTACCTCTGGGTGAGGGAAGAGAAATTTGCTTGAGTTTGCCCTTAGAAGAGGGTGAGACAAATTCGTGGAGAGTACCAGTGGCTTCTTGGCACAATGGCAATGTTTGGCCTCCTCTGCCAGAGGCGGAAATGCTTCTCTGAATATCGGTTTGCTGGAAGCTGCAGGTGAGGAGAGTTTGTGCTCACCTCTCCTACTTGAGGGTTTTCCCATGGACCACTGTGAAAAGAGGGTGCTGTAGCAAATGGGCCTAATAATAATAATAATAATAATAATAATAATAATAATAATAATAAATTTTATTTATACTCCGCCCTCCCCAGCCAAGACCGGGCTCAGGGTGGCTAACACCAAATATAAAAACAATTGATTGAAATACAGCTAAAAAAACAAGATTAAAATACAACATTAAAACATTAAAATGCAGCATCATTTCAATGGAAACTCAATCAAAAACTTTTTGGGGGATAAAAAGTCAAGTTTTTACTGGGCTGTTCTTACGTTTCCAAATCCACACTTTCCAAAGCAGTACAAGAACCGAAACAGAACCATCCTTCTAGAGTCACGTGAAGAGTAGGTGGATTCCCACGAGGCAAGACCACCGTGATAACAGCAAGAAACTGGGAAACAGGGGCAAAGCAACTTCTTATATACATCCCTGAAAGCCTGGGCCACTCCCACTCTCAACCTGATTGGCTGTCTGAACTTCCAAGCTGCAAATCCCGACTCAGAGGTCAAAGGCTAGTGTCAGAGGCCCAAATCCTGAAATGTTCTGTGATTGGACGTCATGTCTTGAATCAGAACACAGGAGCTCAAATTCCTTAGTCCAGACTCAAGCTCAGGCAAACACAGACCACTGAATACATAACATCAGGCTTCCCTGAATTTTGCATTACTTCGTCCTCCAAGCAGGGATATGTGCAAAAACATATGTGTCCTGCTGTGAAGCGTGCCTAAAAATGCATTTATGAGGAAAATCAACATTCAAAAATGCATTCTAACAGGGGGAACTGCTTTGCAAGTTTGCATATGTTAGGTGAAATTGTATACAGATCTGTGTACATTTGGATAAATTTGCACTAAAAGGCTGGTTAGTTTTCCTGAGCACATTAGGGGAAAAATTGCACGCAAATTCCATGGAAATGTAGAGAACGGAATGTAGCAGTGGAAAAATGAGAGCCACCCCAGAGGTGGCTGCATTTCATGAGCAATTGTTGGACGGGGAGGAGGAGACCATTATCCGTTCTGGAGCAACTATGCAGCAGCTCCAGGCTGTTTTGCTCCCGCCTTGTGAATAATATCACAGTCCCTAACTGTCACTGAGTGAAGGACACTCATGGTGCAATTTGCAAAATGATCCAGCAGAGGAAGGGGAGGGTGGAATTCTGTGGAGGCAGACACACACAGAGAGAGGATAGGATGTTGTAGATTCCCCGGCAATGGATATGTTGGTGGCTTGGAAACACGGGGGACCATTAAACAGGGATCTTTTGTGACTTAACTGTGTTTTCCTGGGTCTGGGGAGGTGTGCCTGCCCACAGTAAGGAGGGGGAAATATGAAGAATGCGTTTTTGGGCGTGTCAGGAATGCCTCCCAGTAGAAAGGCTCAATTGGAGGAGATTGTGCTCTGATGAACGCAGCTGGAGAAATGGATTCACTGTGCGTCAGATCAGCGCAAAAACCATCCCCGCCCCCCAGCCAAACTGGAAAACGCAGGAATCCTGACTCCAGAGCACCTTACCCATTAGGCCCCCATCTCCTCTTGTCCAGAGAAGGAAGAGCTGCATCGCATGCCCAAGGTCCCAGGTTCAATCCTCGGTATCTCCAGGCCAGTGGCTCGTCTAGTCCAGCATCCTGTTCTCACAGAGGCGAAACAGACGCCTGTGGAAAATACACAAGCAGGATCTGGACACAAGAGCCCTCTCCCCTTCTACCGTTTCCAGCAACTGGTATTCAGAAGCATGTGAATTTATCCAATCCTCTTTTATAGCCTTCCAAGTTAGTGACCACCATTGCCTCCTGCAAGAGCAAGTTCCATAGTTTTAACTCTACGCTGCAACCCAGCTCTCCATAGCCAACATGTGGGAATGTTCAGGGTGGCAGGAGAGGATATATTGTTTATTTAGGTCCTTCCTAACAAAGTGAAGTTCCTTTACTTAGCAGAGTTACATTCCCCTTTTTACTTGCACAGCAGATAGCTGGTTGCAAGCTCGTGTGAGCATCTCCCTATTATACAATTCAGTCTGTCTTCAGATTGAATTGTATGTTCCTGGTAAGTTCCCTTGAATCCCTCTTAAAAGAATAAAGATGCCACAGTCTTATTCAAAGTCAAGAAAAGAATCAGGTAGGTAGCCGTGTTGGTCTGACACAGTAGAAGTATATAAAAAATAAATAAAAGAATTGTCCAGTAGCCCCTGAGAGACCAACTAAGTTTGTTCTTTGTTATGTACTGAGTTGAATAGGATCCAAACTGCAGCAGTCTGATTGTGAGTATATTTCATTCTTGGTATGAGCTTTTGTGAAGGGCGCTGTTGGCATTTGATAGCATGAAGTGTGCATGCAGACGAAAGCTCATACCAAGAACAAACTTAGTTAGTCTCTCAGGTGCTACTGGACAATTTTTATATATTTTTATTATATTTCAATAAAAGAAGTTTACTTACATCAGTTCACAGTTGGATCTCCAAAGGCTGACTTAGTTACAAATATGTACATGTGGATCTACCCCATATGGGAAAGTAATCCCAGTGCTTCTGCTAGCTGAGAGCTAGCAGAGCAGTCCTAGCTAAAAAGCTGGTCAAACAAAGAAGGAAGTCAAAAAGGGGAAAGGTTGCTGCATGACTCGTCCTTTTGTTACCTGGACAGGTTAGGTCACGCCCACCTTCTGTCACGTGCAAAAGGAAGGATGCTCCAGCCAGGAGGAACAGGACGTTTCGACTGGCTGGACCAAACATTCCCTCACATGTCTTCTCTAGCATTATAAGGAATGTTGTACTTGACTGCCTCTCATGGATCACATCCCACACAACATATATCACTGTCATATATAAACCACTTCCCCCCGCCTGCCCCAATACAGCAAAATACAGCCAATTTAGGGTGCCGATCATCTGCTAGGAGAGGAAAGAGTGGAAAAGGAGGGTGGGACAGAGAAATAGAATTGGGGGGGGGGCTGGGATTCTGAACAGAGAGCACTCCACGCTGCAACATTTGGTTGAAGCTCCCTCTTCTCCTGACTAATAGCCAATGGCCATTGATTCCACACCTGGAAATAGAAAATAGATGGTTCCACTTCTGAAAATAGAGTGTTCTCACCTCCAGCATCTTGCAGACAAAAATAGGGAAACTTGTGTATGTGTATGCAGGTGATACTTTCACAGCCTAAGGATTACTGAGTGTATGGTACATGTGCACACACAGTGATGCATAGCTTCCCTGCCTTCCAAATGTTGCATTAATTTGCTCGAAGAGAACTTATCCTGCATTGGCTTTCAAAACAACCTTTCCCGAGAATGCTTAAGAGAAGGTTCATCATTGGATCTGACTGCTCTTACCTAGGATGAGCTACAGCAACCACATATATAGTATCCGGAGGGGCGGTTTGAGGGGGGCTGTGAGGGAAACAGCATTCTGACTCTTTGCACCCATGCACATGCATTTGAGCGCGCACACCCTACAACCAAGAGATCCACTCAGATATTTAACTTTTGCAGTCCCTGGAAAGGAGCCTGATGCCTGGAGAACTCAATCTCTATCCACACAAAAGCAAATATAGGGACAACAAAATAGGGCAATTAGGGCATCAGTAGCACCATGGTCCTCTCTTTTGGGTGAGGGGTCGTAGCTCAGGGCTCCTTCAGGCAACCTATTTATTGATCACAGAACCTAATTTGCTCGCACAAATCTTATGTGGTGGTTAGACTAATGTGTAGTCGTTTTTGTTTGTTTGTTTTGTTTTGTTTATATGACAATGAGCATTCATCCTGCACTCATTTTGATTTGCTGGTGGGGTGTTTACATGTCTTCCCATTAATTGCAGGTTCATCCTACACATTTCCCCTCCACTTTCCTAACAGCAAACAGTCTGATTCATTTTTAGTGGAGATTTGTTCTAATCCACTTTAAACGCACAAACCAACAGCCCCTCCAGACATCCTTTTGGATTGCACATTCATGATGCTATTATGGCGGCTGCACATGTTCCCACTTTCAATGCTGTTTGACGCTGCAAAAAATTCAGAGTGGACATCCTGCTTCATTTCCAAACAGTGCACGTCCCGTAACCTCCCTCTGAAATCCTGTAGCTTTTTATACCCCAAATGTTCCGGTTTACTTATTTTTGTCCTGCATTAGTTACACTATAGCCCTTCCAGACAGGAAGTAAAGTGGTAGCATTGGGGAAGCACCCTAGAACAAAGTGAAGCAGAACAAATCCACTGCTATTGCAATAATACGCTCCATCTGCAATATACATTTAATGCAATATTGTATCAGTTTGAACAGCCATGGCTTCCTGCAAAGAATCTTGGGGACTGTAGTTTGTTAAGGGTTCTGAGAGTTGTTAGGAGACCCCAGTTCCCTTCATAGATTTACAACTTCCACAGCAGTTTAACAATCCTGTCACTCTTACCAGGGAACTCTGGGAATTGCAGCTCTGAGCGAAAAATACAGATCTCCCAACAACTCTAGCCACCCTGAACAAACTACAGTTCCCAGTATTCTTTCGGGGAAGCCATGACTGTTTAAAGTGGTATCGTGCTGTTCAGATGGGGCCTTATTGTGTTAAGAACATGCTGTAGAATAGGGTTACTAGACGTCCCCGGTTCCTGGGGACAGTCCCCAGATTTGCAAAGCTGTCCCCAGGAAATGTGGCAGCGGCAGCCTCAGCAGCCTGGAGCCAGCCTGGTAGCGCAGTTGGCTCTGGCTGGCTTCGGGAGCTGCTCCCTGCTCGCTGCCACCGCCACTGCCAAAGGGGAACCGGGGACGTCCAGTGGTACAGATCTCCTGCCCCCATCCCCCTTTGTTTTGACAGATTGGGGGAGGCTCAAGAGTTGCAAGTGGGCAGCCGTTGTCCAGGAAGGGTGCAAGGGGTGCAGTTTCTCTGTCAGGCAAGGGGCAAAGCCCTTCAGTCAAAACAAAGGGGGAAGCGGGCAGGAGATAGGTGGAGGCTCGGGACTCACGGGCAGGTGGCACACAGTTGCCCAGTTTTTTAAAAAACTCTGCGCATTTATGTTTCACAGGGTGCAAAAGAAGGGCTTTGCACCTTGCCCGGCAGAGAAACCCGCGCACCTTGTGCCCCTCCTGGGCAATGGCGCGCCACCCGCCCATGACTCCCGAGCCTTCCTCAATCTCCTGTCCCCTTCCCCCTGTTTTGACAGATCAGGGGAGGCTCGGGAGTCGCAGGCAGCCCAGTTTTTCAAAAACGCTGCGCATTTATGTTTCACAGGGCTTTGCACCTTTATACAATATGCATGTATGCTTGGGCCCAGGGTCTTTTGCCTCACCATCCCCACTACTGACTCCCTGTTGCTACTCAGCTTCAAAAAAAAAAAAGGGTCCCCGGATTCATTGAAAAAAATCTGGTCACCATATGTAGAATGTACCCAACATTTAAAAAATCCAACAGTCTGGAGGGGCCCCTAACATTCCGGTTTGCACTTTAATCTCTCCCACAAAATATTGATGGCCCGCAGGCACTTTCAGCGGTTGGGCTCACATTTTCCATGCTAAAGCTTCAATCCCTGGCAAGTCTAGTTAAAAGGCAGCAGTCCGGAGATGGGGGAGGCCCTCTCCTTCCTGAGACCCCTGGAGAGTCCATCGTAAACCAATTCAGGGGCCCGGAAGGAAAAACAGCTTCCTATGTGCCTGGTCGCTCATGCAGACCTCGGCCCCTCTCCCAGAATTCAGTGCAGAAGCTAGGATCTCATGCTGCTCTCAGGCAGGCAAGCTGCTCAGGATAACAGGTATTTAGCTGATTGCTAGATAATGGCACAACGCAAGAAGCAAGAGAGCAGGCGGATGAGAATTAAAAACCGGCTCCTTTTAGGGGAGTCCCAAGGCCCAGCCCAAATCACATCCACCCACAAGAGAGGAAGGAAGATGTGCTGCGAGAGAAGCAGCCAATGTACTAAGCCAAGCATCCCCCCCCACTTGCAGCAGCCTGTCTTTTCACTCTCCCCCCCCCCCAACACGCACACATAGCCGGTGGAATTTGTGTGTGGGCTCCGCTTGCAGAAATGCAGAGCTGACATAGTCGGGCACCCACTGACACTCGCGTGCCCAGGAAGCTGCCTGCTCTGCCCAGATTCCACCTACGGATGCTGAGCCACCCTTGAGATCTCTTAGAAGCCCACAGGCAGGGTGGCAATTGTCCTGGGACAGAAGGGTCTGCAGCATCACTTCAACCCCAGCTAGGACTCCATCGTCCCTCTTTGCTGCTGTCCATCAGGCCCAAGTGCCCTGTCTCTGTTAGTAGCCGGCAGCATCCGAACCAGAGGCTCCGCTTCCATCTGCTGACTCCAAGGTGGAAATCTTTTTTGCCCTTCTGCTTCCCAAGACAACCCGGGCTTCGGTTCAGCTTGCTCTTTTCCTTCCAGATCCCCACCCAGTTCGTCCAAACTCGATGCTGGAAGCATCAACAGGAGAGAACGCCTGTCGACGCTGCTAAAAGGTAAGTTTCATCGGAGCAGCGGGAGTTTCTGTCTCTGTAGAGTTTGGGCAGGACCCCTTCAGGGGTTCTTGTAGAGTTGTTTTCCTAAGATTAAGCCCAGCCTGAATATAAAAACCAGAAGGATGCTTGTTTGGAAGCTGGGTTTCCAGACCCAGCAGTCCTGGTGGAAGCATTGTCACAAACTCTGCTTTAGGCTCTGCCCCACATGCAATCAGCCAGTGTGGTGTGGGGGTTTGGGTGTTGTTGGACTAAGGTCTGGGAGAACTGGGTTCGAATCCCTACCCTGTTGCGAAGCCCATTGGGTAACCTCTGGCTTGTCCCTGTCTCTCAGCCTAAACTACCTCGCAAGGTCGTTGTTGGGATGATAAAAACAGGGCGGGGGTAAACCATGCATGCCACCTTGAGCTCTTTGGAAGAAAGGCGGGCTATACATGAAATGAATAACTGGGTGAGCCCACTAGGAACCTCTGCCCCTTCTTACGTCACATTAGCAGAACCATGGGCAGTATATTTGCTGACACCCCTTTATGTCCTGCCCAACCTGATCACCAGTACAGGGAGTTGCCTAGAAGTCTCAAGTTCTCCTCTGCCCCTTGGGACAGCAGGGCCGGAGGTTTGGGGCCAATTGGCTCCGTCCATCATGCTTTATTTACTGATTGCAACTCCCTTGCTCCATACAAACTGGATGGAACGAATGTGCCTGTCGACTTGGCCAGATCAGGGGAAAGATGTCGTAACTGGGAAGGGGGAAAATCTGGGGTAAGGATTGATCTTCATCTAAGGCAGTGAAATAGCTTGATATTCGGCCCTGGGCTGGGTCCCTGTTTCTTGCGTGTCTCTCTGTCCTTTGGAGGAAGAGAGACCCTGGCACGGTGTTACAATGTGAGCTCTGCAGGTAGAAAGTCTCCCGTTCAATTCCTGGCATCGCCTGTTTTTTAAAAGCCCTCTCTCTGCCTGAAACTGTGTGCAGACCCACTAGCCAGACAGAGGAGGCAAAACTGATCTGGAGATGAACGTGAGCAGTCTGGCTTTGGTGTAGCTCCCGGTGCTTTCGGGCCACAGAGGTCAGGGCAGGAGCTGTGCTGGTGCTAAAGAAGCCTGTCTATAAATCGCGCCTGCCTCCTGTGACTGTTCTCCGTTCTGGAAGGAGACACAAATGTGCTTTGTTTTGTTTGCTCTGCAAACGGGGACAAGCAGCTTGTTTATCTGCGCGAAGCCTGTCTGGGGAGAGGTAGGGTGATGCCAGCCCCTGGGAAAGGAAAGGGGCCTGATCCCCTCGATTGATGGGTCTGAACAGACATCCACCCTGATCATCGCTAAGGGGGTTTGTTTCCCTTGGCTCTGGGGGTGAGATGGACCCTTCCTTGAGGAAGAAATGGAGCTCCTGCTGACAGTTATCTTGATGGCATTGGGCAGGAGCACTGTTCAAAGGCTGGGTGGACAGACTCTGACATCGAAGGCAGAGGACAATGATGAGAGGGTGGAGGTGTTCAAAATGGAGCGTGGAGAGCCCTAAGGGGACACAGCATGCCTGTCTTCGCTTGTGTCATTTCAGATGTCCGTAGAGAAAGGGGCGGCAATTTCGTGGGGGAGCAGATTTCAGCAGGATTCTGTGGTCTGTTCTTGAAATGCATATAAAGAGCAACCCTGTTTATGCCCACTCAGAAGGAAATCCCACTGGGTTTTATAGTACTTGCTCTCAGTAATGTAGGGATCGGACAGCTGCGGCTTCCTGGAAAGGGACCCTGAGAGTCATCTAGTCCAACCCTCTGCAATGCAGGAACCTCAGCCAGATCACACGTGACAAATGGCCATCCAGCCTCTGCTGAAAAGCCTCCAAGGAGCCCCAGCCTGCATGGCCGGTGGTCAGGAATGGTGGAGGCTGTAATTCAGCAACATCTAGAGGGCCCTCGCTTCCCAGCTCAGTTAGGGATTGCAGCTTCAGTTGCTAGAAAGCAGAATACACCTCCCCTCCCCCTCCCCTGCCACAAAAGCATAAATGGTGGCTGTTATTAAATCTCCCAACAACTTCAGCAATTTTCTTTAAACAGATTTTAATAAAGCAATTTTATGAAAACAGCAATTTTATTAAAACAAAATAGGAAAAAGGGGTGTGCTTTTGACCTGCAGATCTGGAATGCAGGCCTCTTTCCTTGTTTGTAACTCTCCAAATGTTGCTGGACTCCAGCTCCCATCGTCCATGCACGTCTCCTATGCTGGCTGGGGCTGTTGGGACCCTGAGTCCAGCAGCATCTGAAGGGTCACTCGTTCTCCATCGCTAGATTATAGCAACACAAGGCAGCAGCTTTCCTGGTGGGGCAGAGCCACAGAGTGGCCTCCCAGAGTCAGCACCCCTGCTGCTTACCAAGAGCAGGGAGGTCCAAGGTGGCCGCAAGGTCAGAGGCATTGGTGGAGCCTACCTGGCACACCTGCCAGAAGGCTATCCTTGCAGCTGCACCTCACTGGGCAAGCCACACCTGTAACCACCATTGCCAATGTCACAGTTCCACCACCAGGGGGCGTTCATCAGAACAGGGCCTTTTCGGTGGTTGCACCCTCAATATGGAGTGCCCTCCTCTTGGAAGTATAATTTGCGCCAATATTTGTCCAGGCATTTATGGGACGTTAGTCCACTGCTACACATGGATGTGCTGGAATTTTTATTCTGGGTTGTACTTGAGTTTTGCTTGTATTTAGAAAAATGGCCCTAAATTATCCATGTCCATTGATTTCTGTATATTTAATATATATTGTGACTCACTCTTATTTTGCCTGGATTGTTGTTTCAGTTTTTTGCTTTAAATTATGTTGTAACACATCACAGGATCACCAGTGAGCGGACTTGGTTGACAGTGCCCTAAATTGAATAAATAACTTTGCAATCTTGTGCCTATCTGCTTGGAAGCAAGTCCTACAGAGTTCACTCAGGGCAGAGCTGGGGAGCTTGGGGCCCTCTCGATGTCGCTGAACTACAACTCCCATCACCCCTTGCCATTGGCCATTGGCCATGCCGCTGGGGCTGATGGGAGTTGGGAGTCCAACAGCATCTGTAGGACCACAGGTCAGTCACCTCTGACTTAGGGCTCGCTTCCAGCTTGCAACGGCGTGCAGAGCAGAAATAACAGGCGCTCTTGAGGAGCAATTGCATATGTTCTGAAACACGAGGATGGCGGGGCACGGGGAAGTCCTGCCAGCCCTCCCTAAAAAGCACCCCAAACCTTGTGGCAGGGAGTTGGGGAGGGTGGTGGAAGAAGGTTGGGTGAAACGTCATGTGTTCTAACCTATCTGCAGCACCACAAATTTGGCTGAGAATGTATGACAGCCAAAAGGAACGGAGGCGAGGAATTCTAAATAGATCCAGGCTCTGCTGGCCATTCCATCTCCCCAGCAAACCAAAACCAAACAACCAGTGTGGCTATAGATTTACAGATAATTTCTGCAACAGGACGTCAGGATGACAGCCCCTTTCCTCCAGCTTCTCTGTGAACCAGCGAGACCCTTTCTCCTCCTCTCCGAGAGAGAAAGGCAGCCAAACTCTCCATCTTTTTAATCGCCTTTCCCAGCTAATCCCTCCTTCTTAAGCAGCCTCTGTCGTTTCCATGCCCGTGCCACCCGCCCACCCTACTCTCTCAGCTGCTTTGCATCCTGCGGGTGCCCTTGCGATAAGATCTCCCTGTGTTTGTAACCTGAGCAAGCGCTGGGAGCAGGCAGGAGCTGAAAGCACCAGGGCAGCCCTGCCACAGCCTTCTGCAGCCGCCCTGGCAGCAACCAGCTGATGGCTCAGCTGCCACAAGCCAAGTATTTTGCCAGATTTGCAGGCAGGCACGGGAGAGATGAAAACAGGCTACTTTTGTTACTTTTGCTGGGAGCTGTACTAGGGTGGCCCTGTGTCCTGCATTGCAGGGTACGGTCCTTTCTTTGTGTCCTCTGTTTGAAGGGCTTCTTTCAAAATGAAGAAGAACCCTAAGAAGGGTATGAGGGCAACGCAATGCTTTTATCTGCCTCCATTGCACACGTTTAAATGTCTGGTATGCGTCTGAATCCCTCCCCCAAAATAGTCTGGAGGTACCAACAACCTTTCCCACTATGGTGAGAAGCAGCATAATCCAATTTAAATGACAGGCCAGTAATAATTTTCCAAATTTCCATTTGTGCATATAAATCAGCACATGCAAATCAGCGTCCTATTTTTCAAGGCTGATATGTCAATACGCTAAGCCCACCCGAAGCGTAGCTGTACAGACTTTCAAGCCAAACAGGCAGGCGTGCATTACTCTGTAGCCAGTCACAAGCCTTGCATTTCTGCATCCCCGATCCTGGGCATGTTCTTAGACAAAGATCCCACTGTGTTCCATGGGGGTTACTCCCAAACAAGTGTGCTTAGGACTGGAGCCTTATATGTAAAACTCATTCCCTCCTGAGTTGCAACAGCTTTCTTAATGAAAACATTGTGCAGCCGAGAGCAGCCATTTTGATTTCCCACAGTGCCCAGGAATGATGTAACACCAGAGGCATTGTGGGAAATAAAAATGGAAGCTCCCAGGTGCTGTATTAAAGGGAGATGCAAGGCAGGAGTGAACCATGGCCCTGCCAGAGGGTGGGATTTGCAGCTGCTGCTAAGGAAGCACGCCACAAGCAGGCACAGGGGGTACACTCAGAGTAAGGAAGGTGTGACACAGAAGATGTTTCTGGGCTACAGCTTCCACCATCTCTGAGCACTGGCCATGCTGACTGGAGTCCAGCAACATAGAATCGTAGAGTTGAAGGGATCCCAAGGATCATCTAGTCCAACCCCCTGCAATGCAGGATTCTCAGCTAAAGCAGATAGATAGAACTTTGTTCAAAAACTTCCAAGGAAGGAGTGTCCATAACTTCCAAAGGCAGTCCATTCCACTGCTGAACAGCTCTTACTGAAATTTCTTCCTGATTTTGAGTCGGAATCTCCTTTCTTGCAACTTGGAGCCATTGGATCGAGTCTTGCCCTCCAGAGCAGGGAGAAACAAGCTTGCTCCATCTTCCATGTGACAGCCCTAAAGATATTTGAAGGTGGCTATCATATCTCAGGGATGCCTTAGCTGAAATTCCTGCACTGCAGGGGGTTGGACTAGATGATTCTTAGGTCTCTTCCAACGCTACGATTCTATGTTTCCATGATCTCCTCTCAGTCTCCTCTTTTCCAGGCTAAACATGTCCAGCTCCTTCAACCATTCCTCATAAGGCTTGCTTTCCAGACCCCTGGTCATATTGGTTGCCCTCCTCTGCACACGTTCCAGCTTGTCAACATCCTTCTTAAATTATGGCGCCCAGAACTGGACACAGTATTCCAAGCGTGGTTTGACTAAGGCAGAATAGAGTGGCACTATTACTTCCCTTGATCTGGGCACTATACCTCTGGAGAGTGACAGGTTCCACAGCCCTGATGCGTGTGTGCACATAGATCCACACGTATCATTTTGTCATGTTTGGATTATCCTCTCTCTTCCCTGTCCTGATGGGCCCTGCTCTGCTTCATTTCTAAGGTGGGCAGATGTAAAAAAGAACGGCCATCCTCTTTTAACTTCACGTTGGATAGAGAAGACCAGGAGAGAGAGGGCTTAGCAGCCGCAGAGTGCCGTGCAAGATTGACAGCCCCCCTTCAACACCACTATTAAAGGTACCACAGACTTTTATTTTGCACTTTCAGAGAAGGGTTAATCACAGAAGATCATAGAGTTGGAAGGGACCGTGAGGGTCCTTAAATGCACGAATATTCCACCCAACACAGGGCTCAAACCCACAACCTTGAAATTAATAGTCTACCAACGGAGCTATCCCACATTAGTCGTTTGCTTAAAAAAGAAAGAAAGAAAGAAGAAAGAATCTGGGGGCAGGGCTCAGACCTTAGGAGCCCAGTCAGACCCACTTGTCCCTGTAACCCAGTACTGTCTGCACTGACTGGCAGCAGCAATCCAAAGTTTCATGCTGCCAACCCTACCTGGAGATGCTGAGCCCTTTTGCAAGCAAAGCAGATGCTCTACCACTAAGCCATATTACCCGAAACTTTGCTACCGACTACCAACACTCCTCCACTTAATCTCAGACTGGTGGAGTGCTTTGTGCAGCGCTGGCAAGAGGATGGCCCTCTGCACGCCCTCAGAAGCGCTCCTCCTCTGCGTTCTCACATCCCATTGCATTCTAGAACCCCATCCTCCCCCTACCTTGCCTGCTCATTTGCCCTTAACTATTTGAGGATTAAGTGTTACAGACCAGTGTCGGTGTCTCTGATTAAGTATCAGCTTCATCTGAGCTGCCGGGGATGGGAGGTGGAGAGGGTATATATGTGGATTGGATGCAGAGAGGAAAGTCCGGCATAAACAAATCAGCCCTAAGGAATGGCCAGAGGAAGGAGAGGGGTATGCTGCTCTGCGGTGGACCGCTCTGAATCGGTGGTATTTGGACACAAGAAAGGCCACCTCACTCACAAAGATAAGAGACCACCTCACTCACAAAGATAGGTGAGCTGTGTGCAGGGAGAAGGTTTTGCTGTATGGCCTGGACGTTTCCGTGGGGGTAGGAAGGAAAGGCGCAAAGGAGAGATGGCAAGGGACGGTTGCCGGAGGGGAGTGTCGGAGAAACAAGAGGTGTATTGATAACTGCACAGGTGGCTTTTGTTGTGGGTTTGACGCAGGCCGCACCCAGCCAGGATCAAGCCCGCTCTTATGCCTCCATTTGCGACAGAGGCAGGCAAGTGGGTGTTACCGTCAGCCAAGCAACAATAGGAGCCTGTGTGTTTTCTTCTACTGCTGCTTTTGTTTTCTGCTCCCTGCTGCTTCCCAGCAGATCTTCGCCTGAGGCCGGTGCCACAGGCTGACATTGTGCGGGTTCTGGTGGGGAGGGGGAAATGGGTGAAAAGGGCCTGCACCTCCCACTGTGCCACCAGGATGATCATATTGGGGCCTCCATCCGGCAGCCGTCTTGGTTTGGGATGTTCTGAGGACCTGGCGGTAGTTACAGCGTTCTCCGGCCTTCTTCAGTCTCCAGATGTTGCTGGACTTGTTGGAAGTGCAAAAGCAGGGATCATTTAGTTTGTAATGTAAGGGTTAATGTTAGTCAACTAGACAAGAGGATGGCAGGTGGAGATGTTGCTTAGCAACTGGGCAGAGTGGCATGATCTTCACTGAGGCAGCACATTCTCCGACTGGTTGTGTAGTTCTGAGGGAGTTTTCCTCTGTACGTTTGGATGAATGTCTCCCTGCTATGTACAAAGGCTGAAGTAAGAAAGACAATGCCTCCTGTTCCTTTCTCCTAAGATTATTCATTGTTTTCATTTATTATTTGTAAAACGTAGCTATATACCGAAAAGTATCAGAGTGGTTTACCTCATTCATTACAGCTGGTCTATAGCTATCACACTCCCCATTGAAATTTGTCAACATTAGACATGTCTGGATAGGCTTGTCTGAATAAAAATGTTTTTAGCAGGTGCCCAAAAAGAGTAAAGGGAAAATGGCTGCCTGATGTCAGTAGGCAGGGAGTTCCAAAAGTTTGATTTCTTACAAATGCGGAATTATTCTTATTACCTGTAACAGCACCAGTTCCACATATTAAAGCAGTTAACATATTAACATATTAAAGCAGTGGACATACAGTGGTACCTCTGGTTAAGAACTTAATTTGTTCTGGAGGTCTGTTCTTAACCTGAAACTGTTCTTAACCTGAGTTACCACTTTAGCTAATGGGGCCTCCTGCTGCCACTGTGCCGCTGGTGTGCAATTTCTGTTCTCATCCTGAGGTAAAGTTCCTAACCTGAGGTACTACTTCCAGGTTAGCGGAGTCTGTAACCCGAAGTGTTTGTAACCCAAGGTATCTGTAACCCAAGGTTCCACTGTATATGAGATACAGTGATCTCATGCTCCCTCTCATGACAAAAGTAATCCATTTGGGTAACAAAGGCTGATTCGGCTCCAAAACCGCGCCCACCTGAACCCAGATCGTATCAGATCTAGGTAATCGGTCTCATCCAGGAATATCAGAAGTTGTTCCACAACCACCCTCTCCGCCGCCATTGCCAACAAAGAGGTATTGGCAACCAGTCTATAGTTACTACTTTCTTTAAGTAGTAGCCTCTTTAAAAGCAGTGGGCAACCACTCAATCCATGCATTCGCCACACCCATGACCCATTCAGTCACCCCACTCCAGCTAGCTTTAATAAACCAGGATGGGCAAGTATCCAATGAGCAGGTGGTCTGGCTCAGCACTGCGAGAATCCTGCCCATGTCCTCAGGCCACATGAATTGGAACTAGTTCCCCCAACACGGCGTTGGAGACCTCAGCCGAGCGACTTTATCCTCCAATCGTTCAGCCGTTCGGTTAGAAGGCTTCCATTCCTCTGGTCAGGAGTAGCCAACCTCTGGATCACGTGCAGCAATGCCACCGGAAGGTTATTTGAGGATGCTCTGGAGCATAGCTGTCAACTTACAGATTTGAAAATAAGGGACCAGCAGCCAAAATAAGGGATTTTCCAAGCACAGGTATGTTCAACTTCTGAGCCCCTCCAAGCCAAAAGCAGAAAGCCCAGCCAGCAGCCAAATGAGGCCTCAAGTGGTGGTTCCCACAGCTCAGCAACCTGGCAAAGGGGATGCAGCAAGGAAAACCACCGTCACCGCTCCACTGGGAAGTGCTGAGCAAAGGCGGGTCCCCAGGCAATGCGTCCGATTTGATCGGCACAAGGCATGCAAGCTCCACCCTTCCCCAGTCGTTCTTAGACTCCTTATTGGATGAGCAATGCAGCCAAGCAACACAGTTGGAGCCTCCCTCCTCCCTGGCCGGCAGGGAGGGAGGGAGAGGAGCTGCTTCCTTTGAAACCCGGAAAATTTAAGGGACGTCATCAATAAGGGACAGCAGCGGGACACGGCGCTGGGATAAGGGACTGGGATGGTTGACAGCTATGCTCTGGAGGCAGCAAAGGAGCATCTCTCCACTGCCTTGGCTGCCACAGGGTAGGCCCAATTAGGAGCCTGAACGTGCGGTTGGCTCTGGGTATGCCTGCCACCTGAACAGCAGTCCTGACGAGCCTTAGGGATGAAAGCCGTACAAGGTGGTGAGCCTGTTTATTTTGCAAGCCTTCCTTTGGCCTTTTCTCCCCACTCCCCAATCTGGGCATCGGTGTGAGGAGTCGTCCTCACTTTGGCAATGTCTGCTGGCTCAGCCCAGAATGCCTTGCTGATGAATCATTGAACTGGAGATGTTGAGAAGCCCAGCAAGCTATTGCAGTATCTTGTGTCTATGAGTTATCATAGTATCTGGTGTCTGGGCACGTTAGAGCTAGCAGGGATTTGAAATTGCAAGAATTGCCCTTTTCTTGATCACGGCGGCTGTGATCAGATTCCTTCAGCTTTTTTTAAGTATATTCAGATCACGACTGTACTCAAAGCCGCTCAAAGGGTTTTGTGCCTAGGAGGAGAAGGGATTCCTGCCTTTTTGCGATCATCCTCTTGCAATCAGATATGCTAAAGAGCCGTTTCCCTTCTCCAAGTCCTGGTCCTTATGAAGCCAAAACAGCACCATCCGAAGAGACACCCTCAGAAGAAGGAGATGTCAGCAGACTCAGCGATGTTTGCATAACCACAAAAAAGAGAGTCAAATGTTGACTGAGCATGCTCAGTGGGTACAGAATGCTGAATTATTGTTGGAGACGCAATGATTGCAGAAGAATCAAGTGGCTGGAACTCTGAATGGGAGCAAGTGGGCCTGACTTGCAAGTGTATTTCATTTTTATCTCCAAGAAGCACAGTGTAGCATGCCTAGATCTTCTGTTTCTCTCCCCACCCCCACCCCTGGTTGCTCCCACTTTTATCCTCACACAACATCCCTGTGAGGTGGGTTAACTAGGCAGTTTGAAACAAGGTCAACCCATGAATGTTGTAGCTGAGTGTGGGTTTCTCTCTCCTCGCCCTCCATGCTGTGAGTGTTTAGACTCCACCTGGGCTTTTGTGGAAGTTAAATCTGCCTTGCATATAGCAATGCTAGGATTTCACCTCTGCTTTGCATGAAAAAGCTCCTGGGTTCAATCCTCAGATCTCCAGGAAGTGATGGGAAAGACCCCTGCCTGGAACCCTGGACAGCTCTTGCTGCCAGTCAGTGTAGGCAATGTTGGGTTAGATGGTCCAGTGGGCAAAAACGCATTTGTTACAGGAGAGAAGAAGCGGATTGGTCTACTGGCTACTGGTGTCACAGCAACAGCCTACCTGTGCAACTGGGGAAACAAGCTGATTGGTCTGCTGGCTAGTGATGTCACAGAAGGGCCCTTAACTCTACATTGAGAGAGCCTTTTCCATCTTGCTAGGATGGAACATTTACATAGGTATTAGGAATAGGGGTCTCAAAATCTCTTCAATTAATTTAGGGGGGGGGGGGAATAGTTTGACGGAAATGTCAAAAGCCCTACTCACATGGCAATGTTTCTCTATTCAGTGTGGACAACCTGAAACTTGTTGGAAGCGAAGAACTGTAGCTCTGAAGGTCTTCTGCTTAGGTCCTCAGCTCCACCACAGAACATCTGAACTCCCTTGAGTGAGTCATATTTTCTCACAGGCTTAAGATTTTCCGTCAGTACAAGGAGGGTGGGATGAAAACAATTTCAGCTATGATCCCTTTGTGAGTGTTCTTCTCTTGCATGTGTTACTGGTTGACATTTTATCTTTCCACACCATGCTGCTATGCTTGCAAATTCATTTGCTTTTCCTTTCTCATAAGTGAGGAGTGTGGGGGTGCTTCACCATCAACATCTACAAAATTCATCTCTCTGCTGTAGCTGCTGGTCTGGCCAGAGAGCTAGAAGCCACACGGCAGCAGCTCCTTCGTCATCTAAGGTTGACAGACATCTTAATTTTAAAACATAAGCAGGCCTAGGCTCCTCCTGGAACAATAAGGACTAGAAATTTAACACTTTCTAAACTTGAAAAATGCATTTGCTTTCTGCATGGAACTTGAATGTGCCTGTTATGGAGCAACTTACTGGCTGATTCGGGTAGAAAATAAAATCGTACTTTTCGATAACAACCATGCTGCCTATGTTCCTGGCAACAGTTGGGTTTATAAGTTAATTTCCCAAGAATCTATTAAATGCAGGTGCTTTTTGGCACGTTGAGGATTAGTAATCAGTTGTTCCAGGCATAACATTTCACTTATTTTATTATTTCCTGGGACGACTGGCAACATTTCCTGAGACGACTCACAAGTGGGGGCGGAGGGGCGGATTATGCATATGATATTCTTGCTGAGTCTGCCTGGAAATACAGAGGACCCTTATAGCAGTAATAAAGATGGAATGTAAATCGAAAGTCGTTAGATTCTGCACCAAGGAGAACCCATATCCTACCAACAGAATTCCTGAGATTTTATGCCATAACTCTCTGTATTGTTATGCGTTCCCTGAGCAATTAGATTTCTGTGAGCAGGGCTACCCGTGTGGAAATATGCAGAGGCAATACCTGGACGTGACGAAAGAGTGCTATTAACTCCCCCACCCACCCATGCCCAAGGATGTGTTTCCATGGGATCTAAAATATCCGACAATGACCAGGAATTGGTTGGAGACTCACCTGGAAGGCGGGTGGCTATTTTGGAAAACCCTAGTTAGCCAGCAATGATGCTGATGCTGATAATAGCAAAATAAAATTATTTATTTATTTATACATACCCCGCCCATCTGGCTGTGTTTCCCCAGCCACTTTGGGCGGCTCCCAACAGAATACAGTGGTACCTCGGGTTACATACGCTTCAGGTTGCAGACGCTTCAGGTTACAGACTCCGCTAACCAGAAATAGTACCTCAGATTAAGAACTGTGCTTCAGGATGAGAACAGAAATTGCGCGGCGGCGGCAGCAGCAGCAGCAGCTGGAGGCCCCATTAGCTAAAGTGGTGCTTCAGGTTAAGAACAGTTTCAGGTTAAGAACGGACCTGCGGAACGAATTAAGTACTTAACCCAAGGTACCACTGTATTAAAAACACGATCAAACATCAAAAACTTCCCTAAACAGGCCTGCTTCCAGATGTCTTCTAAAAGACAGATAGTTGTTCATTTCCTTGACATCTGATGGGAGGGCATTCCACAGGGTGGGCACCACTACTGAGAAGGCCCTCTGGAAGGAAGTCAAGACATGCATTCATTCATTCATTTATGCTGCCACCTATATACATCAGGGGTGGGGAAACAAAGGGCCGTCTTCCCTCGTGGCGAACATCCCAGGGGCCATTTTCCCCTGGTGGGTGGGGCCAGAGGCAGAAGTGGGTGGAGCTTCTGGGATGTGCTTCTTACCTTTGTACACAGACACCTTACAATCTAGAACAGGCACAGGGAAACAGGAGAGGAAGGGGGCAAATGCAGGCAACGTTCCCTGTGAGGAGGAATCGATGGTTAGAAACCGTTCTGGGAATTGTAGCTCTGGGAGGGGAATAGAGGGGCCTCCTAACAGCTCTCGGCACCCTTAACCAACCACAGCTCCTGGGATTCTTTGGGGGAAGCAGTGGCCATATCATGTGATATCACAACACTTGAAATGTGCAATGAATGTGGCCTGTGAAGGAATGCAGCAGCTCCACTTCAGAGTGAAAAGGCTTCCCCATCCCTGAGGCAGACCTAGGAGATGAGTTTGAGCTCTCTAAGCCTCTAAGGGTGCTGGCTGTCTCCCTTGAGATCTGCTCCAGCCTTAGTTGACTTTACAATACAATACTATACGATAATCTTTATTGTCATTGTCCCATACAGAACAACGAAATTGAAAAAATCTACGTAAGACATTCAAAAACCAACAAGCCTGCTATCCCAGCTATTCCAACCTGGTTAGCCCCCTAAAAACTCTCATACCCCATTTTTAAATACAATATACTCCCACAGAGACTCCTTACACTGCATTTAAAACCAAAATCGCATTTGGATGGAAACTGTTTGCCTCTCTGCTGGACTGTTTCGATGACACCTTTCACCTTTGCTGCACGATACGTAAATCAATGCAAATGTTACAAAATGCTGGTGAACGTCCAGTGACCTCCTTCCGAAGGAAATCAAACCTGGGTAATCAAACCTGTGTCCCTGGAACATCTCGCTGCTCAGAGAAGTGGATCGTGCTTACCAGCATGTGGAAAATAACTGTGCAAATGGATGGATCCAAACGAGTTGAACTTAAGTTCTCACTGAAACCAATGAAAGAAGTTAGTCCCATGGATTTCAGGAGGGAGAAAGCTCACCAGTTTAGGCTGCAGTCCTAACCCCATGTATTTGGGAATAAAGCTACACGGAATTCAGGCTGGTCTGCAGTTCCTTACCCAGAGCAATGTCAAAATGCAGAATGAATCGAGATCTGCTTTCTCTTTCTTTTTCTTGCAAGAATTTCAGTTCTGGTAGGCTGTGTGACAAAAAAAAAAGACCGTTCAGTGGGTGGGCTAATTAAAGCTGCCCCTGTCATGCTTCAGTTTCTGATTGGCTCACTAGCCGTTTGAGGGAAGAAGTGACAGGCAGAGTTGCCTGCAAATAATAACCCGTGTGGTGTAGTGGTTAGTGTGTTGGACTACGGACCTGAGAGACCAGGGTTCTCGTCCCCACTCTGCCATGAAACTGACTGGGTGACCTTGAGCCAGTCCCTGTCTTTCTGCCTCACCTTCCTCACAGGGTTGTTGTGAGGATGAGATGGGGAGCAGGAGAACCATCACACATGCCACCTTGAGCTCCTTGAAGGAAAGGTGGGCTATTAATCAATCAATCAATGGCCAGGTGGATAGCTCAGTTGGTTAGGGCATGGTGCTGACATTGCCGAGGTTGCAGGTTAGATCCCTGTAAGGGACAGCTGCATATTCCTGCATTGCAGGGGGTTGGACTAGATGATCCTCAGGGTCCCTTCCAATTCTATGGGAATAATCTCCAAATGAATCCGAACTTTAATGTTTAAAAACCCTGGTAGAGGACAAGGATCTTGAGATCACGTTAAGGGTAGCCAAATTCTGTGCGATTGCCATAAAACTTAGGGAACAAGCTGTGCTATCATAATGATTAAGGTTTTAAATGATAATTTTAGGTTATATGTTAGTGACTAAGTTTTAATTTATATATATTTTAAACTGTTGCTATATCTGTATTGTCCCTCTTATTGTCTCGCGTATTGTCCCATGTTTTATGACTTCCTTGATATTGTATGTGGACTGGAACTAGTCTGTGACCGAAATAATAAAATTCAACTAATTCTATGGAAATATTTCCCAGCTACCTCTGGGTCAACGACCCTGTCCGCTCTCTGGAAATGTAGATCGCAATCATAAGCCCCAATAGCGTGCAAACCCAAAAAAGCCAGCAGGGCTTGGCTTGGGCAACCCAGTAGTTGCCACTGACTATTGTTTGAATAGCTACATGCAGAAATTCAACTGGTAAAGCTTTCTCCCTACCATTTCAGTGGAACAGACTCCCACGAGAGGTAGTAGACTCTCCTTCCTTGGAGGTTTTTAACAGAGGTTGGATGGCCATCTGTCACGGTGGATGCTTTAGCTGAGATTCCTGCATTGCAGGGGGTTGGACTAGATGACCCTTGGGTCCCTTCCAACTCGTAAGTTTCTATTGATTCTATTTCACCAGCTGCATGCGGAGAAAAGCTTCACTGCTGGATTTCTGCCCGTCAAACAGGAGCCTTCCAAAGCAGGAGGGGAAGAAAGTTGGCAAGGCTAGAAGCCCAAAGTTGGTGTGTTTGATACAGGCCTGCTATAACCGAAATACTTTTGATGCCTCTGTTTAGACACCACAGAAGCGTGCAGGAGCAAAACATGTAAAGTGTCTCTGCCCTCTGCTGGAACGTCAAAGCAAAGCAAGCAGGGGGACTGATTTATTTATTTACTCATCTTCTAAAGCATTTTTAATCCCATTCTTCAGCCAAAAAAATGGTCCCAGGGTGGCTTTTATTTAGCCATTACATTTTAAGTGTTTGCACCCAACCGTTATGTGGTGCTGGGGCTTTACAATAAATAGAAGAATAATAAAACAAAAAGCACTCCCAGCTATGTACAATAAAACAGCAATTGTTCCTCCTGTTATCTTTGCTCAGCCTGTTCATGCAGTTCCCTTTGGTAACCAAAGCAGCACCCATCCATGCGCAAGAAGGAAGCATCAGCAGGGCTTGGGGAACCTCGAGGTTTGCAGAAGGACAAAATAGGATCCAAAGCAGCCTAATAAGACTTGTATCTGTTCAGTGCCCGTGCAAGAAGGAAAATTGGGGGTGGAGTCTTGTTGTGGCTTTAAATTGTTAGCTGCCTTCGGTTTCTTCTGAGAAAAATTAGGCAGATTGTACATTTTTTAAAAGATAAAAATAGATAAACCATAAGAAGGAACACGCCACACTCCAACATTTTTGCTACAGGTCCCATTTGTTGCAGTCCAAAACAGCAGATGGCAGAATAGCATAGAAGCTGGAGATAAAAAGTCACAATTAAAATGCCTGGAAGAACTTAAAAAAAAAAAAAAGATATTTGCGTGCGTGCTCAGTCTCCACAGCCAACATCGGACATTTGCACAGGTTGGTTCTCAGCCTCCCTGTGCCATCACCACTGTCATTTGAGACCAGGTAGCAGCCTGACCGCAAGCCCAGTTCTGGTCAAGGGTGATGGGACTTGCAGTCCAACTATATCTGGAGAGTCATGGGTTCCTTACCCCTGGCCTACACATTAGTGGAAGGCCATCCTGAACAGTCCAAAGTGTGTTGCACGTGACACGTTAAATTCTTCAAGCAACGTAAACCCCCAAATATCTGAAAGACCATCTCCTTCCATACACCCCCCTCAGGTATTAAGACGGACAGAGGGGAGCCCTCTTGGTTGTTCCACCACCCTTAGAAGTAGTGGCCTGGGAGAGGGGATTCTCTCAGCAGCCCCTGAGCAGTGGGATTCCCTCCCCACAGAGATGTGCCTGGCACCTTCACTGCATGGCTTCTGTCAAATGCTTAAAGCCCTGACAGATGTGTGTCTGGTTGCATGTGTGTTCACCCTAGAACCACAAAGGTAAAGGGACCCCTGACCATTAGGTCCAGTCGTGGCCTACTCTGGGGTTGCGGCGCTCATCTCACTTTATTGGCAGAGGGAGCCGGCGTACAGTTTCTGGGTCATGTGGCCAGCATGACTAAGCCGTTTCTGGCAAACCAGAGCAGCGCACGGAAACACCGTTTACCTTCCCGCCAGAGCAGTACCTATTTATCTACTTGCACTTTGACGTGCTTTCGAACTGCTAGGTTGGCAGGAGCAGGGACCGAGCAACGGGGGCTCACCCTGTTGTGGGGATTCGAACTGCTGACTTTCTGATCGGCAAGACCTAGGCTCTATGGTTTAGACCACAGCACCACCTGCCATAGAATCATAGAATTGTAGACTCAGAAGGGACCCCAGGGGTCATCTAGTCCAACCCCCTACAATGCAGGAATTCCAACAGAAACAACCGTGGCAGATTGGCCATCCAACCTCCACTTAGAAATCTCCAAGGAAGGAGAGTCTGCAACCTCCCCATTGAGTCCATTCCACTGTCAAACAGAAGCAGAGTAGAAGAAGAGTTTGGATTTGATATCCTGCTTTATCACTACCCTAAGGAGTCTCAAAGCGGCTAACAATCTTCTCTCCCTTCCTCCCCACAACAAATACTCTGTGAGGTGAGTGAGGCTGAGAGACTTCAGAGAAGTGTGACTGGCCCAAGGTCACCCAGCAGCTGCATGTGGAGGAGCAGGGAATCGAACCCGGTTCACCAGATTATGAGTCCACCGCTCTTAACCACTACACCACACTGGCTCTTACTGTCAGAAAGCTCTTCCTGATGTTGAGTCAGAACTTCCTTTCTTGTAACCTGAAGCCATGGGTTCAAGTCCTATTTCTTGGAGGTGAATTGTTTTAATTTATAATTGATTATTAAATTTCCATCCCATCTTTTCCCCAAGGAGATCAAGAGGGCATATCTGAAAGACCACCTCAATTTTTCCCTCACAGCAACCCTGCAACGGGGGTTAGACTGAGAGAGCATGACTGGTCCAAGGTCACCCAGCATGCTTCACAGTCAAGTGGGCATTTGAACCCTTCTCTCCCAGGTCTCAGTAGTCCAGTGCTATATCCCACTGGCTCTCTAACTCATCTCCATTTGTTTTAAACTGTTTTTAAAAAATGATTTTATTATTTTCAGAGTGAACAAACAACAAATACCCTTCTCCGCAAGAGTGCTATGTCTTGCCAAACAAATTGTTTTTAAGATGCAAACCATCCCCCCGTTAAATAAAAATATCGTTGCATAAATCCCGGCGAGAAGCAGGTGGTCTCTATCCGTGTTCCTTTTTTTAGTTCATATGAAGTAAAACCGAACCAAGTTGCAGAAAATCTGCCTGACTTTTTGCGGGTGTTTCGTTTGTGTAACCTCTCTGCCAGGTTTCCTGTGCAAATTAGGCTTGAAAGCTGTAGACACCATAGCTCTATAAAGATCTCCAAAAACTATTTGTAATTGTTTTCATGTGTGAGTGGGGTGGGTGGGTGTTTAGGATCAGGTTAGCCATATTGATTTGTATGCTGTTGGTGGATATTTGTCATTGCCTTGTTGGGCTGTGTATGTGATAAAGGGGAGCCATAAAGGGAAGGCGTCTTCTTCTATTTGTCCCTGTGTCAGTTTCAGTTTATTGGTTAATTTTTCTAGTAAGGCTGTTTCCCATACTATTTGGTACCATTGGTCCATGCTTATTCCTGACAGGTCTCTCCAGTGTCTGGTTATGATGTTTCTGGCTGCTTTCCCCCTATTCTTCCTAATGTCTCAACAAATGAAACTGATTTGTAAAAAAAAAAAAAGTTACGTGGAAGAAAAAAATACGAGAGAGAGACATCGCACATACCTTTGTAAATCAAGAAAATCTTTAATAAAAATGTATTTAAAAAAAAACTATTTGTAATTGTTTTGATTGACATTGTTGTGACCTGGAATCTTATGGTGAATGGCAACTACCAACAACGATGGTGATGATGGTGTTAACCTCTGCTGGTTGCTGCTGCAGGTTTCCTGTTGCCATTTTAGCTGTGTATTCTTTTCCTTTCTGTGATTGTATTATTGATTATTGCTGTGATTTCTTTTTTTTTTGTTGTTGTTGTTCATTTCCTGATCTCTGCTTTGGAATGTTCTGCTTTGCTTTGTGGTGGCAGATTGGTTTTCGTTTGTTGCTAGAGTGCTTTCCTGTTTTACTGAAATGGTGATGTTGAATTGGGTTTTATCTTGTACACCACCCAGGGAACAGAGGGGATGGCCATAGATGCTGGTACAGATGGGGCTACTACACCTTTAACAACTTGCCATTCAAGCTGCGCTACTATTAAAGGTGCAGAAGCCCACTTTTGCAGCCGGCTGTGGCGCTGTGGGTTAAACCACAGAGCCTAGGGCTTGCCGGTCAGAAGGTCGGCGGTTCAAATCCCCGCGACGGGGTGAGCTCCTGTTGCTCGGTCCCTGCTCCTGCCAACCTAGCAGTTCGAAAGCACGTCAAAGTGCAAGTAGATAAATAGGTACCACTCTGGCGGGAAGGTAAACGGCGTTTCCGTGCGCTGCTCTGGTTCGCCAGAAGCGGCTTAGTCATGCTGGCCACATGATCCGGAAGCTGTACGCCGGCTCCCTCGGCCAGTAAAGCGAGATGAGCGCTGCAACCCCAGAGTCGGCCACGACTGGACCTAATGGTCAGGAGTCTCTTTGCCTTACTGTATGTAAAGGGGCCGAATAGATAAATATTACAGGAAGCCCAAGCAGTTGTTCTTATGCTGTTGATTTAAACCTGCTTCTTCTTCTTCTCTTCCTTAGACCAACCATTGCAAAGTAATAACAGCATGAAGTGCTTCTACAAAGCTCTCCTCGTCTCCTGGGTCCTGTTTGAAGGTATGTCTCGGAGGCAGGGTGCAATCTCGCCTCTGATGTTCTCACAGCCTACAAAGCTGTGACCCACCAATCCCAAATGCAGACCCACCAGAAGTGTAAGGATGTATGGAGACCCTCCAGAGGCATGCTAAACAAAGGGTGAGGAACCAAGGGTCCAAGGGCCAAATAAAGCTTCCAGGTCTTTCCATCTGGTCCTCCAGGCTCTCCCTAAGCCACACCAGTTCCCATAACACACCCCCTCATTGGCCCTTCTCACCCCAAGCCCCACAAGCCCCCCTTTGAAGCAGTGATGGCCACCAGCTTGGATTAGGCAAATTCATGGAGGATAAGACTAGCCATTGTGGCCCTAATGGCTATGTTCTGCCATCACTGTTGGAGGCAGTAACACCCTCAACACCAGTTGCTGGGAATCACAGGTGGGGAGAGCACTCTCGTGCTCGGATCCTGCATCTGAGCAGCCGCTGTGGGAACAGGATGCTGGACTAGATTGGCCATTGATCTGACCCAGTACTTATGTTCTTCCTAGGGGCTGCACCCTTGCCTGCGCGGCTTACAAAGCCCCATTCCTCTTCCCAGCAGATGCAGCCACCAAGCTTGCTTTTCACCTTCTTCTGTTCAGCAGCTCCATTTTGCACCCATTTTCACCTTCATCCTTGTGTCCATGCCTTCACCTGCTCTTTTTGTGGAACACCCCCCTGCACACAAACCACACCCCTGGTAACATCCTGCATATTCGTCCGTTCCCTCCCCCCCCCCGCAATGAATTGCAACAACCAAGCGTCCTTTAGACCATCCTTTCTCAACTTGTGGGTTCCCAGATCATCCCTCCCTCCCATCATCCCTAGCTAGCAAGGCCAGAGCTCAGGGGTGATGGGAGTTGTAGTCCAACAACATCGGGGGACCCACAGGTTGAGAACTGCTGCTTTAGACCATGGGTAGGCAAACTAAGGCCCGGGGGCTAGATCTGGCCCAATCGCCTTCTCAATCCGGCCCGCAGACAGTCCGGGAATCAGTATGTTTTTACATGAGTAGAATGTGTCCTTTTATTTAAAATGCATCTCTGGGTTATTTGTGGGGCATAAGAATTTGTTCATTTCCCCCCCCCCAAAAAAAATATATAGTCTGGCCCCCCACAAGGTCTGAGGGACAGTGGACCGGCCCCCTGCAGAAAAAAGTTTGCTGACCCCTGCTTTAGACTTTCTGCCCAGTTATGAAGCTACCACCCCCTCTTCAGACCCTTTCACATCCCTGCTTTCATCTTCAATCCCGTCCCCGTGCCTCCTACTCCCAGACTTTTGTCATCCCCTTTTGCACTCCTCATTTTCACTTCCATTCCCTGTTTTCCTCCCCCTTACTTTTCTCAACTCTCCTTTGCACATAGATCACCCCTGGGCTCATGCCTGCTCTTATCTATGAAAGCTACCATGCCGTGGCAAGTCAGCTGGCGACCCTCCCTGCGATCCTAACAATCTATTCTGCAGCCGCCTCTGTGCACACACAACCCATTCTAATATATGTTACTGTAACTGTAGCCTGCTGGTTAGTTTCTTCAGTTGGAGAAGGTTGAGTTCAGTTGATGGATGCTGTATGTGCATGTATGGGTGTTTGCTTGCTAATAAAACATTTCTTCTAAATTGCTACGTTGAATCTGGAACTTCATGTTGAAGGCAACACATGGTACTATGTGAAGTGTGAAGGTACTATGGAATATTTGAGGGCCCCACATCCTTTATTTCTCTGACATCAGACAATTGAGGAATGGAAGAGGGAGAAGCTTGAAACAACCTATTTTTTCCCTTCCTTTTAGCGTCCCTTCCTTCTCACTGTACTCAAACAACAGAAGAGGTTTGAGTAAAGCAGGGATGGCGAGACACAGGAGAGTTGTTTTCTTAAACAAAGAAAGGAAGAAACCAGTTTTAACAAGGATAAAACAGCAGAGATGGGTGGAACAGAGAGGCTAACGCAGAAAAAGCTAACACATAAAAGCTAACACATCAGAGACTTTCCTTTCTCACTTTACTCAAACCTTGTTTAAACCCAGGATTGTGATGTGGCACTGCAAATCCTCCATTGCAGGCTGCATGATAATAGCCTTACACACACACACACACACACACACACACACACAACACACACACACACACATACATACAGGCAGATATTCTTAATGTGTCCTGGAACTGTGATATTGCCTCTTACTTGCCTAGACAGAGAGGTATGGATTTTGCAAGGCACATGGCTTGTATGCAGCCTACTGTATCACATCTATTGCTCTGCCCACTTTTTGGCCTCCTAACTCTGGCATATGGAATGTGGCTCCAGGACTGAAAAATATTTCCCCCTCCTGTGCTAAACCTTCTGTGTTTTGTTGCTCCATCATTGCATTGTACACAGCTGATGCACTCGTTTGGCAGAGAATCTCCTTTTGTAAGCAATGGCTTCAGCAGCACAGGGGATCTGACCCAAAGCAAAAGTCCAGATTCAGGCAGCCAGAGCAAGGCGAGGCAAAGCAGAGCAAAGTTTAGTTCATCCTTTTCCAACCTGGTGCCTTCCAGATCTTTTCAGCTACAGTTCCCATCAGTCGTGATCAGGGATGATGGGTGGTACTGTAGTCCAACGCATTTGGAAGGTACCAACCTGGGGAAGGTCCTAGTGAGATGAGGCAAGTGCCAAGATTCTTTGGTACCTTGGACAGCTCCATGCAAGGCTCAAACTGAAGAGCCCAGCTCAAATGTTGTTTCAGCACCAGCCAACCTCAGACTGAGCTTTAAATGAGGAGGAGGAGGAAGATGATTATAATTTATTATTATTTATACCCCACCCATCTTTCTGGGTTTCCCCAGCCACTCTAGGCAGCTCCCAACAGAATATTAAAAACACAATAAAACATCAAACATTAAAGACTTCCCTAAACAGGGCTGCCTTCAGATGTCTTCTAAAAGTGAGACGGTAGTTTATTTCCTTGACATCTGATGGGAGGGTGTTCCTCAAGGCAGGCGCCACTACTGAGAAGGCCCTCTGCCTGGTTCCCTGTAACCTCACTTCTCACAGTGAGGCAACTGCCAGAAGGCCCTTGGAGGTGGACGTCAGTGTCCTAAGTAGCTGCGTCTGCCTTCAGCCAGAGGAGCCGCCTCAGTTAAAAAATCCCCAGCCTGCTTTAACAGGCATTGGCTCTGATGAAGCAGGAGGAGACTGTGGTCCCACTAGGGCTTCTGAGTGGAGGTCAGAGGTGGGGTAACACAATCTCCTTGGGCTGAATAGGTGCTCATATTATGAGCTCCTCAAGTGCCCATGCTACTGAGTTAGTATGAGCATCCAGGGCTTGTTCAGAGGGCAGCTTCTTCTCTCTCCCTGAATCCCTGCCCTTATTCAACCCTGAGACCATTACAGAGACTGGATCATAACCAGTACACACCTACTCCAGATTGTGTACAGTGATTGAAGGTCCTGGCTCACCTACCTTATGTGACAGCCCCCTCAGCTACCCTGTTTAGACGTCTACTGAGGAGTGACTGCGTTATTTGACTAAGTTGGAAGAAAGCCAGCAGGGAGCTTGTTGGTTTCCTTATGGGCCCTTTCCTTTTCTCCCCCTCATTCCAACATTGTGTAGGTAGATCCAGACAGATCTCTGCCGAGTGATGGAATTAATTTTCACCTTTTTTTTGTTCTTTTGGCCATTACCCATAGCCTCGTTTGCTATGAAAAGCAAAGGAAGCTGTGTTGATCCAGGAAAAGGGGGGGGGAAGGGAAATCAAAATTCTCACAGTTGGACATTGAATGCCTTTATACGACCAGTCAAAACATCACACAGTAACAAGCACAGGCTTTCAAGTTCTCCAAAACTCTTCATTGGGCTGGATGTTATATACAGCAGGAGAGAAGAGGGAAGGAATTAAAAAAGATTTCCCCCCCAAATAGCCTAGACATTGTAGGGTTGTCATATTTCAAAAAGTGAAAATCCGGACACAAAAGTTGTTGAGGTGTTGTTGTTGTTTTGCAAAGTCATTGGGCTTTTTCTAGTTTTGGCCAAAGTTCTTGAGCTATTTTTAAGGAAATTCACCAAAGTCTACATTTCCGACATGGGCTGCCATACGTCTGGATTTTCATGGACATTTTTAGCAATTTCCACCCGGACACTGTTTCTGATGGCCGAATCCTGGCTATGTCTGGGAAATTCCAGATGTATGGCAACCCTACTATAAGGTCTGTATCTACTACATCAGTCTCAAAATGAAGGTAGCTAGCTTGTTTGGATACAGTTCCTTCCAAGCAATCTGTCAGTAGCGGACGGTGTATTGGGCTGCTGGCGCTTACCTGACCTCCCAGCAACTGAGGTTTACTTGGAGAGAGAGGCGGCGAGAAAGTTAGTGCAGTGCACCTGCACCAGTGGAGCCAATGCAGAACTCCTACCAGTATGTTTGCATCATGCTGATCTCCCCACTGCCTCTCACCTCTCTCTCCCTGAACAGAGACTCAGTTGTCAGGAGGTTAGGTGAGCAGTGTCACCGCACACCACCAGCTGCCACTGCAATTTGTTTATTCATCCTGTGCATCTCTTTGCGCAAAGTTTGTGGGGAGGTAATGCGATGTTGGCTTGCTTATTTGAGCATTCGTTTTGTTTGTGGGCAGGTTATAAGACGTCGTGTCAAGCGATTGCTTTCCCACACTTTCCAGTGCATTTCCCTGGCACTTTCCTTACTGCAAAAAGTTCGATTTTTTTTACAGAAGCGGATTTGTTGCGCAGGAGTGCCAAATCCACTTCCGTTGCGCAGCCTAACTTTGCCGGTATGAAACTGAATCCCACCTGCAAAATAGCCACAGTCTGGAGGTGCCCTTAGTCTTCCTTAGGTGCTGCTACAAATTGTAGGTTTTGCCTATAATTCCGGGACAAGGAAGCAATACCTGAACCCCCATTTTTGGAAACAGTTATCTAGACCTGTCTCCAGCATTAAGCAAAACGTGCTAGGCAGAGAGAGAGAGAGAGAAATACCAATCTTTATTTGAGCAAAGCTGGAGATTAATTTTAGGTGTTATTATAGGTAAAAGAAGAGAGAGAATTAGCTGGTCATTGAGTATTTGCCTCAAAAAGTAAAGCTCCTCTTCAGGTGATAGAAAATTGGCTTCCTTTACTTGTAGATTCTGCTTCCAAACAGAGAAATCCTGTTTTCTCTTCAAGGCACATAAAGATCAAAGGAAGCCTTTTTGGGCCCAGTAGGGGATATGATTTGCATGCACGTTCAATTCCCATCATCTCTGGATAGGGCTGGGGAAGGCTCTTCTCCAAAACCCTGGAGAGCCTCTGCCCATTCATATACACCAGACTTTCCCAACCTGCCACCTTCCAGGTGTTTTGGACTCTTATCAAGCCCAGCCATCACTGCCAACCATCGGAGATTATGGGAGCTGTTGTCCCAAACACCAGGAGGGCGCCAGGTTGGGAGACGCTGGTGTAGACAGTCCGAAGCTAGACAGACCAGGGATGGGGAACCTGCAGCTTTCCAGTAGTTGCTGGACTCTGACTCCCATCATTCCCAGCCACGATGGCCAGTGATCCGGACGAATGGGATTTGTAGCCTTCTGGGCCACAACTTCCCCATCCCTGAGATAGGCCATGTTTGCACCATATATTTAAAGCGTTATGCTACCACTTTAAACATGCATGGCTTCCCCCAAAGAATTCTGGGAGCTGCAGTTTGTTATGGTTGCTGAGAGTTCTTAAGAGACCCCTATTACCCACCAAAAGCTGTCAATCCCTCTTCAAAGAAACTCTGGAAACTTGTCGCTCTGCGATGGGAGCAGGAGACTCCCAACAACGCTCAGCACCTTTAACAAACTACAGCTCCCAGAATCCTTTGAGGGAAGCTGCAACTGTTCAGAGTGATATGGCACTGCTTTAAATGTATGGTGTGAATGTGGCCTTGGTCTAGAGAAGCTTCCTAAATGCTATGTACACTATAAGCAAGTGGAAACAAGGCTGCTACAGGTAGGAATAGAGCCTTACGGTGCTGCAGCAGCGGTTTAGCCTTGAAAGCAGGACGTGCAGGGGAGCATGCCCGAAAGACGTACAAAACAGAGGAGGAGAGAGGTGGCCTTCTCTTCATGGCTTCCTCTGCGTCTCTCTCTCACAGGGGTCCTGGCTGGTCCATGGAGTGCCTGGATGCCCGAGCACATGTCCGCCTTTGAGGGCACCTGTGTCGTCATCCCTTGCCGCTTCAGCTACCCCGATGAGCTGCGCCCGTCGGCCGTGCATGGGATCTGGTACTTCAACAGCCCTTACCCCAAGAACTACCCGCCTGTGGTCTACAAATCCCGCACCAACATTGTCCATGAGAGCTACTTGGGGCGCACCCGCCTGCTGGGAGAGCTGAACTTCCGCAACTGCACGCTGCAAATCTCCCGCCTCAGCCCCGAGCTCACCGGCAAATACTACTTCCGCGGGGACTTGGGAGGATACAATCAGTACACATACCCTGAGCACTGCAACCTGGAAATCATCAGTGAGTACCAAGCCAGGCCTGCTCTAATTCCCTTTTTCTGGGGGAGGGGGACTTTGTGCACCGTTTTATTGAGCAAAGACTTTACATCTCTGCCAGACTGTGCTTCTTGTGTGTGCTGACTTGCCTCTGAACCAGCCCAGAGAGAGGCAAGTCAGGCAAGTGAAGGGCCAGGTGCTTCCCCCTCCTCTCCTACACCATTGTCTCCCAGAACCAGGAGGGGAGTGAAATGGGAGGAGCAGGGGAAGTTGTCGTGCAGGCATAGTCTCTGGCTGCATGCACACAGCCCATCAGGGGAAGGTACATAAACCGGTGGAGGAGGAGCTGTCCCTTGTAGCTGCAACTGCTCCATAGAGAGCAGACCTGAAAATATCTGCCTAGACACTAGATTGGTGTGTGTCAGGATGCTGTCAGCAGCCCTCAGCTGGTTGCCCAGGAAAGTATACAGACAAGGAAGAGTTTCTTACTGTCCTTTTTCATTTCACTCTTTACAGAGAGAGGCTATAGAACCCAGCCTCTTGGATAATGGCATTGTCCCAAGTGAATCTCCACCCTCCGCCTCTCCCACTTCCTTGTTCGTCACTTCTATGGGTGCTGCTACCTGCCCTCTGTCTTTGAGCTCTTTGCTCTCCTACTTTTAAGGCTCACCGGGTTCTGGGAGATGGCGGGTCTGGGATGCTTTCTAATGACAACGTGTCAGCCGGGTGTTGTTCCGGCTGTCCCATGATTTCCCACCTTTTCTAATTTTTTTCATATAATTTTTTATTGGTTTTCCATTGATTATACATATATACAGTCTAAATTACATAAGTTGCATATAACATAGCTGCTACAAGAATCATATATATAGTACACAGTTATTTTGGGCTCCACCGAGCCTCGGACTTCCCTTCACTTCGTTGGTAAGTATCAGATAATTTCTAAAGTTACGTGTTTTATCTCCTTTACATATTTGCCAAACACTGTTAGAGTTGTTCTAACCCTGCCAGAGTCATCGAAGTTCTATACTTATCTCTTATATATGTCAGATATTTGTTCCAATTTTCATGAAACTTCTGATCATCCTGGTCTCTTAGTCTTCCTGTTATTCTAGCTAGTTCAGCATAATTTATCATCTTGGTCTGCCAGTCATTTATAGTAGGTATTAATTCCATTTTCCAGCTTTGGGCTAACATAGTTCTAGCGGCCGTTGTGGCATATAGAAACAGATTTTTATCCTCTTTTTTTATTTCCTTGCCAACTATTCCTAGCAGGAAAGCTTCAGGCTTTTTGGGGAAAGTATACTTAAAATTTTTTTTAAGTTCGTTGTAAATCAGTTCCCAAAAGCCTTTTACTTTACTGCATGTCCACCACATATGATAGAACTCACCATCCCCCTCTCCACATTTCCAGCATTTCTTAATCTTCAGTTTATAAATCTTAGCCAATTTCACTGGTGTGAGATACCATCTATAAATCATCTTCCAGAGGTTCTCCCTTAGTGCCGTACACGCCGTGAATTTCATGTTTACATTCCACAGTTCTTGCCACTTTACAAAGTCAATGTTGTAACCAATATCTATGGCCCATTTTATCATGGCCTCCTTCACCTCTTCGTCTTTTGTATACCAATCCAGTAAGAGGTCATACATCCTAGATAATTTTTACCTTCTATGACTTCCACATTAAATTTAGATTTTTTTATCTTCAAATCCCAGTTTCTTTTTATCATCTTTTAACAGATCATTCACTTGATGGTATTGCAGCCACCCCGTGAGTACATTCTTTACCTCCTCATAGGGCTTGAGTTTTATGCCCTGATCAGTTTTATTGATAAGTTCTTCGTAGGTAGCTTTCCCCCCCCTCCATGTTAGTTTTTTTGACAGTTAAGACATCTATTGGTGAGATCCACCATGGGGTTTTCTTTTCCAGCAGGTTCTTATTTCTTTCCCATACTTTTGAATTCCCAACTTTTCTCCTCATCTGCCTCTGAGCTGCAACCTCCCTCAACCCCCTGTTGTAAATCTAGACTGTCTTCCTCTTCCTCCTCCCTGGAAGGGTCAGGATGCAGAGGCAGTCTCCACCATTCCTCCTCTGCCCAGTCCCTGACAGTGTGCATCCCCACTGAGTTCTTCAAGGGGAGCACTGAGACGCGGGAAGAGGAGTATGTCTGGTTGTAAGCAGGAAGGCTCAGAGGAAGCAAGGCTGAGGCTGGTGGGGCAGTGCCCCATTCACCCCGGTGGACCAGCCTCCACTCTTGGTGTCTTTTCTTTTTTTACATTTTATTTATACTTTTCAGATATATACATTTCACTGATGTTACAATCATTTTGACATTTTAAAAATTGACTTCCTTCCCCCTCTTTCTGCGGTTCCTTAAATTCATTTTTAATATCTTCCGCATATCCATATGAACTTAACTTACTCATTTTTTTATCTTCTTTAAATATATACTCTTATATAGCTGCAGGTTGTAACAATAATCCTGCCAGTGTTTTTATCTGTTTACAATTTATCTGTAAATATTCAATAAACCATTTCCATTCTTTTATAAAAAGTTTGTTTTGATTTTACTTTTCCGGTAAGTTTCGCCATTTCTGCATATTCCATAAGTTTTTGTATCCATTCTTCCTTTTCTGGGACTACTACTTCTTCTTCTTCCCATTTTTGGGCAAGTAACATTCTTGCCGCTGTAGTCACATACATAAATAAATTTCTATGCAGTTTAGGTAGTTCTATCACAGAGCCTAGAACTTGCTGATCAGAAGGTCGGCGGTTCGAATCCCCACGATAGGGTGAGCTCCCGCTGCTCAGTCCCTGCTCCTGCCAACCTAGCAGTTCGAAAGCACATCGAAGTGCAAGTAGATAAATAGGTACCACTCTGGCAGGAAGGTAAACGGTGTTTCCGTGCGCTGCTCTGGTTTGCCAGAAGCGACTTAGTCATGCTGGCCACATGACCCGGAAGATGTACGCCGGCTCCCTCAGCCAATAAAGCAAGATGAGCGCCGCAACCCCAGAGTCGGCCACGACTGGACCTAATGGTCAGGGGTCCCTTTACCTTTACCTATCACTATAATTCCCAAGATAAAGGCTTCTGGGTTGTTGTTTTTTACAAATGTTCTTTTAAACATCCTTTTCACTTCACTGTATATCATTTCCCATTGGTGTCTCTTTTCAACCCCCCACAGACAAACCCACCATTGTGAGCCCCCCAGAAGTGGTGGAAGGGACTGAAGTGGAGCTGCGCTGCGTGGTGCCGGATAACTGTCCCGACATGAAGCCCATCATCACATGGATGAACCACGAGAACCTGGCCGAGCACTCAGTCTATGCGCAAGTGGAAGAGGAAGGCGGCACCTGGTCCCTCGTCTCCCTGCTCAAATTCATGCCGTCGCGCGAGAACCACGGGCACGAGCTGGGCTGCAAAGTCACCTACTCCAACACCACCTTTGAGTTTGATGGGTTTACTACCTTGGATGTCAAATGTGAGTCAGGGTTCCTAAGCGGCTGTCACTTCGTGACTCGATACGTTCGTCTCCCTAGGTCTCAAGGTGGAGAACAGGCCTTGCCACCTCTTCTTTTTATCCTCACAGCAACCAGGGCCGGCCCACCCATGAGGCAAGGGGAAACGACTGCCTCAGGCGGCAGCATCCACAGAGGAAGCAGATCCGGCCTTCGAGGAACACATTGCCCGCAGTTGCTACCACTGCTGTGCTAAACAGTGGTCTCTTTTGTTGCACTCCTTTTAGGCTGGATCTGCTGCCATCTTGGCAGCTCCCCGCAACGACGCCTCCGCAACGGCTTCTTGGCGAAGAGGAGGTGATGGTGGTCTCCCTCCACCCTTGTTTCCAGTGTAGATCTTCATTCCGCTTTTGTTCCTGATGTAGATCTTCACTCACCCATTCTTCCCTAGCCTAGGGGCGGGGACACCATTTTGTGCTTTGCTTCAGGTGCAAAAAAGTTTTGGCTGGCCCTAACAACAGCCCTGTGAGGTAGGCTACGCTGTGAGATACTAGCTGGCCGAAGGTCACCCAGTGGGCTTTGGGGAGGCGGCGGGGCAGGTTTGAACCCAGGTCTCCTAGGCCCTAGTGGGCACTATAACTGCTACAACACACAGGCTCTTGCCACATTTTGGTGCTGGAGGACCTCTGGAACCAGGGATGTTTGCTCAATGAACATCAAGCTCCATGTTCTGCAGTGAGGGAGGGCCTGTTGGGTTGCTTCTACACTGGAACACTTTAATGTCTTTCGAAGCACATAAACAAACCTTGGTAGACCCACACCATAGACTGAAAGCACATCCAATGCACATGATTTCCCCCAGATAATCCTGGGAACTGTAGTTTGCTCAGGGTGCTGGGAATTGCCATTCAGGGACGGGAAAACTACCGTTCCCATGAATCTTTGGGGGAAGTGGTATGCTTTAAATGCATGGTGCAGATAGCCCTGGTTACTGCAAAGAGAGCACCTCGCTGAGGCTGATCTCTTTTGGCTTGCTTCCACAGACCCGCCCCGCATTCTGCAGGCAAACTCCTCCGTGGAGGTCATTCAGGGCTCGCAAGTGGTGCTGGTGTGCTCCGTGGACAGCAGCCCCATGGCCTTGATCTCGTGGCTCCGAGAAGACGAAATTCTGCACGAGGACATGGCGGGAAGCCTCACGCTCCATCTGGGCAACATCACCCACCTGCAGGACGGCATCTATACTTGCACGGCTGAGAACATTTACGGCAAGGACAACCATTCCCTGGCCTTGGCTGTGCTGTGTAAGTAGCCAGTCCTGAAGCCCTGAAGCCAATTCAGGGGCGCGAGGAGAAGCCTGCAGTGCAAACTTTGCAGCAGGAAATGAGATGCTCGCTTTCAGGCATCTGGACCTCAAGTCTTTTATTTATTCTGAATGTTTCTATACCACTTCTCCACAATGAAAAAAAAGCAGTTTATTGGGGTTTTTCAGAACACATACACACCAAACTTCATTAACTGCCATATATATAGCTAAATATAATAATTTTATAAAATAGCAAAATACATATGATAAATACATTATAGTTATAATATACTGTATTTTTCCGTCTATAAGATGCCCCCATGTATAAGACACCCCCTATTTTGGGGGACTCAGATTTAGGAAAATGGGGGGAGAGTATAAGACGCCCCCTAATTTTTGACATTATTTTTTAGGGGAAAAAACCTAGTCTTATACACAGGAAAATACGGCACTTAATATTTTTACTATGTGTTCCTTTGGTGGAAAAGACGGCTTTTGGTGTTTCCCTCTCCCAGATGCCCCTTGGAAGCCTGTGGTGAACGCCTCTGTGGTGGCCGTGGAGGGAGAGCCGGTCACCATCCTGTGCAGCTCACAGAGCAACCCTGAGCCCATGATCACCATCTTCAAGGACAAGAAGCCCATGGCCATGGGCGTCTACCAGAACCAAGTGGCTCTGGAGTTTGAGTCTGTGACGCACGAGGACGACGGGGAATACTGGTGCACGGCAGAGAACCAGTTTGGCCAGCGCAGCACTGCCTTCAACCTCACCGTTGAATGTGAGCACTCGCCTGGGGCCCCCAGAAACTCTTGTGGGACATAAATGTGTTTTGGGTGTATTCCACTGTGGCACCTCATTCGCTCAGTGGACTTCTGTTCATGCAAGCAGGATTATTCATTCCACTTTCCTGCCCCGCCCCATATCAGCCCCCAAGCCTCATTCTGCCTAGCTGTAGGGCCACCACCATATTCTGGACTGATGCCAGCAGCTCTGACCGAGTTCTTCTGGGGGCTCACATCTGTCAGCCTCTGGCTCGGAGGTCTCCCAGTCTCTAGTAGCAGCTTCAGAGCCTTGATGCTGGTCTAGTTCCCTGTCCGATGCCTTTGCTAGAGACTCTGCAATCTCTGACTCTTGAGTCTTGACTGGTCATTACAGCTGGCCATTACCTATGGTGGCATGTCTGTGCCACCATAGGACAGCCCCTGGTGTCCTGGCACAGGCTTTTGCTTGTGGGCCCCCACCCAAAAGAGCATGTGCAGTCCAGCAAAACAACTGGACTAATCTGCTGTTGCACCTCCACCTCTTTCACAAGAATGTAAGAAGTGCCTGCTGGGCTAAACCAGTGGCCCGTCTAGTCCAGTGTCCTGTTCTCACAGTGGCCAAGCAGATTCCTATGGGAAGTCTGCAAGCAGGACTCCAGCACAAGAGCTCTCCTTCCTCTTGCAGTTTCCAGTATTCAGAAGCAAGGCTGCCTCCAACACATAGCTGTCAACTTACAGATTTGAAAATAAGGGATCAGCAGCCAAAATAAGGGATTTTGCTATTGTAAAGAGTTACATAGATTGGTAGGATTGACAGATGCTGTCAATCTGGCATGAGGCGGTTGCACCGCCGCCCCAGCCGCTGAAGCGCCGCCTTTCTGCATCCCTCCCCATCCCCTCCTCTTCCTCCTCCCTCAGGCTGCCTCTTCAGCTGCCACCACCGCTGCTGCCTCTGGGCTCACGGGCAGCGTGGGTAAGAGTCTCTCTCCCTCCCTCCCCCTCTCGGGCAGGGAAGGGCCGATGGAACTCCTCACGCCAGGACGACAGCACCAGCGTGTGCTCTCTCTCGCGGCGGAGGACCCCGAGCCGCTGCTTCCCTCCCGAGCCGGGCGAGCATGAAACCCGAGAAATTTAAGGGACATCATCAATAAGGGACAGCAGCGGGACACGGCGCTGGGATAAGGGAGTTTCCCACCAAATAAGGGACGGTTGACAGCTATGCTCCAACAGTGAAGGCAGAGCTTAGCCATCATGATTAGTAGCTATTGATAGCCTTCTCTTCCAGTCCTCTTTTAAAGCCATCCAACTGGGTGGCAATTGCTGTCTCCTGTGGGAGTAGGTTCCGTAGATTAACAATGCACTGTGTGAAGAAGCATTCTCTCTCTCTCTCTCTCTCTCTTTCTCTCTCTCTCTCTCTGCAGTTGCTCCCCTTATCCTTTCGGACTCCAAGTGCACAGCCGCCCGGGACACTGTGAAGTGCATCTGTGCAGCCAAGTCCAACCCGGAGGCTGTGATCACCTTTGAGCTCCCCACGCGCAACGTGACGGTGAACGAGACCGACCGGGAGTTTGTGTACTCGCAGAAGACCGGCTACATTGTCACCAGCATCCTGACCTTGCAGAGGGAGGTGGACTCCCAGCTTTACATCGTCTGCTCAGCCAGGAACTTCTACGGCACCAGGAACCAGCAGCTGCAGTTCCACCACTCCAGTGAGGGCCCTTCCAGGCAACTGCCCCACCTTGGTCCCTGCAGCTCTCACGAGGCTCATACCAGTCTTGTCCAGGGGTGGCGCTGTGGGAATGGATTTAGACACCAGGAGATGACCTATTGTTTAGTTATTGTCCTTCCTTGCTCACGTGATTGAGATCAGCAGAATACCATCCTTTGCAGTTTAAACTTGGAAGCAAAGACAAGGTTGATTTAACCTTCTAGAAACAATAATCCAGGATGCTTTAAGGCAGACTGGATTTTCCCTTGTATTATCCCCTTTCACCCACTTAAAAACAACAATCACACACTTCTAGCTGCTGGATGACTCCGCCGGTAGAGCATGAGACTCTTCATCTCATGGTTGTGGGTTCAAGCCCAACGTTGGGCAAAAGATTCCTGCATTGCCGGGGGCTGGGCTGGATGAGCCTGCTGGTCCCTTGCAAAACTACAGTTCTATGATTCCGCATAGCTTTTGTGAAGAAATAAAAGTAGTATTTACTTACATAATCTAGGTCTCGAAGCAGCAGTTGCAGTAGCAAAACGAAGGCAGGTTTATAACCAGTATCTAAGTTACAAAAGTACAAAATGTTAGTTCAAAAATGGTGCCTGAGCTGCAGAGCTCAGATACGCACATGTGGTCAGCTTGGAGGCATGGTGAAAGAAGAGAGATGCGCCCAGGAAGGAAGGAAGTACCATATTTTTCGCTCTATAAGACGCACTTCCCCCTCCTAAAAAGTAAGGGGAAATGTGTGTGCGTCTTATGGAGTGAATGCAGGCTGCGCAGCTATCCCAGAAGTCAGAACAGCAAGAGGGATTGCTGCGCAGCGAAAGCAGCGATCCCTCTTGCTGTTCTGGCTTCTAGGATTCAGACTATTTCTTTTCTTGTTTTCCTTCTCCAAAAACTAGGTGCGTCTTATGGTCTGGTGCATCTTATAGAGTGCAAAATACGGTATGTAGCGTTTCAGATTCCTGCCAAGGCAGACAAAGGAAGTGATCTCACAGAGTTCTCGAGCCAATTTCACAAGTAGCTCTGTGAGATTCAGCCCCTCCATGCGTCTATCCGGCAAAACATGAATTGTTGGCTTGTCAGCAGTAATGTCCCACTGGTGCCGCACATTTCAGCCAAGCAGAAGGGGGCAAAGCAGGGCCAGGGAGGGGCATAGCCTTGGGAGGTAGGTGACGACTATGGAAGAGGTATAGCTGCCGGCGGCGGGGTGTTAGTCCTAAGGACCATATAGAGAGGCCTAGAGGGCTGCATTTGCCCATGCTCTGCTGAGACCAGAGCACTGGGACTATCTTGCCAATCCTGTGCATTTCTCTCTCTTCTTTAAATTTTCCAGATAGTCTGATGTGGGCAAAAGTGGGGCCTGTTGGAGCGGTGGTAGCCTTTGCCATCCTCATAGCGGTCGTGTGTTATGTCAGCCAGACCAGGAAAAAGTAAGTTTTTTGTGGTGGGGGTGAACTCAAGCCCTCCCTCCTTCATATCGTCTCGTTTTCTTCCTGTAAGAAATCCAGACCCAAATTCAAATCTGGGAAAACATCACCAGAACCAGGGCCTTGTTTCCCCTGTTTTGCACCAAACACAGAAAACACACTCCCTCCCTCCCTCACTGCAGCCATGCTCCTGGAGCCAATGGCTGCAAAATCAGCCAATGACTGTTTGACCATAGGAACCTAGAAATCTGCTTTATATTGTGTCCATCTAGCTTAGTATTGTCTACTCTGACTGGCAGGGACTCTCTAGGGTTTCAGACAGGGAGCCTTCTCCACTGTCCTGGGAGATGCTGTGGGACCTTCTAAATGCTCCACCACTGAGCGATGGCCCTTCTGTAAGGCCTCCGAAGGCAACTGCATCCCACAGAGGCTGCGGCTCCTCTTGCACGAGTGAGAATGCTCCAGCCAGCATTGGCTACAGAGCTATATAATAATAATAATAATAATAATAATAATAATAATAATAATATAATTTTTTATTTATACCCCGCCTTTCCCGGTTCAAAAACCGGGCTCAGGGCAGCTAACAACAAATTTAAAACACTTAATTATAAAAGCAGCATAAAATACAGTATAAAAACATGAATAACAATAAAATTCAAAAATCAATTTAGGGGAAATAAGCATTAGATAATCCCCAGGGCTAGCTGGCTGAATTGGTCCTACTTGGGCCAGTGAGGAGGCCAGGGGAGAATTAGCTGTGGGGTCTTAGATTGGGTGATCGTCATAAAAAGGGAGGGGGAGGGAAGAGAAGGGAAATAAAAGATCAGGCTGAATTCAAATGAAAGGCCAGGCGGAATAGCTCTCTTACAAGCCCAGCGGAAGGAGGTTAAATCCTGAAGGGCCCTAGTCTCATGGGACAGAGCATTCCACCAGGTCGGAGCCATCACTGAAAAGGCCCTGGCCCTGGTGGAGGATAGTCTGACTATATCCAGGGTGCTGACAGGCCTGACCCAGCCTGCTGTGAATCAGTAAGTTTCGCTGGTGCAGGCAGCTTCCGCTGAGCCTTCAGCTCTGATGAGACAGGGCAGGTTCTCTCTATTCACGGTTTGTGCAAACAGTGGCTTCGCATGATCTCTAAGCCCACGACTATAGTCTCTGCAGATGTCCTGGGATGTGTGAAACTGCCGTCACATCTCAAACACCGCAGGCAGAGGTTTTGCATGACTTGTGGTTTGCTCCTGCAAGACTGTCCACTGAAGGAAGTTTGTGTATTGAGCGGCAGATCACTGTTTCACACATTCACCTCTGGAGAGTGGGGCGAGGGGCAATGTTTGCCACTCAACTTCCATTAAAACACATAAGGACGTAAGCACATCCCTGCTGGATCAGGCCAATGGCCCAGCTAGTCTAGCACCCTGTTCTCGCAGAGGCCACCCCCATGCCTGTTGGAAGTTGAGGCGCAACTCAGCTTGCTCAGAAGGGTCTGCCTGGGGTAAAGGCAGATAGAGTGTGAAACTTCCAGGTTCCTAAACTGTCTCCGTCTCTTTGATCTCTCTGCTGACCTGCCCACAGAAGTCAAAGGGATGTGTGTTAAATTGCGTCCTCTCAGGGTTCTGAGAGTTGTCAGGAGACCCTCTCATCGCCTCCTAGAACTACAGTTCCCAGAGTGGCCTAACAAGCACTCCCTCTTTCCAATTCTCTCACAATTTTTCTCTGGACCTTCATTGGTCAAGGTTCCCTTGGATGTATCTTCTGGGAACAAGGTGGCAAGAATGATTTCTCTGTTTCTCCACCTAGTTAGTTATTGTTATGTACTGAAGTTCTCACCCTGGGCCAGCAGGGGGATACTGTAGATAGTTATGCAAATAAGGGATCGAAAGTGACGTTCAGTGATAGGATAGTTTTAGAAAATTGTTACAGTTACATTGTACTGGAGCTCTATATAAGCAGGCTGACTGAACCCTTCAGTTCAGTTCTGTCCTGGCCTGTGAATAAACAAGAGCTGTTTGAAGAATAGCTGTGTCGTCTGATATGTTCACCCACAACTTAACAGTTATCTAGGACTAGAGAACTCTTACCTATCAAATATATACTTTCCTTAATAAAAAATAAACTTCCTTATGGTATACTAAGTCATTTCATTAACGTCTGCTGTTGCGTGCAAACTCCGGTATGCTAACACAACTAGGGCTTGCCAAGTCAGACATCATGCTAAACCGTCATTAAGCTTCCTTAACCATAGCCTGGTGTGTTATCTGAACTGAGCCCCAAAGTGAGGGATATACCTATGTAAACTTTCCCTAAACCATGGCTCAGTGATAGAGCACATCCTTTGCATGCAGAAAGGCTCATGTTCTACTCCCTGCAGGTAAAAGGTAAAGGTCAAGGACCCCTGGACGGTTAAGTCCAGTCAAAGGCATCTATGGGGTTGTGGCGCTCATCTCGCTTTCAGGCCGAGGGAGCTGGCGATTGTCTGCAGACAGCTTTCCAGGTCATGTGGCCAGCATGACTAAACCACTTCTGACGCAACAGAAAATCAGAGCGCACGGTTTCTGTGACGGAAACCAGAGCGCATGGAAATGCCATTTACCTTCTTGCCACAGTGGTACCTATTTATCTACTTGCGCTGGCGTGCTTTTGAACTGCTAGGTTGTCAGGAGCTGGGACAGAGCAATGGGAGCTCACCCCATCACGGGGATTGACCTTCCAATCGGAAAGTCCAAGAGGCTCAGTGGTTTAGACCACAGTGCCACCCATATCCCTTCATCACCAACTAGGACTGGGAGAGACTCCAGACTCTGAAACTCTGGAAATCTGCTCCCAGTTGAGACAACTGATTCTGGGCTAGATAAGCCAATGGTCTGAATCAGTATATGGGAGCTTCCTGTGTTCCTAAACTGGATGTCCCCAGTTTCATTTGCGGTGCAGCCAAGAAGATACTGAGAGTCTCTGTGGCTTCCTAACAAACAATATAATCTAAGAAACAAATTAGCACTCTTATTATACTCTTAGCGGAATTTTAGAACCCAGTCCACAATCCAATTAAATGCAAGTAATTGGATTCAAAATTATTTCAGTCCCACTGCAATCAGCGAATAATACAATTTTGAAAACAAAACAAAACCCAAAACTTGAATTTCCTGCCCATCACCCACTGAGGACAAGATTATTAAAGAAACAGAAGATAATTGAGGATTTGCAAATAGTAGAAAGATTGGATCGTTTATCCTGGCTGGAGATGATTGCCAAAATAGCTATCAGGCCTTGAATATGGAAGTGCACTTATCAAAGCTGTCAGATAATCCATTGGTTAATTAATGAATTGTTTACTAATCACTCATCAGCTGTGATTGCAAATCTGAAACTCATCATGCTAATGAAAGAAGCCACTTGGGATTCTGACTGATTTACATTATATAGCCTGGTGCCAAAATAATAATAATAATAATAATAATAATAATAATAACAATTTATTATTTATATGCTGCCCATCTGACTGAGTTGCCCCAAAATGGAGGTGTTGGTTGGAAACATGGACAGAGTTTGACATTATAAGTCTTTGTCCCTTCCTTATTTTATTCTTATTCCCAGGAAAAGTATGAATGAAAGTTCGAGTTTCATGCAAACAGAAAACCCTCCTGTCGCCTACAGCGGAGACTACAGGACTCCTGGCCATCTGGAGAAATCAGAGGTACTGATAAGAGGGAGGGCGATGGGGGTGTCCCATGTCCCCTTTTGGAAGCAGTATGCCTCTGCTGGGCATCTCAGGTGGGGAAAGTGCTGCTGTGATCTCGCCCGGCTTGTGGGCTTCCCTTTTTCATAGAATTGTAGAGCTGGAAGGGACCACGAGGGTCATCTAGACCAACCCCCTGCAATGCAAGAATATTTTGCCCAAAGCGGGGCTCAAGCCCACGACCCTGAGATTAAGAGCCCCGTGCTCTACTGACTGAGCCATCCCTTCAGTCAATGAGACACCATCCCTTGAACATCTGGTTAGCCACTGCGAGAACCAATCACACAGTGAGCCATTAAGCGAAGGAAGCAAAATGTGAATGTTTCTTTCTCCCTCCCTTGTGATCTGGCAATGAGTATTTGGAGGGGAGAGAGAAAAAGAATAGTTTAGGAAAGAGCCTCGTTCGGATTGCCAGAAAAGATTGGCGGTGGGGAACCAAAGCTGCATGCAGAAGCAAAAATGAGCAAACATCCTCTTTTTAACTTGTAACACGTTTTGAGTTGTTCATGTGAGAGCGAGTGCAGGTTCTTTCCTACAGCAGAATCTTGCCATTTTTCAATAAAATGGGGGGAAGGAGGAACCTGGGGAGGGGACTGGGAGTCAACACGAAGCAACTCAGCTTGTAAAAATGGAGGCAATCAATTTTAAATCAAAGCAGACAGGAGGGAGCCTGGCCAGACAGAGAATTGTAGGGTTGGAAGGGACCACGAGGGTCATCCAGTCCAACCCCTTGCAATGCACAATTCTTTTGCCCAGTGTGGCCCTAAGATTTTGAACCTCGTGATCTACTGACTGTCCCTGGGAAGAAAGATTGCTTGTTAGGCCGCTCTGGGAGCTGTAGTTCTAGGAGGGGGAATAGAGGGTCTCCTGACGACTCTCAGCACCCTTTACAAACTACAGCTCCCAGAATCCTTTGGGAGGGGGAAGCCATGGATGTTTAAGGTGGTATCACAGCGCTTCAAACGGAGGGTGTGAACGTCCCCAAACTGTGCCCCACGGCTCAGATCTGCCTGTCTCCCAAGATGGGGCCCCAAACCCAGCTATCTCACTTTGCCTCATGGCAGGGCTGATTCTAGGGTTAGCCTTCCTCAGTCAGGTCACTAGTGACTGCTGTTCCTTTTCTAATAAGGAGATCTGCTCCCTGGAGAGCCACTGACCTGGGCAGGTAAGTATGGACCTCTCCATCCATGTGCATAACACTGTCCTTTTTGTGTATATGGCATCCGGGCCTTAGAAAACAGAATTCTCCTGGTTTGGACTGAACAGGGGGTGGGGGTGGATGGAAGTGGTTCTGGTCAATTCTGCCGCCCCCAGGCAGCTGCAGTTTCTGATCAGATCAGACAAGGCAGGGTTGATGTCAGTCAATTCTGGTGTCTGTTCTAACAGAGGGTGCTTTCAGGTGCATGGCGCTTACATCGCTTTTATGTCTTGCATTTCCTATGTGCATCAATTGGCGTCAGTATCTACCGCTAGTGACTGGTGCCTTGTGGTAGGAGGCAGGGAGGCCAACCCTAGGTGGCACCAGAGAAGGCTGCCTGAAGGCAGGGTGAGGTTGGTGAGGCAGTGCCCCCATTTGCCCAATTGAACCAGCCTCCTAATATACCTCCATTGACTAAGGGGAAGGCCAATTTGTGTGGATGGCTTTTAAAAAGGAAACACAGACCCTCCAAGTGTCCCTATTTTCCAGGGACAGTCCTGGATCTGCAGAAGCCGTCTCAGTTTCTGCTTCATCCTGGAATGTCCCACTTTTCCTTACGAGGTCCCTATTTTCATTGGAGAAATGTTGGGGGGTATGGAGTCATGTGACCTCTGAGCCAAGGAGATAAGTAACTATACAACCTTTAGAAGACATTTGAAGGCAGGCCTAAATAGGGAAGGTTTTTTAATGTTTAATGTTTTATTATGTTTTTATATATGTTGGAAGCTGCCGAGAGTGGCTGGGGCAACCCAGCCAAATGGGTGGATGATGATGATGATGATGATGATGGTGATGATGATTGAATAGGACATCCCTATTTTCATCAGAGAAATGTGGGAGGATATGTGCATGTTGTGGCTTAATCTAGGTCAGATCTTTGCTGGAAGGGGGTCTTTATGTCATTGAAATTCTACTCAGTATTGATCCAGAGCATTACTCCAACATATAGTTAGCAGAGTAAAACTTAAACACGTTGCAGGATTCCCAAAAAATAGACCAGAGGCTACTGTATTTCATCCAGCAGAGCTTTACTGCTGCTGAAGGCAAATGAGCATAATGGTCACAAATCCGAAACATTCAAGATTGGCAAAGTCCATAAGAAATCCAGTTGCAGCAAACTTAACTTAAACCTACAATAACTTATAATAAATCTACCTTAACACTAAGCATACTATGTACAGAACACCACACTGGAAGGAAAAGAGATAGAAAGAGAAAGTGAAACCCAGGCTCCCTCTGACCTTAATTTTATACTCAGCATGTCCTTGACAGAAAGAGGTAACAGAACCAGTTTAAGCCACTTGTACTCAGCGTTTCTGAAGGAAAAACCCAAATACAGTGGTACCTCGCAAGACGAATGCCTTGGAAGACGAAAAACTCGCAAGACGAAAGAGTTTTTCGTTTTTTGAGTTGCTTCGCAAGACGATTTTCCCTATGGGCTTGCTTCGCAAGACGAAAACGTCTTGCGAGTTTGTTTCCTTTTTCTTAAAACCGCTTGAAGAGGTGCAGTTGCGACTGACCGTGCTTCGCAAGACGAAAAACATCGCAAGACGAAAAGGCTCGTGGAACGAATTAATTTCGTCTTGCGAGGCACCACTGTACTAAGAAATGCAAACTGAGACTTTAACCCTGGGCCCTGCTGCAGTCCTGATCTGGATTGGCACGTCCCATGCCTGCCTCTTTAAAAAAGTCAGTGATTCCATGTCTCGTTTCGCTCAAAAAGTGTCTTTCTGATTTGAAAACGGCCCTCTGCCTTGGCCTGTCCTGCGCGAACAGCTTCCATGTGTGTGCATGCATCATGGGAAGTCCTCGAGCCGCTTTTAATGTTGCTTGTGGAAACGCACCGGATTGTTTATGTCAAAGCTGTGTGTTTCCTTGAGTGTGCCTCTGCAATGGCTTCCCCCAGGGTCTGTGTGTCTGTCCTTCCCAGGCGCTGTTAGGCCTTTCCCTGCCCTTGCTTGCTTCTGTGACATGTAAACTTGTGGTGAAGACAATATGGGATATCTGCTTTCAACGGAAGGGCCCAATCCTGAAACATAAGAAGTTCATAAGAAACAGGAACAAAGTGCCTCTGAACAGGTGCAGAGTGCATTTGGGCACCACCGAGTAACTGCAGCGCTTTGGTTTCCACGTCACAGGGTAGGGGTTCCAGATAGGCTTGATCTGCAGCACGTCCGTCGACCCTTGTAGCTTAAAATACTGCTTGGGTAAATGGGTTGGTTAAAACCAACAACATATACTGAACCAAGCCATTGGTCTATTTACCTGGGGGACCAGTGGACCCTCGGGATGTTGCTGCATTACACCTCGCATCATCTCCTGACCATTGGGCCACACTGCCTGGGGATTATGGGAGTCAGAGTCCAGCAATATCTGGAGAGCCACAGGCAGGGGTCAGCAAACTCTTTCAGTAGGGGGCCAGTCCACTGTCCCTCAGAACTTGTGGGGGGCCGGACTATATATATTTTTTAAAAAAATATGCCCCACAAATAACCCAGAGATGCATTTTAAATAAAAGCACACATTCTACTCATGTAAAAACATGCTGATTCCCAGGACTTAGTTTGCCTAGCCATGGCCACAGATTTCCCCATCCTTGCCGTAAGACAACGAATGTGTTTGTGTTGTCTTCCAAATAGCGAGTCTTCAGGATTTAAGCCCCCGCAGCAGTGAGTTCCGCAAATCCGAGGTGTGATCTGGGGGGAGCCTTCAACCTGGTCTTCTCTCTCCCGCTCCTGCAGTATGGGCGCTGCGACAAACGGCTCTTGAACAAGGACCTGGGCATTGACTACGCCAACATAGACTTCACCAAACTATCCACGAAGGACAGCTACACCCTGACGGAGGAGCTGGCTGAGTACGCCGAGATCCGAGTCAAGTGAGCCCTTTCCCCAGCCACCGCGGCAGGCAGCTCCCATGGACCGCCACCCATTGGAACTATTGTAGTCTAATGAAACGCTTGGCCATGCCTCTCGGCTTTGGCTTCCTAGTCCTGAGAAGACCCTACCAATTGGTTTTGATGTCTTGATGCTCGCCCTTTAAATGCTCACCTGTATCTCCCTGGGCCCCTTTCCTTCCCCTCTCCAGAGTGCATACTGAAGATCAATCTAATGCAGATTAGTCTGTCCACTAGTTTGTTTGTTTTTAATTCTTTCTTCTTTTTTCGCCACCCAATCAGGGTGGTTACGAAATTGTGGGGTGCGGGGATGACTTTGTTCCACTTTTGCATGGATGGTTTGCGGCGGGCTGGTGGTTCTAATCCAGAACTGGGAAATAATTCTGGGTCACTTCTGAGATTAACAAATCTGAAATAGCTGAGCGATCTTATGTATGCACAGATCCAAGAATGGGGGCGGGGCGGGTCACCTTTCTGTATCCACAGCAAGTGGACCAGATCCCCTCCAGGGGAGCACTTGGGTCTTGGTCTGGCACAACCAGTGCTGATGAACACCTGCTGTGGGTCTGACCCATAGCTTCAAAATGTCCATTTCACATTCCAGATCCCGCTTTTAGAAAGCACTGAGCTCTTCGTTAAAAGAACACGGAAGCGCTTAGAGGCTGCGTCTCACTTAGGACCCCTCCTGACTGCTGTTTTCCCTTGGGTTTTTTTGTTTGTTTTTTTGTGGGTGTGATTCTGCAACATATCCTTGATGCAATAATAGTGCATTAGTGGCCGTCCACATGCCATTCCGCTTTATTGTTCTGAGATGTTTCCCAAATTCCACCGCGTTATTGACACCTGGAGCAGGACACTCTTGCACTACAGCCCAACAAAAGCAGAACGACGTCATGAACAAAGCTCAGGACGGTTGCCGTATAAAAAGTTGCAGCATTTCAACTGGAAGTTACAGGGCGTGCACCGCTTGGAAACATAGCAGTGTGTGTCTGCCCCCAAACTTTTGCAGGTGCAAACAGCATTGAAAGCAAGGTTGTGTGTACCATCCTGAGCACAAATCCTCATGAGTACACAACCAAAATGACTTATGGAGGGGCCCTTATGTAAACATGTGCTGGTCAGCAGTTCCTTCCCACCCTTGCAGCCTTGGTTTTTAAAATCCAGGATCAGAAAGAGAGGCGGGGGGGGGTGTGCGACTACCATTGACATACTTGGCTAATGCACGTGCAAAGTGTTTTCTCCAGTGATACTTAATGTCCTTTTCGCATACCTCTCATCTGTAAAGCAGAAGGTCAATTGACGAGAATGTCAGTTCTGCTTTTCTGTGCTGCACTAAGGTGCATTCCAAGCAACGCTAGCGTCTCTTGTGAAAACACATTACGTTTCACTGATACGTATGTATGGCTGAATACAGTGCAACAACATCTGCCCAGTTCTGCTGCCATTTGTCTTTGTGGCACTGAAGCTCAGTCTCTGAACTGCAGCCTGTTCAGAAGGCAAAAACTCTTCTCTCTATAAAACGGTGTCCCGATCTTGAGCATGTTAGCATCAACAACAAGCCTGCTGCCTTTGATTGCATTGGAAGACATGAGAGAAGCATCTTGGACTCTTCAACCCAATCAACAATGCTAGCTGTATATCGCGACCTCCTGATGTTTATATGACTTCATGTTGAAAATCCTGTTATTTAGCAAATTTTATTTTGGTTAGCAGGACAAGCAGACATTGTAGTTAGCTGTGTTAGTCAGTTAAAAGAAAGAACCCCCCCCCAAAAAAAAAACCAGTATGGTGATAATACTGTGTTATTAAGAATAACCAAAATGCTGCAGGCTCAACATGAGCAAGCTTTAGAGTTGTTCAGAGCTCTTCATCAGATTATGAAGAATTTGGGAGGCCTTGAAAGCTTGCTCATAAGTTTGTAATATTTTGGTTTGTCCTAATGAAACTGTTTCTCGAATGTGGCTTTGGGAGAAATAGAGCCTCCCATAAGCCAGAAGATGAATGAAAATAGTTCAGCAAATATTATTTCTTTTTTAAAAGCAACTCACGATTTCTGAGCTAGTTCTGTACTGTAATAGGTGAGGTGCTGGCAAGTTATTTTTGAAGGCTTGGGTTTAGCAACTGGGGCCAAATCTGCTTCTGCAGCCCATATCCCTTGCAGAGTTAGGCATGCCTTAGCCCAGGGATGGGGCATATGTGGCCCAGAGGAAATTTCCGAACTACAGAACCCATTATCCCTTACCCTTGGCCACGTTTGCCGTGGCTGATGGGAGCTGGGGTCTGCCAACATCTGGAGAGGAGAGACAGCTTCCACACCCTGTCTTAGCCCACTGAAATCACCTGAAATCGTCGTTTCCACTGAACCTGCTACCTTGATGAATGGCCTAACCTGAATCCTAAGTGTCGTCAAGAACCAAGGGCCTTGGTTTTGAATTGTCCGATAGATAACCAGTTGCTAACATCACATGCATATCTGTAGCTCTATGAACGGGGGCCTCTTCTTGCGCATACAGCAGCTACAGCAAGTAGGGCCGCCACGCTCTTCAGTGGCCCCACTCCTGAAGTTTTTCAAGTGATTTCCATCTCCCGTATTCCAAGAAAAGATTCCGCTGCACCTCTTATTGCTCCAGGTCCCATCCTACGCAGAAATGTTTAGCTTTAAGATCAAGGCTCTGCCCCCAGTCTCCTCTTTCCAGCATGTTTGTACTGTACAAAACGTATTGTATTTTGCTGATCAGATTACTATCAAATCACAAAAAAGCTGGGAATTCATGAAGCACAGCTAAGGTGGACTCCCTCACTGCCTGTTCCAATGAAATGACTTTCCACCACAGGCAAATTAGTGTTTTGAGGTGGGGGGGGGGCTGTGGTTCCTGATTTCTGGAAGCATAAGCACCATCCGATACAGGTTGTTTATTAGTGATGGTATTTAAAGCAAAGTCGGTGTAAACCAGAGATACACTCAGATGAAAGAAACTTGTTTTCCTCCTAGCTTTGTAACCCAGCTAATGCTTCCTTTCACTTCCCACTCCCCCTAACAGCATTAATCTCTAACCTTCCAGGAACGATTATGGTATGTTCTATTTATTGCAAAGATACTTTGGGGGGGGGGATACTTTTTATTAGGAAGGGGAGGGTGGGGAGGATATGAAACCGGAATTTAATAACATGTTCTAAAGATGAGCATATACACATTGTGTCAGAAGTAATTTCCGCTGACCTAAACAGGAGTTACTCCCTCGTTACTAGGGTCTAGTAAGTCTGTTTGTAGGACTGCAGCCTACAACATGAAAATATTCCTTATACTGAGTGACACAGTGAGCATGTGGCCCTCTAACAAAGCTGTCCAGGATTTCAAATGAGGGATATTCTGAGTCTTGCCTGGAGATGCCAGGATTTGAACCTGGAACCTTATGTGATCATAAGCAGCAGGCAGGCACACTTTGAGGGGAACGGGGGTGTGTGTGTGTGTCCCTTTGCTGAGGAACCAACTCAAGTATGTATGTGTATATATATATATATATATATATATATATATATATATATATATATATATCAAGTCACCCTTTAGTTATATACTAGTCCACTTTGTCAGTTTCCCATATGAGCAATTTTAGCGTGGTTGTAAATAGGGGTTAGATAGTTAGGTTTAATTTTAAAGGCCACTGTTTGCTCTCTAACTTCATTAAGTACATTCCTCCATATGTGTGTGTGTTTGTGTGTTTGTGTGTGTGCATGTCAGACTGAGTGAGAAGTACTCTTATGTTTCGAATGAGTGTCGGGCAGATGTAAATCTCTATCACGATCTCTACGGGCAGTCCAGCCAAGCAAACGAGGAAAGGTCAACCCCACCTATCAGGTTGGCGATATTAATCTTAAGAAAAAAAATGCTGGGCTTTTGTACAACTTTGGTCCCACAATACAGCAAGTGTTTAATGACTTTTAACCCATCTGACTTTGTACCCTGAAAGAAATAAAACAGTATTTTACAAAGCCATCTTGTGTCTTGGCTCCTTTAAGAGGCATCTTCGGAAATCAAAATCCTTTCTCAGCAGCCAAGGGCATTAGGAGTGAAATCAGGTGAAACATGGCACAGAGCCCCGGTGTCCATTTGAAAGAGACACTGCCTTCTTCCTCAGCACAAGATCTTGGGTTTTTTTGGAAAAAAGAAAAAGAAAAGAAACACCACTCTAAAGTCGGAGCCGCCATATTTATGGCAAAGACACACAGCGCCAAAATGTTTCTGCCAAAAATGACAACGCAGTGATGTGTTAGGGAACCTTTCCCCCCATATTCTCTCTGGGTCAAACCCTTGGGAGCCACATGCAAGTGGTGGCCAGAGCTAGAGGCAAAAGTGGGGCAATGAATGTACACTTTGCCTTTGCACAGTTAAAGGTAAAGGGACCCCTGACCATTAGGTCCAGTCGTGACCGACTCTGGGGTTGTGACGCTCATCTCGCTTTACTGGCCGAGGGAGCCGGCGTACAGCTTCCGGGTCATGTGGCCAGCATGACTAAGCTCACGGAAATGCCGCTTACCTTCCCACCAGAGTGGTACCTATTTATCTACTTGCACTTCGTGCTTTCGAACTGCTAGGTTGGCAGGAGCTGGGACCAAGTCTCGGGAGCTCACCCCATCGCAGGGATTCGAACTGCCAACCTTCTGATCAGCAAGTCCTAGGCTCTGTGGTTGAACCCACAGCGCCACTTGCGTTAGGTTAACACTAATTCTAGCCTCAGGATAATGAATGCAGCTTTGAACTGCCACCCACACTGGTTTGATGCAGGTCAACCTGAAGCGAGACCTACCACAGCTCGTTGACAGAGCACATGCTTCTTCCCCTGCAGAAACTCCCAGGTTCAATCCTGGCCACTTCCAGGTAAACCAGATGAAGGGAATCTTCTGCAGACAGAGACAACAAAATCCTGGGAGGTTGTTAAGCAAGAGGTTGGATGGCCACCTGTCAGGGATTATTCAGCTGTGATACTTGTGTTTGCAGGGGATTGGACAAGATGGTCCTGTCAGGAGTTCAACCTACACTCGAGTAGGCCCCAGGCAGAGACACATGCCCGACTGTCATGTTTTCTCCCTCCTGGTTGATCGTTCGGAAGCTTCAGAAGCTTTCTTCAGCCCAAACATCACAGCGACCGATGCCAACCGACACCGGCACACTTAGGGATCCGCAGAGTTTGCGCAGCATGCACATGACAGACCTCAGCAACTCAGCATTTTGGCTAATCTACTTTATTTACATATAAACACACAGGGAGCACTACAACATGGCTCCCTCTTTCTCTAGCATCAGACAGCAAAGAGAAAAAGACAAAGGACAATAGTCCCACAGTAACACAAACATCCTGCCTCTGTCACTTCCCACTCGGTGGAGTCAAAACATATACAGTCATGTGAAAGACAACAGTCCTATGACCGCAATCATAGATCAGGAATTCTAAGAGGTCCTTGGGGATACTGTCCCAAACTACAATTCTATATATCTTCTGAAGTGCAATTCAATTTGGTTATTGATTAGGGCTGCCAAGCGTATGGCTTGAAAATGGTGTCTGGGTAGATTTTTGCTGAATTGGCGAAAAGTAGCATTTTTATTGGAGCAGTGGGGAGAGACAGAGATTTCCCCCCCCAAAAAAAAAACACTCAACAGTTTTGTCTGGATTTTAACTTATGGGGAAAAGTTAGGTTGGGATGGGAGAAGAAGAAAGATGAGGAAGCCTTTTCAGCCCGAGGACCGCATTTCCATCTAAATGACCTTCCAGGGGCCGCATGCCATTGATGGGCAGGGCCAGAGGCAAGAGGTATATATTATAAATTTGTACAGGATGGTTTTTCTTCACACCTGTCTTTCCTCCATCTAAGCAGCCCCATGCAATGCACATTGCAATAATCCATATATAATTTTATGGGTGACAAAGTCCACACTATATTGGACCACAAACAGCCACAACTGCTGAACTAACCATAACTGGAAACTGGCACTCCTGACCACCAAGGCTACCTGAGCCTCCAGAGATACCATCAGGTCAAAGAGTGCCCCGGAGATTCGTACCTGCTTCTTAAGGGAAGTGCGTTGTGGGTTTATATTACATATACATAAACTGATCGAATATGCGCAGCTTGCGGACCTAACATATAGAATAAGAGAACAAGAAGAACATACGTTTAAAGAAGATCGGGAAATGTTTATTGAATATACAGGGAGAAATTGTGTACACTTGAAAGTGCTGGCAGCATTAAGATAAATTAAACAGTGCAAATAAGTTTTGATGGATGTAATAATGGAATTGCGGGAGGAAGTGGAAGATGAATGCCTGGCGTGCTCTGGTCCATGGGGTCATGAAGAGTCGGACACGACTAAACAACTAAACAACAACAAAAATAATAATGGAATACTGAATGGTTTAATTTATGTGAAATATGCAGGGATTTATGATATGCAAAATGAACCATGGAAAGAGAAGAAGGGAAGTAATTTATATTTTAAGGATGTTTAAATGAGTATTCTCATTTGTAAAACAGAATATATATATATATATATATATATACACATATACACACACACACACATTTCGGAACGCACGCATAAATCATAAAGAGGGCTAAGAATAAAGATGCAAAAAGTGTACTGTACTAATAGGAATAGCAAGACAATCAGACACGGCCTTTCGGGCAGACGCTCAGCCCTCTCACAGCCAACCCGAAACTACAAATCCCAGCAGCCTGTGCGAAAGCGGAGTCTCTCTTTTTCGCGCTCTCCCCCTCCCTCTCCGGTTACACGTCCCGGCAGCTCTTGCGACATGGGACTACATCTCCCGGCGTGCCACGGGAAGGTGGGTGGCGCCCGGGAGGGAAGGCGCTGGAGTTGAAGTTCCGCGCAGGCAGCGGGAAAGAAGCAACAGAAGCAGCAGCTGTAGCTGCAGCTGCGGGAGGAGTTCCGTCGAGCCGCGGCTGTGGTCGGGATGGACTGGAGCAGCGGAGCGTCGCTGGCGCAGGAGCTCCGGCGCTGGGCGGCCGAGGAGATGCAGCTCCCGCCGGACAGAATCCCCTCCGAGAGTGCGGCCCGCCGGTGGGTGACATGCGGCCCTCTCCTGCCTCAGACCCGCCCCCGCCAGGCGGCTCCCTGGAATATATTTCAAAAACTCCAGCAAAGCGAGTACTTCTGAGCATGTGCAGAGTTCAGGGCCTTACGCCTCTGGTGACCCAGTTGCTGGGAATCTGGCGGGCAGGGGGCTGTTGCTTGCAGGTTTATTTTATTGCATGTAGAATTTGAAGGGACCCTTTTCTTTTGATCGAACCCACAACCCTGAGTCTTACGCTCCACCAGCTGAGCTATCCCACCTTTTCCTCCAAGCTCAAGGTGGCATAGGCAGGTCTCCCCCCACCCCGCCTCATTTAATCTCCACAACGACCCTGTGAGGTAGGTTAGGCTGAGAGGCAGTGTCTGGCCCAAAGCCAGATTCGGTGGGGATTTGAACCCAGGTCTCAAAGGTTTTAGTCCAGTACTCTAACCACTACACCATGCTGGCTCTCTGGTTTCCTACAGGCATCTGGTCGGCCACTGTGAGAACAGGATGTTACGCTAGGTGGGCAATTGGACTGATCCACCAGGGCTGTTCTCTTAGATTTACAGGACCTTCGTTGGCTTAAGTCTGCTCTCAGCCAGCAGGGAGGAGGATGGGGAGAAAACTAGAATAGGCTGAAACAAATAAATAAATAAATAAATAAATCCTTCCAGTAGCACCTTAAAGGTAAAGGGACCCCTGACCATTAGGTCCAGTCGTGACCGACTCTAGGGTTGCGGCGCTCATCTCGCTTTATTGACCGAGGGAGCCGGCATACAGCTTCGGGTCATGTGGCCAGCATGATAGCCGCTTCTGGCGAACCAGAGCAGCGCACGGAAACGCCGTTTACCTTCCCGCCGGAGCGGTACCTATTTATCTACTTGCACTTCGACATGCTTTTGAACTGCTAGGTTGGCAGGAGCAGGGACCGAGCAACGGGAGCTCACCCCGTCGTGGGGATTCGAACCACCGACCTTCTGATCGGCAAGCCCTAGGCTCTGTGGTTTAACCCACAGCACACCTTAGAGACCAACTAAGTTAGTTATTGGTATGAGCTTTCATGTCAATAACTAACTTAGTTGGTCTCTAAGGTGCTACTGGAAGGAATTTTTTTAATTATTTTGTTTCGACTACGGTAGACCAACACGGCTACCTACCTGTAAGTAGAATCGGCTGAGTCCACCTATCATTGACTCTGCTTCTGCCTGCTTTGGATCTCCCTATTTTCCATTCTACCCATCCTAATGGGGCTCTGGCTGCAATGCTTGGGCCTGATGGGTGTTAGAAGGCTGCACCTGCAACGTTTTCTTCCAACAATGTCTGTCTTAGAATTCCAGTCTCTTCCAAGCAGATTAATTCCACATTTCCCCCTGTTTAACCCAATTGTGTACAGCAGAGATAAAAATTGTCCATCAGAATCTGAAACCTTACATAAAATGCCTGCTTAAACAAAAATAGTCCTCGCCAAGCACTGGACGTTCAGCAGGGAGGGGAGAGAGGCCCACAGTTCTGAACATGCAGGTGGGTCTGAACCAGGGGGGATTGCTAACAGCGTTTCCCACAAAGACCTCCTCGGCCAGGCAGCGATATAATGAACTGAGTAGACCTTAAGGGATTCTAGTCCCAAGTTATTAAAGGCTTTGTAAATTAATCCAAGAGCCTAGAACATTGCCCAGAAGCATATGGGCAGCCGTGGAGTTGCATGCTGGTTGCATGTAACAGACTGTATGTTAGTCGCTCTGGAAGCCTTTTTGGCTTATGAGTGGGATATAAACGCTTTCCATCCTTTCCCCTACTCTCTAGGATGTGCTCAGGTCAGTGTGCTGAGATCTGGAAATTCGTCATCCAGCATGTTCGCCACCAGAGGTAAGAAGAGGTTGTGTTCAGGAGAAGCACTGAGAGGCTGGTGGGTTAGGATTTGGCTTTTTGTTTTCCTCACAGCTGGTAGATGTTGGCTGGACTTCATGCTGGCTTCGGCCGGTGGGAATTGGAGTTCAGCACACAACTTGGAGGGCCACAGGCTCCCCATCTCTCGGGTGACGCTAGCTGCCCACATTCAGCAATTCTTTCGCCAGAGGAATTTTGCTACTCCTGGGATCCCGTTTGCATTCATGGGACGTCTTGGGAAGCAGATGGGCTGAAACAGCCATCTTTTATTATTGGCTCTGTTCTCGTGCCTTTAACGCTAGGCTGAGATACTTAGAATTACAGAGTTGGAAGGGACACCGAGGGTCATCTAGTCCAACCCCCTGCAATGCAGGAATCTCAGCTAAAGTACCCATGACATATGGCCATCCAGCCTCTGCTTAGAAACCTCCAAAGAAGGAGAATCCACAACCTCCCGGGGGAGTCTGTTCCACTGTCAAACAGCTCTTACTGTCAGAAAATTATTCCTGATGTTTAGTCAGAATCTCCCTTCTTGTAACCTGAAGCCAATGGCTCAAGTCCTACCCTCCAGAGCAAGAGAAAGCAATCTTGCTCCATCTTCCATGTGACAGCCCTTAAGATATTTGAAGATGGCTATCGTATCTCCTCTCAGTCTCCTCCTTTCCATGCTAAACATACTCAGTTCCTTCAGTCATTCCTCATAAGGTTTGGTTTCCAGACCCTTGGTCACCTTCCTCTGCACATGTTCCACTTTGAAATTGGGGTGACAGTATTTTTTGGCACAGAGATCAAGTAGTGGGGGATACAATGCACTTCATTGACTTAATTTTTCTCTTTGTCGATACTGTAGGACCGTAAAGAAGATCCGGGGCAATTTGCTATGGTATCCTTTTGGTGGGCATTTTCCTCCAGCGTTCCACACCTCCTTCTGCTGAGAGTTATCCCTCCTCTTTTTTTCGCCCCTTGCAGCAATGGTGTGGCAAGCAAAGTTCAGCAGTGGGCAAGTTCCTTTGCCGTTGTGCTGTAGCTCAGTGGTAGAGCATCTGCTTTGCACGCAGAAAGTCCCAGGTTCAATTCCTGGCATCTCCAAGTCGGGCTGGGAGAGGACCCTGCCAGAAACCCTGGAGAGCTGCTGCCAGTCAGAGTAGACAGTTCTGAGCTAGATAGCCCTGTGGGCTGACTTGGTATAAGGCAACTTTCTGTGTTCCTCCCCTTTGTCCGCTTCTCCATGAAGGAGGAAGCATCACTGGTTGGATTTCTGTAGTGTATTTCCTTTTTATAATCTGCCGTTCCTCCAAGTGGATGCACAGTTCTTTCCGCCACTCCCTTCTTATCCCACCACAACAATCCTATGAGGGAGACTAGCCTGACTTCTGCCTGTGTTTGTTGTCATTTTGGGACCAGGATAGGACTTTTATACTTTCCCAAACCTTTGCATTTTTAAGTGTTGGGGGTTTTTTTCCTTCCCATTTTTTTTATTGATTTTCACAAAATTATGAACAAACAACCATAAATCATAACCTTATTAAAATTATGCTTATTAACATTGTTAAGTGACTTCCTCGTTTTCCCTAGGTTGAATTTCAATGCATATCCTTTTAATGGTTTTCCAAATCAAAGTTCTTACAAACTTAACTTAATCATTAAACATCCTTATATCCTTTCAATTCGAGATTAAATATATTGATTCATCACTTAACTTATATAAAATCCTAAGCCAATTGTTGGGTTTTTTTGGCCTTCTGCCTATACCTTCAGTAGCCTGACATCCAAAAATTCAGCAGGTGAAGCTTTGCCCACTAATTATTTCATGCCAGGGATGTATTACCTGCTTAATTTGTATGCCTAGCTGCGGTTAAAAGAACAGCAGCAGAGGCACTCTTCACCCCTCCCCCCAAAAAAGAGGCAGCCCTACTCTAGAGGGCTGTAGAACAACCTTTGTGCCACTGCCTTCTTCATCAGTATTACTCCAAATGATGAACTTGTTCCTGTTTTCTGACTTCTGTCTATACACATTGCTTACATCTTCACCACGGTTTACTGTGTTATAAGCAAGCCTAGCCCCTTGCTGAGCTCTCACGCTCTCCCCTTTTGCTCCCTTGCCACATCCATGAAAAGGGCTTTGGTGTTTCAAGAATCGCAGCTTGGCATCTCATCCAGACCCAGCAAACTATGGTTGATCTTAACATACAATTTGCTTGAAAGACATCAAACCATGGTTTACAAAGCTGGCATTTTCAACACACCATTGTTAAGATCAACCACAGCTTAGGGTGTGGATGTAAGCACTGAATTGTGATTATTCAGAATCAGAAGCTTCCAGACTTTTTTTTTTTTAATTGCTATTTACCTCAAGGGATGGTAAATCCTGAAGCAGAGAAAACTGGGTTCTGTGCTTGTTGGCTTCTTGTGACTTCTGGACATAGTTGTTGTAGTGACTAAAGAAAAATGGGAAACTGTTGGTTTTCTTAACCCGAACCTTTCATGTAGGTATCAGCAGATGGAGGAGACTGAGGTGAGAGATCAATATACCGGGAGGGATTTGGGTGTTGCTGCTACTCCCTGTGGCTTGGGCTTTGTAATCTGTGGGGAAGGGGCTGCCTTTAGGATGTGGAGGGGGAGAACTTGGAGATAGAGGCCACATTCACAACCTATGTTTGTGGGATAGTGGGGCGGGAGGAGGGTTGCCTTATGTCTATGAGTATTGTGGGAAAATGAGCTGTGAGTGAGCTTAAATGTGCCACGCAGAGTTCCACCCTAGCAGGGCTGGTGTTTTTCTCCCCAGGGCAAGCCCAGCAGTTCAGAATCGGAGAAGGAGCGCCGTAAGCAGCTGGTCCAAGACATCTCCCGCCTGCGGGGGGAGCTGCAACAGCTGGACTTGCAGATTGAATCAGCACAACATGAACTCGTGGCAGATGGTGAGTGGGAAGACGTTGGCTCAATGGTCATAAGGACTAGAATCTTGAGTTGTTGTTTAAAAATATTATAAAGATGCCAAAACTAATGCCTATTCTAGCACTTGTGACAATCCAGCACAGGGGATCTTCGTTGTTATTATAGCACTTGTGCAGAGATCCCAAAGTCGCGTGGGAGTACCCACACTGCCCAATTTGTGATGCGCCCTTGCTCTCATCTGGTCTCAGAGGTCGCCCTGGAGACGGCGCAGGAGGAGATCTGGGATGCCAAGCGCCGCAGCTTGCTGCTCAAGGCATACTCTGCCCGGGTCGCAGCAGAGCGTCAGCAACTGCAAGCGAGAGCGGCAAAAGTCGGAGGCCGCCTGGAGCAGCTGCAAGAGATGGAGAGGTACAGTCCCCCATCTCCAGTCTCTTGGATAGGCAGGGCACATTTGTCCAGAGTAGGGAACCAAGAGCCGAATGGGGCCCTCCCTGCCTGGCCCTTGGAACTCTTGTGAGGCCACGCCCCCTCTCCAGGCCACACCCCTCACTGGCCCCGGCTTTGCCCCCTCCTTGATTGCCTTTGCCTGGATGGAACTCTGATGACACCTCTCCCTTGCCCGGGTGGTGGATGAACAGTCGCTTTGTATAGCTTAGTGTACAAAGGTGAGATGTGCGTTGGTTGCTCTGCCCACAATGGGCATGCAGGGAATGTTTGAGAGGTCTGCCCAGCCGCCGGAAGGGGTTCTCTCCATCCTAATTTGTTCTCCGTAGGAAGGCCAGGACAGCGGTGGTGTTCAGCAAGAAAGCCCCGGAGCCTGGATTCCCCAGCATGGAGCCGGAGGTTTTGGTGAGGATTGGTGGCTTGCTTGCGGGGAAGAGGGCAGAGTAGCTTCTTGCAAAGGTATATTTACTTGAGATCAGGGAAATCGGGATTTCCAAGTACTTATTTGCTTTGTAGTACTGGCTTAAGGACAGCTCTTTCTGGTCAAAAGTGTACGTACCAATGTCTGGTTACTTATTGACCGAAACCTTGATTCTGAAATCATAATCTTTCAATTTCTGGTGCTTATATCCCAACTTTTCCCCCTCTCCAAGGAGCTCAAAGTGGCATACATGGTTCTCTCCCTCATTTAATCCCCACAACGACCCTGCGAGGTAGGCTAGGCTGAGAGGCAGTGACTGCCCCCAAAGTCATCCTGTTCTCACAGCGGCCAACCAGATGCCTATGGGAAGCCTGCAAACAGGACCTGAACCCAACAGCACTCTTCCCTCCTGTAGTTTCCAGCATCTTGTATTCAGAAACATGTTGCTTCTGACAGTGAAAGTAGCCATCAGGGTTCGGAGCCAGTGTTTTCCTTCTCCAGGAATTTGTCTAATTCTCTGCTAAAGCCACACGAGTTGGTGGCCCTCATTGCATCTTGTGGGAATGAGTTCCATAGTTAAACTATGTGAAGATGTTATTTCTGTCCTGAATCTTCCAACATTCTAGCATTGGCTCTGGTGTTTGTGCATGAATTCTAGCACGTGCCAAGGTTCTGCGGTATGAGACCAGACACAGTTTTCGGGGCACGTAATTCAGTAGATTTGGAGGGCTGTTTTGGGTGTATGCACTGTGGAAGCTCAGTCAAGCAATTAAGCTCACTGCAGAAAACAGGCACTTAGCAGAGTTGTCATTTTACTAGGCCAACACCAACATGCACTTCACATACATACACTATTTATAGATGATATGAGTTATCTCCTCTCTCTGAGCCCAGAGAGGGCTATTTCCTTCGAAGTCCATGCTTGTGTTAAAGTCCACAGCCAAGTCCTTGGTTCAGTTGCTTGCAGAGTCCTTCAACTTAACGAGTTCTCTGAAATCTGCCAATTTTCCAACTTCTTCCTCAGATGATCTCTTCAAAAAATATTCACTCAAATCCACAGTTTCATCACATAACCTTCAACAAGTCCTGCACTCCCCTACCACAACAACCCACACAGCATGCTGTAACCTGAGTTTTTATACGCAAAGTTTCTCCCAAATCTGCCCCATAGCACAGATAAAAGAGTTTGCCTGCCAGTGCATTGTGGGGAATGAGTCATCTTCTCTGCTGACTCATGGAGAATTAACCTGTTAACTGCATTTTTTAACAGGCTGGAGGTAGGTGTATTTGGGGGGAGAAACCTTAGCTGAGGTCTGTCCCTTGTTTCTCTCCAGCGAGATGTCCAGGAGGCCTGCCAGCTGCGCTTCCACTTCCTGAAGACCCTCTTTGAGCACAGTGTATCAGGGCATTTTCCGTAAGAGCCTATCTTCCACCCCTTTCCCACTTCCCTTAAATTTGTCCCATGTTTTGTATACTTTCCTCCCATTAGCCTTGCATTGTAGACCTCTCCCTTGCTCCATGAGTGCCCAGTTTCCAGATTTCACATTGGGTATCTAGAAATTTTGAAACAATGAGCCACAGTCTCTTTGGACAGCCTAACATAGCACTGGCTAACCGAACTGGGACTCTGAGGTCTCTGCTGCAGTGCTAATCCCTCAGTTTTTTAGATGGGGGGGCGGGGGTTTGCTTTAGTGGGACTTTGCCTGCTTCTGCCAGACGTTGGACTACATGACATTTAAGGTTACCTCTGTCTCGTATGATTCTGTGAGATGTGATGGGCTGAGCCTGGGATCTTCTAGACGGAAAGCAGTTCATAATTTTATTCCCCCCATGAAATTCCTGCACTGGCTCCCCATCTGCTTCCAGGCTTGGTCCAGTGCCATGGTGTTCCCTTTATAAAGCCCTTGCAGCTAAAGACCCTCTCCCCAATTCTACACCCACACAGTTTGTCCTTTCCAAACACCTTAGGTCTTCAAACCGTTTGGGAGTGCCCTTTCCCTTTTGGTATCCTTCCCCTTTGAAAAGCATCCTGGTCATTCTTACCTGTCCTTTTCTCCCTGCCTCCCTGAGCAGGTTTGGGGGAATCTGCGGCCCTCCAGAGATGTTGCTGGATTATGGATGCTGGGGCTGATGGGAGTTGTAGTTCAGCTGCATCCAGAGGGCCACAGGTTCCCTGCACCTGCCCTTGAATTTCTAACACTCTCTCTCTTTTTCCTTTGGTGTCTCTCAGCAGCGGGATGAATGAGGAGCAGCTGAACCCTTCCTACCAGCACTGGCTGAGCCTTGTGGAGGTAGGACCACACATTGCAGAGCAGCGATGAGGAAGCCTGTTGCTTTGCTTGGACAGCCTGCTCTATGACTGCCTGTGAGCAGTCTCTTCTCTCTCTCTCTGTCTTTGAGGTCATCCTCACTACCTTTCCCTGTCTCCCCACAGAAAGTAGCTGGCTCCCACCCTCCTGCCCACATCCTTTCAGCCCTGGAGCACCTTGCCCTGCAGAACACACAGCAGCTGCAGGAGCTCACCACCAGCATCAACATTCCTAGGGATGTGGAAGCCCTCAAGTAGGTCCTGCCCTGGGGGAGAGGGGTGGCGGTGTTGGGTATCCTGGGCTAATGACACCACCCAGCACCCCCGGGCAACCTCTGGAGAGGTCCGGAGGGTGGCAACAGGAGAACGGGACTTTTCTGCAGTGGCTCTCCATTGGTAGAATGCTCTCCCCAGGGAGACTCCCCTGGTGCCTTCATTTAGGTGCCAAGTGAAAATGTTCCTCTTTAATCAGACAGCCACAGATTGACAGCCAGTGTCGTGGAAGGCGGGATTATTGGGTTGTCTTTGTTTTCATTATGTATTTTCTGTTTTTGTGACGTTTATCTCGTGAACTGCCCTGAGACCTGGGGCGTATAGGGCAGTATGCAAATTTAATTAATTACTAAATAATAATAGTAATGAGGCATGGCCAGGGAAGGTTGTGACCTAGGGAGAGGAGGCATGGACTGGGGAGAAGGTCTGAGGTTCTTCACTGGCTCCCGTTTCAATTACCCGCAATGTTTCTCTGTGGGGAACTTAACCTGGCTGGCCCCGAACCAGCTATTTTTTACGGAAGCATCGCTGTTCTTTGGCACCAGTAAGCCCACCAAGGCTCAGGGGAAGTGTTGGGGGTGGAGGGAAACGCACAATGTCAAGCAATCGCTCAAAGTCAGAGTCTTCCCCTCGGTATCTCATGAGGCTCTTTGGGGTCTACAGTTCTCTCCTTTCTGCCCCATGCTCAGGTTTCGCTATGATAACGCCCACCTGGAGGATATGTCGGAGCCAATGAATGACCTGCCCTCTGTCCGGACCCTCATACAGGTGACGGCCCTTGGCGCTGCCTTGTGGCTGAATGTAACGGGGGGGGGCATGTAGCTATGGTTCACACACGGTCTGTTTTATCTCTCGTGGATAGGGCTGTCGAGCACCTACCTTGTCTGAGTCTCTGAATGAGTGCCGTTTCCAATGCAGCTTTTACTTCAGCCAGTTCATACATTCAGTTCTTCACTGCTTGAAAGTGCTTGTGCTGCTATATTCACTGTTGTGTGAATTCTGAGAGAGCTAACTAAAGACGCCGGTTATCTGAAAACTTGTTTCCTTGGAAGTGTATAATTGATCTCTCCAAATTATTTTGGGCAGCAGGATTTAAGGCGGATCTGGTGATTAGGACATTGGAAGCTATGCTTCTGAGCATAATTCAAAGAGCTGGTGCTGACTTTTAAAGCCTTAAATGGCCTTGGCCCAGTATACCTGAAGGAGCGTCTCCACCCACATTGTTCAGCTTGGACACTGAGGTCCAGCTCCAAGGGCCTTCTGGTGCTTCCCTCACTATGAGAAATGATGTTAGAGGGGACCAGGCAGAGGGCTTTCTTGGCAGTGGCACCCACCCTGTGGAACGCCCTCCCATCAGATGTCAAGGAAATAAACAACTCTCTGACTTTTAGAAGACATCTGAAAGACAGCCCTGTATAGGGAAGTTTTTAATGTGTGGTGTCTTACTGTGTTTTAATTTGTTGGAAGCTGCCCAAAGTGGTTGGGGCAACCCAGGCAGGTGGGCGGCATATAGATAAATTATTATTATTATTTATTAGCTGCCTTCTACTGAGTCAGACCTTTGGTCCATCTAGTTCAGTTCAGGTCCATCTTTGTCAGCACTGTTGTTTTCCATAGGAGTTGGGTGCCAAAAAAAGGGGGCGCTCATAGTCTTTGCTTTCCTTCTTCCTCTCCTGGTGGGCAGGAGGGCTGGAGCAAGTGCGAGATGCTTTGTGTGGAGCAGATCCCTTTAAACGCCCAGGAGAGGAGCCTCTTGGCTCGGCTGGAAGCTGTCGTCCAGGAGATGCATAGCCTGCTGTCTGATGACTCGGAGCGCTCTATCCTGGCCAGGTGAGAAGACGGATCTTGCAGTTGTGGTTCCTTCAGGGGAGACCATGAGCAGCAATGGAGCTGTGCATCTCACTTTTAAAAACAAAATTCTAAGCCAGTGTTTCCCAAAGTGGGCGATACCAGCCCCTGGGTAGCGTGGGTAGGGAGCCAGTGTGGTGTAGTGGTTAAGAGCGGTGGACTCGTAATCTGGTGAACTGGGTTCGCTTCCCCGCTCCTCCACATGCAGCTGCTGGGTGACCTTGGGCCAGTCACACTTCTCTGAAGTCTCTCAGCCTCACTCACCTCACAGAGTGTTTGTTGTGGGGGAGGAAGGGAAAGGAGAATGTTAGCTGCTTTGAGACTCCTTCGGGTAGTGTTAAAGCAGGATATTAAATCCAAACTCTTGTGGGAAGGGGGCGGTATGCTGGAACTATCCATGGGGGCAGTAGTAGCCTTGGGTGCAATTGGGGGGGGTGTTGAATAAAAATAAGGGCAGTGGAAGCAAACGGGGAGAGACCTATAAATAAGCGCACTGTGTGAACAGACACGTGTCAGGGATTCTCTTCCCCCTTTTTTTCATGCTGCCTCCCATCCCAGAGCTGCGTTTGAGCTGGAGCTTCGGGCCGTGCGGTTGAGGGGATACAGAGACGGACTTCTGCAGGGCTGCCGGGAGCTGGAAGAGGCGGTGAGGACCCGGCACGAGGAACTGCAGGCTGTGCAAGCTAAACGCCAGAGCATCCTGGACTTCCGCCACCTGGTGGTGAGTGTGTGGAAGGGAGGATAAATCTTGGAGGGGGAAAGAGTTGTGTGGGTCTTGGGATTATAGGTGTGTGGAGTTGGAAGGGGACCCCCAGGGTCATCTAGTCCCACCCCCCGCCATGCAGGAATCTCTTGCCCAACGTGGGGCTTGAACCCACGACCCTGAGATGAACAGCCGGCATTCTCTCCCAACTGAGCTATGCCAGCAATAGATCCAGAGAATCTGAGGCGTAGGGCCAAAAGCCTTGAGACAAGACTGCTTAGAAGCCATTTTGGCATGTAAGCAGGATGTGAATGAATAATAATAATTTATTATTTATACCCCCGCCCATCTGGCTGGGCTTCGCCAGCCACTCTGGGTGGCTTTCAGCAAAATATTAAAATACAGTAATGCATCAGACATTAAAAGCTTCCCTAAACAGGGCTGATTATACAGAAGGATGTCAACTTCTAGGTTAGGAAGAGCCAATCTTGTTTCTCTCTCCCCGTCCCCCCGCATAAATATAATGGACTACAATACCCATCATCCCTGGCCACAGGCCATGTTGATTGGTTGGTGGGGCCTCTGGCAACATCTGGCAAGTGCTGTATTGGTGGAGGTTGTTAAAAGCCCCCTCTTTCCCTTTTCAGAGTGCCCTGTGAAGTGGAATGGTTTGTTTAAACCACTCTGGGAATTTTAGCTCTGCGAGGGTCTCCTGACAACTCCCAGCCCCCTTAACAAACTTCAGCTTCCAGAATGCTTTGGGGGAAGCTGCGACTGAAGTGGTGCCATACTGCTTTTACTGGATGATGTGAATGTGGCCTTGTGTGTGTGTGCCTATGCCATTAGGAGAGGCTTTGGGGGAAGGGGGTGCCTTGTGCAGTCTGTTGAAAAGTAGCACCTTAATCTCCCTTCTCTGCCTCCTTCCTACAGAATGAGAAACAGCAGCACATCCGGGCGCTCATCAAGGGAACGTCGTATCTTAAATCACAGCTTCGCAAGGACCAGGCAGAGGCAAGATCTGAGGCTCCCTTTCACCTCTACACGAATATATTTATGGCCTGGGGTGGCAATGTGCCAGAATCTGTTGCTTAGAAGTCAGGAAATAATAATAATAATAATAATAATAATAATAATAATAATAATAATAATAATCAGGGCGGCTAACACCAGTAAAATTACAATAATAATAAAAAAGCCAATTTAAAATACAGGTTAAAATATAATTTAAAATGCAGCCTCATTTTAATAGTAGCCCATAGATCAAAATCATATGGGGAGGGAAATATAAGGGTCAGACTGAGTCCAAACCAAAGGCCAGGTGGAACAGCTCTGTCTTGCCGGCCCTGCGGAAAGATGTCAAGTCCCGCAGGGCCCTAGTCTCTTGTGACAGAGTGTTCCACCAAGTCGGGGCCAGTACTGAAAACACCCTGGCCCTAGTTGAGACCAATCTAACCACCTTGCGACTTGGGATCGCCAAGGTGTTGTCATTTGTGGACCTTAAGGTCCTCCACGGGGCATACCAGGAGAGGCGGTCCCGTAGGTACGTGGGTCCTAGGCCACATGAAGTCTGGCTATGTAGAAAGGGGGGCATGCTAGATGTTGGGGTCAGTCTAAGGGGCAGCAGCAGATTTTGAGAGGGCGAGTGTGGACTACCAGCTCCCACCACCCCCTTGCAACATCCCCATTGCTCAAGGCTAATGGGATTTGTAGCCCAACCTGGTGCCCTCCATAAGTTATCTTAAAATTGTAGAGTTGGAAGGGACTGAAAGGTTTCCCCATACCTAATGCACCATCTGCTTAAAGCCAGACTGGTCATGCTACAAAATTCATATCCTGGACCTAAGAATCTGCCTTATGCCAGGTTGGTCTATTTGCCCACCCAGCCAAAGATTATCTCATCTGACCGGCACCTGTGGTTCTCCAGGATCTCAGGCAGAGGTGGGTCTTTCCCATTAGGTGTTTCCTGATCCGTTTAACCAACGAGCACTAGGAAAAGGCATGGCATAAGAGGAAGATGAATTTGGAGGGAGGAGGAAATCTGCCAACAGCAATGCAAGTTCTTAGTTGAACGCTGGTCTTCTAATGGCCAGCTAGGATACAAGAGCTTGGGGAAGAGGCACCAAAAGTTGCTGTTCTCTCAGCTGCGCTGACAGAGTGGCCCTGCACCCCACCTATTCCCTCCTCTGCTGCAGCCTGATGTAACGACTGCTGCCGGGTGACCATTGATAGAGGATGGAGGACAGCTTCTTAGCAGCAAGGATTGTGGCATTAATAATAATAATAATAATAATAATAATAATAATAATAATAATAATAATAATAATTTTATTACCGTATTTTTCGCCCTATAGGATGCACTTTTTCCCCTCCAAAAATGAAGGGGAAATGTGTGTGCGTCCTATGGGGTGAATGCAGGCTTTTGCTGAAGCCTGGAGAGCGAGAGGGGTTGGTGTGCACCGACCCCTCTCACTCTCCAGGCTTCAGGAGAGCCGCAGCGCCAGCCCCACAAGGTCGGGGGACAGCAGGGAGGCGGAACGCCGCCATCCCGCTGTCTCCCGATGTGGTTTGGAGGCTGACGGCGGGGAGACGCGTGCTTCTCCCCACCGCCAGCCCCGCAAGCTCCGGGGACAGTGGTCTGCAGGCGGGTAGCGGGGAGAAGAGCGCTTCTCCCCGCTGCCTGCCCCGCAAGCTCTGGGGACAGCTGGGAGGCGCAGCGCGTCTTCCCGCTGTGCCCGAACCTGGTCTGCAGGCCACAAGCGCCTGGGGGGGAAATATTTTTTTTCCCCTTTATTTCTCCCCCAAAAAACTTGGTGCGTCCTATGGGCCGGTGCGTCCTATGGGGCGAAAAATACGGTAATTATACTCCACCCACCTGGCTAGGTTTCCCCAGCTACTCTGGGCGTCTTACAGCGCATAAAAAATTGTAAAACATTAGACATTAAAAACTTCCCTAAACAGGGTTGCCTTCAGGTATCTTCTAAAAGTCAGATAGTTGTTTATTTCCCTGACATCTGATGGGAGGGTGTTCCACAGGGCAGGCGCCACTACCAAGAAAGCCCTCTGCCTGGTTCCCTGTAACCTCACTTCTCACAGTGAGGGAACCACCAGAAGGCCCTCGGAGCTGGATCTCAGTGTCCAGGCTGAATGATGGGGTTGGAGACGCTCCTTCAGGTATACTGGACTGAGGCTGTTTAGGGCTTTAAAAGTCAGCAACAACACTTTGAATTGTGCTCAGAAATGTACTGGGAGTCAATGTACGTCTTTCAGGACCATTGTTATATGGTCTTGGTGGCCATTCCCAGTCACCAGTCTAGCTGCCGCATTCTGGATTACTTGTAGTTTCCGGGTCAACTTCAAAGGTAGCTCCACGCAGAGCACGTTGCAGTAGTCCAAGTGGGAGATAACCAGAGCATGCACCACTCTGGCGAGACAGTCTCAGCCTGATTACCTGATGGAGCTGGTAGACAGCTGCCCTGGACACAGAATAGACCTGTGCCTCCATGGACAGCTGTGAGTCCAAAATGACTCTCAGGCTGTGCAGCTGGTCCTTCAGGGGCACAGTTACCCCATTCAGGACCAGGGAGTCTTCCACACCTGCTCGCCCCCTGTCTCCCCAAAAACAGTACTTCTGTCTTGTCAGGATTCAACCTCAATCTGTTAGCCGCCATCCATCCTCCAACTGCCTCCAGACATACTGCCACTAGAGTTGTTCCTGACCCAAGTGGGGCTCTGCAACGTTGAGGACTAGAAACTTTCAAAATAAATATTACAAAAAGTGCAGAGGGAAGACCTGGGATTCCATGTTCTGCACCTGGAAGCAGAGGTACTGTGCTTACGTGGCACCTTTGTGACCATGCTGGTTTTTCTTTTATGTCTCTCTGTCAGATCCAAGACTTCATAGAAAAGAAACTGCTGCCTCAAGAGCAATTGGTGAAGGGAGCAGCCGAGCAACTGGAGGATAGGGTGGACCGCGAGGTTCGACAGTTTGGGACCATCGCTCTGCCTTGCCTGCTGCGCCGCGATCTCTCTGCGTGAGTCCTCCTGCTCCCCTCCCCATGGACGAGCAACGCTGTGGGCTCTAGAAACAGGAGAGCCCCACATTGGGCAGCAAGATACCTACTTCTAAGTTTCTCATTTTTAAAAGAGCAAAGTCACGCTTTGGCCATGCCTCCCGAAATCGTTGAACCTGGAGAACTGGCTGCAAGTAAGAGTAGCTTTCCCTGATCCAGGTGTTCCCCAGATGCTGTTGAACTGCAACTGGCCATGGGCCATGCTAGAGTTGAGACAGCGGGGGGGCAAGGCTGCTAAAGACCTTTGCTGGTTGGAGGCGGATGGTGAATTGGTCCTGGCTCCTCCTGTGATGATCAAAGCCGGAATATATTGGCTGGAACAAGTACAAATAGTTAAACTGTATTCAAATGAGATTGATGTGGGTTTCAAGTCTTGTCCTTCTTTGATGCACAATCTAGAGGGTGGTTAATTTATATTTTAAGCCTGACGGTGCTTAGAGCTGTGTGTATCCCATGGCCCCATCTGCACTACACATTTGAAGCAGTATCATGCCACTTTAAATTGCCATGCCTTCCCCCAGAGAATCCTGGGAACTGTGAAGGGTGCCAAGAGTTTCTTGGGAGTCCCTTATTCCCCTGCCAGAGGTACAATTCCCAGAGTGGTTTAACAATCGGGGAACTCTGGGAATCGTGAGCTCTCCTAACAACTCTTGCTGGCCTTTACATTTCCCAGGATTCTTTGGGGGAAGCCGTAAAGGATTCAAAGTGGTATGATACTGCTTTAAATGTATAGCGCGGACTGGGCCCATGTTCATACCTCAAGCAAGCACACAAATGTGTGTGCGTTGGGATCAGAATGCATCCTCCATCTTTGATTTGAAGACAAGGTGTGGGGTGGAGGGGAAATCATGAGCCCTTCTTTCTGACACACACACCCCAAAAAATATTTCAGGTCTCAGCGAATCCCCGCCCATGAGCTTTCTATCCACCGCCTGAGCCGAACAGCGCCAGCCGTGTACCAGCCCTTCCTCAATGTGTGCCAGGGAGTTGCCTTCCCTCTCTACAAGGTGAGTGCCTCTCTGCTGCGGGCTTGGTTTATATCTAGGTGGGGTGGGGGGAGGAAGCTAACTGGGCTGGATCACTTGAAATAACTTTTTCTCCCCCACCCCACTCACCTCCCCACAATAGCCCAGTGGTAGATCCCATGCAGGAAGTCCTGAGTTCACCTTTTTGTTTATAGCAGGACAGCAGGCACTCACCTGTGACACTCCAGCTTTTGCTAGACTGCTACTCCCATCATCCCCAGCCACCATGGCCCAGAGGTCAGGGATGGTGGGAGCTATAGTCCAGTAGCTTCTGGAGGGCCTCAGGTTAGCTGTCTCTATGTTAAAAGGATCAGGGAACAGGTGGTGGGAGTCATACTTCATGGACAAATAGCCTGGCCTGGTGCAAGGTGGCTTCCCCATGTTCCTGGGATCCCACACAGCCTTTTTTGCAGGCTCCTTTTCTAGCAAGAAAAAATGTGTTCTAGCGGCTTCACATTTTATGCAGAAGCCGACATAATTTCCATGGCCTGCCTATGAAAGCAAAGAGCTCTGAGCGACCCCAGTTCCGTGAAGTGTGCATTTGTATTCTATATGTACCTTTAGGTATGCCCTACTTTATAGAACGCGGGTGGCACTGTGGGTTAAACCACAGAGCCTAGGACTTGCTGATCAGAAGGTCGGCGGTTCGAATCCTTGCGACGGGGTGAGCTCCCGTTGCTCGGTCTCTCCTCTTGCCAACCTAGCAGTTTGAAAGCACATCAAAGTGCAAGTAGATAAATAGGTACCACTCCAGTAGGAAGGTAAACGGTGTTTCCGTGCACTGCTCTGGTTCACCAGAAGCGGCTTAGTCATGCTGGCCACATGACTCCCTCAGCCGGTAAAGCCAGATGAGCACCACAACCCCAGAGTCAGCCACGACTGGACCTAATGGTCAGGGGTCCCTTTACCTTTACCTTTTTACTTTATAGAACAGGACAGAATTTTGTTGGATTAGTCCATCGCTAGGGCTGGGCGATAACTGGTTTTCAACATTGCGACAGATCATCTGCTAAACATCGCGATATACTGATATGTCACAATGTCTGAAATAATGTAGAGACATTGGCTGGCTTCACAGTTTCTCCCCACATAATAAAAATCACATAATGGTTTGCAATATATTGCCAGGTCAAAAATTGTGAAACTGATATCATATCGGTTTTGACTTCAAACTGGTTTTGGGCAATATATCAATATATCGCCCAGCCATATCCGTCACCCGTATCAAGAGAACAAAATGCAGTTCATTGCCACATCAAACGAAACGTCTGTTTCTTGGGTGAAATAGCTGGAAATTGAATATGAAGCTTTATTTTAAATAGGGTGGCTGCTTGTCAAAATGACTCGGTACCCTTAACTCCGAACCTTTACCAGTGGTCTAAAATCAGCCCTAGTTCCCTTTTTCTAAAATGGGAGGCCTTCCTGTGTTGCTCTCCAGCATCTTGTGTTGATGCCTACTGTGCCCTGTGCGCCATCATTCCTCTCTGTCTCCAGGCCCCGGAGGAGCTGCTCGTGCACACCACAGAGCTGAAGAAGATGCTTGTGCTCCTGCGTGCCCAACTTGACTCAAAGCAGAGGGCGCTAGGAAGCCTGCAGCGCCAGCTGGATAACTCCCCGGAACCAGATGCGCAGGGTGAGTCGGCCTTAGCGTGGCACCTCTTGGAGAAGGGAGCCGTGGCTTGTGGGTGAAGCATATGCTTCCTGCGTAAAGGTCCCAGCTTCAGTCCCCAGCATCTTCAGTTGGGGCTGGGAATATCCACTTCCTGAAAGAGCCCCTGCCAAGTCAGTACAAACCAGGCAAAAGGGGGTGTGTGTTTTTCCCCCAGCCTAAGGGCCACATTCCCTTCTAGGCAAACTTTTGAAGGCCATGTGCCAGTTGTGGGTGGGGCCAGAAGCACAAGTGGGCGGAGCAACAGGTGAGAATGTTATCCTTTGTACAATAGGCTGATTTCTACACACACACACACAATCACACAATCGCCCCCTCTGTATTCTCCATTCAAGCAAGAGGCATTATCGGAGTTCCTGCCAAGTCAAAACACTGGAATAGGCCTAGTTTCCTCACCTGTGGACCTCCACCAGTGGTTCAACCAATACCCATCAATGTTCTTTCTCAGGAACAGTGGAAAATACCTTATATAGCTTTTCAACCTGTGTGCCGTGGCACCCTGGGGTGCTGCAAACAACAGGGGCTACTTCGGTGGGGTTTTCAAAAAGGGTGAGGGGCTACCAGCTCTGCAGACAAGGGGTGACATAGCTGGACTTTTGAGGCTCAGAGAATGTTTCCCCACAGAGGAGCCGCAGAAAGAATGTGGTTGGTCAAGGGAGCCGTGGACTCAAAAAGGTTGAAAACCTCTGTCTTATGCTAACTCCAGGAATATACTTCCTTCTGTTCTGTGCTAGGCTTCATTGGTGCAAGTGGGGAGTTGCTGCTACCATACTATTTCAAAAATGCATTTTTCATTTCCGTTTTTGTGGATGATGTGGACTAACCCCGAGGCCACCCACAAGTTGTGGCAGGTAAAAAACCTCCGTACATAGTTGCTGCTTGATACTCAGCGAGTTCTTCCCAAATCTCCCTCTCCCCCTCCCCCCCGTCCCCAGCTCTTGTGCGGGAGGTGCAGAGCCACGATGAGGAACAGGTCCGTGAGCTGCTGCCCCGGATCCAGCGCATGACGGATCAGTGCCGGTGTCGTATTGAGCGTTGGCAGGAGGTACAGGCTGTTGTGGACGCCTGGTAAGTGGAGGGAGGTTGGCAAGCCATTGTGGGATATATTCCTGAGCCTAGTCCCTTCCGGATGCAGTTGGGACCACAACTCCCATCATCCCTGGCTGTTGCCCATGCTGCTTGGGGCTGATGGGAGTTGGTGGACTCAACATGGCAATCTACCTTTGGGATAAAGGTAAAGGGACCCCTGACCATTAGGTCCAGTCGTGAGCGACTCTGGAGTTGCGGCGCTCATCTCGCTTTACTAGCGGAGGGAGCCGGCGTACAGCTTCCGAGTCATGTGGCCAGCATGACTAAGCCGCTTCTGGTGAACCAGAGCAGCGCACGGAAACGCCGTTTACCTATTTATCTACTTACACTTTGATGTGCTTTCGAACTGCTAGGTTGGCAGGAGCTGGGACCGAGCAATGGGAGCTCACCCTGTCGTGGGGATTCGAACTGCCGACTTTCTGATCGGCAAGTTCTAGGCTCTGTGGTTTAACCCACAGCGCCACCCGCATCCCTAGACCTTTGGGTTAGGGCAGCCTTACTCAAACATGGATCCCATCATCCGTGAGGAATAATGTGTGGATACTGGGCAATAGATATAGGACACAATATAGATTTTAACCTCTGGGAAAACCTCTGGAAAAGTGATTTGAAGTTCACAACATGTTGTTCTTTGAAGGAGAACTACTTGACAATGATTTACAGATGGTATTTAACTCCGAGTAGGCTTGCTAAGATGTATAAGGCAGAATCAGACAAGTGCTGGAGATGCAAATAGAGGGAACATTCTTTCATCTGTGGTGGACTTGTAAGAGGGTAAAAAAGTATTGGGAAATGATCCATAATTAATTGAAAAAAATGTTTAAAAGTACTTTCCCCAAAAAAACCAGAGTCCTTTCTGTTGGGGATAATTCAGACTGAAATTCCCAGGTATTAAGAAAAAGTTATTTATGTATGCTACTACTGCGGCCCGTGTTTTATTAGGCCAAAAATGAATAGTATAGCTTTTGTAAAATGTGCAGGGATTTATGATATGTAAAATGAACCATGGAAAGACAAGGGAAGTCATTGATGTTTTAAGGATGTAAAAATGAGTGCCTTAAATTGAAATTACATTATATATATATATATATATATATATATATATATATATATATATATATGGAATAATGTGTGGATGGTCCAGTATCCGCCGCCCCAATGCAATGGCATATTGTGGGATGCACCTGCAAAATAAACCCCAGAGTCTGAAGGAGCCCTAGTTGACAGGGATTTCTGCCTTCACCCTTAAAAAAGAGAAAGAAATTGGTGCACAGGACCCATCAGCTCTGAGGTTCTTGGGTTTTTTGGGGGGGTGAGGTGGGGGGTCCTGCAAAAAGCTAGCCCAGCTGCCACTCTGAAACACCCTCTCTGTTTTCCCTCTTCCAGGTGGGAGCAACCCGCGCAGTTTGTACTCCCCACCGAGCGCCGCCTTGGCTTCACCCTGCAGCAGTGGCTGGAGCGCTGGACCCTGGCTGCCAGAGCTCTGCAACAGAAGCAGCAGCAGCAGCAACACCAGCAGCAGAGCTGGGTCTGAGACCAGTGTGGGAGAGGGCTGGGCATTCGTGTCAAAATGGCGCTCACACACGCACGCACACATGCCACTTGCTGGAATATAGGTATCTAAGCCTAGCTGCACTCATTACCGAAGGGGCACGGCATAGGTCAGGTTGCTATGGGGAGGAACCTAAGAGCGGTCTGTCTGTCTGTCTCTCTGTCTGTCTCTCTGTCTGTCTGTCTCTCTCTCTCTCTCTCTCTCTCTCTCTCACACACACACACACACACACACACACACATCCCAGCATCCTTTCTTGCTGTAAGTTACAATTTGATAAGTAGAATGTGCCTTCATATTTTCTAATTCTTTGGAATAAATCTTACTGCATCAAAACGTCCCTTCATATTTTCCAGTTCTTTGGACTGAATCAAAATGCCATGAAATCTCAGTCGGGGGTGGGGGGGATGGGACTTGCTCTCATCCTTCTGTGGCCTGGCTCAGCCATTTCTAACTTCTGCAATATGTGCTGCTGCCCTGCGATTTTGGCAGCAGTTCCTCACTTGTACACCTGGCAGGATCCTTCATTGGTTTGTTGCTCCTCCCCCAGGAAGCAGGGTTTCATCTAAGGCAGGGGATAGGGGGTCTGTGGCCTTGCAGATGTTGGGACTCAGACTCCCATCAGCCCCAGGCAGGGATAGTGGGAGTTGTTGTCTAGCAACAACTTGTGGGCCACCCCACCCACCTGAAGTAAGGCTAAGGTTTGTGGTGCTCCACAGTCCAGGTGGACATTCAGAAAACAGAAGTTCTACCATCTCACAGCAAAAAGGGAAACCACCTTGGAACATCTGCAAAGCAAAGTGGCTGCCTTTTTAAAGGCAGCATGGTTTGGCACTGAAAAGGGTTTGTGTTGCTTAACCTACCAGCAGTCTCTTGATTCCTTTATTAACAGCAAGGAAGTAATTTACATCATCAAAGATGGCTCTGGGTCTACCTTGAATTGCAGTGCAGGTGAAAGGATATTTTCACCATTTCCCAGACATATAAACTGACCAATTAGACTTGTCAATTGCACTGTAATCCTGTGCATGTTAAATGACTAAACACGATGGGGAACTGTAACCGTACTTAGATTCATGGTGCGTGGTTTTTTGAAAAGCTGCTAAAATTTTGCTGCTTCCTTTCCGCCATGGCCCCTGCGACCAACAGAGCTGAGAGATATTTTCACCCACCTAAAAATTACGCTTTGGGTTTGTTCGTTTGTTTTATTTTCATACTACTACGGTACATGGTGCTTTACAAATTCTGGAATGACGGTTCCTCTGCCCCAAGTGGCTTACAATCTAGCCACTGACCCAAGGGAGGGAGGCAAAAAAAATTCTCTGCATATGAATACTGTATGTATAATTGGTAAAATATTCAGCAAATGAGGCAGTGCATGGTTTTTTGGGGATAGTGGAGGAGAGAGACACCAAGGAATTACATATTCCTCCCACCCTGCTCTATTTTGTTACAACTAAATGCCCAGGTATTTTCTGCTTCTGACCGAATCTTCGTCTTTGCTTTGTTGTTCCCTGCTCCATGAGTGGGGAGCAAAAAGCGTAAACTATCACTTTGTCAAATAGTGAAACCTGCTTCAATGAACATACCTTTGGCAAACAGACTGGCCAGCCTGCAAACAGCAGCAGCAGCAGACAATGTCCTATTTTCAGAAGCACCAACCTTGTGCCAGCCTTGCTGTCCACTTAGCTCTTGAGCAAAGTCTTAAAGGAGCTGGCAATGTCCCCACTAGCACCTTGCTCCTTGTTTCCTTCCTGGTGTTGGCGGAGGGTAGGCCCAGGGGCTTGACGACGACGACAATACTAGGCCTTTCTAGCTGTGCAATTTCTCAGCCAGTTCACCCATCGGGCCCTGGATGTCACAGACGAAACGGTACACGTAGCGCTGTCCGCTGGTCTTGTGAATGATGTTCTTGTGATAGTAGTACCGCAAGCCGCGGCTGAGTTTCTCATAGGTCATGCGGGGTTTGTTCTTCCTCTTGCCCCAGCGCCTCGCCACCTGCCCATAGTTGAGAAAGAAGAATGGGATGGAAGGTAGCCCCCAGGCACTGCGTCAGCGTAAAGATCACAAGAACCAAAGACCTGTTGCATGTTGAGTTTGCAGCTGAACATGTTGTGCTACAGCAGCCTTGAGCAACCTGGAACCCTCTAGCTGTTTTGGATTACAATTCCATCAACTCTCCAGCCAGCACATAGTCTGAAGTAGCTGGGTTGGCAAAGATTACCTAGTGAGATGATGGCATCTACTTCCGTACAGCTGACAACAGCTGGAGACCCACAGATTGCTCCCCTGTGGTGTAGCGAGGTGGGGGCATAGCTATTTTCTCCTGCTCGAGGGTAGGACTCGAACCAATGGCTTCAAGTTATAAGAAAGGAGATTTTGACTAGACATCAGGAAGAACTTTCTGACAGCAAGAGCTGTTCAACAGTGGAATATTCTCCCTTGGGAGGTGGGGGCCTCTCCTTCCTTGAAGGCTTGTAAGCAGAGTTTGGGGGGGCCACCGGTCCTGAATGCTTTAGCTGAAATTCCTGCATTGCAAGGGGTTGGACTGGATGACCCTTGGGGTCCCTTCTATAAACCCTATCTCCCATTCCTGTATGATACACAGATTTTCAAACTGATGTTGATCCTGTTCACACATTATGATTCTTAGGCGTACATCTAAGACCCCCATTTGCACCACAAAGGTCTTTTCTCCATGCCCCTCTGGTTCCCAGTATTGATGGGTAGGGTTGTACCTAAGGGTTAGTGAGGTTGGCCCCCACCAAGGGGGTGTAAAAATCACACCACTCTGGCTCGGATCCTACCAGCCCATCCACATGCTCTCCTTGCCAAGGGTTCAAGGGAGCCTTGGTACACCTCTGTTGATGGGAAGGGCATGGAGGGAGTTTTCCCACTTGTGGGTTAAGTGCCACTCCTTCCATTCGCATACGAGCCTCACCTCGTGGGGGTCACAGAGTTTGAACTCCCAGTCGTTCCCCGTCCAACGGATGAAGGCCTGGCAGGAGCCATCTTGGAGCAACTCCAATAGGAAACGCCACAGCTGTATGGGACCGGAACCTGTCCAGGAAAGAGAAGCAAGGAGTGTTGGTGGTATGCAGGGCTTCAACAGAGCCAGTGGTGTAGCATGGGTTGCCAGTGCCCCGAGGCAAGGCAAGTATAGCGCCCCCTAACCTGTGATTCCTGTCAGGGCTGGGCAGTGGTGATTTTGGTGGGGAAGGGTCTTCCCAGCAGGGAGAGGGAAGTTGGGGAGGGGACAGCAGTGGCAGCTGTTGTTATTATTATTATTATTTATTATTATTATTTATTTCATTAAATTTTTACACCGCTTGATTGTTTTAAACCAGTAGAGGCCTGGTTGCTGTCTACTTGTGCCTGCTGTCGTCCCATTGTCGGACCCCGATTTACACAGTGTTTTTCTGGGAATCGTTGGAAGCGGTTTACAAGATTAAATCAAAGCTACAAGCGTAACAATAAAACAGCCATTAAAAGCTGTTGCTGGAATCACACAGGTAGCAGCACATCAAGCCGAATAAATTGAAGGGAGCAGATTTAAATCTGCTGATTCCCCCCCCCCCCCAAGGTTTTAGAGCCATGCACAAAAAAATCCTTCAGCAACACAGCAACCTTTTGAAGACCTCTGCAAGCCAAAAGAGGAGGACCTTGACAGACTTTTCCAATAGTTTGAAAGCTATGGAACAGCCTCCAAAAAGGCCCTGTCTCAGGTTTCTAGTATTGATGGGAAGGGCAGAAATCTTTCCAGACTCTTACCTGTCCGTTCCCTATGGGACAAGTTAGTGACATTGGCCTCTGCCCAGTCCCTCGACTCCTTTTTCCTCTGGGTTCTGACCGGAGGGCCACACAGACATGAATCGCATTCCAAGGGGATTGGTTGGCTGAAGACAGCTGGGCCAGATGTCTTTCTCCAATCACGGGATGTCACGACCCCCAATAAATCTTGTTCTAGAGGGGAAATTATGGAAGAAGAGGACTGTGAGGGTAGACTGGAAAGCATGTGGAAGATGCCTGATAAAGTCATAGAGGTTTGTGAAGGGCTCAACATGGGTTAGGGTTTCTGTGCATCTCATGGGTGTAGCCAAGGGGAGAAGGAAGGCAGGAAGCTGCCCCCCTAAATCATTAAAAATCAATACAAATCTCAGGTTCTGCCCCCCAACAAAAGCCTGCCCCCCCCACCAACAAAAATCCTGGCTGCAGTCATGGTGCCTCTATCTTTGGTCCTCCTCTGATTTAGGAATGGGCCATAGCATCTGCTTTGCATGTAGAAGGTCCCAGGTTTACATCTCCAGTTATACTGATCAGGTAGCAGGTAACAGGGAAGGCATCTACCTGAGATTCTGCGGGAACACTTCCAGATCAGAGTAATATTGGACTAGGTGCAGTGAACTACATTGAACTAGAGAAGCAGTGTGATTGTATCCAGTTTAGCCCTATTCAAAGCAGACACGTCAAAATGAATGGAAACTAAATCACATCCATTCGTTTCAACAGGTTCTCTTCTGAGTAGGACTAGCCTTGGCTGCAATGGCTACCGTGTGTTCTCCTTCCACTATCAGAATAATGGATATCAATTGTTGCTGGGAATCAGAGAGGAGAGAGCTTTGCGCTCAGATCCTGCTTTCCAGCTTCCCATCAGCATCTGCTTGGCCCTTGTGAAAACAGAATACTGGATTGGATGAGCCAGATTCATCAGGTCTTCTTTCATCCTTCCATTGACGCAGACAGTGCAAACTGTTTAATGAGCCTGCAAGATTGTGCTTTCCTTCCTCCGGAATCGTCTGCTTCCACACTTCTTTCCGAACATACAGACTAGAATTGCCTTGCAGGATCAGACCAAACATCATCCATCTAGTTCAGGATCCCACAATGGCCAGCCAGATGGGTTTCTGGGGTGCCCAGTATCAGTGCATGAAGCCAACAGCCTGGCATGCCTACCTGGCTCTTGCTGTTCCAGTTGACCCCCGAGCAGAGGCTGAGATGAGGGCCGTTGCTCTTCAGGGGAGCAGCGGCACAGAGGAGAAGACAAGGCCTGAGGCGCAGGGCTAACATACGGGGAGCCCTGCAGACTCGTGGGGCTGCTGTCCTGATAGGCAAGCCTAGAATCTGAAGGCGATTGAAAGAGAAAGAAACATCAACAGGAGGGGCAACCGCTATCTGACGGCTTTTCTCACCTCACACCAAGGAGCTCTGGCCCTCCAGGTGTGGCCTCTCATCATAGCTGTCAACTTTTCCCTTTTCTTGTGAGGAATCCTATTCGGAATAAGGGAATTTCCCTTAAAAAAAATGGGAAATGTTGACAGCTATGCCTCCCATTACTGTTGGCCACTAGCTGGATCTGATGGGAGTTGCAGGCCAATATCCTCTGGAGTAACCCCATTCCTGTTTTGCACCTACAGCCAGGATCTGGGACAATGTGAAGCAAACATCCCCATAGCATGCAGAGAAAAACTAACTCCATATTACAGTGGTACCTCGGGTTAAGTACTTAATTCGTTCCGGAGGTCCATTCTTAACCTGAAACTGTTCTTAACCTGAGGTACCACTTTAGCTAATGGGGCCTCCTGCTGCCGCCGTGCAGCCACTGCACAATTTCTGTTCTCATCCTGAGGTAAAGTTCTTAACCAGAGGTTAGGGGAGTCTGTAACCTGAAGTGTTTGTAACCTGAACTACCACTGTACAACATATCTGGAAGCATAAAACAAGCTCCCTTGTTGTATGTACCATGTACCATGATTTCAGGACTCTGGAAATTTGCCAGGTTCCCTCTTTGTTAGCCCATCTGCCAGCGGATGCCAACGTCCTTTTTAAAAAATAATTTCAAGCCAGCTTTTGAACAGTAATTGCCATCTTACAATCTGCTGAACTCTTAAAGCCTTTGCCTCTTGTTCCCTAAACGTCTGGTCACTGTTGTAATCAGTGGGTGACTCTTATGGCACCCTTATTATTTTGTTGTGTGTGTGTGTGTGTGTGTGTGTGTGTGTTTATTACAGTAAGATGCTTTGATTATTTTGTAACGTATAGAAATGAAACATTTGCCCATCTGGTCTGAACCCAGAACCACGGAGGCAGAAATGACCCGAGGCAGAGATAGCTGATGTGGTGCCTGCCAGATGTCCCTGGACCAACTCCCACCATCCCTAACCACTGGTCAATGTTTGCTGGTGCTGATAGGAGTTGTAGTTCAACAACATCTGGAGGGCATCTGGCTCTCCCTTCTCGGATGTGTCCCAAACTTCCTAAAACTGCCTACAGAGCCATCTCTTTCCTCTTGCCTATAACCAGTGGCAGAGCTTCATGCTCCGGCACCGGGGGGGCGAAGAGCAGGCGGGGGTGGTGTGCCGCCTGCAGGGTGTGGTGCATGTCCTGGGGGCATGGCGCGCAGCCTGCGGGGGCGTGGTGCCCAGCACGGGTGGGGGGCAGCCACGATGGCACCCCACCGGGATTGCGCTGCCGGGGGCGGTGTGTTCCCCCTGCCCCCCTCTTCCTCTGCCAGTTCCTATAACTTACCTCTTTCATACAGTGCACTGTAATCCAGGCAGGTAGAGGAGACCTGTGTCAATTCCATTACCGTATTTGTGTACTCAGGGAAGCCTAGAAAATAAATGGGATGAGTATTAGACTTGTTAGTTGCTTGCTGCTGCCCAAAGGGTCTCCAAGCAACTTACAGCATGCGGGCCGCATCCGCAATACACATTTGCAGCGGTATCATACCACTCTGAACAGACATGGCGTCCGACCAATAATTCTGGGAATTGTCATTTGGATGCTGAAAGTTGTTAGGCAACCCCTATTCCCTTCACAGAGCTACAGTTTCCAGAGTTCTCTAGAAAGAGGGATGGGTTGGTAAACCACGCTGGAAATTGTACCTCTGTAAGAGGAACAGAGGGTCTTCTAAGAACTCTTGATGATGGACTATATGGGACTGGCAGAAATGACTGGCAGAATCCGGGACCAGGGAGAAGAGGCGGTGGAAGAAGATTGGAAGAAATTTAAAGACTATTTACAGAAATACTGCAAAATTAATGAATGTTAGAATGATGTTGGATAGAAATTAAGTGGTTTCCAGCTGTAATGCTTTAAGAATATGGAAGAAGGGTATTTAGGTTAAAAAATAAAATAACTAAAATGGTGTTGGATTGGAAATAAGTGGTATTGGCAACAAAGTTAATAAGAATATGCAAAAATGAATTGATAATGTATGAAAATACTGAGTTATAAAATGTTAAGTTATAGAGATAAGATAAATGAAAGAGGGTAAGGATTTGCTGATTTGATTATTTAAATGGGAATACAAGAAGGGGAGGTGTGAGGAAGTCAAAGAAACAAGCAAACGAGTTTTATGTTATGAAAAATAATTGTTTTTAATTTTTCTTGTTGTTTCTGTATGTTTTATTTATCTTTTTATTTTTTATTTTTTCTCTTTTAGTATTATGTGTTTTTGTATATTTGTCTTTGTAAAATCTTAATAAATATTTCTTTAAAAAAAAAAAGAACTCTCAGCCTCTGTAACAAACTACGGTTCCAAGGATTCTTTAGGAGAAGCCATGCCATTATTATTATTATTATTATTATTATTATTATTATTATTATTTCTATTATTTGTACCCCACCCACCTGACTGGGATGCCGCAGTCAATCTGGGCGACTTCCAACATATATTTTAAAATGTTTATGTGGTATGATACTGCTTTAAATCTATAGTACAGATGAGGCCTTGGGATCCATCAACATCTGGAAGGTCACAGATTCCCACGACTTTCCAGTGTGGCTGATGCAAAGGTCGGGATACTTTAGTGATCACACCCAGGGATATCATTTACCTTTCAAGCCCGGTGTGTGATGGAACGGCATTTCCTTCTCAAACCCTTCAAGCTCAGCTAGGTAACTCCCACCGGTCCAACTTGGTGGCGGCTGATTCACCTCATTTTCTGGCAAAAACCAGGAATCTACAGCACTGAAGTCTTCCTCTTGGAAAACCTTCTTGTAATCTTCCATGAAATCTTGATGCAGGGGAGAAATAAAGAGAAAGAAGTAAGGGCATCAGACTTTCATTTGAAAACACTTTCTTTCGTAGGGCAAGGACGAGGAGGTTGAGACCCTCCCGGTATTCCTGGCCTACAATTCCTATCACCCCTCAGCCACTGGCTGTGCCAGAAAGGGTTGATGGGAGTTGGAGTCCAAAAACATCTGGAGGGCCGCAGGATAAACAGCAGTCGGGGCTGAATACGGCTGCACGAAATGGTACAAGAGTTAAAGCTGGCTTGAAAGAAATGGTGTCTACATTCATCCCAAGGCTACCCCTTAATGCCAGTGTACTGGAAGAAGCAAAGATCACCAGTGCCAAAGCAATGATTCTTCAACATCAACTTCATTGGACTGGTCATGTTGTGTGGATGCCTGATTACCGTCTTCCAAAGCAACTACTCTATTCCGAACTTAAAAATGGAAAGCGTAATGCTGGTGGTCAACAAAAGAGGTTCAAAGACGCTCTCAAGGCAAATCTAAAAAAATGTAGTACAAACACCGACAACTGGGGAACACTGGCCTGCGAGCGCTCCAGTTGGAGAACAGCCTTTACCAAAGGGCTTTGAAGACGCTCGAACTCAGGACCAATAGGAGAAATGCACTAAGAGGAAGGCACGCTTGGCAAACCATCACCATGATCAACTCCCGCCCGGAAACAAACGTCCCCACTGTAGAAGGATATGTGGATCCAGAATTGGCCTCCTCAGGGACTTACGGACTTATTGTTAAAACCATGTTTATGGAAGACACTCTTACTCAGCTACAAGTGATCACAGAAGAAGAAGAAGAAGAAGAAGAAGAAGAAGAAGAAGAAGAAGAAGACCCCTAACCACACAGGCTTTGCAGATCATTTGCAAGCTTCTATGATGAGAGGCAACAAAAAGACAAAGGAAGCCAACCAGAGTTGCTGGAGCAACTCAGTCTGATGGGCAGGGTATAAATAATAAAGTTATTTTTATTTTATTTTATTTTTATTATTATTATTATATCTGCAATATACTAGGCTTGTCTGTTCTGACTGGCAGTAGCTCTTTAGGATTTCAGCCAGAAGTTCTTTCCATCATTTGTGAATTCATCCTTTTGAACTGAAGGTGGCAGGGCTTGAACCCAAGACCTTCTGCAAGCAAAGCATCTGATCTATCACTGAGTTATACATCTCTCCCGGAAATTTCTTAAGATAAAGCCTCCTGCTTTCCCCCTGGCATTGGTGCCTAGAACTGGCAACTGTTTGCTCCACATGCAGTGGCTCTGAGTGATCACCCAGCCAGATGGGAACAATGAGTGTACACAAGTGTGTATACCCTGTCACAGGAAGTGAAACCACTTTCAAACTACTCGCTACCACCTCAGAAAGAAAAAAATAATCCCTGGCTCTGCTTTAACGTCTTGTCCTCTGAACGCTTCCATTTGCATTATACAAAGAAGCACTGTTTTAGGATTCTCGTTACGTTGTGCCCTGTGATTTCCTGAATGATGCCCAATACTGCGTTCCAAATACTCTACATTTAATCTCAGTGAATGTCTAGTAGTACATGTTAATAATGCCCACTTAAATTCTTCTACATCTCCATTTATATTAACTTTATAATTTTGTCTAAATTTATAAGGGATAAGATGCCACTGATATATAGTTCTGCAGACATTTTCTTTAAGGTTGAAACTTCCTAGCAAAAATGTTAAAGAATCCATTGCATTCTTCTTCTGCTAAAGACACACACACACTCTTGAAAACTGCTCAGAAGTCATTATGGCATGTAAGTGGTATATTAATTTATTATTATTATTTCTGCTACCACTAATACCTACCCTAGGTAGCATTGCCTGTAACTTTCAACGCTCAGTTCCAACCATTTTGATAATTCATGGCTTGATTGCCAGTGTTGCTTCAATTTTGCATCTTACATTTTTTTTTAAAAAAAAGTTTATTTGTGTTAGTTTTGCATTAAATTTTGCATTTCAAAAAATCTGCGGGGCTACTGCCGTTGACTTGGAGCATTTTCTTAAGTGATGCTGAAGAGACACGGAATGTGTCGTTCTCGTCATCATCATTATTATTTATCTGTATTATTTATCTGTATGCCACTCTTCATCTGCAGAGCTCAGGGTGGTTCACAGCATGAAAATACAAGATAAAAACCCAAAACAAAGACAAACCAAACCAATAGCCCCACCCCTACCCACAAACACATTTAAAAAGGCTATAGCGTCATGAATTCGATTAATGCAGGACAGAAAGCAAATGGCTCTCTCTATATATTTTAACCAGTGCATACGTTACAGCGGGGAAAGGAGCCTGCAGCCTTCCAGCTGTTGCTGGACTCCAACTCCCATCAGCCCCAGCTAGGATGGCCAAAGGTTGGGGATGATGGGAGTTGCAGTACAACGACAACTGGAAGAGCAAGGGTTGCCCACGGGGAAGGGCAACAGCTCTGCAAAAAAGCATCTGCTTTGCATGCAGAAGGTGGCTGGTAGGTTGGGCTGGGAAGGTCCCTTGACTGAAACCCTGCAGGGCTGCTACCAGTCAGTGTAGACAATACTGATCTAGGTGAAAGATGTTGCGTATTTAGCAGGTTAATTGTGCTGCAGAAAGCGTGCTGGGGAGACCACACGTTCAGGAAACAATGAAGAAATGCAAAAATATCTTTTGCTTGGCTTTAATTACAAAAACAAAAACTCCTCTCGCGTTAACTCTATAAGTATGACCCATCCATCGACCCATTCACCAGGGGACTGAGAGAGGTACACGCTGCTCTTTATATACTACAGTGGTACCTCGGGTTAAGTACTTAATTCGTTCCGCAGGTCTGTTCTCAACCTGAAACTGTTCTTAACCTGAAGCACCACTTTAGCTAATGGGGCCTCCCGCTGCGACCGCGCTGCCGGAGCATGATTTCTGTTCTCATCCTGAAGCAAAGTTCTTAACTCGAGGTATTATTTCTGGGATAGCAGAGTCTGTAACCTGAAGCGTATGTAACCCGAGGTACCACTGTATACCCAATTGCTGACACAGCTTAATTAACACAACTTAACAGCACCTGTTATACTGCTTCACAACTGTAAAACTAGGTCATGATATTTACTCTGGCCTTTAAAGAGATACACATCTTGTGAAACAATAATGAACCTTAATCTTTAAATAAACCATTCAACAGGCCAGTGGTCTGACTCAATATAAGGCATTCGTCCTTTACTTTGGCATGCCATAGGTGGGAACTGTAGGAATCACTAAAACGAAAAAAGCTGTTCATTTATTCATTTGAGTCATTCTTTTAAAATAAAACACTACAAAGCAACACCCAGCAGCACAATCCTACACACAGGCACTGAGAAGGAAGTCCTACACTCGTTGGCATGGGGCTGCAGCCGACATGATTAAGGGCTGAGTGTGGAAGGAATAAAAGGGAGAAGCTCTTACCCAACTGTTCCACCTCTGCTCCAGTCGGGACCATTTGCAAGGGGGGCTCCATCCAGCATTGGCGCCAAGGATCCATGTCTGCAATCTATTTAGATCGATTTAGATCTGAATTGAGCATAATTTTTAATTATTTTTTAAGGAAAGAAGTATCAAAACTAGGCAAAAGTAAGGCAGATATAATAATAAACATATGCAACATAGCAAAAAAAAAGTTCATATTCTAACACTCGCAATCAGATTGCAGTATGATTTTTGCTTTCCTTCTTATTTGTGAATATCTGGACTTGCCGTCATAGAATTTCAGAGTTGGAAGGGACCACAAGAGTCATCTAGTCTAACCCGCTGCTCTGTAGGAATCTTTTTTGCCCAATGTGGGGCTCAAACCCACGACCCTGAGATTAAGAGCCTCGTGTTTTAAGGTTAAAGTACGGCAGATGTGCTACACTGAGCCAAACCACTGATCCATCTTAGCCCACTAAGCGGCAGTGGCCCTCCCTGATCTGGTCAGCAGTGGGTTTCCCAGAGACACGAGGGCCTCTTAACTGCAAATGCCAATTACATTGAACCTGAAACCTGTGGTACGTATGTGCACCGAGCTGCTGCCTCTCTTTCCCTGCTCACAGGCATCACCTCAGCATTAGTTAGGAATCTGTCTTGTACTGAGTCTGACTGCTGGTCCATTTAGCTCAGCATCCTCCAGGGATGCTGCTGGACTCCAACTCCCATGATCCGCAGCCAGTCAGGGACAAGGCAAGTGAGAGTCCAGCATCACCTGGAAGGTCAGAGGTTCCTGGTCCAGCAGCAGCTCTCCAGGGTTTCAGCCAAGGACCTTCCCATCCCTTGCTGGAGATGCTGGGGATCGAACCCAGGACCTTCTGCACATAGAGCATGTGCTTTTTGCCACTGGGCTATGCAGGCTACTCACCTCTTTGCTGCGTTCTAGGATAGCTGACCCAGTACCGCCTGGTGGCGTCTTTCTCTTCTTTTCCTTGGACAATGAAACTGGCAAAGGGAGGGTGTGCGTACCTACACAGACCTCTGAGCAGTGGGATCCTGCACCATGCCTTTGAGGGGGGGGGAGAATGCTGCTGGGTGCTTTTCCTTGGCCAGGAAATTCAGAGGCTGCTACTGCTGCCCTTTCTCCCTCTCTCTATTAATATGCCCCTACCCTTCCAGTTCCTCTGCCCAGCCATTGGCTGGTTTAGCCGGTTTCGTGACTTTTTTCTAAGTTTATGGGGAGGGGGAGATAGGCGTCTATGTCGTCACAGCCAGTGTGTGTGTGTGTGTGTCCGCGTATCACGACTCTGCAGCCCCAGATCAGAAGGCCAGGTGGTCGGATTTCAGAGCTGGGGGGAGGGAGGGGGGAGTCGTGAGAGGAAGCAGGACTGGTGTGTTTATCTCTAGGGACCACGATGCAGCCAGCAGAATCTCCTTGTCAGGCTGTATAAGTAGCCCTAATAAATCTCAAAATGAGACACCGCAGCTTCCTCTCAGGCCTGTCCTGGGCTGAGAACTATGAGGCTGAGCTCCTCTACCAATTTACCTGGAAATAAGCTAAGGAGGACTTGTTCCTGAACGCCTAGGATCGTGCCATTAAGAAACAACTTTCCCCAGGCTCTAACCAGGCCATCTAAGGTCACCACTGACCGAGTGCCACTATTTCGTGGGAGAGATTCAATCACATATTGATCATTTAGGTTTGCACAATGAAATAGCAATGATAGGGCTGGCCCTGAGCATAAAAGCTGTCGTTTAAAACAGCCTTTGCAAATCCTCAGATATACAGTGGTACCTCTGGTTAAGTATTAATTCGTTCTGGAGGTCTGTTCTTAACCTGAAACTGTTCTTAACCTGAAGTACCACTTTAGCTAATGGGGCCTCCCACTGCTGCCACACGATTTCTGTTCTCCTCCTGAAGCAAAGTTCTTAACCTGAAGCACTATTTCTGGGTTAGCGGAGTCTGTAACCTGAAGCGTATGTAACCTGAGGTACCACTGTATGATAATTCACATGTTGCAATCTACACACACTCTGAGTGGAAATTTCTACAAAGAAGCATCTTATTTTTTCTTTTTTTGGGAGTTCACAATCTGTGTGAAATTTGTTTGTTGCTATAGTTTAACAACTCTGTATTGATCCTTACAGTGTAAGGGAATCAGCAGCCATTGCTTGACCAGTCGTGATGGAAAATCTTTGTGACCCCAGGAGGCTATGGGGTGAAGTGAAGGGAGGACAGACGATTTCATGGTTCCTTTCATGGCAGCTGATAAAAATCACTCGTGCTGCCCTGCCTCACAAAAAGGAAACAAAACGCGAGGCTGGGCATGTCTGCTCAGAAGCAAATCCCACAGAGGTTAGTGGGACTTGCTCCCAGGTAAGTGGGCAAAAGACTGGAGCCAAGTCAAACACACAGACACACACACATTTTATTTCTAAGGTGAAAAATAGGCGTGTTAAATTGGTTTGTGAATTAGGATTGCTTTACTCTATAGTAGGGGTGGCTAACCGGGGTCCCCACACATTTTGACATGTTCATACCCTCAGGAAACCTACAAGCACACAGCCTCCCTCCCCATCCCACAGGGGGGTTACAACAATATGTAAATACAATATTAAAACCATTTGGAAAGCAAACAGGAGAATAGAGTGTATGTTTAACAATGTACATATAATAATGTGCCCTGTTGTGCTGCTTTTATTCCTCCTTTAAAATATTTACTAATTGTTAAATTTAGATCCCGCTTGTTCTGCCAAAGGAGCCCAGAGCGGCGAAGAGCAAGTGATAAAACAATAAAAAATATTTTTTTTAAAAAAATTGAAATAAAAGATGCAGACTGGGAAAGTTCTCAACTTAAAAGCCTGGTTGAAATAGGAAGGTCTTCTTCAGCAGGCGACAAAAATATAACAGAGGTGGCGCCTGTCCAAGGAGCCGGTGCCACAGCACTAAAGGCCTGATTCTGACATTGTGTGGAATGAACCTCCGAGTAAGGGACAATCTGCCAGAAGCCTTCTCCTTCAGAGCTCAGTGATTGATTGAATATATAAGTTGTGAGATGATCCTTCAGGTAAAAGTAAACAGAAACAACTATACAATCTGAGCGCGGGGGGCGGGGCGTGTTCAAGAGGCTGGAGAAATACATTGGTTCATAAGAGTTTGCAAAATCCAGAGTTCAGCAACAAGAACCAAAATGTCTCAGAAACTTGGCAAGCTTTCAAGTTCTCCAGAAGCTTCGTTCATTGGGCAAGAGGCTTTGTGTAACAACTCGCCTGATGAAGCATTCTGGAGAACTCAGTAGCTTGTGACTTTGGGGTTGGTCGCCCAATGGTACTGCCCAACTCTGGGTTCTTAAAATGTATATGCTGGAGACTAAAATGATGTCAGAGTTGGGGAGGGGAGCTTTCCACATGGGGGTGCTGCGGCTGTGGAGAAGGCCCCTTCCCCTGCCATTACTTGCCCCACTTCAGAGGGCAGGAGAACTCTGACCACGATTTCAGTCCTCTGGGCCAGCATCATGGTGAGTAGATCTCTCTGACCCCCTGCATAGAGCACATGCAGTCAATTGAAACCAGATGGTCTCTGCCCTCAGGCTTGCAACTGCAGCACACAAAAGGAAAAGGGAGTGAGGAGGGAAGAGGAAAAAAGCAACGAACACAGCTGCCAGTTCTTAAAGCTACATAGTCGTTTTTTCATCCCCTCAGGCAGGAGAGCGCCACATCATGCATTCTACTGGGTGTCAGGGTGGGGGAAGCACTTCTCAAAGTCCTGGCAGCTGGGAAGAGAGAGTGCCAGATATCTCTCAGTCATTAGCTCCCATTGAGATAACAAGCACCCCACCCACCTTGAGCCATTAACAAGCAATCTTCCTCGAAAAGGAAGTGGCTGGCTGGAGATGCAAAAGAGGTAGCAAGAGAGCATTCAGGTTCTAAGGCTTAGTTGCTGTCGTTCTGCACAAGCGGCTCTCTGTGTTGAAAACAGACTGTGAGTGCATCTTTGTGTATACACACACACACAGAGAGAGAGAGAGAGAGAGAGAGAGAGAGAGAGAGAGAGAGATTACACCACACCTCATCTCCCCAGCCTGTCTTCTTCTGTGGAAGGCAAGAGAGCAACGATGGTCAGGACAGTTGCACAACCCATAGAGATAGAGCAGCCCCCTTGAACAGCCCGAAACCACAAACCCACAGATTGTGTAAAGGCTTGAGATTGGGTAAGAGAGAAGAGGATTGCCCTCTACCCTAACTGGAACCCAGCTCTGCAAAAAAATTTAAAAAAGAAAAAGCCCTCGCTTGTGGAATCCTTGTTCCTTAATAGCCCTGGATCCAAATCTTTAATCCAAGCATAGGGGAAGCCTTTTCAATCTGAGGGCCACGTTGCCTTGTGTGGAACCTTCTGGGGCCACATGCCGCTGGCTGGGTGTAGCCAGGGGCCAAAGTAGGTGCAGAGCAATTGCAGCCACACACAAAGCAGAGGTTTCTACACCTGCAAGTATCCATGTTCAATCCGCACAAGGGCATGATGGCAGGCACATGCATTCTAAGGGAGAACGGAGCAGGGCCACAAGGCGCATGACCTAAGAAGAGAGGGTGTGGCCTAGAGAAAACCCCAAAGAGGGGCCAGATTCTTCCCCCGCCAACCCCAGGCCTGAGATGCCCTCCCCTGCTTTCAACCCCTCTCAGTGACTAAATAGGGCCCTACTTTCCACCTCTCCACAGTAACTTTTGGCAAACCTCATTTCCCATGATCCTAGCAGGAACTTCGGCACCCCAATAAAATGGGGAAGGGGGAGTCAGAGAGAGAGAGAGGGCCTGACCCTGCAACCCCTCCACTCTCGGCCCCTTCCCCTGTCAGGGAATCTCAGGGGAGGGGTGGGTGCCTCAGCCTGAAACTGCAGCGTGAGGTTATGCAACGGCCCCAGCACTGAGGCAAGGAGTGCACAACATCGACCGGAAACCACAGGGCCCCACGCCTCCCCACAAAGCACAAACCAGGTGCAACACAGCTCAGGGGACGAGGAGGGGCGGGTGAAGGGCTCTGAATAGTAAGGCTGCTCCTTTCTGCGACTGCTGCTGGGCAATCTTGGAGAGCAGGGCCTCTGGCACAGGAACCTTTCATCCAGCATCACTAACTGGTGTCATGGCGCACCAAAGTGTGGCTTCATGCCGCTCCTTTTGCAGAGAGAGCCACAGCGCCCAGACACATAAACAAGCCAGTGAAAGAGATGCTACGCTTTCCAGTTCAACTTTCCCATACAGTGGTACCTCGGGTTACATACGCTTCAGGTTACATATGCTTCAGGTTACAGACTCTACTAACCCAGAAATAGTACCTCGGGTTAAGAACTTTGCTTCAGGATGAGAACAGAAATCGTGCAGCGGCAGCACGGCAGCAGCGGGAGGCCCCATTAGCTAAAGTGGTGCTTCAGGTTAAGAACAGTTTCAGGTTAAGAACGGACCTCCAGAATGAATTAAGTTCTTAACCCGAGGTACCACTGTACAAATAAAGCACTTTGTTGGGGTGGCGAGCACAAACTGCAGCTCTGCCAGAGGACCGGTTCTAGTTCTCAGCATTCTTTAGCAGCAGGGTGGGGAGAGAAAGAAAAAATGCTTCTCCATAAAGCAGGGGGCCAGATTTGATGAAGTGAACATGCGTGAGGGCTTTTTTCCCTAGGGTTGGGAAAGGAAAGTGACAGGTTAAATGAGAGGGGCAGATCCACACCATATATTTAAAGCACATTTATTAAAGCACATGACTTCCCCCAAGGAATCCTGGGAACTGTAGTTTTTTTTAAGGATGCTGGGAATTGTAGCTCTGTGTGGGGGAAATCAGGGTGAGTGCACCTTAGATAACCAATGTTGTTCAATCTCTCTGCAAACAAATCAGGCTGATTGCTCGTTAAGCAAGCTGTCTGGAAGCGGTCCACATCTCCCCATATCTCCCAGGACCACAGCAGTTGGCATGACATCATTAACTTTAGTTTTACCCTTCCTTTGCTCCACTTCATTGGCTACTGCGGGAAAGTCGGCAGGAACCTTTGAGCGAAATGATGTCACAGGTCTGCATTATGGAAAGGTTATCAGCGCAAACAGAAAGGAGAGGTGGATTTGGGACCGTCGCATGTTTAAAACAACGTGAAGTATTTGCTTCCAGGTGGGTTCCTGCCCCCCTCATTTTAATGTTGTGAAGCTGCTCTATGAGCAGAAGAGTGGGGTCCAAATAATAAATTGACGGGATCGACTGGTGTCATGGCATTAGGAGCTCCTGAGGCTATGTTTCCCTACAGCAGACATGGCGATCGCCAGAGTTTAATGACTATCTTTTTCAAAACCGTCTCTGCTCAGTAGCATAAAGCTAGCCTGTCAGATCATTCAGATTAACACTGCAACATTTCAGATTATTGTAATTTTTATTTTAAAAAAGCACACCACGTCACCTTTGTTCAGAAGCTGCTGTTTTCCTAAGTGTTGGAAGAAAAAGAAGAGTACAGATTTCTAAGGAGAGTTTGCCCCCGATGAGATGCATGCGGGTCAAACAATTGAGCTAGAACGGACTTTCAGAGTCTGTTCATATCACTGCTTTTCAAATTCCAAATGTACTTGTGGCTGTGATTCAGAATCTTGTGGACACCCAAGTACTTTGAGAGAGAAAAGGGCATTTTGCACATTCCAACTCTCCAGCTGCAGGGCTTATCCACACTTAACTTTGCTCCGTATTTCTAGGTTTCCCAGGTCCCGGTCCCAGTCCCAGTCCCGGTCCAAGCAGTATTTTTTTATCCCAATGCTTTGCCTGGAAAACCACATGTTTTGCCCCTGATTCAGAGGAAACAGCCACCCAGTTTTCTGTGGGTTGCCATTTGCTCCAATTCAGCAGTAAAATATGGGAAAACGCCAGGACTAAAAAAAACCAACTGCTCAGAAACAGGCCTTTCAAGCCTAAACCTGTGCCTAGAAAGTGTGGCACAAAGGGAAGTGTGGATGAGTCTGCAGTCTAATATCTTAAATTCTGAAACCAACTCTTCTGGGGGGGGGGGTGGAATTTAGACTACTGTTTTTTGCTTTCCACCTTCTCCCAGACACAGTAAAATTGGTGTCGTCTTCCAGCCTTTGCTGGACAAGGTTCAAGGGAAGTGCAATCCAAAGTTGCTGGCAATCAACACCCACATACCAGAAATTTAGATTTGCACAATTAAAAGGGATTAAAGCACTCCTGAGCAGCAAATCCACTAGAGAGAGAGAGCGTGTGCAAAAAACAGACTTTTGCAGTTAGGAAAGTCACAAAAAACTATTGATTAGCAGGAAGATGCATAGCTGTCCTGCAAGAAATCAGGATAAATGGCCGTCATCAAGGAACCTCCCCGCAAACAAATGCTCAGTCAGGACCAGGCACCGTCAAACTCCGCATAAGCTTCATGAAAGAAAATCAGGATAGATTCTCAATAAACATCTTGTCTACTTTCTGTTCTAACTTAGGGAGAGACGCTTTGCATAACAGAAAAGCATGGCTCAGAATAATATCAGACCTACGTTCTATAGCCTGCAGCTAGATTCACATCAAGAGCCAAATTAAGCTAGTGAAAGGGGATATACATTGTAAAATATGTGCGAACATATATCAGACCCTCCAAGTGTCCCTATTTTCCAGGGAAGTCCCTGATTTAGAGAAGCCGTCCCAGTTTCTAATTTGATCCTGGAATGTCCCACTTTTCCTTAGGATGTCACTATTTTCAATGGAGAAATATTGGAGAGCAAACCTGTATAGGAAAGGTTTTTTAAATGTTGAATGTTTTATTATGTTTTTATATATGTTGGAAGCTGCCCAGAGTGGCTGGGGCAACCCAGTAAGATGTGTGGGGTATAAATAGTAAAATTATAATTATGGAATGAGACATCCCTATTTCCACCAGAGAAATGGTGGAGGGCACGCAGGCATGTGTTAGCTCACGCTGAGGTCTGGAACTACAGAGGAATCGGTGTGGTTGCTTATTTTCTACCCAGGCCCTGGGATCATGTGACCCTCCAGCTATTGCTGCACTACAACTCCCATCAGCCCTGACCGTTACCTATGCTGGATGGGGAATACGGGCACCGGAATGCAGCAACACCTAGATGACTCTCTATACCTGCCCTAGCCTTTGAAGTAGCTTGTAATGCATCGGTTCTCAACCTGTGGGTCCCCAGATGTTGTTGGACTACAACTCCCATCATCCCTGAGCTCTGTCCTTGCTAGCCAGGGGTGATAGGAGTTGTAGTTCAACAACATCTGGGGATCCAAGGTTGAGAAAGGCTGTAATGTGCTTTAGTTAGGATTGTACTGATAGTGTATCCTTTAGGCTGGCTAGAAACTAAGTTGCTTCCGAATACATACAGCTCAGTGGCACAGCATATTCTCTGCCGCCAGCAGGTCCCAGGTTCAATCGGCAGCATCTCCACATAGGGTTGGGAATATCCCCTGCCTGAAACCCTGGAGAGCCGCTGCCAGCCAGTGTAGGCAGTACTGAGCTAGATGGAACAAGCGTCTGACTCAGAGTCAGACTATGTTCCTATCAAAATTTGGCCCGTTCTCTTGCTGATTCTACAGCAGTGGGGTGTTAGTGCTCCAGGTGTGTGCACCAGGCTTCTTTGGACTGTGGCTCAGGGACAGAGCATCTGCTTTGCATGCAGAAGGTCCCAAGTTCAATCCCCAGCACCTCCACGTAGGGCAGGGGGAGACTTCTGGCAGAGACCTTGGAGAGCTGCTGCCAGTCTGTGCAGGCAATATTGGGCTGGATGGCTCAACCGTCTGACTCCATATAAAACAGTCTCCTGTGTTCCAATCCAAGAAGCTAAGTTCGAACATGAGTTTGTGCATCTCTGCTTTTAGAGAAGAAACCGTCTTCCTGGTTTTTGTTGGGAGCTCCCCTCTTGGTCCTTCTTGCAATAAACAAATAATCATCGAAGCGGCCTTTCTGAAAATCTGGCAGTCCTGTTGTAGAAAGAGGTCTTCTTTTCCTCTTCGCATGCTGTGTTTCCCCGCCAACGAAATCTCCCATTTCTTTCTGCCTCCGTTCTTCCGACTTCTTGTCCCGCTTTGCAATTTGAAGTTAAACAGAGAGAGAGAGAGAGAGAGAGAGAGAGAGAGAAGGCTCGCAAACCAATTGTTGCTATTAAAAAAAAAAAGTTTCAGAGCTTGCAAGCTTGGTCACACCAATAGGAAACCAGCCCTAGCGGCTTGTGTGACTTCACTTCCCAAAATTAGACACACACACACACATACACACACACACACACGAGCCCTGTTCATCCGGCCCCCTGTGCAAGATCAGCCCCTGCCAATGCAACTGAGCCAAGCGCCCATGGAACTCTAGGCGGGAAGCAGCAGGTACAGGCAGGCGTGCCATGGATTGCACCATCAAGGTAAGTTCTGGAGATGTTCCTCCATCTTCGTCAGCAGCTGGCTCCCTGGCCCCCTTCTCTGTCTCAGGCTTGCACCAAGCTGGTCTCTGGTTCAGTTCCTCTCTCTCTCTCTTTCTCATACACACCCGGCTCCAGAAACAGGGGCCCCCTCCGCTCTTTCCTTCTGGTACAAAAAAATTTCCTCTTCCTTCCCTTTCGCGGCGGTTGATGTCTCTGAGCTTTTAAAAAACCCAAACCAAACCACCACAAGAGACGCCTTGAGCTCTGAATGGGAGAGTTCCCTTCTACTGCACGGCCTGACCGGCCGAGAGATAGAAGATGGGGGTGAAATGGGGGACCCCCCACAAAAAACTGTCATGCGTGGAGACAGTCCTCTCCGCCATATCATCATGGTGACAGCAGGAAGAGGATATTCCTACAGGGGTGCCTGTACTGGCCTGCCAAACCCCAAGAATTTCAGGGATGGAGTCCAAGTTTTGGGGTGCTTCAGCCTCCCCCCAAAAAAACTGGAGGTACTCCTCTTCATAAAAGGTCAGTTCATTTTTCCTTTTGCATTTCAGGGGTTATCAGCTTGTACACTGGTTTGCCTTTCCCGACTTTACCTTTCTCCGTGATCTTTTAATTTTTTAATTTTCCTTTCAACCGCATATTCATGCAGGTCCATGGATGCTTTTAGGGCTTTGCAAATTCTTTCTCTAAGCATCCACTTCCATTCACAACCCTGTTGCATTAAGATGTGCTTTTGTCCACCATGGGTGTGTTCTTGGCAAAACCAGCGGATCTTTTGATTTGGTTTGAACCCTTTCAGGTTGTTTGAGACTGAATGTGCATGGCTTGTGTTTCTCCAACCACCCAAAAGGCATGTATTTAAAAGAGGAGAGAGAGAAATGAAGCTCTTGAAAGATTTGTAGTCATTTTTGGTTTGGCATTGCTGTCTCTATTGGTGGGGGGGACATTCTGTGTTTGGGCTGGGTTGTAGATTAGTACCGGACTGCTCTAGTTTTCAAAAACAAGGAACACTGTGAGCCATTTTTGTTAGCGCCGGAACCAGGCAGGGTGGAAGTAAGATTGGACACCTCCTGAACTTGGACCCAGACTCTGACAAGGTCAGCACCGGCAGTTTCCCTTTGACATTATTCACTGCTCTGTGTTGTTGAGACAGTTTCAGCAAATATTCAGTTAGTACGCCACCACCCTGCCTCTTCCAGGTTAAAAAGGCCACTGAGCCTGATGTCTTGCTTTACAAAACCCTGGAGCCAATGCTGCTGATTTTTCATCTGTCCCAAGAGCCCTCTGGGAATGTTGTAGTTTGAAATGCAAGTTAATTTACATGTCTTGAGCAGAGGCATCTCACTCCTCTTCTACGGCAACTATCTTTGCGATGTTTGATAAGAGTTCCCTATGAAGCAATCTGTGGCCATTGAAAGGGTGGATCTATTTAGTTTTTTTAAAAGCTTAGGGTACAATTTTATTTTTTATGATTTTAAATGGTGTTGCTAACTGACCAGGGAGGGGGAAAAAGAGAACCTAATTCCTTGCTCCTGTTTCTTGATTGGCTGAAGTAAGCAGGAAATAAACATGTTCACCTGCTAAGGTCTCTGGATCAAGCTGCTGTTAAGAGGCACAGAGAAAGAATGGCCTCAGGGATCATCTATTAAATATGAAATGTTTTCAAATGGGGAAAGTATAAGCACTGGTGCCAAGGGAGCATTTTCAGGTAGAGTCCTAGTGGTAGGCCAGAATATTTGGTAAAGAGCACGATTCATGGGTCAAGCTCACAACTTGTTTTCCCTTTTACTGACTCTGCCCCTGTGCCTTTAGAAGCATCTTGACCTACACAAAACCATGGGGGAAATTCTGCATGCTTAATTTGCCTATGCCAAGCTTCCAGTTAAACCAGCAGTGGGAAACCTGTGGCTCTCCATACAGTTGATGGACTCCAACTCCCATCAGCCCTGGGGCCAGGGATGATGGAGGTTGTAGTCCAGCAACACCTTGAGGTCCCACAGGTAGAAATGGCGACACCTGTATAGCTATCACCTAGAAGCTGAAACCTCTGCTAAACCGTGGGTTCACTAGTCAAGCTGCTATGTCTTCGCTTTACTCCCTCTTCGCTTTCTTCCAGATTTTGGGAAACTAATATTTGGCTGGTTTCTTTGTTTATTTTATGATGACATTTACGTCTCAGCTTTCCATCAAATAGCTCAAGCTGGTGTATGTGGTTCCCCATTTAAAGCTCACAAGAACCCTGTGAGGTAGGTTAGGCCTTGAGAAAGAGCAACTGGCCCAAGGTCACTCAGTGTGCTGGGTAGGGATTTGAACAGCTCTTAGTGTGACGCTCTAATCACTTTGCCATGCTAGATCTCTCAGGCTGCCTTCAACAGGTGTATGTCAGGCAGAAATCCAACAGGAGAAGCTTTCTCCTCACATGGAGGGATAGGGAAAGGCTTCATTTATTGGATGAAGCCCGTGATGCAGCTGTTAAAAAGTCCCAGGGACCATTATAGGGGGAAATAAGGCAGCAAGGCTGGAGGGCAGTTGTCCCATATTAATTAAGAATGAGTGCTAGGGTGCGATCTGGTGTATATAACACACCAAAGCCTGTCTAGATCACTGTCTCCTATAACAGAGGTGATAAAGGATAGAGATACACACCTCCACACACTTTTGCTTCTCACTACCCAGAAAGAAACAAAGAAACCTTGGATCCCTGCTGGGTATGCACCACACATTTAAAGCCCTTTGCTCCTCTCACAAAATCCTGGGAACAATAGCTTACCCCTCACAGAGCTACAATTCCCAGCAGCCTTAACAAACTACCGGTACACCCTAAACAGACTACATTTTGCGGGGGCGGGCGGGGGGCGGGAAGCCATGTGCTTTAAATGTATGGCAGACAAGGGTTCCCAATTTTAATTTATTTCAACTATACCACAGACGGCCAGTTCATGCAGGTCCGTTGGCAACCTTTAGCAAGCTGCTATGCTGTGCTTGATTTGGAGTGGGAAGGTACAACAGTTCTCTTTTATCATTCTAGATCGGATCTTTAAAAAGCAAAAAACAAGCCCACAACCTGTTAACTTGGGGTGGGGGGCGGGGCGCTGCCAGAGGAGCATGTTGCTGTTTATGTGGTAAGGATCCTAGTGGGTTCAGCATGTGTACATTTACCCGATATAAGAGAAAACAATAGCTGGGGGAAGGGGGGCCTAGGACTGAGTAACAGCACCCCCTCTCCTCCAATATTCAGGATTTCGGTAGCCAAACAGGAAGCTGTGCCTCCACCGCTCCCCCCTGCCCTCCAGCTCCATCCTTTATTACAGAAGATAGGAGAGCTATTTAAAGCCCCCCTGGCTTGCAGGGCAGTTCTGAGCCTCGGGTCCCCATCAGGCAGGCCTTATCAGCAACAGCAGAGGCTTCCGGCTTTGCGGCCTCAGACTTCCTGCCTTTGCTTCCTGTGTTAGCTGTCCCACCAGCAACATCGAGCTACCATGACTGTCACACACACCCCTTACACCCCACCCCACCCCCTGCCTGCCCGCCCCGCAATCGCCACCATCAATCACAACCACATCAGCCAGACCGCCTCACGTTTCAACAACACATGCTGGTTTTTGTGCAGCGCAGAATCTAGGCTTGCTGTTTCTACACTTTGACAACACTGTTAGGAGTTTGAGGGTGCCAGAAACCCCTCTAAAGCCTAGATCAGGGGTTCCCAAACTGTGGTCCGGCAGTCCACAAACTTTTATTCAGGTAGTCTGTGGTGTCTCTGTAAAAAAGACAATTAAAAGTCACACAGCGTTTACTCCAGCACATTACAGTTGCTGCAGCAGGCAGATAAACCTTAACTGGCCCACGAAGACCCTTGGCAATTTCCAAGTGATCTCGGGTGGGGTGGGGAGTTTGGGAACTATTGCCCTAGATCCAGCAAGTGTTAAAATCCAATCAAGTCTCTTTAGCTTTCTGAACGCCTGGATCCAGCAAGTTTTATAAGCCAGGCTAGTTTCCTGTGTTGAGGCGATTGCCTAGGTGATGGGCAATTAGGAGAACAACGGATTAAGGGGCTTGGTGCGAGACAACAACAGACAAAAGCCAGAGTCTGCAACAGTGTTTTGGGGACTGTGATGTCAACTACAAGTAAAGCAGCATGCTGTAGATAGAATTAGAGAGCAATGTTTGATTTCTGTTTGAATCCAAGGCTGCAGCAGTGGGAGAAGCAAGACTCTTTTGGGGTGTTCATGCTGTGAACCCTTCCAGCTCAGGCTGCATGTGTAAATAGACCATATATCCTGAAGGCACCACAGTCCCCGCTGCGCCTTCAGTCCTGGGACCCCTGAAATGTCACACCACTCGGAAATTGGGGTTTTCGTGCAACAATAGTGAGTGAGATGGACCAATGGTTCTGACACAACACAAGGGAGCTTTCTGTCTTACACACATACATTTGCAGCACCACCTACAAGTTTTTGGTCATGCCTTGCCTGGGCACGCCTCCCTCAGTGAGTCTACCTCCTAGTTACATCAGGTCCAGGGAGCTGTTATCTGTGGGGCACCTGTGGGGTTGTGGGCCCTCGGCAGATGCCCCACCATGCTGAGCCTTGGCGCCAGTCTTGCACATGCGTACCTCACAAGTCTCCACCTCCTCCAGGGCTGGTTCTAGGTTTTGGAAGACCCCTGGGCAAGATGCTCCCCCTAACCTCCTGCAGTGCAGCCGCCATCTCCTCGCCTCTCCCTCTGAGCCCACTTCACACACCCCGGCCAAAAGGAAATCACAAGGCATGCAGAGAGGCGACTGCTCCTCCTCTTCGTCCCTCTCATTACTGGCTTGCTTGGAGAGAACAGCTAAACGTGCAGCAACAGTGAGCGTTGAGAGCAGCAGGGCCTTCCAGGGATTGGGAACGGGGTCTATACTGGGACATGGTCCTCAGCAAGTGCCCGGCAATGCCAATCTAGCCCCCCCCCAATATTATCTGGTTATTTGTTCTGCAACTGCGCTGCTGTTCATCACCATCGGTTCTGGCAACTGCAGCTTCACTAAGATTTGCCCAGGGTTTCATGGGTTTGGGTGTTTTGACAGGTTGGGGTTCTTGTTTTTTCCATGTAAAAATCAGATTTTTAAAAAAGAGAAAAACCAATCAGCCACTGATATTATGCTTTTTGCCATGAAGGGGGGTGGGGAGGGGAGACAGGCTCTGATCCCTTGGGATCAGATAAAAATTTAAAAACAATTGAAAAGTTGCTCATTCTAAGAGGGTGGGGAACTTCAGGCCTGGGAGCTATATTATTATTATTATTATTATTATTATTATTATTATTATTATTATTATTAAATTTATATGCCCCCCATCTGACTGGGTTGCCGCAGCCACTCTGGATGGCTTCCAACAAATTGAAAACATTAAGCACAGTAAAACATCAAATATTCAAAACTACCCTATACAGGGCTGCCTTCAGATGTCTTCTAAAAGTCAGATACAGTAGTTGTTTATTTCCTTGACATCTGATGGCCCTCCCGACCTCTTTGTTTGGCCCTTGGGACTCTCCTCAGGGTATACACCCTCTCAAGGCCTTCACCAGCCCTGCCTTGCACCCTTCTTGAGTGTTTTTGCCTGGCTGGAATTTGTCGAACTCTGACAATGCCTCTTGCTTGCCTGGATGGGAGATTGAGCGGGTGGGTGTGAGTGTAGAAATTACTTTACCAAGCAAATATTATATTTAAATTAATTGCTCTTCCCACTTTTCACTCTGGCCCTGCCCACCTCTGCCACATGGCACCCTCCACTCCACCAAAAGTTAACCCCCCAAAGGAAATATGGGCCGAATAAGGATCCCACCCCCCGTAATCTAGGATATTGGATAAATATGTAAAGGTTGCTAAGCAACCAACGCCCTTCTTTCTTCTTCCCTGAACCCAGCAACCGTACAAATCCCTGCGAGGCTGAGCTGCTGTTGTGACAACAGAGGGGCCAGCCGCAATGGTTTCCTCCTCCTGCCCGCTGAAGCACCCTTTAGAAATGGTGGCCTACAAATTAAAGCAACTTTTCTCGGCCTGTGGCCTTCAGGATGTTTTGGACTACAACTCTCCTAGCCGCTGTGGCTGATGGGAGTTTGCAGCCCAAGTTCGCCTCTGGACTGTCACTATTGTGCAAGAGGGATTCGATTGCTAAACAGAAGTTTTAGCTCATTTACAGAGGGTTAGAGTGCTCTGGCAACACAACCCACACTTTTTTTTAAAGCCATACTTTTTTGACAAGGAAAAGCGCCAAAAAGCATTGGACAGCAATCATTGGATGGGAAGATGTCGAAGCGCCATGTAAACAAATAACCTCCCCGTGGAAAAAAATTCAAGCAACTGCTCAAGGGAGAGCGGGCATTGTTCAACTTTGTGCAAGCAGATCAGGGCGAATGCTCAGTAAACCAGGTTGGCAAAGGCAGTCCTTGCTGATGGCAACACCACCTCAGATGCAAGACCACTTACTGTATTTTCTGGTGCATAAGACTACTTTTTAACCCAGGAAAATCTCAAAAGTCGGGGGTTGTCTTATACGCTGGCTACAGCAGCAGCTCCTGCAGCAACTCCCCACCAAATGATAAAACGACAGCAAATTAAATCAGAGGACACCAAGCTCTCTAGATGAAGCAGAAATACGCTTGAAAATTGGCCCTGGAAGCCCCCGGCCACTGGGAAGTGGAGCAGATTTCCGAGCCGGACTGGAGACTGGTTTTTTAAATTTTTATTTGGTGTGAGTTGGAAGAGGGGTAGTCTTATACGGCGAGTATATCCCAAACTCTGTATTTTAACTGGAAAAGTTAGGGGGTCGTCTTATACGCCCAGTCGTCTTATACGCCGGAAAATACGGTAATTTGCTTTGGCTCCTAGACTTCACCTCTTCATTTGCTCTTTACCTCAGTCAACACTGTGGCCCCATCTGCATTAACTTGTTAGAGATTTTTGGGGGGGGGCCCGCAAAAAAAACCTAGAAGTTGGTAAATGGTAGGATTTTGATTGCTTGGATTATTGAAGGGGAGATTACAAGCCAATGGAAAAATAGAGACCGGGCTTTCTTTCCAAAAGTCGGGGCCTCATCTGAGATAGAGGCATTGACATGACAATATGTTATCTGAAGAAATGTGCGTGCACACGAAAGCTCATACCAATAACAAACTTAGTTGGTCTCTAAGGTGCTACTGGAAGGAATTTTTTTATTTTGTTTCGACTATGGCAGACCAGCACGGCTACCTACCTGTAACTATGACAATATGTGTTGATGGGCCATCTCAGAGGAGTCTTGGGCCTGGGCAGAGAGAAGGTTGCCAGGGTAACTGGGCAACAGGAAAACAAAGTCTTTAACAAGGTGTGCTGGAAAGAAGAAAGGAGAAAAAAGACTGAGAAACAACTTAGCAAGCAAAGAGAGATGCCTTTGACTGCAGTGCTGCACCCCTGTGGGGGACATGTCCTTCTTTAAATGACCTTGCTGTAAGATCTGGACTCCCTCCATGCAGGCTGGAGGTGTACGTATGTGAATAAATCACATTTCTTAAAGCTGTGACAGGCTCTGCCGCGTCGTCAGTTCTCCAAACGATCACAAACCCCGGGTGAGCGCCTGGAGTGCCCTGGAATTGTGCTATCGCTTGGCAGAGAGTAGGGGTAGTGCCAGACTTTTGCGACACTTTATTTAAAACAGCATCATACACTTTTAAAGTCATGGCTTCCCCCCAAAGACTCCTGGGAACTGTAGTTTGTTAAGAATGCTGAAGAGTTGCTAGGGGTCCTCTAGTCCCCTCACAGAGCTACAATTCCCAGAGTTCCCTGGGAAAGGGGGTTGATTGTTAAACCAGTCTGGGAACTGTAGTTCTGTGAAGGGAATTGTAGTCTCCTAAACAACTCTCATCACCCTTAACAAACTACAGCTCCCATGGTTCTTTGGGGGAAGCTATGGCTATTTAAAGTGGTATTGTGGTGCCTTAAATGTATGGTGTGCTTGTGGCTAAAGACAGCAGGCATACGGGATTTGGCTGAGGGTAAAGTGAGTTTAGTGGAGTATTGCTCCTTTTACATTAATGGGCCAGCCTCCATTGGCTGCAGTAGTTTGGTCCACAGTCTCTAAACATTATTTTTCATTCTAGTTGCTTTGCGCTCTCCGTGTGTGTGTGTGTGTGTTTTGCTGCGTTTTAGCAATCTTTGTCTAATCTTAGCTCATCAGTTCTTCAGAGTTAGGATCCTTATCTTACACTGGCTATCTTTCAAAAAGCAGCTGACTAATCAATTGCACTCCTTTCAGCAATTGTAAAAAGAGATACAATATGAGGAAGGGCCATAGCTCAGTGGGAGAGCATCTGCTTTGCAGGCAAATTATCTCTGGTTCAGCCCCCAGAGTCTCCTGGCAGGGATGGGATAGTTCTTGGTCTCAAACCCTGGAGAGCTTCTGCCAGCCAGTGCAGACTATATTGAGCTGGATGGCCCTGATTCCTCGGTCAGCTCAGGCCTGAAGACTGCAGGGCAGCGAGGCAGGCTGCAAAGCATGAGAATCCCTAATCTGTTTGATTGCCCAGTGCCAGGAACACACACTCTAGATCCCCCCGGAAAAAACCTGGAGAAAAATTATATAGACCACAGCAACTCCCCTTTCCTGATCCTCAAGTCTGTCCTGATGCTGCCCTGAGCTGGGTGAGACCAACTCCACCCTGTTCATCATCCACCAAGGTATCAGGGATACAAACCAGATTGGCCTCCTCACCCATAATCAGATCATGAATGAGGGGGTCTTACTCAGAGTCAACCTGGCATTTAACAACAGCAGCCGTAGACCCAGTAGACCCAAGGGTTCCTCTCCTCCCAGACAAAACTCCCTTCCCTAGGTGAAAACTAACAACACCTACGACAGCAATAAAAACCCCACAAATTAAAAACAGTTAAAACAACTAAAGCAGTTAAAAACAGGTTAAGACAGTGGCTGCTTTCAGTCTGCATACAATATGTAGCTGATTACTTTCTCCCATTTGACATTGCATTTAATTTTCAGTGAAATGAACAGGGTAGAATAACGTAACGACAGTGTAATTTTTGTAATTACCGGTAATTGCAGAACTTACATACGTTTGCTACAGAGGACGGTGAGACGAATAACGTGGATTTTAGCAGAAGGCAAATTGCAGCAGAACAGAAACAGTTACACGTATCAAACACGTGGGGCCAAGCAAAACAATTATTTATTAAGCAGTGGTCTCACTCAGTATAAGGAGGCACAGGTGACAAAGAGGCCTTGCACCTTGAGGGAGTATCAGCAGAAGAGGGAGTATCAGCTGGTGTGGCCTGCCATGCAAGCTACACCTGCTAAAATTATATCCTCTTCACAATTATTAAAAGCGCACCGGTCCCTTTTTTGCATCTGAGTACCATGGTGGGACGTGGGTGGAGCTGTGGTCTAAACCACTGAGCCTCTTGGGCTTGCCGATCAAAAGGTTGGTGGTTCAAATCCCCACGATGGGGTGAGCTCCCGTTGCTCAGTCCCAGCTCCTGCCAACCTAGCAGTTCAAAAGTACACCAAAAAAGTGCAAGTAGATAACTAGGTACCACTCCAGCAGGAAGATAAATAGCATTTCCGTGCACTGCTCTGGCTTCTCCAGAAGTGGCTTAGTCATGCTGGCCACATGACCCAGAAAAACTGTCTGCGGACAAACGCCAGCTCCCTCAGCCTGTAGAGCGAGGTGAGCGCCGCAACCCCAGAGTCGTCTGTGACTGGACTTAACTGTCAGGGGTCCTTTACCTTTACCTTTTTACCATGGTGGTGGGGAAGGAGATTTTCATTGGGATTAGAGTGGGAAATTAAAGCCCTTTTCCCATGTCATGGCCCTGATCCACTTCTGATCCCTTTACCATTTATTTGAGTCTCTTTGTGTCAAAATCAGACACACAATGTAATTATTTAGTGGACAGAAGTCTTTGATGGTCAGCTTGCTTGGTTTTCTCATCAAACCAGGCCAGGATGATTGACAGTAACCTGGAAAAACACCAGTCCATTCTGCTTCAGTACTTTTAACAGAAGTTGTGATTTGTAGGAGTGAGCGTGTGAAGCTGTTCAGGCATGGAAATGAAACACTGAATGGTGGTGGTTCATTGTTGCAGAGTGAATTCTTTAAGGGACATGCGCATCAGGGTCTGGCTCAAAATTGGCCACTTGACATATTAGGCAAGCGTATGGTGTGCATATATATTGCTTCATTTCATGGGAAGATTCTCCATTCCATTCCTGTATTGCTTTTCTTGTATGTTCTGTCCTCCATTTCTCCCTTTCCGCATTCTAGTTTAAATAGAAGAGTTTCTAAAATTAAATTCTAAGGTAATGCATAAGAGGACACAGATACCTGCACTGTTAATTTGTGTAAAAAAAAGGAGAGTTCAGCAGGCATACTATGTCCTGGGCTTATCTCTTCTACATAACTGTTAAAGGTGCAGGAGTACCTGCCTTTCCATCCGAATACCTTATCACAAATCGTACTTTCTGGCCTGGAAACAGGGTGGATGGATGCAAAGGAAGGCATAGTTGCATAGAATAGAGGCAGGCATAGGCAAACCTGGCCCTCCAGATGTTTTGGGACTACAACTCTCACGATCCCTAGCTAACAGGACCAGTGGTCAGGGATGATGGGAATTGTAGTCCCAAAACATCTGGAGGGCCGAGTTTGCCTTTGCCTGGAATAGAGAATGTCAGGAGGTGTAGCTGAAATTTTCATGCAAGGCACATCTGATGAAATTCTCTCTTCTACGCAACTATTAAAAGTACTGCAGAGGAGCTTTCTTTTCTGAAACTAGGTCATGCTCGGTTTGTGTCAGTTCCTCCAATTCGTTCCCCCTTCCAGATCACCAAAGTGCCTATCTGCAGGGATCAAATACTGCAAGCAAAGGACGAAACAAGAATGAAAGCGCAACCTTTACAGGGTCGTCCTATGCACAGCTGTAGCGAGGTTATTTTTGTAGAGTGTTTCGGCAACACACAGGCACTCCTGTGTCTTCATGCAACTTTATGTGCTGTCCCGCCCAGTCTGCTTTTTCAGTTTGATCTGTAGTCACGATAGTCAGTGAAGATACGCATTCGTGAAGCTCAGCACCGAAAGAATCTTGATGCAATCGTGCACAGAAGTACACCAAGATGGTTAAAATAGCAAAAACAAGAAGCCGAGGTAGTGCAGATGGCCAATGGGAAACTGTAGGAAGTGAAAGCTGTGGCCAGTAGTTTGCAAACAGTACTCTGTACGATGACTGAACTTTTTTGTTGTTGTTGTTAAGGAACAACTAATCGTTGAAGGCATTTGAGAACAACAAAACAGGCAGTTTGGAACTCCCAAAACCCAGGAATAAATTGGGATGGGGAAAATTTCCAAATCATCCCTAGTTTGGAGGAGCTGCTGGTTTCTTTCCCCGGAACCCTAGCTTTCAATCTGTGTCCTGGGGGCCCCTAGGGATCTGCAGAAGCTTACCGGGGGCTCCTGAAGGACAGTGTCAGTCAGTAATAGTAGCCAAACTTCTCTGAATGGCAGCTGGCCCACCACAACTCAATTTCACAGCCGCAGGATGTGCTGCGAAGGGTTGCATTGGGTGACCAATGAGGGCAGGTTCCTCCCCATTTAATTAATTGCACAGAAAAGAAATTCCAGCAGGTATAGTTTGCACGACACCTGCTAAAATCCCCTCTGCTAGTCACTTAATTGAAGGTGCAGCAGCCTTCTCCTTGTGCCCATCTCTTTGTTCATGCTCCCAGTTTGTGCAGGACAGCATCCCCCTGAATGCTGGTCACTGGGGGGGGGGGCAACAAGAGGAGAGGTCTTTGGCCCCCGTGCTGCGGTGGCTGGTGCCCATTGCAACTGATGGGGCAGAAGGCAGTGAGCCCCAGCGCTACTTGGAGCCAGAGCAAAGGACTTCTAGCTTTGACCCCATCTCCTCCCTCCTGAGTTATACAAAGGCAACACTGAGACTCAGGAGGAGGAGGAGCCAGACAGGGTGAGTGGTAGAGCATCTTTTGGGCATGCAGGAGGTCCCAGATTCAATCCCCACATCTCCCCTTAAGGCTGGGAGAAAGACCCTTGTCTGGAACCCCGGAGAACTGCTGCCAGGCTGTGTTAGACAATACTGCGCAAGCACGACCAGTGTTTGAATCAGTATAACCTAAGAGTCTCATCTACAAATCTTTAATGCACAAGCAGGTGGAGACAGGAGGAAGTGTTTTCTTTAGGTACTTCTCTGCTAAGCTGTTTAGGGCTTGAAAGGTAGGTGCCAGCATCTCGCACTGGACTCAGAAGTAAATAGGCAGCCAGTATAATTATTTCAGAAGTTGTGTAATATGGCTTCAGATAAGAATTATAGCAGCCTAATTTTGAATTCTTTGACACTGTGTAGTAATAATAAAAACAACAATAATAGTAGCAGTCCTAGTATATTGGGATTGCAATATTTCAAAAAGTGAAAATCCGGATACAAAAGTTGTTAAACTTTTTTTGGCAAAGTTGTTGAGCTTTGTTGGCAAAAAGACAAACGATAATATAGTTTTTGAGCTATTTTAAAGGGAAATTGCCAAAAACGACACTGCCAACATGGGTTGACATATGTCCAGGTTTTCCTAAACATTTTAGCGATTTCCGCCCAGACACCGCTTCTGACTGCAGTCTTCTGGCTGTGTCCAGGAAATTCCAGACGTATAGCAACCCTACATAGTTAATGCTCAGTGAACACCTTTTGCTTTCTGTTCCTCACTGTTATATACCTCTTGCTGGACTTCCCCAAAACTGTTCAAAACCTCTGCCTCATTCTCATCTAAGTATTCTTATAGTCTCCTTGTCCGAAATTCTCTGCCCATATCGATGGGAATTTCTGTGTGAAAACGTTAAAGTTGTTTTACTGAATTGTCTGCTCAAGGACTCCCCTCCTTTCCCCAAACGTGAGAGGAGAAAGATCTGAGAGAAACGCCAAGAGAAATATTCTGACCCATCTAGAGTTAACAGGCTACTGATTTTCTGTGTTTCTTTTCCAAGAGACACTGGTCATTCCTTAGGCAGCCCTGTACTGGGAAGTTTTTAATGTTTGATGTTTTGCTATGTTTTTATTATATTGAAAGCTGCCCAGAGTTGCTGGGGCAACCCAGGCAGATGGGCGGGGTAGAAATAATACGACAATATCATTATTTTTAATACTATTATTATTATCATCATTGTGAAGGACTGTCAGTCCTCGTTTGGCTGTCTGTTTCTTTGCTGGAGTGTGGGGGGCGGGGTTTGCTCCCATGGGTTTAATAATTTTTCTGCCTGCTGCAGCAATTGTAATATGCCGTGCTAGATGCAGTACAATTTTAAATTGTCTCTTTATTGCTTCTTTTATTTCTTGAATTGCGTTTTATTGTATTACAATTTTCATTTCGTAGGAACAGAACGTAGAGCAGTATCACAGCACTTCAAACTATCTTCCCCCAAAGAATCCAAGGAACTCTAGTTTGTTAAGGATGCTGTGAGTTGGTAGGCAACCTGTGTTTCCTTCACAGATTCACTTTGATTGTGACTTCAAGCTGGGGATGATGAAATGGCCTTACCGGCCATTTAGCATGGTACAGGAGGTCCGGCGCGGGCTTCTCATCTTCCTGAGAATGAGGCCTGTCACCCTAGTAGCCCAACGATTCCTCTATCATATGAGGGGATCACAGAATCATCATCATCATCATCGTTTTATTTGTATGCCGCCTTTCCCTAGTTAAAACAATACTCAAGGCGGCTGACAACATGACAAGATCTACACAGTGACCAACACAACAAAAGTCATAAACAATAAATAAAACACATCAAAACATACCCAACCAAATGGAAAACAATTTCCACATAAATCATAAAATCTAAAACTAAGAATGCAGCATTAATATCGATCACAATTTAAAATGGCATAGATAAAAAACAAAAGCAATTTAAAAACAAAAAGAAAACAAAAACGTTATACACCTTGTGTATAAAGGCGGACATTTCAGCTCCAGCACTGCATGTTAGTAGTAGGAGCTTTGTTACCCATGATTAATATGAACCAGGATTCCTTATTAACCCAAGTTTTAACCAAATTAAAAAACAACTAGAAACAGTGGTTTTGAGGCTCAGTTTCAATGCAGTGTTATTTCACATTTTGAATGACTAAATTGTACCATATAATCATAGAATTGCAGAGTTGGAAGGGTCATCTAGTCCAACCTCTTGCAATGTAGGAATCTTTTGTCCAGTGTGGGACTTGAACCCGCATGCTCTACCGATGGAGAACTGAGCAAGTTCAGTGGGCATGAAATGCTACCTGACTATTGGTAACAGAATGGAGTGTGCTGTAGAAAGGCCTGGCCACCTGGTTGGCTGGCTAGAACGCTGAAGAGGAGCTTTATACACTGCAATATTTTGTTGCAGCATCTCCCCCCCCCCCTTTAGTATAAGTGATTTTATCTGCCAGCCCTCAGCAGCTTTGCTCTGTGGGCTTGAGGCAGCAAGCATGTGTTTGCTGAAGGAGCCGGGAGAGAAGCAAACCACACAGCTCTCTTCCCCCTGCATTGGATGATACCATCTCCCCACCAGTGGTGCCTGCAGAAATGTCTGCTCAGCACCCCCAAAGACTTCTGCTTTTGGTGCATGAAGGAACGCGCAGCAGCACCCTGGCACTGGGTGTTGGGAAACAGGCGCCTCATGCAAACTCTCCTGCAAGACAAATTTTGAGCCTATGAGGCCTGGCCTGTACTATTCTGCAGGAGGGGAATGGCGTATGTCAATGTTCCCATTCTTTTAGTTTTGGCTTTTTAAAATCTCCCTGCAAGTAGAGGTTTAGCATAGCAGGAAGATAGCTGAGCTCAAACCTTTCTCCTCAATGTGCTCCCCACCTCCTGTTTTCCCCAACAGCAGGCAGGAGTTATTGGTTTTCCTTTTCCTTTTTTTTGCATGGGAGAGCATTCAAAGACACTACCCCCCATCCTGAAGCTTGAAGTCACACCTGCCGGAATTTTACCTCCTTGTTCTCTTGCACATGACAGGGTCTATTTATGTAGGATCGGATAATCGTTATGTTGTGGGATGGCCATCTGTCATAGTTGAGATTCCTGCATTGCAGGGGGTTGGAAGAGATGGTCCTTGGGGCAGGGGCAGAGCAAGGTGGGTGCGGTCCTCCCCTTGTGTCACCTCCGAGGGGGGTGACAAAATGCTGTGTGGCCCTCAATGTCTGTGAGAGACTCTGTGGCTTTGGCGTGCACTGGCTTCCCGCTGCCAGCTTCCCCCTCAGCTGTAGGGCGGCAGGCAGACTCCTTGTTGCAAGGCATGCGATCTCTGCAAAAAAAGCTCAACAACTCTAGCTCCCCCCCAAAATATGAAATAAAATCAAACCATTTTTGCAGGCAAAAATAAAATAAAAAAGTCAATGTGTGCATGGGGGGGGTGTGACAAGAAATTTTCCACACCGGGTACCACCTGACCTTGCTACACCACTGCCTTGGGGGTCCCTTCCAATTCTATGATTGCTCTGTCCATTGAACCACACGGGCTGTTTAGACTCAGGAACCCCTAGGGAGCTGGTTTACTTTCGTGACTGGACTTAAGAGCTCCAGCGCTGATTGCGAGCAACCTCCTCCCTTGGTTTCCTGAGCTGGGGGTGCGTCATCGCCCGGGAATTCCATTGTCGAGATAGGGCCGGGATTTGTGGAAACCTCTCTGTGCAGTCCTGGGAAAGCTCAGCCGTCGACTTCCCCACCTGTTGCGTTTTTCAAACCAGAACCCGCCGTACGGAGCCGACCCAATCGTTAGGCAGGGTAAGGCGGCAGATATGGGAGCGGTGGGCAGCAAAGTTCTGGAGGACCAAGCTCTCTGGTGCACACAACCTGCCCTCTGCACTAGGGTTGAATCAATTTGTCAACTGCACTTTCTTATCTTCCCTGGTTTAGGTTCGTTTTGCCACATTTCAATATGAGTTTCCAAATCTCTTCTTGGGGAAAAAATGCAAGCAGATGATTAGTGCAAGTTTCTCCCAATGCACACATATTTGCACAGCTATTTCCCCTAACAGCATACATGGAGGGAGCCCCACCAACCTGGGCCATAGTTAGAGCATCTGCTTTGCAAAAGGTCCCAGGCTCAATCCCCGGTGTACCCAGGTAGGGCTGGGAATAACCCCAGTCTGAAATCCTGCAGAGCTGCTGGCCGTGTAGGCAATTCTGAGCTAGATGGACCACTGGTCTGACTCAGGATCAGGCATTTCCTATGTTCGCCCAGGAAGCAAAACATATTGAGTCTCCCCTGCTACTACAGGTCTCAAGTGACTTTATATCTGCTTTTCAAAGCCCTGATGAGAAGCCATTGGGACTTGAGAGACAGAAGTGCCTGGTGTTTTGGTTTCAGTCCTGCATAATCCCAGCTCTCTCTGTACTCAGTTTCCATTCCTTCTGGGACCAGCCCTACTGTTTGGCAGGGTAAAGCGACTCAGCTCAGGCTGCAAATTGGGGTGGCCAAATGCAAAAGAAAACAGGGCTCCTTTGCCTTGAACCGTCATGTAGAAAGGATTTCAATACCTGCTGAAATTCCTGAGGCAGGAACCTTGTCCTCCCCGCTGCAAATCCTGCAGTACTTTTGGGGAGCCCCGAACTTGTTCATCCTTCTTAGCTTATTATTGTCCTTTCTTTTAACCAATAGGGTTTAGATTTTTCTGCCTCTGGCACCGACATTCTTTCATTCCCAGAAAAGGGGAGGGATGGCAAATTCTTTGGAAACCTAACATTACTGGAAGTGGCAGCATTACTGCGGAGATCAGTCTCATGAGAGAGGCTTGGCCCAGTCATTGCATTGTTTTAACTTCAAGCGTGTTGTTAAAAACTCTTTCATCTACTCAGGCTTTTAAAGCCAATTTACCCTAATAGGTTTGTTTTCTTTAGAGTTCCAAATATGTGTGTGTCTCTCTCTCATCCTTGTTTTCTGATGGTTCTGTTTAGGTTGGCTTCTTTGATTGTTTTATTGTTGTACTGTACACTGCCATGAGTTTGGGGAACTATGAATAATAATAATAATAAGTATTGTTATTATTAATCATTCCCCCATTCTTGTAAGGAGCTCAGAGTTCTCCCATGTGCTCCAGCAGACATTTTGCATGGACTGGGGAACCTTTGGCCCTTTCAGATGTTGCTGAGCTACAGCTGCCATCTTCCTTGACCAGTGGCCCTGCTGACTGGGGCTGATGGGAGCTGGAGCTCGCAAGTTCCTCTTCTCTGATTCCCAAACCCTGATCCTTTGCTTGTACACTTCCCCCCCCCCCCACGCTTGCAGGAGGCGCTGTCAGTCGTAAGCGAGGACCAGTCCATATTCGACCCATCCTTTGGCACCCCGCATCTCCTGAAGACAGAGCTGCCTTCGGTGGACAACTACGGTGGCAAGGAGGGCATCGGTCTGGAGGAGCCCCAGTGGCAAGCCCAGGCCAACAGCAGAGGCCATGTGGTGAAGCAGGAGAATGAGCAGGTCAACTGCTCCAGCAGGTCAGTGGCACTTCTTTGAGCTGGCTAGCAGAAATCTCCCTTCCTCCCAGCAGCCATCATGGGAGGAAGCTTGAAGGGTTAAATTTCTTGTAATCATGTGGGTGCTCAAGGCCCAGGAACCTTGGCTATTGGTTTCGCCCAGCTTAGTACTGCTATTGAAAGGGAACTTGACCAGCTTCTTGCTGGGTGGGGAATGATAGTCTAAATGGGCTTGCACCTAGTGAAAACAGAACATGGGGGAGATAAGAGAAAACTGGCTGACGTATTTGATCAAGAAAACATATACGCAACTGACAGGGACTGCATACACGCCATCCAGTCAAAGCATGCTCCCCCAAAAAGAATCCTGGGAGTTGTAGTTTGTTAAGGGTGCTGGGAATTGTAGCTCTGTGAGTTTCCAGGATTCTTTGGAGGCGCTTTAAATGTGTGTTGTGTATGCAGCCTAGCATTCCCTGCCTCTACAGCTCGCCTAACCCAGATCTCCGCATTCTTTCTATCTGAAGAGGCTGCTTTTTCTTTCTATTTTGCTCAGAACTTGCTGCTGTGCCTTTAAGAAGAGATTGCTTACAGGGACATAAAGAGCAGGCGCTGAGAGGCGATCCTTTTACCTCCATATTGCCTGCCCGTTTCTTTCAAACCAGGCTGCTGTTTAAAGCGCAAAGAGCAAACCAGGCTTTTATTATCATTCTTATTCCTGGTCAGTTGGCAACCCTTCTGAAGCTTGTTTGCCCTGCTGTTGCAAAAATCTGATGCACAGAGGCAGGGCAGGCCATTGGTGGCTGGTGCCCATTGGGACAGGCAGAGTGGGCGGCAGTGAGGCCAGCGATAGGCAGATCTAACCAGCACCTGGGAGACCAGGGTTCAAATTCCCACTCAACCATCGCCCTGTCTCTCAGCCGAACCTACCTCACAGCATTGTTGGGATTAAATGAGGAGGCCAGGGAGCCAGGGTACATGCCACTCTGAACACCTTGAGGTGAAATACAAATGCAAAGAATACCTATAAATATTCTTCTTAATGGACCATGCTCCAGTGAGGATGGGGTGATTCCCTACCCTGCTGCAGCGCCTGGGCCTTTCAGACCATTTTTACTGGCTGCAGGACGTATCTTCCCCTGGAGCTTGTGGCTGCTCTCAAACCCACAGGAAACAACTCACTTCCCCTTCAGCCAAGCAGTTTATATTAGGCGAATTTGCATCAACCAACGGGCATCTGGTGCAAAAGAGGTTAGCGTAGTTCAGGGCTTCCCAACTTCTTTCTAAAGGAGGCTAAACCTCAGCTCAAGCCCTGCTCAAAAGGAAGGTGAACTCGAGGGAGGGACGCAGCTACAATTCCCAGAGTGGCTTAACCACCACCCCTCTTCGCAAGGAATGCTGGGAATCGCAGCTCTGTGAGGGGGACAGGAGACTCCTAACAAGTCTCAGCAGCTACTAGACAAACTACAGCTCCCAGAATTCTCTGGGGGTGAAGTCGCCGCTTTTTGAAGTGGTATCATAGTGCTTTTAATGGATGTTGACCCAAGACGCCACAGCCCACCACAGAAAAAGCCTGTTCTTGTGCTTCCACGCTCAGGAGGAGGAGGCAGCACATGAAGAAGGGCCTCAGAGGGACTTCCGGGTTAGCGCCATCACCTAATGGCGGATTCCCTCCGAGTTCCGGAGGGAATCGGCTCAGTAGGGGACGGGTCCTGCCGCGGCGGCGACGCGGGGACCCTCAGAAACCACAGGCGCTGAAGCCTGTGGACCTGCTGACTCGGCGGGCACCATTTGCGCCCCCCCGACCCGCGAAGGAGCCTTTTTAAAGGCTTCGGAACGGGGGACGGGGAGCGGCGCGGTGCTGAGAGTCGACTGCTTCCCCTACGGAGTGAAGCCGCATGCCATGGTCGGAGAGCGCTGACTTCTTCCTTTGAACATTTGGACTAAAAGTAACAACCCGTGAGTAATACGGAAATTGGACTTATAAGAGGGAAATTTTTTCTTTTGGATTAGGCACGATCGGGGAAGGCGCAAAAAGGAAGTCCGTCTCCCCGCCTTGTAAACATCTTAAAGCAAGGACTAGATAACTAAGGTTGAGATAACACCTTCTTCTTTACTGGATAAAAGTAATTAATTTCACGTTTTGGCAGTATAAGCGATTTTGCTGGAGGATAAGAGTTAACTTTGAGAGCGGAACTGTCACCCCCCCCCCCAGGACCCGGGAGCGATCCGTGAGAGAGCCTGTTGAAGAGACATAGAAGATTTTGACAGCTGTCAAACTAGCTGTCAAAGCTGGGGGGGGGGAAAGAGAACTTTGTTTCTGTTGTCTTTGCTGGTTATATTTGTTACAATCTGGTAATAAATTGTTGAAAACAAAGAAGAAAAAGCTAATTTGACTTTTGGGTTGGAACTGGAAGGAATACTAAGTAACCAGAACTCCTCTAGAGGGGGTTCTGGGACATTACAAGAATGGCTGCAAGTGGAAAAATACTGACTGAACTGGAGAGGGTTTTCTTTCTCTTGGGAAAGTTACAAGAACAAAGTAATGTTTTGGCTACAAATGTCACAACATTGAATGAAACAGTAAATAAACTACTGAATCTGGAAGGGACTTGACTCAAGTCTTTGCATTTGAACAAAAAGTTTTTGTAGCTGAACTAAAAATCTCTGCAGCTGAACAAGAAAAGAAATCTGAGAAATTTGAGAAAGTGGGGAGAGAGTTATATGATGATTTGGAGGGAAAGGAAGGAGGAGCTACAATGCCGCAGATGATTAAGGAGAGCCAGAGGCCTGTTAAGATGGATATAAAGGAAAATAAGAACGGGATGATGAAAATCTGGTTTGAATTGAAGAATGAAGAATGGAGAGATCTCCTCATGTGGAGATCTGAAGACCTATGGATTACAAACTTGACTAAAGTGGAAGCTGGAGTTTTTGGGACATTTGGACTTAAAAGAAGTAAGAAACAAGATTTGGGCTACACTTTTAAATATGGAGGTCTGGCTGGAAGAAACATGGACCTTATTGGGACAGAGCTTCTCCGAGATTTGGTGTCCAATACAAAGGACTATCAAAAAAACCGGCAGAGAGGAATTGAGAGAGAATTAAGAGCCTCGGACGTGAGGTCACCAGGCTGACAGCAGATAGACTGATGGACATTTGTTGGGGTTCGAAACAGGGAAAGGCGGGGAGTGGGGCTTTGGGAATCCAAAGGGTGTACAATTATACTTTGTTTCTTTTTATTCTGTTTTGCTACTTATATAAAAATGGGGAATTCGTGGAAGGGAATTGGGGTCGACCTTAGAAAAAGATTTTAAGAATAAGTACTGATGTATAAAGACTGAGGTTTATGTTAAAATTGGTTAATTAAAATGAATTAAATATAATAAGGTAAAATTTGGGGATAAGAACTTGCTGAACTAAAAATTGGAACTGGAATACAAGAAGGGGAGGTGTGGGGAAGTCAGGGAAATATGTTATTGAAAGTAAGGAATGTAAATTCTATGTGTGTTTTTTTTCTTTCTCTTTTGTTTTTTCTCTATTTTTTGAAAACTTCAATAAATATCTTTAAATAAAAAAAAAAAGAAGGGCTTCAGAGGATGGTCGCAGAGTCCAGAACGGTTTCTGCCTCTGTCATTGATGCACATAGAGACCCATAAGCTCAGCTAACTAGCCAGGCTAGAGGCCTTGTGCCTTATCTTGTGCTAGGAGCAGCTTTAGTCCCAAGGTTGTAAACAACATTCCCAAGTGTCTACATTTGACAAGGAGATGTGCTCTGCTCAAATGTCCTAACCCCCTCAGGTAGAAAGGAATGCAAAGAGACCACGTGCAGTGGGGGGGGGGGGCTGCTTAGAGAGAGAGTCCTTTGTTTCCTTGCCTAATGAATATGTAATGAAGGAAAGACCATACATGGTATAATTCGTATTGTGTTGTAACTTTAGATTGGAGGAAGTTTATGCATATGTATTGCTTTAATAGATAACAGCCATGTATATTAAGGGGACGCGGGTGGCACTGTGGGTTAAACCACAGAGCCTAGGACTTGCCGGCGGTTCGAATCCCCATGACAGGATGAGCTCCCATTGTTCGGTCCCTGCTCCTGCCAACCTAGCAGTTCGAAAGCACGTCAAAGTGCAAGTAGATAAATAGGTACCGCTCCGGCGAGAAGGTAAACAGCGTTTCCGTGCGCTTCTCTGGTTCGCCAGAAGCAGCTTAGTCATGTTGGCCACATGACCCGGAAGCTGTACGCCGGCTCCCTCGGCCAATAAAGCGAGATGAGTGCCGCAACCCCAAAGTCGGTCATGACTGGACCTAATGGTCAGGGGCCCCTTTACCTTTACCTATGTATATTAAGAAGGCCCCACCTTCTCGGGGCTTTGCTCAGCTTTTGGAGAGTGATCCCACTGAGCCATTATTGCTAGCAATAAACACTCTTTGTTTTATCACCACTGTGTGGAGATTTCCTTCATAATAATAATAATAATAATAATTTATTATTTATACCCCGCCCATCTGGCTGGGCTTCCCCAGCCACTCTGTGCGGCTTCCAACAAAATATTAAAATACCGTAATGCATCAAACATTAAAAGATTCGCTAAACAGGGCTGCCTTCAGATGTCTTCTAAAAGTCTGGTAGTTGTTCTCTTTGACATCTGGTGGGAGGGCGTTCCACAGGGCGAGTGCCAGTACCGAGAAGGCCCTCTGCCTGGTTCCCTGTAGCTTTGCTTCTCGCAATGAGGGAACCGCCAGAAGGCCCTTGGCGCTGGACCTCAGCGTCCGGGCAGAACAATGGGGGTCGAGACGCTCCTTCAGGTATACTTGGCCGAAGCCGTTTAGGGCTTTCAAGGTCAACACCAACACTTTGAATTGTGCTTGGAAACGTACTGGGAGCCAATGTAGGTCTTTCAAGACCAGTGTTATGTGGTCTCGGCGGCTGCTCCCAGTCACCAGTCTAGCTGCCGCATTCTGTATTAGTTGTAGTTTCCGGGGCACCTTCAAAGGTATCCCCACATAGAGCGAATTGCAGCATTGCACATTGCAGTAGTCCAAGCGGGAGATAACCAGAGCCTCAAATGTTGATTTTTGCTACATCGTCATCTGCGAAATGCCGGGAGAGTGCCGTTCAGTCGTGGCAAGTTCCCAGACCTCAGTGAGCACGTCGTCCAACAAAGCCCCCTCTCCCTCTCTTCTCCGCCAGCAGGCAATCGCCCGTGGACTGCAGTGTGACACGGAGGGGCAAATCAGGGGGAACAGTTGACCCGTCCCAGGTATCCTATCCAGGTGGATACAACAACCAGCGCAGCAGCCCACCTGTTAACCCCCCCAGCGAGGAGAAGAGGGTCATTGTCCCAGCAGGTCAGTATATGGGGCTTTTTGGCATCTCCCTGCCCTTCTCCCTGACTTCTGGTTCACACGCTATGCTGAACCCAGGTACAAGCTCTCTCTACACATGTACAAGGGTGTGTGTGAACTATTGTGTGCTTGTTGGTTTCTACATCTGAGCTTTTGTATGCACAGACTGTACACTTGTTGAATGTAATGTGTGAATACCCCTGCTGGCTTCTTGTATTGGGGAACAGCCTTTTCTTCCAGTAATGGCTGGTTTTCCATGCTGTTATTCCACCCGCTGTGGGCGACTACCAAATCCCATTTGTATGCTGTACTCTTGACACAAGGGATGGTGACCAAATCACTTCATTACAACAAACTCTTAACACATGTAAAGCATGAGAAAAGCCCACTAGAAACATATATCCTTTCAGCTGCTTCTAGAACTCCTGAGCTTTTGTGTAAAACCAGGACTACACTAGAAAGTAAGGGGTGGCAGTGGTGGATGACTGCTCAATTAGAAGTGACAGGAAATCACACATCACATGCTCAGAGGCACAGTCATCTTACATATTCCCGGTCTGAGCTCTAAACTTCAAAATAGGTCAAGAAAGGCCTATGGATGGTGTAATGTTAAGAAATTCCAGGACATGTTTTATGCGAACCATTTCACCAAGCATAAGAGCACCCCGCAGAACCGATTATGGTAGGGTTTCCATAATTCAGAAAGAGAAAATCCAGACAGAAAAGTTGTTGATTCTGTTTTGCAAAATCGCGAAGAAATGAGGTTTTAGAGAGATTTCCCCCCAGAAATCGCCATTTCCGATATGGGTTGCACCGTGCATTTAAAGCACATGACTCTCCCCTCAAAGTATGCTGGGAACTGTAGTTTGTTAAGGGTGCCAGGAATTGTAGCACTGACTAGTAAATTACAGTTGCCAGGATATTTTAAAGCATGCGCCTTTGATGTATGGTGCGTACTCAGAGGTAGCCTCACTATCATATCACCCCAAAGTATCCTGGGAACTGGAGTTTGCGAAGTGTGCTGGGAATTAGCTCTGTGAGGTGTGAACTACAGTTCCCAGGGTCCTGCAGAGGGTTTTCTGCCCAAGGAACATCCAAAATCTGGAGCCAACATTGTACCTAGACACCTGTATCTCTCCAACAGACCCTGGCGTGTGGACCCACGAACATGTCCGCCAGTGGCTTGACTGGGCAGTGAAGGAGTACGACCTCATCGATGTTGAAACCGGCCTCTTCCAGCATGTGGATGGCAAGGAGCTGTGCAAACTTGGCAAGGAAGGTTTCCTGCGGCTCACTACACCATACAATGCCGACGTGTTGCTGTCTCACCTCAATTACCTGCGCCAGAGTAAGGCCATTGACAGGCTCGGGGTGGCAAAACTCAGTTTTCAGATAGAGGCTGCGTGTGGAACAGGGGGGTGTTGCACAATAGCCGCTTCTAAAAATTGCTTTATGCTCCCTCATGGGGAGCTGGTTATCTGAACCATGCAACACTATCAGGAGAATTGCATGACAGATCTGTGGCAGGATTGCGGTGCTGGACATGAGGAGTATGCATTTCCTCCAGAAACGCCTTGCATGTAGAGCACTAGCCACTCAGGGAACCTGCTTCCATGACACACTAACTTTCTATGTGTGGGGTGGTTTCAAAGAAGGGGTACGCATTCAAATGAAAGATCCTCCACTTCCAGTCTGAAGCAGTCTGAAGAATCCTATCACGCTTGACACATGCCTTATGCAAAGTCAGGTTTTTGAGCCATCTAGGTTTTTCTTTTCTTTTCTAGCCCTGCTCCCTGAGACCATGGCACAGTGACAGAGCATGTGTAAGGTCCTAGTTTCGTCCCCCAACCTTGCCTCTTGGCAGGGGATGGAGAAGAACCAAGGACATCAGAATATGTCAAAAGCCCCTCTAGCCCAGCCAGCATCCTGTTCTCACTGTGGCCAACCACATACCTATGGGAAGCTCAAAAGTAGGAGCTGAGCATAATAGCTACCTCCCCATCTATGATTCCTAGCAACTGATATTCAAGGCTATACTGCCAGCAACCATGGAAGTAGAACATATCCAATGTGGAATTTGAGACCCTGGGCTAGAGGGATAGGCCTAGTGGGAAGCAGATTCCTTAGCTCAGGCATAGGCAAACTCGGCCCTCCAGATGTTTTGGGACTACAACTCCCATCATCCCTGACCTGGTCCTGTTAGCTAGGGATGATGGGAGTTGTAGTCCCAAAACATCTGGAGGGCCGAGTTTGCCTATGCCTGCCTTAGCTCTTGAACTAGCTTGGAAAGTATTCTCTCATTCTTACTGCAACTATGATTACCCTGTGATAATAGCAAACGAAACCGCAATCTGTGGCTGGCCAATGACCACCGCAGCCCCTCCTGCCCTCTAATAACTTTTCTGCCTTTCTCTCTCCTCCACTCAGGCAGCCCCACTTTTACGTATCCGCCTGCGCCAGTCATTACTCAGCAGCCCCCGCCCCCACCACCCCCGAGGGCCCAAGTCAAATCCGGTAAGTTGCCAGCAAAGGTAATGGCAAGATCAGGCCTGGGGCTGGGATAGGGCCTGCATCTCACAGATCTCACATGAAAGCAAAGTTGTGGTGCTTGAGAGTGAGCCACAGAGTCAAGGGAGGTCTGGCTATAGACCCAATCAAGCAATCCTCAGCTTCCGTAGTAGTCATTATTGATATTCCCCATTCTCTCACATTTTACAGAGAATCATTGATGCCAACCTGCTGCAGGCTGGTGTTTCTCAGTGTTTCATTCCCAACTTTTCCCATATCTAAACTATTGTGTTTTAAAAGAAGAAAAGAATTGCAGCTCCAGCCTCTCCAGTTGCAAAACACCACTGAGGCTCTTCAGAGCTACTGCACCTTTAGTTAGAAGCTTCCTCCTTATAGCTTCTGACACTAATTGCTTCCTGTTGAAAGCGGCGCAGTGTTAGGGATTTTCCTTTAATTGGTCAGTTCCCATTCTCTGCACGGAGGGGGAGGAGAGCGCATATATATTTGGTTGTTACGCAGTATTGCAAGCATGACAAACATGGACAAAATACACCACTGTTTCCCATTTTACAATACGGTGGTCTTTGAATCATCTGTGAACTGTGTCTTTCCTCCCTGAAATAGCACCTCTGTTTAATTCAGACCCATTTTCTCTCTCTTGGTACAGAGTCTGCATATGAAGAAATACGGCGCAACAGCTGGGGCAGCGGCTCCATCAGCACAACTTCCAAAGGTACTAGTTAGTCATTCCCAGAATAAAAGCTGGGAAGGCTACAATTTTAATCTCTCTGCTCTGGTTGTGTTGATATGGGGAAGGGCCATAGGTCAGCGGTCCAGAACATCTGCTTCTAGTGCAGAAGGTCTCAGGTTCCATCCCTGGCATCTCCAGCTAGGGCTGGGAGAGACCTTCCCGTCATCTGAATCCTGGAAAACTGCTGCCAGCCAGTGTGGGCAATACTAAGCTAGCTGGACCGGGGGCGGGCAGGGTTGACAGTTCCCGGTTCTCCTAACCTTTGTGAACTGCTTGGCCAGGAATTAATCGTTCTCAGTCTGGATGGACTGGATGGACAAAGCTACAGGTGCCCGATAGGCAGAGGACCCCTCCAGATGTCCTTTTTCTTGTGCACACATGATTATTTGTTCTCATGGAGCAAGAGCACAGAGTCATTCATCAAAGCTAAAGGGTATGAGATTCAGGAGAACGAGAGAAGAAGTGCACCCTTAATAATAAGAATAAGAATAATTTATTATTTATACCCTGCCCATCTGGCTGGGTTTCCCCAGCCACTCTGGGTGGTTCCCAACAGAGCGTTAAAAACACAATAAAAGCTCAAACATTTAAAACTTCCCTAAACAGGGCTGCCTTCAGATGTCTTCTAAAAGTCAGATAGTTGTTTATTTCCTTGACATCTGATGGGAGGGCATTCCATAGGGCGGGCGCCACTACCAAAAAGGCCCTGTGCCTGGTTCCCTGTAACCTCACTTCTCGAAGTGAAGGAACCGCCAGAAGGCCTTTGGAGCTGGACCTCAGTGTCTGGGTAGAATGATGGGGGTGGAGACGCTCCTTCAGGTATACAGGGTTGAGGTTTTAAAGGTCAGCACCAACACTTTGAATTGTGCTTGGAAACATACTGGGAGCTAATGTAGGTCTCAGCGGCCACTCCCAGTCACCAGTCTAGCTGCCGCATTCTGGATTAGTTGTAGTTTCCGGGTCATCTTCAAAGGTAGCCCCACGTAGAGTGCACTGCAGTAGTCAAACCGGGAGATAACTAGAGCATGCACTACTCTGTTGAGACACAGTCTGCAGACAGTAGGGTCTCAGCCTGCGTACCAGATGGAGCTGGTAGACAGCTGCCCTGGACACAGAATTGACCTGTGCCTCCATGGACAGCTGTGAGCATAGAGAAAATGTTAAACTATGGACCTTGCTTCCACAGCAAGCTTCCACCAACCTACATTGCTTTTACAAGGCGATTAGACAAATTTATAGAGGTTTAAGTGCATTGATGGATACTCGTCCTGATGGCTGTAGGATCCCTTTTGAGATCAGTGTGCCCTTGAACACCAGCTGCCGGGAACGAAAGCAGGACAGAGCCATGGGGCTCAAGCCCCTCTTGCGGACTGTCCATAGGCATCTGGTTGACCCTTGTGAGGAACAGGATGGTGGTCTAGGTGGGCCTTTGGCCTGATCCTGCCATGCTGTTCTTCGTGGCACTGTGGGTTAAACCACAGAGCCTAGGACTTGCCGATCAGAAGGTCGGCAGTTCAAATCCCTGCGATGGGGTGAGCTCCCGTTGCTCGGTCCCTGCTCCTGCCAACCTAGCAGTTCAAAAGCACATTAAAGTGCAAGTAGATAAATAGGTACCGCTCTGGCGGGAAGGTAAACGGTGTTTCCGTGTGCTGCTCTGGTTCGCCAGAAGCGGCTTAGTCATGCTGGCCACATGACCCAGAAGCTGTACGGCGGCTCCCTTGGCCAGTAAAGCAAGATGAGCGCCGCAACCCCAGAGTCGGCCACGACTGGACCTAATGGTCAGGGATCCTTTACCAAGGGGAAATAGTTCTCAGCCCCGGTTAAATCCAATAATTGCATATGGACATCTTTTGTTTCTTTCTCTTAATGCTTCCCTTGTTGCTTTTCCATCTTCAAGGTTCCCCACCACAGATCCAGGGTGTCGGCAGGACTCCTGATTCAACACGCATTGCTCCAGGTACAGTTTTTCACCTTTCCTAGGAGAAGTTTGCACCACTTCCTGCCTTGGGACTGCCACCTTTTTTTTTTATCAGCCTCTGTTCCTGTGCTTTTAACAACAGCATCACCTGCAAACCAGCAAGGGCTCCTCCTGTCAAAAGGATCACCTGCTGATTTCTGTAGATCAGGCTGTTAAAGGCAGAAGAGCAGATTAGGCTCCTCTTTTTCTGGTCAGTTGGCAACCATGCTTTGTAATAGTACCACATGTTTTGTGATGTGGGGATGGCAAGCATATTCTTGTAATGCTTTCAAATGAATATATTTAGCTTGCGTAGGTGGAAGGGGCAAAACAGGACTCATATCCACGGTGTTGAAGGGAGAATTTTGACAGGTGCAACTTGTCATGTCAGAGTTCTGAAGGGAAGGGAAAATGTGCACTAGCTAAAAATCTCTCTTCTGTATAAACAGAGGAGATAGATCATGGAGTTCAACAGGTCACCCTAGCCTCAATGGCATGCCTTTATTTAAATATACATTCCTTCTTACCCCTAATATATTTTCCACTCATGTTTCATCTCCACAACAGCCTTGTGGGGTTGGTCGTGGCAATTTTTCTGCGGCTGGAGAAAAAAAGACTGAGGAGCAGAGATGCTTCCAAGATCACAAATCAGACCACAGCTGAGCTGAGGGGTAGCCAACTTTTTTTAATGGCAGGGCTCCTGTGCCTTTAACGGCTATATGGCTAGCAGGAATTCAGCTGACAAAGCTTTTCTCAGTATGGAAAGAACAGTGATGGGGAAAGAATTGTTGGCTTGGTTGGATTTCTGCTTGCCACTCAGCTCCCAAAGACCTTGCTAAGAAGAGATGTTGGCAAACTACCACGGTGGTGATTTGAACTTGGCTCCCAATGCAATAGCATCTAGTAGGCCAGGGATGGGGACCTGTGACCCTCCAGATGTGGTCAGACTTCAACTCCCATCAGACCCAACCAGCATAGCAAATACTCAGGGATGATGGGAGTTGTAGTCCAGCAACTTTGGGAGAGGGACCCCAGGTTCCTCATCCTTGGAGTAGAACATAGTGGCTCTTGGAGCAGTTGGGCCAGAAGGAGGTCTAGTTGTTACTGAGGTGGTCAAGCCTACCTGTACTTGCTTCAGGTGTGGGCTCACATTGCTGAATGCAGAAATGCATATCCTCTCTCCCTGCACAAGGATTACTAGCATGTCGTGCCTACAGCCTAGCCTTGAACTTGACAAGCTAGTTTTCTATTTGCAGGGACTTTTATTTACTTATATGGAGGAGCATTCAGCCACATGAGCTGCAACCTGCAGTCTGAAGTGGTACAGCCCAGCCCAGAGCTGTACCACCTCAGCCAGAGCTCAGCCGGGAAGCGCCTGAGAACAGCAGTGAGGCTTTCCAGGCGATGCGGCAAGGCAGAGCTGCAGGTGGGGAGGTGCATCTTACTCCAGCCCCTCTCACGACTCCCTTCTCATTCTCACCAGATCCATACCAGGTCCTGGGACCCACTAGCAGCCGCTTGGCAAACCCAGGTGGGTCCAAACGTCTCTTTCTCTTGGGGAGTTAGAGGGTGTGTGCAGCCGGGCTCGTGGCACAGAGGTGCCATAATGGGAAAAGAAAGCTTCGCCTGTTGAATCTCTTTCTAAGGCTGGGAAAGGGCAGGGAGATAGCAAATAGGTGCTTGCAGAGCCGAAAGCTCCCACCCGTTTAGCGAGCCAAGCTGTTTGCTGTGACAAAAGCTCGGGCAGAGGAGAATATGGGAGCGAGGAGCAAAGATGCGCCATGTTCAAAAGCCCAGTATTGGTCTCCAATAGAGATGGGGAACCTCCGGCCCTCTGGATGTCATTGGACTACAGCTCCCATCATCCAGTGGTCATGGATGATGGGAGTTGTAGTCCAGCAACATCCAGAGGGCCGCAGGTTCCCTGGCCCACAGCACCCGCGTTAGACCTGCCCTCTTAACCTGGCCCAACCCACTTGCTGACCAGCTTCGCAGACAGTTCGGAGCTCCCACCTTTGCCCCCAACCCCAACCCTTAACCAGGCCCCTTCTCTCCCCCGGCAGGCAGCGGTCAGATCCAGCTGTGGCAGTTCCTCCTGGAGCTGCTGTCGGACAGCAGCAACGCCAACTGCATCACCTGGGAGGGCACGAACGGCGAGTTCAAGATGACGGACCCCGACGAAGTGGCTCGGCGGTGGGGCGAGCGCAAGAGCAAGCCCAACATGAACTACGACAAGCTGAGCCGGGCATTGCGCTACTATTACGACAAGAGCATCATGACCAAAGTGCACGGCAAGCGCTACGCCTACAAGTTCGATTTCCAGGGCATCAACCAGAGCCAGCAAGGGCAGCCAGGCGAACCTGCCCTCTACAAGTACCACCACACGGACCTGCCTTACCTCCCGCCCTACCACCAGCAGAAGGTGGGCTTCGGCCTGGGCCACGCCGCCCAGATGCCCACCTCCCCCACGGGCTTCTTTGGGCCCACCTCCCCCTACTGGAATTCCAGCGGGGGCAACCTCTACCCAAACCCCAACGTGCCCAGGCAGCCCGGAAGCCACTTGAGCTCTTTCTTTTAGTCCCCTTGATGCCTCTGGGGCCCTTCAAGCTACTTGGACTCCTGCGGCAGCCAGCAGAGCTCATTGTTCAGACAGCAGCCGAGCCCCAAGACTGTGAATTATCCTGGGTGGTGTGGATGAGGGTTCTGCCACCAGGGGGCACCCCTCTCATCTCCTTTGGCACTTAGTGCAACGCCCATCTGATCTCCTCCTTCGCCACTAGGAGGTGCTGGACTTGGCTGGAACTTCTACAGCACAGATGGGGAGCCCGCAGCTCTCCTGTTGGTATTGAGACTACAACTCCCATCTTCCTTGACCCAAGGCTGGGGATGATGGGAATTGGAGTCCGGCAACTTGGGGAAAGGGCCACAGCTGCCCCATCCACAGCTCCCGAGTGAACGACAGAGCCTCGAATTTGCATGCACCGCAGCAGAGGGAACTTGAGGTTGCAAGAGACATTGAGCTGCTGCTACTTGCTTGGCATCTTTTCATGGCTGGCCTAAGACGTTTTGCTGATTACAAACACAGCTGAGCAGAGCAGGCTAAGGTGGGGGAACAGCACAGGCCACAGGGGACCTGCAGCCTAGTCCTCCAGCCCTTTGCTGCCACACCTCTCTCTCACACACAAACACACACACACGACCTCTGCCACCTAAGGTGGCTGTCTCACTCTCCCTTAATGGCAGTGGTACCCAGAGTGGTTTTCCAATCAACCCCTCTTCCCAGGGAACTGTGAACTATAGTTCTGTGAGGGGAATAGGGGTTGCCTTAACAACTCTTTGGGACGCGGGTGGCGCTGGGGTCTAAACTACAGAGCCTAAGGCTTGCTGATCAGAAGGTCGGCGGTTCGAATCCCCGCGACGGGGTGAACTCCTGTTGCTCAGTCCCTGCTCCTGCCAACCTAGCAGTTCAAAAGCACATTAAAGTGCAAGTAGATAAATAGGTACCGCTCCGACGGGAAGGTAAACGGCGTTTCCATGCGCTGCTCTGGTTCGCCAGAAGCGGTTTAGTCATGCTGGCCACGTGACCCGGAAGCTGTACGCCGGCTCCCTTGGCCAGTAAAGTGAGATGAGCGCCGCAACCCCAGAGTCGGCCACGACTGGACCTAATGGTCAGGGGTCCCTTTACCTTTACCTTTAACAACTCTTAGCGCCTCGAGCAAACTACAGTTCCCAAGATTCTTTGAGGGTGGGGAGCCATGGCGGTATGTATGCTTTAAATGTATGCTTTAAATCTAGGGTGTGAATATGCCATAGTCACCCTTGTAGAAATTAACAGAGAAGACAAAACTAGAATGAGTCAGCACTGCCAGTCGTTGGTTCTGGCTTCCCCCTACTGTTGGGCTCCCTGCTTTCTGCCCTATCAGCCCCAATGGGCCACAGAGGAGGTCAAGCCTATATGTTAAGACTAGCAGCTGCTGGGGGAGGAGAGACACTGACATACAGTACAGCCACAACAATAGCAGTGCCATTTTCTCTTGGAACATCAAATTCCACTCCAAACCCTGGTGTGACAATATAAGTAGCATTTTCCAGCATGGCGGTGATGGTTGAAAAGGGCCTTTGCTCCTGACTTGGGCATTTCCAGTGTATTTGGGCAGTGGGGGGTTGGGGGGGGAGATTAAGGTAGCAAGTACTTATTGGCTAGCACTCATGCCATCACCAGGGCTGCTTTTGCCCCCTTAAGCCAGCCCACATTTTTTGCAACTATTTTTAATGTTTAAATGCTTAAGGTTCATGGTTTTAATTTGCCAGGTGGGTGGGTGGGTAAGGAAAAGGGAGAACATTTATATTCCTATTTTTTTTAAAGATGCATGTGTGGCAGTTTTAAAATAAATATTAAGAGACACAAGGGGTTAAGAAGCACATGTATATGTATATCAAGAGGGGCTGCACTTAAAACTGCAGGTGACCTTCACAAAATGGTCTTCGCCGTTCTCTGATTGCAAACCTCAAAGCACGATGGTTAGACTTAACTTTGTTGAGCTGAGTGAGGCTCTTGAGTGGGCTATTTTCCAACTTCTTTCCAAAGTCTTGAGTATTTTCCAACCTCTTTCCAAAGTCTTGAGCACCTATTGCCTTCTCATCTGTACTAAAAGCTGCTCTGTTTCCTTCCAGAATCCCCACAATGATTTGGAGTCATGCTATTTTGGGGCAGCGTGGCAAATTGAAAACGCAGACCCAGCCAATGGGCACTACTAGGGTGAGGTCAGGGCAGGTACCCTTGTATCCCGGACAATCACTGGTGCTCTAACAAGTGCCCCAAGTTGCCTTGTGGTGATGCCAGGCCTCATTCTGGGTACTGCAAATTTGCCTAAACAGTGTGTGGAGGCCATCTATTAAGAATGGAACATATATTGGTCTTCAATGACTTTAGCAATCTCAGGGGCTCTGGAGGACAGTTGTTAGGGGAGGATGTTGTTGCTTGGAGATGGGTCGCTTCCCCTCACAGAGCTGCAATTCCCAGAGAAGCAGGAATGACTGCTAAATCTCTTTCAGTTTATAATGTTCATATATATCAGAGGTAAATAAGCATGTGATCTGAGCATGCAGCAAATCACTTGAAGCTGTAAAGTGGAACAAGCATTTTGTTATATAAGGCTCTCCCATGAAAGAGATCCCTGCAAGTAAAAAAATCCAGCGCAGAAAGGAAGTTTTTGTTTCAGGCTGTTCCCTGCTATGCTAGGTTTCTACTTGCAGGGAGAGTGTTGCTGTTGTTTTACATATGGGATTGTTGAAAATAGGATTCCTCCAGCTGCAGTCGTACAAATCCTAACCTCAGCCTCTGGCTCATGCTACTGCCTCCCAGGAGCAAGGAGGAGAGGCAAGGTAAACTCAACATCTCTCTTGAATAATATGGGCAAAAATTCAGATAAACAAGAGGAGATGCTACAACAATCTGCTGGGGGTGGGGTGTGTGCTGAGTGTTTCTAGGAGATGCATCGTCCCCTCACAGAGCTACAATTCCCAGAGTGGTTCATGCCAGTTTTCAGGGAACTCTGAAAACTCTGTAAACAGGCACTACTACAAGTCAACATGTGGTTTAAAGGTGTAGTCTGACTGGTATATATACTTACAGGGACACTGAAGTCCGGATGGTGTGACCTAAATTAGACAAGTGGTGGAATTCCCCTTTATTTGCCAGCGTTGCAAACTCTATCCCATTTCTGCCGCTTGTGGAGGCAGACCCAAGAGGTTGCAGCCGACTAAATTGTGCTCTCATAAGACGACCTGCAGAAATCAATGGACTCGGCTGACTGTTGATTTCAATGGGTCTCCTTTCGAGTATCACTTAGTTGTAGCAGCAACCTCCTTGGGTCCAGCTCCACAGTGGCAGAGACAGAAGAGCTTGCAGCACAGGCAAATAGATGCAAATGTCGCCCACTTGCATAATTTAGGTCACATCCGGACTTCACCTTCGCCACCACCTTTAAGTGCCTATATGACTCAAAGTACACCTTTACGGCACACGCTGGATGAGAACGGAGGCTGCTGAAAGGCAAAATGCTGAGGAGGACAGCTACCAGTTTGAACCATCTTCTCCGGCAATGACTCTCATACTTCCTAGCTATGGAATTGAGTAGCAGTAACAGCAGCATCTTATTCAAAATTCTCTTTGTCTCCTGTACTCAACTTTCCCTCATCTCCTGGAACTTCCCAGCCTGTCATCAGGTAGTTTAGCACCAGGAAGGCCTCGAGAGACGAGGAACATCTTTTTAGAGAGGTTTAAGAGGACTACAATCGCAGGAAACAAGTTGCCCTGGCCATACACAGAGAGCCAGTGTGGTGTAGTGGTTAAGAGCGATGGACTCATAATCTGGTGAACCGGGTTCGATTCCCCACTCCTCCACATGCAGCTGCTGGGTGACCTTGGGCCAGTCACACTTCTCTGAAGTCTCTCAGCCTCACTCACCTCACAGTTTGTTGTGGGGGAGGAAGAGAAAGGAGATTGTTAGCCGCTTTGAGACTCCTTAGGGTAGTGATAAAGCGGGATATCAAATCCAAACTCCTCTTCCTCCTCCATACGGATCCCATCAGTCCATCTTGAGTAGCAGCAACCAGAATCCCAAATATATGGGTTTTGGAGAACCACTGCTCTTCCTCTTGTGTGTCTGTCACCCACAAAACAACATCCTGAAGCTCCTTTTAAGTACTGTCCCACTGCAAAGATGATGGATTCCACTCATTCCCATAATCTCCCTCTGTAATACAATTTCTGTTCTGTAGCGCTCCTGTATTATTAGTCTTCCGTGTATTAAAAGATGTGCTGTAGATGAAACTTTCTGGATTTGATGGGTCTTGAGTAGGCCTGGGCAATATATCAATATATATTGTGAGCACCGGGTCTATCTCAGCTGAGGGGGGGGGGGGGACTTCCCCTCCCCCCAGCTGAGAGACACAAACAAGGTGCATTGTCCCTGCCTGGGAGCCTGGCTGAAACCACCTCAGCTCTGTCTTTCTTCCTCGGAAAGAGAACTGCAAAAGCAAAAGCTATACAGAGCGGAACCAACGTATCTCAATTTCCTCACACAAGACTCCAATGCTGGAATGTAAACAGACATGTGACATATAACAATCCCACACAACTGCAGCTCAGGAGGAATGGAATTCTCAACACCAATAGTTTAAAAGTTGCATGTGAAAAGAAATTCACACAAAAACATTGAACTATGCTTTTGAGTTCCATTTTCCTCCACTCTGAAATAAGATCACCTCTGTGGAGCTCTGTTGTCCACTTTTAGAGTCAGGTGCATGCAATTCCTGAGCTGTAGAGCTGAACTGGTATGTGCACACGGCTCTACAAAACCCTCAAAGGCCATTTTGGTGGTCTGGTTTAAAAAACAGCAACGGAAACCCCCAAAGCCTGTAGTTTCCCCCCTCTTGAGTTGCTATTATTATATATTTATATATATCCCCCACTTTCTCTCCCTAACATGGACTCCCCCTAAATCCCAGGGTTCCCTGCAGGAGTTCCAGAGCCTTTTCCCAACAGAGGCCCCTCAGCATCTTTCCCTCTCTTCTCTCCCCCCCCCATTTCTCTTATTTAATCAAGGGAGCAGAGCAGAGCCTTGTCCCACCTCTACAGCTGCCGTCTGCCCAGCAGCCTCCACCTCTGCAGGGGTCAAAGCAACCACCTTCCTCCACTGCTCCCATCTGCTTCCTGCTCTCGTGCCCAAATCCACGGCTGCTTTTCCTGTTTGTCCGGCCCCAGGACAATGCAGACAGCTTGTCTAGGACATGCACGGCCAGAACAATGGGGGTTACGAAGCAGATGGGCCATGCAATAACACAAGGGGGGCGGATGACAGAAGAGGCTCCTTCGCTTCCCTGGTTCTGCTCCCCTCTGCTTGCAAAAAATAAAATAAAAGCAGATATTCCTAACTCCAAGTGGGAAATGCATGTGCCTCTACAGGTACCCTTCTCTTGCTGTTGCTTGTGGAGAGGGCAATTCCTTTCCTCTTCAGTGCCCAGCCCAAAGCCTTTAAGAAGCCAGGAAAACTCTCTCATAAGAAACCCTTGCACTATTTCCCCAGAAGCATGAAAGGAGCGGTAGAAGCACCATTTATGTCTGGCGTGGGCGAGAGAAGAGGTGCGCAGCCCAACTGGTCAACCCAACTGGTCAACCCATAGGAAATGAGGCCGACGTAACAGGTTCCCCTCTCCTGGTTTACGGAAATTGGCACACCCACAGCACCAATGAGTAGAAGGCTGGTCCTAGGAAGAGGTCATGCTAGTTGGCCATCTAACCCAGTAATGTCAACTCTGACTGGCAGCAGCCTCGCAGGACCCTTAGACTGAATGTTTCACTGCACCCCATCTTTTTAATGAGATGCCAGAGGTTGATACTGTGACTTTCTGCAGACCACTTTAAGAGGCAGTGGCGGCCACTGATTTAGGTGGCCTTAGAAAACCAGACAAATTAATGGAGGATATATATATATATATATATTTAAATAATATTTATTAAAGATTTTTTAAAATTATAATAAAGAAAAAACAGGACAAAAAGACAAAACAGAAAAATAGAAAGAAACAATAAATCCATCATTCTCAAATTTTTAACTTTCATTACCTTCTTTCTTTGACCTCCTCCTCCTCCCCTTTCTTGTATCCTGGTTAATAATTATCACAGCAAATCCTTTCCATAGTTCATAATATTTTGTCCTTACATTATCTTAATCTATTTTCATCTTGTCTTATAGCAAACCTTAAAACTTAAAACTTAAATCTTATTTTTACCGACTTCTCATAACCATATCATTAACCTAATTCTTTAAACATTTTTACTAGAACCAAGTAGTTCCATTTCAACATTTTTCTAACATTCATCAATTATTTTAAAACAGTCCTAATGATAAAAGAAAAAAAAGTAAAACAATCCAATCTTCATCCAGCGTCCCTTCCACCTGGTCCCGGATTTTGTCAGTCCTTTTTGTCCCATTAATTTAGCGCATTAACCTGGTATTCTTATATCTGAGGCCCTCAAGTCTCTTCCATGTCCCTTCCGCGACTCTTCTTCATATTTTCCTTTCACTCGTGGGAACTCCAGCTTAGTAATGTTTTTGACCCTTTTCAGCAGATCAGCCCCATTTCCATAGTCCAGACTAAACTCCATGTGATATTTAAACACCTGTTTCAGATTCCCTCCAAAATTAAGAGCCCCCACAGCTCCAAACATCTGACGGCCCATTACCAGACTCAGAAAGTCCAAACATCCCTGCATAGGAGGGTCAGTCCAACCCCCCATTTCCAAACCAAACCAAACTTTATCTTTCCAAATCTGGTTTTTTCCAAATTCATTTATCAAATCCAAAGGCTCATGATCCTGCAGGGCCGCAACTCCCTCCATTTCTGGCACCCAGGATTCAGCAGTATCCTCTTCTCTCATCTGTGCTGTCTTTTTTTTATATATATAAAATTTTTATTGGTTTTTCAACACATATTAAAAGACAAAACGACACAATACATAAACAAACAAACAAACAAACATATAAACACGTATAATTTCTTAACCTTTCTTTCCTTAAACCTTCTTTCAGCGACTTCCCCATACCTCCCCTTTCTGCATCCCTGTTTTAAATCAATCCAGCAACCCCTAATTTCAATTTCTTATAGCACTTTCTTTAAATCTTTTTTCTCATATCCAATTGTTTGTCACTGCAATTCTGTTTTGCTTTACCCATGACATTTTAGCACTCATTAATTTTACAACAGTTCTTGAGATAAACTTTAAATTTCTTCCAGTCTTCTTCCACCGTCTCTTTCCCTTGGTCACGGATTCTGCCAGTCATCTCCGCCAGTCCCATGTAGTCAATCACCTTGGTCTGCCATTCTTCCAGTGTGGGTAGTTCTTGTGTCTTCCAATACTTTGCTAAGAGTACTCTTGCTGCTGTTGTAGCATACATAAAAAACGTCCTATCTTTCCTTGACACCAATTGACCTACCATGCCCAGGAGGAAAGCTTCTGGTTTCTTCACGAAAGTGCATTTAAGCACCTTTTTCATTTCATTATAAATCATTTCCCAGAAGACCTTAATCCTAGGGCACGTCCACCAAAGGTGGTAGAAAGTACCTTCAGTTTCCTTACATTTCCAACATTTGTTATTGGGCATATGGTAATTTTTTGCCAGCTTGACTGGGGTCATGTACCACCTATATATCATTTTCATAATGTTCTCTCTTAAGGCATTACATGCCGTGAACTTTATACCAGTGGTCCATAACTGTTCCCAGTCCAGTCAGCAAACATAATGTTATGACCAATGTCTTGTGCCCATTTAATCATAGCTGATTTAACCGTCTCATCCTGTGTATTCCATTTCAACAGCAAGTTATACCTTAGACCTTCCTGTTTCAGTACCAAATTGAGGTAAATTTTGAGTCCAATTCCTCTCTACTGGCCAGTCCTTATTTAAAGTCCAGTTGTTCAAGATTTAAGTACTCACGGGTGATTTTTTAGATGCCAAATTATCCCAGGAAAAAGGCAGCGCTCTCCGGCAACGGCTATGCGGCTTCGCTCCACGGAAAAAGCAGTAGACTCACAGCACCACACCACTTCCCCCTCTTTGTGTCGGAGCCCGTTAATGGGTTCCTTTGCGGGTTGGGGGGGGCACTAAAGGTGCCCGCCGAGTCCCATGGTCACAGGCTTCATCCGCCTGTGATTTTTTAAAGGGTCCCTGCTTCGCCGTAGCGGAAACGACCCGTTTCGCGCGGAGCTGGTCCCTCCAGTTCAGAGGGAGTCCGCCATTGCTGATGGCGCCACCCCGGAAGTCGTCTTAATGGAGGATAAGCCTTCTTGCCAACAAAGGTGCGTATAGTTAAAGCTATGGTTTTCCCAGTAGTGATGTATGGAAGTGAAAGCTGGACCATCAAGAAGGCTGATTGCCAAAGAATGGATGCTTTTGAATTATGGTGCTGGAGAAGACTCTTGAGAGTCCCATGGACTGCAAGAAGATCAAACGTATCCATTCTTAAGGAAATCAGCCCTGAGTGCTCACTGGAAGGACAGATCCTGAAGCTGAGGCTCCAATACTTTGGCCACCTCATGAGAGGAGAAGACTCCCTGGAAAAGACCCTGATGTTGGGAAAGATGGAGGGCACAAGGAAAAGGGGACGACAGAGGACAAGATGGTTGGACAGTGTTCTCGAAGCCACCATCATGAGTTTGACCAAACTGCGGGAGGCAGTGGAAGACAGGAATGCCTGGCGTGCTCTGGTCCATGGGGTCACGAAGAGTCGGACACGACTAAACAACAACAACAAGCCGTCTGGCAACTACTAAACCAGATAGCTCTGTTCTACCTCCTCTGCTGGGGGTTGTATGCTTCTGAATAGTAGCTACTAGGAATCAGACCAGATTGCTATTGAGGATCAGGCTCTCCATGCAGGTTTCCAGTGGGCAACTGGTTGGTTACTGTGAGAACAGATTGCTGGACTAGACGACCCAGCAGGGCTTGATTAGGTTCCTATGCAAAGCATGCACTCCGACACTGAACGATGGTTCTACGCCCCTCCCACCCCAATTTCCTCTGATAAGCTTCCAAGAAACCTCAGCATTTCCTAGAACAGCTAGAAAATAATTTCCTTAAAAAGGAGAGAAGCTGCCAGTCAGAGTAGAAGCAAACAGGTTTACCTGGAAGAAGGCTGCTTTCCTAGGACTTTGACGAGGGCTTTGCTTGGAGGGGAGAGGAGGTACCTTGGGGGCTTGGAGAAGAATAGGGATGGAAAGCTAAATGTTAAATCAAGTAAGAGGGAGATATTAACCTCTAAACACTTTGCTTGTAAGTCGACCCTTTTGGATAAAATCTAAACGAAACAATAACAACCCACTTTCTAGGACCACAATGGTTCCTTTTGAGCAACCGCATCACAGGAATCACGTTAACCCTACATGTGGCTTTTCAGGGTCTCACGAGGCCCAGTCTGGCTACAAGATTCAGCCGCTGGTATCACAGACTCAAGGCAATCTCTTGGGGGCTGCTATGTCCTATCTAGAACCAACATGAGGTTAGAGCTTTATGGAAGAGAAAGAAGCTTTATCAACCAGGAAAGGAAGGCACTCTCTTCCCAGGAGAAGGGGCACCACAACAGAAGGAATTGTCTAGAGCCAAGAATGTGGCAGATGGCCATTTAGCCCAGGGAATGGGGAACCAGGTGGCCTCCAACTCGCACCAGCCCTGGCTAATAGTCAGGGAAGATGCAGTCCAGCAGCCTGGAGGGGCACAAACTCTAGAATCTTTCTTTAAAAAAAGTTTTTAAAAAGTGGGGGACCCACAATAAGTCATATTGGCCAGAGGGAAACTAGCGAGGGAATAACTACACAGAAGACAAGCTGAATGGATGTAGTAAGAAAAAAAAAAGATACACACAACTTTATTGGGTAAGAAGACTTTTGTCCACGGAAGTTGTCAATACGCACAAACTATCCCCCAGCTGAGTTTGCAGGTTGTGACTCCTCAGCAATGAACTCACAAAGCTGCTATTAGACGGCAGAGCTAATGGGGAAGGGTTTGTCTGTGTATGACAAAGAGAGAACACACACGTATCTTCTACACGGAAGAGGCCTTGGACTGATGGAGTAACAAAGCACTTCCGGTCTCCTGCCGTCAGCTTCTTCCTGCGGTCTGCTTCTTTTCCAGCAGAGGGCAGGATCGAACAGGCCTACAGACAATTCCTTGCTTCAAGGGGCTCATGGGTGAACAGCATACAACATCATCCTGCACCTCGTTACCTCAGCCCCAACTTCTTCTTCTCCTTCTGTTTCTTGCGCACCACGTCAATATTGCGATCTTTCCACATGCTTTTGCGCAGCTTGATGGGCCGGCTGCCGACATACTTTCCTGCCACAGACACAAGAGAAAGGGCAGTGGGGAGATTGGGGGGGGGGGAGGCAGAGAGAAAAGAAGGAAGGTTCAGTAAGACTGCCCTGTCCAAGCCAGCTCACCTTGTGTGGCTGGAGAAACATGGAGCTGTTTCCTAAGCCACCCTCATTTAATTCACTGGCTGACACCCCAGGGCTTCAATGTAATATGTTGTACCAATGGCCTCCGGTTATGCCATCAAACAAGACAATGTGGGAATTGAGCAATCCTAGACACTTCCCCAAACAGGAGCATCTGAAGTCAGCCATATTCCTCAAAATATAAACCAGATTAGAGGTACACACATTTCCAGACAGCCTTGGCCTGCTCTCTCAAGATGTATGTCATATTACAGATACTTTCAAGTGTTGAACATCAGCAGTGAGCCCTCTTGATAGTTCCAGCGCTTTCAAAAGCTCAGTGGCTGCAGCCCAGGAAAAGGCATTCTTTGTGGCAGCTCTTAGTCTGTGGAACTCCCTCCCCAGAGAGGTGCACCTGACACCTTCCCTACAGTTTCCATCATATGCTGAAGACACACCTCTTTTACCTTGTCCTTTGACACCCGAGATGCAGTGTTTTAGGACCCACCCTACACTTGTGATTATAATCTGTTTTTAATGTTGCACTTTAAATTGTTATGACCTGCCCTGGGACCTTAGGCAGTAAACAGTAATAGTAGTCATAAGCAACAGCTTTGAAGATGCTATGAGGGCCTTCAAAATCCAGCACAACGGTGCTGGCAGGTGAGGAGCTGGCCATTTCCCTGTAGTATTGAACCTTGGAAAGATGCAGAAAACAAGTAGACATATTGCTGCCTTAAATACAGGAAGCTGCCTGATACAGACTACGGTGGTACCTTGGTTTTCAAATGCTTTGGTACTCAAACAACTTAGAACCCAAACACTGCAAACCTGGAAGTATGTGTTCCGGTTTGTGACCTTTTTTTTGGAAGCCGAACGTGTTCCGTTTTGAGTGCCATGCTTCTGTTTTGAGGTCTGTCTGTTTTTGCTATTTGTTTTGCGTTTTTGTTTTTGCAGCTTTTAGTTTTGTTTTTGTCACTGCGTGGAACCCAGTTCACCTACTGATTGAATGATTGTGTGACTGCAGTACATTGTTTATTGCTTTCATTTTATGACAATGGTCTTGTTAGATAGTAAAATTCATGTTAAATTGCTTTGTTTTAGGGGTTGTTTTTAAAAGTCTGCAACAGATTAACCCATTTTGCATTACTTTCTATGGGAAAGCGTGACTTGGTTTTGGAACGCTTTGGTTTTGGAACAGATTTCCAGAACAGATTAAGTTTGAGAACCAAGGTACCACTGTACTGGGTTTGTCTAGTCTAGTTTTATCTACTCTGCCTGGCAGCAGTGCTCCAAGGTCTCAAGCAAACGTTCTTCTCATTGCCTGCTACTTGATCCTGGAAATGCCAGGAACTGAACTTGGGACTGTCTTCATACGAAGTGCATGCTCTGCCCCTGACCCATGATCTTTCCCCACTTCAGCGGAGCAGGGGCTCCGCTGGGAGTGAGGGATTCCAGGCCCTGTACAGCTCCTAGCTCTCCCCCCCCCCGCCCAATAGGGATCAGGCACCCCGACCCTCGGAATTCTAGGATTCCGCTCCCATGAACTGGGTCCGCAGCTCAGGCAGCGTCTCACCATTCATCTCCCGCATGGCACGGACATAGTCGTTTGGGTCCTTGAAGCTGACAAAGCCATAGCCTTTCGTCTTTCCGGTGCGCTTGTCGCGGATAACCTTGGCCTTCAGGAAGGAGGGGTAGCGGCTGAAAGCGCGTGCAAGGATGTCATCGTTCACTTCATTGCCCAGGTCGCCACAGAAGATCCGGAAATCATCTGGGGGAGGGGAGAGAGGAAGGGAGGAAGAGCACAAGACATGAGGCTGGGCAATTGGCCCTTTTTACAATTTGTTGAACCCTTTCCTCGCGAAACAAGTTTCTGGCCCTCAAGACGGCAAAGTATATGGGCAAAAGGAAAGCAGGATGATTTGCAGCAGTCAAGGTACTAGTCCTCAGTGTCTTCTGTGACTCCTCGGCCTTCAAACAGCAGTAAAATTGTGTGTTATTTTCCCCAAACCTGTCTAATTTTAATAGTTTATTATCCAAGTCTCAAAAGTCAAGTTTGGCTTGATGGAGTTTGTTAACCTGGAATTAACATTTATTTCAAACAGAAATTTAAATATGAAAGCATTTATTGTCAACCGCTGGTGTCAACTAACCCCAAGCTTGAGGGAACAGTCCCTTGCAATGAGGATTCTTGCCAGTATTTTTGACTGTTCACCAACCCACGTGACGATGGACACTCACCAGAATCCCATTCAAGTAGGCTGGGGTCCTCCCAGCATGTCCCAGCAGCTGTGCGGATGCAGCGCTTGAGCTTTTCCTGCTTCATTTTCTTCTTGTCCTCTGGTGTGCTCTCTACAACAGGCTGGCCGGGAATGGGAAGAGAGAGAATGTGCTGATTAGGCAAAAGACCACTTCAAGAATTTGTTTCAAATGGAAATTTGTTTCTAGCCTGGTGAACTCCAAGTAGGTAGGTTGACTGAACCAGACTCTCTTCCCCCCCACATTCTCATTTACTCTGTTGGAGGAACTGGACATGGAGGAAGGAGCTAATTTCCTTCATGAGCATAAATCACCCATGTATGAGATAAGCCAACAGGTACAAGGTCAGTCAAGCCTGTTGCTATGGTTACAGCCCAGTGTTAAGGCATGCCAGCTCATGGTGGCCGGGTCTTTCGCTGTAGTGTGTCAGCCCGTGAGTCTGTCCATGAGTTGGAGTCTACGTTATATCTTGAATATAGAAATATTTTGCACTTGTATGTATATATCTGCCAGAATAAAAAGTCTACATATAAGCTGTATGTGTATATCAACGTCTGGAGCTGCTTTACTGAAGCCTTATCTTCTACAGCAGTAAACTGTTTTGGACCTTAAGCTGCCTCTGTGTGGTGATTGTAAGTTGGAGCAACTTCTGCTGCATTGGTATCTCACCTCACTTCCCCAACAGTTTCTGCCCATTTCTAGTGGGAAGCCACCACTGCTCCTTACCTCGACAGGTACAAATCCAGCATCGGGTCCCCGGGATCGCTTCCCCCGCGCGGGTGGCTGCTCGTGCCCACGTAGTGGCTGCAGGCTCCTCACATCCACCATTGGAACGGGCTCCGCCTCTGGCATACTTGGACCTATCACAGGCTCCTCCATCCCAACCGGCTCCTTCTCCTCCACCACAGGGGGCGGGGGCTCCCGATGCTCTTCCTGCAGAAGGAAGAGGAAGGGCTGTGATGTCACCGCTGTAGTACACATCGGAGGTCCTTTTTCAGATGCCTCCACCTTGCCAGAACTGCCCGGCAAAGGTAATCTTAAGCGGCGCAGTTCAACAACTTCCCGCACGGTGTCAGAAAGGATCCACCCACTGGAGACTTGGGGGAATTAAACTGTGTGTATAGTGGCTAGAGCGTCGGACTAGGACCCAGGAAGCAAATCCCCCCCTCAGCCATAATGCTCACTGGGTGACCTTGGTCAGTCACTGCCAAGTCTCAGCCTAACCTACCACACAGGGTTGTTGCGGGGATAAAATGGATAAGGGGAGAACCACGTGCTTGAGCTCCTTGGGGAAAAAAGATGGGATACAAATGCAATAAACAGTAATAATAAAAAATAATGTGGCCTTCATTCGGCATGCTCACTACTAACCTCTTGCTTCTTCACTGGCGGGGCAGAATACACTGTGGGAGCGGCCTGGATGACAGTGGGGTTCACTTTGGGGGGCACCACCACGGGTCGAGGAACAGGCACCAGCGGCGCCAGAGGACCGACGGGGATCCCTGGCCCAACCTAGCCAAAAAGCAGGCAGAAATCAGTGTCAGTTTTGCAAGTTCAGCGCTAATATCCGAAGTATGAGGCTGATCAAGTCCCCATCCCACTTTGAACCTGCAAGTCTCTGTTACTTGAGAACTTGCGCCAAAGTTTGTTTATTTCGTTCCACTTCCTAATGCATTTTTCTTTCACACCTTGCACCTTTAGACTTCACACTTAAGGATAGGGACTACCCTGTTATACTAGTGATCTGGGAGCCTTTTTTTGGCTGATGTGGGGGGGGGGGGAGCCACGTAAATAAAACCGAACACCAGCCGCTCCCAAAAAGCTTTCCCCTTGTACGTGCTTGTGAAGGTTTAGTAGGAGTAACGCGAGTCATGGATTTTACAGCACAGAGGCAGCTAAGTCACATAGAGCCAAATACTCAGGCTGTTCATTTCCAGTCTGGCAACATAATAAAGGATGATCTCCAGCTCTCATCCCCAGTCACCTGCCCCTGTTGGGCACATCCTAATGCTTGATAATAGTTCTGAATCAGACTTCTAGAAAAGCAGGGTTTCTCAAACCTGGGTCCCCAACCGTTGTTGGATTACAACGCCCATCATCCCTGATTGCTGGTCCTGCTAGCTAGGGATGATGGGAGCTGTAGACCAATAACAGCTGGGGACCCAAGTTTGAGAAACATTGGGCTAAAGAAGGAGCAGTTCCCTTCTGCTTCTTTCCCAGTAGCCCCATGTATTCCCCTTTGGTCTACACTGGCATGTCCCAATCTATTCCCCTCTGAGTGAACTCTGGCACAGAAGCAGAGAGCAGCCTCAAAAACCGGAAAAACAGATACCACCCCCGCCCTCTCGCCAAAGAAAAAGAAACTCACCGGGGGACCAGATCTCATGGGCCCTATGCCCCCTAGGGGCGGGCCAGGTGCTCTCTGCATTGGGGGACCCATAAGCATTGGGGGGCCCTGGGGGCCTGACATGGGGGGCCCCACCATAGACTGGTGATGAGGAGGCCGCATTGGCAGAGGACGAGGGCCACCTGCAAAAAAGAAAATGGAGTAATAATTAGAAATCAATGTTAGGCAGCACTCAGCACACTGACCAATAAAGGCATGGTGTTTTCTGGTGTTTTCTGCCCACCCAACCTTCAGTTTCTATACCCTTGGCTGGGCAGCTTAGAAATGTAATTAAAAAGCTTTGCATTCAGAAAAACATACTTTCCATTCATTGACTGGTTTATACGCTCCCTGCAAGGCCCTTTCCACCTGGCCTAGGGGGTGAGGCCCAGATTCACCAGCCCTACTGAAGAAGCTCCTCATGAGGCCGGAGGAACATCGCCCAGCTATTATTTTATTGATTTATTGATTTAATATGCTTTACACCGCTTTGAGGTTTTTATTAAAAATATAAAGCAGTACAGAAATTAATAAATAAATAAAATACGCTGTGGCTCAAAGGGGAAGAAATTATTGGTTTTTCCTTCAAAGTCAGCTGAACCCCAAAAAGCCTCTGGATTCCCTGAGAGTCCCAGAGACAACAGGGTATGGAGTGATGTGCGTTCAGGCCTCTCCCCAACTTCTGTGCAAATGCCATGAGGCACAATAGGCACATCACGCCAGAGGCCCATCTAGTCCAACATTCTGTTCTCCTAGTGGCCAACCAGATATCTATGGGAAGCCCACAAGCGGGACCTGAGAGTGACAGCTCTCTCCAAATTTCTGATACCCAGCAACTGGCATTCATAGGCATACTGTCTCGAATAGTGGGTGTTAAATACGGCCATCGGTCCTAGCAGCCATCGATAGAAAATCCATGGGGAAGAAGGCTAACACTCTTTAAAGCCAGCCATACCTTGTGCTATAATGGAAACATGGCTAGACACCCAAATGATTTTTCTTTTTAAGATAAACCTGCTTATCAGGAAGAGTCACAGGAAGAGGATCGGTGGAAGAAAGACTACGTCTGTGCTGAATAGGAAGAAGATACGTTACATCAAGGATGGGGAAACTGGCTCTCCAGATGCTGTTGGACTCTAACTCCCAACAGCCCAGCCAGCAAGGTCAACGGTAAAGGATGACATGAGCTGCAGTCCAACAACTTCAGGAAGCACAAAGATTCCCCATCCCTACTCTTAATAAGAAGACCTATAGTGAATCAGACTAATCCTGACCACCAGCACCTTGCCATCAACTTCAAAGCAGAGGCTATTCCCAGCTACTCAATATCCTCAACCTGAGCCTTCATCCATACAAATCATGTGCACTCCCACTGAATCATGGCTTCCTATCTGCCTCCACAGAATCCCACCAAACCTCCCACTCCAGGTTCCTTGCAAAACGGTGAACACAACCAACAAATAATAAAAAAGACAGCTTACCGGATCTCTGCAGAACATGAGGCACAAAGGTCGGCCGGAGGATGGGGGGGCGTTGCGGGGGGACAGCTGGAGGGAAGAGAGAATGGATTTCATGGCCCTTGGACATACAAAGCCCATTTCACAATCTTTGCAAAAGGCTGAATTCACAGTGCTGGCAATTAGCCTTTAAAACCTAAATGACTGACAACCAGTATACTTGAAGGGATGGTCTTCTCCAATATGAGCCTGCCTGGCCACAGGTCAGCTGGAGAGTCCCTTTCTGCATGCCCTGTCTCCATATGAGGTGTGATTGGAGGAAACACTTAAAAGAACTCTATTGCAGGGTCAACAAAGTATGAATTTCTGTTTGAACACTTCCCTCTTGCTCTTCTGAAGCTAGCTGAAAACTTATTTCTTCTTTGAGGCCTACGACCTGTAGGTTCTTGAATGTTTTATTCCTAGCTCTTTCAGTTTAGTTGAGATGAGGAGCCTGTGGCTCTCCAGATGCTGGACTTTCAACTCCCATAAGCACCAATCAACACGGTCAAAGGCCAGGAATGATGGTAAATGTAGTCCAGCAATAGCTGGAGGGCCACAGCTTTCTCATTCCTCTGCTGATGTGATCTTAGCGCCCTAACAATTTATTAATCTGTTTTAATTGCTTGGTTATTCTCTTAAGCATTTTGGGTGGGACACAACTTAATATCTGACATAACTGCAGTTGTGGTGGGGAACCTGTGACCCTACAGAGGTCACTGGATTACAACTTCCACCAGCCCCAACCATGGTGGCTGAGGCTGATGAAAGCTGGAGGGACACAGGCTTTGCATCCCTCAGGTAAGCATAGAATTACAAAGGCACTGGCTATATACCTGGGCCCACAAATGGCACTGGAGGAGCCACGATGGGGGTCACCACAGTGGCTGCTGCTGCTGCTCGGGCTTCCAGACTCTGCTGGACCTGGAAGAAAAAAAAGAAACAATTGGCAAGAACAGATGTCAGTGAAGTAAGATGAGCAGTCAAGTACGAAAGTTTAGTATTCACACATTCATCCTCCTCACCCCAGCTTCCTAAGGGCAGCTCTGCTGCATCAGACCAAAACCCTACACTATCTGCAATCCTTGCTTCCTGAAGATCAAATGCCTATCTAACTTGCATGATGTGCACCAATTCTGCCTTGCACTCAGCAGCATGGTAGATGCTGGATAGAACATAAAAGTGGCATGATTGAAAGAGGACTTGCACATCACAACCTAATGGGTGAGGTAGCAATGAAGAGAAAACACAGTGTTAGTGCTATAGGAATGGTTTGTTGTAGAATTACACCATACGGTATTACCTATGTGCTAAAAAGAAATATTCTACTGTTTCAAAACACTGATCAAAACCTAAATTGGGGCGGGGGGAGCAGGCTCTGCTGGCCATGGAGTAAGCAGCAGAAACTGAGAGCTCAGAGAGAAAATACTTTAAAGGATGGATTTCTCACTCTGAAGAACAAGTATTATGAAGCAAAGAATACAGGTAAGTCCTTAAGAACTTTTCAAGCAGGAATGTAATTTGGAGTTGTGAAATAATAAACATTACTACTTAATTTCTGGGCAAGACACAAGCCCTGGGCCAGACGGCAAACTGACTGGCTGGAAAAGAATCTAAAGCAAAGGGCTTGTGAAGACAAAAAAATGGACAATTAGAAATTATCGGACCTCTTACATTTAAATAGTAGAAGTAACAAAGAAAGGATCAATACCCAGGACAGTAAAATATTTGGAAATCTTGGAGTAAATAATTGAATATAATTAATTACTCTTCCTTCTGGTCTCTGGGCCTGAAGCCTGATACCAGGTTGGAGACTAGATTTAATTGACGCAAAAGAACTTGAAAGGGAAAAACAACAATAAATACTACAAATAAACAAGGGGCAAGGTGAATATAAAATGGAAGAATGGTATAAAGAGGTGTGGGATACAGCAATTAATGACAAATTAACATGTGTTATTAAGGTGGGGAATATGCAGGAGAAATGATTTTGAGGAGATATGGAAGATATTTGTAGAATTTGTGCTCTTAAAACGGAAAGGGGTCAAACTATCGCAAGAGGTGCTGAAATTTTGGGAGGTTGGATAGTTATAATGGAATGGTCGGGGGGTGGAGAGTGCATATTTTTATTTCTACTTTATTATTATTACTTTGTTTATAAAAGAAACCTAAATCAACAACTACTGCTTCAGCCAAAGTAGAAAAGTGACAGCACCAATATATTTTGAAAACCACAAATGTGTAATCTGAACCTCTAATCCCAAAGCCCAGCCTTCTTCACCTGGACCAGATTTCAAGGCTTCTACCGAAAGCCAGGAGCTGTTTCATATAGAGTGAGACCACTGGTCCATTTACCGTAGCTCAGTATTATCTATACACTACTTATGGTTAGCAGCTCTTTGGGGTTTCAGGCAGGATATTTTTTCCCATTCCCAACTGGAGATGCTAGGATTTCAACCTAGGACCTTTTGCATGCAAAATATGTTTTCTATCATTGAGCTACAGCCCTGTCCCTCAAAGCTGTCCAGCAAGCATCCTGCATTGCAAAAGGTAAGTCTCAAGCAGTCTCCTCACCTGTTGGTAGGTGTTGGTGGCAATGATGGGTCGGATGACAGGGACCGGGGGGACTGCAGACACAGCTGGCACTGCCAGGGCAACTGGGACAGCTTCTACCACAGGGGCAACAGGAGGCAAGGATACTGGAGCTCCCAGCACCTCCTGCTCAAACCTGTAAACAAGAACCCATAACATTTATATCATTCTTTTGCCATACAAATGCTCCACATACAGCATTCCATTATTAATCTGAACAACTGGCTTGATATTTTGATTGTTTTTATTACATCCTTGCTGAGGACCATGAAGGGCCAAGTTCAAATCCCACCCAGCCAGCAACAAAGCTCACTCTGGAATCTGCATCACCTTTCATCCTAATCAATTTCGCAGGTCTGTTGAGGAGAGAAAATGAGGGGGAAGGGGGCCATGGACACTACTTTAACTTCTATTAAGGCATGATATAAATACCAAATAATAATCACCATCATCATCAGACAAGAACATCAAATGTTTTAAAGTCTATTGTCAAACCACACCAAGAGTTGGAAAGCAGGCTGTTTGGAGGAATATTCACTTCAGAACAGCTCTGCCCCATACTGAAATCAGAAGGGAAAAAATAGGGAATGGTTTGCGTAAGCTCTGAAAACAAGGCTAAGGTGGGCTCTGAACTGGAAGCATCCCAGCTCGCAAGGGAGACTCGGAGCTCCCATTACCAACACTGCCCTGGGTTCCACAGCCCCGTTTCCTAGCACCTGCAACGCTTTTCTTTCCAGCGTGTTCACTGTCAACATTGACTGTCGCTGTAAGACAGGGAGGGAGGGATGGAGCCCCCCCCTTGAAATCTCCCAGGTGTCCCCAGACTTCCAGCTCCCATCACCTCCGTCCATTAAATCATTTTGGCTGGTCTTCGCTGCCCGCCCCCGCAAACACAGGGCCCCGCAATGGGAGCCTCCCCGCTTCACTCACAGGGCCATCTCGGCTTCCATTTCCTTCAGCCTCTCCTCTCCACTTTTCGCGCCGCCGCCGCCACCTGCGGCCGCCGCCGGTGGCCCTTTCCCGGGCACCCCTCCAGGCACCCCGGGGGGCCCTCCCGGCGGCGGAGGGGGCGGAATCGCCGGAGCCGCCATGGCTCAAGTGCTCTTCCAAGTCGGTAGCAACCGCTCCTACAACTAGATGGACCACCGTCCGCCGAGACTACTTCCGGCGCAGCAATGATGACGATAGCCCTGGGACTTCCGGCGCACTTCGCTGACGGTAGCAGAAAAAATACAACTTCCGGTACAATCAGAGCGCTGTCGTAGGCTGTGTCTCTCTATGGTTGCAGGACGGTGTAGCTCTTTCCTTGTCATTCTCTCTGATGAAAACTCGGCAGCAACCTATTTTTTTGCTAGGAGTGAGGAAATAAGGTTAAGACCGGAAGTATTGCTAAGAACTGCCGCAGTGTGACTGAGTAATTGCTAACTCTATGGACACGTCGCGTTCCTTTTCCCGCAGGACGCTGGGCGGGGCTAGGTAGAAGGGGCGGGGCTAGGGTGCCCCCTGGTTGGAAGAAACTGAAGAGGGGGAACATGGTCTATTAATCTGTGGGACTTATAGAATCGTGCTGTAATTTTTCCACTCACCTCTCCATCCAGGGAAGCAAGAGGCATTATCAGAGTGAAGGAGCACCTCACAGCCAGGCAGAAGCACACAGAGGAAGCTCAGTGATGGTGATGCCTAGGGAAAGGGGGAATGGCCGGAGGAATCCCAAGGGCCAGATAAGTGAGGTGTGGAGGGCTGCAATCAGCCCTGAAGGCCAAGGCTTTCATTCTTACCTTGTGTGTTTATTCAGAAGCAAAATCCACAGAGTTCAATAATAAATGTAAATAGGTCTGTCACTTTGCAATGCAGCCCTACAGCAATCTGAATCACCCTGAGTAGGGCTTGCTTCCTAGCAATCAACCACCTAATGTTTTCCTTTTGTCCAAGTGAAGGGCTTCTCACAGTGGGAGAAAAATATCACCTTAGTGCAAGAATGCCAACTTGAATAAAATATGGGGGGGCAGGTAAGCCTCTCCCCGCATAATCGATCACAAAATGCGGCATAAGTGCACAATTGGCAATGACCATCAACTTTGGGGGGCTTGGGCCCCCTCAAATATTTTATTGAGGGCCCAAAGTGACGTTGGCCCCTAGGAGTTGACTCCTATGCTACAATGCCAAAGCAGCAGTGATGAAGTCAGGCCTTAAGCCCAGCAGGAAAATAACTCCCTTCTGTAAAATGTGTTATCTAGGCTCCCGCCTCTTGCATAAGCACGGAATTCAGGGACTTTTGTCATCTGCTTAAGTAACTTATTACAACATATCCAAACAACCTGTGGAACATTCCTTTATCATGAGCACCAAGTGGGAACTGGCCAGCTGCAAGAGAAGGCTGGCTGTGACGTAGCCAGATCAGCCTTCAATCTAACAAGCAAGTAGGTAATTCCATATGCAAAAGTATTCCAGACTGCTTATTAAGTGGAAGTGGAGGGGTGGTGGTTTATGGCAAAGTAAGGAGGGGTGCTGTGGAAAATTATGTGAGTCGTGTATCCTACATGCTATAAGAAGCACCCCAGTCATTGACAACAATACCACAAATTCACACGTAATCCGCTGATCTTAACACAAACCATAGCCACATGTTTTTATGCCTTTTATTAGAATTTGCACTGTTCACATGATGTTGGACGCTCAAGTCAGCATGACCAAGAAAAAGCGTTATTTCAGACTATCCTTCAGACACCGCATTTCGGTGGGGGGACCTCAGCAGCACAGCAGTGTCATGAGAAAGGGAGCAACTGGCAGGGGCAAGACAATCAGATCTTGCCAGGAAAAGTCCCCTCTTCTATGCGCTCATCCCAACTAGTGACCTGAAAAAGACCAATAGGCTTCTTTGATTAGTCATATCTTCTGGGCTAGTACAGAGGCAAAGTGACTAAGACTACAGATCTCCTCCTCACATGGAATTCTGCAGCTTTCTTTGTAGAAAATTAAATCACATTTCTAATCCTCATAACTATAGATTATAACAGTCTTCTTTGGTGGGCTTTGTGGGAGTTGCCTGCAAAATATTGCAAGGTGATATTTATGTTTCCTGCATAGCTATCTAGCTTATCCTCATATTTAAGAAAATTTTGACCTTGCAATTTGTCCATGAAAAGGTCCCAAGGCAATACAATAAAAATAGTAGAAGTTCCAGTTATGTTCTTTTATTACCCATCACTTATCAGTGCATATCCTCCTTGTTCGTTTGCCACATACAGCTAAAAATATGGGAACATATCAGGCTCACATTATTAATTTTGTGCAAAATAATAGGTTTTAGGAGTTATCATTTTGAGCAGATTGAAGTTTTCTGACACACATTAAGCACGTGTCTATTGCATCTCTGAGGCTTCACCCAACACAGCCTATGGTCCACAGAACCTCCCCTCCAGTCAAATAACAGAGCACTGAAATGTGCCAAACACCACCCACCAAGCCCATCCTTTACGCTGACACCTATTTCTCTTTCACATACACATTCCTTAACCCTGGTCAGTTCCATTCACATACCCAAGAAACGGGGCAAAGGGACGTGTACACTCTTTTGTACCACTGACAGACATAAGGGTCTCCTCCCTTGGCATTCATGGCTTTCTCACAGCGGTGGAAATCTGTGGAGAGAGAAATGTTTCAGACTTATGAAGATGACCACTGCAGCTTTTTAAATCCCAGACTGTTCGCAAGAATCGATGTATTCTGCACAAGGTGGCATCAGACATTATTTTTGCCTATCTCTGCTTATTTTATTGTTATTTAATCTTTCTTTCCTCCTCTACTATAGAAAGTACCCAGATTACCCAACTTACAAAAAAGAATACAAAACACTTGCACATTCTCGTAATAAGGATATTATAGTGATAATATTATGGTCTGACCTGTTGCATTTTCCTATTTTTTCCACTTACTGCCTCATTTTATGCACAGATCTAGAAGTGCTGCAGCCTGAAACTTTTAGGAAGACTTGTACAGTACACTATGGACCTTGCCTGCAATAGTGAAAGTCAACAGTTTGGAAGTTCAGACATGGTACAATAGGACAACTACATTTTTTATACTTCTCTGGCAACTCAGATGTCAGATGATGAATAGTCCTAGTTTCTCATTACTCACCCAAGGATGCAAAAATTCACATAAATAAATTATACTCACCAAGATAATTTTGCCAGCAGTTCCGGGTTTGGTTTTGATTGGGGAACCGGCTGTCAAACGGAGCCGTTCGGTAATTTTCCAGCTTTTCCTTTATGGTTTCAGACATGTTCTCTTCTCTGAAAGAATATATAAAATCAGCAATATGAAAAGACCCAGAAGCTTCACAGCAGTAACGCTCAGAACCCATATCCCATGTTAAGGGATTATGTGTCCCAAAGATATTTATATCTTCAGGGAGCATTCCAACAACTGGATGGCAGCACAGTCAGATCATGGGAGCAGAACACTGCTTAAAAGGTAAAGGTAAAGGACCCCTGGACAGTTAAGTCCAGTCAAAGGTGACTATGGGGTTGAGGCGCTCATCTCGCTTTCAGGCCGAGGGAGCCGGCGTTTGTCCACAGACAGCTTTCCAGGTCATATGGCCAGCATGACTAAACCACTTCTGGTGCAACGGAACACCGTGAAGGAAATCAGAACGCACAGAAATGCCGTTTACCTTTCCGCCACAGTGGTACCTATTTATCTACTTGCACTGTTAGCTTTCTAACCCCAGCCCACCAAGCACGCATACACACATGTATACCTATCAATCCATGCAGCAAAGAAATACATTAACACAGTATTATCTCTGTACACCACCCCCTAACAAATCTACAACATTAAAACCCCATCACCCAATATCTGCCTGATAAGAGGCCAGAAGGATATTGCTTCAAGTCCCAACACTGCTGTGGACATGCTGGAAGGAGAGAAGTAGTATGCAGAGCAGGTATAAGGGAACCTCTGGCCCTCCAGATGTTGAACTACATCCCTGGCAAATGGTGATGCTTGCTGGGGCTGATGTGAGTTGTGGTTCAGCAACATCTGAAGGGGCAAAATTTCTTCACACCTGCACTGCTGTGAGTTCTGGAAGACCTGCTTCCTGCTCTGCTAGCTTTTTTCCACCTGGCCTGGGAGGGTGGGGTCCTGGCTGACTCCAGCTACAAAAGCTGAGGTTGCTGAGCAGACTCTTGGTTTGGAGTATTGTTCAGTGGGTTTTATTGCTATTTCTGATACTAATTTTCTTGTATCTTTATTTTTAAATCATATGATTTATGTCGCAATTGTTCTGTTTGGTTGTGTACTAATTGACTTGTTTTATTTATTGTTTATTACTATGTTTGTAGTTTGTATTATGTAAATATTTTCATGTTATAAGCTGCCTTGAGCATGATGACAGCTCCCAGTACTACATCTGCAGCGCAAGAAGTTAATGCAATCAAAAGCCCTGCTCCCGCTCCTGATGACTGCATACCTGAAACATGTGTATCAAGCATACCTAAAAAGTCTTGCTCCCTGATCTCAGATGCACCAAAGTAGCAATAGTTACTTCTTGGTAGGATGGCGAGAAGCAATTAAGAATAGTACTCCTGTACCTTCAGTAATTCTATAAGCAGAGGCTTCCAGCAGGTGCAACCTGTCAGTTCTGCAGCAAGTTTGATTAAAGCTGCCTCCACCAAAGTCTCCTCTCCTGCACCATTTCAGAAGCCTTCCATTCCACCTGGTCACCTTACCTGGTCAGTGGGATAGAGAAAGAGCTCTTTGGAGCTTCACTAAAAATGCCACCATCAATACTCTTTCAGCTATGCAGCTGCACCTACAACAGTTGTGCAGCAGGCAGAAATTCAGCACTGGGAGCTTTTGCCCAAGCATGCTGACAGAAAGAGCAGGTAAAGGTAAAGGGACCCGTGACCATTACGTCCAGTCGTGGCCAACTCTGGGGTTGCGGCGCTCATCTCATTTTATTGGCTGAGGGAGCCGGCGTACAGCTTCCGGGTCATGTGGCCAGCATGACTAAGCCGCTTCTGGCAAACCAGAGCAGCGCATGGAAACGCTGTTTACCTTCTCGCCGGAGCACTCCCTGCTAAAATTCTTACACCGCTAATAAAAAATGTACATCAGCCTTGCTAAGACTAAAGGGAGGAGGAAGATGACAAGCCAGCTCAACACACCTGCACAAAGCCTCTTGCAACCGAACAACAAATAAAAAGACATGTACTATACAACAAATGATGATACATTAGAAAGTACTCAAAAGTATCTCACACATAAATAGCAATGATGTTTGAATTACATCAAGGTGACAGCAAAGGAAAGGAGGCAATTGAAACCATTGATTTAAATAAAGTTTCCCACAGAGACTTCTTCATATATTTCCTAAACAGCAGTTAAATCCTAAGACCTGTAAAGCACCTAAGAGTGTAGCTATTCATAACAGGTTCATTATATTCATAACTTCATTAATATGGAAAGGCCTCCTTTAGCACAATAAGGGGCTCTGATTCACTTTGGAGATTAACTGTATGTCCAATATGCTTATGTTCAGATTTAATGAAAAGAAACATAGTATTTACAAATAATCTTTTAAAAACCTTTTTTTTAATCGTATTTTTTAGCCACCTGAGTATTATTGCATTGCAACAATTCTGAAACATAAGTATAAGCATGGGTTACATTTAGACTGTCAAAGAGACAGTTAAGAGGTGCCACAACAATCACCTTCAATTATCTGACCAGCTGCCACATGGGGCAAATCTATCTCCTGTTGCTCCAGCAGGTAGAAGCAGAAATTCTAATTATGTGTAAGAAACTGGAGACTAAATATTACGGGGAGAGTGCTTCATTTTGTGCAGATTATTTAGCATACTGCCATGGAAGGAGATTTAAGCAGAAGCTAGATTGCCACCTATCAAGGATGCTGCAGTAGTGGCTGTCCCCCTCACACCCAGAAGTAGGCTGGACTAGATGGAACTCTGAGGTCCCTTCTGACTTCAATACCTGCAGGATCAAGGGTGAGTAAAGAGCAGCACATCCCTGGATGATTTCAAATACAGTGGTACCTCGGGTTAAGTACTTAATTCGTTCCGGAGGTCCGTTCTTAACCTGAAACTGTTCTTAACCTGAAGCACCACTTTAGCCAATGGGGCCTCCTGCTGCTGCCGCGCCACTGGAGCACAAATTCTGTTCTCATCCTGAAGCAAAGTTCTTAACCCAAGGTACTATTTCTGGGTTAACGGAGTCTGTAACCTGAAGCGTATGTAACCCGAGGTACCACTGTACCTCAGCAAAGAGCCCTGGCCCAACTGTTTCAGGAGTGGCAACAACAACAAAATATATACATGCGCGTTCCGGTCTCCCCGCCGTCCAATATATATTGCTAAAATAATTTAAGGCTCCTGGGGTGTGTGTGTTGGGGTGAGATTTGTAGTCACCCGGAAGTGGACTTGTGTGTGTGTTCGTGTGTGTGTGTGTGTGATTTATCGCGTTCCTGGGCTCAGAATCCACTCTTTTCAGCGCATGTCTTCTTAAATTATTGTATTTTAATATTTTGCTGGAAGCCGCCTAGAGTGTCTGGGGAAACCCAGCCAGATGGGCGGGATATATTTATTTATTTATTTATTTTTATAAAAACGCAGAGCGGGTCCCACCAGGCCTGAAGCCTGTCCACCCCGGAGAAAGATTAAAGCCCCAGTATTGCAGAACGGGGGCGATGAGAGGCGAGAAAAGGGCGCCTTGGAAAAGCCTCCTTGGCGGGATTCGAACCCAGGGCTTCCCCGCTCCGTCCCCTCGCCCGCCCTTCACCTTCTGGGCCCCAAGCGGCGCCGTCGGCCGGTTCCCCTGGAGGGAAGGAAGGAGTCCGGCCTTCCTAACCAGCACCCAAATCCCGGCCCGTCTCCGAGAGAAGGCCGGGCCCAGCCCTCCGAGCTCCGGCTTCCCCTCCTCCCGGCCCGGGCTCCCTCCGGCCTCCGCGCTTCGCACCTCAGCAGCAGCGGCACTCAAGGCTCTTCCCTCAAAGTGACTTTCACCCGTAGACCGGCCGCGGCTGTGCCGGAACAAACGAGAGCGGGGATTGTAGAGCGGCGCAGGAAAAGGCGGGCACAACGGCGTGATGGACAAGCCTTCTCCGCGCTCGCATGCGTTCGAGGAAAGATTTGCGGCGGGCGGGTAGGCGGGCGCTCTTCCCCGACAGGCCCGGTGGTCACGCCCCCTTTCGAGTCTGCCCAATGAGAGCGAGCTTCGGGACAGTTGCGTTCTCTTTACCCCGCCCCCCCCCCGAAAATCATATCACGGCTTTGATTTTTGTCGGTTGAAAATTCTAGCGCTCAGCAAAAAGAAAAAATCTGGCTTTGGATTGTTACCACGGGACAGCAGGGCTGCGATCCTCTGCTGCACATAGCTCGCATTTAACTTAATGAGTTACTTCTGAGTAAACATGCATCACATTGGGCTGCAAAGATGAGGCATAGAGGAAGAAGACAGTTCCTGGATGAAAACCGAACAGCTCTCCCATGTGTTGGCATGTCCCACTGTTCTGTCCAAAAAACAGAAATTTCTAGGGAAATGTATTTACAGAAATTTATTTGATTACAAGGCAGGCAGTCCCCATGACCCCAGGACTGGCTCTACTTAACTTGTATAGTGTTATATGAATTCTTTTTTTATATAATATATTTATTAAAGTTTAGGAATTTATATAAAACAGAATAAACAGAACAATAAAAACAAAAACAATAAAAATACATACAATCCAAAAAAGAAAGAACACACATACAAAACAGGTATAGTTTCCATCCCTTATATTCATAAAACTTACTTTCCCGACCTCCTCATACCTCCCCTTTCTGTATTCCATTCTCTAATTAAGTCAATTCAGCAAATCCTTTCCCTAATTTCTATATACTTTTTAACCTTTCTTTTCTTAATCACATAATCATTACAGCTTTTAACTCCTTAATTTCTGAATCAACATCGTTCTAGCCTTCAATAATTTTGCAATGTTTCTTAAGATAGTCCTTAAATTTCTTCCAATCTTCTTCCGCTGTCTCTTTTCCCTGGTCTCGAATTCTACCGGTCATTTCTGCCAGTCCCATATAGTCTATCACTTTCATCTGCCATTCTTCCACGGTGGGTAGATCTTGTGTCTTCCAATACTTTGCGATGAGTATTCTTGCTGCTGTTGTAGCATACATAAAAAATGTTCTGTCCTTCTTTGGCACCAATTGGCCGACCATACCCAGGAGAAAGGCCTCTGGTTTCTTCAGAAAGGTATATTTAAATACCTTTTTCATTTCATTATAAATCATTTCCCAGAAAGCCTTAATCCTTGGGCATGTCCACCAAAGGTGAAAGAATGTACCTTCAGACTCTTTACATTTCCAACACTTATTATCAGGCAAGTGGTAAATTTTTGCGAGCTTGACTGGAGTCATGTACCACCTATAAATCATTTTCATAATATTTTCTTTCAAGGCATTACATGCCGTAAATTTCATACCGGTGGTCCACAACCGTTCCCAGTCCTCAAACATAATGTTATGACCAATATCTTGTGCCCACTTGATCATAGCTGATTTAACTATTTCATCCTGTGTATTCCATTCCAACAGCAAGTTATACATTTTTGACAAGTTCTTAGTTTTGGATTCTAGTAATTCTGTCTCCAGTTTCGATTTTTCCACCTGGAAGCCAATTTTCCTGTCTGACTTAAAAACCTCCATTATTTGATAGTAATGGAGCCAGTCTCTCACTTTATCTTTCAGTTTCTCATAACTCTGCAATTTCATTACATCCCCTTCTTGTTCCAAAATTTCCCAATATTTCGGCCATTTAGACTCCATATTAAGTTTTTTCACAGCCTTTGCCTCCATTGGGGACAACCACCTGGGAGTTTTGTTCTCCAGCAAGTCTTTATACCTAATCCAGACATTATACAGTGCTTTCCTGACAATATGGTTTTTAAAAGCTTTATGAGCTTTAACCTTGTCGTACCACAAATATGCATGCCACCCAAAAGTATTATTGAACCCTTCTAAATCCAAGATATCTGTATTCTCAAGAAGTAGCCAGTCTTTCAACCAGCAAAAAGCCGCTGATTCATAATAAAGTTTAAAATCTGGCAGGGCAAATCCCCCCCTTTCTTTTGCATCAGTTAATATCTTAAATTTTATCCTGGGCTTTTTGCCCTGCCAGACAAATTTTGAAATATCTTTCTGCCACTTCTTGAAGCAGTCCATCTTGTCAACAATTTGCAATGTTTGAAACAAAAATAACATTCTAGGCAATACATTCATCTTTATAGCTGCAATTCGGCCCAACAAGGAAAGCTTCAATTTTGACCAAATTTCTAAATCTTTTTTTACCTCTGTCCAGCATTTTTCATAATTATCTTTAAACAAATTCACATTTTTAGTTGTCATATTGATCCCCAAGTATTTCACTTTCTTAACCACAGTTAAACCTGTCTCATTCTGAAACCTCTCCCTTTCCATAGGTGTTAATTTTTTCCCCCAATACCTTAGTTTTGGATTTGTTCAATTTAAATCCTGCAACCTGGCCAAAATCTTGAATTAGTTCTAATACCCTTTTAGTACTAGATTCTGGCTCTTGTAACGTAAGTACCAAGTCATCTGCAAATGCTCTCAATTTGTATTGTTTAGCTCCTACCTGTACCTCTTTAACCAGCTGGTCCTTTCTGATCATATTCAGCAAGACTTCCAGGACTGATATAAAAAGTAATGGAGAGTTTGGGCACCCCTGACGTGTCCCTTTTTCTATCTTAAACTCTTCCGTAACCATATTGTTTACAATTAACTTTGCTTTCTGCTCTGAGTATATTGCACCTATACCATTTTCAAATCCTTGGCCTACCCCCATCCCCTGGAGATTCTTCTTCATAAAACTCCAAGAAATATTGTCAAAGGCTTTCTCCGCGTCCACAAATATCAAAACTGCTTTAGTATTTATGTTCACTTCTAGCTTTTCCAAAATGTCTATTATATTCCTTACATTATCTGACATATGTCTTCTCGGGAGAAAGCCCGCTTGGTCCCTGTGAATCTCTTCCATCAAAACTTTTTTCAGTCTCTTAGCCAGAATATCAGCAAAAATTTTGTAATCCACATTTAGTAACGAAATAGGGCGGTAGTTCTTAAGTTGGTTCTTTTCAGTCTCAGTCTTTGGTATAAGTGTAATATAAGCTTCTTTCCACGTTTCTGGTGCCTTTTTCCCCTCCAAAATTTCATTACAAACTTCTTTCATAGGTTGTAATAGCCACTCCTTTAACATTTTATAATATCTGGAAGTAAGCCCATCCGGTCCCGGAGACTTGCCCAGTTGCATATTTTGAATGGCACCTTCTATTTCCTGTTCAGTTATTTTCTGGTTCAAACCTATTTTACTTTCATAATAAATTTTTTTGTAATCCATAAGTCTTGAGAAATTTGTCTATGTCTATCTCTTTCTGCGGCCCTTGTGTATATAATTGTTTAAAATATCTCTGGAAGCAGTTTCTAATCTCATTTGGCTTATATACATTCTTTCCTTCCACTTCTAGATTTGTAACCGTATTTAATTTTTGTCTTTTCTTCATTTGCCAAGCCAATAGTTTACCGCATTTATCTGCTGATTCAAATGTCTTTTGTCTCATTTGTTTAATTTTCCATTCTATTTCTTGATTCATCAGCTCCATATATTGTGTTTGATACAATTTGATTTCTCTCAAAATCTCTTTGGACTTTGGTTTTGATCTTAGTTTCTTTTCCCCTTCTTTTATCTTCTCCAAAATCTTGTCTTTTTTCTCATTTTGGCTTCTCTTTTTTATTGCATTTTGTTGTATCAGAAATCCTCGCATAACGGCTTTACTTGCATCCCAGATTACTCTTTTTTCCACATTGGTGTTCATGTTTATTTCAAAATAATCTCTCAAAGTTTTTTGGGCCTTTTTGTACACTTCTTCATCTCTAAATAGGGTCTTTTCCTTCCAGTAGCACCTTAAAGACCAACTAAGTTAGTTCTTGGTATGAGCTTTCGTGTGCATGCACACTTCTTCAGATACACTTCAGATACACTTCATCTCCATTCTTACTGCATTGTGGTCGGAGCAGGTTTTTGGGCAGATTTCCACCTTCTTTATCCTTGATGCCATTCCTCTAGTAACCCAGATTTGATCGATTCTGGTCCATGTCATTTTGGCTTCAGAAAAGAAGGTTCCCTCTCTCTCAAGAGGATTCTTTGTTCTCCAAATATCAATCAAGTCCATATTGTCAGTCATTTCAAAAAAAGTTTTTGGTAATCTTCCATCCTTAGTGAGTACCTGTCTTTGTGCTTTGTCCATATTGGTAGATACTACTCCATTCATGTCTCCTATCAAAATTAGATTATAGTCCATATAGTCCAACAAAATCTCATGCAACTTCTTAAAGAATTCAGATTTCCCCTCGTTCGGTGCATAAATTCCTACAGCCAAAAATTTCTCTCCTTGGATTTGAATTTCAATTGCCAGGAATCTTCCTTGTTCATCTTTAAAAACAAATTTCGGTAGTAATTTTTCCTTTGCATATATCACAACTCCTCTTTTTTTAACTTTGTCTGATGAAATAAATTCTTGCCCCAATCTTTTATTCACCAATATTTTCCTTTGTAGCCTCGTCACATGTGTTTCTTGTAAACAGATCAAATCCAGTTGTTCTTTCTTCAGTATATGAAAAACAGCTTTCCTCTTTCGAGGCATATTCAAACCATTACAATTCCAACTTAGAAGTTGCAGAGCCATGATGAGACTATTTACTTATTCCTGTTGCTCCAAGTAGTTGTTCTTCCTCTGTCGATGGTTTCAAACCAAATGACAGTGTTATATGAATTCTAAGGTCACGGGGGTGGGAAGGATTTTTGTTTGTGTAAATAGCAGTTTATTTTGTGTGTTTACGTACAGTGGTACCTTGAGTTACATACACTTCAGGTTACAGACTCCACTAACCCAGAAAGAGTGCTTCAGGTTAAGAACTTTGCTTCAGGATGAGAACAGAAATCGTGCGCAGCGGCAGAGGGAGGCCCCATTAGCTAAAGTGGTGCTAAAGTATTTACCATCTCAAAGGAATGGCCTGGCTACCCAGAAAATGCAATCAAATTAGGCATTATTAGGTATCCTGGCAGACAGGAGAGAAGCAACACACTCAATTTTTTGCTGGAGACTGCCTCCTTCTGTGATGTATGTATCATGTTTTTTTGGGGGGGGGTCGTGGGGTACAGGGTGGGCAATTTCAAAAGTTTTTATAGGGGCTTGCACACCGTTGTTCTGGGTCTCTCCTACCTCCTTGCAAGGGAGGAGGGGAGAACTCTGTTGCAACAGAAAAATAGAGGTCTGCCTTGCTTTCTGTGAATCTTGCCTCCATCCATTCATCTCTGACCGATCATGGACTTAGGGGACTCAGTCCCTCGGGGAGTTGGGCAGTAAAGGTGAAATATACTCAGAGTTGCAAATTGATTTCATGCTCCTTATTCAGCTCATAGTGGTGAGGAGGAATGAATGAATGTCCCCTCAAAGTATCTGCTTTATATACATTATTTATACAATGGGCTGCACATGATTGGCTAATTCTGGAATTCTACTGTAAGCCAATCAGGTTGTGGATTCACTTATATCTGGAGCATGATTGGGTGGTTCCTGCCAACCAATCATACTGCTGCATTGTTCTAGGACCAATCAGACTGCTGCATTCTGAATCCTATTGTTCTAGGACCAATCAGACTGCTGCAATTTGGATCCTATTGTTCTAGGACCAATCAGACTGCTGCAGTTTGGATCCTATTCAACTCAGTACATAACAAAAAGCCAAACCCCCTATTTCCCCCCTATAACAATAGTCACAGTATGTTGCAAATTAGAAACAAAAAACTCATAACACATATATTAACTGCTGCAAGAGCAACTGTTGCTAGGACATGGAAATCATTAAAATAATTAACTATGGACCAATGGTATAATGCAATTTGGCAAACAACATTATTGGAAAAACCAACACAACATTTAAAAGTAGTAAGAGGCCAAAAGAAGCTCGACAGTTTTTATGCAGTCTGGTGTTACTTTATTGATTACACAAATAATGAGGCATATGGTAGAACAATAAAGTTTACGGCACAGCCTGGTGAGCATGAAGTATATATTTTATTTTATTTTCCCTCCCCACTTCCTATAGATTCCTATAAATTCTAATTGTTATTGCAAAATATATTTTACTTATGGTCACCAATCTAATCAATACACATACCCATACATCATATCTGTAACAATTAGAATAATTTTGGTAAATACATTTCAACACAACTTCGTTAATATATTCAGAAACTTTTATTTGAGTATTTATTGCTGTTTTATCTTTTTGTAATAGTTGCACTGTCATATGCTCTACTATAAACAAATATATATCTCAAAGCAACTATGTTAAGCAGTTTAAAAATGAAAAGAAATAAAAACTGTGTTACGAAAAGAAGAAGGCAGGGACAGGGAAGATGCATATTTTCTCTGGTTCAAAGTCACATCATCACCTAAAATAAGATTCTTACTAAAAGGTGGCAGCAGCAATAAGAAGACAACCAATAATTTTGAAAGTTCCATTGATACAAGTCTGTGTGGGAGTTTGATCATCCATACTTTATAAGTGGCAAATGTCCCAGCTCCTCAAAACACACAGACAAAGGCTCTTACTTTTAGGTAAGAAATAGCTATTTATTTAAGCAACTAAGAACTCATCCACACCTCTGCTTGCCACAGTATTTCCCCCTGGGAAAACCTGTTGTCTACCACGGAACTGGAGCAAACATCAACTGAGTTTTCTCCAGACTGATGTTTGCTTCAATTCAGATCTAGAAAGCAGATTTTCCAGAGTAAAGCAGCGAGACAAAGGCAAAACTGTTCCGACTCTTGCCTAGAACGCAAGGGACAAGTGAAAAACCACTCAGGCCCATGTTTTCTAGGCTTGGGACAATCTGAAGTGTTGGTGAGCCCTAACAGTGAAAGCTCAGCAGCAGATTCATGGCTCAGGAGTCACAATTCAGAAGTTCAGGAGGAGGGCAAGAACTGGATGGAAGGGCCAAAGATGTCTCAACAGGTTTCCTGTCCCTCCCACCAAGATTTCAATATCAAAATTGAAAGTGCATGGTTTGTTGGGGCACTTGGATCTGCTCCTATCTATGAAGGCAGAGTCTGACCCTAGGCAGCAACACTGCACTCTCCTGTTTAGGCCCATGTTGAGTCACTTCTGTCTCTTGTCCAACCTCCTATCTCGGCTGATCAAAGCTCTCCCCAGCCTCCATTGAAGCACTCTACTCTGCAGAAAGATTGGTGAAGGGAGAGCCAGCATCCATGCACCCTCTTCTAAAATGGCTGAAGTTAATTTGGAAAGGGGGAATCCCCCTGCTCCTACCCAGGTCCGTCCATTTACCCCTCTGTGAATTTATTTTTCCTCCTCCTCTTCCTGTGTCAGAGTCACCAACCCAAGCCTATTCCCAACAATGCTGCAAGGCTCGTGATGGCAAACAAGTTTATTGATTAACAAAACACACATTCTTTCCCCCCCCAAAAAATTGCCTTGGCACCTGGACTCCTTTGATTGACTTCCGAAGATAGAGCAGAGCACAGGTGTCCAGGCATTTATCGGTCTCACAATTCCACACATGGCTTAGCCATGCAGGTGTGTTAAGAAATAAGGGGGCCAGACATTAATCTGAACAAAAGCAGAGTCGGAGGATGGAACCTGGCTCCTTTTACATGTAAAGCATGTGCTTTGCACCTGAGCAATGTGGTCACCCCTAATGCAAAGTGGGAACACTAGTGGTTGGTCTCAGGTAGGATGCTTGCATCTTCAGGGAACCTGCCCAACTGTCTGAAACTGTGGAAAGCCCCTACGAGTTATTGTAGACAATGATGAAAAAGATAGACCAATGGTTTGATTCAGTATAATAATAATAATAATAATAATTTATTATTTATACCCCGCTCATCTGGCTGCGTCCCCCCAGCCACTCTGGGCGGCTTCCAACAAAACACTAAAAAACAATAACCTGTTAAACATCAAAAGCTTCCTTAAACAGGGCTATAAGGCAACTTCCTCCCTTCCTCCATTAGAGGTCAAGATAGTGACTTGGTCATGACTACATAATGAGTTTGTGTCTGAAGCTCAGACATGTTGAGTGGTATCCAGCTAACATGTCCCACCAGGGCAAGGATTTACACTTCCACAATGGAACTTTCCCCAACTCCCCCACAACTAAATCTGGACTGGGGTTCCCCCAATCCTCTGGTGCAGGGGAAGGAGAGGTAGGAAAGTTCTGTTGTGCAAGTGAAAATCTTGGCATTGATAGGATGCGTTAGTTGGATATAACCCAATGTGTGCTTCACCCCATCATGTATAATGCAAGAAAACATTGGGGCAGGCTTCACAGCTCTCCACATGAAGCACTCACTGAAGTGGGATTGTAGTGGGCAGAACGGCATCACACAACACCACATCCATCACCCACACGACTGTTAATAAAGGAGAAGCTTTTGGCAGCCACCACAGTTTGTGCCTGGGGTGAGGCTTGAACCTTTCTCTATCCTGCTTCCAAGCTGAACTTGTGAGCAAGTTCATCACACTGAGGATCCTGTGAAGGATCGGCCTCTTGAAAGTTCAAAGCAAATCAGAATGTTTCAGATTCACTCACATGTGGAAATATTTGCTGACAAGGTGCTCTTTTTGGTCTTATCTGGCTGGAGCAGAAGGCCATGCCAGTTGCCAAGGAAGATGTCACCAAGTAAAAACACACTTGCTAATGAGATAAAAAAGGAAGAGAGACTGGCGTGTCGTATCTTCAGATATCTGAATTCTGGCAATCAACCACACAACATGCAGTATTTCAGTCTCCAGATTTAAAGCTGTTGGACTCCAGAGTTTAATTTCCGAGTGAAATGCTCCCGGCTGTTCTGATCTGGCCGCAGCAGAATAATATAACACTTGGGGAAGAAGATGCAGCCTAGTAACCCAGCACTGGAGGCCAAAATAGAGAAGATCTCCACAGCCACCATATATTTCCCTTTGGTGCTCAGGTAGCTTGGGATGAAGGACGCCCAGACGCTGCAGAAAACCAGCATACTGAAGGTGATGAACTTGGCTTCATTGAAGCTGTCAGGCAGCTTCCTGGCCAGGAAGGCAACCGTGAAGCTCACCAAAGCCAAGAGACCCATGTAAGCTAGGATGCAGTAGAAGGCAGTGACGGAGCCCTCGTTGCACTCAAGGATAATGTACCCAGGCTCCGAGCGGGTATCAAAATCTGGGAATGGGGGAGAGGTTCCCAGCCAGACCACGCAGATCCCAGCCTGGATGAGAGAACAGAGCAGCACAAAGCCATGGGCAGCTCTGGGTCTCAGCCATTTCCGCATTCTGTTCCCCGGCTTTGTGGCATTGAAGGCCAGAACCACAGTGATGGTTTTGGCCAAGACCGTAGCAAGAGAGACAGAGAAAATGAGGCCAAAGGCTGTCTGCCGGAGAAGGCAAGTCTCCATCCTTGGCCGGCCAATGAAGAGCAAGGAGCAGAGGAAGCAGAGCATTAGAGAGGAGAGGAGGATGTAGCTGAGATCTCGGTTGTTGGCTTTGACTATGGGAGAGTCTCGGTGTTTAATAAAGGTTCCGAGCAAAAATATAGCCAAGAGGGAGAAAGAAAGAGCAGAGGAAGCTAAAGCAATCCCCAGGGGGTCGTCATAGGACAGGAAACTTAGGTTTTTGGGAACACACTTGTTTCTGGCTTCATTTGGATAGTAGTCCTCTTTGCATGTCTCACAGCGGTCCATATCTGGAAAACACAAATTGGATCTCACTATTGACCACATAGACCCATGCATCCATCTTTTGGATCGTATGAGTTGTGCTATAGCCTGGTCTCCCCAGAAGCCCAGTGCTGCTAAATAGCATGTGTAACTTTAGATGAATAAAAATATAAAGCTCAACTGACCCCTATACCCTACCCCCTCTGTTCAAAGCTGCCTTAGCTAATTAAGCAGCTCGTCTACATTTATTCAGTCAAATACACATTCAGTTTACACCCCATTAAAAGACAAAAGATACTGCTCATTCTTAAAACACTGGAATCTGATTTGGCTGAAATAAAGAAATGGGTTAGTGACTTACTAGACTCCAGCCCATCAGTGCTGTGCACAGGTGGTTTATGCTGGGAACTATTTTCTCCTGAGTTTGATCCAAGATGAAAAATGTGAATTTCAAAAGAAAATGCAGAACACACAGAGAACACGAACAGAAACGCTATATGTTTGTATGCCTTGGCCACATTCTTACCAATTTGGTTGGAGATCTGGCCAGGTAGGCACCGGACACATTTGAAGCAGCAGCTGGGCCTTCCCTTTTCCGCCACTTTTCTAAATCCAGGGAGGCAGCTGTCACTGCAGATGGAGCGCGGATGCTAAAGAAGTGCAGGAGGGAATGCGTTTTTTAAAGTGGCTGTTTTGCAAATGATGGCATTCAATCACATATTCGCAGATTCAGGTTGTACCCTTATTGTTCATTTGGCACACTTGCACAACGAACCCACTTTCCCAACCGATTGGGTGCTGCCCCATAAACCATCCACCATACCTCCCTTGGGTGGAGCACCCAGAGCAGAGTCTTTCTTGAGTCTCACCTGCCCTAATCGTTCCTTCCAGACAACCTTAGCATCATCAAAGAAGAAGTCTTGGCCATGGTGCTTCACTCCTCCAACTTTCACACTAACCAGGGAGATGTTAGGGAGCACGATCCAATTGAAAATATCATAAGTAGCCGTGGAGTCTCCATTCTCATCAAAATAAACCTCCTCTCCAGCACTGTTATTGAATCGGACCTTTTTCAGAAACATGTGGTGCTGAGGGCAGAGATTGCAAGGGAGGGAGAAATCTCTCTTCATTAAAGTATGATTTAATAATTATGACTGCCAACTGATAGAAGAACTTACTTAAATAAACTGACTGTCCCACATTTAGCTAGTGAATGAATGAATTTATTAATTTTGGTCACAGACCAGTTCCAGCTCACAAACCATTTCAGGGGAGTCATAAAACCCTATAAGGGTACATTCATTTAGCAACTTGATTCATCATGTTTAAATTAATATGAATATTGTAAAATGTGACTCTGGTGCATGTTTGTATTAGTGGCTTGAAAGCCAGAGAGGGCATCTCCCCCTGCTGTGTTTCAAACTGCACTTGCGGAACAATGCTCTGATTTCGTCTATACATATTATCCAGGATATATTTAAAACCGTATGGTGCCTTTGCTAATGCAATGAATGAATATTATAATCTATTCAAATCTATAGGTGGGACAGGGCCCACTGACAGTGTCAGAAAGGGGGATTGCAGCCAATAGCCCTGAGGAATCAGGTGATTTGGAGCGCCAATGAAGTCCCTCTTGGTCTCATTTAAAGACGTCTCCTCAGAGTGTCTACCCTTTTTCAGCCACTTGTCTTCTCTCTTCTCCCTCTTACTTGCCTGCTTTGGAATTTGAAAAGCATATTAGACTACATCAAATGCCTCTGGCCTTGGGATCCTTGTCTGTATACTCCATAACCTGAAACCACAGGCCTGTGTGGACCACCCTGTTTGCCTCTGATACCACTGGGCCCTGACAAATCATGTGGGGACACCATACGCAATGATGAGGCTATCAAACCATCTCTGGCATTGTTGAAACCTCTCCTCTGTCTCAGATACATTATTTGTGTCATAATACCTGCCATGGGGGTAGAAGGCCTTTTCTCCTCCTCCTCCCTCCTCCTCCAGTATTATGATATCTCATTTCCATCAGTGCATGGGCTACTGCATAGACCGCATTGTAAATGCTGTAGCTCTGCCACACGGTGTTCATATCAAAATCTGAAACAGGCAGGCTGTCCAATCGTTCCCTTTCAGTGCATTTTCTTTTCCCATAAATTGGGATTGAGTAGGGAGGAGGCATCACACAGTCAAAGGCAAAACCCCAGAAATGCTTCATCAAAATATCATTTGGATATTTTTTAGGGTTCACAGACCGAAGGAAGTCTTGAAATTGTGGGATTTCCGCCTTATGAACTGCAAAGGACAAGGCGCCCTGGAATGGATTTGAGTCTGGTTTGTCTGGCCGGGGACCTGCAGTAAAATCCCACTGGGCTGTGATGATCCAGATCTTGCCTCTCGTTCGGAGATTTCGGCTCAGAACTTGTAAATGAAAGAAGTGACTGGTGCTGCCGTAAAATAAAGTCACATTGGCCGAGGACTTTGTGAGGGCATCTTCCATCTTATGAATGGTTTTCATAGCCAGGTTCTTCATGCTGTACATCTTTAAGATGAATTCAGCGCAAACTCCATTTTTCTGCATTTCACCTTCCATGGCCTGGAGGAACTTCCCACCATTATCGTCACCTGTAAAAACTACTCCAATCCACATCCAGCGGAAGTGAAGGATCAGCTTGATGATCCCGGTGAACTGAGCCAAGTCACTGGGGACTGTCCGATACAGAAAAGGGAACTGGACCTTATCACTCAGGATGGGATCAGACGAGCCATAACAGATCTAAGGAGAAAAGGGCTGTTATTTCTTGCTGGTTTATATTGTGTGTTTTTTTTTTGAAGGCATAGAACCTTCAACCATTTTGTGTGCCACAGACTGGTTGGACACAGATGATTGGTGAGAGAAACCAACTGGGATCCCCCAAGGGATGAAGGCTGGGGATTGGTGGTAGATGGCAATGAGTGGTCAGAGGTAGAAGAGGGAGAAGACTGGGAAGAGGAGGTACTGAAAGCAGAAGAGGTAACAGGGCTTAGTGAGCAGGGGGAATCTATGGCAGAGAGACATCCAGAATCAGGGGCAGAAACTGAAGCAGGAGAAGAGAGAGGCCAAGAGGCAGAGATGAGTCCGGCTGGCGAAGGGGCTTGGGCATCTCCCTCTCCTGCTGTGATGAGCTCCCCTCTCCACTCGTTTCTCAGAACCAGGAGAGGCATGAAGAGGGCAGATGAGAAGTTAGTTTCAAGCAGGTGCAGTCTCAGATTGCTTTGTGAAAACCCTGGAGAAGAGAGGACTTAGGCAGCTTTGGGGAGACAGGGACCTTCAATCTCAGCAACTGCTTCATGGGGAGCAAGATCTGCAGGAGATGAGTTGCTCTGACACTCCTGTTCAGATCCTCTTTTGCTAATCAAGAGTTAACTCCAACTTTCTTGGTGTGATTTACAGCTGTTGTCTCCTGTCATTGTGTTTAATTTTATGGTTGTATAATGGTGGCTTTTAACCTAGGGACCTGCCAATTAACCTGAAATATAAATGTACTTAGGCATGTGCTCTCCTCCTCTTCCTTCTAATTGATTTAAAGGTTGAAAGTGTGAGGTAAATGAGCCTCTTATAACCAACATGTTTAACTCTAACATGTGAAGGGGTTAAGACCATAGAGTAAGCTGTCCTGTGAAGGTTACCAAATTCTTTGTTCTCTTACTTGTACTGTGTGAACCCTACCAGTAATGAGGTCTAATCTAATCGCCCTACCACTCCTCCCAGTACTGGGCCAGTTTAAAGTTCAGAATGTTCAAGGGCTATTTGGTGGAGGCAGGCAGGAAAAAATAAAATAAAGATATCCACTTGGTGACTCTGATGAAGTTAACTAGAAGGAGAGGTTGGTTTGCCTCCCTTCCTTCTCACTGCGCAGGCTACAACCTGTGACATCAGTTTAATGTAGCCTGCCCTGGGATTGCCTATTGAAGGAGAGTAGGCTGCAAATAGTTTAAGTAAATAGATAAATATTTCTTGAAAATGCAAGTTTTTACATGCATATGATTGAAGAACACATAATTTACATTATCTCATTTGGTCACATCTGTCCTGTTTGCTTGTTCCAGTATTTTGAAGTCAGAGAGGGTGTCAGGTACAGCAACAGAGCACAGGGCCAAACTCACCTGAGGTACCTTGGAGCTCTGCAACATGTTGCTCATCTCAGTGGTCGACTCGGATGTCAGAGCCCCAATGACGGCTGCCAGCTTGCTCTGCCCATGGCAATGATAGTTGGGGATGGTTTTATCCTTTGGACTTTTGCTGACCAGGCTGTCGTAAGACGGCCTCCCGTAGGAGTAATAAAGATCATATGCGCTGGGAGGCAAGGGGAGCACGGAAGGAGTCCAGTTCCTCTCAGATAAAATGCTGACAGTGGCCTCATGGTTCTTTCTCATGTTGTGACCATCCTCATAGAGCTGGAATCCCAAGGAGACATTGGGAAAGAGATGAAAGTCCTTGTTGAGCTCTTCCACTGCAAACACAAAGGCCAGGACGTGCTGGTAGTTCTTGCTGAGTTCGCTGCAGTGGGACAGTGAACCTCAGTAACTCTATTGTGAACTGCCCTGGAAATATTCAGTTAAAAATGCACTAGACAGACAGACAGTACTCAGAAGGGCATGGGGATGATTATGCTACCCATTAGAGATAATGGAAACTGTAGGTTTGTCCAACGTTAGCGTTCTAGATATTGAACTACTCCCCCTCCTAACTTGTTGAGCCTTTTTTGGGAGCGTCTCCCCTCCTCACCAAGAAAAAAAAAAGTATTGGGGCTCTTGGGGGCTTTTTAATGGATTTTTAAAATTTAAAAATACCCCCCCTTGCCATACATCCTGGACATTTTGCCGATTCAAAAAACTCCACCTGGACGCCATTTTGAGGACCAATTCCTGAACGTTTCCAGGAAAATCTGGATGTATGGCAGCCCTACCTAATCCTACCATCCCTGGTAACTCCACATACCAGCTTAGTCTGATGGTAGCTGGGAGCCCAACAATGTGTTGGGTATCCACATTCTAGCCCCTGAAGGAAAATAAGCAGCAGCACAGGTGTTGTGAAGCTACCACACTCTGATTGTGTTGTTGCATGCCACCTCAATCCCCACCAGCGTTGCAAGATTCCAGGGGTTGTAGGAGCACTTACCAGGGTCTCTGTTGCCTGTGGTGTCTTTATGATATGGGTCAGTGATGACCCATCAAGGAAACCATCAGAGGGCAAGACAGCCAGGCAAGGGGGAGCGGGGTGTCATCTTTGCTGGGTGTTAGTGGGCAGAGGCAAAGGGCAGCTTTAGGGTTACAACACTGAATGATTAGGCTGGAGGGAGGCCTTTGGAGACGGTTAGCAGTGAGAAGGAGAAGAAGGAGCAGAGCTCCATGTGAGTGGGAATGACAGGCTGAAACTAAGAGACACCAGGGATGGCTTTTTGCTGTTCTTTGCATCCAGTGCTGTCCTGAAGGCAAAATGAGACCCTCTCCAATCCCTCCCTTTTGGTGCAGGTTGTATAAATGCATAAATATGCACTGAAATATGCATAAATAAATAGGCATAAATCAAACCATTTGTCCCCTGCTAACGGCCCATCCATTCAGCTCTGCCAAGCTGGCTTGGTTCCATATAACTAAATCTAGGAGGGTTCTGAATTTGGCAGAGTTTCATCAAAACTTGATTAATTTTTAACTTTTACTAAATCACATAATTATGGGGAGTCTGCACACACACACCCAATTCGTAAAAGTATGTATGCAAAGATGGAAGGAAGGAAAGTACTATGGCAACTATTCATTTGTTAGCCAAATTGCTGGTTAATAGCACAGGCTGGCAAGCAGATGTTTTGTGAATGGGAACTAATGGTATGGGGGTGGTCTTTTGATAGCTGGGGATCTCTTTGCCGTTTTCAAATGAAATGCTGACCAGTACTTGAAGGAGGGCAACACCCCTCTAGGTAAGGGAAGAGGGCAGGGACAAGCGGATGTACATGGGTGTGTGAGAGAAACAGCAGCAGACTATTTCTGCTTTCGGAACAGGGAGAGAGACGGAATATGCAATGAGGGCCAACTACACAAGACACCAATCAGTGTTTTAAGAAGTAAACTGTAAAAAAGGAAATAATCTGGAAGGAAGTATTCTAAGTTCTGTTTACGCAACATCAGTCCTGGTATTGACAGACCATCTTCAGTCTTTACAGAGCATTTATTCCAATTTGTATGTGAGGAGTTGATACAACAATAAGAAGGAAAGAGGAGCCTGCAACCTGGACAAGAGCACAACAGCACTCTGTTGCACATCTGTAGTCCCAAGCAACAGCTTTGCAGAGACACAATGCCTCTCACAGGGAAGGTGGAACATAGCCAGGAATGAGCATTCATGTTCTGAACTGATCCTGGTTTGCTCACTTTTGTATCTTTCTGCTAATCATTCATTCATCCCACACCTTTCAGGGCATTTCCCCATAACTTTCCTAATCACAAAAAAAATCCATTAAAAAGTGGATTTGTTGCTCTTTGGCAAAAGAGTGCTTTATTCCAACTGCGCAAACCTAAATTTCCCTCCTGCAAAATACTGGCAGAGTGGAGGCAACCCAGCTCCTTGCATTTTGGCTCTGGTGCATTGCTTTGTTAGATTTTTGGTGGATTGTTGCTATTATTATTATTATTGTTATTATTGTTATTATTACTTATTAAATTTCTATACCACCCTTCATCCAAGAATCACACAGCAGTTTACAATATAAAAGCAAAACGTAAAAATAAAAAATTACATACATAGCATAGTAACACACACAAAAAAATGCCTCCACACCCACAATTTAAAATGCTATAGATTGTTTCATTAGCCAAAGGTCTGGGAGAAGAGAAATGCTTTTGCCTGGCACCTAAAGATCTGTAACACAGGGGCCAGGTGAGCCTATGAATGCAAAGTAATGATATTCTTACAAAACCTACTTGCTTTCACTCAAGAAAGCAAATGCTTGATTCTACGCCAGTTCTGATCTGATCTGAAATAACATCATAGACCTGAGTCTGGCTAAACAAAGAGACTGATAAAACTCAGATGATACATTCTGGTTTCCTGAAACAGTGTTAAATACTTACTGACCGACCGTTGCAAATGAAAAAGGCTGTGGAGCACTTTGGAATTTTACTTTTTCATTATCTAAAATATTCTGGGATAATATACCGCCAATAATATGGGCCCCGTCTTTAGAGTAGCCTTCCGTGTAACTTTTCTTAGGAGTACACAGGGTTTCCCCATCCGTAGCCACAGCAGTGGGGAAAAGCAGCGTGATAAGGATCAGAGACAGCATAAGGGCACAGTCAGAAGAGCTGAAAGAGCAAGTTCATTTCAATGTGGTCCAGCACTGCAGCCTCTCTATTCTGAGCCCTAGAGTGGGTCTACAGTGAGCAGGGTGGAAGATCTTGGCTTTGTTCTATAGACAGGAGCCTTGTCAGGCATAATAAGGCCATGTTTACTCCGAGATTCCTCACCCTTTCAACATTCTTGTTATTGTTTACCAGAGTCCCCTCTGGGTGGACCTCCTTGCGTTGATCATAGTCATTGCAGTGATTCCACCTCCCTGCTCAATGCAGATGCTCCCTTCTGCTCCCTGTGGCCCAGCTTCTTTCACAAATAAGTTTATGCTGATGTGCCCCTGTACTGTGGGGACAAGGAATGAAGTAACAGCATGGAGCACCTGTGCCCACAGAAAGTTCCCTTCCTTGCTTTGGCCCTGCTCCGTGTTCCTCCTCTCCTGGTGACTAAGTTAGCCTTCACTAGGAGGTGGTCTAGAATTCAGGGGTTAGCAAACTATGGCCCGGGCAGTGGCGTAGCGTGGGGGGGTGCAGGGGGGGCCGGCTGCACCGGGCGCAACATCTGGGGTTAGGGCAAATCCACTGGTTAGGGGGCGCAAATCCACGGGTTAGGGGGCGCAAATCCACGGGTTAGGGGGCGCAAATTACTTGCCTTGCCCCAGGTGCTGACAACCCACGCTACGCCACTGGGCCCGGGGACCGAAATCCGGCCCACCAGGCTCGAAAAACCGGCCCGGGGACCCTGCCGCCCACTTGGTCAGGCCCCTCGCTGAGCTAAACCAGTGTGGCGTTTCCTTGAAAAGAAGCCACAGACGCCTCGTCGCACGGGGACTGACTTCCATGACACTGGCACGGCTTCAAATTGGCTGCAGGAAGCTCCTGCAGCCAATCCGAAGCTGAGGACACCTCTGGGTGGGCGACAACGCTGGTACGGCTTCGGATTGGCTGCAGGAACGTCCTGCAGCCAATCCGAAGCCTTGCTGCACACATGCTGAGGTAAACCTGGCATGGCCATGGCCATAGAAGCTGGCAGGCAGGCGGCGGATCTGGGCTGCGCCATGGGCATTTTGACGGGCACATCATGGGGCTTCAGCTGGAGGGTGAGCGGCGCACTGCCTGCCCGGCAATGTTAGAATTCCTGCTCCATGATTGCAGTCATGGGATTTTTGTCTATCACATGACGGTGTATGTTTTGACTCCACAGAGTGGGAAGTGATGGAGACAGGATGTTTGTGTTACTTGAAGTGAGACTATTGTCCTTTGTTCTTTTTTCCTTTGCTGTCTGATGCTAGAGAGAGAGTGAGCCATGTTGCAGTGTTCCGTGTGTGTTTATATGTAAATCAAGTAGATTAGCCAAAATGCTGAGTTGCTGAGGTCTGTTACGCAAACTGTGAACACTCTGCAGATCCCTAAGTGTGCCGGTGTCTGTTCGCATTGGTCACTGTGATGTTCAGGCTGAAGAAAGCTTTTGAAGCTCCCGAATGAATGACCAGGAGGGAGAGAACATGCCAGTCGGGCATGTGTCTCTACCAGGGTCCTACTCCAGTGTAGGACGAGCTCCTGACACGCTCCACGTGCGCGGCCTGCCCGCTGACCTGGCCTCGTATGACGGGTCGCAGTGCATGGTGCACGCCGCCTGGGAGCTCCGCAGGGACGGGCCGATGGAGCAGCTGCTGCTCGTCAACAACGCCGGTGAGTGGGCGGCCCTGAGCTGCACTCCTGAGCACATGCAGAGTGCGTTCCTCCTCCAGGTCTGGAGGCAGCTGCAGGACTGGTTTGCAGGGTATTTATATTTTTCAAAATATAGTCCGGCCCCCAACAAGGTCTGAGGGACAGTGGACCGGCTCCCTGATGAAAAGGTTTGCTGACCCCTGGTCTAGATGCATCATAGGAACACAGGAAGCTGTGACCATTAGTCCACCTTGCTTGGTATTGTTTGTGTTCCCCAGTTCCCCAGTTCACCAGTGTCCCCCAAACTTGAGTCTCCAGCTTTTTTTGGACTTTAACTCCCATGAGCCCCAGCAAGCCTTGCCCATGACAATGTCTGGAGTGCCACATGTTCTCCATGCCTGGTCTTCACCTTAGCCCTTCAACTAGGCGCTTAAGAGACTCACTGCTGAGCCATGGCCTGAACCAATGTGGATCAGAACACCTATTAAGTGCTGCAAGAACAACTATTGCCAGGACATGGAAATCATTACAATTAGTAACTATGAACCAATGGTATAATGCAATCTGCCAAACAGCATTATTGGAAAAACTGACACAAAATTTAAGAATCAACACCATTTTTATGCAGTCTGGTTTGACTTTATTCATTACACAAACAAGGAGACGTATGGTAGAACAGTACCCGTAGTTTACAGCATAGTCTGGCATGCATGAAGTGCATATTTTAATTTCCACCCGCCTCCCCAGGTCCTATAAATTCCTATAAATTCTAGTTGTTTTTGATACAAAATAACTTTTACTTATCACCACCAATTTAAGCAATATATGTTACTACACATCATTTCATATCTGTAATAATTGGAATAATTTGGTATATACACTTCAACAACTTTGTTAATCTATTTAGAAACATTAATCTAAGTGTTTATTGTTGTTCCTTTTTATTTTTATGTAATTGCTGCATTGTAATATGTTGTAATGTAAACAAAGATATATCTCAATGCAACCATGTTAAGCAGTTTAGAAATGAAAATGAATGAGGACTATCTTACAAAAAGAAGAAGACAGTTCCTGATATAATAACACTATATCAATTTATAGAAGAATATATGGGAGTATATTACATTGCATTTTTGTTTATATTTTTCTCGCTCTCTCCTTTTTATACTTATTTTGTTCTCCCCCCCAAGTCCCCCCCATGTATCACTTTATTTCCTTATAACTGAAATTCTTTCAATAAAAATATTAATATAAAAAAGAATTAGATGGACCAATGTTTTCATTCAGTATAGGGCAGCTTCCTCCATTAGAGGTCAGAATAGTGACTTGGAACTTTCCCCAACTCTGGCTCTGGCTCTGACACAAGAAGAAGAAGAAGAAGAAGCAGCACAGATGGGTAAATGGAGGATCCTGGGAAGTAGCATGGGGATTCCCCCTTTCCAACTTAACCTCTGCCACTTTGGAAGAGGGAGCAGGGCTGCTGACTCTCCCCTCACCAATCTTCCTGCAGAGTAGAATGCTTCAATGGAGGCTAGGGAGAGCTTTGATCAGCCAAGCTGGGAGGTTGGACAGGAGGCAGAAGTGACTCAACATGAGCCTAAACAGGAGAGTGCAGTGTTGCTGCCTAGAGTCAGGCTCCACCTTCATGGATGGGAACAGACCCAAGTGCCCCAACAGTTCCATTGCACAATTATAAATCCTTGCCCTGGTGGACCACGTTGGTTGTATATCATTTATCATGTCAGAGCTTCAGACACAAACTCACTATGTAGTCAGGACCAAGTCACTATCCTGACCACTAATGGAGGAATGGAGGAAGCTGCCTTATACTGAATCAAACCATTGGTCCATCATTCTCTACAATGACTGGCATAATACATACATTCATACAAACATGCTACATACAAACATGCTACAGCTAATAGGAGGGCAGGCCTGCTGCTTTTGGCAGGCACCAAACATAGTTTGTGCCTGGGGTGAGGCTTGAACCTTTCTCTATCCTGCTTCCAAGCTGAACTTGTGAGCAAGTTCATCACACTGAGGATCCTGTGAAGGATCGGCCTCTTGAAAGTTCAAAGCAAATCAGAATGTTTCAGATTCACTCACATGTGGAAATATTTGCTGACAAGGTGCTCTTTTCGGTCTTATCTGGCTGGAGCAGAAGGCCATGCCAGTTGCCAAGGAAGATGTCACCAAGTAAAAACACACTTGCTAATGAGATAAAAAAGGAAGAGAGACTGGCGTGCCGTATCTTCAGATATCCGAATTCTGGCAATCAACCACACAACATGCAGTATTTCAGTCTCCAGATTTAAAGCTGTTGGACTCCAGAGTTTAATTTTCGAGTGAAATGCTCCCGGCTGTTCTGATCTGGCCGCAGCAGAATAATATAACACTTGGGGAAGAAGATGCAGCCTAGTAACCCAGCGCTGGAGGCCAAAATAGAGAAGATCTCCACAGCCACCATATATTTCCCTTTGGTGCTCAGGTAGCTTGGGATGAAGGATGCCCAGACGCTGCAGAAAACCAGCATACTGAAGGTGATGAACTTGGCTTCATTGAAGCTGTCAGGCAGCTTCCTGGCCAGGAAGGCAACCGTGAAGCTCACCAAAGCCAAGAGACCCATGTAAGCTAGGATGCAGTAGAAGGCAGTGACGGAGCCCTCGTTGCACTCAAGGATAATGTACCCAGGCTCCGAGCGGGTATCAAAATCTGGGAATGGGGGAGAGGTTCCCAGCCAGACCACGCAGATCCCAGCCTGGATGAGAGAACAGAGCAGCACAAAGCCATGGGCAGCTCTGGGTCTCAGCCATTTCCGCATTCTGTTCCCCGGCTTTGTGGCATTGAAGGCCAGAACCACAGTGATGGTTTTGGCCAAGACCGTAGCAAGAGAGACAGAGAAAATGAGGCCAAAGGCTGTCTGCCGGAGAAGGCAAGTCTCCATCCTTGGCCGGCCAATGAAGAGCAAGGAGCAGAGGAAGCAGAGCATTAGAGAGGAGAGGAGGATGTAGCTGAGATCTCGGTTGTTGGCTTTGACTATGGGAGAGTCTCGGTGTTTAATAAAGGTTCCGAGCAAAAATATAGCCAAGAGGGAGAAAGAAAGAGCAGAGGAAGCTAAAGCAATCCCCAGGGGCTCGTCATAGGACAGGAAACTTAGGTTTTTGGGAACACACTTGTTTCTGGCTTCATTTGGATAGTAGTCATCTTTGCATGTCTCACAGCGGTCCATATCTGGAAAACACAAATTGGATCTCACTACTGACCACATGAACCCATGCATCCATCTCATTAATCAGATGAGTTGTGCTATAGCCTGGTCTCCCCAGAAGCCCAGTGCTGGTAATAGCATTTGTAACTTTAGGGGAATACAAATATAAAGCTCAACTGATATATCTACCCTACCTTTCCTAAGCTAGGTGCAACAGAAAAGCCTTGATTTGAGTTTTGGTTGGTTTCCAAGGGAAAAATATTATGCACTTTGTGGTCACCACAGGGCATTTGGTGAACTGTGAGGACGGTCTGATCTAGCACAACTCTTCTAATGTTCTCATGATCTTCACCCATGCAATTACAAATCCACATATCGTCATGCCCCATCCTATCTCTGGCCAACAACATAGAGCTGGATAGGAAAATTCAATTCAAACAAGGTGAAGGCAATCATATTGCTCCAAAGAAAAAACCAAAAGCATGCAGAGCTTTGGGAAGGCAAAATACCCTTTGACAAAACTGTGTAAATGCTGACCATATTTCTATAAATATACTGTTTTTAACTCCTGAATTTCTTGCTCCTAAATAATGTTAATTTAGGTATAAGTAACAATTTTCCAGAGCTTGTTAAGCTAATATTTAAGACATAGTCATATTAAAACTCTCCACTTTGGGACAACCAAACTTTTTGCTGCTGCAATCATACAGGTAAAAATATTTGTAAGTTATGTTTTATTGACAGTGCAGTACAGTGGTACCTCGGGTTACAGGTGCTTCAGGTTACAGACTCCGCTAAGAACTTTGCTTCAGGATGAGAACAGAAATCGCGTGGCGGTGGCGTGTTGGCAGCAGGAGGCCCCATTAGCTAAAGTGGTACCTCAGGTTAAGTTTCAGTTTAAGAACGGACCTCCAGAACGAATTAAGTTTTTAACCTGAGGTACCACTGTATAGTTTAACAACCACGACAACAATACGTATAATAGTATCACATATTGAAATGTTATTGATAATAATTTAACAACCGGAATGCCATTTCCATAGTCTTCCTTGATGCTACTTCTAAGTGACTTACCAGATTCCAGCCCATCAGTGCTATGCACAGGTGGTTTATGCTGGGAACATGCATACATTATTTTACCCTGAGTTGGATCCAAGATGAAAAATGTGAATTTCAAAACAAAAAGCAGAGCACACAGAGAACACAAACATAAACTACGTGTGTTTGTATAGTCAAGCAATGCCTTGGCCACATTCTTACCAATTTGGTTGGAGATCTGGCCAGGTAGGCACCGGACACATTTGAAGCAGCAGCTGGGCCTTCCCCTTTCAGCCACTTTTCTAAATCCAGGGAGGCAGCTCCCACTGCAGATGGAGCGCGGATGCTAAAGAAGTACAGGAGGAAATGCAGTTTAAAAAATGGCTGTTTTGCAAACTATGGCATTCAACCACATATTGGCAGGTTCATACTTGATTTGGCACACTTGCACAATGAGCCCACTTCCCCGAAAGATTGGGCACTGCGTTAAGGAAAATGACAGGGCAATGCACAACCTCAATTTGCACTATTTGATTGTGGAGGACTCCCTGGTCCTCAATGGGTTAACTGTGCCCCTGAAGGACCAGGTGCGCAGCCTGGGAGTCATTCTGGACTCACAGCTGTCCATGGAGGCGCAGGTCAATTCTGTATCCAGGGCAGCTGTCTACCAGCTCTACCTAGTATGCAGGCTGAGACCCTACCTGCCCGCGGACTGTCTCACCAGAGTGGTGCATGCTCTAGTTATCCCCCGCTTGGACTACTGCAATGCACTCTACGTGGGGCTACCTTTGAAGGTGACCCGGAAACTACAACTAATCCAGAATGCAGCAGCTAGACTGGTGACTGGGAATGGCCACCAAGACCATATAACACCGGTCTTGAAAGACCTGCATTGGTTCCCAGTACGTTTCCGAGCACAATTCAAAGTGTTGGTGTTGAACTTTAAAGCCCTAAATGGCCTTGGCCCAGTATACCTGAAGGAGCGTCTCCACCCCCATCGTTCTGCCCGGATGCTGAGGTCCAGCGCTGAGGGCCTTCTGGCGGTTCCCTCACTGCGAGAAACAAAGCTACAGGGAACCAGACAGAGAGCCTTCTCGGTAGTGGCGCCCTCCCTGTGGAACGCCCTCCCATCAGATGTCAAAGAGATAAACAACTACCTAACATTTAGAAGACATCTGAAGGGAAGTTTTTAACGGGTGACATTTTAATGTATTTTTCATCTTTGTTGGAAGCCGCCCATAGTGGCTGGGTACAAATAATAAATTATTATTATTATATGTGAATTCCCCAGTATTTTAGTGTGAATTTTGATTAATATACACATATTTATATGCAATTTCCTCTAAAAATGTGTTGTTGTATGTTATTTTCACTAATACTTGATTTTTTTTAAAGAACAACTTAATGTATGCATTTCTATAGACATTACTTGACTGGACAATTTTGGAGGATGGCTGTGTTTCTGTTAATGCATTATTTTGGAAATTAGGCAGATTTGCCTTTAAATGCAAACTGAATCCAATTTCTCCCCAATTTCTAGGAGGGACAGAGCTGTGTTTCCCATGTGGCGTGCCTTGAGCCTCCTTGACTAACCAAATGGCTGCCATCAGGTGTTGCACAAGCTGCAGGAGCTGTTACCCTGAACAACTAAAAGAGGCTCCTGGGAGGCTGGAGGAGCATCGCTGGAACAATTCTTGGGTTGGGGCAACTGACTAAAAGGTTTTAAATGGTTCTAATTTTGATTCCTCTGCTTCGTTTTTGTTGGGTTGGTGTTGGTTAAATGTTTAGCTGTGTTTGGCAGTGATTTTAATTTGGGTATAACTGTAAACTGTCGATTATTGTTCTTGTTATTATTATCAGTATTGTTGTTATTGGTTTCTATTGATTTGTTGGTTTGTTTGTTGCTTGTACAGGATATTTTGTTTTTAAAAGGTTTGTTGTGTTTTTATATACCGTATTTTTCGCCCTATAGGGCGCACTGGCCCATAGGACGCACCTCATTTGGGGGGGGGAATGAATAAAAAATATATATTTCCCCCCCCCAGCCGTGGGGCTGGGGCGGGGGAAGCCCGAGTTTCCCCCGACCCCAGCCCCCAGAACAGGCTGCTATCCGCAAGCCTTGCGAGCCCTGGGGGAGTTCCCCTTGGGCGCGCAAGGCTTGCAGACACCTGCGCTTGCGCTTGCGGACACCGTGCTCCGGGCTGCAGGCTGCCGCCCGCAAGCCTTGCGCGCCTGTGGGAACTCCCGCCGGGCTTGCAAGGCTTGCGGATAGCTTCCTGAAGCCTGGAGAGCGAGAGGGGTCAGTGCGCACCGACGCCTCTCGCTCTCCAGGCTTCAGCGAAAGCCTGCATTCGCCCCATAGGATGCACACACATTTCCCCTTCAATTTTGGAGGGGGAAAAGTGCGTCCTATAGGGCGAAAAATATGGTCTATTGTAAGCTGCTAAGAGTTGCTGGGGAAACACAGCCAGATGGGCAGGATATAAATTATATAATTATTATTAACCACTCTGAGTTGTGTGAAGGTAATAGGGATCTCCCAAGAACTCACAGGGCCCTTAGCAAACAACAGTTCTCATGATTATTTGAGGGAAACCATAACTGTCTGAAGTAGAATGCACTGCTTTAAATCTATAACACATATTGGGCCTTGATCCAGCACCATAAACCATCTACTTTACCTCACTTGGGTGGAGCACCCAGAGCAGAGTCTTTCTTGAGTCTCACCTGCCCTAATCGTTCCTTCCAGACAACCTTAGCATCGTCAAAGAAGAAGTCTTGGCCATGGTGCTTCACTCCTCCAACTTTCACACTAACCAGGGAGCTGTTAGGGAGCACGATCCAATTTAAAATATCATAAGTAGCTGTGGACTCTCCATTCTCATCAAAATAAACCTCCTCTCCAGCACTGTTATTGAATCGGACCTTTTTCAGAAATGTGTGGAGCTGAGGGCAGAGATTGCAAGGGAGGGAGAAATCTCTCTTCATTAAAGTATGATTTAATCATTATGACTGCCAACTGATAGAGGTAAAGGTAAAGGTACCCCTGCCCGTACGGGCCAGTCTTGACAGACTCTAGGGTTGTGCGGTCATCTCACTCTATAAGCCGGGAGCCAGCGCTGTCCGCAGACACTTCCGGGTACGTGGCCAGCGTGACGAAGCTGCTCTGGTGAGCCAGCGCAGCACACGGAAATGCCGTTTACCTTCCCACTAGTAAGCGGTCCCTATTTATCTACTTGCACCCGGGGGTGCTTTCGAACTGCTAGGTTGGCAGGCGCTGGGACCGAGCAACGGGAGCGCACCCCGCTGCGGGGATTCGAACCACCGACCATGCGATTGGCAAGTCCTAGGCACTGAGGTTTTACCCACAGCGCCACCCGCGTCCCTAACTGATAGAGGAGCTTACTTAAATAAACTGACTGTCCCACATTTAGCTAGTGAATGAATGAATTTATTAATTTTGGTCACAGACCAGTTCCAGGTCACAAACAATATCAGGGGAGTCATAAAACACGATAAGGGTACATTCATTTATCAACTTGATTCATCATGTTTAAATTAATATGACTATTGTAAAATGTGACTCTGGTGCATGTTTGTGTTAGTGGCTTAAAAGCCAGAGAGGGCATCTCCCCCTGCTGTGTTTCAAACTGCACTTGCGGAACAATGCTCTGATTTCCTCTATACATATTATCCAGGATATATTTAAAACCGTATGGTGCCTTTGCTAATGCATTGAATGAATATTATAATCTATTCAGGGCCTATTGCAGCTAATAGCCCTGAGGAATCAGGTGATCTGGAGAGCCAATGAAGTCCCTCTTGGTCTCATTTAAAGACCTCTCCTCAGGTCTTTGTTGAAAACTCTCCTCTGTCTCAGATACATTATTTGTGTCATAATACCTGCCATGGGGGTAGAAGGCCTTTTCTCCTCCTCCTTCTCCCTCCTGCTCCAGTATAATGATATCTCATTTCCATCAGTGCATGGGCTACTGCATAGACTGCATTGTAAATGCTATAGCTCTGCCACACGGTGTTGATATCAAAAACTGAAACAGGAAGGCTGTCCAGTCGTTCCCTTTCAGTGCATTTTCTTTTCCCATACCTTGGGACTGAGTAGGGAGGAGGCATCAAACAGTCAAAGGCAGAACCCCAGAAATCCTTCATGAAAATATCGTTTGGATATTTCTTAGGGTTCACGGACCGAAGGAAGTCTCGAAATTGTGGGATTTCCGCCTTATGAACTGCAAAGGACAAAGCGTCCTGGAATGGGTCTGAGTCTGGGTTGTATAGGCGGGAACCTGCAGTAAAATCCCACTGGGCTGTGATGATCCAGATCTTGCCTCTCGTTCGGAGATTTCGGCTGAGAAGTTGTAACTGAAAGAAGTGACTGGTGCTGCCGTAAAACACAGTCACATTGGCTGAGGACTTTGTGAGGGCATCTTCCATACTATGAATGGTTTTCATAGCTAGGCTCTTCCTGTTGTACATCTTTAAGATGAATTCAGCGCAAACTCCATTTTTCTGCATTTCACCTTCCAAGACCTGGAGGAACTTCTCACTGTTATCGTCACCTGTAAAAACTACTCCAATCCACGTCCAGCGGAAGTGAAGGATCAGCTTGATGATCCCAGTGAACTGAGTCATGTCACTGGCGACTGTCCGATACAGAAAAGGGAATTGGACCTTATCGCTCAGGATAGGATCAGATGAGCCGTAACTGATCTATCGAAAAAAGGGGGATATTTCTTGCTGGTTTATATTGTTTTTGAGTAGGAATAGAACCTTCCAACCATTTTGTGTTCAATTTTTGTTTTTAAAATTGTGGCTTTTAAATGTAGGAATCTGGCAATTCACTAGATATATAAACTTAACTAGGACTGTGCTCTCCTCCTTCTTATTTACTAAAAGGTTGACAGTGTGGGATAAATCAGGCTCAAAAAACCAGCATGCTTAACTCTAATTAATGCATGAAGGGGTTAAGACCATAGACTAAGCTGTCCTGCCAAGCTTATCTTGGGAGGAAGACTTACCAAACTCTTTGTTCTCTCTCTTCCACTGTGTGAACCCTACTGTCAAACTGCAAGTTGGTCAGTAAATCACACCGTTCAAAGTTGTAGTTAACTCTTTATTAGCAAGAATATGATCTTCACAGGCTTGGCTGAGTTTCAGGCCAAATGAGCACAACAGCTTATTACCTGTAGCAGTTACTTCATGAGATCATTTGCCAAGACTAAGGGTCACTGCCTCCCCACAGCTGTCAGTGTCTCCTTCTCCCCAATTGTTGTTTAGTCGTGTCCGACTCTTTGTGACCCCATGGACCAGAGCATGCCAGAGCCTCTTCCAAGTGATCAGAGACTGCTCCTGCATGCAGACTGCCTTTGCTCCTCCCATTTCATTTCTCTCCTGGTTCTGGGTGTCAGAGGGTGAAGGGAGCTTGCTGCTGCTGCAGCAGCAGCTGGGAGAAATCCCTGTGACTTTTCAGCAGTCTGACTCATGTCTGCCACTGGACCTCCCTCCTCCCACTCACCTGCTTCAGCTTCCCCCTCTGATTCTTGACTTCTCTCTGCCACAGACTCTCCCAGCTCACTAAGCCCTGTTACCCCCTTCAGATTCTGACACCTCCTCTTCTCAGTCTTCTCCCTCTTCTCCCTCTGACCTTTCAGCATTGTCTCACCATCACTCCCCAGACTCTGAGCCATTTTCCTTTGGTGGTTCCTCCATTGGTTCCTCCCACCATTCCTCTGTGTCCAATCAGTCCATTACACCTACTAGCAAGGAGACTTAGTCTGGATGTTCCAAATTTATACTGAGTGGCTTAAGCAGGCCATCTTTGTGCTTCTATACAAATAATTTAGAAACGTTTACCATTTTGGAACCTAAGTTATACTGTTGGTCTTTTATTGCTGCTGTTCAGAAAAGCACATGAACCTGACCTTTGAAGAGTTTGTAAGTAAACCATTTTTAACTCACCAAATGTGTGGTCTCTTTCTATGCTAAGGGAAGTGGGGAGCTTTAGAAGCAACTTAGAAGGTGATACGGAAAGGGGGGGGCATGTGTCATTTGGTCACACTCCTATTTGGTTGCTCCAATATTTTGAAGTCAGAAAAGGTGTCAATTACAGCAACAGAGCACAGAGCCAAACTTACCTGAGGTACCTTGGAGCTCTGCAACATGTTGCTCATCTCAGTGGTCGACTCTGATGTCAGAGCCCCAATGACGGCTGCCAGCTTGCTCTGCCCATGGCAATGATAGTTGGGGATGGTTTTATCCTTTGGGCTTTTGCTGACCAGGCTGTCGTAAGACGGCCTCCCGTAGGAGTAATAAAGATCATATGCGCTGGGAGGCAGGGGGAGCACGGAAAGAGTCCAGTTCCTCTCAGATAAAATGCTAACGGTGGCCTCATGGTTCTTTCTCATGTCGTGACTATCTTCATAGAGCTGAAATCCCAAGGAGACATTGGGAAAGAGATGAGAGTCCTTGTTGAACTCTTCCACTGCAAACACAAAGGCCAGGGTGTGCTGGTAGTTCTTCTTGAGTTTTCTGCATTGGGACAGTGAACCTATTGTGAACTGCCCTGGAAATATTCGGTTAAAAATGTGCTAGACAGACAGATGGTACTCAGAAGGGCATTGAGATGATTTTGCTACGCCTCAGGGATAACGCACCCCCAACCCCCCTAATTTCATACAGTATGTATGCATAGATAGATGGGTAGATACTGTACCAAAGAAACAAGAACAGCATCTTTACAGGTGTTAAGACTTCTGAGTAACTGTTCCTTTGTTAGCAAGATTGCAGGTTAATATTTAAAAAGGTAAAGGACCCCAGTCAAAGGCGACTGTGGGGTTGCGGCGCTCATCTCACTTTCAGGCCAAGGGAGCCAGCGTTTGTCCACAGACAGCTTTCCGGTTCATGTGGCCAGCATGACTAAACCACAGAAACCAGAGTGCACAGAAATGCCGTTTACTTTCCTGTCACAGCAGTATCTATTTATTAACTTGAACTCGTATGCTTTCAAACTGCTAGGTTGGCAGGAGCTGGGACAGAGGAGCTCACCCCATTGCACAGATTTGAACCGCCGACCTTCTGATCAGCAAGCTCAAGAGGCTCGGTGGTTTAGACCACAGCACCACCCGCTCCCACAGGCTGGCAGGCAGATGTTTTGTGAATGGGAGCTAATGGTATGGGGTTGATCTCTTGATAGCTGGGGATCTGTCTGCCCTTTTCAAATGAAATGCTGACCAGTACTTGAAGGAGGATGACACCCCTCTAGGTAAGGGAAGAGGGCAGGGACGAGCAGATGTGCATAGGTGTGAGAGAGAAACAGCAGTAAAAGATTTCTCCTTTTGGAGAGAGAGAGAGAGAGAGAGAGAGAGAGAGAGAGAGAGAGAGAGAGAGAGAGATTATACACTGAGGGCAAACTACACAAGACAGCAATTCTTGTTTTAAAAAGTAAATTGTAAAAAAAGTACGGTAAATAACCTGGAAGAAATATTCTCTACAGAAGCTGGGCATTGCTGCTTGCAGAAATCTTTAGACCATTAAAAACAAACAGACACTGAATCTCTAGCAGCATAATATACAGGGTGAGTCCTTTAAAAGAGGCCCTGTGGATACAGAGTACACATGTTAAACAGGGCCTCTTTAAAAGACTCACCCTGTATTTTAGTAAATTGGAAATATTAGGGATTTGTGTATTGGCTCTCTGACCACACACATAAAGAGATGTCTTTCAACTATATGCCACTGAATAAGACTTTATAGGTTGAAACACGTATGGCATGCTTTCTGAAATATGTCTGTTGTGAACAATCTTCACCTTCTGGATTTCAAAGTTTTGAGCAACAAAAACTTTGTATTTTATTGCTGTGGTTCAGTTAGCACTTGAAAGACATACTCAGTCAATATAGTTAGACATTTTAGAATATATTTATGTGATATTTCACACTGTGTCTACATTGCAGTGTTGTGAAGTCACATAAAATTGTTCATTCTATTGATCGCTAGCCATAGACTTGCTTCTGTAAAGTTTTTCAATTCTTTCACACCTACATGATAGAAATATATCCTATGCACTTAGGCCTTGACTTCATTCATTCACTTGTATGTACTGATTGCTCGAGAAACCACTTCTTATCTCATCTGCGATAACATCATAGGCTTGAGTCTGGCTACACAGAGATTGATAAATTCAGATGATACATTCTGGTTTCCTGAAACAGTGTTAAATACTTACTGACTGACTGTTGCAGAGGAGAAAGGCTGTGGAGCACTTCGGAATTGTTCCTGTTCACCACTTAAAATATTATGGGATAAAAGACCACCAATAATATGGGCCCCATCTCTAGAGTAGCCTTCAGTGTAGCTTTTCTTAGGAGTACACAGGGTTTCCTCTCTCATAGCCACAGCAGTGGGGAAAAGCAGTGTGATAAGGATCAAGGACAACATAAGGGCACAGTCAGAGGATCTGAGAGAGCAAGTTCAATGTGGTCCAGCACCACAGCCGCTCTATTCTGAGCCCCAGAGTGGGTCTACAGTGAGCAAGGTGGAAGATATTGGCTTTGTTCTATAGACAGAAGCCTTGTCTGACATAATAAGGGCATGTTTACACCCAGATTCCTGGCCCTTTCAACAACTCTCATTCTTGTTATTGCTTACCAGAGTCCCCTCTGGGTGGACCTCCTTGCGTTGATCATAGTCATTGCAGTGATTCCACCTCCTTGCCCAACGCAGATGCTCCCTGCTGCTCCCCATGGCCTAGCTCCTTTCACAAATATGTTTATGCTGATGTGCCCCTGTACTGTGGGGACAAGGAATGAAGCAACAGCATGGAGCACCTGTGCCCACACCAAGTTCCCTGCAGGCTGAGGTCATCTTCAGAGGCCTTGCTCTGGCCTGCTCCATGTTCCTTCAACGTTGGAGGCTGGAAACACTGACCTTTCGTTGGTGGTGATTTCACCACAAGGTCCCCGGGTGGGTTGCAAATACAATATTAAATCAGTTAAGATGTACTTTGTTATCTTAGTGAAATCAGTGCCCCATCTTTGAGGTTGCCATGAGACGACATCCTGTTTTGCCATTCTAGGAGGAAAGTGCTGGCTCTGCTTCTGTTCAGATTAAGTCCAGGGCTTATGCTTATTCTCTCTCTCTCTCTCTCTCTCTCTCAAGCTGCCTAGTTGAGCCAGGTGTGGACTGCTGAGAACGTGGCACCCACTAGACACCTGGGCTGTGACCTCGGGGTGTAGATAAAACAAAGGAGTCGAGGTGCTGAGCCAAAAAAAGAGAACTCTTATCACATTTTCTTAATCACAGAACTTGTTCTCTACTTTCCAAGGTAGGCACAGACACTTCGCCACGCAGATCTGCTGCTATGGAACTCGCCAAATCGCTGCGCATCTTTCTGTTCCTCCTGCTGTCTTTTGGTAAGAGAACTGGTGGCAATGGGATGTGGACCTCGGAAGGGCGGTGGTGGTCTAGATGCATCATAGCAACACAGGAAGCTGCTATCTCCTGAGCCGGACCATTAGTCCATCTAGCTCTGTATTGCCTATGCCAGCGTTCTCCAAATTTGTGTCTTTATTGGGCTGCCTTTCCAGGTGAGGCCCACTCCCACAAGGTCCTATACACAGAGAGGCTTTGTATTTGTGGTCAACCACAGGTGGAAGGTATTTTTATGCTGTTTTTTGTTGTATTGTTATTATTACTCATTTTATGTTAGCCTGCCCCTTATACAGAGACCCAAGAGATTGCTTTCTGAAAGCCTTTGTTCACACATGCAAACAGGTACACCCTGGCATAAATGGTCTGGTTTATTTTGACTGACAATAATAGCTTTCTGACACGATGCTCTCTGTGCACTGGCTGCAAAAATATAAATAAATCAGGAGACAGGAGTTAGATAAAATCTCTATAAATTGTGGCGATTTGAAGGTTTAATTTGAAAACAAGCTGGATTTGAGTTTGTTGATGTCTCTGGTAACCTCTCTATTACACCATGGATGTTGGCTCATATTGTGGATGTACGTATCTGTATGGTTTTATTCGTACTGTTGTTGTGGGTTCGTCCTGGCCTATGGCTAGAACAATTTATATTGATTGATGGGTATTCTAATGAAGAACGTTGGTCACCATCCCAGTGAGCTTTCTTGGTCTGTGTTGCAGTGTCAGCGCACCGTAACCGGATCATTGGAGGCGAGGAGTGCCCTACAAATAATCATTCTTGGCTCGCTCTGCTCTACGACTCTGACACGCTTCTATGCTCTGGAATGTTGATCACCCCCGACTGGGTGCTCACGGCTGCTCACTGCTACATTTGGTGAGGGAAATGTATGGTAAAAATCCATTGCCAGGTCTCTGGCTATGCTTCAAGGTGCTTCTTAGGATCTTTAGCGATCAGAGTGTGCGTTTTGAAGGGCTCTCATAAGGGCAGAGCTTTGCTTTTACATAGCACCATTGTCAGGCTTCAGACAATCTGATCCCCCTCCCTCATGGCTGGCAGCAAGAAATGGGGAAACAAGAAGTTCTTACCAAAGGTAATTTATTCAATATTCACACAGAGAGACGCATGATGGCGCCTCTTGGATAATGGCGTTGCTCCGAGTCAAGTCCCACCCCCTCCATCTCTCCTATTATACGCCATCCCTATCCAGCTTATCTGAGCTTTCTGTTCTATTTTCAGTGCACACCAGACCTGGAAGGGGGTGGTCTGGCATGCTTTCCAAAGACACTGAATCTGTCAGCTGTCTCTCCTCTGATGCTTCTTCTTCTTCCTCCTGCTGCTCTCCCAGTATTTCCCAGCTTCTCCTTGCTGCAGCCTCTGAACTATGACCTTCTGCAGACCACTGTTCTCAATCCACACGGTATCCCTCTTCTCTGGGAAGTGCAGGAGGAAGGGGGCTGGTCTCAGTCCAGTCCCTGACAACCATAACAGTTCACAATGTGTATTACGGTCACATCTTGTGGGCATTCAGCTTGTGCAGTTTCAACCATACATAGCTGAAGGCGGGCCAGTGAGAGAGCTTAAAAGTTCTTTTTGCACCAGACCAGCTTGCAGTTATCCAGCATGGGAAGAGCTTTGAAGCTCTCTCTGCCTTGCTGATGGGTAAGGCTTGCTCTGCACGCTGGTCCCAGAAGGCTCTTGCAAGATCTTGCAGTGCTGTGCAAGCTCCCACAGATCTCATGCTAGCCTCCCGTGGGGCAGAACTAGAATTTGTTTACTTTGTTTACTCTATCTATCTATCTATCTATCTATCTATCTATCTATCTATCATCTATCTATCATCTTTCTGTCTGTCTATCTATTTATTTCCTTATTGACTGTACAAAATCAACACAGAAAGTATATGCACAAATGATTAGCTATGGACAGAACAATTCTGAATATTCAGTATATAAATCCATTCCATAACTTGTTTATTTATCTGTTGTTCACTTAGAAGATATTTAAGTCCTACTATTTTACCCCACATTCAGAGAAGCATGTGTGAGTGGTGCAGACAGATCTGATTTTTTTAAAAAAAAGATTAGTTGAAGCTGACTGCCATTGACTCTGGCTCCACTTGCTGGTGGCCTCCCTGAGTTGCCCTACCAATCTCAATGGGCATCAGCCACCACTGCCCAGTGCCACTCTTTAGGTGTTGGGACAGCATCATTGCTTGGCAACACCCATGCACAAGAGGGAGATAGTGATAGGCTAGAGGCACACAAAATCTTTAGAAGAAACCAAAACCCTAGAGCAGGCATGTCCAACAGGTAGATCACTGGTAGATCATCGGCTCCCCCCAAAGAAGCTGAACAACTGTGGCTCCCCTAAAAAAAAGCTAAACATTTTACCTCCTCCCTGAAAAAACTCAACAACTTTGACCCAACCCCCCCAAAATGGGGTAGATCACTGCAAGTTTTTAACTCTGTGAGTAGATCGCAGTCTCTTGGGAGTTGGCCACCCCTGCCCTAGAGGGGTAGAGAACTAGGGTGGCCGTGTGCCCTGCTTTACAGTGGGCAGTCCTTTATTTGAAGATCTCACCAGCTTCAGGCCAGAGTCCATGACAGATATCCACTCCAAACAACAGCGAGACCAACCTGTCCATTCAGACCTTGCTTTGAGAAAGTCCTGTGGTCTTTGCTTTTTGTCTTCTAGTGGAAACATCCAGGTAAGGCTCGGAGCACACAAGAAAGATGACTATGAGCAGTTAAGAGTCAGCACATTGAAGAAATGCCCCGGTGACAATTGCTCATGTTTTACCGACGACATCATGCTGATCAAACTGAACAGCTCTGCTGTCATGACTAGCCGTGTGTCTACCATCAACTTGCCCTCCAGCTGCTCCCCGGTAGGAACAGATTGCACTGTGATGGGCTGGGGCACAACCACCACTCCTGAAGGTAAGTGCTGTTGGCAGAGTAGCAACATTGCAGCTAGGAAGTAGACTCCAGAGAGCAGCAAGGTCAGGTATTTGTCAAGACATCAAAACTGGCAAAGGCACGGCTTCTTCAACAAGACTGCTATCCTCACTTTACACAGAGCACCTGGGAAGGTTGATGCCTGAAAGGATTCTTGGTTTGGATTCTTCGTCCTCACAATTTAAGTGGGCCCACTGAGCTCGTATGCTCCAAAGTCTCCAAAATCCTGGAGGTGGCACTGCACATAGCCAGATTTGGAAAAACACGACTATCCTTGTCACCTGCAAATGTGATCTCTCACAAGCATCTAACTAGACAACCCTGGCTTCCATTTTGTTTTCAGAGACATATCCTGATGTTCCTTATTGTGTTAACATTACAATATTTGACAACCTTGTGTGTGAGGCGGCTTACCCATGGGACGTGACCGACAACATGTTTTGTGCAGGATACTTTGACGGAGGCAAAGATTCATGCCGGGTAAGGATATGCCAATTGTGAGCAGGATTGCTAAGTAGGGATCAGGCCTGGTAGATGGGGTGGGAACGGGGGAGCCTGAGGCTTAAAATCTGTTTCCTCGCCCTCAATGTGCTTTTCTGTACTTGCCTTCTCCATGTATGGTATTATTACATGGAGATGTTGCTTCTCGTGCCATGGAACCAGTCTTCCTTAGGAATTCCCAGGGTGAAACTCATGGCCACGTTGACTGTGGCCATAGGTAGTGCCGTTTTTCTAGAAGAAGGGGTCCAAGAACTCATGAACACCTCCCTCTTTCTCTTAGAATGGCAATGGCGCCCACCTGAGAGGTGCTGGAACTGAGTTCCTGCAAGTTCCCCCTGAAGAAAAGCCCTGGCCATAAGGTCCTTTTGTCACACACATCTGTGGAGCTGTCTGGAAGCCTTAGCAGGAGAAACAAATGGGAATGTGAATGGGCAATAGAGCAAACTAGGTGGAGCTGGTTTACAGAGGGTACAGCTAACAATGGCACTATGGTTGCTTCCAGACTGCCACGTTTTTGGCATGAGATTCAATCACATACCAACAAATTCAGGCTGTACAATTAAAGCTGTTTTGGCACTCTTGCAAAACACACCTGCTTCCCCAGAAGACTGGACTTTTTGCAATAAGGAAAGTGAAGGGAAAATACACTGGAACGTGCATGATGATCCTTGTTTGACACAACAAAAAAATCAAGATGGGTCCTCAATAAGTAGGCCACCTGGAAGTGAGCTTTGCCTCTGAAGACCAGTTGCTCGGGAACATGAGTAGGAGAGGGCTAATATACCCATGCCCCACCTGTGGACTTCCCAGAAGTATCTGGTTTTCCACTGTGCAGGGCTGGCCCAGGACATTTTGGCACCTGAGGTGAACCACAAAATGGCGCCTCCCTCCCTGCCAGGGAAGAAGGGGTGGGTGAAGCTCTACATCAGGAACAAGGGGCGGGGGGGAATAAAGATCTACATCAAGGTCTGCTGCGCCATGGATCCTGCCGCCTGAGGTAGTTGCTTCACCTTGCCTCGTGGATGGGCTGGCCCTGCCACTGTGGGAAATGGGATGATGGGCTAGACAGGCCTTTGCACTGATCCGGCAGGACTCTTCCTACATTTCTTGTGATAGCTCATCATTTGTTCTCTCAACAGGGTGATTCTGGGGGACCCCTTATCTGTGGTGATGGAGGCCTCCAAGGGGTGGTCTCTTTGGGGGGCTTCCCTTGCGCTGAGCCTGGTGAACCTGGCATCTACATCAAGATCTGCAAATTTCTTGAGTGGATCCGTACTACTATAGAGGGGAATCCATTTAAGTCTGGTGCCTGTAAGGATGGAATATTCCAGTAGAAACCTCTTGAGCAACGTGAGGGGGAATAACTTAGCTACAACTGCCTTCTTTCCTCCATGCCTTAAGACTGCAGGCCTAGGCATGTTTTATCCTGGGAGTAAGATTCATTGAACACGGTGGTACTTACTTTAAGTAAACATGGAGAGGATGGTGCTGTGCAACACCATGCCCCACCTTGAAATCCTGATCTGGTACACATTTACTTAACAGTAAGTCACACTAAACCAAATGAGATCTGTTCCCAGGACAATGAGCATGGGTTGGTGGTCCTATTGTTGTGATGCATGAATTATTCCCTCCCTCAGTGCTAAAATATTGAATCTTCTGATTACGTAACAACCATAGTTTCCGTGCAAACTTCTTGCTCTGAAAGCTAACACCTGAAAAATAAAGTAATCAGCAGAATTTAAGTGTCCATCTTGTTTTCTGATCCAGTGCAGTTGGCAGACAGCCCTGACAAGGAGATGTAGAATAGCGTCTTCCCCCTCTAAATGTGCTTATCCCCATGAGGCTTAATCTTATCCTCAAGAACAGAAACTTGATAAGAACGAACGTCTGATTAGTCATCTTTGATGTATCAAAACCAGGAACCAGGATGAACCAATTAATTGTTCTTAAGCCTCGAAGAGCTAGTTGTGTCATGAAGGGAGGACTTAACTCATGGTACCCAATGTGGTGCCCTCCAGACATTTTGGACTACAACTCCCATCACCCCTGACCATTCACCGTACTAGCTGGAGCTGATAGGGATTGTAGTCCAAAACTTTTCTAAGACACCATGCTGGCTCTCACTGGCTTACATCATACACAGCTCCGTTCTGTGCATGTATGCTTAGAAGTAAGTGCCACTTTGTTCAGTGGGACTTACCCTCCTGCTTTTGCATGGGACTGTAGACTTAGTCTCAGTCACTAGGCAGTTGCCTCAGGCAGCTGATTGTCATGAAAGAGCAGCCCATTGTTATTTAAGCTATTACAGTGGTACCTCGGGTTACATACGCTTCAGGTTACAGACTCCGCTAACCCAGAAATAGTACCTCGGGTTAAGAACTTTGCTTCAGTATGAGAAGAGAAATTGTGCTCTGGCAGCACGGCAGCAGCAGGAAGCCCCATTAGCTAAAGTGGTGCTTCAGGTTAAGAACAGTTTCAGGTTAAGAACGGACCTCCGGAACGAATTAAGTACTTAACCCGAGGTACCACTGTATTATTATTGTACATTACCTGACAGGGAAGGAGAGAGGCACATGTGCAATTTTCCGCCTTCGGTGCTAAAATATCCAGACCAGCCTTGGATAACATGTACCTTGACTTGGGCAAGACCATTTGCTGCTCTCCATCAGTAGAATATCTTGGTCTAGCCTTCCTCTAGGCTTTAAATATTAACTAAGTACAGTTAAATAGTGTACAGATAGACTGAGCCAGCCTGGTCCCCTGGTTTGGGGGCTAGTCAAACTCTTTCTCAGTGGCCCCACCTGTTCAGGTGCTGAGGGAGGCCTTCATGGGCCCCTCCTTCCCCAGGCCCCACAGCTCCAAGTGGCTGGCCCCACAGAGAATCCATCCTCTGGCACCCAGGTCCCAGGAGGGGCAAGTGGTCCTTGTGGGATTTTGTTTTGACTCAGGTACAATATGAAATTAGCTTGACTGGCCTTGGGTTCTTATGGGTACTGTGGCTTGCTGGTGGTTGGTCAAGTTGCTGCTCTGTGTCAAGCTGCCTCAGGCAGCAAAATGTCTTTGGCTGGTACTAGACTGACTTGACCTTAACTCCTAGGGATTTTGTGTGCCCGTGTGATGTTTGTTAATTAAGGCACTATTTAGCCTGCATTGGCCTAAATCAAGCGTGGCCCTCGAGCCCTCTATCTGGCTTATGGGACTCTCCCCAGGCCACACCCCTTAGCAGCCCCAACTTTGTATCCTCCTTGCCTGACTGGAATATGGCTGCCTATAATGATTCTTGCCTGCCTCCGTGGAGAATAGAAAGGGGTGTGTGTGCAGAAACCAGGCTACTATAAGGAGATAGAATTTATGCACACTTTTGCCTTGGTGACCCACCCATTACTAGCCTATGGCCCCTGGAAGGTTGCTTAGGTGGGAACGTGGCCCTCAAGTCTGAAAAAAGGTTCAGCACCCTTAGCCTAACATGTTTTAGCATGGTATTTCTTCTCAATTAATACATGTAGTGTGATTAAGAAATCCATTGCTTTGATTCGATCCTCAATAGAGCCTTTTGGTGTATTGCAATTTAATACTCACACTGCAGCTTCCCTATGAAGTCCTGTTGCTCAAGGACTGCCATATTAAGGACAGTTAACAATGTCCTGCAGAGTTTTGTGTTACTCAGAAGTCTTGTCTGCTTAACGCCAGCAAAAATCGATTCGACAAATTTAACTTCCTAGTGCCATAAAAACAAATACCTTTAAAAATTGGAATTGTTTGTGCCTGCTGGAAGCTCTCTAAGGGGTGGCTAATTAAGCGGCACTCTTCCTGTTCCTCTGCAGTCTGAAGCATCTCTGTGAGACTGTAACACACCAGGTGCCTGAAAAGCCTAACCCCAGGATGCCAATGGAAAGACACACCTCCTTGGCCTACAATTAGAAATTGGGGGGGGGGGGATGAAATGATCTCTCATGTGGCAGCAGCCAAAAGGAGAAATAAGTAATCACGAGCCAATTCCATGGGGTGGGACAGGAAGAGAAAGAGAGGGAGGAAATAGCTGGTTGGTGAAACAGCTGCAGTGGCAAGGGAGTAAGCTACAGCTGGCAGGAGCAAAACACATGTATCAATTAGTCCTGCTCTAATTCTTTAGAAAAGTCTTTGGGGATCTCAACTTATGGCAAGACTTTTTAAAGTTTTCATGGTTTGGAAACGTTGCCTCAGTTGGAATGTGCTTTATCTTTTTGTGTAGATCAGAGGCGGCCAGCTTGTTTTGGATCCATGGGCACTCTTGCATACCAGAGAGTGTTGAGACCTGTCTGCCCCCACAACCTATTAGGTTGGCTACAACAGTGCTTCTTTCAAGCCTAATTTCAGTCTGTGCAGGAAGGTGTGGCGTTTTTTAGAATCATAAGACTTGGAAGGGACCCCAAGGATCATCTAGTCCAACTCCCTGCAATGCAAGAATATGCAGCTGTCCCATACAGGGACTGAACCCACAACCTATCTAGCGTGTGGTTGGACACAAAATGTGGAAGATTTTTGTGTGTGCATGTGTGCAGTTTGAAAGCTGATAACGTGGAGTTTGGTTTCTAAGAAACCAAAAAATCTGCACTTTCAGTCCACTATCTTGATTCAAAATGGCAGCCAACTCTATCCATAGATGAAAACCTGCTCCTTGATCTCAGGAACCATCATGAAAAAGGTGGTTTATGGTATCTTCAGAGGTGTCCAAATGCAGAGATCGGACAAATTTCCAAATTATTTAGCAGATTTTTATGAGAGATTTAAAGGAATGGTTATATGAATCACATTGTGCAAGATCAAGCCAATATTAAGCACTTCTGGTTCCACAGAATGGAATCTGCTGACAGATAACATTCCCTTTGAAATTAATGGGACTTAAAAGTGCTTTGCTCGCCCAGAACTTGTTCAAAAGCAGATTTAGGACAGCCAAAAGTTGTACCTTCTCATAAAATCTGTAATTAACTGATGGAATTTGCTTTTGAGAACTGTAGCAGCAGCAACTAGTTGAAACAGGTTTTTCTAAAGTACTGGACAAATCCAGGTTTATCAAGGGCTATAATTTCCTCTATGGCTGCATACATCAGCATCTCGAGCACAAGTTGTTATTTGGAGGGTGTTCAATGTTGGACAGGATTAAGTAGCCTCTAGCATTCAAGACTACTCAAATCCCCTATTCTCTGAATATGGTGAAGTGACTGGGAAGAGCTCAAAATAGGAATTCTGAAGCAGAAGGGATGGTAACTCCAGACCACTGTGGGGGAAAGATCCTTTATTACATGTGCTCATCCACGGACATAACACACACACCAGAAATTTACACAAATGAAAGCAGGGCTAAAGTTCACCTGATATAAGGTGAAAGCGGAAGCTACATCACATCAGGACGAGTATCAAAAACCTAGTTTCTACAAGCAAGAAAACACTTTGCTCCCATTTCAACACACTAATACAAACCTGGGGGGAGCTGCAGAAAAGACCCTTCCCTTCCCACTCCATTGAAGAATGCTTGATATCCAGCAAACAGCTGGTTCATCAAATCGTGACTACTTTGGCTCACAGATAAGTACTGTAGGCTTCAAATCCATTGACAAACTACTGAAAAATAGTTACAAGCAAGGAGGGAGAATTCTGTGGGTTATGAAGCCAGTCATGGTGGACCTTGGAGCCCATGTCTGCCTTTTTGACCAGTAACACAAACTCTCCCTTAAGCAAGCTTAATTTAAGGTTGCTGCATGGTGGCTTGTTCAAAATGCTTTTGAGTGGCTATACTCTTCAGGGATACCACAACATGAGAATCCCATGTAGGTCTGCCAGACTGCATGGCAAATCTCCATGCCAACAGCTCTGAGGGAGGTAGAGCAATGACACGGGGACTCACCACACGATCAAGGCAAACTACATTGGCAACAGCAGGGCTTGTATGATGTGGAAGTGTTTGACAGCAGCAACTGCCTTGTACCTGCAACATACAGAGTTCGCCTCAATTTATAGGGCTGTTGGATGTAGTGAGGAGATAGGCCTGTGGCAGAAGCTCTGAATTTGCCAAAGGTGTTCAAAGTCTGCCCTGCCACACAAAATGTATTGGGAGTGGTACAAAGTGACTTTTCAAGATTTCCCACACAAATTCTGACAGGATGAGCAGGGCAGGCCATCTTTCCAAATTAAGAGGCACCGCTCTGAACACAAAGCAAGGAGGGCAATCAGGGGAAAACATTATTTTGCCAATCATAAACTGATGGGAGGAGGGCATGGGAGACTGTTTGAGGAGTGGGGGAAGAGGTGAGGAAAAGGTGACTCAGATGCCTCAGACCAACCTGAGGCGGACTGGCAGGTATCATTTTCATCACAAGATCCTTCCCTTCTGCATCCTATCAGAATGCTCATATGTACATACATTCCAAAGTCATGTCCACCCCCTCCCTTTTGAAAAGCTCTCAAGTTCCCTTCATGCTTTGCCCTTTCTCCAACTTATTCCCATGGCATTAGTGGACAGAGGGCATTCTTTAAGCTGCAAAAAGGACCAAGCAAGATTTTGAAATTCCCCTTCTTCTCCCCCTTATGTATACACAAAAAAAAAGTAAGATGATGTGACGGGTTCTGCTCCAGTTAATGGTCTCCGTGCAGGGAAAGGCTGTGTAAAGGTCTTTTCATGCTCGGCAACTGCACTGTGATTTCTGAGTTCCTCTGGCCCATTTAGGTTTCCCCCGCTCGGCTTGGTAGATAACTAGGTCTTTGATTCTCTCAGTCTGTAAGGAAAACCAAGGACCCATCAGAAATGGTAAACAATTCCAGAAATGTAGAGCTGGCGAAATACATTCAGATGTTCAAAGCAGCCAGGTGAAATGGTGTGCCCAGAAAACCATGATACTCTGTATCTGACCATATGCTGTCCTTCCTAATCCTGGCACCTGAGATGGACAGCCTAATCCTTAATTATAGGTATCATCTATCTATTACTTACATGAATAAATACACTAGCCTAAGAGTAACACTTTAAGTACAAAGCAACAAAGCAGCAGACTAGACTTTTTTTACAATGGCCTGGTTCACGTCACACTAAACCACAGGCAAAAACTGTGGTTTAATGTGAATGAGCTGGTGTGAATTTAATGTGATGTGCAAACCAGACTAATGGCTCTTTGAACCAAAATTTATTTATTTATTGCCCTTTCTTCAATTAAGTCAGGGTAGCATCTATGAGTTTCTCCACTCCACCCTGCCTGTTTTATCCTAACAACCCTATAAGATAGGTTACGGTGATAGTGCCTGGCACAAGTTACCTAGAGAGCTTCATCGCTGAATTCAACCTGGGCCTCCCTGGCCCTAATCTAACACTCTAAACCTGCCCGTCCACAACCTTTAGCCATCCAGATGTTGTGGAGACTCCAGCTCCCCTCAGCCCCAACCAGGATGGCCAATGGCCTTGGGTGATGGGAGTGGTAGTCCAGAAACATCTGGAGGGCACTATCTGGGAAGATGGCTGCTCCATCTATTGTGACACACTGTCATCAGGTAATTTTGCACCCACCCAAATTCTAAAACATATATATACCACAAGACCAGCCAACAACAGGCTCTGATGATAGCTCCCAAAATCCGTTTTCCAGCTGCCAATTCCCTCCCTCCAGCCTTTGACAGAGACCAGCATGGTTATTTTAATGCTCTCAGGTATAAGGATGCTGATTACCAGTGTATTTGTATCTGCATTAAGGAAAAAAACAAGGATACCATGTGGATCTCAAAACATCAGCACACAGAGGATAGCTGTCTTGGTTTGTTCTTCACAGACAACCATATTTTCTTAGCCTATGACCACCATACATGGGAAGCCCAGTTAAAGATTCAATGGCTACTCTTGTGGCCGAAAGTCAGTGAAGTTATACACTCACAAGTCAGTTAAACCTGTGCACACAGAGTTGTTCACATTTTCGATCTTAAAAAGTGGGTTGCCTCTGCAGCATGTAGCAGCAACTTCAAAAGATGCCTGTGTTTTCTTGGCTACTTTCACTGTGTAATAAGCGATAAGGGCTTTCTGGTTGTCCATAGGTATTTACTTCCCGCTTTGTCAGTCAAAATTCCTGTGCATATCAAAGTCACATGCACAGTCCTTCTAAAATCTAGTTTTTAACGTTTCATCAGTTCATCACTGCCAGAAGCAGTAAATAGAGAGAACCCATAATGGCAACCAAGCATTCATAGGAGGAGCTCTTAACAGCTTGGCTCTTTACCATCTTGTGAAGTGCTGGGGAGAATTCAGCACACATGCAGGCCTAGAACCCATCCAATGCAGGTGCACTGCAATATTACTACTAACAGACCCCCAAGAAAATTTAAGCAATGTACTAATAATGGTCGCTTCCTGCTACCTACCAATAACCAGTCCTGCTTGTCTGATTCAGTGACTTCAGCGGAGCCAACTCCTTGCTGAAGACCGTTGCCTTGCCCTTTCTGGGTAGGGCCGTCTCCCAGGCTCAGGGTGCAGAAACTGGTAGTCTTCTGCCAGGGCTACAGCCTCATCCCCATTTTCAGGGTGACGTTCCCGAACCCAGCGCTGGACATCCTCTGGGAGGAGGTTCAGGAACTGCTCGAGCACCAACTGCTCCACAATCTCCTCCTTGCTGCGGGCCTCTGGTTTCAACCACTGGAACAGCAGTTCCTGGAGTCGCTCATAGGCCACTTGGGGCCCTTCAGTCTCTTTGTAGGCAAAACCCCGGAAGCGTTTGCGCTGGTTCTCGGAGCCCACATTCGGCAGGCATGGGATGGCTTGCTCCACCTTGGCACATCCTCCAGCCCGGCCAGCAGCCAGGCTGCTATGAGCCTGCTGCGCCTCCCCAAAGAGATCTGGCAGGAGCATGGCCCTTCCTGGCTCTCTGGCCTCCTGGCAGACATCCGGCATTTCTTTAAAGATGTCAGCATCACCATCATCATCCTCCATCATCCGCTTTGCCCCTTTCCCTTCTCCCAAGGGCATCACTGGAACTGACACAGAAGCCTCTGCAGCAGGGGGCACCAAGGATTTTTCAGTTTTTGGTTTCTCTTCTTGTTTTACCTGCAGTCTTGGGGCTTGACACTGATCCGTAGGCTGCTGCGTCATCTCCGAATGTTCAGCTCCTCCTCCTGAACACTCACCAGCTGCTTTGGCCTCGCCTCTATCCAAGTCCTGATGCTCAGCCATGTTGGTGCTACCTGGATCCCTCTCCTTTGCAGGGTCACTGCAGGATGCATCCAGGCTCTGCTCATTCACCTTGGTGGCCATTTTCCACAACAAGGCTGTTTGCCAACCCTGCAGCTATGCTAGGATGTTTGGTGAACAGAGTACCCGATAGGTGCTGCTTTTTCTTTGCTTCAAGAAAACTCTGCAAAGGGCAAGGGGTGGAGGAAGAGAGAGAGAGAGAGCAATACAGACACAATTGATATTCAGGCTGTGCTTCAGCATCTGACAAAGACATATTCTGAAATCAAGGGACTTAAAGTTAGTCAAATTCACTGATTCCAATGGCCTTACTAAGAGTATGACTTAATGCAGGGAGGGAGAACCTTTTTCAGCTTGAAGGCCACATGTCCCATATTAGTGGTGAGTGGGCACCAGAGGCAAAAGTGGGCCAAGCAACCAGTGTAAATGCCTATACACTGGCTAATCTATAGTAGGCTAATTTCTACACACATCCCTTTCTGTCCTCCATCCAAGCAAGCAAGAGTCATTTTCAGAATTCAAAAACACATTCCACGTAGACAAGAACATTCAAGGAGGGTGTGAAGGCCAGTGGAATGTATGGCTAGGAGGAGCAGACTGATTCCTGGAGGGCTGTATAAGGCCCTGGTCCTGAGGTTCCTTGTATGGTCATTTTGCCTGTATATTCATTCCAACACATGGCCAGTTCTGGCCAGTTTGATTCATGTGAGAAATAAAACAAAGTAAGATCTGATTACTCACACATGAGTGGAAAGGGAAGGCATCCCTGAAATGGCTAAATTGGGGAGATGGGAGAAGTACCAGAACTCCAAGCACCCCTATAGTTCAACTCCAAGCACCCCTATAGATGGAAAGGATTAGGCAGCAGGTGATGGAAAGATCTCTGCTCAAGCCTCTGAAGGACAAACAGTTCTGTGCTATGGGCTAGATGCTGCTCCAGAATGCTCTCAAATGGGGAAAGCAGGCCCTTTAACAAAGTAGATCTGAATTTCCTCTCCGTTTCAATAATGTGACCTAATCAGTGTGTGTGAGATCCTATTCTACAGCAAAATCAGTCCAACAGTAAGATCCTGGATCCCCCTAATTTATTCTGCCCATCCCATTGGAAGATGAAAATGCTTACAAATTCAATAGAATGGATAAAATACCCTATCTTCAGAAGCCATTTGCACAAAACATTATAGCTTAGTTAAGTTTCCTTAATAGTCTTCCAGTAGGGCTTATTCCCAAGTAAATGCACCTGCCATTTCAGCATTTAATGTGATTTAAGGTGCTGCATATAAATAGAGAATGAGCGCCATTGCCTGCCCTGCTTTTCCTCACGGGGGTTACAAAGAATTGCCTGCGCCTTTTACGCACAACTGAAGCCAGGTGTTCCACTGAGGTCAATGAAGTTTGCTCTTCAGCCAGGAAGCTTAGGGTTGCAGCATTAAAATCACACACACACAGACACACAGACACACACACAAGCACACGCATGTTCAAAAGAGCGGCATTCTGAAGCGCTCCAAACCTAGACAGGAAACCGATTCCGCCCTCGCGCATGAAAAAATCGGGGGAAATAAAAGTAAAAAAATCGACGCGGTTTCCGTTCCCTTTCTCAATTGGCAACCCACGTAGGTTTTGCACGACCGGCCGCAGGCGCCCAAACTTATTGAAGCGTCGCTCCGGTGAGGACTGCTCGATTCGGATTCACTCCGCCTCAGTGAGAACAGCCTAATTCGGATTTACCCACCCCTGTTCCTTTAGCAACCAGAAGAGGAAAGGTTCAAAGGGAATGAAAGGAAGAAGCCGGTGCCAACTGCCCCCTCCCCCCGCATCCCTTTTGTTTTGATCTGGGTAGCTGCGCGTACCTTCACCCAGCCGAGGCCTCCTTCCAACACTCTGGTCCCGCCTCCGGAAGTTCCCCTGGTACTTCCGGGAGAGAGAGAGCAAGAAAGAGCCAATCGCGACTGACGCTTTCTACGCGAAGAAGCCGAACGCGGGAAAGGGCCATAGAGCTATACACCCGCGAAGAACATTCAGGCTTTACTTGGACTGGTAAAAACAACAGGCTTAGAAAGCCGTTGGCCATTTTAAAAAAGCGTGACGTGATCCATGACGTGGCCAGGAGCGGCGGGGAAAGCTCCAGAACCCACAACTGGGCAATACGTACTTTGGTGGTTGTTGGGGCTCCCCATGGGAGCGTTCGGGGAAACAGACAAAGAAAGAGGGCAGGGCATCATGGAGATTCGGAGGGTAGAGCGGCATTTCCGTTTAAACGGTTCCCCCCCCTCTTTCCCCGGAAATGACGCTCATTTGTAATTCTCAGCCCCACCCACCACGACGCTCCCACGTAGCTGGTGTTGTAGAAGGGAAGTCAGTGCGGTAGGGAAGCTGTCTTGTAGGGAAGCGTGTCCCCCCACCTCAACACTCTCACAACCCCAGCAGCTTGAAGGCCTCTGCAGTACTTTTATTTATTTATTTCCCAAAATTTGTACACCCCTTGGTGTTTTTTTAAAAAAACAACAACCCTCGAAAGGGGTTTGCAAAAAGGCAAAACAGTAAAATCGAGAAAAAATCGCAACCATGCTTTAAAACATACGGAAGTTAAAATACTAAAACATTGAAATTATCTCAGCTTTCTAAGCATCTAGGTAGGCTTGTCTACACAGGATTTTTTTTTTTTTTTGCAGGCCCAAAAGTGGACAGTGAAGGCACTTGCTTGATCTCAATAGGCAGGGAGTTTCAAAGTGCAGGTGCTGCCACACTAAATGATTATTACAATTGCGGGATGGGTATTATGTGGCACCTACAGTAGTGCCAATTCCACCAATCCAAGTGGGCACGTGGGATAAGGCGATCTCGTAGGTAAACTGGTCCAAAATTGTTAAGGGCTTTATATGCTAATAGCAACATTCTGAACTTGGCCCAGTAGCAAATCGGCAACCATTGTAGGTCTCTGAACATGGGTGTTATAGGCCTTTTGTTGTCAGCAATTGTACTGCAGCATTGTGCACTAGCTGCAGCTAGGAGATATTGCAGGGCAGCTTCAACCTTTGGTAAACATTACAAGTTGGACACGTATGCTTCTGCCAAGAAATCCTTCAGTAGGAGGGTATTAGAACAGGTAGTTTCTCAGTAAAGTGACATTGGACCTACCAAGAAGGTTCATTTTCTGCATGGAATGAAGGGGAACTTGCCCACCCTAAGAGATTTGAGTTTGATCTCCACTGCAAGCTTATTGTTTTTTTCTTGTCTTTTTTGTTTTCTCTCTAATCAGCTCATTTTTTTTAGTTTTCTCAGTTCTGTTCTCTGGATCAGTTGTTTTTTGACTATTTGATCTCTGTAGGCTTGAGCTTGGATACCTTCAACTGGAGAGGTCGCTCTCCTGCTGCAAGGTAAGAACAGCTCTAATTTGCATATTCCTGCTTAGTAGAGTGAGAGGGACAACCCATGCAAGGATCCCCTCCATTACCTGCAGAAAAGGAACCTTCATGGTAGGTCTAATGTCATATTTTATTAATTTTAAACTCATTTATTAATTGATGTTCCTTGTAGATTATTAAATTATGGTAACTCTCTTTGGTTACCCACAAAATAAATGCTCCAATTCGATTACCTGCAGCTGCCGTTTATTTATACCATTTCTGGAGGAGTCCCAGGTTCAATTCCTGCTCCACACCATAACTCAATGAATTGCAAGTCGCAGGGTTGGGAAAGACTCTTACCCCAAAGCAATCCCATCAGCTAGAAAGACCAGTAGTCCAACTTTGCATAAGACAGCTACATCAGTTCAGATAATGAAGGTGTGCTTAAGGCACTGAGATGTTGCCCGTGGGTCAATTCTCTCTCCCCCCACCCATAAAACATAACATAAGAAACTATCCATCGCCACCATGAAATTAAATATGTGTATTAGTTCACATCATCTCCTTTCTCCACACCTGCCTTTTTTTGCTCATACCTTCAAGCACTATGGTAAGAACCAGAGTCCATGGTTCTTTTTTTAACTTTCAAGGTATGAAAAATTGACTAAACATAAAGACTAAACTAGACCATTTCACAGCCTTTGCCTAGTACAGTTTTCCCTCTGGAGGCAGTGTGCACCTTTGATTCAGGTACTTCTGACTTAAGGCCTGAACAGGAATCTGTGCCAATTGGCTCAACACCCATGCTATTTAGTGCCCACAGACAATATACAAAAACGTTCCCAGTTGCTTTATTTAGAGCTAAGCAGGAAAGAAACAGGTACTACAGTATAAAAACAAACAAATCCTAGAGTAACATTAGAAGGACAGTAATGACAGTCAACATTTGCACCACAGCAGGCAAAGAGCTTCAGCTCTAGAGCCTGCTGCAGTCTGAGCAACTTACATGATATGCTAAGGGTGGGGGTCAGGGACAAAAGAGAATGAATGTAGCAAGATTGGTTGTCTCAGACAATCGAGAGCTGAAGGAGCTTTTTCCTTTTAATTCAGGTCCTCATCCTAAGGTCAATATTGCTGCTGAATTTCTTGATGCTCAATTTCTTGATGCTCAGCTTATGTTTCAGAAATGCTGAGGAGAGAGCAAAGTTAGTATCCAATTAAACATTTTATATATATTACATTCAGGAAATGAAAACTTACCACAGAAACTAACAGTAGAAATGATTTAAAGATTTTCCAGAAACCAATGTCACTTTCAACATTCCTCAACTGCTTCAATCTGTCCTCCATCTCCCAAAAGTATCCAATACCAGATATTCAGAAATTTGTTTTAACTTCTCATTAAGAAACAAGAGGAAACCAAACTGTTAAAAGAAGACTTCAGAGTCCTGACGGCTGTCTTTTTCATCTGGTACCTGGATAATTACTTCCGGAATGGCACTTTGGCCTGGTCTGCTCCCACACTGGTTGCCTTCCCCAAGCTCCAATGAAGCCACCCAGTTTGAGCAGACCAAGCAGTCCTGTGAGGGCACTGTATTGGAGCAGGGATGAGGAACCTGGTGACCTCTAGATGTTATTGGACCATAGCTCCCACCATCCCTTATCACAGGCCATGTTGGGTGGGGTGATGGGAATCCAACAGCTGGAAGGCCACAGGTATCCCAACCAGCCAGTGTAGAACAGGGTGGGGCAGCCAGGTACACTTTTCCCAGGCTTTGGAGGACTAAGCTGGTTGGGGGGACCCTCCAGGGAGTGACTGCTTTTCTGGTTGAGTTTATAACTTTAATCTAACAAGACTCCCACCAGAGGCCTCAGACAAGCTCTTCGCAGGCCTGATCCCAACCCTGATCTAGACCAAGAGAAAAGGGAACCAGTAAGCCCTCTTCAGGCTAGACTGCCTACATTTTACGAATTATTCAAACTTATCAGTATGGAGAGAGGCATGATAACAAGCGTTTGTTGCTGAAAAGGAAAAAATGAGAGGTAGAAAACATGGAAAGAACAGTTTGCTTTTAAACATGGATAGCAAAGAGAGGAGACTTACATTTCTCTCTCGCCATGCTGGCCTGCTGGGAATTTCGGCAACATTCTGGGATGTGTTTGTTGCTGACAGTGACTTCCTGTTGCTGAGGATGTGCACAATAGTGCCAAGAGCCTCTGATAAGTCTTGTAAAGAGGTACCACTCAACCCATATAGTGTGGAAGCTGTACAAATGAAAAAAATAAATGTAACAACCCTCATTGATGGAGCAGTCAGTACGACTTCCAGGTAGCATTGCCAACAATTCTTATTTGAACAGTAGTAGTTAACCAGTGGTCCTGCAGATGATGTTGGGATTACAGCTCCCACAAACACTGACCATTGGTTGTGCTGGCTGGGGGGGGCACAGGTTGGCCACCCCCAAAACATTTCTTTCTGCCATCTTTCATTAGTCAATAATCTATTTCTTTCTTTTTTGAAGTCTTATAATATACACCTCACACCCTTCCCTTTTTTTGTTGCACTAGCTTTAAAACCCTAGAGTGCAAATCATTAAGTATAAAGTTCTTCACTCTCAGCTTCTATCTCTCATCTGTTATCATTCTAACTTTTATCTCTCCTTTTATCTGCTATTGTTCACCTCTCCCCTTCTGCCTGTTATTGTGCCACTTTCTATGTCTGGAATAATCACTATCTAATCACCATTTGCCTCCCTTGCTTTAAATCCGTGCTCAAAACCCACTTCTGCAAAGCTTTTTCTAGATCATCATACCATGATATCATCTCTTCTTTGCTTGTGTTCACTTGACAAGCTGTGCCGTTTTTATTTAATTAAATTTAAATTTACATATACTATATCTAATACACGCTCTGTATTAAATGTGCAAAGTGATGTGTGGATTATGCTGATTTGTTAAATTTATATACCACCCTTCAACCAAAGCTCACAGGGCAGTTTGCAACATACAAACACAAAATACAGTAACACAAAAGACAATACCACACACCCCACTGGAGTATGCCACCATGGGGGTTCTCTCACTTCATGCCATAGCATCTAGAAGCATCTGCTACATCACTCAGCATCAATGCGTTGTTCACATGGCAGGTGCTCCTGGACATTATGACAGAAGGAGGCAGTGGAACTTGCCATGTGCGAGTCTTGTTTTCACTTGCATTCCCATGAGTTGGCATAATACGGAACCCACCAGTTCCATGCAGCCACAATATAGGTGCCTGAGAGGGCCCGAAAGGCAACCCATGGCACCACAATGAAACAGCTGCTGTCTGCTCATGCCAACAGTTACCTTGGGTTAGTCGGAGCTCCTCACGCACAGTGTCCAGCTCAGCCTTCAATACGGTGCAACTGGCACATGGAGGTAGCATTCTGGAGCCTGGTGGCCCATCGTGGGTGGTGTCGCCACTGCCGTTTCCACTCCAGGGAGAGTGCAGCAACATCTCAATGCTGTCGCTGAGTGAAGGTCTATCTGCCTCCGGAGATATGTGACCATCATTCCCTGCTTGGGGGCAGGACGCATTGCCATCCTTGTCAAAGACCAGTTGAGATGGCCCAAGGCCAGCTGTTGCTTTCTGCTCACATGATGATTTAGAAGACAGCACCCCGTTCAGAGCCTCTGAAACCCTACCACTGCCCTCCATCTTAGCTTCCCCCTCAACCAGACTCTCTACAGCCACAGCAACATTGCACCCGGAAACAGATCTTCCCCGCCCTTTCGCTTTCCCGGCTTGCTTTCCTGGTGCAGGGGTTGGCATTTGCTTAGCTTTCTCCCCAGCCTCAGATGTCTCCTCTGAGTTATCATTCAGCTTCCTTTGCTTTGTTGCCTCTCCACGTTCTCCATCTTCTGTGGCCACAGTCCGTTCCCTTGGACCTGACTTTGGTCTCTTCCTCAGCCGAAGGTGTGCTTCTGTACCTGAAGGTGGAGAATAAGTTTATCTTGAGAGACCTGCCAAGATAGAAAAATAACAGATGGGCTTGTGGTTAAGGCCCTAGGCTGGGAATCAGAAGATCTGGGTTCCAGGCCCACTGATGCCACAGGGCTCCACTCACCCCTAGAGGATCAGGTTTCCTTATTTAACAGGTTTCTTATGATACAAATCATCAGGAAGGGCCATGAATAATCATGAATGCAGCCCTCTGAATGCAAAAGATGCTTGGCAGTCTTCCTCTACCACAAAAACCCTGAGGTGGGTTACCGTTATTTCCATATTACAGATGATGAATGGAGACTGAGAAAAAGTGTGTTCTCAAGGCCCACTCAATAATGACACTTAATATATCACAATATCCTAAAGAGAACTCACACTCTGCATAGTAATGTATTTTATCTTTTGAAGTGTGGCATACCTTTTCCACCCCGTGTAAACAAAGAAACATACCCCTGCCACCCTTTCAACGAGTCTGAATAAAAATTCCCTTAAGGCGACTTGGAAGATAGTTTTTCTTCATGTTAAAAATCTGACTGACAGGATCTTTTCCCCTGAAGATCAGATTGGCTAGTGAACATAATTTTGAAGCATGAAACAGGACACAGTCCTGGAGATCTCATCATAATAATTTGAGGCATTTTGAGAAATTGTTGTAATTATCATACAACTGTAGTTACAACTTATATTTGCATAGGTGAAAGATTTATATGATCTGAAGAGAAACCAGAGTATGTTCATATTACTTGCAGGCATGGCAATTTATAAATCCCTTTAATACCATTTTCTTTGTTTTGGTGGTTCCTGTGGTTTCATCTGCTATTTTGTTTGTTGACAGAAGACATGTAGGTGTGGGCTGAATTGTATTAATGCTCTTGTTTAGCAGTGCAGGATTTGACTCACTAGATGTTAGTCCCATCCAACTCTACAAAAATTAATAAAAAAATTTTTAAAGGGAAAAATAATTACCAATCAAAGCGTCCTTACAACCATGATCCTGTATTTAGCAGTAGTTCCAATCATCCCAGTGTGAAGAGGGAAATATGGAAGGGTTGCAAATTCCACGCAAAACCACTTCTGCTGTCCTAAACATAAATAATTGGCCAAACCTATCTGTTCAGAATCTACTATACTCTCTGGCCCCTGAGAAGGCAGCTGGGAAGGTGTTCATCAGTATGCGGATGATACCCAGCTCTACCTCTCTTTTAAATCAGAACCAGTGAGGGCGGTGAAGGTCCTGTGTGAGTGTCTGGAAGCGGTTGGAGGATGGATGGCGGCTAACAGATTGAGGTTGAATCCTGACAAGACAGAAGTACTGTTTTTGGGGGACAGGAGGCGGGCAGGTGTGGAGGATTCCCTGGTCCTGAATGGGGTAACTGTGCCCCTGAAGGACCAGGTGCGCAGCCTGGGAGTCATTTTGGACTCACAGCTGTCCATGGAGGCACAGGTCAAATCTGTGTCCAGGGCAGCTGTTTATCAGCTCCATCTGGTACGTAGGCTGAGACCCTATCTGCCTGCGGACTGTCTCGCCAGAGTGGTGCATGCTCTGGTTATCTCCCGCTTGGACTACTGCAATGCACTCTACGTGGGGCTACCTTTGAAGGTGACTCGGAAACTACAACTAATCCAGAATGCGGCAGCTAGACTGGTGACTGGGGGCGGCCGCCGAGACCATATAACACCGGTCTTGAAAGACCTACATTGGCTCCCAGTACGTTTCCGAGCACAATTCAAAGTGTTGGTGCTGACCTTTAAAGCCCTAAACGGCCTCGGTCCAGTATACCTGAAGGAGCGTCTCCACCCCCATCATTCTGCCCGGACGCTGAGGTCCAGCGCCGAGGGCCTTCTGGCGGTTCCCTCATTGCGAGAAGCAAAGCTACAGGGAACCAGGCAGAGGGCCTTCTCGGTAGTGGCGCCCGCCCTGTGGAACGCCCTTCCAGCAGATGTCAAAGTGATAAACAACTACCTGACATTCAGAAGACATCTTAAGGCAGCCCTGTTCAGGGAAGTTTTTAACGTGTGATATTTTATTGTATTTTTGGTTTTTATGGAAGCCGCCCAGAGTGGCTGGGGAGGCCCAGCCAGATGGGCGGGGTATAAATAATAAATTATTATTATTATTATTATTATTATTATTATTATTATTATTATAGTGTAGTCTCTTGTAGCATGAAGCGCTTAAAGGAGAAAGTGGTAGAATTCGGAGTAAATTTTATTTTAGAGCCCTTACGTTAAGCAGATGAAAGCAGGAGCAGGTTTGCTGCCAAGCAATAGATGTAATTACTACGAGGAGTGGCAGGTGAGGGAGAAATGATGTCAGGCATTTCCTCAACAAGTAATCCCATGAACCTGGAAAAGTAAGGGTGGAGTTCTATGGCCTAATGCAATCTAGGAAGGCATTCCTTACCAACTTTCCTAGGGTTTTCTTGACTGTCTTTGATGGAAGATGGTCTCCGAACCTCATCCAATTCTTCTTGGGGGGAATCTGCTACCATGTCATCGGATATCACCTGTGCCTGGAACAGTAAGAATGCCACATCTGCATTCATCACCTTCTGCTCAAGTTAACAGGCCCTTTACTTTCACCAAGGATGTCGGTGTTGGTCCCCATTATCTGTGAACCATGGATGATTTAAACTTGCTGTTTGTTACTGGAGAGCCAACTCATTCTAAATGTTCCTTAAAGACTGAATCCTACTATATACACCCAAGTCCTAACCAGACTGAGTGTATCCTACTTACATGGATGTGTTGCTAAGAATCTGATGTTTTGTACTAATGAAATGTCTGTTGTTTCTAAAAAGCAAACTCTGCCATCATAGTTGTCTAGAAAAAGTTTGAATAGTCACACAGCAGGCCAGGTCTGCCTTTCCCTTTTTGGCCAAGCAACACCCAAGATGATGTGAAGTGGGGAATAGATAAAGACAAGGCTTGGATGAAAGGCGCTTTACAGGCACTGACATTCAGCTGGTTGGTGATGCCTGCAAAGCCCCTTGCACAGTGCTTTCCAAACACCACAGACTATCAGCTGATTGCCAGTGCTTGGGAAGCAATGCACTCAAGGCTCCTCAAGCACCAACTATTTGCTTGGATTGTTGGGGCTTGGAAGTGCTGTGTGGTTCGATTGTCTACCTGCCAAACGTAGCCTGCCAGTAAGCAGAGATAAGGATCCAGATTACCATCTGAATCCAGTTCTGCACCCCTGCCATACAGTGTTAACCAAAGGCCAAGAAACCCAAGGGAACAGCAGGCATGGTTTCCAGGAATCAGAAGACAGGCTTCTGTGCCTTGCAGAACATACTGTTCCTGCCTACTCAATCCCCAACCTGGCCCTGCCCTGCCGCAAATCTCTGTCCCTTCCTTCTAAAAGCTGAGGGCTAGAATTCTTAGGTTTCTATCTGGTGTCCTTTGGCCAAGGAGAAACCTGTGTAAGGTCAGCTCCAAGCAAGAATCAGAAATAATCAGAAATATGATCCTACCTGATCCCTTTGCCTCTTGGACTCAAAGTGAAGCTGAAACCTCTCTGCCAGGGCCACAGCCTCCTTGCCGTTTTCTGGCTGACATTCACGTACCAAAGTCTGGATTTCGTCAGGCAAAATATTCAAAAACTGCTCAACAACCAGCAGCTCCATGATCTGCTCTTTGCTGCGGACATCTGGCCTCAGCCATTGATAGGAAAGTCCCCACAGGCACCTGTAAACCTCTTGGGGTCCCTGGGCTTCCTGGTAGCGGAACTGCCTGAAAGACTGACGCTGTGTCTCTAAGTCTATGTCTGTTTCCAGTGCTTTAGCACAATTGCTGCCGCAGAGTTGTTGGGTCTTGCTATGAAGTTGGCCTTTATCTTGCTGTCCAGAACTCTGGTAGGAATCACACAATGGATTCAAAACAGAGAGGTGTGCCCCTGGGTTATCACCCTTTCCTGTTGCTCCCATGTGCCCTGCAACAGGAGGAGGCCTCAGGCCTGTCAGAACCTCTTGGCATTGGTCTCCAGGAGACTGCTGAGATAGTAGCCATCTCAGTATCTCTTCAGCAGTCCAATACTGCACTTCAGGGGGCACTTTCACTGCTCCTCCAAGTGCCTCCTTCACAGGAAGTCTGGTTAAGCCCTTTCCTGCTACATCAGCTTGCATTATCTGTTCTAGCAAAGCCTGTAGCTGTGAGCCAGGGCCTGCAGCGGTTCCTGCTCCATTCTTTGTTGACACCTGCAAAGTGTGCAAAGCGTTGGTACAAGCGGTGGAGGTAGGACTGGGAGGAGGTCGCTGAGTCAGTGCTTGGACAAGCTCGGTTTGCTTCTGAAAAAGCTTCTCAAAGAGCTGGGCCTGGAACTCCCTATCCTCCCGGCGCATCTCCCTGTCATGCTGGATGAACTCTGCTAAACTCTGCTTCTCCTCCGCTTGGCTAGCAACCTGTCTCTGCATTCTCTGCACTTCCAGCTGATGTGAACGCCCATATTTCTGGCCAGTGCCCCTTGGGAAGCTGGACTGCCCATCTCCCTGAGCTTTTTGCTTCCGGGTTCGGAGGTGGGGACGTTGGTCAAGCATGGATATGAGATGTCTTGGTGCAGGCTGGGTCTCCATCACTATAGGAGAGGCCACATCTATAAGGAAAGCAACAAAGCACAATGAATATCCAGAGAAATGCAATGGTGTGCATATACCCAGGATACATTCCACCTTAGTGACAGAGCATGCTGGTCCATAAGGAATGAGAGCTGATTCAAACGTCCAAAAAAGCAACCACTACAATCCTCACAGGATTAAATCACTTCAGAATGCATGTTAAGAAACCAAGCTTTTGTACTCCTCTACATCCAATTTCCCTCCCTGTGGAAAGTTAGCGCCTATGGGGAAAGTACTTTAGCTTTTTGACCTGGGAGAGCATTCAGACATACAACACCCATGACCTACATGATGCATGATTTGGCTTTTATTTGATTGTCATGTACCTTTTGCAGAATGAGTCCAAGGGCAGTGATCTAGGATCTCTATTTAGAAAAACTAACACCACTGTAACATTTTAAAATGTAAGCATATGCAGAATCACTTTTTAAATCGTGGCCCCATGAGTGCAAAAAAGTTTCTGCTGGAACTGACCCTGAAATTGTGGGCAAGGTGTAGGTAAAAACAGCTGTATTGAAGCTACCCAGATGACAAATTATGATGAAATTAGTACGACTTGCACCCACTTGGATGCATATGTACATATGGTGCTAGGAGCTTTTGACCTTTAAGGGACAATCTTAAAGTTCAAGATGAATCAACTGGACAAGGCTAACAAACTAGAAGGAGAGCATGTTATTTATAATGGAGGATCCTGCAGTCCAAAGGGATGAAGGTGATGCAATTCATTACCCTAGTTGGTGTCATAGTAGTCTCTTGCATGGAATACATTCATCTTGGACAGGTGCCCCAACTGTCCAAGTCTAAGCTATTTTTGGTCTGATTATGAAACAATAAAGTGCAATTTTGCTACAGGCAAAAAAGATTACAAGGGGACAAAGACAGCAGAACTTGAGAGGCATCTAGAAAGTCTTCTCAGGAGAGCAGAGGAGAAGCAAGCACATGACACATATGTGGGTGCCAAGAATATAGGGAAGTGCAGGTCAGAGGCCTTGGAGGCTAAATACCCAGTAAAAGGCTCTAGTTAAACAAGTAATTCAAATCAAAGATGTCAGGCCCACCTGAGGTATCCTTCAGGAGGAGCTCTGCTGAAATAAACCAGGCAAAATGAACAATGGAGCTTACCAAGCTCAGGTGATATTTCATCTTCCGATTCCTCTTCTTTCACTTGAACTGGGATGACTTGGATCTCACCGAAGGCATCCTGAGACTCTGCCTGGGCATAGCTGAATTCATCAGTCCCTTGGCTTTCAGAGGCAGCAGTCTGTGACAACCAGTGCCCAGAGACCTGAGACCCCCACCGCTCACTGATGCTAGACTGGGTCCCCCAGGGCTCAGATATAGAAATGCCTTCCTGTCTGTCTGCAGAGATACTGGACCCCTCACCAGCTTCAGAGGGAAAGCCTGGTCTGCAGTTTATATACTGTGTCATTATCTGGTCGATCTCATCATAAAATGGACACTTGATGGGTGGTCGCCCAACTGAGTTATTTTCTTTTGCTTTCCGGTAAGCCACTTTCAAGCCTTTCATTTTCTCCCGGCACTGGTCCCCGGTTCGGTAAATGCCCATTTCTGCGAGGCGCTGGGAAATGCCATCATACACTGCGCGGTTCCTCCCATGAGAACTAAGATCGTGAGTGACTGCCGCCTCGGTCCACAGGGCAAGGAGCACCTTGATGTGCTCTGCTGGCCAGCTGGCTGCCCGCTCTTGTGGTCTGTCACGCCTCATCATTACCAAGGAAAATCGAAGAGTTTTGTTGGCGGAAGTTAAGATGCGAAAAGTCTGGCCTATGGAAGTCCATGCACCGGCAACTCAGATACAAAGAAAGGGAATTTAAATGCAAGGGATTTCAAGGTTCCCAATCTCCATGCAAGGAACGCCTTGTAGGTGATGCTTGACCCACCTCCATGTGTCATTTATACAGAGCTTCCTGCAGCTGCCAAACCCAGGAATTTGAACTCAGGGCGGCCACAATAGCTACATCTTTCCATTCATACTAGATGGAGTGGAATCAATCCAGGGCAGGTCACCAGCTCATAAGAAAATGCCATTAGAGTACTGCTTCTCCTGTAGGAAGGAAGCTAGGTTAACAACAACCCAAGGTTAATCCAGTAAGAAAGTCACTGGTTTGTATGTATACTCAGTTTCAGGAAAGTAGGGTATCTGTTCACACTAAATGTCAGCTAGTCTTATTCACCTGCTAAAACAACAGAAGATGCAGCTGTCACTAATAGATGCTGGAAAAATCCTAGTTCCCCAGGTGCTTAAAAACATGGTGAAGATAAGAATTATGGCTAAATATTTGTTTTTCAACTTTCTTCCAAATACAGGGCAGTTTACAAAGGGACTTTCATTGTTCTAACTCCACAACAACACGGTGAGGTAGGTTAGGCTGAAAGATAGTGACTGGCCCATGGTCATCCAGCCGAAGTCTGACACTGTTCATTTGTCTAAACACTCTTCATTTTTTAACCTGAAGAACACACCTTTAATCTTAACCTTCAAAACACTATTAATCTTAAAACTGTGTTTGTTTTTAGCTTTTTATTTTGTTAACCCTGTATCCTTGTGTCTCTAGAGTGTAAAAGTAAACTAATGATTTAGGCAACATTGTTTCCAAGTCACAAGAAGTAAGAGTTCCGTTTCATTCTATATTAATAAAACCTCCATATGAGAACTATGTCCAGTTCTGGGCACCACACTTTAAGAAGAATGCAGACAAATTGGAACAGGTTTAGAGTAGGACAACGAAGATAGTCAGAAATATGAAAAAGTCTTATGAGGAAAGGTTGAAAGAACAGACCATTTATTTTACCCTGGGGAAGGGTGTGGGATGTTTGTGTGTGCAATACTGCACTTTTCAAATACCTGAATGGCTGTGATGCAAAAGAAAAAACACCTGTCTCCTGCTACCCCAGAAGGAAGAAATAGATGGATTTAACTTACAGAAGAGCAGATTTCTGGGCAGATGGAGCTTTTCAACATGAGAAGGTAGCCCATCTAGGAAAAGGAAAACTTATCCTAAACCTCTGCTGCCTTGCGGGATATCATTAGAAGAAAAGTCTACGGGGTAAACCCTACACAAATCCGAAATGCAGTCCCCAAGACAGTTGGGTAGCACTTTGTACACCTCCTTCCGGCAACTCCTACAGCCAAGCAGGTGCCAAATGTATTGCTCTGCTTTCCTTTGGACCACATCAGCGAGGCCGTGGGGTGGGTCTTGTCGTCTGAGCAGCCTAGGCCCTCCAAACACACTGCCCAGGCTTACGCCCTGGGGAGGTCACTATGGTGCTGCTTACACATAACAAGTTATCAGCCTCTGCAGCCACAGCAGGTGCTGTGATTTTCTAACCGTTTGACTTCTAGAGGTGCCCTCCATTGTCTCTAGAGACAGACGGATGCCAACATTTCTTATTACTAAGAACAGTTTGATAATGGAACCAATCAACCAAAGTGGGTCCCATGCTGGACATCTTCAATCAGAGAATGAACAGCCATCTATTCAGGCTGCAGAAATTTTCTGCAATAAAATGGGGGCAGGGATCAGCAGGCATTGGAGTAGTACAGCCCTCTCCAATTACCTATTCTATTCTATTCTCGATTCTATTACCACAAAGGATAAGCTTAAGAGAAACCAATTCTACCATTTTGAAGAAAGAAACCAGATGTGCATTGTGTCTACTCCCACCGCTCCCCAAATCATTTTTTCTCCTCAGAAAAAAAGTTGTTCTAGATGGCCCAAAAGCCACCTCCAATTCTAATTCAGATGTCCAGATGTAGTGGAAGTACAAAAGAGTTACTGGGTGGTTATTTTTGTTTGTTGTGTAAAAAAAAAGGAATTTTAGCAAATGCTTCTTTCCTTGCCTCTATGCAACAAGATAGAGCTACCACAATTCCTACTTCTACATAAACAATTCAAGGCAAATGAGTTTTATCTGCCTTTGCATCTGGTCTCCACCCACCTTTCTGCTTCCGTTTAAGAAGTGTGAGGTAAGGGAGACTCTTAAAGAATAAGGTTGTGATGCGACTGGTGCAATCTCCCTGATATTAGGGTGCAAGCCACTTGTGCGTTCAGACCTTCCCATCTGAAACCACTTGCTCCCTGAAGAACCAACCCCAAGATCTGTATCAGAGTGCTTTTTAACGTATGGTGTGGGTGTGAGCACTATCTCTCAGCCTAGCCTCCCTCGCAGGGTTGCCATGAGGAGAAAAATCAGGTCTGCATACGAAAAACGCTGCACCCTTCCTTGAGGACAGAAATAGAATAAACAAAATTTACAAATCAAAAAACCTAAGCTAGGAAAGCCAGCTTTTCACCTGGCTTGCAGAAAGGCTGAGCTGCAGCGATTAGCCAAGGGTCCTGTTTTAGCTCCAGACACTTAAGATTAGGCTTATTTAGTACATTATTATTATTGGTAACAAATATTTATTATCACTATTGTTATTATTTATTAGATTTATATACCTCCCTTCATCATAAGATCTCAAGGGGGTTCATAGAACAAAATACAGGACAGAAAGAAGTAAATAATTAAACGAATCAGAAAAAATAATACCCTCCCTTCACACATGGACACCCCAACAACAACAACAACCCCTTTTGAAAACACGCGTTTCTTACTGCAATTATTTATATAGTCGTAGATCTAGGAATTTATATATTTCAAAATGCACTTTTTAAAAAGGGCCTGAAGCCCCCCGATTTCTCTCAACAGGCCGTTGAAAAGGGGCGGGAGAGATGCTCTCGGCTGAAGGGCAAACGGGTACCGTTTCCTGGGCAGGGAAGGAGCCCGCTAAGGCCAAGGAGCCCCCTTCACCCCCAGCCCTGGCGCCGCCCCTCTCCGCCGCCATTCCCCGAGGCAGAAATCACCTCAGGCGGCCTCCCTTCCCGCCGCCGGAGGGTGGACGAACTCGCCTCCCCCTCCCCCACCCGCTCCAGGGCACCGAAAACCACCTCCCTACCTACCTGCTGTTAAAGAACCACTATAAAGGGGAGGAGCCGCTCCGGCTGCGAACCCGCCCACAGCCTCAGCCAATAGGTGAGCCGGGTTGTTTCGGCTGTGAGGGGCACTCATTGACTCGCCGGCTTGTCACTCACACGGGCAAGAGGCGGGGCTCGGGGGTAGGATTAATCTCTCTTTCTCTCCCCCTCCCCCCCGCCTCAACTCCACCGACACCCATTTCTTGTCCCAGGAAACGACGACGGGATTTGGCTGAGAGCTCTTGTCGATCAGAGGGAAGTGGGCGGGGAACGGAGAGGCCATTCGCCCGGCGCTCCTGTCAGTCAAGAGAGGCGGCAAGGTGGGAACGCAGGGTATCTTCTTACCATCTGCCGGGCCCGTTAGTAGAGATAGGAAATGTGGTAGAATGACACGAGGAGTAAATGGACGGTGCCCAGGAACCTATAAAAACGCCCTCGCGCGCACAGCCCATAGAAAGCAATGGAGAAATCCCAGGATTTTACCCTGCCTGTTACTGAGCATCAGGCGCAACCATCCCCGAAGCAGATGTATCTTTCTGATTTGAGTCTTTTAATTTCGAGTGGGAAACTGATTTATTTGTTAAGACGTTGAAAGTGCGCCGTTTCTGCAGGCGCAAACTGAGCTCTGCCCTGGTCCGGGAAGAGGCTGGAGGGGACAACGCTACCGAAGCGACCTTCATTCCTGCAACCGGTGCGGCGTTTTGCAACTCCGGATTCTGAGTTTGGGGGATCCAAACCACTCCACGATCCCGCGTGCAACCTGCTGCGAGATTAACCGGAGGGGCGCAGTGCAGGGCTGGCGCGAGCCGGTTCTCAGCATCCAATAGTGGACTGTGCTTGCATACTTACACATCATGCCTATATAGCGCACAGGCGCCCCAGGAAACATCCTGGGAGCTGTAGTTTAAAGGGTGCTGGGAAGCATAGCTCTGCGAGGGGCAAAACTACAGTTCTCGTGGTTCTCTGGCCTGAGTGGGAAATGTGCTTTAATGTATGCACGCAAGCCCGTGCATCTACCACTGGAATTTGCACTGGCGGTGCTCCTTCAATGATTACAGGCTTCGTCCCTGCATGAAGCGACGCTCCGTCCATCTGACAAAGCGGGCTCTTAGCCCGCGAAAGCAAACGGCAGGAAGAAACAGGGCTCAGGCACCACAATTATGCAGGGACCACCTGTTCAGGCGCCACAATTATGCTGCCATGAATATGCCATGGGAGCATATTCACCCAGTGCTTTTCCAGCTGCATTGGTTGCCGGTGGAGTACAGGGTCAGATTTAAGGTGCTGGTTTTGACCTTTAAAGCCCTTCATGGCCTAGGACCCATTGTACCTACGGGACCGCCTCTCCCGGTATGCCCCACAGAGGACCTTAAGGTCCACATATAGCAACACCCTAGAGGTCCCTAAGGAAGTTAGATTAGCCTCAACCAGAGCCAGGGCCTTCTCAACACTGGCTCCGGCCTGGTGGAATGCTCTGTCTCATGAGACCAGGGCCCTGCCGGATCTGATTTCTTTCCGCAGGGCTTGTAAGAGAGAGTTGTTCCACCTGGCCTTTGGCTTAGAATCAGTTTGATTCCCTCCCCCTCTTTCTTTTTCCTTTCTCCTCCTATGAAGAGACTGCATCCTAATGTCTTAATGTTGTATCTTAATCTTTTAAATTGTATTTTGATCAACTTGTTTTTATTATGGGTTGTTAGCCACCCTGAGCCCGGTCTTGGCAGGGTATAAATTAAATTATTATTATTATTATTATTACTCGGGCCTCCAAATGCGGTTGGGGCTCCAGCTCCTCATCCAACAATCCGAAAACTCCCCTGCCCTAAGTCCCGGTTCCAAATAGGCTCCGGGTTGCAAAGCGGCAGCCTGGCCTACGACTCCCATCATTCGCCGCCCCGACCCCCGCCCCGCCGGCTACTTTCCCCGCCCCTTCATCTCTTTTCTCGAAAAGGACTACATCTCCCGTCAGCCTCTCTGCCAGCTTCCGGCAGCTTCTCCCGGAAGCGGCGAAGAGCAGCCTGGCCTTGTTAAGCTGAGAAATGGAGGAGATCGGGATCCTGGTGGAGAAAACGCAGGTAAGGGAGGCCGGGACGCGCGTCGTGGAGAAGGAAAGGCGGCGCCGGGCCGGATCTTCCTCCTTCGCCGTCCTCCCCCCACCCCGTCTCTGCTGCTTTGGGGCCGAGGCGGCGGTGCTGAAGCCCTAGAGGGCCGGCGGGGGACGGTCGAGGTGCCGAGTCACTGCGGGGCTGCTGGGGCCCTGGAGGAGCCGGAGGAGGACCGTGGCCTTTTCGCTCTTTGCCCCACTGGACCCCACTTCCCCCGGCCCCATAGAAAGCCCTGTAAGCAGCAACCCTGAGACAGGAGTCGGCCCCATTGGGCACAGGGGCGCAGGGAGGTGCCTTGTACTCAGTCAGGACACTGACTCAGTGCTGCTTGCACTGACTGGCAGCGGCCAGGCTCTCCGGAGTTTCAGGCAGGGATCCTCTCCCAGCCCTGCCTGGGGATCCAAACTGGGATTTTCTTCTGCACTCAAAACAGATGCTTCTCCCAAGGCTGTCAGCTAGTAGTAGGCCAGCTAGGTAGGTAGGTAGCCTCAAGGGGCATAGGCCTCAGAGGGGGGTGAGCAGTACCGGCCTCGGAGAGGCACAGTTTTTTTTTTTTAAATAACGGATTACATTTTTTTTACATCTTACGAATTCCCGATACGTGTTTCACTTGTACATTCTGAACCCGGTTTCTAGAACTTAGAAAAGCTTACATACGCTCAAGGGATGCTGCGGAAAAGAGGCTTCCAGTTGGCTTGGCAGCACTTGACCCGAAGGAGTGGGTGACAAAATTAGAAAAAGGGGGAAGGCACACAGAGTGATAGTTGGATGCGCCTGAAATGGAAGCTTTTTAAAAGAGACTTGAATTTTAACATCTCAGTTCACAAGGTTGTTAAAAATGATTTGTGTGCTAAAACATTTTCTTTTGTATTTGAGAAAGGCAATCAAAGATGGTTGTATTACTTATTCTTGCAGTTCAAAATACATTTATCGGAACTAAGTTTTTGTGCTTTCCAATTTTTCTACTAAACATGTTTCTGAACATTGAAGTTAGCATTTATTTATTTATTGTGTGGGTACAAGTAGTTGGCCTTGCCTACTGATCAAAATAATCTGGCACCAACACTGGCTTTACCACTGAGCTGTGGCCCTTCCCCTGTGGGACTTCTCTCTGGGTAGACACGTATTTAGGTTTCCTCTTTCAGGCTCCTGCTTTCCTTCTCCTGCTACATCCCATTCCATTGCTAATTAATCTTGATCTCGTTTAAAGTGTTGCCAAATCTTGGTTGTGGGTTTTTTCAGACTAAATGATTATTGTGGTTCGGCAGATGCTGGTGTTTCAGATGCTGACTTAAATGTAACAAACAAACAATTCAAAGTGTTGCTTTTGATCTATAAAGCCTTAAACGGCTCATGACTGCAATACTTCAAGGACCGCCTCGCCTCTCCCTATCTGAACCAACCCTGACCCTGTGATCATCATCAGAGGTCCTTCTTCACATTCCCCCTCCCTGCTGGATCCGGAGGGTAGCATCACAAGAATGGGGCCTTTTCAACAGTGGCTCCTCATTTGCGAAATGTTCTCCCTTTGGAAGCTTGCCTGGCACCATGGTTACATATCTTCAGGTGCCAGGCAAAAAGAGGTAATGATTGTCCCCTCTTCTGCTGTTAGAGCTTCTGTTAGAGGAGGGGGTACGCAACAGCATTGTGTTGCAGTCTGATTTGTGAAACAACAATAATTAATATCAGTGTGCTGATTTGGACTGTGCAAAGTGCTTGGTGGTTTATTGTCAGGGATAGGCAGGTGTCCAAAGGATGGGCAGAGAAGGATGATCCGGGAGAAAGGGCCAGCAATTTGTGGGGTTTTAGACCTCACATGAGGGGACGCGGGTGGCGCTGTGGGTTAAACCACAGAACCTAGGACTTGCTGATCAGAAGGTTGACGGTTCGAATCCCTGCGACGGGGTGAGCTCCCGTTGCTCGGTCCCTGCTTCTGCCAACCTAGCAGTTCGAAAGCACGTCAAAGTGCAAATAGATAAATAGGTACCGCTTCCGGCGGGAAGGTAAACAGCGTTTCCGTGCGCTGCTCTGGTTTGCCAGAAACGGCTTAGTTATGCTGGCCACATGACCCGGAAGCTGTACGCCGGCTCCCTCAGCCAATAAAGCGAGATGAGCGCCGCAACCCCAGAGTCGGCCACGACTGGACCTAATGGTCAGGGGTCCCTTTACCTTTACCTTAGACCTCACATGAGGCAAGGGGAAGAGGCCTGGCAGTCAGAGTCAGGAGAAGAGGAGGAGGAAGAAGAGTTGCATGAAGGCGCAGAGGAGGAATAGGCAGTCCCAGAGAGAGATGGGAGCTCTTAGAATCTCCTCTATCCCCTCTCCAGCTGTCTCCAAGGACAACAAGGGGCTTAAAGTGACAGGAGTAGCTGGAGATGCTACGCAGGAGAAGTTGTTTGCTTGTGCACACCACAAGGGTGTTTAAATGTGTTGAGGGAAGCATGGTCACACAGTTGCTCCAGCTGTCTGGGTTGGAGCACAGGTCTGAAGAAGGCAATGCCTAGCTAGCTGTTTAGCAGGAGCGGTGCCTGGGATTTTCGCCCCTTAGGAGCTGATATCGTGTTCTTTGCCAATAAAGAGCTAAACTTCCAGTCGCGTGTCCTCATTGCTGGGTTCGGGACATTTATTACAACTCGAAGAGGGGAAGTTTTTAGCACAACTATGCCTTTGGAATTTGTCCTAAAGTTGTCCTAAACTTGCGACATAGATACAGGTAGCAGAACTTGGCCTCTGATAAAACCTGCGTAGGAGGAGGCTGCAGCAAAACTTAATCTTTTTCCTGGACTGTTCCTTTGGCTTGCTCCCCTGTCATTCAGTCAGCTCAGTGGACTCCCAGCTTCCACCAGCTTGAGCCTGCATGGCTACGAATGACAGGCATTTTACTGCGGCAACATCTAGGGAGCCTCAGGTCCCCCAACTTAGCCAGGTGACATGTGCAGTGCAGGGGGTGAAAGTTTCCCAGATAACTCTACATTCTCATTTCTTTGTGTTCCCTGATTCTAGGATGAGCTTCCAGCTCTCTCCATCTCTAGGCCTCAGACTGGCCTCTCCTTCCTAGTTCCTGAGGCTGAGGATGTGGAGGACCTGTACAGCCGTTATAAGGTGAGCTACCTGGTGATCTTGTTCAGCTGTGAGGTTGTAGCGCTCTGTTTGTGGCGCTGGAGGGAACTGTTGTGTGGTCCTTCACTCTAGAACAGGGGTGGGAAACAGGAACGCGTTGGCAGGCTGGATCCTAAGCTCCCAGGATAGCTCAGTTGGTAAAGCGTGATTCTCTTAATCTCAGAGTTGTGGGTTCGAGCCTCATGTTGGGCAAACGATTCCTGCATTGCAGGGGGTTGGACAAGATGACCCTCATGGACCCTTCCAACTCTATGATTCTATGATTCCTTGGGAGCCACTTTGCTGGGTGGACAGGCCACTCCCCTGTCAATCACCTGACATCAGCATGTAACTCAGCTTCAAAGGAGAGAATCAGGACTGTGGGCTAAGTACCCTTGCTATTCTTTTGCAAACGCTGCCCATCAGTTTGGCTGCACTTGGGAATTCCTCGGTTCAGCTGATCCCAGAGGCATCTCAGTTGATCAGTGGTGCCTTCAAATCCTGCTTTCAGCAGGGATTAACTCCACTTCCATCCAGGAGCTCCCGAGCAGGACCAGTCTTTGGGGCTTGCACTTGGTGCCAAATTCAAAAGGTGCTGAATTCCAGCAGTGCTTGCCATGAAAAGAAATCGGGAGCACACCTTAAGCCTCCAGATTGTTTCTTTGCAAACACTTCACCACCTGCTGCATGCGTGACATCACATATGATGAGAGACCCGCAGGTCAAATATTCCCCATCACTGTTTGACAAGCTAGCAGCAGAGCCACAGAGGTTGCCATTATAGAGGCAAACTGGTGGAACAGTAGAAGAGTTAGGGGCACCATTGCTGCAGTGCCGTTTTTGACAGAAAGGTGCAAAGATGTGTTACAAATTGTTTCTGGCCTGCTCTGTCCGAATTAATTTTTTGTGGAATGTTAATACCTTGCAGAAATTAATTTATGCAATTTACTGCCACAAGGCAAGGTTGAATTGCATGTTGTGGATCATTATGAATGGGATCGAAAACAAAACTGCCATTATTGCAGTGTCTTTATGCAAATGTGACGGCACTGGGAATTCTGTGTACAGTTTGAGTTACTGCACTTTATATAACAAATGTCTTTGTATTGTTGGTCTCAGGTGTATGTTGTTGACTGGAGTGTGAATTAGCTGCTTAGGAATTACTGTTTTTTCTTAAGGACTAGGAAGTTGAACAGAAGAGATATTAAGGAGAAGCAGTAAGGGCATAGAGGCAGAGGTTCAGGTCTGTGGGGAAGGAGTATAATTATTCTACCTTTCTGAAAGTTTTCTCTGTGACTTTCTTTTTTTAAAAAATCGATATAATTCAGATTCTGCAGTATGTAGAAGATCTCACACTCTTAAGATCAAAATTCCCAACCTCCCTGGCTACACAGCTTGTCTGCTATAGTTGTAGTGTTGAGGGGGCAGTGGTGTGGATGCAGAAGTCTGTGCTCGCTGCATACAGAGAAGGGCTGTAGTTCAGTGGCAAAGGATCCGCTCTAAGTGCAGAAGGTCCCAGGTTCATCCCCTGGTAGGGCTGGGGAGAGACCTCTGCCTGAAACCCTGCAGAGCTGCTGCCAGTCAGGGTTGGCTAGATGGAGCAGTGCTCTGACTGTGTAAGGCACCTTCCTACGCGTTCCTATGATATCATGAGTGGTAATTCAGCTGGTGCAGAAGGAGGAGGTTTGAGGAGGATTTCGGTGTGCCCCCTGTAGAAATTGCAGCAAGAGCTGGAGTTCCTGGAAGTTCAAGAGGAGTACATCAAAGATGAGCAGAAGAACCTAAAGAAGGAGTTTCTGCACGCCCAGGAGGAGGTGAAACGAATCCAGAGCATTCCGCTGGTCATTGGCCAGTTCCTGGAGGCCGTGGATCAGAACACAGCCATTGTTGGTTCCACCACAGGTACAGTCCCTTCTTTCCTCCAGCCCATCTACCTGCAATGGGCCAGCTCCAGGTTTGAGGAGGCAGTGGACAAAGTCCGCTCTGGCAGGGGCCCTGCTCTGTTTGTGTGCCCCAGGTGGTGGTGGCGGCTAATAGCAATCATTTTATTCTGATCTGTACTGAACTGCCAAGGACTGCCATTCAGATTTCCCACAATGCCCCAAGTGACACAACACCAGGGGAATTGTGGGAAACTTAAATGGCAGCTAGACTCAGAGACCTGGCACTGCTCAGTGTGTGTGTGTGTGTGTGTGTGTGTGTGTGTGATTTGGGGAGGGCTGGAGAAGTAAAGGGAGGCAAGTATCATTGTTTGGCACTGCCAGGGTGCTGGGGCTCTGGCAGCTGCCCAGGGATGCCAAGTGTGGGCGCCAGCCCTCCCCTCCCCTTACATTGCAGCTTGAGAAAAAGAGCTGGCTTTTCTCCCTGGCAGCCTCTGTTTCCAGTCTTTTGTCTCATAAGTGTGTCTCCACTTCAGGCTCCAACTATTACGTCCGGATCCTGAGCACCATTGACCGGGAGCTGCTGAAACCCAACGCCTCTGTGGCCCTGCATAAACACAGCAATGCCTTGGTGGACGTATTGCCCCCTGAGGCCGACAGCAGTATCATGATGCTCACGTCAGGTAAGGCAAATCTTCCTTGGATCAGAGAGGTGAGCCCTGTTAATGGGCTGCCTATGGACAGGGATTCCAGGATGCCTTCAGTAAGAAGACAGCACTTGCTGTCTTCAGAGTCCTTGGTGTGGGGAACCTCAGACCCGCAAGTCCCAATTTGGCTTGCAAGGACATTCCTTGCAAACCCCACCTGCCTGCTACACACCTGACAGGCAGGTACTTGTATGACTGCGAAGGAACACTTGGGAGCTTAAAGTGAGCTCCTGGTTGTGCTTTCGCTGGAGCAAGCTGTGCTCGCACTGCCCATCAGATCCAGGAGCATGAAGCGGTTTACGTTGGAACTGCGGCTCCAACGGAGCTCCAGCATGTGCTGGCTGGGGCTGATGGGAGTTGGAGTCCAAAACAGCAGGCAGGGGTGGGGGGAAGGCTGCCCAAGGCTATGAAGACAAAGGCCCAGTGGAATCAAGGTGGCACTTGAAAGAATGTAGCAGGGTAGAAAGATCCAAGGGCAGGAAAACACCTGAGGTCCCGTCCCTTCTCTGAGCAGATCAGAAACCAGACGTGATGTATGCTGACATTGGTGGGATGGATATTCAGAAGCAGGAAGTGAGGGAGGCAGTAGAGCTGCCCCTTACCCACTTTGAACTCTACAAACAGGTACGTGATCTAAATTTCAATGCCGGAAGTATGTGCAGTGTGTGCACAAATAGGCGGTCATTCATGTATCTATAGTTATTTGCCACTTTTCCATTAGAAAGCTCGCAGTGGCTTGCTTCAATAACAGTGATCCTAGAAAGCTGCCATATACTGAGTCAGACCACTGGCCCATCAAGCTCACTATTTTCCACTGACTGGCAATGACTCTCAAGGGTTTCAGCTCAGGGACCTTCGCAGTGTTTTCTGGCGATGCCAGGAATTGAACTTGCAGCCTTCTGCATGCAGAGCAGAAGCTCTGCTGCTGCGCTACGGCCCTTACCCTTAATGGCTCCCATTAATATTTGTTTGCTTGGGACAGGAAGTGGGTGGGGTGGAATTGCAGAGAGAACTGCATCCTCCGCACTTCATCGCCTGTGTTCATTTTACAAAGAAGAAAGCACACGTGTTTTCTCCTGCCCTAGCTGGGTCGGTTGTCATCTGTATGATTGAAAAACACAGCAAAGGGAAACCTCCCTTGTTGCATGTGCTGGCAGCTATCAGTCCTGAGCCCCCACCTTCTGCCTTTTAATCTTTGGGCTGCTTTGTATAGAGAACATCTGTGCCTTCTTGCCAGTGGAGGGAGATCCCCAAGCAGAGCCTGAATTGATTCCTGGCTATTATTTCTGGATATTTTACATGGGTGCACACCAAGATTTACTCATGCATGCCCTTCTCAGTGCTTGGACCAGCCCTTAGCCCAGTCGGTGCCCAATGCAACAACATCATTGAAGCAAAATCTGGATGTGGTTGGTGCATGGATGGGAGGCTTCTGGGTGTAGCGGCTGGACCATCTAAGGCAGGGATGGGGAACCTGTGGCCCTCCAGATGTTGTGGAACTTGACTCAGAGCAGCAGACTCAAGCAGCAACTTGGAAGTGGGGTTTTATTCTGTTGAGAGATGTGACAAGGGCCCTTGAGATGGCCTATTTTGTTGTTCTTTTCTCACCTTTCGTCCCTTTTTTCAGATCGGCATTGACCCTCCACGGGGGGTGCTGATGTACGGCCCGCCTGGTTGCGGGAAAACCATGTTGGCCAAAGCAGTGGCTCATCACACCACAGGTGAGCAAGGCACCAGTTCTCTTGCCTTGGACACGTCACTACTCTGTTGGGTGTAGGTTTGCTGGCATCCCTTGGTCTTCCCAAGGCGGTGGCCCCGTTAAGATGGGTTTCCCTGGGAGACCGAGGGATGCCAAAGGAGCTGGGTCTAACTCTGCCTTTCCCTCCAGCTGCCTTCATTCGGGTAGTAGGATCCGAGTTTGTGCAGAAGTACCTGGGCGAGGGGCCGCGCATGGTGCGGGATGTCTTCCGCCTGGCCAAAGAGAATGCCCCAGCCATCATTTTCATTGACGAGATTGACGCCATTGCCACAAAGCGCTTTGATGCCCAGACTGGAGGTGAGTTGGTGACGGGGGGAAAGGGGGCAGGGGGGCAGGGCTCCTGGGCAACTGTGGCCACCTGAATAGAGGGAAGAACTAGGGAAGAGCAGCTTACATATGATCGGTAAAAACAGGACAGTCCTTGCCCATAGGATTACAGTCTTAACAGACGCAGCATAAAAGGAAATGGGATGGGGGAGGGAAGAGGAAAGCAAATGAACTTATTAAAGTTGTAATGACCAGCAGGAATAGAAACTTTTCAGGGACAAGGAGCAAGGGGGCTGGGCTGTCATCAGAGCTAGTGCAGTAGTCCTGCTTCCCAGTCTCTTCCTCTGCTGTAGCCTCAAATATATTTGGGAAATACCACCTGGAGGAAGTTGCTTTAACCTTTCACCAGCTGCTCCAACCCCCTTGACTAGATCCACACACACACACACCCCAGCTGATAAAAAGAGCCAGCAAGCGATTGGGGAAATGGTGAAGTTCCCTCTTCTGTATTAGGCAGCAAATATAAGTTTGGGAATCCTGCGTTTGCTGCGTAACCCCTAGTTTCTGCCTGAGTCCTGGCGGCTGGGTAGGGCTGCTGCAATTCCTGCTGCCTCCTCTAGGTGTTGCTCCGACCTTGCAGTGTCACAATGTGCTAGAACCCTGGGCTTCCGTAGTTCTTTGTCGGTTGAACATAGTGACCTCTGCATATGGTTGGCCTATGAGAGCCAGACGACAAACTTGGCCCAGGTGAGCCTATGCTTCTGCTAGGGGGGAATATATTTTTTTTCCAAATTCTTCAACTTGGGTGAATTGGGCATATTTTGTGCGGGCGATCACCTTATTTTGTGCAGTCGGGGTTGCAAATCTGGATTTGTTGAGCAAGAAATAGGATGGCAGCTGGGTGTGGAAGAAGCAGGGAGGGTTAGAAGGGCTGTAAGCTCAACAGTAGGGCATTCACCTTGCATGCAGAAAGGTCCCTGGTTCAATCCCCAGCAATGGAAATGGGCAGAGACCACTAGAAGTCCTTGCTTTTCTGTCCTTGTATACCAGGGATGGGGAAACAAATGGCACCCAACTGCACACGAGAAGGAAGGAGGGTGGCAGCAGACTGGGAGAAACTTCACATTTTACAGAAATGGGAAACATACCCAAGGCTGAGGGTATCCCAAAACAGCCCAGTAAACCCTGAGCATACTTAGCAGCCTGGGGGGTAGGTGAGAATGGAAAAGTATATTGGCAGACTGGAATGGTGTATCCTGTAAAAGGATATGGCTGTCTGATTAGAATGCCAGACAGGCAGACTCTATACCGCAGCATCTTGTTTGTGGGTCTCGTATCCTCCAAACAGTCTTTTCTCTGCAGTAATGAGGACTTGAAACTTGGACAGCTGTATAAATCCTGAGGTTCTCTGAATCATGGCTTAACAGGCCAGTGTGGTGCATTCCAGGCTTGCACAATATCCCTGAAGATGGGTTGGTAGCGCAAAGCAGCTTTGGGTATGGCAGCGAAAGGAAAGGGCAGCTCTCTCTTCCAGGGCGCACCAGCTGATAAATTTGTTGGTCTTTCTACAGCTGATAGGGAGGTTCAGCGCATCCTCCTGGAGCTACTCAACCAGATGGATGGCTTTGACCAGAATGTTAACGTCAAGGTGCGTGTGTTGGGCAGCAGCAGGGGGTGGAGGTGGGCAAGGGGAAGGGTTGAGTGGCATAGAAAGGCAATTCCCCTCTTTAGCATAAGCTCTGGATTTAAAGCAAAGATGGGGAAAGCTGTGGCTCTCTAAATGTTGTCGAACTACAACTCCCATCACCCCTCAGTTTTGGCCTGGGCCCCTTGGGAGTTGGAGTCCAGCAACATCTGGAAGGCCACCAGTTTCCATCCCTGCCTAAAGGGTTCCAACAAATGTTGGCTTTTCTCCACTTAACTTACCAAACTCAAATTCACAGTCTGCCCGAGCCTCCCATTATTTTTTTGCATCAAGAAGTTGGGTTTAATGGAGTTCTCTCTTGGTTCCCTTCTAGGTGATAATGGCCACGAACCGAGCAGACACCCTGGATCCTGCTCTGCTCCGGCCAGGCCGCCTAGATCGTAAAATTGAGTTTCCCTTGCCGGACCGGCGCCAAAAACGGTTGATCTTCACCACCATCACCAGCAAGATGAACCTGTCTGAGGAGGTGGATCTGGAGGATTGTATCCTTCCGGACAGTGCAGTGGGAAGAAATAGGTGGAGGGCAGGGGGACTAGAAGAATGGCCAATGAGCTGAGCTTAAGAGATGTTTTGTTTGTGTGTCGCCCCCCCCCCCTTGACCTACTAACAGAATAAAGTTTCCTGAATTTATTTCTTGTCTTTTAAAGTTGGATGGTAAAATACCCCTCTTTACCCACCAATCCTTCTGGCAGTGAATATGAGGAGCAAGCTGATGCTATAAAGCCAGGGCAGGAAACCTGCGGCTGTCCAGAAGTTGCTGAGCTATAACTCCCATCATCCCAGGCCATTGGCCACAATGTCTGGGGATGATGGGAGCTGGGAGTTCAACAACATCTGGGGGGTCACCAGTTCTTTATTTAATGCTGTTAAATAAAGGGGAGTGAAGAGCAAGAGGCCAGTTGGACTGTTTGTAACCGTAGCATCCTCGAGTACAGGGGTTGGCTGCTAGGGTGTACCTGTCGCCTGACTATTTTGCCAGCTCCCGCTGCCAACCTCCTACTTCCATGGAAAGGGTTGCATCGCACCTGGCAGGTGCTCCCCTTGGCAAAAAAATTGCAAAATTAGCAGCTGCTGATCATCCCTCTGACACTTTTCTCATTTCAATGGGAAAGGCGGCAGCTCCCAATGGGGGATTTTGCAATTATATAGGCCAGTCTTCTCCCCTTTTCTAGAATGGCCACACAAGGCCCATTTGCTCCTGCTCTTTCCTTCACTCTTTCTTCCAGACGTGGCACGGCCGGATAAGATCTCAGGAGCTGACATCAACTCCATTTGCCAAGAGGTTAGTATCGCACGTTAGACAGCAGTTAGTACTCCCCCTTTTTTAAGTTTTTACTTCCTGCTGATGTTACCCGTTCATGCTTTCTCCCTTCCTTCCTGTCTCCTTAAGGCTGGCATGCTGGCTGTCCGGGAGAACCGTTACATTGTGCTGGCCAAGGACTTTGAGAAGGCCTACAAGACTGTCATCAAGAAAGACGAACAGGAGCACGAGTTCTACAAATAAAAAGATGGGAGAAGCAGGATGGAGACGGAGGTGGTGGTCTCAGTCTGTGGGGGGCGGGGGCATTTTTGGTATCTCTGGTGTTGGTGTGTGAGATTTATCCTGTGAATAAATAATTACCCAGGACTTTAGTTGCTCCCTTCTTCGGTGGGGATACGAGATTACCCTCGCCTTAAGACTCAAACCCCACCAACACCACCCACAGTTTATTCATGGCCACCTCTTATGTAGCATTTGTTCCTAAGCCTAACAGGGAACACTGTTAGTTGAGTTTTCTACAGGGGTGGCCAACCTTTTTTGGGGGTGCTCAAGCCCCACATTCACATTTTGCTAACCCTTCTGGGGGTTGCATGCCAGGAGCAGGTGAAGCCACCTCACACTTGAGCATGCACACTTTCAGATGATCAATTCGATAATTGGGGAAAGGGAAGGTTTCATCACCACCACTGCACTGGGCTTTCCCCACCTCCTCCTTTATCTCTTTGCTTTCGCCACCTAAAGCAAAGGATTCTTTTCAGGGGGAAGCAAAACAAATTGCTTCAGGAGCCAAATCAGACCCCTGAAAAGTGGGGTGGTGGTAGCTGGCTCTGTTCTCCAGCGGTGAAAGTAAGGGTATGGAGAGATTTTAGCTCCATGATGGAGCATGCACTTGGCAGGCCAAAGGTTCTGGGATCGGCAGTTGAAATGGGCAGGGAACCTCTGGCCCATGTTCCAGTCTTGCTCTTGCTAGGGGGTCCCGTTTGTCTTTTCAGAATAGGGAGATGAGCACTGCAGTGCTCAGTGGTGGGAGAGCACAGCATTTCCATGCGTTTAAAAGTGCCCAAAAGGTCTTGTGTAGACAAAGGCGCTGCTTCCTCCTCCGGTCTGAGCTGCTTTGGACATCATTTGTCAGCAGAGGGAATCTCTTCACCCTGAACAACACGGCGGCCAGTTAAATAAAGACAGGAATGGATTTCCCCCCTCCGAACGGTTTTGAAGAGGCACGGAGTGCAGCAAGGTGTGGTAACAGCTTGTAGTTGAAGCCGGTACTTCAAAAGGATGCCCCTTTTAGATTTTTTAAGAGCTTTTTATTGCAACGCCAAAGTGACACCTGAAAAAGGATCCTGCTCAGTATGCAGCAGCGGCTGCTTGTTCTATTTTCATGTTGTC